>NC_138044.1:22992908-24192908 GCF_964106645.2 Podarcis pityusensis | reverse complement strand
TTCTCAAGCTTGGGTCCCCAACTCACCCCTGACCAATGGTCCTGCTAGCTAGGGATGATGGGATTTGTACCCACTACCCGTGTATAAGACACCCCCAGTTTTTAAACCTTATTTTACAATAAAAAACCTTGCCTTATACACAAAAAAGTACGGTATGTGTTTGTGTTCCTTTTGCTTATAAAATTTGTTTTTAAAGCTGTTTTCTCCCCCTTCTACAGCTCTTCAGAATGGGGTGGCTCTGCTGCTGAGGGATTATTATGGACCCAGAGCGATCTCCATAAGATCAAAAATGACCTTCAACTATTCTAACAAGTGGATGATGTGCTGGTGGTGCAGAAGAATATAGTGTGCGGAATTGGCAGTACTGCAAGTGTCACATACATACACATTCCACATTTGTAAGAACTCAATCATCTAGTGTGGTGGCACCTACACTTTAGAACTTCCTACCCATTGAGATCAAGTAGGTGGTATATAAATGATGTGTACATTTACTGCTATGTGCAAGGCTTTTTTCCAGCCAGAACTGTTGCGGCACCTCTCAGGTGAGCGCCACTTCTAGAAAAATAGCACTGACTATGTGCATAGCAGAGCCCCTCACTCTTTATAAGCATGTTTGGCATTCTAATAAAAATACTATTCAGTCCTTTTTTTTTTTTTTTTGCCTGTTAATGTTTCTTTTTGAGCATGAAGTTTGATATGCAGTTCAGAGATATGAACAGTGCTTGGTTGCAGCATTTACTAAGTTCACTTAAAGCAATGGTCCTCAATCAGTCCAGACCCCAGACCCACCCCTGACTCCCAAACAGGAACATGGGACCGACTTTCACATCAGCATCTCAGCATCTCACCTCTCTCACAATCACCTGTCCATCTGTCCTCTTCTTGTGTCAACTTTCCTGAACTCAAATGGTAGAGGGAAAAATTTGTAGTAGCTTTAGTACCCTCAGAACCTAACATAGTCTGCAATTGTTTGCTGCTATTCTAAACCCACTTAATTTGGAGTCAGCTTCATTTAAATGAATGGACCTTGCTTCTGAATAAGCATTTATGGGAAGCTTATGAATTTTATTGCTTAATGTTTTTATTTGTACATTGGGGTACTTTTATAGCTTTGTTTAGAGTACGTAATGTTTTAATAATATAAATGTTTTAAGTCATTTTTTTATCAATTCAGTATATTTTCTTTTAATTGTCAAATAATTCTGTGTACATTGCGGCAGCCTTTGGCTATGTGCAATAAAACTGACTGAGACTGACTGAGACTAATCATTCTGTAAGCAAGCACTCCAGTGCATCCCTACCCATGCCAACTCAGAAGAAAGTCCTACTTATTCAGCGGAGTGTGCTCCCAAGTAAATTGGATTAGGATTGCCATTTCAGATTTGGGTGAAAAACTGCAATAACCCTCTGGTGTTATTGAGGAAACGCATGGCAATCCTAAGCCCCATCCATGGTTATTATTCTTTTATTATTTATTGAATTTATATACCACACCATACCCGGAGGTCTCAGGGCGGGCACAGAAAAGCTCAACATAAAAACCACAATATGTATAATCAAAATAAAAACCACCTAATAACACCCCCCAATAAAAGGAACATTTTTGCCCGGCGCCTAAAGGTGTATAATGAAGGCACCAGGCGAATTTCCCTGGGGAGAGCATTCCACAGACAAGGAGCCATTGCAGAGGAGGCCCGTTATGTTGCCACCCTCTGGACCTCTCGAGGAGGAAGCACATGAAGGTTAAACCTGGGTAAACTATCCCAAAGGATCAGGCTGTGAAATTGCTCGCAATCCTATCAGCATACATTTACCTGGGGAGGAAGGAAAAAGATAAGCCCTACCCTAGTAAACCCATGAATTCTTATTCCCAAATTATATTTCTTCAGAGAATTTAACCCATACAGCAAAGCAATAGAAATCCGATCCAAACTTGGATGGATGAGAGACAGGGAAATATAAAACGTTCAAGGGGACTGGACTCTCAGTAGACTTAATGCATGAATGAACCCATTCAATTCAACTGGGATTTCCACCTTTTCTTCCTGCCCAACCCCTCTATTCCAAATCAAATGTACAGTGGAGTAGCAGCCTTTATTAGTGAATAAACCATCACGTTACAAGGCTTACTCTAGAATTGGATGCTACTGGATTCACTCACTGATTACCCCACCAGCAGTAATTCAAGCTCCTCGTTTCTATGGTTTATAGGCCTCCTGCCACAACCCACTGTCTTGTGAAGATCAGTGAGGCAGCTGAAATCAGATGAAAATCCTCTTCCAAGGCCAGGCAGCATGTTTCCAGCAGTGGGTGGGGAGGCAAGGCTGGGCTGGGACAAAATGGGGAGGAAAATCTCACAAAAGGAAAGAGAATAAAAGGTTGCATCCTCCAGGCCTAGCTGAGAGATTGGCACGTAGGTCCTGAACCACTGGTTTAAGACCTATGGCTTAAGGCTTCAATACAACTTCAAATTTGCAAGTTTTAGACTGGCGGGTATTGGCCACAAAAAGAAATGCACAAGAGACTTGTGAGGTACTGACCAAGTGACTCAGTTTATTGAATACATTAATATAAATGCCTAGATACAAAACATCTACACAAAACCTGCTAATGGGGTGGAGTGGAGAAAACAAGGATCCCTTCCGCCCCCACCATAACCACCTTTGAGATGCATTTAAACAGAAATATTTTATGCCCACACCACTCACCAGAAAATTAAAGGTCAAAATCCAAGCAAGCTGGAAGCGACTATTAAGCTGTTTCATAAATAAATGGGTGCTTGCATTCTTTGAGCATGAAATGACAGTGACATTTGTACTAGTGTGCACATGCGCATATACATTGCAGCCCTGTCACAGAAAATTAAAAGATCCTCAAAGTCACGAACTTGGTGATTGCTGAATATCCACTTATTTCTGTTGCTGAATATCCACTTATTTCAGTGGACTCTGTAAAGCTCCTATTAAAGTTACGCTAACATGGTGACTCATCAGCAGTGGTTGATTGACTACAATTTCTGGCAAGATTTCTAACATTTTTTGTAATGCTGAACACAAAAACATTCAGAAGTCCTGTATGTGTGATGCTTGTAAGCTATTTGGCAGATCAAAATATAGCAACACTTCACAGATTATTTATCCAAGTGACTAACTTGGCACTAATGACTTCTCTGTAGTGAACCCTACAAGTATGGGTTCAAATTTGTGCCACTGTCTTGTCTTGCCCTGACACCATACACCTCTTAAGGAATCCACTCTAGTGAAAAAAGGCTGTTTTTTCATTGGTACTATGAAGCTGCTGAGTGGCATCAGGCCCTGTGGAAAGTCACTACAGTACTTCATTGGTTAAGTATTGCAGAGAAATGTCTACAACTGAATTGCAAGAAAACAATTCTTAAGAGGCCCAGTTCATGGTTAACACTAAGCCAAACTATGGCTCCGCAAGCAGCAGATACCCATAGTGAAAATCGCAACCGTTTCACTCTGCCTATTCTTCTGCTACAATACCCAGAGCTAAGGCACAGTTTGGCTTAGTGTTACATGTGGTTTGTCTTGCTCCCAACATATAAGGTATGTTCTTTCTTTACCACTCATGGTTTGTTGGGGGAAGACAGGCCACAAAGCTCAGACCCACATCCAACATACTTATGGCTTAGCTCCAGGTAAGGTTGGCTCCAGGTAGCACATCAGCAGAAAGACCAGATTTTCACTCTGGTACCCACACGCTTGCTCATTCTTGTTTTGGCTTGCAGTTACATGAAAACAGGGCCACTGTTGTGTAAGCATTGATTTTCACATTTTAAAGGGAAAGCATGTTTTCTGTCCCCTGCAAGATGTTGCTTTGGCGATTATCTCCGCCATTTAATATTTATATATATAAAAAACTTTTTACAAAACTTACACACATGCCCATGCCAGTGGATGCCTGAAACATGCAGCTGTATAGAAAAACATTGCACAAAATATTACACTGATTACAGACACCACATGCTGGCCCTGACCCAGCTGTAGCTGCACTGCCCCGACATGGGGATGTGCATTCTCTTCGGCATAAAACAGCACATCCAACTAATTCAATGGAGTCTAGATTGCTATCATGATGTACCACCTGCCTCTGTTGCACATGTGGAAGCCAGCTTCCCTGTTTGCATTGCTCTTGCTGGATCAGGGCAATGGGCTGTAAAGTCTATCTTCACTCTTTGTCATTGAGACTTACATTATATTTGGGTCAACAAAAAAACCCAAAGAGATTTTATAAATTTTTACAACAATTAAACAGTTATGTTTAGTTCTACAAATTAAGAAAAGCAAAATACTGCAGCTCGATAGTACAATAGGATTAATAGTAGTCAAATATGTGTGTACAAGCAAAAACACAGAACAACATTTAATATTTACAAAATTACTTAAGATTGCTTCCCAATCTACATTTTGGGTTTTTCAGACACAACTCAGTTGCCTAACTGAACATTAACTACTCTTCAATAATAAATTAAGATAAAATTGAAATATTTTACAAGTGAAAGATTGCTGTTACCTGGGCTATTTTAAATTTATATATAGATACATATTCTGTAGTTATTTGGTACACAATTTAAAAAAATTAAATACTTTACTCTCAAAAAGAGCATTTTAAAGTAAAGTCTTATATTTACAATGTAGGCGACTGTGACTTGTTTTTATACTATCCCTTCTACTTTTAGAAGAAATTCTGCAATAAGAGATGAAGGCAGTGAAATGTCAGTTTTGAACTGGCATGGGAAAAGTCTCCCAAGAGAGAAAGAGAAAAGAGAAGTGGATCAAGGCATAAAGGAAACATATATAAAAAAGTTTCACTGATGAAAGATAATTGACAGGCAAAAGATTTGCATACTGCTTCAAAATTTTCATCCACCTCTTCCTTGTACAGCAGAAAAATGTGGGAATCATTGTTTAGGAAAAGCAGTGTTACAGTAAACTACTTCATCTTCACAGCAATATTTCTTCCCAAGAAAGCATTCAAAAAAGGCTTGAAATGTTTTTCAATACAGAACAAAACAATATATAAACCCCCTGACACACGCACACAAACAAAAAACATTTACTGACGGAAACAGTAAAATATTTTAGATCCCAATAAAAGCTCTCAAGGTAATTTCAGCCTAACAGTAGGTTTGCTAAAAAGACTCTTCCAAAATCCCCTGCAAGTTTGCCTTAACATAGGAATAAAATGGAGAACATCCATTTTTATACATACAGAAACTGATTTCCATGCAAGAAATTGTGAGCACACAAAATTCCTTATTGAACCTAAATCATACAATAGTTATTTTGTTAAGAACAAAAGCAGGATGTACAGCAATTTTACTGTAACTGTATAAATATTAACATCAATATTATTAACACTGATGCTTTACAAAAAATATCAATTGCAGGAATGCATTCATTTAATAAATAGACTTAATATAACTTATGCAGAGTAGTGTTCTTAAACACACACACTAGCTGTGCACATTATAGTAATAAAGTGGATTTGAAAAGTTACCTTTGTTTTTTCTATAAATTGTTAAGTGCCCATTTTAAATAAAAAGGTTCATAATCTGTGATGGGCTACTCCCCTGTGACACACAGTGCCACAAACATAGTGATGAAAATACAATATTTAAGCTAATCTAGAGATGGCTTTTGTACATTTTTTTTTTATACAATCAAGAAAGATACAATTTGTATCAACAAACAAAAGGTCGTTTCTGGATATTTGAGGCGTTGCTCTCAGCTGCTTTTACACCACACAAGAGAAGGAAGTATAAAATAAATGCAACAATAAAGGAATCCCATTCTGACAAAAGCTGGCCAATTTTTATTTTATTATTTTTTTTTTAAGATGTTTTCCAGATTTAAATGCAGTTATCTGTAAGGGTTGTGTTGGTGCACAGATTAAAGCTACAGGGCTGATCTGCATTTCTGCTGTTTGCTTTTAAAAGATGAGAGAGGACAATTGATGTTCTGGAGACAAGCCCACATAACCACAAGCCAACATGGTGTGTGCCATTCTGTTCTAATGCAGATTCAGCCTCCTGCTGAAACCCAACCTGCGACCATGACAAACCACCTGTTTGCCTCTAGTTCTTCAGCAACAATTTTCTGTAGCTACCTGGAAAAAACAGCAACTTTTGGGTTTCATCATTAGACCCCCAGGTATTCTAACACTTGAAAATAAATGCCCGGGAGTGTGCTACCTGCACTGAGTGAAGAAACAGCCCCTTCCCAAAGAATGCCATCTGGCACAGGGCTGGTGGTCAGCCACTCTTTCCTGTATTTTGAATTACTATTGAATAGTAGTAATTGTTTCAATTAGTATGATTTTGTTGTTTCCTTTACCTGCATGCAACTGCATTTGATATAATATAGACTGCAATGTTTCATGTTTTTTAATGCTACTGTGATTGTTGTTACTTGCTTTGAGCTCAGCATTTGAACTCGCACCACTTTTTGAAAACCGATTATGACATCATGAAGGCAGGGGACCTTGAGATTACAAAGATACTGTAGGTAAACCAATATCCTCATCTTGTACAGTCTTGGGTCTTCAGTTGTGCACTCAAGCAGGAGCACAGCAAGATAGCCAAGTTTCCTTGCCCACCCTTTTGCCACCATTGTGCTGCATGCTGCTATAGGCACTGCCTGGCCCACGCTGAGCACAAACACTCTGGACCCTGTGTGGTTGTAGGCAAACAGACTGGATCAGCATGTGACAGAATTATTACCACCTGTTGAGCTGTCCAACTTAATGCAAGCAAATCCCTCTTGAAGTGTACTCAACACAAAACAGAAATGGGCCACCAGCAGCCATTGTAGGATTAGTGCAATCAATCAAGTAGAGGGCTTGGGGTTTCCTTTGGGTTTTTTTAGACTGGGATCAACAAATAACCCAAAAGCAGCTTGCAAGCCATTATCAAAACACCAGAAACAACCCTGACTGCAGCCTCACATTCCGTGTGTTTCATAGTAAGAAACATTTAGGCAGTGTCACACCTTCTCATGAAGAAACAAAAGGCCAGAAACCAGGCCTTCTCGACTTTCATGAAAAAAAACTACAGTAGAAGTCAACAAGTCCTAGCTCGAGACATATCGAGTTAGTAGTGGTTCAAAATGTTGAAATACACATTTGGATTTAAAAAGGGTGTCCAGTCAGTGCAGCCTTAAAAAAGAAAACAAAAGAGCCACCACCGCCATAAATGCCTCTTATGGGAGACATTTAGCTACTAAATTGCCCACCCTGGAGCAAAGGATACTCATTGTGCAAACATTGCCACCCATAGAATGATGATTCTGGCCTGTCAAACAGGGAGTTCCAGGAAGCAAATGCTCACCTTTGCATGGATTTCAAAGTGCAAAACTGAAGCAAGTTTGCAGTAAACCCAATTCTAGAGCACCCATTTGAAAACTAGCCTGCTGTCCAACACTAATAAAAATGAACTGGATTTTTAAAACTACTTTGCATATTTGTTCATTGGCATCCTCCAGCACACGTTCTCGGCATGTCTTTGGTCAACGCACAAGAACAGGAAAGCAGAATTCAGATTGCAGATGCTACAACTTCTCTGCCTTCTGGACTGTACTGAAAAGGCTAGAAATGCCAATTGTAACGATCTGTAAAAGCCATAGGCGTGCACATAGGGCATGCTGGTGTGCTTAGCAGAACCTTAAAAAAAAACAAAAAACTGGATTGTGATGAGGATAGAGTGTAGAGTGGCAACCCAGCTTCCTCAGCTGCCATTGGGGAAGCAGTGGGGCAGGGAGAGACAAAGGTGCAAGAGAGGAGAGTAGGGAAGCAGATAGGGAGTCACAGGCAGGATTAAAAGGCTAGAATAAAACTGGAATGTATAGGCAGTGTCTGCCTGTGTTTGTCTCTAGAAGTGGACAAGAAGTTGCATATCCATTCCAGCCTTTTCTTTCAGTTTGTATCTGTTTCTGTTTCATAGCTCTGTCTCTGTCAGAGCTCCACTCACCACCTGTTACTCACATCTGGTGGGCAACATCCCATTCTACACAACAGGAACATGAAAAAATCTTAATCTGCTTTGGTCAATTTGGGTTAGCTCATACAGATCATGATAACTGACTGTATTTTGTATACACTTGGTAATCACTACACCACAGATTTGGTATTTTGTGCCTCATTTTCTATGTTTGCATATTTAAAGGAAGGTTTAGTTGTTAATTTTAAAAAGTAAGTTTAATTAAGTTTTAGTTTCCTTAGTTAATTTGATAGATAAAAATACTGTCCTTTGTGACTGAGTATGAGTATATATTCAAGAAATGTTCACCTTAAAACTTAAAATCCCTGGGTGCACACCCTAATGAAATGTGTTGTACACGCCTATGGTAACAGTGCAAAGATTACAACAGTATTTAGCTGAGAATTATTAACATGTTTGCAAGCCGGCCATGTTCTTTTTCCCAAAGGGCAGAAGCTCAAGCTATCTAGAAGGTCCAAGAGAAACATTCACTGCTTCCCAGCCCCAGCCCCATTCCCTTCAAGGTTGGGCAATGCTCCTCATGTGCAAAAAGGTATTTCCACTGCACAAAAAGTGTATTCCCCAGAGAACTAAGCCTCCCCACAAAAGCCGCCTCATGCTGGAGCCACTAGATAGGTGCAAAAGCCCTCTGTGAAACACAAGGCATGTCAACTGACTGGGCTTGTTTTATTGTAGTTCTGTGAAGGATATTTAAGAAGAGCAGGCTTCTGCTTGTGAGGATGTCCAAGTGCACAGTTTATTGTAAAAACCCAATGTTATGTTGGAGCAACATATGTCAGTTAATACTGAAGACTATACAATGAGTCATGCAATATAATTGCTGTTTTGAAGGACCTGTTTTGGACATACCAACATATGACCTTTTTAGATTCAATAAATGATACATCCATGCATAAGGTATGCACTTCCTGTAAAATGCCTTTTTCAAAAATCCCTGCTTTAAAAATCATTAAATACTCATATTTATTATACAATCTGCTTTTTCAAAATGCTTCATGCATATTTTAAATATAATCACTACAATAATATACAGAATTGTATACTGCAATTAAAACCTATTAACAAACAGAGCATATCACCTGTCATTTTTAGAGATCTCCAGAATGTACAGAATTTTCAATTATTTAGCTTTAGAAATTCAAAATGAAGGATCTTAACGTCCTGTTCTCAATTTGGCAACAATCATAGCTGCCAACTGTTGTGCGTCTGTCATGTGGGGATTCTTCTCCATCACCGAGAGGACAACGCTAGCTGGAAAAATATTACAGAGATTCTTATAGGTTTGATACTGATGCTCTGGGATTATGTGTGGTTCTTGTGGGTCACCACAGATTCCAACCCAAGGATTCCTCCAGATCTGCTCCATCTTCTCTGGCACACTTCTCACCATTACAGGCTCATAAGATGGTTGCATGAGGTTGTTGCTCAGTGGGTAGGGATGGTAAGGGTAGGTATCGGTCGGACATGGCAATGGATCCCAACTGGCATGCTGCTCTCGACAGAGCGGTGGCCTTTTTTGTCGTGTGGGATTGCTTTCATAAAGACGCGAATCAGAAACGCTATCCATTCTCGTCATAACGAGGGCACGACTTGGCTGGGTAGTGGCTGATGGGTGAACGTTTGGAGGCACAGGGTAGTCCCCTGGGCAACTGGACCTAGCCCCAACAACTGGGTGTTGGATGTGCAGTGCTAAATGGGAAAGTGAATGCTTGTGAATATGTTTAGACCCTTCAGGGCTATAGCTCTGAACTCTTGTTAAGGACTCATGATAACCATGGGAGAAAGGCTGAAGGCGGCTTTGAGGTGGGAGTCGGTGAACCTTCACACTGTCTTCTGGGCTCCCATCTCCCAGACCCATATATAAGTCTGTATATGAGGAGTACGAATCATTGCTTGTATGGCTTAAGCAACTGTCTGGACAGGGGCTTGAATTTCTTGAGTATAAACTTTGGTCTACATCAGCCCCATAGTAATCTGTGCTATGCATGCTACTAATACTCAAATTGGAGAAGTCACTGAGCATTGAATAATAGCCATGGTCCCCCAAAGACTCATACTTTGGGTACTGATCTGCATAGTTCATTGAAGAGCCATGGCTATTAGTGACCAGGATTGGAGGATATTGTACACTGGCCATGTGTTCTAGTGAGGATTTCTGATGTGTGAATTGAGATGAACCAGGTACAGGGCTGCTTGCTGACCGGGTATTTAATGCCCCAACAGCGTGACTTTTGGAAGGTGGAATGGTTGGGACACTTAATGCTGAAACAAGGGAGGGGACAGAATTAGCCTCAGACTTCCGCACCATTGAAAGTCTATCTTCGGGTTCCACAGGAACAGACCGAATGCTTGGATCTGACTGACGTTTGGGAGCAATGCGCTTCACTTCTGAAGTTATTTCCCCTTTGGAAAGGGCTGCTCCTGTGCCACATTTAGCCAGTGCTCCTTCACTCATCGTTTTCACAGCGGATAATTTGGCACTGATGCGAAGCTCATCAGCTACGGATCTCAGAGGCTGGTTTGCTCGTTCCGGGTGGTAATATTTACACTTGTGTCCATAGGTGCATTTCTTCCCTGTTGGGGAAAAATCTCCCATATTAGGCATGGTCTTTGCAAGCAATATCTAGCTAAGCACAGGAGGTTGTGTCAGAGTCATACTTAGACTAGCCCAGGCATCCCCAAACTCGGCCCTCCAGCTGTTTTGGGACTACAACTCCCATCATTCCTAGATAACAGGACCAGTGGTCAGGGATAATGGGAATTGTAGTCCCAAAACAGCTGGAAGGCCGAGTTTGGGAATGCCTGGACTAGACCCACTGAACTCAATGGACTCAAGTTGGTAATGAGTAAGGGTTATAGCCAATGCTACCTAGCCCTGGTCAAAGTAAGCCATTGTAATTAATGAAAATGATTAATTTGGGTCCATTAATTTCAGTGCATCTACTATGAATAAAACTTAGTTGGATACAATTCTTAACTTGTTCACTGATTTCAATGAGTCAATTTGGAACATGACATAGATGGATACAACCCAAGGTCCTTTAAATGCATTGTAACAGTCAATGCTAGAATGAACTATTAACAGCCATCACATTTCCTTTGTTAGCAGACCCAAATATGTGCTATATATGTTCTACAATCCAGTCACTGTATCTATTTATCTTACTTAAGTGATATAAACCTCCCTGAAGGTGGCAAGAGCAGGTACTGGTGTGAGTCTAATAAAGACTCAGGTTTAAATTCCCACTCATAGAAGCACAGGGAATCGCCATATACAGATTAGGGCCATTAATCTATCAAGCCTAACACTGTCTGCTATGATTGGCAGCAACTCTCCAAGATCTACCACATGATCCCTGATTTTATTTTTAAACAGTCAGCTTCATGCATTATCATATTTTAAAACATGCACATGATGTGCCTTTAGGTCACCATTTCTCTGCTTAACTTTTGACACAAAGGTGTTATGAAAGTGAAATGCAAGTGTGAATATGTAACTCCCTTAGGCTACAGGTCTATGCACAACAGGGAGTAATTGCCATTGAACTCAGTGGGACTTGCTTTTGAGTAGACATGCACATTAGACTGTGTAGACTGTGCAGTAAAAGTCTTTCAGCCAAGACCACATAGTGTTACTCATTAGGAATTTAACAGAATGGATCTGCTGACTGTGGATGTGCTGGGAGCTTGAAAATGAACAAGGAGAGGGAGAGGTTTAATTGTCAAATATCTAACTGGGTTTTAAAACTTTATTTAACGAATACTGCCCTTCAATAAAAAAAAAAATCAGGGGTGGTTTACAGCTGTTAATTGACTCTCTGTGGCCTTAATACTCGATTAGTTAAATGACTTTTTGAGCACAGGAGACCTTTGAAAATATTTCCAAACACCGAATTAAGTTCCAGCTGTATTTTCTTCCAGACTTTCCCCAGAAATGCTAATGCATGTAAACATCCCTCTAAATCAGTGGTTCACAATTAGCTAAGTACTGTAAAAGCCAAGCCATAGGCCCCCGGCTTTTGAAAATGTTGATACATCTATGGTAGTTTTCATTATGTGATTGTGGTCTACGGATTGGGAACCACTGCTCTAAATAACAGAGCCAAGATGTGACATTAAACACATGATTGGCCCTTCCATTCTTAGTTTCTGAAACTGCAAGAGAAGGGAAGGATGGTTCTGGGGCACATGTGGCATAGAGGTAAGAGGAAATTTAACACTTTGCCCAAACTGCAGTCCCTCTCTGGGTCCTCCTCTTTCCTTCCCACCCTGCTCCCAGCCACACGTACGCAATGCCAAGATCAAGCAAGCAAGAGCCAGTTACCTACTTAATACCATGTCTTTGGTTTAACCATGAAACCTTTTTTTTAAAAAAAAAAACTCAGCAGTGCACTCAGCAGACCCAAACAAAATCTGATTTCCCCACACTTCTAGAAGCATGCTACGCCTTTCTGTCCTACTCAGGCTTCTTACATGGTTTCCAATACAGAAAACACCTCAGACGACCCACTATGGTTTTTTGCTTTTTATCAAGGTTACTAATTTTATTATTCTGACTCCCGAAATAGTCAAGTGTGACACACTCACCGTAAGGACAAGGTTGCTTTTTGTGTTCAGGAACAACAGGCCTTTTCCTTAAGAAATTTTCAAGGCTGGGGCCATGGCGTCCTAATGGGTCGTCTGGTGGCATAAACCTGGAAAAACCAAGAGACCAGTTTCACCTGCTAGTATTAAATTTACCTGACACGGTAGACTGGTAACAATACAATGGTTAGGAATGGGCTGGGAAATACCCAGTCTGAACCTGGTCATAGCTATGAGCTTGGCAGGTGCCTGAAGGCAAGCTAATCTGTATCAGCTCCCCCACCCCATCTCAAAAAGGAAACTGTAGAGTAGGAACCAGTGGAGAAAGGCCAATCGAAATCAATAGGGGACTGGAGTCCCTTCTCTGTGCAGAAAAATGAAATAGGTGTGTGGCATTCTAGTTTAAAAGAGAATAACAAAAGGGAGTCACTAATGGTCTTACATTGCCCTACTAGGCAGCTTCTGTTTAACGATCTATGAAAATGTAGACAAAGTCAAATACTCAAATCTCACCAGATAAACATTAAGGATTACTATTCTACTTGTAAATAAAGAAACCTACTTATCATTCACAAAAGAATACATCAGAAGCCGTTCCTCTACAAATTTCTTCCATTCTGGCTTTTCATTTTGAAGGTCACGGTAATTGTCATTTGACACAATGATGCCATCAGACTCACACGCCAGTTTCACTATGAAACGGTCATCATAACAGACAACCCGTCTCCCTTGAACTCTTCGAGATGGGGTGAAAACAAGAATTTTTTCCTTTTCCAGTTTGTGTAAAATATCTTGATCTGAAAAACCAGGGTTATATAAGAAACTGTTAATAGCAAAGTCCCTTATATAGAAATACGCTTGCTCTCTATGTTTATCTCAGTATCTGAGATATTCTTCAAGAATTGTACAAGAAGAAGTGTTTGCACACTCCCCAAGAGCATAAAAGTTGGTGTGCCAGTGCTTTGCTCTGTAACAGTGGACTTCAATCTTGGGTGCCCAGATATTTTTGGACTGCAACTCACATCATTCCTAGTCATTGGTTGAGATGGCTGGACATGATGGGAGTTTTACTCCAGCAACACCTTGGGGCACAAGGCTGAAGAGTCTCCCTTCTGGGGAATAATCTCACAGTTAAGCTTGCTTCAGTTTATACACCATGACATTTTATATTATGGTTCAGTCTATGCAACAAAAAACTGTAACACTGCCTTGTATGGAAAGACCTTGCAGACACAGGTGAGGGGAAAATGCATGCAGGTGAAGTGGAATTGCAGAGGAGGAATGGAGCACTCAAGCCCTCCCATCCATGCCCAGAACAGAAACTAAGTAGGCTACTCCTCTACTCCCAGCACAGAAATGCCATAGACTTTTGCTCCTTTGTCATCCCTCAGAAGGATTGTTAACACTTCTGCAGGCTAGTAACTATTGCAGGCTTATGTGCAGCACGGATTTAAAGTATGAAGTGTAAAAAAATTAAGAAAAAATAACAATCTAGTGGCTTAGAATATGAGCAACTACCATGCATGTGTATACAGAAAATGCTCTGATTCAGGTCCTTGGCCCCATTCCAAGAAAAGCCAGTGTCTAGCACAGTAATTATCCTCGTCCTAGTAATGGCAATTGAAGAAAACAAATGTATGTTTGATTTGCCACCTGTAATTGGTGCATCTGGTCGAGATTGCTCTTTCCTCCATGTAGGCACAAACACTGTAATATCTTTATGACCTTTCTCCAGAAACCAGTCGACAGCTAACTGAATCCCCCGACAGGAAAATGCTTCTTTATTGCCATGACTGAAAAACAGAACAAGTTAGTTTAGCAAGTACTGGTCATAAGTACTGCAATGAGATTTGTCTTTTCTAAAATACATAAAGCCAGAGAGACTAGTGTTATGTAGTGGGGCAGAGTGTTGGACTAAGACTAGGAAAATCTCAGTTAAAGCCATTCACTATCTCTCAGGTTAACCTACCTCACATCAGACTATGTACACCACCCTGTGCTCTTTGGAATATGGATGGGACTAAAATGTAGTTTAGCAAATAGCATTAAGCAGACTTATAGAGGGAAAGAAACCTTTTCTGGAAGTTTAGTACCCACTTTAGAAAGACACAATTTTATTTCAATGGGTTGTAACCACCCCTGCTACAACTCTTGTGCTCAGCAAATTGTCTGTAAATTTTAAACTGCTTTTCAGACATGTATTTCAGAGAGTGAATAATGCCTTGAGAATTTACTAAAGTGATTCCATTCTTACCTATAAGAATAGGCCTTTAAATTCCATTGGACTTTAATTACTCAAGTAAAAGGAAAGATTTTCTATTCTGTGATACACTGTACAAGATGAACAGTACAGTCCTATGTATGTCTACTCAGATGGAGCCCCACTGAATTCTCTCAGAGAAACATATACAGGACTATAGCCCTAAAAATCTATTAAATAGCTCAATTTTTAGTTTTTAAATACAAGTGTGTAGACTTAAGGCTCATCTTCTTCAACAGGTCTTTGAGCTCCCATGGTTGATTAAAAGGGCTATCTCAGTTGAGTTACAGATGCTGCCTTTTAAAATCTATTATGATATCATTTTTAATTGGATGTTGTTTTTAATAACAGAAAAGCAGAGTGTGTATTTGAAATAAAACAAACAAATACATATGCAGCATAATTAGTGCATTTCTTAGAAGTATTCTATTACTACTAAAGTACCTCATTGCCACATTACTTCCATCAATAACGATTGGCCTCAAGTTGTCAGAGCTGTCTACGACCTCATCTTCCAGAGACAGCTCAGGACTAGCAACCTCCTTTGTACCTGCAGGACCAGTGGCATTTCCACTACTTGCTTGTCCTTCATTCTCAACCTTGTTTCCAAGTCTCACAAGCTCAGCCAAAATGTCATTGGTAAGAGCATCTGCCCCCAGCTTGTTCAACACAGCTTGAATCTGATCTTCAGGATACCCCAGTTTCAAAGCAAAATCAAGTTTAGATTGATATTCTTGACTCAAGTGTGCTTTATTCTCTTCCGGTTTCAAATCCTGAAGGAGGCTACTCTGTGAAAAACTCGGACGATCCAAGCAAGGAGAGCGGCAAAGTTGTCGATGTGGTTTGTGGGAAATCTCTTTATCCCTCAACTGTGCCTTGCTGCAGCTATTCCTGAAGCCAGGCTGCTCAGGTTCACTCTCAGAGCTTGTCCATTCCTCAGATTCGGTGCTACGATCCCCACCATCTTGCTCTTTAGTCCTCTCTTCTTGGGAGCGGCTCTTCTCCATTTTCAGCCTTTCCACCATAGACCAGCCCGTCATCACGTTCACCTTCCGGCCAGATTTCTCTTATGGCCAAAGTAGCCCAGAAGTTGTACGCCACTGCATCTTGTTGACATCACTAGGCTGGTTTTGATCTGTGATATACCCCAAGCCAGTAATATGTCCCTGCATTATGAAAATACACAACATGCATAATTAGATTTTACTGACTAGTGCAAAATAATTATGAATCTTACAAAACACATTTTTAGATAATTTGAATACAATAGAGTTTGTATTACTTCCAAGTAAATTGAATTCCCTTACCCTCACTCTCCAAAATAAATGCATTTAATACAGAGGCGTGGTTTGCACATCACGTTAAACTTTAACTTAAAACTAACATTGGTTAACACTCATATTTTGTTTCAGGGAAAGAAACACAAACATGACAAGACTCTGGCTTGTTTCATCTGCAGAGGAGCACACTGGGAGCACACTTAGATTCCTGCATTGCGGGGGGTTGGACTAGATAACCCTCAGAGTTCCTTCCAACTCCACAATCCTATGATTCTGTAATTCTGAGCAGCACGCTGCTCATTCATATTAAACAGTTTATAGTCTTAAATATGGTTTAATGTGGCATATGAACTGGGCCAGTGATGGCAAGTATACCAACACCACCCACACAGCAAATTCACTGTTTCAAGTTAATGCCCTGTCAGACAGCTGCTTGTCACAGTGGCTGTTGTGAATAAGAAACTGTACTCACAAACCAGGGAAAACAAAGAAAGTTCACCTTCACACACTGGAAGAATGCCTAAAGAGAATATGGGGTGCACTGAATAATCCTACTACCCCAGACCAACCACAATACCATGCACATTTCTGGTCACCACACCTCAGAAAAGATACTGTGTAGTTGGAAAAGGAGCAGAAAAGGACAACCAAAATGAGCAACTCCACGAAGGTGAAAGGTTACAACATTGTAGACTTTTTAGTTTAGAAAAAAGTGAATAGTGGAGAACAAGATATAAGTTTATAAAACTATGCATGGAATGGAGAAAAGAGACAAGAGGGTTTCCCCTCACTCATAGTACTAGAACCTGGAATCATTTAATGAAACTGAATGGCGAGAGATTCAAGACAGGCAACACATCATTTAACTATGTAATTTGTTACCACAGGATGTGATGATGGTCACTAACATAGCCGGCTTTAAAAGGGGATTGGTAATAACTATGTGTTGTTTGTTTAAATTCAAATTCAGAACAAGCAGGGATCTGAAACCACAGATTGGTCCTGGCTTGTTCTCACTAACCATAATTAAGGCAAACCAGTTAGGACATCTTTCGAAACCATGTAATTAGTTTAAAAGGAGAAGGGGGTGCGCTTCTGCTTTTCTCCTTGTGGGTGAAAAAGAAAAGACGGAGTGTAACAGCCCACAGCTTAAAATGATTTGTTCACATAATGCAGGGATGGGGAACTTGTGGTCATTCAGACACTGTTGGACTCCCACTCTCATTAGCCCTGACCGTTTATTTAGCCATGCTGGCTGGTGATGATGAGAACTGAAGTACAACAACTGCTGCAGGGCCAGAGGTTCCCCATCCTTGACACTGTAGGAACTATGGCTTATCATGGTACCTGAGCATGGTACCACAATAGTACGCACAATAGTACGCATGGTATGCACAATAGTGTGCAGCATCTCTGTTCAAAAACGGAATCTGAAGGTTGGCCCCAAAAGCTATGCAGTGATCTGTATGTGAATAAAGCATTCCGGATTCTATGGCTGATGACTGAAATGCATGGGAAGGGCCTCATGCAAGAAATTCCAGGTGTATTTCCAGAGTACTTCTCCCAACCCTTTTTGTATTTATTTTCTTTCCTGTATGCTCTGAGGTATTAAGAAACAAAGACCTATTTAGGAACTCAGAACATTTGTATATTTTATATTTACTCAGCTGTTCATTATTCTTTTTTTAAAATGAACTGTTCATCCACACTGTTAAAAAGCCAAATCAAATAACTGTTTCATTTCAAAGTATAAATCTTTATTCATTCTTCCTCCAATAGAGAAAAAGAAGGCACACTCTGCAAAATCAAAGCAAGTCACTGGAGTCAAGAGGAAGCGTGGTAAGAATGAAATCTGCTAATGCAAATGTATCTCCCTATATTAAAAGCATATTATTTACTGTACATACTACTGAATATCAGTACAAGGGCAAACAAAACATAATGGCACCTTTCCTCACTTTCCTTGCCAGAGAAACATAACTGGAAAAATAACTGTACTTGTGGAACCTCTTCAAAACTGACATTAATCTTTTGAAAAACTTCTTTTCAATGGCCACTTCACATCCATTATATGTGGAAGCAGATATTTGGCAAAACAACCATAAAAGGGGAAAGGTAAGGTGCTTTGAATGGCCAATGTTATATCATGACATGTATTGGTAGACACTGTTTTTTTAGTCCTGCACCACAATTTGTCTGTTTTAGCAGCAGACTAAGAAGTGAGAAAGATAATTGCAACAGCTATTTAAGGGAACACAGAACTACCTGGGAAATAGCTGCTGAGGGGTAGCCAAATATGCTGCCACCATACCTGCTACTTCTCTCCTCCCCCCCTTAGTATATGCTCCCCTACTCCCTCCTGTACACAAAGGAGATAAAAAGCACCTGTTTTGTGTTTAAGTGTCCTCCACAAAGAACTTACAATTGACTTATGTGTTTTCAAGGGATAGATAGAACATTCTGAGGTGCTATGCCTTAAAATAACTGACACACAATCCTATACATCCCTACAAAGCAGCAAGTCCCATTGAATTCAATGTAATCAGAGTACATGGCACCTTGCCCCCATACGCCTAGTGACTACTTCCAGCAATTTATAAGCTGTAGAAACAACAAATTATACAAATACAAAATATACAAAAAATCACAATCATAATAATCTGATCTAATGCAATTAAGTCATATGTAAAATTGACTTTAAAATGAACAACTTATATCAAAAAAGGAATATTCAATAATCAATATAGGATATAATAATACATACTAAAATTAACTTTCAAAATACCACCAAATAATAATTAAACGAAAATTCACTCTCAATAACTAAAATAAATGATGACTATGCCATAGTCAATAAAAAAAGCAAAGTGCCAATACCTAAAATATAATGTAAAAAGACTGAACTGAGCAATGAAGTCACATAGCTTATAAAATCACAAGATAACTAGTCCCCTTTCCAGGTCCAATATCTAACAAAACTGCCAAAGCAATCAAGGTAAATAGCATAACTGTAGCCCACCCAGCCATGAAGCATTTTTTAGCATATTGAGTCAATAAAATTTCAGTCACCAGTTTTAGGGTAGTCGGATAGGCTTCGTAGTAGCTTAAGCAAAGCCAGGCAGATAGCAGGCAACACGGACGAATGAAGAAAGCAAGCAATCTCCTCTCTCTCCCCAAACGGAGTACTGACTGAACCTTTTAGCTTTTTCAGCAATGGATCCACGGGGCTGGACTTTTATGCATAAAATCTAGAGTTACTATCACAAACTATCTGGGAGGGAGGGGAACTGGGACTCTGCTTTATCAGTAGTTCCTCATGCAAGGCACCGTGACACATTTCCAGCATTGGTTTGCCAGAACTTTTTTGGCACAATAGTTGCTGTTTTTCCACTACTCTGCTGATAATACCAAGGTTTTCAACAGCCTTATCTAAAGAAGCAGTATGTACAAAGATTCAAGAATCTTCCGCATTAAAGATACAGGCATGGAAGTGTCATTCATTTTGATCTATCACAGCTGCTCTATTTGTGAAACCTATCAAAACTGATGGTTCTGAATATGTAGTCCTAAGCAGAGCTAACAGCTCAATGGTATCAAAAGTCACAAAGAGATCAAGAGGCAGGAGCAAGGTAACACTCCCCTTGTCCCTTTCCCTGTAAAGGTCAGAGATGAGGATCAATAGTTCAGTTGGATCAATTCCAATCCAAGAGATCCACAGTAGGTTTCTTTAGAAGTGGACACACCACCTATTTCAAGGCAGCATGCTCTCGTCAAAGTAACTCTGATAGGTTGAATAAGCCAGCTGGGACTGAGGTCAAGAGAGCAAATGGTCAGACATACAACTGCTAGCACCTTGTCCACATCTGCTGACTGCATAAGTTCAAACTGATCCCACAACACATCACTGACTGTGGCATTGGGTACCTTCATCTGGAACTGGAACTGCAGAGTCAATGGTACTCCATGCATTATATTGCAAGCCACCCTGTGATCCTCAGATGGAGGGCAGTATAGACATTTAATAAGCATCAACAACACTCTGAATTTGAGGCAATTTATCCTCAACATGTATAACTAGTTGGTCGCAGCAGGTCCTCAAATGCTCCAGATTCCTCCTCTACAGTGGGAGTCAATAACCTCTGGACCATTCAAAATAACTGTCTGCTGACCACTCGAGGATGCAATGCAAAATGTTTCTTCCTCGTAGCCCACACTGGAACATGGTAGGCATGTTTATGCAAACTAGCCAGGGTTCAGTCAGCTTTCAATAAAGAATTGTATCACTTGAGCTCTAGCCTTCATGTAGTTTGCTTCATAGCCCAAAGCTGCCCAAAATTCTAAGGAACCACATGGGCACCACTAAGCCAGAGAGGAGGCTCAGGAGTGATTGTGTCAGCTACCCATTTCATTTCACCATCTTATAGCTAGACAGGAGCTTTGACAGGATCATCTGCATTTTCCCACTAGCAGAACATTCAAGAAAAGATCAGGTCCCAAGGCAGGCCTTCAAAATGGGCCCACCACCCTTACAATATAGCCTGTTTGTTCTAATTTTAAAAGTATCCTGGTGCCCTTGTTTTCTGAAACAGCAAGTGAAATGCTAAATTATTGAATAAGTGAATCCCTTCCTTAGCAATTGAGGCTAGCAATGCAAATAAGGGGAGATTCTAAGCTGACAAAACAAACTTCCACTTGCGGTCAAGTTACTATGGGACTCTTCTCATTTCCACCTCCTAGACACAAATCATGCAGTATTCCACACACCTCTGGCTGTACGAAGGCCCGCACCCAAGTGTACTAGCTATTAGAATAGCAATTGGAGAAGTGTGATAATAGCAGCAGAAAAGGTCACTGTGCACAGCGTTCTGTGAATGGATGTAACCTTCACATTACTGAAAGCAGACGTCAGCATATGCAACAACTACCCTGCTCCAAGTATGACTGTGTTCCAGAAAGTTTCCTTCCAAAAAGGAAGACACAGACAACTCTGCTGTAAAATTATTTATTCTGCAAATCCTATGTCCTAAGGCAGCGGTGTGGAACTTGTGGCCCTCCAGATGTTCAGTGGGGCTTCTGGACTCCCTCCCCCCCCCCCGATTTCTGCATTTGGTATTACCTAAGTACCTTGGGCTCATTTGTGATTCACATTTCACTTCAAGGCCATTTGGAAATCATACTCAAGAAACTGGACAGATTGATGTAACTTATAGAAGTGTAAATATTTTATTTATTTTATGACTTTGAGCTGCCTTCCAGAAGATGAGGGTGCATATGCTTCTACAAATATAAATTTTAAAATGCTGAGGTTCACCAAATGGATTGTTTCAGCTAAAATAAAACGAAATGTTTATTTTCACTGTAACTGAATCCTGTCAGTTACCATGAAATTTTTGAACGCTACTTAAGTTTGTGACAAATCTCAGAAGTATTTAAAAAGCATCATAGAAGATGTTTACTTCTGGGTCAGCCTTCATGAAGGTGCCCATCAAATGTATGTTTTTATGTATTGATGTCTGCTGATATCCTCAGCCTGAGTGATGTGAAGCCCCTGCCACCTCTGGACACTTAGCGTTTTATATTGCCCAGACCTGCTACACAAGGACACACTTCTAGGCAGAACAGAAGATACAGCTTTGTGACCAATGAAGACACTACAACAGAAAAAAGAAAGCTGAGGACAGGACTCTACACCATTGATCCTCATGGCTCATTTACCTTGAGTCAGAAGTACCTGAAGCTCCCTGAAGAGATAGAGAAAAAACTGGTTGAGAGAAGTGACTTTATTGTCACTTCTCCCCACCTAGAAGGGCGGGGATGCTGGTTAATGATAATCAGTAACTGATGAGCAGACGTACGACTAGAGTAAAATATATTCATACGGGCATGAAGAGTTCTGTGTAAGCAAGCAAACTACCTTTTTTGTATATCATGAAACCCTTGAATAGCAATGGAAGGTCCCTTCCATCTCAGCCTAGCAGAAATCAGGGTCCCATATGACCATATAACTTACTAAGAATCAGAAATTCTCTGCCCTGGAAATTTACTTTGCCGTTTCCTCTCCCACATGGGCAAACTTATAATAGGCAATGTGGTGTAGCCAGATATCTTTGTAGAGAAATAAGGGCACATGGTTCAAGAGGAAGCATAAAACAAGCATGCGTGCACAAATCAAAAGGGAATTTTGCTACAGGGATCTGGTAGCACGCAGAGCATCCCTTAAAGAGGAGTAACTTTCACACAATTTGGGCAAGTATCTACTGGTGTTTCTTCATTCAACTCAAGATGTGCTTCATCCCAGTTGTTATCCTCCTTGATCATTACCTATTCCTTTTCTTAAAGCTGATTTTGTGCAAGTCCTACAGTCACTACAGACCTGTTTCCCCTGCAATTTATACTGGGTGTAGAGGAGAGGGTGATGTGTGACCCTACACAACCCCTGATATTTACAGTCACCATCAGGCTTCTCCACCTTTGTTTTGTAGACTAAAATAAATTACTTGTGTGTGCTGCAGGGATGTAAAGCAATAACTGAACAAATCCCATACTATTAAAATAATTTAAAAACCTAAACACATAATTCTTAGCTGTGGAAGGAGACAAACGAAATGAAATGAAAAGCAACAAAAAGGATGCTTGCACAAACATAATCTTGAAGAACGATTAAGTTGTTACCTCACCGGCTCACTAATTTACTGTTCTAGTTTTTAGTAAAGTATCACAGTGATGTAAAGTTTGAAAGTTTGTTGAACACCTGTAACATGTACCATCCAATACCTTGTTAAGTAATCATATAGTATGTTTTATCTTTACTGGTGAACTTTACACTGCGGGAGGCAGTGGAAGACAGGAGTGCCTGGCGTGCTCTGGTCCAGGGGGTCACAAAGAGTCGGACACGACTAAACAGCAAACAACCATAAGCTATACGGATGCGGATTGACCTAATCTAAAATAAGGGGTATAAGGTGCCTGAAGGCTGCTTGTTGCAAAGCAATCTCAAGAAGGGGAGCACTTATCCGTTTCCCTGTCAGCCATATCTCCCCCAAACCCTTTCCCCAACCAGCTTTTATCCTTAAAGAATATTAAATCTCTGAGGTAAACAATGAACAAGAATACAAACAATTAATAACATTGTGAGAAAGGGTATAAGGGTAAATACTTAACAAGGAAGGGTTAAAATACTCTTTTTCCTCCTGTCTTTTCTCTTATGCAAATTGCTCTTGCCAAGTGTTAACTTGCCGGTCCCCCAAGTGGGGTATTAGATTCTATACACTCAAAATTTAACAAAAGATCCTCTTTTTCCAGCATTAATCTTATGCACACATACATTTTATTTTATTTTTGAAACATGCACACTTTCAACTTGTTTCCATATTTTAGGATGTCAAGCGTGGTGCAACAATTCAGAAAAATCTCTCTCCCTCCCTCTCTCTCTCTCTCTCTCTCTCACACACACACACACACACACACACACACTACTTACTGAAGTCTGCCTCCTTTGAACCTGTTATTCATAATATTGTGGTTCAAAGGAGGCAGACTTCAGTAAGTAGTGTGTGTGTGTGTGTGTGTGTGTGTGTGTGTGAGAGAGAGAGAGAGAGAGAGAGATTTCTGAATTGTTGCACCACGCTTGACGTCCTAAAATATGGAAACAAGTTGAAAGTGTGCATGTTTCAAAAATAAAATAAAATGTATGTGTGCATAAGATTAATGTTGGAAAAAGAGTTCTAATATTTTTATTAAAACAAGAAAATCCTTAATAAAAATATTAGAACTCTTTTTCCAGCATTAATCTTATGCACACATACATTTTATTTTATTTTTGAAACATGCACACTTTCAACTTGTTTCCATATTTTAGGACGTCAAGCGTGGTGCAACAATTCAGAAAAATCTCTCTCTCTCTCTCACACACACACACACACACACACTACTTACTGAAGTCTGCCTCCTTTGAACCACAATATTATGAATAACAGGCACTTAAGATTTGTCACACATCAAAAACAAGATTTGAAAAGCAAACTACAGGGGGGAATTCATCTCCAAGCGCATGTTACCGTTACTGCTAGCATACTCACTTTCACTTGCCTCTAAGAAAGCAGCAGCTTAGCTGTAACTCACATTGGTAGTAAAGAAGATAGCTCTTTGCCAAAGCAGAGCCTGTGTGCAGGGGTGTTCTATTCTTCCGACTCTGGTGACAGATTGGTGGATTGGTGTTACGAAAGCTGCTCTCTGCAGAAACACACCCACTTCCATGACTCACAGGAGTATATTGCTTCTTCTTTTTTTAAGTGATTGTCAACTGTGGTTGAAAGACTATTAACAAGAAAATTCAGCTGTGTCATTTTTTCATTAAAAGGCGACAGGTGGGGGGAGCACTTTGATGTGAGAATCACAACTGCCTCTAAATCAGTGATTATGAGGGAGTAATTATTTAAATTGTTTTTTTTAAAATGTTGCTATAGTGCTACGACATCTTAATAAATAGGGGGAAGTTAGATCCGCACAGAAAAGACAGCTTTATCAGCCTGATTTAACATATTGACTGTATAACAAAATCAATAGGAATTTTCTAATGATAAGTTCTGAGATGCAATTTGTTGCTCCCAAATGTTCTTCTGGGGGCATTTTTTTTTATTAAATCAAAGAGTTAGAATTTTTACTCAACCGTCTACAACAAGAGAAGCCCATCACCAGATTCAATAGTATCTGGCATGGCAGATCCCTATGCCTGGATCCCACATGGTTCCAAATATCATGTAAAGGATGGAATCACATGGAAATCATCCACATCAGTCAGCAACCTGTATTAGCACAGTGGGTGTAAGGATGCGGCATGGGTATCATTCATGTGACCAGCTTGTCCCACATGGAACAGAAATGTGTTTTTCTCTAAAATGCAAGAGTTGAAAAAATATATGGGAACTTTAGTTAACTATTTGCACCACAAACTTCAAAAAAACATTCCACTTCAGATGACAGTTAAGTCTCTGTCACATCTAAGCTTCAGCCTTTACAAAATTTCATCAAAATTATTATTAGCTATCATAATCATACTATTATTTGGTGGTGGTAGGGAATCCCTCAAACCTCAGGTAAAATTGACACCATCAAGGGAACATATACCAAAGGGGATTCCTATGGGATTTTAAAATCTATTATTATTATTATTATTATTATTATTATTATTATTATTATTACCACTACTATTACTACTACATTCTTCAGGGCCACTAAAAAGCCTGGGATAACACAATGCTCTTCAGAGGTTGTGAACTACAACTCCTTTATTACCGACTCTGACTGGAGGTGATGGGAATTGGAGTCTAAAACATCTAGAGGGCATCAGGTTGGTTACCCCTACCATTACTATTTGTTTTTAAGTAGTCCTCAAGAGCTTTGCAAGAACTTTTTTGAACTCCCTGAAACTTTTTTGAACTTCCTGAAAGAGAATGGTGGAAGGAAGAGATTCTCTTTCTCCAAGTCGCAAGCACCTGCTTCTGTCCAATTTTTCCATGGCTCTCCTCTGCCATCAGGAAAAAACGCACAATTTCTCCAAGAGAACAGAAAGAGTTTGTCTAAACTAAAAGGCAATATGTGTCTCAATGTTGTGAGAAAATGAGCATTCTGTAGCTGGTGTGGGACAGTGGAGAGAGGGCAGGAAGGATCTAACCAAGAGTGTATCATTCTAGCTTTAAAATACATTTCTGACTAATAATAATAATTATTATTATTATTTATACCCCGCCCTCCCCAGCCAAGGCCAGGCTCAGAGCGGCTAGTAAGTTTGCCTGTGCTGATTTCCTACTACTTTCATGAACGGTTGTCATCACACTAAATTCCTACCTAATACTTATTTGCATAATGATATCCCCAAGCACTAACAGACAAGTGTAAGAACATAAGAAGAGCCTGCTGCATCAGGCCAGAGCCAGTTGCCCATCCAGTCCAGCATCCTGTTCTCACAGTGGCCATCCAGATGCTTGTGGGAATCCTGCAAGCTGGATTCAAGCACAATAACCTTCTCCCCTCCTGTAGTTTCCAGCAACTGGTATTCAGAAGCATTGAAGACTTCAACTGCAATGGCACAGCACTGCTATCATGGCTAGTAGCATCCATGCTGCATGCTTGACTCAATTGTTCCTGAAATATTAGAAGCCTTGCTCTCCAAGCCATGCTACTCAACTATACTGTAATTCTAATGCACATGACATGTTACAGAACAATATAAGCTCCCAAGGGGGGGGGGCTCTTCCCCAGTGAATCTACTGCCTAAATTTCAAATGGGGAAAAGACAGAGAAATGAAGTGTGAGCAAATGCACCCTACATGTGTTTCTGCTGCAGATGAGACTTCCTAGTCAAAGGATTTACAGAGAAAGGTGGGCTGAAGAGCAGGGGGCAATTAGATTATCAAACAGGATGGGCAAAGTTGGTTAAGGAAGCCGAAGACATTTTGGCAGGTGTTAAGAGTTAGAGCTTGCTATAATGAATCGTTTGATAGGCAAGTCAGCATGAACATGGCGCCTTTCGCTTTGGAAATGCAGCATTATATGGCAGGCTACAAATGTACTACATCTGCTTACAGAATAGAACAGATAAAGTACCGTATTTTTTCTCTAAAAGACTCATTTTTTCCCTCCTAAAAAGTAAGGGGAAATGTCTGTGCGTCTTATGGAGCGAATACAGGCTGTGCAGCTATCCCAGAAGCCAGAACAGCAAGAGGGATTACTGCTTTCACTGCACAGCGATCCCTCTTGCTGTTCTGGCTTCTGAGATTCAGAATATTTTCTTTCATATTTTCCTCCTCCAAAAACTAGGTGCGTCTTGTGGTCTGGTGCGTCTTATAGAGCAAAAAATACGGTACCATATTTTTCCATCTATAAGACGCCCCCATGTACAAGACACCCCCTATTTTGGGGGGCTCTGATTTAAGAAAATGGGGGAAGATACTATCAGTGTATAGGACGAGCCCAGATTCTGAACATTATTTTAGAGTAAAAAAACATAGTCTTATACACAGAAAAGTACAGTAATTGCTATGTTTACCTCTTGCTTGCTCCTTCTTCCCATACTGTTTTTATCTATATGGCATACCTAATGCTCAGCAAGCTTCTTTCTCCCTTCCCTTTTCATCGAGGTAGGGAACCTGTGGTCTTCAAACTAATTTCATGTCTGCGGGGGGAGCCCAAATGAAAAGAAGGGTGAAGAAATAAAACCAAAACAGATGGTGATGGAAAGTGAACAGGGAAGAAGCCCCATGTAAGTGGTCAGTTGATATTTCTGGCCAGAACAATCTGAAGAACTTTCCATTCCCAAACAGACCTGCCCAGATGTTGAGATGCGAAGTTCATGGTAGGGCTGTGTGATGTCTGGTATTCAAGATGGTGACGTATCAAAAGCTAAACATCATGATATCACAATGTCTGAAATAAGGCCGGAACTATGTAAACACCAGAAAATAAAAACAAAAACATTTCTCCCTCCTTTTTTGCCAGTGGGGGTGGGAGGGAAGAAAAAGGAAGGAGCACATAAGGAAGTATAGGGTTGGGGGAACAAATGTGTGAGAAAGCAAAGGGGCCAGGGGAGAATTGGGGAGAGTTCGAGGATAGGGAGGAGAAAATAGGGAACATTACGAGGGGGTGAGACATAAACACCCACACTGACACAGAAGGCAAGAAGGGAGGAAAGGGGCTTAAACAACAGGGCAAGGTATATTTTTGTTTTTTTAAACTCAGAGGTAAATAACCCCAATGTATTTTTCCACAGGACAAGCAGTGGTTTCCAAGTGCACCCTGGCTGAGGGCAGCAGCTATTCAAAAGGCAGGGTTGGGCAGAAACATGGGGGGCAGGCTTTGGGGAGGTGAAGCAGAAAGACCTTCCTGCTTTTCAAAGACCCCAGAAGAGCTTATCAGGAGACGCCCTTAGGCAGGTCCTGCTGGCAAAGAGAGTTCAAAAGGAGAAAAGAAGGGGAAAGGGGGCTCCCAGAAAGAAGCCCAGAGCCAGCTTGGACCGGCATCTCCTCCTGTGCTTAAAAAAAGATGCTTGTGACATCTATATTGCTAAGTTTCTGGGTGGGCTGCTTTCTTCAGCGCCTGCTCTTGTGGTTTGCTGCCCCCTCCAGGAGGCAAGGAAGAGCTGAGGCAGTACAGCAATGGGGTGACAAGAATCATGAGAAGTGATGACTAGCTTCAAGGTTTTCCCCACATCATGATTTTTTACATAGTATTTGAGTTTGGTTTAAAAACAAACAAACAACAGTGCTATCAGACAAGTGTTCAACTGCATGACATCATTCTGGCCAAAGGAGGGAAAGGCTAGAGCTTGAGAGACCAACAGGGCACCCAATAGGAAGTCCTGTGGCTGAACAAGTCTTGAACACTGTAGGTAGGTCCAGTTGGGCCTCACTGAACAATGGAGAATATTCCTAGCCGCATATTCTTTCAGCAGGAGTCCATTCTGACCTGGGGCTTTGAGGTTTTTTTGCAATGTGTTTTCTTGACACAAAATTTAGTTGCTAGCTAAGGGATCAACATCTTTGAATGACAGGTCCGGGGAAGGATAGAGATTTCCAGTTATTTCCCTAACCCTACTTCCCAATTTCTCATTCATCTCTGAAGTCCCTGCCACAGGCAAGCCAAGTCTACTTTTCTTTTGCAAACCTGGCCTTGCTCACCATACCACATTATCCAGGTCCTGAGAAAGAGGTCAGGAACACGTGTCCTGTCAAGGCACAAAACAATCCCCTGCTATTTTTATTTTATCTTTTGACCAAGACAAGTAGAGATTCTCTGCTCCCTCTTGCTGACCCATCGAATTATCACCTTCTGCAACTGAAAATGTGAAGTGAAATAAATGTGATCAACTTTTGTATTATCTGTAGCATATGTCTTTCATGAGCTACCAAGCAATCCTTTAGTTTACCCTCCATATTTAATTGTTGCTGCTATATATTGCTTGCTAATACTGAAGTAAGCAGAATTTTTTAAATGCCTTTAAATACCACCAAAACTATTACTTGGAAATGGGTAAATTTTTCCCCATCTGTAAGTAACAGACTAAAAGATGGTAAGAGACAGTAATAAAAATAAAATCATCTCCAATTATGCAAAATTTCATAACTTTAGAGCTATTATAGTCTTCCTTATATAAAATACATATTTAAATAGCAGTTTAAGGAAGAAAAAACCCTTCCAATTTGTAACGTGAAAATATCTCACTCAAAGAGGGAAACTTTGCACTACAGCTTTAAACGTTTAAGCCTCTAATGTCCATTGCTTAGCAACCGGGCATCCTTACCTAAACACCGTTTTTCAGCAGAGTCACGACTGACTGGTGGGGCTGATAATGCAATTCAAAAAGAACAAGTGTTCCCAAAGCACTTGAATTCTGTTCACATAGTACTGTACCTCAAGTATCAATACACCTTTCTGTGTAATAAAATAAAAATGCTTTCCCAGTAATTATATACCACAACAGGATTTTAACAGGATGAAAAATAATAATTTTTCAATTGCACAATTTGAGCTCCAGTTCTTAGAAGAATTAAGGCATAAAGGCAGATAATCATTGTTCACAACACTATTTTATCCTGATACAAAGTACATTTAAAAAACTATTTTATGAAGAAGGCATTTGATTTACATGCTGATGATTTAAACTTTTTCAAGCAGCCCATAATCACTCAGAGTCCACTGAAATCAGTAGGAATTTTTCAGTCACAAATTATGAGAAACCCAGTTTCTGTTTCAAAAGCAACCAATCACAAAGAAAAAGAAATACTGTAATGTGAATATAAGTTCTTCGCAGGCCAAAACTATGCATTAAATTATAGGTTTGGAATTTCATTCAACAACAGAAGACTATTACCAGAGTCATATGTTACTTGAGTAGCAATATTTGGATCCCACCTTGCCGAAGTAATGTGTGAAGGACAGAATCATGCAAAAAATGGATGGGGAACCACATATTGCAGGATGACAACTCCCATCATCCCTAACTATTGACCATACTGGCTGGACTGAGGGGAGTTGGTGTCTAACAACATATGAAGAATCAAAGGTTTGCCACCTCTGCTGTAAGAGAATGGTCAGGCACTGCCAAAAGTAGTGCCAGCATCCCATACTGGGACAGCAATGGTTATAGACATGGAACATGGGTACCTCTTATGCAACAGCCTGCCCCACAGGACTCCATCGCTCAAATGCTATTGGAGTGATGTGGGATTCTGCCAGAGAAATGGCAATCTCATTGAGACAGAAAGAGTATAAAGTTGATCAGAACGTTAAACAATTATCTGCACCACAAACTTCAAAAACATTTCATTCCAGATAATTCTTATTCCTTCATTAAAAAAAAATCTAGGCTTTTGCTACTACAGAATTTGGCCTAAATTACTCATATCATCATATTATTAGGAGAAAGATCACTAACCCCAGGAAAAATTGACAGCGTTCATCAAGGGAATCTATAGAAAAGGAATTCCTATGGGGTTGGAATTTTGTGTGTGTGTGTGTGTGTGTGTGTGTGTGTGTGTGTTTTGCTTGTTTTGTACTCATTAACTAGTACAGTGGTACCTAGGGTTAAGAATTTAATTCGTTCCACAGGTCTGTTCTTAACCTGAAACTGTTCTTAACCTGAAGCACCACTTCAGGGGCCTCCTGCTGCCGCCACGCCGCTGCTGCGTGATTTCTGTTCTCATCCTGAAGCAAAGTTCTTAACCTGAGGTACTATTTCTGGGTTAGTGAACTCTGTAACCTGAAGCGTATGTAACCTGAGGTACCACTGTATTTAGAGCCACAAAATGCCTATTCCCACCCCCATAACCCTCAAGAATTTTGCAAAAAAATAAAATATGCACTTCTTAAAATAAGGGAGGGATCTATTTCTTCAATCTAATTATCTTACACACCTATCTCCAATTTTTGCATCAGGGAGAAACATGATTCCAAGAGAACTGAAAACGGTGCATGTCTAAAAGATGAGGCAATGGCTTGAGAAAAGGGGCGATTCATGACTCATATTGCGTACAGAAGGAGGCTAGCCAGAAGCAAGTATTTATTTATTGTATTTATATCCCACCTTTTCCTCCAATGAGTTCAATGTGATGTACATGGTTCTCCCCCTCCTTGTTTAATTTACTCTCCTAGCTCTAAAATATTACCTCTACCACACAAGTTTGCAGTTGATAATTTCCTACTGAAGATGGCATCACACAAAATTTTTACCTAACACTTATTTGCATGCTTGAAACTGCTAGCACTAAACAAACAGCTGCTACACATTCCATGGTTCATGTCTCAATGGGAATTCTAAATTAAAAAAAAAACAAAACCTGAGAGACATTCCTAATATTTGCATACCAACTTCAATGGACACGAAACAACAATTTTTTAAAAAAAAGATACACAGTTTTGTTTGATTTGTTAAATTGTCTAGCGTTAATAATGCAAATAGCATAATCCCTCTATCCAAATCTTTTGTTCCTTAAGCACAGACAGGTGGTAACATATGTATTCTCTTAATTCATTTTTGCCCATCAGGGAAAAAATGTATTTAAAGGATACAAGAACACTGACAGACTACAAAGGCTGCAGTCCTACACTGCATTCAAAGAGGTTTTAATTATGTGATTGAATCCCCCATCTTAACGTCACTATTCTACATCAAGCTGTCCCCTTGGTTGCCTGGGAAAGGACAACAAACTAAAACCTACTTCTCATAAACCTCAGATAAAGCAGTAAGCTTATATCTGTACTGCAACACTTCTGGCTCCAGCTGCAGGGGCTCATATGATTGAATACTCCTCAGGACCACCACCACTCAATAAACAATTATCTGAACTATACACTAGTAGCCAAAATTGTGGAAACCTTCCAGAGAAAGCGTATTTCCGAGGTTTGATGGCTCATAACACCAATTTTTTTTGGAGTAATACCATAAAATTATATATCAATGGAAAAATAATTTATGATCAGGGTATATTTAAGGGAAGCTAATAGAGAAGAAAGAGATAAAAACATGCTTTCTTCAAGAAGTGGAATCGCTAAGAAAATACTACATTTGCCCAGGGTGGGTACAATGGTTTCCCAAGAGAAGAAAAGAAAAGAAAAGAAAAGAAAAGAAGAGAAGAGAAGAGAAGAAAAGAGAAGAAAAGAAAAGAAAAGAAAAGAAAAGAAAAGAAAAGAAAAGAAAAGAAAAGAAACAAAACACTCTGCCCTTGGAGCCCTCACAATGAAATCTAGGCCTGTACTGAGAGCGGAATTTAAGCAGAACCTGCCTCCTAGTGGAAAGAAGGGAGGACAACTTCAGTATCTAGACCACTGGAGAGGGACAAGAAGGAAGATCAATTTAAAAGTTGAATTTCTTAATATATCAATTAAAGTGTTCATACATGCTAGGAACAGATGGTACAGTCAATACCTTGCCCCAAGCGGCATTCCTACTTGTGGCTCTATAGTTGAGATTGTCCCAAGATAGTCATTAGTACCTTATTAAAGAGAGAATACTTTCCCAGTACAGTACATCCTGTCATGATTGCTAGACAGATATCATGAGATGCACTGGAGCCATCAAGCTTGCCATGAGCAAATTTACTTCACACTAGGTGAGCCAGCTCACCATTTCAAGCAGCAAGGATTGTGTCTGCATAGCTATAAACTTAAGTTTCAAGTAAACATGACAGCTGGAGTGTTCACTAACAGATAAAAAGTTTGTTTTCATCAGACTTGTAGTTAAGAATCAAGTAACGTTAAGACATTGTACATTTTCAAACAAAATAATTTAACTTACAGTTAAAGCTGGTCTCTTATATTTCTTAAAGTGCCAGAATCATATCTTGGGTCTCTATACTTCAGGCTTACATGGCGGCTACAAACATTCCTAATTTTAAAAAAAGGAAAAGAAGTTTAAAAAACACAGACCTAACTAAACCAAACAGCAGATATTAGTAATAGCACATATTTAGATTTGCTTTCAAATATTTGTCGAAGATGGTATTTTGAACCACTTCATCTCTCACTAAATGTTACATAGACACAAGGGGAGAAACCTTTAACTAGAATATTGTAATATACTATATCAATAGTATATTCTATCAGCCAGCCAGTGCCAAACAGCAAGCCAAGTTTTCATTTCCAGGTCTGAGTTTGAGGTGGACACTGCCTTTATATTTTGCTCTCGAAAATAAGCACAACTGTGGAGATGATCCTTGCTGGCTTTCAACTTGAAACTAGAGTGTGAGGCTAGGAACTACCCCAAATTGTCACTCTTGCCAGAGGGTGATAAAACACCTGCCATAGTAAGTGGAAATGCAGACCTCTAAATCCACAAATATCTGGACCATATGCCACAGACTTTTGCCATGGTGGGAGCTAGTTTTGTCATGAGGAACTACAAACTGGGAGAGCTGAAAAGTGGCGCTTGTTTTAATCTTCTTGCCCGGGAGTTAAGTTTGGATTTTGAATTTTGGAATTATATGAATCCAAATCAAAGCAGAATACTTGCTTCTGCTTATCCTATTCCTCACAAAATATCTGTTCATCTTTTGCATTTGTATACAAAGTATTACAAAGGCACAATAAGTCTTGAGTTGCTTCTCTTCCAAAAAGAAACTGATCTTTTAAAATGCTACCGCAAATTTTCACCCCTAAGATGAGGAGAAAGGTGAAACATTTTGAGTTTGCTCAAAAAAATAAAAATTCTATCACTTCAAATGTATGACCCTGAGGTCAATGCATCATCTCTTTTATTCTATCCAGAGGATGTGGTGACAATCTTTTGTTAGAAAGCATCCTATTTATTATTTGCTTTTGTAATTATGTAGATATTATGACACATTTTGAAAACTTTACTGCTTTTGATAAGATTTAATCTGAATCAACCATAGCTACTCTCAACACGCCCAAGGGCATTTCATGGATATTTCTGCACAGACTTTTTTTTGAGGCAGGGGTAGATTTTCTTTTCTCAACCACAAGCTATTCAAACAAAACAGGTATCATAGAATGTTTCAATTCCATGTTTTACTTTGTGGTGTAGAAGACTGTGTGCTCTTATAAACTGCTTAAGAGTTTTTAGGTTAAGCAGGAAAAACATTTATGGACAACCACCTCCACCCAACAGGAAACTATACAAATTGTAATAAAGAAGAAAGCACCTCAGGTTATGCCTGCTCTTAGCAACTGGCATTCAGTTTGTCTAAGTGGCACGTCTTCTTCTGCAGGACTCTCAGATTAAAGTAGTTTGTTAAAGTACATTTGGCTTTGGATGAGTTTTCACAACAGCTACTGATTCTTATTCTCCCACAGCCACCTCCACAGTAGAACAATAAAAATATGTGCCTTAGCACTACCTTGATAGAACTACAGCAAGAATGACAATGAGTCAGTTGCTGTTAACGGAGTTACAGAAAATGCTCCATAATATCCAAATACCGGCAGGGCTGCCATTCAGGAGGATGCAACTGTATGGAGGCAGTTCCACATGGAAAGATTCTGTGAAATAACTCATTGTGCGATTCCACCGCAATACAAATAAATAAGGGTCGTAGTACATAGCTGAGGTTATCAGAATTACTGAAAGCCATTTCACAAAAATGGCTTGCCATGTGAGCAGTCTCCCACACAGATGCATTTAGAAAAAGCTGTCACGCCATCACTTGCTGGTAAAATATATTCCTTTGATGCCAGAGCACCACTAAGTCAATTGCTTCGGTAGCCTAAAAACATAATGTGACTAGCAAATTCACACCATGTTTATCATGCTTTTATATGTGTTGGAAGCCACCCAGAGTGGCTGGTGCAACCTACCTAGATGAGCAGGGTATAAATACTAAAATATTATTATTATTTATTTTGAAAAATTCAGTTTTCCAAACCTACTAAGGTAGACCTCCACATGGAACCAGCCTTCCACACACATAGGTGAGATGAGCATATGCAAGGATGGAGATCTACATCACTAGGTCTGACTGGATGCCCATCCCCATTCAGGGCTATTAGCCATAACAGGCCAATGTTTCAAGTCAGAAGTACTAGGGGTGCAAAGATCACAATAATATTGCTATAAAACACACAGCTGAACAGAATAATATACAATTGCCCTACAGAATTGTCAGGCATATTATCTACATGTCATTTAGGTACTAGGCACAATTTCATTACTAGCAGAAAAGGAAGCAGGTTGCTTAGAAGACATCAAAGGGGTCCGTAATTTTTTTTTAATAAGAAAAAGATAAACCTTTAAAAGAGACAGGGAGAGGCATGGCAAAAGTCAGGCAACAGAAGGCAGCCAAAACACACAGTCTTTGTGTTGGAAGTGCTAAGTGGAACATTCAATTTTGCTCAAGTTACAGTGCGACACCTTTTCAAATTGGCTGCCTGTAGCTTCAACTGCAGATTCAGAGCATTTGGAATAAAATAAGCCTCCTCATTAAAAGGCCAAAGAAGAAAATTCATAATGTAGTCTTGGATTTCCCTACACTGGAGGTTTGGTTCACTATATGGATTGTTCAACTAAATTGTGCTGGCATTATTAAAAAGAAGAAGTGAAACAGCACAATTGTTTTCCTGTTTCCCTTCTTCTGGCACACCACAATTGCTGGAAAAGGTAATATATCCGTCAGGGATTAACATGTGGTCTAACATGTGCAAGATTCTGTCTGAAGGCAAAGATATGGATTGCATCCTTTTGAGCCTTCCTCTTCTAAAACTGCAATCCTATGCACACTTATTTGGAAGTAAGTCTAACTGAATTTAGCAGAATTTAGTTCAAGGTAAACATGCAAGCCAATGGAAGTTGGAAACCAATAACATTTGGCGGGCACAAATTCTGCATTCCTATATTAAGGCACTTAGCATTGTGCCATCACTGCCAGTTCTGTGCTTGTCAAAATTTCTTTAAAGTTCTGGGTAGAATGATGTAGAGGTGGGATGCCAAGATTGTACTGCTACACTGGATCTAGTTTTGTAGGTACCATTCAACTACAAACCAAACAACAATTCTGACTAAGTTAATAGCTCTCTGGATAAAGTTCTAGAAATAATTTCAGTTCAAGTTCTGCAATTTCAGAACTTTTGCAGAAAGTTACTGCGAAAAATACAGCAAAAGCACATGGATAAAATTCATTTACCAAATCACCAGGTTATATTTGACCTAACTAATGGCAACAGACTCCAAAGCTGATTCTTCCAGCTAACAGTGTGCCACAAGAAGGGATTAAGAAGGTACAGAACAACAAAGGTAAACAAAGGCTTGTGGGAAGAAAGGCAAAGTGGAAAGAAACAAAACATGTGCTGTTTATACTGAGTACTAGTTCTCTGAATTGTTCATATTGACCACAAATTGTCATTTGGATGTCAATGTGGGCTAAGTAGATATGTGAAAAAATATAATTCATGCTTATAATAAACAGTCTACAAAACTACTTCACTCCACACACAAATGCACTCTAATGAGCTTGCTAAAGAGTAAAAAAAAATAGCATATTTTAAAATGTGATTGAAGTAAGTAATCAGGTTAAAGCTTTGAACAATACAAAGTATTAACACTGTGGTTCTTTTTAAATGTTGTATCTCATGTTCTGAAACCTATAAAAATATTGTTCTGCAAAATTTTTGAGTAACTGCACACAGCAGTGTTTATATTCCCCCAGAAGAGTCCTGTTAGTTGACACTAAAGATGCATCAAATCCAACAGCCCATTTTCTACAGTGGCCAGGCAAGTGCTTCTAGGAAGCACACAAGCAAGGAATAAAGGCCATAACCCTCCCCTGGTGGGATTTAGTATTATGGGAGAGTGATAATTTTTTTATAAACCTCCATGTTGGTCTCCTTTCTAAACTAAGTTCCAAATGCTTGTCTTTCTTTTTGATGAACCTGTTCAAACCTGAATCATTTGATAATTTCAGTTCTTTGCTGTCCACTTTGAGATTGACCTGTACAAAGTATTTTAAATGTAAGTTTTATAAAGGCATTGTGATACTATCCATTTTGTTTTCAGTTTCTTCCCTAACAATTCCTAATAAAGAACTCACCTTTTTCAGTAACAGACCACACAGATTTGTTGTTTACAGTAAGTGCCCAACCACAGCTCAAAGATCTCTTCTCTAGGGATAGAGTGAATAAATGAAAGGACACATTTCAGGACAGGGGGTTGTGTCCCAAGGTCAATCACTTTGCACAATCTTATGTTGTATCTTATATGCCATTTTGATGCCCATTCATCCGTTCTTGAGATAATCCTTTTGGAATTCTTCATGGTCTACTTTGAGCTTCTTGAATAATTTGGTACCCCTTTAAGATTTCTAATGATTCTATGTTCTGTAGCATGCAGAGAAACAACTCCTATAAAATAACCTTCCTTGTTCTTTCTATAGATTTTGCATGCAGCAATAAGTGGATATCATTCATTTTCACCATTGCATCAGCTGAAGGATCAAGCCAAAAGCCCATCTAAACCACACCCCATTTTCCAGAGGCTAGACAGATGCTTTTGGGACTACTGAAGGCATGATTAGATCAGTCCACTGCTCCAGTGTTTGGAAAAATATTACCTATGAACCTAGATTCCAAATAGCTACAAAAGCTAATAGCTGAACTTAGACTTATCCCCACATAATTATCATAGTTGGAAGGAACATTGGAAGTAATCAAATCCAATCTTTATTGTTATAGTCCATGACCAGCACCCTCTAAAGTAACCTAATCCAATGTTCTTCAGCCTTGGATCCCCAGAGGTTGTTGAACTACACCTTCCATCATTCCTGAACACTCACAAAAAATGGATAGGAATGATGTAGAGCAGCAACAACTGGAGACCCAAGGTTCAAGAATACGGATGTAGTTCAACCTTCTACTCAATGCAGAATGCAACCACAGCATCCCTGATAGATTGGCATCTCGCTTCAGCAAAAAAGAGTCCAGAGATAATATATTCCACTGCTGAACAACTCTTACCATAGTTTGTTTCTCCTAATGTTCTGCAAAAATATGCTTCCCTGAAATTTCCACCCAGTAATCTGTCCCAGAAACACATGGCATTCACCCACCTCCCTAAAATCTCCCCATGCCAGTTAGTCATGTCAATAACTCTGTAAACAAGAAACAGCGCCTGATTTTTCCTTTTCCTCTTCCCTCCCAATCCTGCTTCCTTTTGTGCTGTGTCTGTTCAGAATGAAAGCATGAACTGTTATGACTGACATTTGGAAGCAGAAATGGCAGCAGGGGTTATAGCTGAAGAATGGTGTGAAAGCACCTTAAATAAAATACAACAAATAATACCTTACAATTGCTAATTATTGTTTTTAAGTTATTTCAAATTCCCAGCAGCACCCAGCAGTATACTATATCTAACCCTAGAGGGTCCTGCTGAGTTATTTGCTTTAATCTTTTACGCCCTAACCAGCTTTCTATACATATTTCCAGCTTGCAAGCTGAGGACAGACCTCTATTCTGCACCTAAGAATTTACTTAAACATATAACCCAACATTTCCATGTAAAAATTCACAGGGTGGTTAGCAATAAAATATATGCTAATTAAATAAAATCAATATATATAAAATTGGCACTATTACAGATGCCACATAATACCTACTCTGCATTTATAAGAACTTGATTGTTTAGTGTGGTGGCACCTACACTTTGGAACTCCCTGCCTGTTGAAATCAAGCAGCCGCCTTCACTGTACTATTTTCGGCGCCTGTTAAAAATATTCTTGTTTAGACAAGCCTACCCAGATGCTTAGAAAGTTGAGGTAATTTGGTATTTTAACGTTTGCATATTTTAAAGTGGGGTTCTGAATCTTTCTTGATTTTACAATTTCATGTTTTTGTAAACCACTTTGAGGGGGGGTTTAAAAAAATCGAGTGGTGCACAATTTTTTAAAATAAATAAATACTGAACAACAAAATTTAAAGAGCGTTGGGGGTGTATGGCAGAAGGTAAGAGACCTTACCATCATAAATATATTTTAAAAAAATAGTAAGCCTGCAACTTGAGGGGGGGGGCGGTTTAAATTCCAGGGAGCTTAACGCTAAAATCATGTACTGTATAGTCAAAACACATTGGATTCAATGGTGGGGGCTTACCAAAGTTTTCCCCCCCAGGCGCCTACCCTTCTGTTTCTTCCTTTTTGGGGTTTGCTTGGTTTGGTGTGCTTTTTTTGCCAAGTTGCAGGCTAACAGAACAGAAATAAATGAGCAACGATTACGATATCTTAACACGCACAAGCACACAAAACCCTAAATAAGCGCGGACAAGCTCCCTAGCCCCTCAAAAGGGAAATGCTCTTTTGAAACCCCAAGTGCTGCATGTGGGCAGGCAGGCAGGTACACTGCCCCTGCAACGAGAAGCTCTCCCAAGCCACGAGGAAGCCTCGACGCCCCCCTCCCGGGTCTACCGCGGGCGACAGAGAGGAGGGGAGGCGACGTCCTTTCCCCACCCCACTCCTCCCGAAGGTGAGGCTGGCAGGCGCCGGGTACCCACCTGTCCCGGAGGCCGCTTTGCCGCACAGAGCCTCCGCCCTCCTCACCGGTCTCTTCCTGGGCGCAGCGGCGGCGTCTCTGCTTGGGGGGCCCCGCCGCGGCCGCTCCCGCCCCGCGGCGCCCACAGCATGAGGGATGGGGCGGGGGCGTCCTTCCCGGACGAGGAGGCGGGGAAGCGGCCCCCGGACGGAGCAGGAGGTGGAGGAGCCGGCCCAGCCTGGCCTGGCCTCCGCCGCCGCCGCTTCTTCGCGGCTACTGCTGAGGCTGCTCCTCAGAAAGGCCGCTCGGGCGCCGTCTCTTAGCAACCGCGCCCGGGCCCCTCCCGCTCCTGAGAAAGAGGCGGCGGCGGATTCGGCTTGGCCGAGAAGATGCTATCGCGCCGTCTGCGCAGGCGCGGGCATCCGCTAAGCTGCCGCTGGCCCGTGAGCGATTCCCGCGTGCGCTGCCTAGGAGGTTAGCAAGGGGGCTGCTTGCTTCAGGACTGGGCTGCTGCAGTGCGCTCAATGGGTGGCTGGGAGGCGGAGGAGGAGTAGGGAGGAGCATGCTGCTGTTGGTGCAGGATGCTGCAGCACAATTGCTGACCCTGTCAGCTTGTAACACCTGTGCTCGGAGGTCTGCACTGGCCGCCGGTTCGCAACCGGGCTAAGTTCAAGGTGTCCGTCTATAAGAAGCCGTAAACAACTTAGGACAGGTTTGCCAATGAGGCCACCTTCCCGGCATAATGCACCCACTCAGCCACTTCAGTCAACAGAATTGGCATTGATAGAGGTGCTGCAGGATACCCGTTCCCCATTTCTAGTAACTTGATCTATTGTTGTTATTATTTATTAAATTTCTATACCACCCTTCATCCCAGGATCACAGGGTGGTTTACAATATAAAAATACAAAAATACATAACATAGTATTAGGCAAAAACAGTACCCCCACCCCAGTTTAAAAGTTCGTAGATTGTTTAAATAGCTGAAGGCCAGGGAGAAGAGGAATGTTTTTGCCTGGCACCTAAATATATGGGTTGAAGGCAACAAATGAACCTCCCTGGGGAGAGCGTCTCACAAGCGGGAAACCACCGCATAAAAGTCCATTCTCTCTTGTTGCCACCCTCTAGACCTCTTGTGGGTGAGGCACACAGAGGCCTCAGATGATGATCACAGAGTCTGGGGAGATATGGCAGCTACATTTTGGAATTCCTTACCTATTGACATCAAACATGCATTTTTTTCACTCTGCTCTGTTCTGCTAAAAACGTTGTTCAGGCAAGCCCACCCAGATGTGTCAAATGCTGGTGTGTGTTTTAATCTGTAGTTTGGTGCTGATTTCTTTAATGTTTAAATAGTTCCTTGTGACGGTTTCTAATAATTTTATTGTTTCATTCTCTTTGTAAACCACTTTGAGGGTTGTGGTTTTTTTGTTTTGTTTTTTTACAGTTTTATGAAATATAAACAAGCAAGGGTATCTCTGCTATCAGTGGATGCTGGCAACTATGGCTATGTTCTGCCCTCACTGTCAGACACAGTTGTTGCTGGTCTCCACACGTCCTGAGAGATAATGGAGTGTGCTCCTGGGTGTGAAGTCAAGCCACTGGAGAATCACAGCACCTTCTTTGTCTGTACAGAACAGTAACTCATAACTTCTTGCTCCCACATTAGCAGCACTGAAATGACCTCTTTCCTGGGCAGTGTGCATGGAGGGTCCTGGGCTGCCCAGATAACAAGACTCCCCCCTTGATCTCGCTGCTGTGGTTGGTCCAAAGGAAAGCAGAACAATACAATTGGCACCAGCTTGGCTGCAAGAGTTGCCAGACAGAGGTGTATAAGTCACCCATCCAACTCCACTCTGGATTTGTGTAGAGTTTACTGCTTAGCCTTTTCTTCTCCTGAAGATGTCCTGCAAGACAACAAGTACAGATTTTTCCTCAGGATTTATTTCTGAAGCCTTTCTCAACAGAGGTTTAGGATCAGAGTTTTCCTTCTCCTGGATGAGCTAACTTCCCAGGTTGATGAGCCCCATTTGCCCCTCATTTCCCTCTATAGCACAGTCAGAAACTGTTGGACCCATTATTGGTTTCATTCACTCAAGCTTCCAGAACCTCACCAAGGGTTTGAGACTCATCTGTTACCCTTACCTGGTTAGCTGGTCAGTCGAAGCCATTCCCAGGGTGTGACCGCGGTCGCATGGTGACAGCTTCTAGGATGAGAGCTGAGAGCAGGGTGGAGACCAAAGGTGGACAAACTACCCCCAAAGGAGCATGACCTGTCCCCCAACAGAGGTGCTACACGTCCCCTATACACCCCATATATATACATAAGTAGTTTCATTTTTGTGTTGTCTTACTGCTCAATCATAGATCCCAAAGCAGTTTACAGAATGAAGCAAGGGTTCTACTGAAATCAGATGAAACAGATGTACAAATAAATAAATAAGAAAATTGAGGCACAAGGCGTCACTGCCAGAAAGCCAGCTGGACTTATTGATATGATCCAAACTCTGCTAGCCGCCCTCCCCCCAGTTTATTAAATGAATTTTATAGTGACTCATTTTATTTCTCTCTTATCCCGTATTGATTTGCCCTTTAAAATTAAAGTGAGTCAGCTATTTCATGATTCTCCTTTAACCTTTATGGAAAGTATGTCTCAATGACTTCATATTTATTAATTGTTTTCTTAAATGTTATTTGAGAGAGAGAGAGATCACTGACAAGCCCATCATTCTGCATGTACACGGTTTTCTGTATTCACAAATATATCTACTGAGCATGAGCAGGATGGCAAACATCCTGATGCTGTTAGTCTGCAAAGCATCATCAGTTCCCACACCACCCACCCAAAGCAAATAGCATCCATTGGGAGTTTCTTTCTGTGTTCCCTCTTAGCCACTTGCAAATCCCATCTTCATGAGCCACACTGCTGCTTTAAAAGGCTTCTACAAACATGTGGGATGTGCCTAGGTCAATAGCCACCAGCAATGCTGATTTTTTTTTTTTTTTTATGTATCTAGCTATCACAACTCATTGAAGTTATCTACAATGTGGATAGCAAACAAGTGGCCCTCCAGACCTTACTGGATTACAACTTCCACCCACCCCCGTATGGGATAATCAGCCTCATATAACCAAAATGCTTAAGTCTAATTAATGCATGAAAGGCTTAAGGCAGTGGTTCTCAAAGGGTGTGCTGTACCACAGTAGTTTGGCAGGAGAGGATGGCAAGTTTAGCAGAAAGATTCAAGGACATTTAAACATTTCAGTGTAGTATAGTGTGGTATCAAAGTAGTATTTATTTATTTATTTATATTGCAGAATGCAGTGCTTTTTTTTTTTTTTTTTAAGAAAAACTGGTGCTGGAACTCACCATGAACACCTCTCATTCTCTTAGAATGGCAATCGCACCCACCTGAGAGGTGCCGGAACTGAGCCCCGGTGAGTTCTGGCTGAAACCCCCCCCCCCAGGAAGATGGATAGAGATCTTTTCAAAATCAAGCACTGCTAGGAGTTTATTCTTTTTGTTTTCCGTTGTATTTCTAATCAATAAAAACATTCGGTGTGGCGCAAGGAAATTTTTATTCTGAACATGTGGCCCAGAGAAAGAAGTTTGAGAATCATTGGGTTAAGACCATAGAGTAAGCTGTCCTGCCAGGCTTAGCTAGGTCACTCCACCTTACCTTGAGAGGGAGGGTTAGCAAGCCTTTGTTCTCTTCCATTCCACCATGTAAATCATACCAGTAAGGAGTTCTGAGCTAGTTGCTCCAAGTTCAGAGTGTGTGGCTTAAACAAGCCATCTTTGTGATTCTAAACAAATAATTTAGAAGCACTCACCACACTGGAACATAAATTTTCCTGCCTGTGTTTTCTAACTGCTGTATGGAAAAGCACGTGAATCTGACCTTTGAAGGGTTTGTAAGTAAACCATTTTTAACTTGCCATCTAACTCAGTAGTTTCTATATTGATATTTCCCAAACTTGGATCTCCAGCTGCTTTTGGACTACAATACCCATTATCCCTAGCTAGCAGGACCAGTGGTCAGGGGGTGTTGATGGTTTAAGTGGGCTATGGATTGCAGTCTGACTCATATTGCATTCATTGATGTGATGGGGAACTGAATAAACCCATGAAGAAATAAATCCAGCTTGAAAATGTTACCTTGGGTTAAAATAAAAATAACAAAGAAAAAAATGAGTTTTGTTGATGTTGTTGTTGAAGGTGGATAAGCCCCTTGCCATTGCTCATGTTTTGTGCATTCTCTGTGGAATCTTAATTTCCTCTCCCTCCTCATCTCCTCAACCTGCCAGCTCTCGTTCCCTCAGTGTCTTAGCAACCAGAGGAGACTCACTGGCCCACTGCAGCTAATGTCCCTCAACCCCCTCAAAGCAATCACATTTAATTTCTCTAATTAAATCACACATCAAAGGATCCTGAATCCTCCAAACATATAGCCCTAAGCTGATCTGGGTTTTTTAAGTGTTCTCCTGAAACCAAGGATTATATTACAGTGGTACCTCAGGTTACGGACGCTTCAGGTTACAGACACTTCAGGTTACAGACTCCACTAACCCAGAAATAGTACCTCAGGTTAAGAACTTTGCTTCAGGATGAGAACAGAAATTGCACGATGGCGGCATGGCGGCAGTGGGAGGCCCCATTAGCTAAAGTGGTACCTCAGGTTAAGAACAGTTACAGGTTAAGAACGGACCTCCAGAATGAATTATGGGGACCATAACAGTTTCCTCAGAAAATGCAGCAGAATATTTAATCTCACAATAGATCTGGTTGTTGTTGTTGTTGTTGCTCCTGCTCCTGCTGCTGCTGCTGCTGCTGCTGCTGTTGTTGTAAAATAACAGAATCATAGAAGTGTAGAGCTGGAAGGGACCCACTGCAACGCAGGAATCTCAGCTAAAGCATCCATGACAGATGGTCATCCAACCTCTGCTTAAAAACTTCCAAGGGAGAAGAGTACACCACCTCTTGTGGAAGTCTGTTCCACTGTCAAACAGCTCTTACCATCAAGGTAGCTTCCTATGGTCCTGACCTAGTGTCCTCTAAATGTTTTGGGCTACAATTCCCATCAGCCCCAGACAGCAAGGCTATTGTGTGTTATGTTCACTAATATATGTATTTTTAATGCACACTTAACTCCAGTATATGCCTTATTGAATACATTATTTGGCTGCAGAATTGCAATGCAAAATTCAGAACAGGGTGAATTTCAAGGGGTTTCTGTTTTTCACTTTGCATATTGTTTCAGAGACTACCAATTAGGTAGGGTCATTGAATCAATATTTCTCCCACGTATGTATGTGCAGCTAGCTTTTTAAAAGAATGTGACATGATATTGTGAGATGAATAAAAGGTGACAGTGTTGCCTTATTGGAAGTCCTGATGCAAAAAATTTAATCGTTCTATCTCTTTCTGTTCACAGCTACAGTTACAGGCCTCTAGACCACTAGGGTAATGGGCTTTTACCTTAATTCCCTCTGTCTTGGAGTGGAATAGTCTGCTGCACTACATTAATACGTGGTGCATTTTATCATAAAAAGGAACAACTAAAAGCGAATGCTTTGTGTGAACCAATAGTTGGTGGAGGCAAGAACCACAAATTGTGAAGGAGGCAGGAGCCCCTCTTTTTTTCTTTCCAAAAAGGAGGCAGGGGCTGAAGAGAGAGAGTGGGGTAAGGGAGCAAAACACCCATCGCTTTGGTTCAGTAAGGACAAGGAAAGGGCGTTTTGAGCAGGGCTGCCAAGAGGTGAGAATGGGGGTATGAATGTACAGAGCCCACAGTGAGCAGCAGCCCCCAAACCTACAGCTTTCATTTTAAAAAGTAAGTCTGTAACTCTTTGAGAATGAAAGTTACGGAACAAAACGTACAGATATTCTTCAAAGTGATTGGAATAATTAGTTTATACAGTGGTACCTCTAGATGCGAACGGGATCCGTTCTGCAGCCCTGTTCACATCCTGAGTGGAATGCATCCCGCAACTGCACGTCTGCGCGGGTTACGATTCGCAGCTTCTGTGCATGTGCGTGACGTCATTTTGAGCGCGAGTGGCGAAACCCAGAAGTAATGCGTTCCGTTACTTCTGGGTCACCGCAGAGGGTAACCTGAAAATGCTCAACCTGAAGCATATTTAACCCAAGGTATGACTGTATTTCACAAAGGGGGGCTGTCTATGTTGCACAAAGCTCACACAAAACAATACTCTCTCACACACACAGACATACACACATAGCTTTGTGCAATTTGCTCTCCTTTCGTACAGTATACATTACTCTATTCTACCGTCTATTGACTATATATAGCACAAAGTAACTATGTAATTTTTATACAGCATTTTATCCAAATTTTGTCAAATAGAGGTTGTAGTTTTTAATTCATTTGATGAAGCATTATTATGGAAAAATCCATAATCTCCACTCTCCAATCTCCACTAAAAAAAACACTCTAGGAAAACGCATCTCACTTATTTGCACTCCTAATGACCACTGGACATAATTAGCTGTGACAAATGCAAAGAGAGGTTGCCGGAAGAAAGAGAGCAGTAGCTCCGCGCTTTGCATTGTGGGCCTTGTAGTCTTGGCCGCCTAAGTGAGCCTGGACCGCTATTACAATCTGAACTCGAAGTCCCGAGAGGTCTCGCTCTCCCCTACCGCAGTCTTTGCGCTCAGAAGCACGGTCGGGGCGGCTACATTGTGCCTATTGTATTGGATTTTCCTTTCTCCCTCCTCTTTGCCTGCTATTATTTTGTTCATTTCCACGGGAGGTTAAAATCGCGAATGAGAAAGCATGGCTGATGAACAGGAAATCATGTGCAAACTTGAAAGCATCAAAGAGATCAGGTAAGGCTTTCGTTGTTTGTGTGCCGTTTTTAGAAAGGATGGTGATATACAGCCCGATTCCACGCATGTTTACTCCGAATACAGCCCTTCTGTGTCTGTCGTGGTTTACTTCCAGGAAAAAGCGTGCGTCGGATTGCAGCTTAATTTCTCCTCGCGCCCGTTTTCCTTTTCCACTGTGAAAGAGTGGCTAATTTATGCTAGTGTAAAAGTAGCTACTATAAATGTCACACAAAAGGTCCATTGGATTTTAAATGGAGCTTCTTTTGAGAGCAACAGACGGGGGGAGGGGGAGGCGGCCCCAGACATACTTATGATGAATACACATAAAATATGCACAGCGGAATTATGGACCACACATTTGCAGAAAATCGTCCATTATTATCATTTTAATTGCTTTGTATCAGCCTCTACCAACCTAGTCCCCTCTAGATGTTAAACTATAACTCCCACCAGCCTCAGCCAGCATAGCGAGAGTTGTAGTCCAATAACATCTGGAGGGCACCTAGTTGTCAAAAGCTGTTCTGTGTTAAAGTCTGCCTTGCTACATTCTTTATGGAAGGATGCCTCAGGAAACAAATTAATAAGCCTGATGCTGTGCAGGCTTACTCAGGAAGAAGTCCCACTGGGCTCAATAAAGCTTGCTCCCTTGTAACTGGGATTGGAAACAGTAATTTTTTTTAGCAACATAAAGCAGTTTTGATGGATGAGGAGCTCTGACGATGAACAAAGTTGGAAGATAGATTTCTAAGTTGAAGATGTTATTCCTCCTAAGCTGAAACACTTTTGGAAATAGTCAAGGTAGAAGACAGGTGAATTTGGGTATATCCTTGCCAAGAGAGGATGAGGCAGAATTTGTATTGGGGAAATCTTCATTACAAGTTTTTATCTACCTAACACAGATAACCTTCCAGATGACCTGTTTGTTGAACATTCATCCTGATTTGTTTGCACAAGTTTGCAAGGAGGTTTAGACACCAGATATTTATTGAGCATTTATTCTGATTTGTTTACAGAGAGGTTATTTGACATTGTGCCTGTCCCACACATTCCAGTGCAAAAAAGTTTGATTTGGGGGAGGAAGCGGTTTTGTTGTGCAGGAGTTCCAAATCTACTTTAATTTCACAACCCATGCAATTTGCCTGTATGTGACTGAATCTCACCAGAAAATAGTGTCATTCTAGACGCACACTGTGTTTCCCTTCTCCTGTGATAAAAGAGAAGGGCCTTGGTAAATATAGGGATGCAAAGCATAGTCAGTTTTCTTTCCTTTCTCTTTTATGCAGGGGGATCAACTCCCCTGCTTATTAAGGGAGTAGATTGCACATTGGAGACACACAAAAGAAAGAAATAATGGACTGAGCACAGCTGCTGCAGTTTTCTAAAGCCTCCCTCCAACACACACACACAAAAACACACAGAATGAGCTGGGAATGCCCACCCTTCCATGCAATGGAACCTTTTACATTTTTATAAAGTGGACAGTAGTGCATGTTACTGGGACATATGTAGTTTGCAAAGCACCATTCCTCGTTCACTTTTAATGTGGTGTTTTATATAATATGAACATCATGCTCTTCTTATTATTTCATTTACCTTGTCTAAGTCTTTTTGTGAAGGCAGAGTCACATTTTGAAATGGACCATAGGAACCTGCCTCATACTGTATCAGACCAGAATGCCAACACAGTTGCCAACACTGATTGGCAGCAAGTCCCCAGGATTTCAGGGAGGGGGTCTCTCCAAGCCTTACCTGGAGATGCCAGGGGTTGAACTTCTGGCTTTCTGTATGCAAGGAAAATGCTCTAGTGCTTATGCTCAAGCTCTGTTGTATTAACCTATAAAATCCTGAGCAGTTTGGGCCAGGCTCCTTGAAGGATTGCTTTCTCCAATGCATACATGCTTGGATCTTGAGATCTTCTATACAGGGGTAGCCAACGTGGGGCCCTCCCAGTTTTGGACTACAACTGCCATAATTCATAAATATTAGCTGTACTGGCCAGTGCTGATTATGTTGTAGTCTACAACTTCTGGATAGCTGCCTCTGTTCTACAGAGATCCAATTAGTTTATTTGTATCTAATCATCAGACCATGAAAAATCCAAAGTCTGTTCTACAGAGGGCCTTTTCCAGGGTCTCCTGTCCTCAGCCTCTAACAAAGTGAGGCAGGTGGTGACTGGGGAGAGGACCTTTTCGATGGTAGCACCCTCTTTAACAGAAAGCGCTCCCCAGACACTTGCCTTTTAAGGTGCCATGTGAGGCCATTTCTGTGATTCCAGAGGTCTTGTTTATTGAGATTTCATCCTGATTTCCTTGTTGTGTACATATAAGATTTTCTCCTATTCACTTCACTCTTTCCAGTGCATTTTCCCATCACTTTTCAACCTGCAGAAAGACCATTTCTTTGTTGTGCTACGGTGGCAGATCTCTTTAATCCAATTTAACTGCATAAATCCCTCACACACAAAAATTGACAGTCTGGAGGCACTCTGTACCTTTTATTTACAGTAGGCACATTTGTCTGGTGGGTTAGATTCTGACACCACGCCTCCCTCATGCTGGATTAAAAAAAAATGCTGTTGTGTTTATGATTTCAGATGGATTTTATTGTTCTATAATTAACTTCAGTGTTTTCATTGTGTCAAATTTGAATTGTGCTTTGGGTTTCTAATGCAAAATACCCAGAGAATCTAGTTATACAGCCAGCACATGAATGCCCAAAATAAAAGTGAAACACCATAGGAGTGAGTTTCGAGGCATGATTTGCAAGAGGAGTGTGTGTATTAGATTGATGGATGAAGGAGGAGATACTGATCGTTCTATAGCTTTTTCATTATTATTATTATTTTGAAGACTATTCTGGCTTCTAATGTCCAACGCTCTCCTCTCCTTATTTAAGGGTGGGTTTTTATAACCCACTGGTTACAGATTTGCTTGTAGGGATAACACAGGGCATTACAAGTAGCCTTGAATGAAAAGTTGACCCAGGAACAGAGAAGGGCATAGGAGAAAATCAAAACTGATAAATTAATGGCAACTTGTTATTATTTTATTCAATTTCTAACAACAGCGACTTGACTGAAAGCTCCCCCCTTCCCAGGTTTCCTTCTCTCTTAGTTATGATTCTCTGTTCTACCTTAATTCCTCCTCTGACATCCAAGCTGTGCTAGAGGTAGCCTAAACTTTTCTCTCTTTTTTCATTTCTTCTATCATTGTAAAGAACACTATTTCCCCCAAAGAGATGAACCCTCTGAATAGATAAGCCGGGCTTATACTGAGTCAGACATGTAACCTACTTAAGGAAATATGGTCTACTCTGAATGGCAGGAATTCCCCCCCCCCCCCCACAGTGTCTCATGTAGACTCCTGCCCTCCTGTGTGAAGGTGTTGGTGGAGATGATGCAATAGATTGAACTTGGGACTTCTGAAGAGAAACCAGTTATTTTGCCACCTAGCTCAGGGTTTTCTCTCCTTCTGCCACTGTGCTACGTGTTCCATTCTGAACAAAAAGATGGCATTGCTGCAAGTCTTCATCCTCCCATTTGTTCTGAGCTGCGGCAAAATGTGCTGAGGAGACCAGGAAAAGTGTGTGCAAAAGTGTGCTCTTTTGTTCAATGTGTTCTTGGAAGTGTGAGTGCATGAGGCTTGAGAGAAGGGGGTGACAGAGCTGGTGACAGAGCCGTTACGGCATTGTAGGCTGCAGGTGAGGCCGTAATGAGGGACAGCGTCTCTCTGATCATTTCCACTGCAGCTGAGGAGGCCCATGCAGAGGTGGCAAAAGATATGATACGACTCCATTTTCCCCTGTTGTTGAAGCCTTGGTGCTAATGATGTGCTGTAATGGGAAAGAGAGGGGCAACAGAAGCAGTGCAGAAAATGGCAATGTAGAAGTTAAGGTGTATGGAGCAGGTTTCACCAGACAGAGGCTACAAAGAAGAGTTGGCTGCCTTAGATGTGGTGGTGCTGGGGACTGAGATCCAACAGGGTAGGGCTAGAGCTAAGTGGTGAAGCACAGAAAGTCCCAGGTTCAATCTCTGGCATTTCCAGGCAGGGCTAGTGAAGATTCCTGTTTATAAAAGTGGAGAGCCACTGCCAGTCAGTGCAGACAGCTCAGAGCTAGATGGTCCCAACTCGGTATAGGCAACTTCCTATGCTCATAAGTAAGGTAAAGGTAAAGGGACCTCTGACCATTAGGTCTAGTCGTGACCGACTCTGGGGTTGCGGCGCTCATCTCGCTCTATAGGCCAAGGGAGCCGGCGTTTGTCCGCATACAGCTTCCGGGCCATGTGGCCAGCATGACTAAGCCACTTCTGGCGAACCAGAGCAGCGCACGGAAATACTGTTTATCTTCCCACTGGGGTGGTACCTATTTATCTACTTGCACTTTGATGTGCTTTCGAACTGCTAGGTTGGCAGGAGCTGGAACGGGAGCTCACCCTGTCGCGGGGATTCGAACCGCCGACCTTCTGATCGGCAAGTCCTAGGCTCTGTGGTTTAACCCACAGCGCCACTCGCGTCCCTTTATGCTCATAAGTAAAGCCCTGTTATTCCAAAGGCCCAGCTAGTCCAGCATTCTTTTCCCACAGTGGCCAACAAGATGCCTATAGGAAGCTCATAAGGATATTAGCACAATAGCACTCTCCCATTCATGTTCCCCTAAAACTGGTACTGCCTCTGATACTGGAAGCACCAGTGCTTTTTCTTCCCTGCTAAGTCACTGAGTTGTGCCCAAATACCTTGCATTAGGTAATCTGTTAAGCAAGAAATGAACCATGTGCCAGTTAGATATGTTGATTGTACATTTGACATGCCAGTCAGCTGACTGGTCAAAAATTGCCAAATTGCATTTGAAGCCAAAAATGGCACATATGTGGCCTCTGCCCTTTAAATTTTATTATTTAAAAATGAGCGAGTGGAAAAGCTAGGAAGTGGCAGCTAACCCTAACCTGTAGTGTTAGAACCAGGAAACCATGGCTTTGGAACAAGTCAAGATTTTAAAGCCAACTTTAACCCTTCATATCCAGACTTGATTAGAAACGGTTGACCAATGTTTCCCACTTGGGTGTAACAGGAAGCTATGGTTGACTGTAGATTTGGGGGTTGTTTTGTATGAAGCAAGGTATGACGCAGGAGCAAAGGGGCTGCATGTGTGACGGTTGTGCATCTCTCGGCTTATGATGCCCAGATTTGAACATAGCCAAAGCTTCAAAACATGGCCATTCTATGTCCCTGCTGCCAAACCCCACTTTCTTTGGAGCTCAGCCTCATCACCTGACATTTATGACTGTGGCTGGAATGATTTAAATGCCTTTTGGCAAACAGGAAATGCCACCTCAGCTTTACTTTGATATTTTCTGTGCATTTGTGCCTGTGTGTATCCCCTCCCCCCTTCCCCAGAAACAAGACTTTGCAAATGGAGAAGATCAAGGCCCGCTTGAAGGCTGAATTCGAGGCTCTGGAATCTGAGGAAAGGCACCTCAAGGAATACAAACAGGAGATGGACCTCCTGCTGCAGGAGAAAATGGCTCATGTGGAGGAACTGAGACTCATCCATGCTGACATCAATGTTGTAAGTGACAGCCACGCATGGTGGTAATGAGTTTTCATGATCATTCGAGTTGCAGTCTTATGCATACTTACCTGGGAGTAAGCATGACTCTTGCATTTGTTGGGTGTACTCCTGAGTAACCTGGCATAGTGTGAAGGCTTATCTACTACTAATGTTGTGCTTTCCCTCTTAGATGCTACTCCTCAGAAATGTGTGCTGAATTGATTTGCTTCCCAGACCTGGTTGCAAAAAATGTTGTCTGTCCAAGATTTGTTATTTCACTTTCCCCCCTGACAGGCTAGGCAGAAGGGAACTCAGAGCAACTTTTATGTGAACAAAACATTCAACTATTGAACTTTCTGTCACTGTGCTAAAAGGTGGGAGAAAAGAAGATGTTATGTTCATTATTTATGATCTTGCTACAATGCTTGATGTGGGGGGGAGGGCGGGGGGGGGGCGAAGCAGAGAGAGGGACAAAGAGTGAGTGAGAGAGAAAGGTCTAGAATCCTGCCCAATACGAATATTATTGTTAATATTTTATGGCACCATCAATGTATTTTATGTACTCACTATGAGAGGATAGCTCAGCACTGGGAAATTCAGCACTGGGAAAGTGGCAGAAGAAGGGGAAACAGGAATAAACAGGAAATGAATATGTACAGGGAATCTTAGACAGCCACCTCTCTGGTTCCTGATACTGCAGCAGTCCACGAACATCTCTTCAGAACCATAAGACCTAGAAACTTGATTTTTAAAACTGAGGTTCTCAGGGCATTGACTTCAGCTTCTGTTCCCACAACCTGTGCTGTTTCTGGCCTCCTGCAGAATCCAGCATGGACTTTCCGTATCCCAGATGACTCTCTTTATCACAGTTTCATTGGTCTCTTTTAAATATTCACCTGAATGTAAAAACCTCAACATTGTGTGGGCCTCCTGGTGCTTTTGTTGCAGCTGCATTTCAGGCGGGGCTGGACAAACCTAATGAATGCTGCCTTGTTCCTTCTCCAGATGGAGAACACAATCAAGCAGTCGGAGAACGACCTCAATAAGCTCTTGGAGTCTACCCGCCGTTTGCATGAGGAGTACAAGCCTCTGAAGGAGCATGTGGATGCCTTGAGGATGACTCTGGGCTTGCAGAGGCTGCCAGATTTGTGTGAGGAGGAAGAGAAGCTCTCCCTTGAGTAAGCTGACACATTACTTGTTAAAAGCTTAGGTACCTGCTTTCAGGTCCTGAGAGGCAAACAGCTTCTCAAGCACAATGAAGAGGGAATGTGTATGCAGGGTGCCGTGATGGACTATGTCCAGTACTCTGAAGGCCCTTTGGATCTCTCTTTACTTGAGGATCATGCTTTCGGAGATTTTGTTTACTGTTCTCTAAGGCTTAAAAACAGAAATTGTAAATTATAGTAAAACATTTTGGCTTCTGCATTCATCAATTGCTCTGACAAAAATGATACTATTCCCAAGCCAGCAATTATAGAGCTTTGAGAATGGAATGCTCAGAAGACCCTCCTTCGCTGAAGCCTAGTGATGGCTGAGGTCATGCTGTGTTCATGTGTCCAGCATGTGCATGCAGAAGTTCTCCCTTTTTGCAACGCTATTGTATCTGCTGACAAGCAATTATTGAGAAGTCTGCCTGGTTGTGCTTCTCAGAACTGAAGTGTTTAGTAACAGCAAGGTGGTCCAATATGCAGCCCTTGGGGCCTTTTCGTGGCCTTTGGCAACATTTGACACCCACCCCCTTGCAGCCCTCACACCACCTTCCCAAAGCCCAGTTAGCACTTCCCTAGCCTTGGCAAGGAGGTGGGAGGGATTGAAGACCCTGCCAGAGCCTTGAGCATTCTTCCCAAAACTCAGCACCTCACTTAGCCAGGTTTGGGAAGGCAGCGAGAGGGCTTTACTTCCCCTAAGTACTCTTGCGGCCCATTTGGTATGGAAAGTTGGACCACCCTGAGTGACAGGTTGCTCCACATGTGTGTGTAAAAATTGCTTATTTGTGGTTTCTAAAATGTCCGTGTAGGTTGGTTGTAGTTTTACCTATGTATTGGACATGACATATTGCAGTTCTGCATTCAATGCTATGGATTGAATTACCCAGTACCTGCAGGTGATGTCCTGTTTGATGCAATATGTTCTAGCCATCCTGCTGCTTTTGAAAGTAGCTGTCTGAAGCAGACACACACAGGTGATGGAATGACAAGAAGATCCAGGATTGCGGATAGATGGCTTAAGTACACTAAGTCTCACTAATACTTTGCATAGATTGGGAAGCTTGCTGATCGCAAGCAGTTTAGAGTTTGCCAACTATGAGTAGCTTTCTCTGATTGCCAGGTGTTAGTTAGGAGATGCTGGATGGAAATCTACCACAAATGGGATACACTGTTCTTTGTTAGCTGACACCTCACTTTGATAGAGAGATTTCCATCCAGCATTCTAACATCAAGAGTCTTCCTACTGATATCAAAGATATAGGGAAGCACCTGTAGGGATGAAAGGAGAAGCAGTCTATTCAATACCTGAACCGTACACTTTATACTTCACATGATATATTTTGAAGATAGTAGTTCAAAAACTTTAGGAACAGGTACTCAGGATGGAACATGACACCTGACACATGGCAGGTGTTCAAAATGGCAGCTCTGAGTTGACTACTCCCAGATGTTGAATATTCCCCATAATATTTTGGAAGAGTCATCTTTGGCCTCAACTGCCCTATACATTTAAAGCAGAATCATACAACTTTAAAATGTCATGGCTTCCCCCAAAGAATCCTGGGAGCTGTAGTTTGTTAAGGGGACTGAGACTTTTTAGACTCTCTATCCTCCCCCCAGTGCTGTAACTCCCAGAGTTCCCTGGGAAGAGTGATTGAATGTCAGACCACTCTAGGAATTGCATCTCTGGGAGAGGAAGTGTGTATGTGTGTGTCTCTTAACAACTCTCAGTGTTCTTAACAAACTACAGTTCCCAGGATTCTTTGGGGGAAGCTGTGCCTATTTAAACTGTTATAAAACTGCTTTAAATGTGTATCGCAGATGAGGCTTGTCTTGTTTCCCCGTGTCTGTCAGTGAGTGGCAGCATAATCACACAAGGAAAGCACTACTGGATCAAAGCCAAGGTCTGCCCCAGCCTTGGGCCCTCCAGATGTTTCTGACTACAGCTCCCATCAGCTGTGCTAGCTGGGGCTGATGGGAATTGTGGTCAAAAACATCTGGAGTGCACCAGGTCAGTGAAGGCTAATGTAAGCTCCCTGAAAGAATCAGAGTGGCAGCAATTCTGCATAGCCTGTATTAGTTTTTCTTCTTTATTTAGCTACTTTGAAAAGCAGAAAGCTGAATGGCAAACAGAACCACAGGAACCTCCTATCCCAGAATCTTTGGCTGCGGCTGCAGCTGCTGCTCAACAGCTACAGGTGGCCAGGAAACAGGACACCAGACAGACAGCAACATTCAGACAGCAACCCCCACCCATGAAGGTAAGGACACACCTTTTGGGTCACTGGTGGTCAGGCAATCCAGCAACAAAACAACACATTGTGGCACCCTTCACCCTCCATAAATTTTGGAGCACAAATATACAGTTCATTCAAATAAATCATGGATCATGCGTCAGTTTGCAGAATAAATTCTAAGTATAAAACTCTAGGTTATTAGTCAGCATTTCCTCTCCACAGGCCCTCTTGAGATGTGAGAAGGGAAACTTTCCCCTTTATTCACAAATGCAAAAAAGAAAAAGAAAAAGAAAATTTCAGTTCACCAGAATTATCCGTTTTTGTAACCCCTTTCACTGCTCTTCTATGTCTCATGAGATGGTCTAAGAAAAGCTCTTCCCATACATTATTGATCCAGTTGTAAGAAGGGATCCCCGCTTTCCATGACCGACGTTGCACAATTTCAAGCTGGGCTGCAGTTAATAAAAGACATACTAATTCCTCATGCTGAAGAGATTTCTAATATTAATGTTAAGAGAACGCAGCACAAGTGTTGGGTCTGGCTCTACAGGTTGGCTACATGTACCTCAGGTTACATACACTTCAGGTTACATACGCTTCAGGTTACAGACTCCGCTAACCCAGAAATATTACCTCGGGTTAAGAACTATGCTTCAGGATGAGAACAGAAATCGTGCTCCGGCGGCGCAGCAGCAGCAGGAGGCCCCATTAGCTAAAGTGGTGCTTCAGGTTAAGAACAGTTTCAGGTTAAGAACAGACCTCCAGAACGAATTAAGTTCTTAACCCGAGGTACCACTGTACCTTATGCCAGAATGCTTGTGCTACCTCATGCCCCAACCGTATATGGAAATATGAGCCCATGTTACCACACTCTCTCCAGCTTTGTTTATTTTTGCAAGCTTAGACATGGTCCTGGGCCATCTTAGAATAAACTTAAGGGATGTTTCTTGCAAGTGATTGTGCTTTGTGTGATGAGGAAGTCTTTCTTTCAGCTGTCCTGTAACCTCCTGCTGCCAGTTGTTTTTATCAGGTGGCTCTTGAGTTCTGGTATTATGAGAGAGTTTCTCCCAGCTGGTATGTGTTTGTTGACTTCTGAGGAAATTTGGCCAGGCTGTGTCCGGAACCATCAAGGTGAAGAAGCTGCTCACCCTGGCTTTCCAGGGAAAAACCACTTTCCTAATGGGATGGTTTTATTGTATTTCAGGCTTGCTTGTCATGCCATCAGCAGATCCATCGGAATGCACCAATCTGCCCTCTCTGCAAAGCCAAAAGCCGCTCTCGGAACCCAAAGAAGCCCAAGAGGAAGCAAGACGAATGAAAGCCTGCCAAGGAAGTTTGTGACCCAACCAGACCCCAACCATGCCCCATTTTTCAGTAGAACCATAAATGTGACCAGCGTCCATCTGAGTGCAAAATTACAAGCCTGACTTTAGCTTTTGTTTCTATTTATCATGATGTTAAGCACAACTGTTTCATTTTGGACCTTATTTTCATCTTTTGATTTTCTGCTTTATAGGAAGTTATTAAGAGGCAATGGTGCTACAGTTTGTGACATGTTTGTCATCCCACCATTTGGACTCGTACGCACAAGTAGAACCTGTACCACCCTCAGGCTGAAGAACACCTGGTACAGAGAAAACAAAGGCTTTTATCCGATCAGTGATAACATGCTTAATGTTTTAGAAAAACAAACTGAATGATTTTCTACTCAGCTTGCTAAAACATCTTCGTTTTCCATTCCAAGTTTCATTCCATTCCTCCACTAATTTTGTATCAAGCCTTTATGCTAGTTTCCAGAGCTGAAGAGTCTTTAAGTGGGCAAAACTGTGTATGTCTGATTTTATGGGAAGTGTGTCTTTACTCACCCATTTCTCTTCCAGTTATAATCAAGGGTATGTGTTAAGGGAATCAGTATTCTGCACTACCTGGAAACACCGATCAATTATCTTATCTGTTCATGCAAACTTGCATTCGACTGTGCTATTATTTGCAATTTTTAACTATTTGGACAATGCACCCCATTTTTGCTAATCATGGGGAGGGCCAAGGAGCCTGTACACAGGCTTGCCTTCTGGCTTAGGGAAATACTATTTGACCACTATTTTGGCATCCAATGCTTTAGCAAGTATCACCCACACAAAGAAAAACATTTTTGTGTTTGCAATGTTAAGGAAGTAGGCACTTGCTGAAAAGAAGCTGAAACTTCTGCAAGACTTTTTGTGCTCCTGCAGAGACATAGGAAGTTGCTTTTCACCGGGTGGCTATGGTCCCCCTCCACTATTGGAGGCAGTATGCCTGTGAATACCTGTTGCTGGGAACTGCAAGTGGGGAGAGTGCTGTTGTGCTCATGTTCTCCTTGTGGGCTCCTGCTGGGCATCTGGTTGGCCACTGTGAGAACAGAGTGCTGGCCTTAGATGGACCTTAGATGAACTAGCCACCAGGCTTTTATTTTCAGGTTAACTATTTGCTTCCTTAGCCCAGAATTGTGACTGACAGCCTGCGACAAGCAGGGTCCCCAACAGAGAAAGGCCTTTCCCCTGTTCCCTTTTAATTTAGGGGGTGAAGAATCTCCCATCTGCAGACCAAACATGGCCCCCTCTGTCTAGCCTGCAGGACTCTTCACCCCAGGCTGAACCCTCACCAGTCTTGATCTGTGCACTCCTCAAGTGCTTTTGCCTGACTGGAACCTGCCCCTGATCCATGAGAATGCCTCTTGCTTGCCTGGTTGGTAGATGAAGAAATGTAGCTTACTGTACAAATGTAAGAGGCTCTATTATTCTGCCCGTTTTGTCTGGCATGCAGTCCCAGGAAAGTTGCCCGGAAGGGAGTACAGCCTTATGGGTGAGAAGGTTCCATACCCATCTTTTAACTGCAGATACAGTGGTGCCTCGCAAGACGAAATTAATCCGTTCCGCGAGTCTCATCGTCTTGCGGTTTTTTCGTCTTGCGAAGCACGGCTATTAGCGGCTTAGCGGCATAGCGGCTATTAACGGCTTAGCGGCTTTAAGAAAAAGGAAACAAACTCGCAAGAACTCGCAAGACGTTTCGTCTTGCGAAGCAAGCCCATAGGGAAATTCGTCTTGCGGAACGACTCAAAAAACAGAAAACTCTTTCGTCTTGCGCGTTTTTCATCTTGCGAGGCATTCGTCTTGCGAGGTACCACTGTATCAGGGTTTGGACCTAGTCTTCTGCACTGTTGGTTTGTGGTCTTCTACTGTGCTTGATTATGGCACACACATGAAGAGCCCTGGTGGCTACCACCTGAGTGATGCAAAATGAAGAAAAGAAAAGCATCCCCTTCTGAACTATCAACAGACAAGACTGAGTCAGCATCGAGATGTTTATTCAGAGTGGTGATGCCATGATGGCCAAATTAATTCTCTGGCACGGACAAGGGTCTGAGTTATTTTAACACAGTGAAGAGATAACTTTTGTTGTTCTTGGTAACATCAGCTACAAAGCAAGCAATATAGCTAGGCTATGTGATTGAGTATTAACACTTGGGCTTACACTGCCCATGCACAGTCCAATGATTTATATAAAAGGCTATTCAGCATAAATGTAGGATTATAAATGTCTGTTTGCTTTACATTTGTGCAGTATTTTTTTAAAGTGTGAATCTTTCAGAAGCTTTTCACATTTCTAGTCCTTAGATGTAATGGGGGGGGAAGTATGTGGCCCTCCAGATGTTGCTGAACTACAACTCCCATCATCCCTAACCATTGGGCATGCTTGCTGGGGCTTCTGGCAGCTGGCGTCCAACAACATCTTGAGGGCTACCGATTCCCCACCCCTGATATAATGGGATCTATTATTAGCCCTTTTGTAGCCTAGAAAGAGTCTGATTTAGGAACAAGTGAGAGTGCATCCTTTTTTGGGACCAACTAATATTGTAAACATTGAAAAAATGTTATTTTCTGTTGCTACAGAGATTTCAAGAATAGCTATTAAAGGGACAGTGTTTTAAAACACCATTTTTGTTTGCCTATCCTGTTTCACATGCTGCTAGGGTTGGGATTTTTGCCTTTTTTATTTATTTAATCAGAAACGTGTAGTGCAATAACATTAAAATAAAACTAAGGAGAAAACAATACAATTGCATGAAAATCAAAATTAAACCCCCCCCCCCATGTTGGTTGCATTCACAATGCCTGGAAAAAATAATTGTTGATTTGGATGGTAGTAACAAGTCCTTTTAAAAAAGATTTTCTTTGTTCATAAATATTGGGATGTTGTCCTCATGTTCTTTTTTCAGAGTTCAGTTTAAGCTGAAAAGCTTCTAAGAATTCAAGATAGTAGCATATTTCAAAAAGGCATTTGAACATTGTTATCATCGTTTACGGTATATATAAAATAAATTCTTGCTATATAGTTGAAAATGAATCTTTTTGCTTGCCCTTAATTTCTGAGTTAATTTTTCAGCAATAGCTATGGGCCTGATTTGACTATACCATAAATCCTTATTTAATCTCTAAGTATTCCTATTTATTTATTTTTTGATAATCATCCTGGCAGCAAACAAAAAAATATAAATTCATTTCTCTTTCCAAACTATTTTGATTTGGCCCATCCCATATCCTCAATAATGTTAAAGATAGGATTGGTATAAATTCTTGCATTAAATTAATTTCTAGGAGCGGTATTTCATGAAAAACTTCCACTGAATGGCATTCCCTCCATAATTGTAAATATGCACTCATTTGGGGGAGAGGTTGGGGATTATCACCAGTGGAACCTAAAATTGATCATAAGGGTCATTTCGTGAATTCTTGCTGAAATTGATTTCATATGCCCCCTGCTGCATTTTATTTTCCATTTTATGGGATCAGTATCACAACCTAAACCATTTCCCCTACATTTTTATAATTCCGTTAGATCACCTGTGCCTCATTTTGTTAATATTTTATAAATTCATTTTGTTAACAGTTTATAAATTGGGGTCATGCATCCTTTGGCATTGAAATTATGTGCCAATATCAGGTTTTTGAATGGTTGAAATTCTCTTTTTACTTGCTGTTTAATAATATATTTTACTATAAAGGAACTAACTCACCTAAGCTCAAACCAAGAGCACTCTTACTCATTATTATTGCAGAAATTCTTAATTCTATAATATCCCTTAATTAACCATTTTTTAAAAAATACCTGGGTTCTATTATTATAGAACAGTGGATGATGCCAATGGAAGTAAGCAAGGTCTTAATTGAAACTGGATGCTTCCATCTAGACTGCAAAATTGTAACTTGTTTTTATGAAAGGCTTTGAACCCAATTCTACATCCTTAAGGTTTTTCATTAAGTAAAAAAGCTGCCACTACCAGGAATACATCTTGACTATCACTCACACCCCACATTTTAACATCTTCTTTCTTTACTAATAGCAGAATTTGTCTTAATTGGTTTGCCTCATGATGTTAAATGAATATTGGGGATACCCCCATCTCTTTTCATCTTTTGACTTTTAAAATTTGTTGTCTTCTCCCCCAAATATATAGCCTTCTATTAACTTTTGCCAAGAGTGTATTGTTTTATTGGAAATAAAAATTTGTAAAGCCTGGAAAAGATATAGCACACTTGAATGCATTTTATTTGCTGCCATTTTCCCTAATAGATTTAGGCTTCATCTACTGTTGACGCTGATATTTTTGGTAGACACCCAGCTTTGAGTTCAGATTATGCTAGGCTTCAGGTTGGATTCTGAAACCCAGTGACCTCTGAAGTGAGTCCCCTGTGCTCTGAAATGAAGTCTTGAATAGCCATTCAAATGTACTATATAGAAAGAGCTCAGCGTATTGTACTCTCTGGGCCACTATTGTCACATATTGCAATGCAGTGATGCAAATTAATGATGCCATCAAGCCATGTGATGTGTTAGCAGCCTCCATGTATGTGAGGCATCATTAAAGGGCATCCTAGAGGCAAACAAGACTTCCCACCAAATTCTGGCGGCCTTGGCTTTGACTCCCCTCTGGGTTCTAATCAAGTGTAACCTTAAATCCCCTAAGAAAATATGGCCTTGACAAAAGACATCCATTGTTTTGTGTTACCCACATTTTAGAAACATCCTTTTTGAACTGATGTGAGGCTTCAGCTGGGGTGGCAGAGCAGGGCAAGCAGTGGACAGTGTGCAATCGGGGCAGCGCCTTCCCATTTTACCTCTAAATGGGATGGGCTGCTCTTGCTGCCTATGAAGATCCAGTGGTCAGCCTGGGTGGGCAAGGTCCATTCAGAAGGTTTCCTTGATGAAGTCTGCCACCTGCAGTTTAGTGGCTTACCACATGGGGCAGCAGCCACTTCAAAGTGCCAGCAGCTCCTGAGATGTGGATGTGCCCTCCTATGTTCCAGAGTCAAGTTAAATGCCTTTGGGCAGAGAAAGTGGGGAGGTGACGGTACTAGCAAGGCCTCCTGCTCACCCCAGTATTGCTCATAAACATTTAAGCAGGGAGTGCCCCTGCTCAGGTGCGTGTGACATCCCAGCTTAAAAACCACCAAGATAGAACAATGGGGTCAGGGATGCTGGTGAACCAGAAAAGGCATAAAGGCATCCTAATTATTTATATTACACACCATTATTTATTTAGAGCATTTGAAGAAGAAGAAGAGTTTGGATTTGATATCCCGCTTTATCACTACCCTCAGGAGCCTCAAAGCGGCTAACATTCTCCTTACCCTTCCTCCCCCGCAACAAACACTCTGTGAGGTGGGTGGGGCTGAGAGACTTCAGAGAAGTGTGACCAGCCCAAGGTCACCCAGCAGCTGCATGTGGAGGAGCGGAGACGCGAACCCGGTTCACCAGATTATGAGACTACCGCTCATAACCACTACACCACACTGGCTCTTTGCACACCACTCTTCAGCCAAAAGGTCTCCCAGAGTGGCTTATATGCAGTCAATTAAGACAAGACTGAATAGCTCCATTGGTCAGAGCATGGTGCTCTAAAGTTTCAAGTTTAATCCCCACATGGGACAGCTGCATATTCCTGCACTGGATTAGATGATCCTCAGGGTCCCTTCCAACTCTACAATTCTATGATTCTAAGACAGCCCTCCCCTGCAGGTTTACTATCTAAACAAACAAACAAAAACACAACACACAAGGGGCCAGGAGGGCAGAGGGGGGAAATCACACCCAGGCTTAAACAATCTTTATAGTGACCATTTCAGGGGAGGAGTTGCCTGATGGAGCTGGGCCTCCAGCAAAGCTGATGAAAAGAGCCCTGTTTCCCAGCTCTCCCACTGAGGGAGAATTATACCCTCAGGTGACAGAGGAGGAGGGTGAAGAGGCCTGATGGGGTTTGTCCATTGCAAGAGAGCTGATGGAGAGAGATGCTTTCTGAAAAATATTCTGATAATAGAGCAAATTCTTGATTCTTTGAGGGTGGCTCAAAATAAAAGAAAGCATCCAAAGCTGTGTATGGAAATAGATTGTTTTCCTCCTATTTCCTTTTCAGTGTGCCTTGCTTCTCTCTCCCCCTCCACCCCCAAAAGATTATAAAGCAGTTGTCTTGTTTCCATTATGAATATGAGTATAGAAACACAACCTGAAAAAGGGACCAGAACTAATGTTTGCTATCAATCTGAGGACAAGGCCGACTGTTTCAAGTCACAGACCATTTGACAGCAGGCTTTAAGTGGATTCGTCCAATCTTTAACTCAATTATACTTAATATATCAAAGCCAGCCACAGCACTGACAAAATTAGACCTGTTTAATTCAGTGAAACACAATTGTCTTCAGACCTGGAAATTTTGTCTTTGTAAATAGTAAGGAAGACAGACTGCTTCAATTATCTCTCCATTGCCACCTCCCTTGCTCAAAAAAGAAATCATTTTTCAGCAAGCTTTTCTATTCAATTTAAGTGGCTTATACTCAAAAGCCACCAAATGGCTTCACTTAATAATATAAGCCATATACAACCTAAGCATAGGGTGGAAGGGCTCACAGCATTAACACTCTAGCAGATCTTATTAGACCATTCCCCAAAGATCTTGTCTCCCCATTGGGTTCCCAGGGAGATCCCCAAGCCACAGCTTTGGGTCCAGCACAGAGCAAGATAAGCCTCTGTGTCTACAGCTTCCAGTATTGGCCAAAACTGATACACACACAGCCCCCCTTGGCCTACTGTTCTCCATCATAGGAAGATGTAGCATTCAGCCAGGTGAAGTGCGAAAAGGCTCAAGACATTTCTGTAATATTTGAGTTTATATCACACTAATCAACTCTGAACTGGCCATCTACTGAAGTTAAAAATATTTACTGAAAATAGTGATAGTGATCTACCAATGACCAGGAATTTGTAATTAATTATCACAATGGGCTGCAATCTAGCCACAGTTAAGCACTTAAAAAATAAAATTGTCCCAGTTATTCCAGTGGAAAAGTTCAGCAGGTGCTGAAATCCAGTTGAATTCAATGGGACTTAACTGAAGAGCAAAGCAACAATTTTGCCATTTCCATAAAGTAAGAGCAGAACAAAAACCTTCTTATAAAATACAATTCTCTCTTTCTGGGATATTAAGCTGAACATGTTCCATTACTATGTTGATTTTCTGGGGTCTTTGTTTGAAAAAGCAATTTAGATTAAGCTGTATGAGAAATCTGACTTTTCTACGATGTTAATTAATTCTTGGTGTGGTTGAAAATCATAAGCCACAAAGTATATTAATATTCTACCTGTCCGGGGAAGGAAAGAAGTCTGCACATTGTCATATTATAATTAATCATTCATTTCCATATTTGTAAAAGAAGTCATTGGCAAAGAAGAACATTTGGCAGATGGCCTGACTCCTTGTTCCATCTGACTAATGCAAGCACTTTAGCTGACAGAGCAATTAGTACTACAGCAAGAAACTCTTTCTCGCTGTTTCCTCCATGCCAACTATCAGGTTTTCATTAATGGAGCGTATAGCTTATGCTGTTAGGTAAAAGAAATGAGATCATGTTCTAGGAACAAGACAATGAATAAGAAAGTCAACCATACATTAAACACTAGACAGAGGTTTTCAAGTGGAAATAGTATATGTGAACTGATTGTACCTTTAATGACTGATAGTACAACCCTACACATGTTTCTTCAGAAGAAAGTCCCATTACTTCTTATCTCTTACTGGGATGAGCCTTTGGACAGACAAATCTGGCCATTTCAGTCCCCCATTTTAGTGACCTTTTAGTATGGTCTGTTCCATTTCTGCTCCACTTTGCAGGTGGTGGTGGTGGTTGTTTTATTAATAATACAAAAATGTACATTTATTATCATGTGGATTTCTCCTAATACACACATATTTGTATACATTTTTGCATGTCATTTTCATCAATATGCACTTTCTCCCATACAGATAACTACACTGCAAAAATTTCTGTTTGTGTTTACTGGTTCGGGATGTGAGAATTAGGTACATTTGCATTAAAATGTGAACTGAACTCCATCCCCAGAACAGCCCTAGTTCAGTGGGAGAGTATATGCTTTGCATGCAGAAGGCCTCTCAGGTTCAACCTGTGGCTCAGCCAGTTAAAAGCATCAGGAAGCAGGTGACGGGGAAGACCTTGGCTTGAGACAATCTGTCTGGCTATGAGCCAGCTCCCTACACTCCATACTAAGTGCAATAGTGCTTACTCCCAAGTGAATGTGCTGTAGGAGCCAAGCACTGAATTCGTAAACATACTTATAGTGCGCAAGCCCCATGTAGAAGTGTTACTTCTGACTGAAATATATATGATTGCCAGGGCAGGCCCACCTATGAGGCAAGGTGAGGCAACTGCCTCAGGAAGCAGGATCCGCAAGGGCAGTGAATCCTGATATAGACCTTTACCCCCCCCCACTTTGTTCCTGCTGTCAATCTTCACTCACCCTTCTTCCCTCGTGGGGAGTGAAGCACCATTTTGTGGTTTGCCTCAGGTGGCAAAATGCTTTGGACAGGCCCCGAGGATTGTATTGCATGGCTGCAATCCTAAAACATATATAACAGCAGTGGAGGCTGGTCCATTAGAGTGAATGGAGCACTGCCTATCACCCCCAACCTGTCCTCAGCCACTCCCCACTTGCTTGCTTCTTTTTAGCAACACCGCCTTTCCTGATTGTTTCCTCCTCAGCCTCTATGTTGCTCCTTAGAAAACTCAGCAGGGAGGACGAGGAAGGGGACAAAACTAGAATTAGTTGACTCCACCTGTTTTGGTTCTGGCTGTACCTACTGTTTGGACTCCCTGCCTTCTGCCCCACTAGCGACCCATGCATATAAAGTCTAATTAAACACAAGTGCTGTATATTGTGTACCAAGAACCCTCAACTGCCATGAACTCAGCTTGGTGACCACAACCCCACACACCCACAAAAACCCCCACCACCCCTCCACAAAGTGGGGTTAAATTTGACCCTCATATCGCACCGGGTTATTGTAAGGATGTCCAGAGCCTCTTCTGAGGGCTGAAGAAGGCGTTCCTTTCCAGCAGCTCCATTCTGCTAGGAGAGCTGACTGCAATCCTAAAAGAGTCAGTAGCCGCCCCGTGACTGTGGAAGAGGAGGAGAGTCACCCCAAGTGTATGAAGATGATTGCAGAATCACCCCCTCAGGGGTGTGTGGTCTTAGGCTGAGAACATCTCCCTAACCTTCCTTTAAAGTTCTACAAGGGCTCTGTTGGAGTGGTTACTGCAATGGTGTCGTTAGGAAACTTAGCTAATTGTGTGTGTGTGTGTGTGTGTGTGTGTGTGTGTGAGAGAGAGAGAGAGAGAGAGAGAGAGAGAGAGAGAGATTTCTAGATGGCAATGTGCATTATTTCACTTGCGTCTGTGTCTGGGAATTCTTTTCTTCCTCATTCTGCTCGTGCAGTTCCTTGTCTTCAGCTCCTGAGACTGGCCGTGACAGCACCACTGCATCGCCCTATTTCTCTCTGCATCAGGGAATAAGAAAGAAAAGCCTTTTCTTCTCATTTTGTTCACAGCAGTCCATTTATTTCTTTGATAGTATCTGCATTAAGACAGAAAATGAGGAATTGCGGTTTTAAAAAAAAAGGATGGGTGACTGAGAAATCTAGGACACATCTATTCAATCATTCACATTGATTAATTATTTAATAAAGCTCAGCATGAAAATGAGGCAGTGAAGAACACTAGAAGGTTACGCATACCATAGAGGAATAACTTTTCACTTTGGTGTCTAAAAGGGATATAAATGCAAAAAATAAAAATAAAAATAAAATAAAATAAGAATCTTTTAGTCAGCTGAATCTCCCGTCCACATCTTCAGTCACTCCCTAGTTTCCCAATATGCAAGTGGGCAGCTGTAGAAAAAGTCATGCAAATTGTCAGGTCATCTATCTCAATCAGAGGTTTTCTTTTGCATTTGCCCATAGTTTCAGTTACTTTGTGAGTAGGGTGGCGTATCTATGTTGTGTAGGGGTAAAAGGAAAGCACATCATGAAGAACCAGGAGCAGGCCTCTCACACATAACTGTCCTTTATTGCTACATAAGAAGAATGGAATAGAAAAACTAACTCTGGATTTCTACAGCATGCAAACGGCAGGAGCGCGAAAGGTTAAAAAAGTATTGCAGGGAAGCACAGCATCCCCTGGCATATGTAACACCTACATCTATTTATTTGGTGTTTTTTGCATCACACCAGGGGCAGACTTTGGTTATATTGTGCCATGAGTGAGGACAAAATTTGGCACCTCTCCCTAAATATTTATCGTTTTCACAATACAGTGGTACCTCGGGTTACAGATGCTTCAGGTTACAGACTCCGCTAACCCAGAAATAGTACCTTGGGTTAAGAACTTTGCTTCAGGATGAGAACAGAAATCGTGCGGTGGCAGCAGGAGGCCCCATTAGCTAAAGTGGTGCTTCAGGTTAAGAACAGTTTCAGGTTAAGAACGGACCTCCGGAACGAATTAAGTTCTTAACCCGAGGTGCCACTGTAATTGAGTAGGTACCCATATAAATATAGGTATAATCATCATCACCATAATTTTTGCACCTGTGCAAACTTGGCAACCTGTGCAGTGGAACTGCCCACACTGCCCTAGATCTAGTGTTGATCACACCTTTCATCCAAGCACATTAAGAACAACCTTGTGAGGTTGGCCTGAGACAAAGTACTGCATTCTTCAAGCAACCCACTAAGTTCCTCGGCCAATGGGGATTTGAATCCATGTTTGTCATGTTTAGGCCCAGCCATTCAGCAACTTCAATACACTGCAATCTGCAGATGGCTGAACCTGAAAACAGGAAGCTTTCAATTAATATTATACAGGACATTTCCTGAATTTAACTTACATGTAAATAGGCATTACAGAAGGCTCCTGGTGAATAGCATTTCTGGATAACCTAGGCTACATTAAGTAGTTGATTTTGGAACCACTGTTTTATCTCCACTTCCACTAGCTGTGGAAAGGGTTATAGCTCAGTGGTTAAAGCATCTGCTTTGAATACAGAAAGTCCCAGGTTCAGTCCTTGGCATATTCGGATACAGCTGGAAGACATCCCATCTGAAACCCTTGAGAGCCACTATCTACCAATATAGATAATGCCAAGCTAGATGGACAAATGGTCTGATTCCTGCTTCCTTTCTACAGTGATCACTTTAAAAGGGGATTAGAACAATTCATGGAGGACATGGCTATTGAGGGCTACTAGCCACCATGGCTATGGTCTGGCTCCACAGTTGGAGGCAATACTAGTTGCTGGAAACCACAGGAAGGGAGAGTGCTCTTGTGCTCAAATCCTGCTTGCGTGTTTTCCATTTGGAGCATCTAGTTGGCCATTGTGAGAACAGGGTGCTAGACCAGATGGGCCATTGGCTTGATCAAGCATGCTGCTCTTATGCTCTTAAGCGTATTCCTATGCATGTTTTGTTTTTTACAACACAAATGTGTCCCATTTTTTTCTCTGGAAACCAGGTTATCTTGAGGCCAAATGTGATTGGAGAGGGACAGGACTGCCCTTTTAAATCCTGAGTTCACCACAGGTGTGTATAAGGCAATGGATGTATGTATGTATGTAGTCCAGAGATAGCCAGTGGGATGCCCTCCAGCCACTGCCATCATCCCTGCACAATAGCTATGCTGGGCATGGCTGATGGGAATCCAGCAACAGCTGGTGGCCATCATGTTGTCTACCTGTGGGTTAGCAAATGCTGATAAGCATGCTTAAGAGTGTGGGGGTGGAGGGAGAGAGGGGAGAAAAACCATTTCTAAAAGAAAAGAGTTAATATGATTATTAGTGAGAAGCACTGAAAAGGAAACTTGGAAAGAGGGAAGCAAATCTTTTAAAAAGCACTTCTCTTTCAATTAAAGTGTCTGCAGAGCTTAGATACTTCAAGGAAGAAACTGCCGTTTGAATTGCCTTCTCCCTAGGTCCGTTCCCTCTCTGATTCTTCACCTTGAAGATGAAAGAAGTGAAGATGTTCTCCTTCCAAGTTCCAACAATTCATTCTTTTCATGAATTGTGCTTGATCCAAACTGTTTTACTAAGTCAAAGGGCACGCACTATGAAACCATGCTTTCTGGCCATCAATCACCTCCCCCCCGCAAAGGAAGAATACTTTAAGTTGATGTCTCTAGTGTCTACCATGTTAGTTTGAAAGGGAAATTACTACGAAAGGTCTATTGCGTGTCGAGGTCCCCAAGCCACCCCCAAATGAATTCACACTTCACACAGGAATTTTTGTTTAAGGTTTTTGGCATAATTTTGGCCACAACTTTATTTTTTAAAAAATGTGAGTGGTTGCTTAGGCATTGGTTGTGACAGAACTGACATCCACAAACCTGCAAAGTCAGTAAGGGAAAACATTTTTGGGGAGTAAATGGAGCTGGGTGCCAGACCCTCACCTCTCCCCAAATGCTCCCAGGGGCTCTTGTGTGGCCCTAGTCCCCTTGACAGTGGTGCGGACAAAAGCATGGTGAGCCCCTTGATTCCTTTAACGGAATACCCTTGCAGCAGCAGCATTGGAGGGGCAGGCACAGCCAATCCATACCCCTCCACCAAACTGTTTTCTAAAACCAATGCCTAACCGCAACCTTACAAGTTGTGATGATTTGCTATGCAGTAGACAAAACCCAAATGGCACCAGCCAATCAGCCAAATGGACAAAATTCCTATCAGGCCCCTGCCCCAAAAGCAGATGATCCCATGACAGGCATAGCAAGGTCAAACGCAAAAGCCCTAAAATTAGGGAGGGTGGGCGGGTGATCCGATGCGTGCAGCGAAAAGAGGAAGCTCAACACTGTGCGCAGAGAATATATAACCTAAGGCTGTCAGTCAATAATTGGCAACATCAAACTCTCCCCAACAACAAGAGGAGCCCAATCACAATGGTGGACATCCAAACTAACCCACCCGGCAACAGTGAGGTGTCTTCTTAACCCCACTGCAACCCGTGCTCTCCATGAAGGAGAACACGCTTGGGGCGAATAGATGAATCCTCAGAGCAAGGAATCTTAGTGAATAAAATCAAAGAAACCAGGAGTCTGATTTTTATAAATAAATAAATGTATTTGCCTTGGGACAAAAGCAAAACAATGCATTACATCATAAACATCTATATGAATGCTGAGTGGGGTTATCCAGAGATTTGGAATACGCTGTCAGCAATATGCTGATGACATACAGCTCTACTTCTCTTTTGCATCTGCAGGTGCCACAGTGGATGTACCGGACCTTTGTCTTGCCTTGGTAAATGACTGGATGAGAGTCAATAAACCGGGGCTCAATCCAGGTAAGACTGAGGCATTGTCAGTGAGTGGTTCCTTAGACCGGATGGATGGGAGGTGGCCTGCTCTTGATGGGATTACAGTGCTCTTGATGGGTACATAGCTTGGTAGTGCTTCTGGGTCCTTTGCTGTTGCCTGACACTCAGGATGCCTCAGTGGCATGGAGTGCCTGCCATCAACTTTGGTGGGTGGCTCAGCTTCACCCCGTCTGGGCAGAGATAACCTGACTTCAGTTGTCTATGATCTGGCAACCTCTAGGCTAGATTACTGCAACACATTTTGTATGGGGCTGCCTCTGAAGACACTCTGGAAACTTTAGCTGATGTAGAATTCAGTGGCCAGGCTACTCACCAGGGACTCAGTTGCACAGGTCAATTTATAACGTTAAAAATGTGTTACATAAATGTGGCACCAGATGGCACTGTACAGCACAATCCAAATTCAATAGCAGATTGCCTAGGGAGCTCCCCCCCCCCCCCATGGTGTTTTTTAAATAGCATTTTTTATATCTGTGTAGATACAGTCCAGGTCAAGAGGGTTACATATCTTTAGCCACCAAGTGAAAAGGTTTCTCTATAACCCGGCCTTTGACTGTTTAACATTCTATGGCCTATTAAATATGTTTGCGGGAGAAGCAGTTACTGGTTTTTGTTTATTTTGTGTTCTCATTTTGTATTTTTTGTTTTGAATCACCCTGTGATTTTTGGACGAAAGGCGGCATACAAGTTGATTAAATAAATACTATATAAATAATATATGCTTAACCACATTGGTTGCATCTCTGGTGTACTGTAAAACATTTGTTCTTCTTTACACCAGGGCAGTGTAATTCACACTTTTAACCGCTAAGTGGAGATCAAGTATCATTTATGCTACTTACACAGCTAAGAAATACAGTTTCTTTCAATTTATCGCTCCCAACAGGCCTTGGCAGGCCGGCTGCCAGCAAGTGACATCCTTTGACTGCGCTCCCCTGTGCTGGTGTGGATGCAAAGACAGGGGAATGTATTTCTACATTTGGTAGACTTCTGCACATATATATAAATTTTGGGACCAAGTTTCACAGGGAATCAAGGATATAGTGAGCATACCAGTTTATTCAGATGCTCAGCCATCTTCAACATTGCTGCTATTATGTGCAAAATCCCTTGTAATTTATTTTCTTATCACTGATTGACTAACCATTGCACAGACTGCCCCAAGACATTTTTGTATCTGAGGAGAACCACAAAACGGTGACCCACACACTGCCAGGGAAGGAGTGACGAACTACCTCAGGAACAAGGAAGGAATAAAGATCTACACCAGCATCTGCTGACCCTCTGGATCCTGCTGCCTGAGGCAGCCACCTCACCTTGCCTCATGGTTGGACTGGCTCTGCCCAGGGATGGAGGGCTAACTTAGCCTTCTTCCCAGTTTAAGAAAGTATTCTTCATTGCACTATCTGAAAAAAGCTCCCCCATTCATTATGAGTTTCCAGGGGTAAAGCCAAACCTATGAACTATGCAGTTACATGGTGGTCATTCATGACTTATGCTAAAAGACAAACTCATGTCTGTAGCTGCCTAAAAAGTATGGTTTTATCTGGATTTAATCTTATTCCAGGATTTATTATTGACCAGTCCACTGTGCTTCTGTAGAATGATGCTCTCATTATTTGCAGCATATTTTAAAATAAAAAAACCTCTCTGCATTTCTCTGCCTGCAGTATTTTCTTTCCTAAGTTGTTGACCACACAGTATCAAACAGGCAAGCCATTGTTCATTTCTGTACAGTCATACCTTGGGATAAATACACTTCAGGTTGAGTGCTTTCAGGTTGCGCTACGCGGCGACCCGAAAGTAACGGAACACGTTATTTCTGGGTTTCGCTGCTCTCGCAGGCGCAGACGGTAAAAATGACATCACGCGCATGCGCGGAAGCGGCAAAAAGCGACCCGTGAACACACAGACGTGTTGTCGTGTCTTACGTTCTGTTCAGGATGCGAACGGGGTTCCGGAACGGATCCCATTCGCATCCCGAGGAACCACTGTATCTTGCAAACATTTTTACAGGAATGATTCTTTTTTTAAAAAAGGGGGAAAAGCAGCAGCACTTTTACCAGCACAGTGTAATTTGCAGCTTTAACCAGTAGGTGCTGATAAAACATTATATATGTAATAATAAAAAAGGAAAAGGACCTCTGGACGGTTAAATCCAGTCAAATCCATCAGCATGTGACACCCTCTGGCAACTCCTCGGCTCTCAGTCCCCTGGCCAGATCCATAGCAGCTGCCTGGATGTATACAGAACTGGCAAAAAGCACTGTAGTGTAGTAAGCATGTTGGAATTGGGCCTGTGGGATCCAGGTGCACATCCCTGGTCAGCTGTGTCACATGACTTCCAATTTGTGAGCAGCTATGCTCTGTTGATCTTAGAGGTTGCTTACATGTCCAGCTTGAAAAACACTGTGGGGGGGGAGGGGAGAGAGAGAGCTTGATTCAGCCTAAATGCCCCTTTCAGCACAAGGGCCACATTGCTTTTTGGGCAACCTTCTGAGGGCCATATGCTTGTGGTGGGTGGGGCCAGAACCAGAAATGAGAGGAGCAACACATGCAAATTTTAATCTTTGTACAGTTAGTCTAGTTTCTGTGCACAGGCACAGACACTTCTCTGTACTCCATCCAGGCAAACAAAAGGCACATTCCCAGCCAGGCAGAAAACACTGAGGATGTGAAACAGAGCCTGTGATGGATGTGGCCTGGAGAGAATTCTGAGGGCCACACGGAGATGCTTGGAGGGCCACTTTCGGGCCCTAGGCCTGAGATTACCCAGCCCTGTTTGAGTTCTTAACCAGAAATGCAAACAATCTCGCAAAGAAGGGGTGTAATTTAAACTGCTACGGTGAAGTAAATAAGCCTCAGCCTCTGCCTGATATTTCCCTCCTCTTTCCCAAACTTCTGTTATGTTTACCTTTCACAAACAATATTTCACAAACACTTGGAAGCTGCATTATCACCTCATTCCCTTACCAGGGCAAGGAGGGTCTCTCAATTAATGGGCTGCTCTGACAGACAACACAATAAGCCCCTGAGCCCCCTCAAATTCCTGCTCCAATATCTCAGAGTTTTAGTTTCAATAAGAGTAGGAAAATGAGAGTAGCCCTAAACATTATTTTTTTTTTAGAAAAAAGCACTGCTTTAAACCATGTGTTACTTTAAATGCAAACCAAAAGAGGGCACTGTTCGTTCAGAAAACTGGCCAGCACTTGTTTGCAAACCTCTTAAAATTAACTCCACCCCTAAATGCTGAACCAAGATACCTGTTATTTTCTCTCTCTCATCACTATTCATCCTGTAAATACTTCCCAAGCTGCTTCATAAGAAGGTAATATATAAATTTTGGCTGTGAACAGCACCCCCATCTGTTCAGTGGTTTCAATCTGAGGGACCAGTTCCAAAGTAGTTTGGGAGATGGAGCTTGTGTTTCGTGACCTGGGTTGTTGTTTTTTAAAAAAATGTCATTAAACGTACACCTGGAAGCTGGAGAAAGATGTTGTTCTCCTCCTCATCCCCAGCTGAAAGCAGGTGTGGGTGGGTTGTCAGTTCTGCCAGCTGAGCCTTTGCAAGCATATTGTCTGATAATTTGCTGAGCAGTGGAGTTTCTGCTCCTGCTCCTTTGCACCATGCAGGAAGAAGTGTCAGGCAGTAGGGGGCTACCTTCTCCTAGTGGTTAGGGTAGCTCTCAGTCTCTTTTTGGGGTTTTCCCACCTGATGCCTGCCTCTACACCACAATAGCAGCGAATTGCTCTTGGCCATGGGTAGGCAAACTAAGGCCCGGGTGCTGGATCCAGCCCAATCGCCTTCTCAATCCGGCCCCCCCACAAGGTCTGAGGGACAGTGGACCGGCCCCTTGCTGAAAAAGTTTGCTGTCCCCTGCTCTTGGTCATCCAAGCTGATCTGTAGCCATCTGCATCTGTCTGTACCTGACTCATGCAAAACCCAAGTCCTTCTGAATAGGCTCAGAACTCAGCTGGATTTGGTGCACAGCTTAAAATAAAATAAAATATTCATCCTTATCCAACCTCCATTTTCTGTTTGGTGGGAGAAAGATGGGGGTGGTGGTGAGGGAATTACATTTAAACCAGATCCTAAAGATTTGTCATGTCCCTGTACTCATCCCCAATAAAACATCTTGTACAGTGGTTAGAGTGTTAGACTAGGACTAGAGAGTATACCAAGATTTGAATTCCACCTCAGCCATGAAATCCACCGGGTAGTCTTCACTGGCTCTCATGCACATAGCCAGGATTTATGTTGGTGGGGATAGGCTTCATGTTGGGTTGGGGGCAGAACGTCAGTTAATTAAGTATTTATATTGATTTACTTGATATGGGGGGCAGCTGCCCCCTTGCCTCCTCCCTTGTATGCCCATGTAGCCTCTCTCAGCCTAATCTACTTCATAGGGTAGCTGTGCTAAATGAGGAGACGGAGAAGCATGTATGCCACCTTGACCTCCTTGGAGGAAAAGGTGGGCTATAAATGCAAATAAATATATTAAATAAATAAATAAATAAATAAATAAATTCATTTTGATCTTGGTGACACCATCTTAAAATGTCATTCATACGCTCGCACCAAGTGTGTTTGCTCCTTCCCTAAATCTTTTGTGTGGCAATGAGAGGGACCAGGTACAACGAGTTCCGACGGGGCATTTGGGGGGCTTGTTGCTTGCGTGTGATATCACACTTGCAACAAATGCATATGACGTCACATGCTTTGGCATAGCTGTCAACTGCCCCTTATTTGGCGGGAAACTCCCTTATCCCAGTGCCGTGTCCCGCTGCTGTTCCTTATTGATGATGTCCCTTAAATTTCCCGGGTTTCAAAGGAAGCAGCTCCTCTCCCTCCCTCCTCGCCGACCAGGGAGGCTCCAACTGTGTTGCTTGGCTGCCCAGCCAGCTCCCTCCGGCCTCCTCTCACCAGCCTTGGCTCCCGGGAGCCCCTCCCCGCCGGGACTGGCAGGAACCTCGGGCCCTTCCGTCGCCATCCTCCTCGCGGCCGCCAAACTGAGTGTCTCTGCCTGGAGCCTCGCCTCTGCCTGCCACCGCTGCTCCCGCTAGGCCATACTGCGGCTGCACCGCCAAAGGATCTGAATGAGATGGGCAGCCTGGCGCGGCCTATGAATTGCTGAGGAGCCTTGAGAGGAGAGCGAGGGCAACCATAGAGAAAGCAGTTCAGAGAGAGGAGGAGGAGGAGGAGGCGCGGGCAGGTGTTCCAAGGGCTAACCATAGAGGGGGAAAGCGGAGGAAGGACCGCAAGCGCTTCTCCCATAGATTTGTAGTGGTAGGCTAGCATAGATGGTCTGATCTGCGGGTTTACTTTGGGCGCTATTCCACAGCCTCTTCCTCCCGCCCCGCCTGATGGAACTGAGAGCTGCAGATGGAGCACGAGGGAAAAGATACAGAACTGCAGCAGCATCTTTGTAGCTTGGATTTTGTTTTGCGCGAAAAGTGGTTGGTGCTTGTAGTTATTTAATTGCAGTGTTTCATCAGCTGGTGTCTTGAGCAGCAACCTCTGGAAACGAAGGGCTAAAAACCGGTGCTGCTCTCCCAAATTATCTGGTCTCTTTTAACGTCGCATTTCAGCTGGTTGACTAAAATCCCTTATTTTGGCTGCTGACCCCTTATTTTCGAGGCTGCTGGCCCCTTATTTTCAAATCTGTAAATTGACAGCTATGTGCTTTGGCAGGAGGCTGCAAGGCCTGACAAGGCCCTTGGTCACTGCAGGTAGGCCAGATGGGGCCTTCTGGTACCAATGAGGAGGCCCGGCAGGGCCCTCCACTACCGCCACAGGGAGGCCCAGTGGGACCCAGCTCCTCATGACTGTGGATGAGGGACTCAGACCAGGCCATCCCTGCATATTGGGGGGGGGGGGCTGAGCTGTCCTCAGCCCCATAGAGTTGGCGCCTATGAGAGGGACAAACCCCTCACAGTATTGACCTCATTACAGTCCCTGGACACCCCCAGTTTGTACACCCCAGGGGTGAATGGCAAGAGAGGGCACTCAGCTTTTTACAGTCTGTGGCTGTATTTCTCTGTTGCCCTGTTGCCCTGTAAATTTAGCTGTTTACATTCCAGCATGCTGCTAGAACATTGTCATGGTTAGGCACCAGCTTATCTGTAAGAAAAAGACAACAATTCAGAATTGCAGCAAAATGTTACTGTGCAGAGTAGTTTCAGCTAGCTATGTACCATGGTGTGCATGAGTGCAAGGTCTTCTTGTGTGTAAGTGCTGATGCATCACGTGCTTTTCAAGGCTCAGATTATTGACTGCATCCAATTTTTACCCAGATCTCATGGAAAAGTGAACTGAAGTACATGACAGCATGCCCATCTGCATGGGTCTAAGGATCTAAATTGGCTGGTGACACCCTGCTCTATCCTAGTCCACCTTTCCTAGTTGTTCATCTTCTTCCCATCAGTCACCCGGCATTCTGCGGTTACTGATCTTGCTCAGTTCCTACCAAACAATTTCCTTTCCCCTTTATGTTTTTTCTTTACTCCCTAAACATTATTTGTACTTCTGCAAAGCTTAGGGCTTCTTCAAGGCTGCTGATATCTCCCTTCCTGCTCTTGGATTGCATTGTTAGGGCTGGGAAAGAGAACGCTATCTGATGCCCCAGACAGCCCAGAGACAATGTGAAAGGCTTTGAATTTTATACTTTATAAAGTCTGAATATAACGATTCTAGGCTAGCTGAAGCATCTAAATGTTCTTTGGGGCAGCCCCAACCCAAACCCACCCACAAACATGTTCCAGTAATCCTCTCAAGAGGTTACTAAAGCATGTGGCAAGATCTGATTGCTCCCAGAAAAAGAAACTTAAACCTGCAGCACACACATACAGGAGGGGGGTGTGTGTGTGTGTGTGTGTGTGTGTGTGTGTGTGTGTGTAATCTTATCCGCCTGTACCCAGATTAAAGCCCCACAACTTTCCATATACAGTGGTACCTCGGGTTAAGAACTTAATTGGTTCTGGGTGTCCGTTCTTAACCTGAAACTGTTCTTAACCTGAGGTACCACTTTAGCTAATGGGGCCTCCTGCTGCCGCCACGCGATTTGACCTGGAAGCTGACTGCGGACAAACGCCGGCTCCCTCGGCCTATAGAGCGAGATAAGTGCCGCAACCCCAGAGTTGGTCACGACTGGACCTAATGGTCAGGGGTCCCTTTACCTTTACCTAGTGCCCAGGAGTGAGTAATCTCCACTGGTCACTTATGACTTCTTGGGCCATTTTCACTCTCATTGAAACACATCAGAGTATGGTCCTAGGGCAGGGGTCAGCAACCTTTTACAGCTGTGGGCTGGTCCACCATCCCTCAGACCATGTGGTGGGCCGGACTATATTTTTTTTGGGGGGAAATGAACAAATTCCTATGCCCCAGAAATAACCCAGAGATTAATTTTAAATAAAAGCACACATTCTACTCATGTAAAAACACCAGGCAGGCCCCACAAATAACCCAGAGATGCATTTTAAATAAAAGGACACATTCTACTCATGTAAAAACACGCTGATTCCCGGACCATCTGCAGGCCAGATTGAGAAGGCGATTGGGCCGGATCTGGCCCCCAGGCCTTAGGTTGCCTACCCCTGTCCTAGGGTGTAGTCTGAAGGTGAATGGGACCGTTACATTGTTGTAGAGCAGCAGATCTAGGCCTGCTCAGAGCCTGGATAGCTGATTACCTGGGGTACTTTGCTTTGGTATCCATGAATAATGGTAGGATATAAATATAAGGAATAAAACAAATATAATTGGCCAAATGTCACAGGCTATCAATAGTAATCTGCCAGGCTTTCAGAGATCTTCCTTCAGGGTAAGCCACACTAATAGCTGTAGGAGACATGAAATGAGTGTTATCAAATTATGCAAGTTTTGTAGAAAGTCGTTTGGGAAATGTTTTGATTGCTCTCAGAATGTGGAGACAGTGAAGTGAAATGCTGCAAGATTCTGGACAGACCAAAGGAGGTACATAGTTGAACTCTGGAACTTCCCCCCACAAGTTGTAGTAAATGTCATAAACTTGAAAGACTTTACAAGAGGGTTGGAACAATCCATTTAGGATAAGGCAACCTGTGGCTGGTAGCCATGATGTTCTTTCCCCAGTTGCTAGGAATCTCAGGTGGGGAGAATAAGCTGTTGCACTCAGGTCCTGCTTGTGAGATTCCCTTTGGAGCATCTGGTCCACCACTGTGAGAACAGAGTGCTGAGCTAGGTGAGCCCTTGGGCTCTTTTTATGCACTCACCAGAATAATAGTCAAGAATCACAGGATCGGAAGGCACCATCAGAAGGACCATAGCAGACCCACTCCCAAACCTACAGCAATATCAAAACAGCAAAAACTTCAGTCTGCTCCAAGAAAAATACAGTAGTAAACACAGACTTCTAAAAAGACATTGGGGTTTTCTCTCGACACATAGAGTTGAACGTTGATTTCAAGAAAGCAAAGAGGCAAAGGAAAAGAAGTAACTTTCATGGTCTTACTCAGCTCCTTACTCAGTGCAGCTGGTACTGGAGAATTTATCACTGGATTATGCTCAATTCATTTTGAGAGTACCGAAGGCAGATGTCAGAGGGGATCCAACATAGCTTAGCTATTGTTGTTCTCCTTTTCCTTTATTGCAACACTGATTACCTGCGGGCCATGAACCTTGCTTTTTTAAAGAGAAAAACAAATAAAGCTTCAGTGTTCTGTCCCACCTAACAGAAATTTTCTGATTAAAAAAAACCAGAGCAACTGGCTTGACCTTGATGGCAGTACAGACTAATGCTTTGGTATTATGGGATACTTGAAAGCTTGAATTAATCAGTGTGAATAGCTGGCTGCAACATGATTTTCTTCTGTGGGATAATAAAAGGGAATGTAAGAAGGCATATTTATTGGAGTATTTCTTCGCCAATACAAACTTGGTTGTAACAGACACAGTGGTTAAGTTCCTCTTCTCTGTTAAAGTTCTCACAAGAGGATAGTCCCATTTTAATTGTATTTTTTGGTAACACAGTTTTTATTCATTTTATCTTTAAACTGTTTAACACGGTTGCATTGAAACATATCTTTGCTTACATTAGACCATATAAAGGTAAAGGGACCCCTGACCATTAGGTCCAGTCGTGGACGAGTCTGGGGTTGCGGCGCTCATCTCACTTTATTGGCCGAGGGAGCCAGCGTACAGCTTCTGGATCATGTAGCCAGCATGACTAAGCCGTTTACCTTCCCGCCAGAGCAGTACCTATTTATCTACTTGCACTTTGACGTGCTTTTGAACTGCTAGGTTGGCAGGAGCTGGGATCAAGCAACGGGAGCTCACCCCGTCGCGGGGATTCGAACCGCTGACCTTCTGATCAGCAAGTCCTAGGCTCTGTGGTTTAGACCACAGCGCCACCTGTGTCCCAGACAAAAGTACACACATCCTCTCTATTTTCACATCATAATTTCACATCATAAAGTCATTTCTACATATCAGTTGAAGTCAAGATTGGAAAAATGAGAAGCTGAACAAATCTGAAACTCAGATTTTCATAGGTTTGTGAGGGCGATTGGGGTCGTGCATGAGCATTGCACCTCTCTCCCTAAGCCAGGCAGAAGCTTCCTTGATGGCAGAAAGTGAGGAGGAATTAAAGAACCTTTTAATGAGGGTGAAAGAGGAGAGCGCAAAATATCGTCTGAAGTTCAACATCAAAAAAACTTAGATCATAGCCACTGGTCCCATCACCTTCTGGCAAATAGAAGGGGAAGAAATGGAGGCAGTGAGAGAATTTACTTTCTTGGGTTCTATGATAACTGAAGATGGTGACAGCAGTCACGAAATTAAAAGACGCCTTCTTCTTGGGAGAAGAGCAATGACAAACCTAGACAGCATTTAAAAACCAGAGACATCACCTTGCCAACAAAGGTCCGTATAGTTAAATAATAATTCTGGTTCCCTGTAGCCTCACTTCTCGCAGCGAGGGAACCGCCAGAAGGCCCTCGGTGCTGAACCTCAGTGTTGGATGCTGAACCTCAGGGCTGGATGATGGTGGTGGAGACGCTCCTTCAGGTATACAGGACCAAGGCCATTTAGGGCTTTAAAGGTCAGCACCAACACTTTGAATTGTGCTTGAAAGTGTACTGGGAGCCAATGAAGATCTTTCAGGACTGGTGTTATATGGTCTCGGCAGCCACTCCCAGTCACTAGTCTAGCTGCCGCATTCTGGATTAATTGCAGTTTCTGAGTCACCTTCAAAGGTAGCCCCACGTAGAGCGCATTGCAGTAGTCCAAGCGAGAGATAACTAGAGCATGCACCATTCTGGTAAGACAGTCTGCGGGCAGGTAGGGCCTCAGCCTGCGTACCAGATGGAGCTGGTAAACAGCTGCCCTGGACACAGAATTAACCTGTGCCTCCATGGACAGCTGTGAGTCCAAAATGACTCCCAGGCTGTGCACCTGGTTCTTCAGGGGCACAGTTACCCATTCAGAATCAGGGAGTGCTCCACACCAGCCTGCCCCCTGTCTCCCAAGAATAGTACTTCTGTTCTTAAAGCTATGGTTTTCCTAGTAGTGATGTATGGAAGTGAGAGCTGGACCATAAAGAAGGCTGATCGCCAAAGAATTGATGCTTTTGAATTATGGTGCTGGAGAGTCCTATGGACTCTTGAGAGTCCTATGGACTGCAAGAAGATCAAACCTATCCATTCTTACGGAAATCAGCCCTGAGTGCTCCCTGGAAGGACAGATCCTGAAGCTGAGGCTCCAATACTTTGGCCACCTCATGAGAAGAGAAGACTCCCTGGAAAAGACCCTGATGTTGGGAAAGATGGAGGGCACAAGGAGAAGGGGACGACAGAGGATGAGATGGTTGGACAGTGTTCTCGAAGCTACGAACATGAGTCTGACCAAACTGCGGGAGGCAGTGGAAGACAGGAGTGTCTTGCGTGCTCTGGTCCATGGGGTCACGAAGAGTCGGACATGACTAAACGACTAAACAACAACAACAATTGTCTTATAGGGCCACCATCTATTTCCAAATTCTCTAATGTGCTTCATTGAGTTCCCTTACTGCCAGACATTAGATCTGTCATGTTGCTGAGTCGACATGCTTTGTAACAGCTACTTAGATCTGGGAGTCTGCATCCTGCAACAGTTGGGTGAAGGTATAGCAAAGATTGTTTCTTTAATGTGTGGTCTGTCTGATTGAAGTATGAATTTCTGAAACTTTGAAATAAAAACAATAATTCAGAAACAAGCATACTTTCAGTTGCAGCTGGTAGGTCCATAATCATAGCATCATAGAAACATAGATTTGGAAGGGACCACAAGGGTCATCTAGTCCAAACCCCTGCAATGCTTCCAGAACTACCATCAAGCTATGTATCTGATACTTCAAAGAGAGTGTAACCCTTTTAAAAGCAAGCAGCCTCCCATCCATCCAGTCTAGGAAACCACTCACTAACAGGGCCTCAGTTGTAACTGGTCTGAGCTTCAGTTTGTTGGCTCTCATCTTGTCTATAATGTAAGACATCAGTCCAGCAAATCTACTGCATCACCTGCAAATGTAAAGAAATAGAGTCATAGCTGTCAACTTTTCCCTTTTCTTGCGAGGAATCCTATTCGGAATAAGGGAATTTCCCTTAAAAAAAGGGAAACGTTGACAGCTATGAATAGAGTTGTGGGTCATCAAACATCAAAACTCAAAATGACCTCACTCATTTGTTTCATGTACATGGTAAACAACACAGAAGGCTCCACGGGCCTGAAAGCACCACTCTCTGAAAACTAACATCCAAGTAAGACTGGGACCACTGCAAAGAGGTGCTGCCCACCCCCAACTCAGACAGCTCCAGAAGGATACCATGCTTGATGGTATAGGAAGTTGGTAAGAGATCAAGGAGAATAAACAAGGATACATTTCCCATGTCTCTCTCCTACAGAGGTAAACAACATTCTCCATGCCATGCATAATTTTATAATAACAAAATAAAAAATATATATTTTGAAATTCAGCAGAAGCTGCTGTAGAGGCACTTCTTTGGCACTCCTACCAGTCCATCCTGATTGCTATGTTCCACATAAATGAAAAGCATCTCTTTCATAGCAGGTACATAACATTGTTATTAAGCCATTGCCCCAGTTTATGACCCAGGGAGCAATTTACTGTTGATATTATCATGGCAGGTGGGAGCACTTGTGCTTCCCAGCTCTAAATATTATGATGTTCCTCTTCAGGGACTTTTAAATATATATATATATATATATAGAGAGAGAGAGAGAGAGAGAGAGAGAGAGAGAGAGAGAGAGAGAAGTCAGCCGAATGCTGAATTTGTCCCTTCCTAAACGCTGTTCCTGGCATGAGCCAAAACACTTAGGCTTACTGGCAAGCGAAGCTCTTTGAGAAATTAATTTGCTCAAGCAAATTATTAGAATCTTTCTTCCTCTTAAAATGTTTAGGGCAAACTGGAGGCTAATGAAAGGAAAGGAACAATTACAATGCTTGAAGTGCCCATAACCTCTGCAGGCAGATGCACAAGCGAGTAAGTGCTGTTTCCAGGGTAAGTTTGGATTTGCATCAATTTTGAAATGAAAACAGGGGAGTTTTATTTCAGGAGGAGCACCTGTATGTCTGGATGGAAGCTGAAAGAAGAGATGATTCTGATGATCCTACAACAAAATGTTGCAGTGTGAAGTGCCTCTGTCCATGTTACTCCATTCCATTCTACCTCCCTCCTAGTTTTCTATCCCCATCCCCAACAGACACTCCATATTCTGAAGTCACTGATCTTGTAAAGTTTCACTTAGCTGTTTTGGCTACCCCTGCACCTTGAAGAATTTTGACACTTCTGAAAAAGTCACCACAGAGCTGGTGATGGGAGCAAGTGGGCACATATACTTGTCCATATATGTGCCCAATTCATCTCTAAATCAGCTGATGTATTTTTTCTCTGTAAAGTTTATCTTTGTAAGGTTTGTGCTTTAACCTAAGTTTTGTGTCCTAGGGCTCATCCACACTTCTGTTTCACCTGCCGCTTTCCCCCAGCAAAACACACAGTTTAGTGCTGAATCAGGGCAGATGGCAGTTGGGTGGCAGTAGGCAGTGTGTTCCTCACCTTCCTGTGCTCCTGGCATGGTCTAACTCTTGACTCTTCCTGTCTCCAGAGCCTCAGTCTCAAAGTGGGTGGGGTGGCTTGCCCTCTTCTTAGGAGGCAGAAGAAACAGTTTAATGTCAAAACGTTTATAATCCAAGGTGTTTTGGATCTATCAGGTTCTTCATCAATACATTTCAAAATGTAGAAGCAGAGTCTTTTGTCCTGCTGCAGCTCAGGCATAGAGCATCTGCTTTGCATACAGAATGTCCCATGTTCCATCCCCTGTCCTCCAGTTAGAGCTGAGAATGTCTCCTGTCTGAAATCCTGGAAAGCTGCTGCCAGTCAGTGTATGCAATACTGAGTTAGATGGAACTATGGACTGACTCAGATAAGGCAACTTCCTGCATTATTATCATTATTATTATTCCACCCTTTATCAAAAGATCTCATGATGCTTCACAAGATAAAAACACAGGATTAAAGCACAAATAAATAGTTAAACAGGAACAACAAAACAATAACCCTCCTTTCCACAAACACATTTAAAAGGCTGTAGAATATTAATCAGTCAAAGGCCTGGTTGAAGAGGAATGTTTTTGCCTGGCACCACTATGGGGAGCCATTACAGAGAAGGCCTGTTCTCGTGTTGCCACCCTTTGGACCTCATGTAGAGGAGGCACTTGAAGAAGGGCCTGAGATCATGATCACAAAGTCTGAGTCAGTTTATATTTCTGTGTAAAGGCTCAGATCCCTTTTGTTGTGTAAATGGGAACTGAGGAAGCTGCCTTATGAGGTGGGCTATTTGCCCATCTAGCCTAGTATTGCTTAGTCTGACGGACAGTGGCTCTATTGGGGTCTTAGACCTTTCTCTCTACCACCTGATCTGTTTCAAAACTGGAAATGCCAGAGATGGGAGGTGGGGGGTTTCTGCTTGTCAAGTGTGTGCTCTGTCACTAAACAACAGCCAGGGGTAGCCTGAGAATAGCACCCATTCCCAAATCAAGGTGCATAGCACCCAAGGGCAGCCCAGTTCTTTTGGCACCTGACACAGAAAACCCCACAAGCTCTTCTCCCTGGAAGCAGTGGTTGTTGTTTTTTTGACTCAAGAAAAATAAATACAGTAAATGGGCAAAAGTACAAAGATTCACAAAATGTTTAGGGGTATGCGTACCCCTGTGTCCCCCCCCCCCCCAGAAAAAAGCACTGCCTGGAAGTATAAATGCAACCATTATAAAGTTTAGTGTGAACAGTTTGTGATACCCACAACCATCTGATTTATTTTGCTGCATGCAAGAACGTATCTCTAATGGCCTTGTGCCCCTTCCTCAATGGGGCGGTGAAGAAAGAAACATGGCTGTCTCTGTCACTCTCTAATAGAAAGTTCTTCTAGTTAAATGAAGCCCAGTTTTCCTGTGGTTGAACATGGCATTTAAGAAAAACCTTCTAAAGGCGTTTCTGTTTGCAGCATGTTATCCAGAAGATAACTGAGCCATAGACATGGAGCTTATGCTATTACAAAAGCCAACTGGCAACTTGTTTTATTTATTTATTTAATATTGTGTGCTGGCAAAGATCCACAAAGGCTTCCTGGATCCCAAAATGGGAAAGTCAGGGATGTCATTGGTGGGAATTGCTGCAATTTTTATTGCAATGTCCATAGCAGTAAAATTGCAAGCTTGCTGACAAGTAATGATTTCATATTTGCTTACACTGTTGGCAGTGCTTGCAAAAAAAATTGTTTTTGGTAAGAAAAACAAAAACAAACCAGCGACAACCAGGAAAATATTTGCACTGACATTTTCTAACATGAATGAAAGATATCACTGGTTCCGTAATGAGGTCTGGGAGACCTCTTATTCCACCCATTGAGTTCATACTGTCCATCTTTTCATTGAACATCTACTTCTAGAGATGGGGGGGGGGGTAGAAGACAGCATTGCTTGAAGAACAGCATACTTGCACCACGCACATGAATGAAACATGCCCTGAAGGTAGCATAGGGATAATGATTTAAATGGCAACATGTTACAGGAAATTGCCCTTGTTAAACAGACACTTATAGTAGGAGTGGAGAACCTGTGGCCCTCCAGGTGTTGCTGGACTCCAGTTCCCAGCAGCAGCAGTCAGCATAGCCCAATGGTCAGGGATGAGGGTAGTTGTAGACCAGCAATTTTTGGAGGGTTACAAATCCCCTTATACCTGCTTTATAGTATATGCAAACCTACTACTTGAGTATTCTACTGTTCAGAGATTTATTGCTTCCAACTTCCCACATGTAGTCCAGGTCATGGAGTCTCATAAGGTAAAATATAGCAAGAGGTCAGCTAGGATATGACCAAAGCTGTTCTCCCAAGCATGTGAAGAGGCTAAGCTGGTCTTTCCATGCCTGTCAGGGAAAGACATGCCTGATTTCTGCTCATATCCAAGGCTGTGGCTATGGGTGAAGCAAGACCCTCTTGGGGTGTTGATGCTGTGAACCCCTCCATCGTAGGCTCAGGTTGTATATATCAGTAAATAAACCAAATATCATAAAGATGCCACAGTCCCTACTGTCCCCCATTCCAAAGGAAACACAAACCTGGGTAAGCACCTGGAACCCCTGGAATCTCACACTGCTCACAGATTGGAGTGGCATGCAATAATATGCTTTTATTTTAATTGTACTGCTTTAAAATTTTGATGTTTGCTGGCCTGGACTCTTTTGGGAGGAAAGGCAGGGTAGAAATCTAATAAGTAAGTAAGTAAGTAAGTAAGTAAGTAAGTAAGTAAGTAATTAGTCCCATGTGCTGGAGGATCCCCATCACTGTCTTAATAACTTCTTATTGCTGTAGACATGCATGTAATGAAAGCTGTGGAGCCCTTCTTTTCTTATATGGTCTTTCTGTGTCTTGTATACTCAGTGTTGGTTTTTGTTTGTTTGTTTGTTTGTTTGTTTGTTTGTGAAAAAAATGATGCTGAGTTTTTAGAGGAAAATGGAAGTGCAAGCACTGGGTCAAAAAGTGAAAGGAGCATGAAGGAACAGAGTTGTCACCTGGGGATGATCAAGAGTGAGACACATTCAGCAATACAGTGGTGCCCCGCAAGACAAATGCCTCGCAAGACAAAAAACTCACTAGAGGAAAGGGTTTTTCGTTTTCTGAGCTGCTTCGCAAGACGAATTTCCCTATGGGCTTGCTTCGCAAGACGAAAACGTCTTGCAAGTTTGTTTCCTTTTTCGTAAAACCGTTAAAACCCAAGGTGCATTGCTTGAAGAGGTGCAGTTGCGACTTGACTTCGAGGAGCAACTCATAGCACGCGGTGTGGTAGCCTTTTTTGAGGTTTTTGAAGACTTTGGCGATTTTTGAAGCTTTTCCAAAACTTCTTTTGCAGCCATTTGGTAAGTTAAACTTTTAAAACTGTTTTTGTGGTTTTTGGATTTTGGGTTGGGGTGTTTGGAATTCAAGGACTTGATGTTGGGGAGGGGTTTGCAAGAATCTGGAAGCTTGTGTGGTTTTTTTCTGCATTTTTATGATTTTTTGTGACCATTGGGCCATGTTGTTTTTTTTTAAAAAAAATTTCTGGGTTTGAATTTCTGTGTGGTGGGTGGCTGGGGGAACAGTTGGGGAGGGGTTTGCAAGAATCTGGGAGCTTGTGTGGTTTTTTTTTTTTTTTTTGAATTTTTATGATTTTCTGTGACCATTGGGCCATGTTGTTGTTTTTTTTTTAAAAAAAATTTCTGGGTTTGAATTTCTGTGTGGTGGGTGGCTGGTGGAACAGTTGGGGAGGGGTTTGCAAGAATCTGGGAGCTTGTGTGGGTTTTTTTTGAAATTTTTATGATTTTCTGTGACCATTGAGCCATGTTGTTGTTTTTTTAAAAAAATTTCTGGGTTTGAATTTCTGTGTGGTGGGTGGCTGGGGGAATAGTTGGGGAGGGGTTTGCAAGAATTTGGGAGCTTGTGTGGTTTTTTTCTGCATTTTTATGATTTTCTGTGACCATTGGGCCATGTTGTTTTTTTAAAAAAAATTTTTTCTGGGTTTGAATTTCTGTGTGGTGGGTGGCTGGGGGAAGAGTTGGGGAGTGGTTTGCGAGAATCTGGGAGCTTGTGTGGTTTTGTTTTGAATTTTTATGATTTTCTGTGACCATTGGGCCATGTTTTTTTTTTTTTTTAAATTTCTGGGTTTGAATTTCTGTGTGGTGGGTGGCTGGGGGAACAGTTGAGGAGGGGTTTGCAAGAATCTGGGAGCTTGTGTGGTTTTTTCCTGCATTTTTATGATTTTCTGTGACCATTGGGCCATGTTGTGTTTTTTTTAAAAAAAAAATTCTGGGTTTGAATTTCTGTGTGGTGGGTTGGGGAGGGGTTTGCAACAGTTGGGGAGGGGTTTGCAATTTCTGTGTGGTGGGTGGGTGGCTGGGGGAACAGTTGAGGTTTCTGAAGACTTTGGTGATTTTTGAAGCTTTTCCAAAACTTCTTTTGCAGCCATTTGAGGTTTTAGAAGACTCTGGCGATTTTTGAAGCTTTTCCAAAACTTCTTTTGCAGCCATTTGGTAAGTTAAACTTTTAAAACTTTTTTGGGGGGGTTTTGGATTTTGGGTTGGGTGTTTGGAATTCAAGGACTTGGTTCTGGGTTTGAATTTCTGTGTGGTGGGTGGCTGGGTGCTTTTGAATTTTTTGGATGTGAAGCACTGATTCTTTCTTTTTTTTCTGAGTTTGCGAAGCTAGGAGCTGTGCTGCCATGGGACCCAAGAAGACTGCTGCTGCAAAGGCCAGCGAGAGGAAGAAGGAGAAGGTGACGCTGGAAATGAAGAAGGAGATCATCCGGAAGCACGACGGTGGAATGCGTGTGACAGACCTTGCCAGGGAGTACGGGAGGAATCCATCGACCATCGGGACCATCCTGAAGATGAGGGAGAAGATCCTTGCGACTGATGCAGCCAAGGGAGTCACCAGGATCGTAAAGAACCGCCCAGCTGTTCTGGAGGAGGTCGAGAAGTTGCTGCTCATCTGGTTAGAAGAGAAGCAGCGTGCAGGGGACACAGTGACTGAGGCCGTCATTTGTGAGAAGGCCAAGGCCTTACACGCAGACCTCGTCCGGGAACAGCCAGGAACCTCAGGCGAGCCAGAAGTCTTCAAGGCAAGCAGAGGTTGGTTTGACCGGTTCAAGGCAAGATCTGGAATCCACAGCATGGTCAGGCATGGAGAGGCTGCCAGTTCTGATGTTTCTGCGGCTGAAGACTTTGCAGTGGAGTTCCTGGAGGTTGTGAAGACGGAGGGCTACGTTCCACAGCAGGTCTTCAACTGCGACGAGACCGGGCTGTTTTGGAAGAGGATGCCCAAAAGGAATTTCATCACACAGGAGGAGGCCAAGTTGCCTGGCCACAAGCCCATGAAGGACCGTCTGACCCTGCTCTTCTGTGCCAACGCAAACGGCGACCTGAAGATCAAGCCCCTGCTGGTGTACCACTCGGAGAACCCACGGGCCTTCAAGAAACACAAGGTCGACAAGGAGCAGCTGAGTGTCATGTGGCGATCCAACAGTAAGGCTTGGGTCACACGTGTGCTGTTTGTGGACTGGGTCAATCTTGCTTTTGGCCCTGCTGTCAAACAGTACCTGCTGGACAATGACCTGCCGCTGAAGGCTTTGCTTCTGATGGACAATGCTCCTGCTCATCCTAAAGGCCTTGAGTTGGACTTGTTGGAGGAGTTTCAGCTTCATCAGCATCATGTTCCTGCCACCTAACACCACGCCACTGCTCCAGCCGATGGATCAGCAGGTCATCGCCAATTTCAAAAAACTCTACACCAAGGAGCTTTTCAGGCGATGCTTCGAGGTGACTGATTGCACCACCATCACCCTGCGGGAATTCTGGAAGGACCACTTAGACATCGTCTCCTGCTTGAAGATGATCACCACGGCCTGGAACGGGATCAGCCAGAGAAATTTGAATTGCGCTTGGCGCAGCCTGTGGCCGGACTGTGTGGCACCAAGTGACTCTGATGCACCAGAGTCAACAGTGGTGCAGGACATTGTTGCCTTGGGGAGGACCATGGGCCTGGAGGTCACAGAGGAGGACATCAGCGAGCTGGTGGAGGAGCACGACCACGAGCTGACCACCCAGGAGCTGGTCGAACTGCAGGCAGAGGCTGCGCAGGAGCAGGCCTCGCTGGAAGAGGAGGAAGCAACTGAGGAACGGCTGTCCTCCAAAGAACTGAGGGACATTTGCATGAAGTGGAAGGATGTGCAGGCTTTTGCACAGCGGCACCACCCTGACAAGCACATGGCACATGACCTTGTGAACACTTTTGATACGAGGGTCATGTCGCCTTTCAGGGAGGTGCTGAAAAGGCGGATGAAGCAGCAGACCATGGACAAGTTCTTCAGCAAGAAGCAAAGAGTGGAAGAGAAACCTTCTTCAAGTGGTCCCCCAGAGTCTTAGAAAATGTACTGTACACTTTGTTGATTTTTAAATGTTTTTCTGTCATGTTTAGAAACTTAATTTATTGTTTCTTCAATTTTTGAAATGCTCTTTACAGTATGTGTGACTTTAAAGAGCACTTAATAAACTCTTGTTGTACCTAATTTGGCTTTGTTTGGACTTTTTTTTGACCATAGGAACGCATTAATTGAATTTCAATGCATTCCTATGGGATTTCGTGCTTCGCAAGATGAAAAATTCGCTAGACAAAAAAACTCGCGGAACGAATTAATTTCGTCTTGCGAGGCACCACTGTAGTGTTTTGCAGAGATGAAAGCAGGTGTAGCGGTGGGGGAGAAATTAAGTGTGGAAGCTCAGGAGCGCTGACAGAAAGAGGCCACTGTGATTCCCCCCACCCACTTCCTCATTTTTTAACACCCCCCGCCACACACACACGAGAAAGAGAGAGCGAGAGAGAGAGAGAGCACCAAAGATGTTCTTTTGTCTCTTAGCTGTGCCGCTCTTCAAAAAGTATTCATCTTAAATTAGGGTCATGGTGGGGCTCATTAAATGTTTCACTAAAGGTTGTTTCATTTGGGGCTGATATTCTGCCAATCAAATTGTCCAGAGTGAAGGTAGGAGCTGTAACTGTGCAAAGTGATAATAGCACCTGGGGAAATAAAGGTTGAGGCTTAAAATAAGTGTGTGTGTGTGTGTGTGTGTGTGTGTGTGTGTGTGTGTAGAATTATCCATCCTTGGGAGAACAAATCTAACCTGGAAAGATACTTCCAAAATCTAAACAGGATGATGTGATGGGGGAGGCAGTGGGGAGGCAGGGAGAAGAATGAAAAAAACAATGCAAGCTCCAAACTGGATTTTCAGTTCCAACATTTTAGTGCCTTGGGAGAAGGACAAGATGGCAAGTCTCCCCTCCACTTGCCATTGCACCACCACCATTTACAGCTTTTAAAGAAAGTCTGGCTTTAGCAATGAGAGATGACCAGAAGATAAGAAGAATAAAGGTGGGCAGAAGAAATCAGTATTGTAATACAGTATATGCAGATGACATAATGTTACTTTTTTCCTACCAATTAACCGTTTGGAATAAATTAAGGAGGTGATTCAATAAATGGTTGGGGCTACTGAATAGACGCATCTAAAACAGAATTTATTGGATTCTGTTTGAAGGGAGAGGACAAACTCCTTGAATTTTTCTGTTGAAAAAGGAAAGGTAGGAGATATATGCTGGGAGCAAACAAGTAAGCTAGGTGCTATGTTAACGATTATTTCTTGAAGACAGGCTTGATGGTGAATGTGATAAAGGTGGCCCACTGCTTGATGGTTATATGTGCTTGACAAAATGGATTGCTGTTAAGAAATGAAAAGAAGCTTGAGTAAATCTTTTTCCTCAGCAGCGTTCATATAAAAAAAATTAACTGGAAAAGATACCATGGCTGATTGATTTTGTTCTGTTCTCCAAAAGCTCCACTTGTGTCAAAACCAACTTCCATTCCATCAGGAGTATGTTTGACATTTGACGGGCTGTCGCTGGAAAGACAAATGTGTCCAATCAAAAGCAGCTGAGGAGAGAGATGACCTTTGCCGTCACTTCTTGATGTGCTGTGAGCTAATAAATTAAGGAAAGGAGATTAAAGATACAGGCAGATGGGGAGGCAGTTGGCTGGGCAGACAGGGTGAAGAGTTACGTTGTCTCTTGAGATGGCCTTATCAAATAGCTGTTGCTGGAGGCTTCTTTCTAGAATCTCAGTCAAAACCAGAAGCTACATAAAGTTCTGCGTAATTTCCCCTGGTTGCTTTGTATAAGGTAAAGGGACCCCTGACCATTAGGTCCAGTCATGACTGACTCTGGGGTTGCGGCGCTCATCTCGCTTTATTGGCCAAGGGAGCCAGCGTACAGCTTCCAGGTCATGTGGCCAGCATGACTAAGCCACTTCTGGCAAACCAGAGCAGTGAATGAAAATGCCGTTTACCTTCCCGCCGGAGCGGTACCTATTTATCTACTTGCACTTTGACGTGCTTTTGAACTGCTAGGTTGGCAGGAGCTGGGACCGAGCAACAGGAGCTCACCCCGTCGCGGGGATTCGAACTGCCGACCTTCTGATCAGCAAGTCCTAGGCTCTGTGGTTTAACCCACAGCACCACCCGTGCCCCTTGGTTGCTTTGTATACGTACCTGAAAAAAGCAGAGCCTGGAGACTGCAATCAGGAATTGAGGAAAGGAATTGAGGAAATGTGAGAGGTGGTTCGCCACTCTCTGCTGGCCATTTTCCTCCTTTTGTTGTTCAAAGATAAATTACAAAAATGAGGAAGAAAAAGGAGAGTGTTCATAACACAATGATGATGATGATGACGACGACGATTTATTTATACCCTGTCCATCTGGCTGGGTTTCCCCAGCCACTCTGGGCGGCTTCCAACAAAATATTAAAATACAATAGTCTGTCAAACATTAAAAGCTTCCCTAAACAGGGCTGCCTTCAGTTTTCTTCTAAAAGTCTGGTAGTTGTTTTTCTCTGTTCCCTGTAACTTGGCTTCTTCGCAGCGAGGGAACATCCAGAAGGCCCTCAGCACTGGACCTCAGTGTCCGGGCAGAACAATGGGGGTGGAGACATTCCTTCAGGTATACTGGACCGAGGCCCTTTAGGGCTTTAAAGGTCAGCACCAACGCTTTGAATTGTGCTCGGAAATGTACTGGGAGCCAATGTAGGTCTTTCAGGACCGGTGTTATGTGGTCTTGGTGGCCACTCCCAGTCACCAGTCTAGCTGCCACATTCTGGATTAGTTGTAGTTTCTGGGTCACCTTCAAAAAATATTTGTGCACAGGATAATACTTAGTTTCAGATAACGTATGGTCACATCCACAACAAACACAATGAACACCTTATGTTAAGTGATGAATTAATATGTTTAATTTCATAATGTGAAGATCTAAGGATGTTAATGTTTAAGTTAAATTTTATAAGAACTGTGATTTGGAAAACCGTTAAAAGGATATGCAATGAAATTCAACCAAGGGGAAGCGAGGAAGTCACTTAACAATGTTAATAATCTTCAATAAGGCTATGATTTATGTTTGTTTGTCTTATGTGTTTGTTTGTTTATAATGTTGTGAAAACCAATAAAAAAAATTTAGAGGGGAAAAATGAACACCTGTACCACTATCATGGTCATGCGCCCCCCCCCCCCAATAATTTTGGAGACTGTAGTTTGTTCAGGGTCTCCTGACAACTCTCAGTACCCTTAACAAACTTTAGTTGCCAGGATTCTTTTGGGGGAAGCCATGAGTGTTAAAATGCTAAATTAACTTTTTTGTGTTAAGATAAATAGAAATGCAGATATTTTGTATCGTACTTCTACATTACTTAGAGTGAAGCAGTGAAATGCATTGTATGCTGGAAGATAATGTAAGATGTAATAATATTTCAATATGTCTCCTACTAACAAATACAAATTTATTTGTTCTTGCTCTCTGTTATTCCAATGAAATATAAACAACTTCCATTTTTCACCCAATGCCTTCTGTCAAAATAGATTTTCCACCCATGAGAGAAAATATATAGACCCCTGTATCTTTTTCCTTGTGCTGGGGAATAAACAAACAAGCAGCTTGAGCGGCCTGTGGCTCTGCGTGCGCACAAACATGTTTTTGGATAATATCCTACGCAGAGTAAATTGGAATTATTTTCATTAGAGACTAATATGATTCAATCTCATTTCTTTTGTAGGTTTATCTAGCAACAACGATGCCTTCACAACCGCCCCTCCAAAACTCATCAGGCTAAGACATCTTAATGCTGCTGCTTAAACATTTCATTTGGGATGAACTGAACTAGCCTCTTTGCTTTTGTTGGTATTCTAGTAGTAATTTGGTTAAAGAATAAAATGAGAATTCCCAGGATGCCTAGAGCCCGTTCTGAGGCAAGTATGCTTTTGTGTGAGAGAGTTCAAATCAATAAACATGTAGCAAAGTAAAGCAGAAATATAGGCCTTTAGTCATTTAAAATATCCCCTTCTAAGTTGCTTCCAAAGTTCCCCGCTTCCCCTTAAGCATAGAAAGCACTTAAACTCTTCTAAGGTTAGATTCATGTGCTTTTCCATATAGCAAGAAAAGGCAGTACAATTTCATTTCAAAGTTGGTAAATGTTTCTAAATTATTTGTATTGAAATACAGAGGTGACTTGATGGTCAAGGCTTGGAGCAATCAGCCCAGACATTCTTACTGATTTGTTCACATGATGGAAAAAGAAATAAAAAAGAGATTGTTAACTTTCCCTCTCAAGATAAAGGCTTTGACCTGGCCAAGCCTGGCAGGACAGCTGCCTCTATAGTCTCAACCCCTTCATACATTAATTAGAGTTCAGCATGCTGGTTTTGTGAAGCTGGATATATCCCACAGCTTTAAAGCTTGATATGTTTTATCAAGCTCTCATTCTGCACTGAATAAACAGATAAAGGGAAAGTCTACTGGTCTGCTTGGATGAGTGTGGTCCACAGTTGGGGTTTTCGGTGATACTAAAGGCTTGCTTATATAACATGCAAATGAGCTCATCACACACCTTCTGTTGCATTGATGGAACATCTTTGGCACTTATTGAGGTTTTCTTGGTGTTTAAGTTAAGTTGCTATCTGTGGGGCTGTGTAGGTGGAACACAGATTTAGTGCTCACACAACACGGAGGCTTTGAAATGTTGTTGGACATTTGAAACAGATCTGCTGTGCACTGAGTTAAATCAGGAGTAGGGGGGCTTTTTCAGACTGAGGGGCACAGTGGTAAGTGGGGCCAGAGGCAGACGTAGGTGGGCCAACTTCTTTTTTTTTAAAGAAAAACTTTGTTCAGTAGGCTAGTTCCTACATGCACTCAGACAACCTCTCTGCCCTCCATCCAGGAAAGCAAGTGACCTTGTCAGAGTTCAAAGACACACTAAAGCAGAGGTTCTCAACCTGTGGGTCCCCAGATGTTGTTGGACTACAACTCCCATCATCCCTGAGCTCTGGCCTTGCTAGCTAGGGCTGATGGGAGTTGTAGTTCAACAACATCTGGGTTGAGAAAGGCTGCACTAAAGCATCCAAGGAGGATACAAAATAGGAGTGGTGAGGAGGGTGGAGGTGGAATGTGGCTGAGGAGAAGGTGTAGCCTGGGGAGAATCCTGAGTACCAGATAGAGAGACCTGGGGGGTTGCATTTGGTCCCTTGACTTGAGGTTTCTCACCTTTGAGTTAAATAACAAAACTACCACTATGGTGTGTTTTTACTAGCATTCATAGTACTTTACATACATTATCTTGTAGTACTTTATAAGGATCCTGCCTGATCCAGACCACAGGAGACCTCTTACTGATTGATTGAATTTATATCTACCCAAAGTAGGAGGAGGCTTCAGACACCACAAATAACCCCAGTCTGTAGCCAAGGACCTAGAGGACCTATTCTAGTCCCAAGGCAGCCCCAAAAGATGTCTTGCCTGGACACTTCCAATATCCTCTTTGACCTAATTGTAAGCACTGCCTTCATCCCCAAACCTCTTGCTTCATCCCCTCTACCAGGACTTCACGAGCTAAATTGGCAGTGGGAAGGTCAGAGTTGCCATAGGAATACCCATTTTGACTGCCAGAAGGCTCACTTGCCAGGAGTTTCCATGGAAGGAAGGGTCAACTCAGATAGAGGGATATAATCTACCAGGAAGAGGAGGAACAGGCATAAATCTCCCAGTCTCCCCTGAACCCTTGCTGGGTTAACAGCTCCCTCTGAGCATCTTAACATTCAGCTCTCTTTCTTGCTGTTTGGGATTCCTCCTGCAACCCAAGGTGTGTTTCAAAGGAACATTGATATGAGTACTCGCCACATGAATTTCTTAAAAATGGCTCCCCAAAAGCCCATTTTTCTTTCTTCCTACCAACTGTAGATAGGAGGAACCCAGTATTTAAAGAAATGTCAGAATCAGATTAATCTGCTTATTTATTTGCATTGAGGCTGTTGGAATAACATATTACTATTTCAATGCAGCACATGGGGATATCTTTTCATCTGTTACCATGATGATGGACAACATTGCAGAGTTCATGTTTTGAGGTTAGCTGTTAGTCTCTCGTTTATCATCACAGAAGGTAGGAAAGCAGGCAGTTGATGCTGGGCATTCTTCGTTAAATGAGCCTAATCTGTGAAAAAAGTTCCAAGTCTTCCAGGAAGCCATGCCCAGTACCTCAGGGGAGCCATTCAAGTCCAGTACAAGACATTTTGACCCCTCGGGTTGAGGTTCCCCAGCCTTGCCATCAGATTTCCACAGCATTCTCTCAGCTCCCTTTATGAGGAGAAAGAACTGTGCAAACAGAGCCCTTTTGGACAAAGGTCTTCACCACAATATCTGAGATTGCAGCACTTGCCAGCAGGCTCTTGCAAAGCTTGTATGAGGCCCGGGATGAGAATTTTGTTAGAAAAAGGTTATAAATGCAAATGAAAAAGCATCTGGCCCCTAGAAGGGCCCCCTGACCAACTTAGCCTTCCAAAACCCGGGGCAGGTATACCCAGCTGCTTCCTGCCCCCTGCACAGTCCTGCTTGCAAGAGGTTACTAGCAGTCCGTGCTTTAGTGTTGCTGTCCCTGGAATGTGATGCAAACCTAGCCATCTCTCAAAAGACTTTGATCTTTTTAGTTTAAGGGTTGCCAGGATGTCAGTATTGGGGCACTGGAAGCCTCCAACGTCTTATCTCCGAGATTCCTGAATTTGCAAAGTATGTCATATTGCCCTTTCAAGAGCGACTTACTCATCCCCCCATATAATATGGGGTGCTTCTAAAAGAGACCACTTTGATAAGGTTTGCTTTCAATTTATTTCTTACTTTCATAATAATACAAGGTTGTCCCATCTGCCAGGAACAAATTGTGGAGAGGTTATGCTAGATCTGACTCATACTCTGAGAAATGTTATTTTTCTGTTCCTTGTCCACTCTTGATTGAGTTATGCTATTTGCCTCATGTATTATTTGTTTGCAGGCTGCACACTTGTTATATATAGCTGTTCATTTTTCTCTTTGTAGGAACTTTTTCAAACTATAATATATTTTTATTGTGTGTGCATTTCTCCAATGAAAATAGGGACTTTCCATTCCATAAAGATAATTTTAGTATTTATACCCAACACATCTTACTGGGTTGTCCCAACCACTCTGGGCAGTTTCAAACATATATAACAACATAATAAAACACTAAACACTGAAAATCTTTCCTATACTGTATATGGCTGCCTTCAAATGGCTCAGGGGTGGAATAACTCCAACATTTTTCCAATGAAAACAAGGACATCCTAAGGAAAAGTGGGACATTCCGGAATCAAATCAGAAACCAGGATGGCTTCTCTAAATCAGAGAAGTCCCTGGGAAATAGGGACACTTGGAGGGTCTGCTGGACCACTACACCTGTTCCACATTGCCCAGACTAGTAATTCACCATTACCTCCAACATTGGTGATGGTATAGTGTCCTGTACTGCACTTGAAGCAGCAGTCTAGTTTACTGCCTGTCACACCTGAAGTTCAGTGGCAGCCCCCATGGTACACACAACTCTGCCCCCCTAACACCAGTGTTGTTGCAACATACCTGGATGGTGACTGCAAAACTGGGGTTGTGTAGGTGTAATAACAGGGTCACTCTGGCCCTGTCCTATCCCAGCACAGTCCAGGAAATTGACAGCAATGCCAGTGTCAGGCAGGTGGCTCCACAGTTCTTACCCACAATGCCTACTGCTTTCCAGGCTCTTTATATGGTCCACGAGACCCTACACAGGGGGACACCCCATTCCTCTAGGCCACTCCCTCTTACCAGCACTGTTCCTCTCAATTTGCTGGCTGGAATGTGTCCTTGAACTGTGATAATGTCTCTTGCTTGAGATGTGGGGTGGGAGGGATGCCACGATTAACTATCATCCTTGTAAGCATTAGACGTGGTGAATCTGCTCGGTGTCTCTGCAGAATTCTGCACTACTTACAGCCAATATATATATATAACAGAGGGAGAGAGGGAGGGTTTGCCTTGTCAGCAAAGGGGAAAAATTGACTCTGTCTGGTCGGAGCTTTCCAGGGGAGCACTTCGGATTAATGGCTGTCGGCGGGGTGGTGCAGCTTAGCATAGGCAAGTGCTTCAGGAAGATGTAGAGCTGCAGCAGCCTCTAAGAGATAACTCACATCAGATGCCTTTCCTTGGGGTTTTATCTGTTCTCCCTTTGGTGCAATAATGACCTTGATTTATCAGTAACTGCAGCACACGGAGCAGCTGCACTGTCTCCACAGTGACAACATGCACAGGGTCTGGCTAGCACGCTAAGAGCTTTTGCTGGTGACTGGTAATAACTGGAGCAGCAAATCTCATTTTGGCCTAGGGCAGCATAAGGCTGCCTGCTACAAATTAGGAAAGGTGGAATAAGCAAATAAGCCAAAGGTCCATCTAGTCCAGCATCCTGTTCTTACTGTGGCCTAACAGATGCCTCTTGGTGTCCCACAAGCAGAACCTGAGCACACAACGCTCTCTCATGCATGCAGGGCTTTTTCCAGCCAAAACTTTCAGGTGGGCACCATTGCCATTATAAGAGAACAAGGGAGGTGTTCATGGCGAGTTCCTCTTTTTCTAGAAAAATAGCACTGCATGCATGTATCGCCAGCAACTGGTATTCAGAGTCATACTGGTCCCAGCCATACCCAACCATCAGGTCTAGTAGTCACTGATAGCCTTTTCTTCCATGAATTTGTCTGATTTGCCTTTACAGCCATCTAAGTCAGTGGCCACCTCTTGTGGGAGCAAATGCCATAGTTAAACTAGGCACTTTATAGAACCACAGTGTTTTGAAGGGGAAAATATGTAGGTTTGGGTTGGTTTGCAGGAGTTATACAAGAAACTGTAATATAAACTGATTGTTGCAAGATATTAGCCAGAGTAACTGCATGGGTTAATCCTTTGGTACGTGTCTCTCCACCACCCTTTTCTCTACTTCTTCTCTTCTGCAAAACTTGCATATTTTGCATAAGTGAAGTAAATAAAATTAACACACACTCAACAGAAGACTCAATTGCTGTGCAACAGTGGCAAGCACCTGCAGAGTTTTCTTCCTCCAACATCACTCAAGCATGAGGAATTAAAAACTGCAGATCTCAGCTCTTGGTGGTGATGGGGGATTCTGAGAAGGGCTGAAAGCCTCCAAGTTGACCTGAAGACACTTGGAAGTGGGAAATGCATTCTCCGCTATCCACAGCCTCCCCTGTTGCCAGATCTCCTCCTCTTTCTACTTGCATGGCAAGTTTTGGAAAAGACAGGGATAACAAGGACAAAGAAGGCTGCTGGTGGTGCAGAAAGGGCTGGCAGATTTTAGAGAGCTCCCAGAAAAGGCCTGTTAGTTTCATCAGGATTCTCTCTGAGAGCCCTTGAAAAGGCTAACCCTGCTCTGCAAATCAAGAGGGATATTTTTAACCATCACGTATAGCTGGGCTATACTGACAACAACGACAGCTCCCACTGCTGCTCTTTTGCTTTGCTCTTCTCCCCACCCCCACCTGCTATCTCACATTCTGGTCCTCTTGCATCTACTTAAGATAGCCACCTGTGCCTTTGGCATAGGATATTATCTTCATCCCAGATGCGCTGATCTATCCCTCATTATCTGCCTTTCCGCCTTGGATGGCTTCTCTGTGCTGTCCGATTAATACGCTCCACGATGGTTATCAAGATTATACCTCAATGCAGGCTTCAAGGAAGGAAACCAAGGTGCAAAATGAACACTCAAGCCCTTCAAGATCCTATTAAACAGGATTGCTTCAAAACGACTCTTAAGGATCATCTGCTTTCGGAGTTCCCATCGAGGAACGCTGGACCAAGCTAAAAACATCCATTATTGCAGCCTGTGAACAAACTATTGGATAACAAACCAAACAAAAGAGGTTTAAAGCCTCTCTCAGGGCAAATCTTAAAAAATGTAGTATAAACACTACAACTGGGAAACACTAGCCTGCAAGTGCTCCAACTGGAGAACAGCCTTTACCAAAGGTGTCATAGGCTTTGAAGATGCTCAAACTCAGGACACAAGGGAGAAACACACTAAGAGGAAGGCACGCTTGGCAAACCTTCACCATAATCAAGTCCCTCACAAAGCCCCATGTCCCGACTGTGGAAGGATGTGTGGATCCAGAACTGGCCTCCACAATCACTTACCGTGTTTATGGAAGACAAACTGTTAAAACCATGTTTATGGAATACAAACTTACTCGGCTACGAGTGATCATCAAAGAAGAAGAAGCTGTCCTATAGTCAGCCCCTGCTGCTCACCATGAGAACAGGAATGGAAAGGCCTGGGGTGGGTGGGAGGAAGAGACAGGAGAAAAATTGTTGGGAATGCAGATATGTTGGGGAGTCAGTAGGCACATCAATTTCAGTTAATTTCAGTGACATGTTCTTTTTTTTCTAACCGTGAGACATGGCCAAGGATGACTTTTTGTAGAACTTGTAGAAAGGCCTGCTAAACAGACTTAAACAATAAACATTTATGTCTGCACCAGGCAGGATGAAAAATTCCTTTAAAGTCTAAGAAAAGCCATGCTGGAACAGACCTAAAACCTGCAGGAACTCTAGCATTGTAGTTCCATCATAGTGTTCAATCAGATGCTTTTAAGAAGTCAACAAGAAGAGCATGGAGGCTGCTGCTTTCTGTCAATAGCAAACAAGTTCAAGGAGCAGTTTATTCAGAAACCCTCTTACAATTCAGGGGACTAGCAATGGGTTGGGGAATCTTTTTTGTGTGGGGGGGGCATGTTTTGGAGGTATAAAGCAGTTAATGAACATTTGTTCCTATTGTTTATCTACTAGTGTAATTAATGTTTCAGATACAGTAGTACCTCTGGTTACAGTTGCTTCAGGTTACAGACTCTGCTAACACAGAAATAGTACCTCGGGTTAAGAACTTTGCTTCAGGATGAGAACAGAAATCGCGCAGCGGCGGCGCAGCAGTAGCAGGAGGCCCCATTAGCTAAAGTGATGTCTCAGGTTAAGAACAGTTTCAGGTTAAGAACAGACCTCCAGAACGAATTAAGTTCTTAACCCAAGGTACCACTGTATCTGATTTTATATGCTTAGCTTAAGTGTAGCAGCCAAACTGGTTCATGCAATAGATTGTTGCTCTCCCAAAGAACATGATAATATGGAGCATGGACAAAAAAACATCAGTTGTTGCTCAGGACCTGCTGATGGCTGAAGATTAGGGATGAGGGAGAAAGACCTCTAAATTCATATTTTAATGTGGATCCACTTAATTTGTACTCCTTGAACCAATAAACAACTAGAAACATAGCAATCCACCAAAAATTGGCTAATCTACAAAAAAGCATCCACAGAAATGTGTATATGAGGGGAGCTTGCGCATGACAAAATCAGTCAGTAGAGCATGAGACTGTTAATCACAGAGCCATGGGTTCAAGCCCCAGGTTGGGCAAAAGATTTCTGTATTACAGGGGGTTGGACTAGATGACCATTGTAGTCCCTTCCAGTGCTACAATTCTAGGATTCTATTAGAGCAAGCAGCTTTTTTTCCAAATTGATGCAGAAATTTGGGCCAACTCAATTTAAGACGGGAAAAATGAGAAACCAAAACTGAGAGATTCTTCTGTCCTTACTCGGGATGAGCAAATATGGCACAACTTTCCTTAGACTGTGAACAATATCCACTCTGAAAGGGCATGTGGAAGATGGGAACAGAATCTAAGACAAATACCGTGTGGGTCCGAAAGGAGGTGGTTGGCAAAGGGGAGAAGATAAAAGCAGCACCCAGTGTTTTGATAAGGGGGCATCTTTTTTTCACATCATCTTCCGTGTGTGACCCACAGAGCCCTATTGGCACATCCCTTGCTTCTCTGGTTGGCCACCAGCCATAGGCAAGCAACAAATTGCAACCCCATTAACCTGGAAAATTGCAGGAGTAAAAAACTGGGGCAGTTATGTTAGCATAGAGTTCTTTACTGCCATTTTCACTGGGAATCCTGGGGGAACAGAAGCACACATGTGTGGAAAAGGGGGGGGGTGGAGCATTGTCCAATGACATTCATTATTGTGTCACACTATTCCCACTGGTATGAATGAAATTCAGCCCGACATGCCAGTATATCGACCAAAAAGCCACAGTTCCATAGCACAATAGATTCTGCAGTGTGAAAGAAGCAAGTAATATGAAAGTTTGCAAGTAAAATGGAAATGAGCTCTAAACATGCACTATTTCCACTATACAGTCGTACCTTGGATCCTGAATGCCTTGCAAGTCGAAAGTTTTGGCTTCCGAACACCACAAACCCGGAAGTGACTGTTCCTGTTTGCGAACTATTTTTGGAAGCTGAACGTCTGACGGAGCTTCCGCGGCTTCCAATCAGAAGTCGCACTTTGGTTTCTGAATGTTTTGGAAGTCGAACGGACTTCTGGAATGGATTCCGTTCGACTTCCAAGGTATGAGTGTAGTTGCAGAGGTGGCTTTTATGTAATATGAAAGCTCAAATGCAACATGGGAATTATATTACAGAAATATTGTGAAAATGTGATAAACTGCCATGTGAATGCAGCCTCACTATGGTTTCCCAACCTTTAAAATGCATTGCTTCAATGGGAAATAGCAACAGCAGCTTCATTTCCTAGAGCAGCTGAGTGCTCTCTGCTCGTGCTGGCTGGTAACCTACTTCTGGATTCCTGGCACAGATTAGCTGGAGCACAGGAAGCTGACGTGAGCTGTTTTCATCTTGGCCCAAACAGTTTCTCAGTCTTTTATTAAGACTGACTGGCCTGGGGGTTATTATTTGACTAGATGTTTGATGGGAGAAGTGCCCTGTGGTCATATATTTGATGAGATGACTGGGTGGCCAGAGTACAGGCAGGAAAGCAAAGAACTTGTGAAGAAACCCTGCCTGCAACACACAGAGCTGGAGCTGAAGAGAAACACAGCACACAACTGTGCATGGATATCTGAGGGGTATGCATGGGAGGGGTAGCTAATGCTGTAGAAGATAGAATTGGGATTCAAGTTGACCTTAAGAGATGGGAGAACTGGGCCTCAATTAACAAAATGAATTTCAATAGTATAGAGTCTATACTTAGGCAGGAAGAACCAGGTATGGGACACCTGGCTTTCCAGTAGTACACATGGAAAGGATCTAGGGGCCTTAGCTGACCACAAGTTTAACCTGAGTCAACAGTCTGATGCAGCAGCAAAAGAAAAGCTAATGCTATTCTAGGCTGCATCGATAGAAGTTTAGTGTCACATTCAAGGGATGTAATAAAGGCAAAGGTAATCCCCGACCATTAGGTCCAGTCGCGGACGACTCTGAGGTTGCGCCTCATCTCGCTCTATAGGCCAAGGGAGCTGGCATTTGTCCGCAGACAGCTTCTGGGTCATGTGGCCAGCATGACTAAGCTGCTTCTGGCGAACCAGAGCAGCGCACGGAAACGCCATTTACCTTCCTGCTGGAGCGGTACCTATTTATCTACTTGCACTTTGACGTGCTTTCAAACTGCTAGGTTGGCAGGAGCAGGGACCGAGCAACAGGAGCTCACCCCGTCGCGGGGATTTGAACTGCCGACCTCAGTGGTTTAGACCACAGTGCCACCTGCGTTGTAATAAAAAGCATTAAAAAGAGAAAGAAAAAGAAAATGCAGAAGCAGGTTGCTGCTAACTTAGTTGCACAATAAATTGTGCAAGCTGTTGTTAATCAACTTTCCACTGACACAAATGTTTAACCTGATTTTTTCTACTGCAGAATAATAAAATTCACTAGCAAACAGAATGTTGGATACAGCCCCAAAAGTTTTAATATTTGCATATGTACTGGTATATAGGTGAGAATGCGTTAATCCGGCACTCATTTAGGGACATGCAAGGGATTTTTGCTACTTAGTGGAATTCACTTTCTTAAAAGACAACAAACTGCTTTTGCCATGTGACATGGGGAGACTGCTATTCAAGTCTATTGTTGGTTTTAGTTGAAATTTTACAGAAAAGCGAAGGCTGCCCCCAAATCAAGGAACTGCAAATTTCTTATGGCTAGCCACTAGAAACAACTCTTTTACAGTTTTTATTTGTTTATTGAAGTATATTAAACAAAAATTAACACCCCCCCAAATAATAGAAGTAGAAAATATAAAAAAGCAGTGCACTATATTTAGAAGAGACTTAAATCAAGTCAGTAGAGTACTTAACTGTTATATATATATGATAAAATCCCACCAAACAGCATATAATTTTGCTAAGCCTGGCAACACATAATTTATGAGTTATTTTTTCAGCTAATGCTAAACTCCACATGTTTTTTATACCAAAGTGAAAGTTTGTAAGGTTTTCTATTTTGGGGCCTCTGAGGTTTTGGCAACCACCAGCACCTATGCCATTAGTTCCTGAGAGCTGAATCTTTTCAGCTGATCATCCCATAGATTTAGTAAACAAAGCCACTGTGAAGTAGGAATAGGATATTTGAGTGTTTTGGTAATTTCTTGAGAAAGCATTGTCCAGAATTTGAATACCTGCAGGCATCATGCCATAGGTGAGAAAAGGTTCCTCCTTTTCCACAGCCCCTCCAACAATTCGGAGAACATTTTGATGTCATGTGGGCAATTTGTACTGGTGTGTGGAGACATCTATGTAGGGTTTTCAATGTACACTCAAAGTTGAGACTGAACTGTATGGTCTGGATGACCTTTTAGAATCATTTATTTGTATGTGTGGTTCTTTCTCCCAAGGAAGTTTAAGGCCTAATAACAGACCAGTGGAAATATCTACTAATTCTGCATATACAGTGAACACTAGGCATTTTCCATTTTGGCACTGATCTAATAAAAGTGCTTCAAACTTGATTAATGATCTGGTGGCTTGGGTTTAAGGGGTGAATCTGCCAGGAGTTGTTTAAATGGAATAATTTGAAACCAGGAGAGTTGTAAATCATGTACAACAAGTTTTATTTTATCTAAGGATATTTGTTGTTTGTTGTTTAGTCGTCTTAGTCGTGTTTGACTCTTCATGACCCCATGAACCAGAGCATGCCTTGGAAACTCTCACTTTCTTCTCAAAGCTTCTCCTTTTTTATGCCCATGGAGTTTTCTTGGCAAAATACTGGAGTGGATTGCCAGTTCCTTCTCCAGGTGGATCACATTTATTCTAAACTCTCGGCTATGACCTGACACCAGTGAGTGATGTCCCAATGGTATCAGTGGTGAACATGTGGAAAAGAGGCAACTCTGCCATTTCTTCAAGACTGACAATGTCAAATCCATATACGGACTATATGTCAAACTCTGCATTATAGGAGACAATTTGTAAAATGGCAATACCCATAACTTCTGTCCACATCTCCAATAAAATTCATTTTTGTCAAACCATATAATAATTTATCAGAGATATCTTAAATGAAACATAAAATACAGAAGTCCCCATCCCCCTTTATCTAGCTACCTATGGTAATTTTTCCTTGCTAATCTTGGTCTCTTTCTTAGAAACACAAAATTATTTGACTACCAGCAGGCCAGATAGTCAAGGCTCAAAGGAGCTCTCAGTAACCACTGATCAGCTGATTGGCAGTTACAGCAAGCCCCTTTGAAGCCTGGTTGTAGTGCACTTCAGATATTCCTCAGTAGACACTACCTGGATGTGATGGCTGGGGCTGATGAAAGTTGGAGTCCAAAAGCATCTGAAGATTGAGGAAAACAGGCAAAACAAAGCAAATGGTGACAGTCCCTTTATTTTTAAAGAAAGCATGACCCAGATTGTTTAAGAAGATGAAGAAGAAACTCCTTAACAGACCAAACTCTAATGAGCCTTTCACGGGTGTAATGACGCCTTTAATTAAAACATCTAGACATCTCTTTGTAGTATTCATGAGAAATGAAATCCCATGTAAAGTGATTTGGTGGGATATTGCACTGGTTGCACTGGGATATTGCACATTTGCATCTTTATGGTTCATTGTTCTCTGAGCTTCTGTAATTTTTACTTGCAATGAAAGCATAATAGGGCACGTGTGTGGGCAAGCTTTAAAAATCTAACTATACATGCAAGCATTCCCATATTTCTCCTCCTTACAAACCAAGCTAGATGTTACATTTATCCTATCCAAAGTAGCCACATTCAAACCATTCTTTGGAGATTGAAAAGGCACCCTCAGAGACAAGCAGAGAAAGCTGGGAGGAGGGTCTGCAGTCAAACAAAGAGAGATGTATAAGAGGCTGGCTGCTGGATCAGGCCAAAGGCTCATCTAGTCCAGCATCCTGTTCTTATGGTGCCCAACCAGATGCCTATGGGAAGCCTGCAAGCATAACATGGGCTCAGCAGTGCTCTCACCACTAGCGATTCCCAGAAACCACTATTCAGAGGCATAGTGTATCCAACAATTCTACCTTAACTACCATAGCTATCGAAGCTGATAGCCACTGATAGGCCTTGATAGTGACAGTGCTTTCACCATTGGTTGTCCATCTCTACTCAGGGCTTGCCCTACTATTGGGGCAGATTGGAGCAATGTGGAAAGTGGACATGTGTCTTAATCTGTTTTGTTTTGTTTTTAAAGCTTATCATTCATTTTAATTATTTTCTGAAGGTTTTAAATTGTTGTTTTTGACTTGCTCTTTTACTGATCATTTCAATGTTATATATCTTTTGTAAACCGCTTTGAATGGTTTTTGTTGTTTGTTTTTTGCTATCAAGTGGGATAGACATTTTAGGAAGTAAATATATTTATAAATGAACTAAAGCACACTTAGGAGGAGGTAGAAAAAAATGGAAGCCTCTTCCACAAGGAAAGAAGAGTATTGTGAAACTGGAGGACAGGTTTCAGCACAGAACTACTTTATGCCCCATTATGTACAAGTTTCTGGTATGCATCCTCTATGGATATACACGTTTCTGAAAGTAAAAGCCAGACCTTTGTAATGTCACGTTTCTGAAAGTAAAAGCCAGACCTTTGTAATGTCAGATTTTAGATACAGCTAACAAGTGAGACAGATCCTGCCTCTGCACTATAAGAGATCAGCTGGCGGAAATCCACACCACAGAATAATGAAATTCTAAATGTGTCTCGACGGACTAGATGCAAGACCAAAGGCTCAGCCCGTTTATCAATGTGCAGGTACTCTCCAGCTGCAACAGGTCAAACAAGAGAAGGGTCTCATTGCTTCAGTGTGATGGAGAGCACAGACCACAGCTGGACCAATAAGGAGGGAATATGTCGATAGCACAATCCTGCCATTTATTTATTTTTGTCATTTTCATGGATGGCACCAGTGTTTGACTGCACTGGGCAGATGCCAAGGCACACACTTCCACGGAGGGTCTGCCAAGATCATTCTCCTGTCTCTTGCACTGGACTGCTAGAAAGCAGAACTTCCTTGCATACCTTCTATTAGTGGGTAAATTGATTCATTTTTCCCTGAAAAAGAAGTGGTATGTGCATGGTCTCCAGTTGCCATGAAAATGCTGGGACTGTCATGAAAACTCTTAAGTCATCCCAGCTTCCTGCTTTGTCACACAGAGCTCCAAATTCTCAAATGCAAGCTACTTTAAGCTGCTCTTACAGAGGCCATGGGCAAAACTGCAGCTAAGCTTGCAGCTTTAGCCTAGCTGCAATTTTGCCCACAACCCCTTTAAGAGCCAGTAAAAGTGGGTGGGAGCGCTTTCATGTGACATAGGAGCAGTGTTCTACTCTGCATGCTTTATGCGCCCGGAAGCAGCATGAGTGGATGTGCCAAAGGAGTCAAGGAAGAGTCCATATTAGATGGAGCAAGAAAGGAAAAGGGTGGTGGCAGGTAAAGAAAGAGAAAAACAGAAATGGCTTTGCTAGGTGGCACAGGAGCCCATAGGGGACCAAAAAAGGAAAGGAAAGGAAGCTCTAGCTAACTTTATTGTCAAAGATGGCAAAATGCCAGGCATTGCTGCCTGTAAAAACCAGGAACAGAACCAAGACAGTGCCATGGAGCAGTCATCAGCTGATGTGGCTTTCTGAAGGAGGCAGAGATGGTGGTGGGGTCATGAACTGCTTTATTGAGAGGGAGTGGGCACTGAGTGAGAGGGGAGCAGTGAGGGAGTGGACCTCAAAGGCCCAGTGCCTGGCCAGAAGCCTTTCTTTCCTCTCTCCTCCCTTTCCCCTCCACATGTCACCACCTGATCCCTCATGCAAAACTCAAAATAACAACATACAAAAATGCATTTCATTAGGAGAAATATATGTCAAAACTTCACAGAAAAATGTGCTTATTTGGAGAAATTCTCATCCAAATGCTGTAGAATTTTGGATTATTATTTGGATTTTTTTCAAATTGCTGCAGAAATGCGTGAAATTGAATTTAAGATTGGAAAAACAAAACAAAGACAACCAAAACTGCCGGACCATTCCAGCGTTAATCACCAGCTGCTTTTTCCTCCCACTTTGGGAGTTTCTGTTCCTCTTTGGAATGAGCCGTTTCTTGTTTGGCACCATCTCTGCATTTATTTTCAAGAGAGCACTGAAGGTGCTACCTTGGCATTTTGGGTGACAGCCTGCCAAGATGAATTTGAACCACACACTCCTCTCTTTTCTCTCCATCAGCATAAATCTTCTTTCATTACTTCTGCTGCTGTTAATCCTTACATGTTTTGGGAACTACGCCATCGCAATGTCCCTTGTTTCTGAAGAGGAAATAGATTTTCTAGAGAAAAGGCATTCACAGCTTTTGCAGTTTGAAGCCAGGGACTCACCAGATTTCTGAGCAGAAAAAGAAAGACGCATCATTACCGCCCTGCAAGATGCATCGCCAAATCAGATGATTAGATTAAGAACCATACATTTCCCTCTGATGTCTGTTTTATGGCCAGAATGGAAAGAGCTACAGAATTCTGACATCATTGAGTCAAACCCCTAAGACTTTGGGATCAGTTCTGATTCAGCTGTGGTAGAAGTTTCAGTAGAAACTAATAAAGCAGGGCTGGGCAAAATAATAATAACAAAAATAAATTAATAATAATAATAATAATAATAATAATAATTTTATTGTTTGTACCTGGTAGCATCTCAGCCTGTGTATCAGATGGAGTTGGTAGACAACTACCCTAGACACAAAATTAACCTGCGCCTCCATGGACAGCTGTGAGTCCAAAATGACTCCTAGGCTGCACACCTGGTCCTTCAGGGGCACAGTTACCCCATTCAGGACCAGGGAGTCCATCACACCTGCCCGCCCTCTGTCCCCCAGAAATAGTACTTTTGTCTTGTCCGGATTCAACCTCAACCTCAAAAGCTGCCATCCAGCTTTTGTGAGTGGCCTCCAGGCACTCACACAAGACATTCACTGCCTTCACTAGTCTCAATTTAAATGAGCGGTAGAACTGGGTATCATCTGCACACTGGTTGCCATATGTCCTCTTTTTCCAGGACACATCATCTTTTTCATGGATAGTGTCATCATAGTGATCTATAGTTAAAAGTAGAAGTCGGCAAATGTGTCCTCCTTTTTGCTCTTCAAAATATGGCAACCCTACCCACCACCTCCCAGGGGCTTTATATAGATGTTATAAAGCATGTGGGAGAGGACAGAGCCCTGAATAGAAGATTTGCGCATCCTTTGGGAACTGATTGTTTCTTAAGGAAAGGGCTTTAATACATCTGTGCTATCTTTATCATCTGTATTTTAATAGGTCTTTTTTATATTGTTTTAATTCTGTTAAGAGTTTAATTCCTTTTTGACGATTATCTTTTTTCCCCTTTTCCACTTTTTGGATTTTATCTGTGTGTTTTTAATCAGTGTGAGCTGCTGTGTAATAGTAGTAATGGTAGCAATCAGAATAAGAATGATGTATGGGCTGGCATTATTTCCTAGCTGACTTGCTGTGCCCAGCAAAGTGGAACACCTGAGAACTGGGAGAAGCCACCTGGGTGGCTGCACCATCACTCCACCACCACAAGGGTTGAGGCTATGAGAAACATCAGGAGCAGCCACCCAGGATGGATGGCCTGGCCTGTGTGGGAATAACATCAAGTTGCTTCAAAAGCAGGAGACTCAGGTGCAGAAGACCATTTGTGAGAACATCAGAGAACAAGGGTGTAGGGGGACTTATATAGATATTTGCCCTGCTGTAGTGATCACTGTATCACTGTTCATTTTGTTGTGTTTCACAAATATTGTCAGCCACCTCAAGAACTAGGGTTAGTAGGTGGGAAATAAAGTTTCCTAAATAAAAGAGATAAATATTCAGAAACATTTATTATCTCCACTAGAGGCCTTTTGTTACCAAATGAAGTATGGTGGGTGGCTACTAGACAGAGGACCTCTTTGTGGTGGCACCCTAAGTAATGGAACAGCCTCCCCAGAGGGTCACCTGGCACCAACCTTATGGCCTTTTGAACAACTCAAGATTGTTGTTTTTTTTTAAAAAAAAAAATCTAGGCTTTTCACGTAAACAATTCATAATTTGTTGCCTATCTGACAGAAATAACATTCTTTTTACATTGCTTTTACTTTATTTTAACACTGCTTTTTATTCTGTTTAGTTTTCTGAGCTGCCAAGAGAACATATGCTGTTCATCGGCCATAGGTAAAGGTAAAGGATCCCCTGACCATTAGCTCCAGTCATGACCGACTCTGGGGTTGCGGCGCTCATCTCGCTTTATTGGCCGAGGGAGCCGGTGTACAGCTTCCGGGTCATGTGGCCAGCATGACTAAGCCGCTTCTGGTGAGCCAGAGCAGCACACGGAAACGCCGTTTACCTTCCCGCCAGAGCGGTACCTATTTATCTACTTGCACTTTGAGGTGCTTTTGAACTGCTAGGTTGGCAGGAGCTGGGACCGAACAACGGGAGCTCACCCCGTCACGGGGAATCAAACCGCCGACCTTTTGATCGGCAAGTCCTAGGCTCTGTGGTTTAACCCACAGTGCCACCCGCGTCCCTCATTGGCCATACAAATGTAATAAATAAATCTAATGAAGTAATATTTGTATTCCCAATCTAGCTGGTGGCAACACTGGAAATTTCTTTTCTACTTTTCTCCCCCATCCCACATGAGCATCTGTCTTAGTTCTGCAAGGTGAAATGTCCCCCTCTCTTACCATTTGTTTATCACTTTACAGTTGTCTGCATGGTGACACAAGACTATGGGCCAATGTAGAGAAGTCATAAGGTCTGTAGAAACTGCTGGGTGTCAGGGGCAGAGTGGAGCCCTCTTTGCTGAAGTCAGAGAGGGTATACAGCTCCCAGAAATAACAATGCAATGGTGGATCAGAGAGTCACAGAGCATGAAGCACAAGGGGCTGGAGCTTCAAGCCATGTCAGCTGTTGAATAAATCCTATTTATAGACTGTCTGCAAAACCATGATAAAGCCAAGAGCCTGATGGAACTCACTCTCTCTCCAGCCGCTTACAAACAAAATGGCTGAATCACAGTTGGGTGTCCTCTGAGTGCCTTTGCTTACTTTGCTTGAATTGTTGCTCAATTCTTTAAAAATAACTAAGGGATTTTAAAAAAGCTATGATGTGTCTTTGTGTGAGTTTGTCCATAAAAGAATGAAGAGATCAGCCAGCAAGGCAACTACATCACATTCAGGGGTGCTTCCAGGCTGTTGCTATTTGGGGGTAAAAGAGAGCAGGTGGCACTGTAAACCACGGAGCCTCTTCAGCTTGCCAATGGTAAGGTCAGCAATTCGAATCCACAGGACAAATCCTTTGCTCTGTCCCATCTCCTGCCAACCTAGCAGTTTGAAAGCACACCAGTGCAAGTAAATAAATAGGTACCGCTGCAGCGGGAAAGTGAATGGCGTTTCCGTGTGTGCTGGCACTCAGCACGGTGTCCCGTTGTGCCAGAAGTGGTTTAGTCATGCTGCCCACATGACCCAGAAAGCTGTCTGTAGACAAACACCAGCTCCCTGAAGCGAGATGAATGTCGCACCCCATAGTCAAGTTTGACTGGACTCAACTGTCCAGGGATTCCTTTACCTTTACTTTACCTTATTTGGGGCTGGGGTTCAATCACATAATGGCAAATTCCAGTTGTGCAGTTAAAATGGATTTGGCCCTGTTGTGCAATAAAGCTTCTTACCCGAAAGTCAGAGTATATGTGATGGGGAAATTAATTGGGAAGTGTGAGGTAACAGTTGCTTGATGCAATATCCTATAGCCTCTCTGCAATCAAATCAGAAAAAGTACACAATAAATAGCTGATCTTCAGCATTTTCAGGTACTTAGCAACTTTAAATATTCCTAGCAGCAGGTAAACATTTTTAATGGCAAGGTCATCCAGTGCATTTCCATCTGCAGTTAGGTCAGGTCAGTTTACAAAGCAATCTTGGTATTTGAGAGATTTTCCTTGTGATAGTGTCTCTGTGGAGACATTAGTTCTCCTACACTGTGATCTTCATCGTTCTACACAGTGCTATTTTTCCAGAAAAGGATTTGCCGGAACTCATTATGAACACCTCCCCTTTTCTCTTAGAATGGCAATGGTGCCTACCTGAGAGGGGCCAGAACTGACTGAGTTCTGACACGTTCTGGCTGAAAAAAAGTCCAGGTTGTACACTCAGGAAACACCAGTGAATTCTGTGTTTTCATTTTAATGGCAGAGTCCAACCCTAAGATTACAGAAAACACAGGCAAGTTCCTTGCTGGAGACATCCAAACTAACCACAATTATTAAAGGGACGATGAGTCCCATGTGAAGATCATCTGTATATTTATATACAATAATGTGTGGGTGTGTATATTGTGTTTTTCTGTGCTGTGGTTGTCTTGTCACACCCACAACATACATTTGAAGTACTCTTACATGGCACTTTAACAGGCATGATTTTCCCCAAATAATCATGGGGACTGCAGTTTAGCCTCTGTTAGGAGTCTCCTCTCAGCACTCTGTGTCAGTACAAGATTTTAAGCACTGCAGATATACCGGTACATGCTGTTGGTATTTTGTTCCCCCTGCAGCATTTTGCACCAGCTGGAGTCTCCAGACCAGACCCTAGAGTCTCCACACAAAACACATTACAATTATCAAGTCTTGAGGTTTCCAGTGCATTTATCACAGTGGCCAGACTACTTCCATCCAAGAGCAGCTGTAAAACTGGTAAAAGGCATGCCTAGCCACTGAAGCTACCTGAGAGTCCAGAAACAGAGATTCATCTCTGTTTGGAAAGGAGGGATTTCATGCATGTGCACTTGAATCAGCAAAACTGGTGCACTCAGAGCATGCAACGATTGTTCCTATAAATAAGTATGATGTGCTGTTATATTAGATTGCCTTCAGTGTGCTGCATATGAGTGTGGACATTTCTTAAGCTCCGCTTGAAAAGAACAATTTTGTCATGCAATGGAAATGACGTTTCCCATTTATATAAAAATCTGCACCACTCAGCTTTTCATGAAGAGCTTAATATCCACCTGGTTATGGAAGGAAGGAAGGAAGGAAGGAAGGAAGGAAGGAAGGAAGGAAGGAAGGAAAGAGGGGGGATGTAGTAGCTGATATTCTAACGTTCCAAAATGGGATTCGACTGAGAAACTTTTACAGGGGAAAATGCATGACAATATAAAGAAAAAGAGCAGTAAAATGTTGGTGGCAGAGAGAGAGTATGTATGAGAGAGGGAAAAACTAAGGGAGAGTTTGGTTCTGTGAGATTTGAGTTCACATATTTGCTTAACTGTAGCCCTGAGCCAGTCTTTCACTGCAATCAAATGCATATATTGTTATATAATACACTTATAAAGCATCTAAATTTTCCGAAGCACTTCATATATTAAAAGATACGGCAACTGAACAGACAGAACACAAAAGGAAAATAGAATGAGGAGAAAGCAATTTTTGTAGCAGCAGCTCCTCCTCCTCTGAGGCAGTGATTAATTTGGGTTCCCCCTTGCTGTGAGTGTCTTCTTGGGTAACTACCAAGCAGCCCCAACCTGTTGCACACCACCCCAATCTCCAAGCAGTGCGAGATTCCAGGCATTCCAGGCACTTACCCAGGATTCATTTTTCCTTTTGGGAATAAGGAACAGCAGAGACTGTGGTGTCCTTAGGATATAAGGTCTATTCACACATATATGCAACCTGAGCCTGCAACGGAGGGTTTCACAACATTTTGTTTCTCCCATAGCCATAGCCTTGGGATTGAAATGGAAATCAACCATTGCTCTTCCTCTCTGCCCTGCAGCTTTTGCATCTAGATCACACCCTAACCTCTCTACTCTAAACTATGGTCATATTTGTTGAGGGAAGGAGGCACCCATTTGCTGTCTTGCATGAGCCTCTAAATCCTTTGTTCTCTTAATGGCCCAGGAGGCTAGCCTGGCTTGATTAGCTTTTAACATTTGTTGGATCCAGGGATTAGAAATCTGGCACCCTGCTTAACAACCCAAGCCTTGATTAAATTCTAACACTTGCTGGATCCAGGAATTTTAGAGAGGTCTGGGATCCACAGACTCATAAGACTACCCCACAAGAACCAGATGTCTGTCTGCAAATATGCAAACAAACTGCAAAATACAGCTTCCCTCTGGAAAAATAACAGACAAGCAAAGGAAGACATCAGAACATGCATCACCATAAACTGATAATAAAACATAATCACACTTTTAAGACAACTCAATACAGAAACAGCTCATTCCTATCAAGCAAGTTCCAGTCCATCAGGATCTCTTCAGGTCTTCTTTCTCCTTAGTGCACACCTCATCAGTTCTGCATCCAAACAGCTAACCCAGGCCCCACACTTGACAAGCCTAAGATGATGGCTTTCCAACATGTTTAAGCCTCAGTACCAGAGCTCAAGTACACAATTCTCCCACTCCTGATTTAATGCCCCACAACAACCCGGCACTCCCAAGGCCTAGTCTGACATTCTAACCACTATACCACACTGGCTTTTGAGGAGCACCTGCTTCTCAAACAGCTCCTTAAATTATGGCTGGAGATCTTCCCTGATGATAGTTTAATATGAAATGGTTGGAGAGGCCTTTTGTTTGAATCATCACAGTTCAAGCACACACACACACACACACACAGAGAGAGAGAGAGAGCGTGTTCGTTTGTATTATAACATGTCCACAGTTATATTTAATGTCATTCACTATCTACAGGCTGCTGAGGAATGAAGAAAAATGGAACCAATTTGTGGCTTGGTCTTTATTAGCATTTAGATAATATGCCCATTCATCACAGGCACGAGTGTGTTTCAAAAGTCCCTTGGCTTGGTGCTCTGAGCTATTGGAACCTGGGTAAATCACCCTTTTCTGCACTCATGGGGAATTTAAAAAATATATATAAATAATCTGGAAGATACCAGTACAGAAAGATGCTCTCCTCCTCCCTTCTTCTTCTTCTTCTTCTTCTTCTTCTTCTTCTTCCTCCTCCTCCTCCTCCTCCTCCACCTCTTCCTCCTATTGGAAATCAAGATGGATGATTCTGAAGGGCCATAAAGAGTCTATCATGAAGACAAAAAGAATCCAGTTTTACTCATAACATACTAAAGTAAGTCGAAAGGACATAACAATGCAGTAGAGAGGGGAGAGAGGGTGAGAAAAGCAGGGAAGTGTAAAGCATAGAAATATTGGGCTTAGCACAGGTAGAAACCCACTCCCACCCCCACCTCTCTTTGTTTTATTCACATATCTCTAGTATTGCGTGTGTAGGTTCCCAGGCCACCCCTCAAATAACTTCACACATAACACGTAATTTAGTTTTGGTTTTTGGGCACTATTTTGGCCACAACTTTATTAAAATACAAAATCAGTGAGTGGTTGTTTAGACATTAGTTATGACTATCTGTCCCCCCGCCTGGGACAGAACTGATATCCCGAGGTCCGATCGGTAGCCAGTAGAAGGGAAAGTCAAACTTGGGGGTCATTTGAGCTAAGCGTCGGACCCACGCCGCTCACCCCAGCAGCTCCCCGAAAGCTTGCCGGCCCAGGTCCTATGACAAGGATTCCCATGACAGGGATTGGGCGGCCCTGGTCCCATGACAGGGATTGGACGAAATCATGGCAAGCCCCAGGATTCCTTTAACGGAATTCCCTTCAGCGCAATGGGAGGGGCAGGCACGGCCTATCCTGACCCCTCCACCACCAGCATATTATAACCAATGCCTAACCGCAACCTTACAAGTTGTGACGAATTGCTGAGTAGTAGGCAAAAACCAAATGGCACAGCCAATCACCAAATGGCAAAATTCCTACTAGGCCCCTGCGCCAAGGCAGACGACCCCATGACAGGCAAAGCAAGGTCAACCGGAAAAGAGGGCGGGCGGGCGGGTGATCCGATGCACTCTGCAAAGAGAAAGAGAAACCAGAGTGCACCAATATTTAAAGACTATGGTCCCACCCACCCAATTTGCAACATACAATTTGCCCCAGCAACCCGGTTATCCAATCGCAATGCCAGGCAACAACTATTAACCTGCCTAGCAACCAGAGGCCTGGCCCGGTGGCCCACACCGCAACACGTGCTCTCATTTATTGGAGAACACGCTTTGCTTTAAAAAGTAAACACAAAGGTTCGCTGGGTTCTATCATGCTTCTTCATGTTCACAAGCTTCTTCATGTTCACAAGCATAGCTTTGGATTCTAAGCTCACATTGGATGGAGCTAGCAACCATGGCTGCCTAATGCAGGAAGAGGGAATAGATGGATCTTGAGGGGCTTAGTGGGAAACTGCAGTCTATTTTCCCTGAATGCCTGTTAGTCTCAACCTTCTCCTCTGCAGGCTGGAGGCATGCAAGGTTGCCAACAACCAACAAGTGATGGAGCACTGATGGACAAGGCCTATGTAATGCTGCTGGATGTTTCTGGCCTTTATTTCGAAGTGGGGAAACTTCAGCAAAACAATCACCATGATGTGATTTCTGTTGCCATGTCAACCAGGCAACAAGTCCCAGCTTCCCTCTCCTCTCTTGCTTGCATCATTAATTGTTGCCCATTCATTATTAAACGCTCAAGGAGAAATTCCTAGTTCCTGACCAGTCAACCCAGAAAGGTGTTAAGTAGAAATGATTTTCCCTTGTGTTCTACTGACCAGTTCGGATCTAGGTGTGCTTAATGAAAACCAACCTTTGGGGAATCAGCATGAGAAATGGAAACTACAGAAGGCACTTTGATTGTCCTTTGGTTTTTCTTTTTTTGCCAGTCTCTCAAGACAATAAGAGTGGTGCGGCATTAGGCCAAAGGCTAATATAACGCAACATCCTGTTCTCACAGTGGCCATCTAGGTGCCTCTATTGGAAAATCACAAGCAGGAGCAGAGAGTGCTACAGTACTCTTCGTGCTTGCAATTCCCAGCAAATGCTTTTCAGAGGCATTCTGGCTCCCACACCTGAGTGAGAACATAGTGATTGTGGCTAGTAGTCATTGACAGGCTTATCCTCCATAAATCTGACTAATCCTCTTTTAAAGCTGGTGGCCATCACCACATCTTTGTGGGAGCGATTGATGAGATATTATTTCTCAAGAAGTGATGGAACCTTTCTCCTATCCCAAAAGCCAAATGAGTGGTCCCAGAAGAATCAGATTATAGTCAAACGTTCTTTCTGGGGTCTGCTGTTGTGAAGTGCTTGTGTGTGGCATTTATATCCTGCTTCCCCTCCAAGGAACTTTGTTCTCCCCCCCCCCCCTTTTATCCATATTAACAATTAAGTATGCTGAGAGAGAATGACTGGCCAAAGGTCACCCAATAGCTGAGGGGAAGCTTCCTAGCACCCTTAACAAACTACAATACCCAGGATTCTTTGTGGGAAGCCATGACTGTTTATAGTGGTATTATATGAACTGCTTTAAATGTTATCAGCTCTGAAACTTACATGAGGCTCCCTTTGGGATCTTAGAAAGGCATCTCTAGACATAAATTTTTGGGGAATGTAAATGCAATCCATTTACTGGATAAAAGACAAGCATTATTTGACTGTCTTACACACAAAAACAAGCCCCTTATATTCTCAAGTTCAATGTTGTTTAAAACTATTTGCCACCCCCACTACTTGTAAGCATGCAGCATGACCCTATGGGTCTACTTTATTTGCAGTGGCAAGAACATTGGGCTATAAAATCATAACAAAGCAATAAAGTGCAAATAGAGTGAATGTCATTCACTGCCAGAATGTGATAACACTTTTATAAAGCAACACAGTGCTCACATGCAATTGCATTGCACACTCATTTTCTATTCCTCTCTCTCCCCCCCCCCCCCCCAACTTTTGAAATGCTAATAAGGTAAAACATAGCTTATGCATAAAGCATTTCCGAAACAAAACTGGACAAATTTACAAAATAAAAATAAAAATAGTAAGGTTACAGTTATGCTTTTCTTTTTAAAGAATGCATTGTAATATTGAGTGTTAATGTATTTTTATTATATTATATTTTATTGTATGTTGCCCTGAGATATTTCAAAATGGTTTTTAAATAATAAATTTTTTTTTTAATGATGGATTTACACATGTCAACAGACAATATGTAAAAAGTAAACCACATCTGATACAACTTAGCATCAGACACAGGTAGAAGGAATAGTTGGGCAGTACACCAACAGAATCTTTGATCTGTTCCATTTACCAAGTGCCAAGCAGAAACACTCTGAACCAGAGTTCTGTGGAAAAGGAAGCCTGCAATGACATTTGAGTTTCTGTAGATGATAGCAATGCCCCTCCCTTACCTTCAGGTCTGCTCTAAATTGTGGTACACCTTGTAATATAGAAGAGTCTTCAGCTGAGTTTATAATGCCGGAGTCATAACCAGTACCCATCCTGGTATTTATTTAGTATTTCATCCCTTTATTTTAAGAGAACCAACTTGCAACTGTGTTCTGCCAGGATGTCACAATATTTGACATGCAACAACATTTAGTAACTTGCAAAGAATGTGCAATGTCATTAGGTATTCTAAACTATTTGGCCATTAACAGCTTTCACAATAAAACCCAGCAAATTCAAAACTAAGTCTCCATTACAGGGGCATCCTGCTCTGATCATGGCTAAGAGCCACTGATATACCTCTCAGTCTGTGACTTTGTCCAACTCCCTTTTTCAAAGCCATTTAGGCTTATGGTCATCACAGCATCATGTGGTGGAGAGTTCCACAGATTAACCGTGCCCTCAGTAGCGAAGTTCTTTATTTTTGCCTGTACTAAATATCCCAAATAAGGGCAGTGCCAAAGAATGCTCCAACTACCGGATAATAATAATAATAATAATAATAATTATTATTATTATTATTATTATTATTTATTTATATTCCACCCTCCCCAGCCAAAGCTGGGCTCTGAGTGGTTAACAACAAAAAAGTAACACAGCATTCTAAAATCAATTCATTCTAAAATCAGTTCAAAATCAAATTAATGGCAACCTGTAATGTGTATGGGTTGCTCGTGCGTAAGTTGCCGCCTCTCCAGGCTTTGTTGCCTTGCTAAACCTTTCAGTCTGGGCAGCCCTTCACTTTGTGGCTGCCTCAGTCGCTAGCAGAATCTGTCAGTGGGCATTTCTTAAATCTTTTCCAACATAAAAGTTGTTTGACACCCAGTCTCCTCCTACTCTCTCTGCGCAGGGAGGGCGTGGGTAGTGGAGGACCTGTGCTCTCCCCGCTGGTGTCCGGTGAAGAGTCCTGGAGCCCTCTCACCGATTCCCCCATCAGCCCCTCTTTATCCCTGGTGTTGCGCTGATTTGCTTCCCCATCTGCGGAGCTGCCTCTCTCCCTGCTGGGCCCTTCTCCAGCATCATTTGAGAGCCTTCCCTCCGCCTCTAGCTCCGATGTCAGTTCCCTGACACAACCATTGGGCTAGAGTTCTGTGAGGATTACCAAAGGAAGGGGTCAGGCTGTGCCCTGGCCAAAGGCCTGGTGGAACAGCTCTGTCTTGCAGGCCCTGCGGAAAGATGTCAAGTCCCGCAGGGCCCTAGTCTCTTGTGACAGAGCATTCCACTAGACCGGGGCCACAGCCGAAAAAGCCCTGGCTCTGGTGGAGGCCAGCCTAACCTCCCGGTGGCCCAGGACCTCCAAGGTGTTTTTGTTTGAAGACCGTAAGGTCCTCCGTGGGACATACCAGGCGAGGTGGTCCCGTAGGCCAAATTGCGCTCATTTCACACACTAACAAGGTTATGCTCAAAATTCTATAAGGCAAGCTAAAGCAGTATGTGGACTGAGAACTCCCAGAAGTACAAGCTGGATTTCAAAGGGGCAGAGGGACCAGAGACCAAATTGCAAACATGCGCTGGATTATAGAGAAAGCCAGAGTTCCAGAAAATCATTTACTTCTGCTTCATTGACTATGCAAAAGCCTTTGACTGTGTGGACCACAGCAAACTATGGAGTGCTAGACCACCTTATCTGTCTCCTGAAACCTCTATTTGAAACAAAAAGCAACAGTTTGAATTGGGTATGGAATAACTGATTGGTTCAGAATTGGGAAAGGAGTACGACAAGGTTGTATATTATCTCGCTGCTTATTCAACTTACACAGCGAATACATCATGCAAAAGGCTGGACTGGATGAATCCCAAGCTGGTATTAAGATTGCCGGAAGAAATATCAACAACCTCAGATATGTAGATGACAGAACTTTGATGGCAGAAGATGAGGAGGAATTAAAAAACCTCTTAATGAGGGTGAAAGAGAAGAGCGCAAAATATGGTCTGAAGCTCAACATCAAAAAAACTAAAATCATGGCCACTGGTCCCATCACCTCCTGACAAACAGAAGGGGAAGAATTGGAAGCAATGACAGATTTTACCTTCCTGGGCTCTATGATCACGGCAGATGGTGACAACAGTCACAAAATTAAAAGACGCCTGCTTCATGGGAGAAAAACGATGATAAACCTAGACAGCATCTCAAGATGCAGAGACATTACCTTGTGGACAAAGATCCGTATAGTTAAAGCTAGGGTTTTCCAAGTAGTGATGTATGGAAGTGAGAGATGGACCACAAAGAAGGCTGATTGCCGGAGAATTGATGCTTTTGAATTGTGCTGCTGGAGGAAACTCTTGAGAGTCCCATGGATTGCAAGAAGATCAAACCTATCCATTCTGAAGGAAATTAACCGTGAGTGCTCACTGGAAGGACAGATCCTGAAGCTGAGGGTCAAATGCTTTGGCCACCTCATGAGAAGAGAAGACTCTCTGAAAAAAACTCTGATGTTGGGAAAGATGGAGGGCACAAGGAGAAGGGGACAACAGAGGACAAGATGGTTGGACAGTGTTCTCGAAGCTACCAACATGAATTTGACGAAACTCTGGGAGGCAGTGGTCCCATCACCTCCTGGCATGCTCTGGTCCATCAGGTCCCAAAGAGTCAGACACGACTAAATGACTAAACAACAACAACAACTATCCTGCCAATGAGGGCTGTGCACAGCTCCTTCTACCCCACCTGAAACCAAGAGACACCTGACCTGCATATGGCCCTGCATCAATTTGGGGTAGAGTGGGGCAGGGCTAATATTGAATTAAGATTTTTAAAAACTCTAATTAAACAAGCAATCAGGTGGGAGAAGAAGTCAAACTTCATTGAGGGTTCAATCCTGCAGGGTGAGGCTTTGCAAATGCCTTCCCTGCAGAGCCCCAGAGCCCAGCAGGGAAGGCACTCCTTCTTCCCACCTGATGCACAACCACCCTGACAGCTCCCGACCACTTCAAGCCAACTCACAGCTATCTGGGGCTGTCTCTGCCTGAATCATCTGATTTGGGCTTTGGCTGAATCCATTGCACAGTCCAACTGCCAATCTGTTTCATTGCATGACCATGAATTCTACTATTCTGAGACTGGGTATGGGGTGGGGCAGGCAGGGAATGACTATTCAACTTCTCCAAGACATACATAATTTTACAAGTTTCTTTCCTGCTCTCCCCTTTCCTGCTCTCCACCCCAAACTAAAACACCCCACTGTTGTAGCTGTTCATCATAAAGAAATAAATCCAGTCTCCTGCTCATTTTGGCCACCCTTTCCTTGATCATGGCTCCTCTTACACACCACCTCCAATCTCTGATGAGCAGTAGCAAGATTTCAGGGGGTTCCAGCACTTACCCAGGGTTGTGGTTCCGTTGGAAATTCAAGGCACAGCAGAGCCTGCAGGGTCTTAGGAATGTGGTTTGTTCACACATATTTACACCTGGAAGCTTTCAATGGAGGGGGTGCAGAACATTACACCTCGAGAGTGCCCCTCACTGCTTCTCTCATAGCTTCATGGGAGCTTGGGTCCAAAGCAGCAGCCTGTCATGGCCCCCAGCTTCCTCCAGCCAGTGCCGCATGGAGTTCTCCCTACTTCCGCCTCCTTGTTCCCAGAACACATTGCCAAAACAAACAAACAAACAAAAAAACCCTCTGCGTAAAAGGACAATTTTTATTTCGGTGTGACATCAAACCCATGTTGCCCTGGCAACCTCCCCCTTGGTTACCAGTAGGGTCTTTGTCTTGAAGATGGCTTTTGCAATGAATTAAAGGCAAGGTCATCATCTCCTTCTGCCCATTTGTCTGGCAGAAAAACAAGCTCAGCCTGTCAGCTCTGATTAAACCCAACATCCAAGAATCTAGAGGGTAAATCTGGCACCTAGGGAACTGGGGGATCTCTGTTCCCCCAATAACACATAACACTCCCATTTTTTAGATGCCAGTGGCACAATGGCAAGGAGGCTCACAGCTGGCCAAGCCAATGACTTTGGTTTTGTGATTGCTTATCCCCCCTTCCCCAGATGCTACAAATCAGACTAGTGAAGGGGATTAAACAGCTGAACCAAACCCATAAAAAGGTGGCAATTTGAGACATAAGGTTCATTGCCAACAACACTTGAGTGATGAAGGAATGTGAGTGTGACAGCTGAATGACAGATTTGCCCATCCCCACACAGAATGCCAGAGCATTGAAGATCTTGGAGCACATTCTGTGGTGTAAGCTCATAGGGGACACTGACCAGTTCAGTTGGGCCTCTCCTGCTGCCCCTCATGCCCTGTGGCAGTGGGTCTGATGGGAAGTATCAACTCCAAGCCTTCATGTGGGGCTTTAGGGCAGAATGAGGTCTCCTTGAGTCTGCTCTGCGGGTAATCTCCAGCCTCTTTACTACTCAGTGTTCACTGACCTTGCACTTGTTCAAAACCCTTTGTTGTTGTTGTTTAGTCGTTTAGTCGTGTCCAACTCTTCGTGACCCCATGGACCAGAGCACGCCAGGCACTCCTGTCTTCCACTGCCTCCCACAGTTTGGTCAGACTCATGCTGGTAGCTTCGAGAACACTATCCAACCATCTCGTCCTCTGTCGTCCCCTTCTCCTTGTGCCCTCCATCTTTCCCAACATCAGGGTCTTTTCCAGGGAGTCTTCTCTTCTCATGAGGTGGCCAAAATATTGGAGCCTCAACTTCACGATCTGTCCTTCCAGTGAGCACTCAGGGCTGATTTCCTTAAGAATGGATACGTTTGATCTTCTTGCAGTCCATGGGACTCTTGAGTCTCCTCCAGCACCATAATTCAAAAGCATCAATTCTTCGGCGATCAGCCTTCTTGATGGTCTAGCTCTCACTTCCATACATCACTATTGGGAAAACCATGGCTTTAACTATACAGACCTTTGTTGGCAAAACCCTTAGGTCATGCCAATGCTGTAATTTGTTTTATAATTATTTTTACATGGTTTTTATTTGCATGTTGTTAGCCTCCTTCATGTTTTTCTTTTAATAAAGGAAAGGCAGGATATAATTTTTATTGAAGAAAAATAAATAAAATCACAAGTCCATTGGCCTGCATGTTTGATTCAATTACAGTTTCACCGGCTTACATGTTCAAAGGCCTTTAGTAATTAGGATTACATTGCCTGCTAAGAAGCTGATCTCTAATTAAGATGTCAACTCCTGGAACTTTAGTCATCAATAATTTCATTCCCAGAGTTTGCCACATGACAAAATGTTGCATTTTCCATATCTGGACAACCCTTCTATTCATCACATTCTGTTGATCTGATCTGATTTGCTTTCCTTTACTATTACCGCCGAGTTGATTTTGGGTACCCTAATTTGATAAACATCCAGCAGCATTTACTGCTTGCTATATCCCTTTTAAAACCTTGGACTCCAATGCTACGTCCTAAACTTAGACGTTTAAAAGGAAAAGGGGTGGGTGGAAATAACCACTAATGGTATCCAGCCAGAAGCAAGCGGGTTGTATTTGAAAGGCTTTCAAGCTTCCCACAGTGGATTGTTCCTCTTCAGCTGTCAGTCATCCCTGTCAGGAACCTCACCGTGCAAGCTGTTTCAGAAGCAACGTGACCTTGGCAGCCAGGATGTTGGAGCAGCAAATGGCAAATAGTCGCTTAGATCTCCAAATCCTTAACTAGGATAAAGACAGATGTCTACATGTTCCAGCCACATGCTCACCGCTTCCTCCCTGCTCCCCTGTTCCTCACCTTCATTTGAAAAGAGACGCACAGGTACTGAGAAAAGGCAGCGAGACTTTGAGTGCAGCAGCACATAAAAGAGGCTCCTTTGCAGAGTGAAAGCAGGCCCTGATAAATGCTCACAGAAACTCTCTGATCTATTTTTTCAAGGGGAGCCCATTTCCATAGTCTCCAGATGTAACTTATTATTGTGTGGTAACAGCAAATCCAAAGCTCAGAGGTGATGCCAGGTCATAGAAGGGAGGGGGAAAGCTCTATGTATGCATTTGTCTCATTTCTGCTAAGATGGGCCACCCTTCACTTCCATTTCTTGCCCTGCTTTGTTCCTGGGTGAATCTGGTGTCATGTTAAATTTGCTTGCTGCCTTTCCCCAGGTATGTGTTTCTATTTTTCCTGCAATGCTTTGGTGCCAAACCAACTCACAGCTTCTCTTGATAAAACAAGTGTAGTAACAAAAGATGAAAATCAGCCGGATTGAAATAATGATAATTTTAAAAAGCCCTAGCTAAAGGTGACTCTGATAGATGTGGGGAAGGAGGGGATAACTGTGGGGAAAATGTGGGGTAGAGGGGGGGAAAGATGCTATAGTTCAATGGCTCCCATTTTTTTTCCATGCCACAGCTTCCATAAATGCATCCTCAGTGACCCCTACCCTGCTCTACAAAAAGCATTATTCAGAACAGCACTTTGCACAACCCACTAAGGAAAATAATAGCATAAGAAAATTCATAGCAGTAACAATTAATTGCGCATTTGTTTAAAAGCCAATTAAAATGACTTAGTTTAATTCAACGCAATTGATGAACTTGATCCAGTAATACCAGCTTTTCAATGTCTGATAGACATTTACACCTCCAGTGACCACCTGCTGCTTTCCTGCCTCTTAGCATCCCCTCAGGTAATCCTACCAACCCCCAGGGGGTGCTTCCACCCACTTTGGGAACCACTGATGTAGTTGAAGTCTGAAACCAGCACCCTCAGAGCTAGTAGTGATGGACAGCAGCAGCGAAAACCTACACAGAGTAATCAATATGTACAGAGTAAAATTCAACACAGGATAGAAAGCATGCAGGGCAAGGGTGGGGAACTTGGCCCATGGACTGAATGCTGCCCTCCAGCCTTCACTATCTAATCTTCAGGACTCTTCCCAGGCCACACCCCTCCTCTCAAACCACACCCTCCACTGGACCTGCCTTGCACCTTGAGTGTTTTTGCCTGGCTAGAATGCGTCCTGGAACTAAAACATATCTCCTCTCAGTCTCCACTTATCCAGGCTAAACAGTTCCAACTTCCTCAACCGTTCCTCAAAAGGCTTGGTTTCCAGACTTTTGGTCATCTTGGTCAGCCACAATCCCAAAAATGCTCACACTAAACTCAGTAACCTAATCTGAATGTAACCCAGGATGAATGATCTGTGAAATGGAATCCATTCAGAGAATACAAAGCTGTGTGAAGGAAGATAACAGGAAATGCTACCAGCCACATTCCAAGTTTCCCCAGGACTGATATGTCAAGGAACTAAACTTCCCGTCCCTGCAATTGTATGATAAAGACTCAGATGAGTTAAGGACCATGTCCCTGATGTTGCAATGCACAGTACCTATCATTAGCACTGCCAGTCTGTCTCAAAGCCCAGAATTTCCAACAGAGGTTCCAGCAGAAGGGATAAAAGCATGGCAGGCATTTGAGAAGATTAAGAGGAGGCCAAAGGGTTTGGGGTTTTTTTATGACAGCTTTGAAAGATGGAGTATCATTCAGAAAACCCATCAGTACATCATCCCAGCTGCTAAAGGTTGGTGTTAGTATTCGCCTTAGGCACAATGAAGTGCTCTTAGCTGCTTTCCCTGCTGTCACATCCCATAAATTAGTCAGTGGCTTTATCTGGCAATTGCTTCGTGATCTGCTGGCGGATTGCCCAGCCAAAAAAAGTGTGTCTCAGCACTTAGGCTGCCCACTCCTTAGTGAGTCTGACATGCCAACAGTGTTGGATTGCTCAAGAGGTAAGCTAAGCATGTGCTCAGAGTGCCTTATTTTCAAAGAAAACACAAACCTTGGGTAAGTACCTATAACTATGGACTCTCATACTGCTGTGGAGATTGGGGTGACATGTGTTGTTGTTTAGTCGTTTAGTCATGTCCGACTCTTTGTGACCCCATGGACCAGAGCATGCCAGGCACTTCTGTCTTCCACTGCCTCCCACAGTTTGGTCAGACTCATGCTGGTAGCTTCGAGAACACTATCCAACCATCTCGTCCTCTGTCGTCCCCTTCTCCTTGTGCCCTCAATCTTTCCCAACATCAGGGTCTTTTCCAGGGAGTCTTCCCTTCTCATGAGGTGGCCAAAGTATTGGAGCCTCAGCTTCACGATCTGTCCTTCCAGTGAGCACTCAGGGCTGATTTCCTTCAGAAAGGATAGGTTTGATCTTCTTGCAGTCCATGGGACTCTCAAGAGTCTCCTCTAGCACCATAACTCAAAAGCATCAATTCTTCAGCGATCAGCCTTCTTTATGGTCCAGCTTTCACTTCCATACATCACTACTGGGAAAACCATAGCTTTTACTATACGGACCTTTGTTGGCAAGGTGATGTCTGTAACAATCCATATACTATTTAACATTATTATTCTGTGCTTTTCAAATGTATTAACGTGCGTTTTTATTGAGGCTATTGTCCATTGTTATAAAATGATCTGCTGGCTGAAAATAAAGAGATCACAATGACTTGCTTTTGAATGGACACCTGTAGGATTATGCTGTGAATCTCAGCATTTATTGTCAAGTTGACCACAGACACAAAACATAGCAATAACTGTAAAGCTGTAATAAAAAGGGAAGAAGTGAATCAGTTTTGCAGGGACACCACTGGATCTCAGAGTTATCATTCTCCATAATGAGGGATTGATTTTCACAAAATCAGCTCTAACTTTTACCACCAGCTATACAAACGATGCCACATAGCAGGTTGTAGACAGGATTTACTCCCTGTAATGAGTTATTTGATTTTCTTTAGCAATGCCCACATTTCAGTGTACAACAAGAATAAGAAGAAAATATCCAGTATTGAAAGAAAAACCAAATACTGTAAGTATTAAAAAGAAGGCTTGTGCTCTCTTGAAAGAGCTGCAGGGAATGCATTAAGAACCATGGGATAGCCTTTTGGGGGAATAAAACTATGCTATTATACAGTATGCCTGTGCAGGGCTTCCCCAATCTAAGTCAGGGCCCACTTCGGAATGGCCCCAGTCCAACCCAGGGTGATCTGGGACCTTGAGAATTATATAAATTCTTATAAGAGACTATCTGGACCTTGAGGTCCTCAGCAGAAGACCTCCTCTGAGCACACACCACAAGAACAAAAAGGCAGCCCCTTTTCAGGAGGCTCACCATCTGGTAACTGCTATTCCTAGTGAAGTCTGCCTAGTGCTATACAAATATGTGCCTCTTTTCCATGCCTTTTAAAATTTTGGCTGCTGGTGGTATTTGCTGTTGAGACATTTTATGGTGGCCTTGTTGTTTTTATTTCAGAAAGCAGCACAGCTTCCTACCAGCTACACTTCCTGGAATTCCTTTATATTCAGTCCACAGGACTTGCGCTGTGTAACATAATGTCCATTCTGCATTTGCAGTTCCTTATGGTGTGGCAGCACAGGTGATCAGAGAACTCTCTGCCTATTGATATTAAGGGCTTGTCCTTCCTTCTGCACGTCCCATGCCTGTCCAAGTGGTTTTGCCTTTGCCCTACTACTTTCCCCCAGAAAACCCACTTCTGAGCACTAATCAGTGGCAATCTGCAGAAAACCTGACTGCCATTTGTTCTGATTCAGCACTAAACCAGAGGTTTTCCTGGGGGAAAGCTTCCAGGCAAACAGCAGTGTGGCAAACAGAGCCCTAAGCAGGCATCCTCCAATTATTGTTTTAGAAGCCTGAAAGCATTTCAGTTTTGGTAAGCCCATCCAGACACATGGTTTAGGTACCTATATTTATTTTAAAATTGTTATTGATTTTTTTTTTAAGGACAACCCTTTTAAATCTATTTGTTTTAATGGGTTTGCGGGTTTAAGACATGTTTTATGTATAATTTTATTTTTACACTGCTTAGAGAACTTTATGATCAAGCAGTTTATACATCTTCCCCGATATTTATAGTACATGCCACCCCAATCTCCAGGAACTTACCCAGGGTTTTATTTCCTTGTAATGAAGGTCATCAGAGATTGTGGTGCTTTAGGGTATATATACAACCTGAGCATAAGATGGAGGGGCTCACAGCATCAACAATCCAGCAGATAATTGCCTCTGTTTTTTGGCAAAAAAGAGCACAGGAGCCTGCTTGATATCCAAAGTGTAGGCACTGCCACACTATAAGAATGTCCTCTTACAAATGTGGAATGGGTATTATGTGGCACCTCTAACAGTGCCAGTCTCCACTTACAAGTTCATTATTTAAATTATTTGCATCTTGATGCTGCTGTGGTACTTGTGTTTGTCCCATCTAAACTGTTACCACAGCACATATAATATATTTTGCAGCAGGACAAAAACATCTCCCCTATTTAGAGACTGAGAAGGCTGCATTACACTGAGTCTCCATCTAGGAGAGACACTATAGCTCAGCTGACTTGAGCATGGTGCTGATAATGCCAAGGTTGTAGGTTTGATCCCCTTAAGGGACAGCTGCATATTCCTGCATTGCAGAGGGTTGGAATCGATGATCCTCAGGATCCCACCCAACTCTAAATAGACACGAGCAGTCTCATAAGAAAGGTCAGAACCATCTATTTTCCCAGCAGTGTTTATTCAGGGTGTCAAGCAGAAGCCTTTCCTAATAACTGCTACCCAATGCTTGGAGCTTGATATCTGGGATTGAAGCTATGGCCTTTCCTACCAGCCTGGAAGGTACTGATCCATCAAGAAAATATTTTCCTGAGCCATAAGCACCCATAAGCAAAAGCTCATCTCATAAGACATTTTGACACCTGAGGTGAACTGCAGAATGCCATCCCGCCCTCCTCCACCACAGAAGAAGGGGTGAGTGAAGAACTACATCAGGAACAAGAGAGAGGGAAAGTCTACACTGAAAACACAGCTGTGAGGAAGCCAGCAGCACTCCCTATTAGCCAAGAAGCTGCTATAGTGTGTGCCACAGCTGTCACCATCACCACAGTAGTGGTGGCAGCAGCGGGCAATGCATTTCTTGGAGGCCAGATCTGCTGCTGCTGTGGATCCTGACCCCTGAGGTGGTTGCATCATGGTTGGACCAGCCCTGTTCATAATCCAGAACACGTAACTCGCAATGTCCTGATGCTGGACTCACAAGACCATCCTTTGTGACCCGGGAGATAGAGAGCGTCTGGAAGCTGAAATAAAGATGCAGTTAAGTATTCTTGGCAGGAAGAGTCGTATGAAGAGTTCTGTCCTATTTTCAGTACAAATGATCTTGAGTCAGCCATTGGGGAAGTATTGTGTCCCTGGGGCTGGTAATGAATATAATCCAGCTAGTATAAAAGACGGCAAGAAGTGTCCTGTGGCCCCTCTTGAAAGCCAGCTGGGAGAGGAAAGAATGAGATACAGATGTATCATACACTTGATGCCTTTTCCAGGAGATCAGGACAAGCAAAATTAAAGGATGCGAAGCAGATTGTTTGAAAAGCCATTAGAAAAGCTGAGCGTCTCTAGGGAAATAAGAACTGATTGAAAAGGCCAGTCCTGGGGGCCCATTATTTGTTCCATTTTATTTCTACTCCCACTTAACCTAACTAGAATGCTCACAGTTACAATATTTAAGCTTTGCTTCCCAGCCTTCTCCAGTGTTTATCGCCTTCCCACATCAAGATATCTGCCTGCTGTTAGAACTGAACTGTACACAATCCTCTATTAGGAGCTATGTTCCAGTAGTGTGCAGGGGCAGAGGCAAAAGTGCATGGAAAAATGGATGTAAATTTCACTTGCATTTAGTAGGCTACACACTCACACACTTTCCCACAATCACTTCTGTCCTTCGTCCAGTCATGTCAGAGGCATTATCAGAGTTCAAGGACACATTCCAGTCAGGCAAATATAGTTTGCCTGTGAAGACTCCCAGGAGCTACCCCAATAATAAATAAATTCACACATGACACAGAATTTAGTTTTAGGTTATTGGCATAATTTCAGCCGCAACTTTATTGATTACAGAAAGTGAGTGGTTTGTTTAGGCATTGGTTCGACTAAGCTGCGCCTGATGTCAGCAGGACACAGCACTGACGACTGGGCCCCACCATATCGTCAGTGCAGGTAAACACCATGGGGGAACATTGGTACACCTCCGTGACTCAACCTCACCCCAATAATGCTCCCAGGGACTCTTGCATGGTCCAACCCCATCCCCCAAGGGGCTGACAAGCACAGCGAGTCCCTGGATTCCTTTAACAGAATACCTCTCGCTGTTGGAGGGGTTACAGGTTCATAAACCACCCCTCCAAACCACCATTTAACCAATGCTTAACCGCCAAACCTTACAAGTTGTGACGATTTGCTACGCGGCAGGCAAAACCCAAGTGGCACCTGCCAATCAGCCAAATGGGAAAATTCCTACCAGACCCCTGCCCCCACAGCAGACGACCCACGATAGCATAGCAAGGTCAAAGCAAGGCCCTAAATATAGGGGTGGGAGGGTGGGTGAACCGGTGCACGAAGCAAAAAAGAGGAAGCTCAACGCAACGTGCAGTGGAAGATAAAGATCCGTTGATTAATTCACAAAATTCCCATTGGCCAGATCTGCCCAGCAACCGAGGGATCTCCAAGTGGGTTGTTGTAGCTGTCCAATCACTCCCACCCATAACAATGAGGTCAGTCCTGATGATCTCACAGCAACACGTTCCCTCTGGGAGGAGGACCCGATATATCATACTCAAGGAGATTGTGAAGTTGGGCCACATTCAACCCCCATGCCTGAGGTTCCCCTTTCCTGACAGAGCCTCTCTTTACTAGGCTTTAGGGGGATCCTAATGAATTCTTTATTTGAGTATGCATTTGGTTAATTTTGCTGAAGTGTGCTTTTAACTGAGGATTTTCCTGCTACTATTCCCAGGGAGAAATGTAAAGTATTGCACTTGGGCAAAAAAAATGAGAGGCACAAATACAAGATGGGTGACACCTGGCTTGAGAGCAGTACATGTGAAAAGGATCTAGGAGTCTTGGTTGACCACAAACTTGACATGAGCCAACAGTGTGACGCGGCAGCTAAAAAAGCCAATGCAATTCTGGGCTGCATCAATAGGAGTATAGCATCTAGATCAAGGGAAGTAATAGTGCCACTGTATTCTGCTCTGGTCAGACCTCACCTGGAGTACTGTGTCCAGTTCTGGGCACCACAGTTCAAGAAGGACACTGACAAACTAGAATGTGTCCAGAGGAGGGCAACCAAAATGGTCAAAGGCCTGGAAACGATGCCTTATGAGGAACGGCTAAGGGAGCTGGGCATGTTTAGCCTGGAGAAGAGGAGGTTAAGGGGTGATATGATAGCCATGTTCAAATATATAAAAGGATGTCACATAGAGGAGGGAGAAAGGTTGTTTTCTGCTGCTCCAGAGAAGCGGACACGGAGCAATGGATCCAAACTACAAGAAAGAAGATTCCACCTAAACATTAGGAAGAACTTCCTGACAGTAAGAGCTGTTCGACAGTGGAATTTGCTGCCAAGGAGTGTGGTGGAGTCTCCTTCTTTGGAGGTCTTTAAGCAGAGGCTTGACAGCCATATGTCGGGAGTGCTCTGATGGTGTTTCCTGCTTGGCAGGGGGTTGGACTCGATGGCCCTTGTGGTCTCTTCCAACTCTATGATTCTATGATTCTATGATTCTATTCCTATTTTATTTGTAATTTTAATTGATGTATTGTTGATTTTATGGATTGATGTATTAAGAGTATACTGCACTCTGCTTTGTGAAGTGGTTTGTCTTGAAAAACAAACCAGGGAGTAAATCCTATGCATAATAAACTGGCAAAAAGCAAGGCAGTGTAAGTTACACCAGCATTAGGTTACACCAGATCCAAACCTCTTTCAGCAGTGGGGCTGCTGCTGTGCCTCAGTCTGGTAGGGAAAAACAAGCCTTTAAAACTATGTTTAATGCTGGGCTGCCAGGTCACATGACTGAGATGAATGGGCTTAGGATGCAGTCCTTTCCTGGTCCTACCCCACCACACCCCCAGAAAGCCAATCCCAGAATGTTGAGCTGGCAGGAGTAAGTTAACACCTGAGCTGAGGGTTGAAGATTTAGTGCCTGGTGAGGCAGGAATTATCCAGCTGAGCTAAAGATCCACTGCATTTTAAGCTGATTACCCTGGCAGATAAATATTACTGATCAGATTCAGCAGAGTCTCATTCTTGTCCAGTATTGAACAAGATAAATACACACATGTGAGAACTACACATTTTCTATTTGCAGCAACTGATAATGAGGGAAGCTCTTAAGAATGAATTCTGTGTCTTACTGGGGAGATTCAGAATTTTGAGTTCATTTTATGTTTTTATTCCTTTAAGTTTAGCATAATTTTATTTCAGAACTGCATAATTCATTTTATTTTATTTTAACATTTGCTAAGAGAGGGACTTTTTTTTTTTTAAAAAAAGTGCATACTGTATTGTGATCTGCCAGGGAATTTTGACATTTTAAGTTCCTTTCTGCTGCAGATAGCTTTAATTGGGTGTGAGTTAACTTTTACTAATATTACCTTGCTTAACTTTTGTTTTCTGATGGTCTGATGACTACACACTATTAAACATCTGATTTGTGAGGATTGTAATCTGATACAGACCTGCCAAGGCTGTAGTCAGTGATAATTCTTTGTGTGATGTTCCTCAGGCAGATTGGAATTCCCCTCACACCTTCCACCGCGAAGTGTGGAAGAGAGAATTCTGACAGGTTAAATTCCATTATAGCTGCCGTGCCATGTTCAATTGCATCGGGTTCCATGCCACACAATGTGATTGAAAGTGACAGCCTGTGTTAAGAGCAGGCCATAACTGCAAGTGACAGAAATGCAAATCTCTTAGGGAAAGAAGACATTGCATCTCTTTGCTGAAGAATGGGATACGGCTACAGCGGGACAGGCTGGGTACCTGATACATGGATGGCTCTTCCTTCATTTGCTAACTGCTGAGGACATTGCCTGAAGAAGTGATATACCCAGGCCTTTCTACTGGTTGCCTGCTTGCCATCACATAGAAGGTTCTGATGACAGCAATGTTAGAAAGAGGCCTCACCACAACCACAAGATGCCCAAGTGAAATTGGAATGGACTTGCCACTAAATGTGTGGGGAAAACAAACTGTCTTTCCAATCACTGCTTTCATTTAAGGCAGGGTGTGGCCAATATGGTACCATCTAGCATGGCCAGTGATCAGGGGTTATGGGAATTGGCACACAACGACAGCTGGAGGACATAATAATGGCTATCCCTGATCTAAAGCATTGCTTCCATCTCCTTTTGTCAATGGAGCTCTAACTGGCTGAGATGTAGGCCAGGCCCTTTTCAGGTTGTAGAACCCCTCTAACGGCTTTGAGGTAAGTCATGAAGACTTTTGTCATTTCATTGAGTTTTTCATTTGAGGTGGGAGGCACGTGACATTTTTGTTCCACCCAGCACCTCCTGCATCTGCCACCAGGGCCAGGGCTGTGAGAGACATCAGTAGCAGCCACCCAGTAAGGACATCCTGGTCTGTGTGGGACTAGGAGATTCAGATAAGAGATTCAGTTGCAGAATGAAATTAGATGTGTTTGTGCGTGGGGTGTGTGTTAAAGTGTAAAGACACTGAAAGGTGCATCACATTTCTATGTATACAGAGATGCATCACACATGCACAAACTCTGAGTTACCCTATGGAATTCTTTTGCACAAGAAGTAGTGATGGCCATCAACTGGGATGGCTTTATAAGAGGACTAGACAAATTCATAGAGGACAAGGCTATCATTGGCTACAAGCCATGCTGACTATGTACAGTGGTACCTCGGGTTAAGTACTTAATTTGTTCTGGAGGTCCATTCTTAATGTGAAACTGTTCTTAACCTGAAGCACCACTTTAGCTAATGGGGCCTCCTGCTGTCACCGTGCCGCCGGAGCACAATTTCTGTTCTCATCCTGAAGCAAAGTTCTTAACCTGAAGCACTATTTCTGGGTTAGCGGAGTCTGTAACCTGGAGCGTATGTAACCTGAAGCGTATGTAACCCAAGGTACCACTGTACTATCTCCACAATCAAAGGCTGACACAATACATTTTGTAAAGGACAAGATGGTGCCTTCAGAGTGCCTATCCTCTTTTAAATAATTCTCTCTATCTAATAATACAATTGTTCTACCTTCATCTGCCTCCTTAATTACTCCAAACCAGGGGTCGGCAAGGTTTACCTTGCCTGGGCTGGATCACTCCATGGGCCGGACCGGCACAGCGCAGTGCCGGAAATCGCATCTGCGCATGCCCAGATGCTGAAAATCACGCCTGCGCAGAAGTGATTTCTGGTGTCTGCGCATGCGCAGAAGCAATTTCTGGAGCCGCAGAACAGAGTCCTTGCACCATGCTGTGCCAGTTTAGCACAGCGCGCTGGGATTCACCGAGCGGGCATGTTGGTTCTGGGGGCGGCTCTTGGGCCAGTTAAATGGCCTCCATGGGCTGCTTCTGGCCCATGGGCCGCACGTTGCTGACCTCTGCTCCAGACTGATCCTTGGTCAAATTGTTCAAAGCAGACTGCTCTTCCTTAGACAAATATTTTAGAAGGCACTTTCTCAAGCTGTTCAGTGTCTCAAAATACCTATTATTCACATACCTGGATAAAAGGATTAGGTATGACCAGTACAAATTGACAACTTGGATGGAATTGGGCCTTTTGATTGTTACTGCCAAAATGTTCCCTTAATTTTAATTGTCAAGTCAGGCAGGCACAGTCCACGCAGTTTTTCTTTCATCAAGCACCACATTTTTTCTAATTTAGTATAAGCTAGTTATAATCTTGTTTGGTTTACCTTCAGTAGCTTTTTTTTTTTTCACATGCTCCCAGTTATGAAAACTGGAATCAGGACCTTGAAACGTTCTTGAGGAGGTGCATTTTTGGGCTGACATTTGGGTATCAATTCCTCATGGGGAATTTATTTTTTCCTGTTATCAACCGAGGAAGTCCTTCAAAACAGGACCTTATCTGGAAGCCTGTCTGCTGTCAGTTGCTTAGAACATTCTTCAACGCAATAACAATTATGTTTGTGCTGTATTGCAAGCCTTGCTGAAATGTACCCTTTGTGAATTTGGTAATATTTTGTCTACTTTACTGTAGACCTCTTCTCATTTATACATTGCTGTTACAATTCTGTGCCTTTTAGCACTTACTTTGTGGGTGATGTGTCACAATAAAAGCATTGCAAGGAGCTGTTCCATAAGAAGAGTCTGCTGAATTAGACCAATGATCCACCTTGTCTAGTACCTGGTTTTCATAGCGGCCAACCAGATATCTGTGGGGAAACCCTCAAGCATGATTTGAGCATGAGAGCACTCTTCCTTCCTGTGGTTTCCAGCAACGGATATTCAGAAGCATTACAGTGGTACCTTGGGTTAAGAACTTAATTCGTTCTGGAGGTCCATTCTTAACCTGAAACTGTTCTTAACCTGAGGTACCACTTTAGCTAATGCGGCCTCCCCCTGCTGCCACGCCGCCGCCACACGATTTCTGTTCTCATCCTGAAGCAAAGTTCTTAACCTGAAGCACTATTTCTGGGTTAGCAGAGTCTGTAACCTGAAGCGTCTGTAACCTGAAGCGTCTGTAACCCGAGGTATTACTGTATTTCCTCTGTCCCTGAAGGCAAAGCATAGCCTTCATAGGGTAGTATAGGGTTACCAGACGTCCCCATTTCCCGGGGACAGTCCCCGGATTTGCAAATAAGTCCCCGGACAAATTCCATTCCTGGAATGTCCCTGGATTTCATCTAAAATCAGGAGCTGCTCGGAAGTCTCCATATGATGGTGGTGCAGAGGCTCTTAAGATGCAACTTCCAGGCTGCCTCCACCTTCCCTAACCCCAGCAACTAAGCTGTGAAGGGAGACTTCATGCTGCCTATCAGAGCAGCCTCACAACTCCTACTTGCGTGCAAGCAGAAGCGGGGCAGGGATCTCTCAGCTGTTAAGGGAGGCTTCACACTGCCTATCAGAGCTTGCGTGCAAGCAGGAGGGGGCAGGGATCTCTCAGTTAGACAACGGGAAGCCTCCATTCCCAGCTGAGAGATCCCCACCCCCTCCTGCTTGCACGCAAGTAGGAATGGGATTGGGGCTGCTCCAATGGGAAGGGAGGCATCGCGCTGCCTGAGCCTCGCCACTGCCACCGCTCTTCGCCCTCCTTCTCCGCCTTCCATGCCTGACGCATTGCGCACCACTTCCTCACCACCACCACCGAAGAACCAACAACTCAGGGGCTACCCAGGCTCATGGAAAAAGGAGATAGAAGCCTCAGAGGAAGGGGAGATGTGGTGGTTGAGGTCAAGGCAGCGACCGCCCCTCTGCCGCCACCATCGCTGCAGCATCAACATCCCGAACATGTAGTATTTAATTGATTGATTGATTGATTGATTGATTGATTGTTTGATTAAAGTGTCCCCGGATTCACTGAAAAAAATCTGGTAACCTTAGGATAGTAGCCACTGATAGCTCTCTCCTCCATGAATTTGATCATATTTTAAAGCCATCCAGGTTGGTGACCATCACTGCCTCCTGTGGAAGCAATTTCAATAGTATAAACTACAGTGGTACCTTGGGTTACAGACGCTTCAGGTTACAGACGCTTCAGGTTACAGACTCCACTAACCCAGAAATAGAACCTTGGGTTAAGAACTTTGCTTCAGGATGAGAACAGAAATCATGCTCCGGTGGCACGGTGGCAGCGGAAGGCCCCATTAGCTAAAGTGGTACCTCGGGTTAAGAACAGTTTCAGGTTAAGAACGGACCTCCGGAACGAATTAAGTTCTTAACCCGAGGTACCACTGTATGTGCATTTTTAAAGGACCCTTTGAAATACCAAAAATAAATAAATAAATAAATAAAAAGGAAATCAGTTCTGACATTCTCGTGATTTTCAGATTTTGGCTCCAGAACCACCTCTCATACAGGCCAGGAAGAAAAATGTATTTTACCTGAAGCATCATGAAAGGCAACAAATTTACTTCCTGTGTTTTTGTCAGATCTCCCTTGTATCCTGCAAGCATACGTTTCCTAGGGGAGCATGCAGGGTGCTGCACTTTGAATACTGTCCCCTGAAGCTGCACCTTAAGCTAAAGCTGGCAGTTTTGAAATACTTCACGAAATGAGGTTCCAGTCTGTGCCTTGGCTGCTATTTAACATCTTCACATAATGAATGACAGCTCCCTTTGGGACATTTTAATGGATTCCTCAAGAAGGGCATGAAAAAAGAAATTGGTTGTAGTTGCTCAGATGTCACTCAGTGTCTTATGGAGCAAATGTTTATTTGCTGTGGCAGATCTTTCAGCAAGGAATTCAGACATGTTCATTAAAATAAAATAAAAAAGTTGCATACCACCCCAAACTCCAAGCTGTGCAAAATTCCAAAGTTTCTAAGCACTTGCCCAGGATTTGGTTTTCTTGGAATGAGAGACAGTGGAGACTGTGGTGTCTTTAGGATAAATGGTTTATTTAAACTGAGCCTACGATGGAGGGGCTCACAGCATTAGCACACTAAGGTCTTGCTTCTCTCATTGCCACAGCCTTGGATGCAAACAGAAATCAAGCATGGCTCTCATTCTCTGTTTTCTGCCTGCAGCCTGCTTCCAGCTCACACATATAGGTGCCCCCTGCCTTTGGTCTTTCTCATGGACAGTCAGGTGTGGGAGGGGGTCCACACATTTTCCCAGAGGGCACCATCATTTCCTTCGTCAGTCCTTAGGTGGTAATGATGGCCAGTCTCTCATAAAGAAACTTGCCTGGTTAGTTCAACAATGGAATCTTCCATTAGATTTTAACCCTGTGGATCCAGGACCACAGAAATTAGGGACTAATCCACCCCCGAAACTCACAACAATATGTTTTTGCACTTCTTGAAAAAGTACCCACGTGCTTATCGTGTCACATGGTTTGGGAGGAATGAATCCCAAACCATGTTATCGAACCACGGCATGCTAGTGTCATAAGAAGTTGTCTATGAGAGGTAAATTTTTTCCAAACATTGTGAATGATACCTTGGTTTGATTGCACACTGATACACACTGACTTCTGGAACCCTAAGTGAATTGCAAAGTTTGTTGGATACTTTCTTCTTAGTATTTAGTTGTCCCTGAAGCCATTACAAAAAAAATAAAATAGGCAAAACAGAATCAAAAAAGAATGAAATGCATTTAAAATAATTATTAAAACCAGACATCCTGTCAGATAAGAGTTTGCTCCCTTGAAGAATTTAACTTATCACCTCCACAAATGTTTCTCCCTAAAATTGCAGCTCTAAAAGCAAAATAAGCCACTTAAAAAGGTAAAGGTAAAAGGGACCCCTGACCATTAGGCCCAGACTTGTCGCCTAATAAAAAAAAGTTAATCAAATACCCAATCAATCTCCCAAATGGGAGATTTAAATCTGTGAACAAGGCTGCTCATAAATTCTCATAGATTGGGCAAACCAGTAAGCAGTGGGGTAATTCTTCAGGCACATTACTTCCACATGAACAAATGCTCTTCTCATAGGGGATCTTGTGATAGTGTCCTTCAGCTATAGCAGAGTGCATAGACTGGAGCTGCAGAGATTGAAAGGCTTTTCTCCATTTGATATTAGTAGTTCTAGTTACATAGTGAGGGCAAGGAGTTTGAATGGGTAGTTTGGCATACCAAGGGGCACATTTGGACAGACAGGCAGAAGTGCTGTCAATACAAAACCCTGTTCTAAAACAGAAGATTTCATGTGGCGAGATGCCATCTCAAAGTCTAAAGAATTCAGAATGTTCAAAGAAAGGTCATGCTTATCAATAACTTGTAGAATTTCCTGATTCCAATGTGAGCTTGCTCTATTGTAGCATGTCACTGAAAGCACTAAAACAGGCCCTATCCCCCCTTTAAATGTTAGCCATTACTTAAGGATATGCACTGAAGGATATTCAGTTGAACAAAACCCAGCTTCCAAACAGAAAATGGAAGACTCAGTTACCTGGGGAGCTAAAAAGATAACACTAATACATTTATTTGGGGGTATTTCCAGATTCATTTTTGTACAAGATCCCCCATTTTGTACAGCATAACAGATTTATGAAATGACTGATTTCATAAATTTTAGGAGTTGGGACCATCTGTCTACCTCCTTTATTCCAGTAGAACCTTGATAGAGAGATCACTGTATTAATAGCCAAAATTTATTTGTGTTTACAAAGCGCTTATTCCAATTCCCAGTTGAAGAAAAGCATAAAGGTAAAGGTAAAGGGACCCCTGACCATTAGGTCCAGTCGTGGCCGACTCTGGGGTTGCGGCACTCATCTCGTTTTATTGGCTGAGGGAGCCGCCGTACAGTTTCCGGGTCATGTGGCCAGCATGACTAAGCCACTTCTGGCAAACCAGAGCAGCACATGGAAACGCTGTTTACCTTCATGCCAGAGCGGTACCTATTTATCTACTTGCACTTTGACATGCTTTCAAACTGCTAGGTTGTCAGGAGCAGGGATCGAGCAATGGGAGTTCACCCTGTCGCGGGGATTCGAACCGCCAACCTTCTGATCGGCAAGTCTTAGGCTCTGTGGTTTAGCCCACAGTGCCAACTGTGTCCCACAAAGAAAAGCATAAACCTAGATATTTAAAGGATTTCACCTGCTCAGTGGGGTGCCCATCAATTTGCCACTTGTGTTTATTTTTAACCTGTTGGAGTTTAAATTATGAAACCAATACAGTGGTACCTCGGGTTAAGAACTTAATTCACTCTGGAGGTCCATTCTTAACCTGAAACTGTTCTTAACCTGAAGCACCACTTTAGCTAATGGGGCCTCCTGCCACTGCCATGCAATTTCTGTTCTCATCCTGAAGCAAAGTTCTTAACCCAAGGTACTATTTCTGGGTTAGCAGAGTCTGTAACCTGAAGCGTCTGTAACCTGAAGTGCTACTGTATAATATAAGGATATTAATAATGTGTTCTGGACTACTCTAAGGATGAGCTAAGTGCCTGAATGCTGGTAAGGGTTCACCCCACCATACTCTGATGTAAAAAACAAAACCCTGAAGGACAAAGGGGCGGAGTCTGAAGCTGCAAACCAAGTACTCAGAGGTGCCCTGGGAGGGTATTTTATTTGCATGTTTGTCTATTTGCCTATCCAGCCTCAGAGTGTTTGTGCATAAATTAGAATCCTGAGTGGCCGTTTGCTCCGATTGAGTGCTAAAAAGTGGGTTATCACAAAGAAAGTTCTAAAATAATAAAAAAAGAGCACACAGAACTGATAATGCATAAATAAACATTGCTTGTACTACATATGTACTATATATGAAACTTAGGAAGAATATGCCACTGGACAAGTTACTGTAGTTATATATATTGTTCTTGGATTTAAATGAGAAACAATAAAAATTATGGGGGGGGTAGCAATTATACTACATTTTTATGGAGTACTTGAATATTATGGCTGGTAGCTGAGGTGGAATGAAGACCTTTATTTAACATGACATAACTCTGATAGGCCAAACATACAGAGACAATATGTGACCTCAATAGCATAGTTTTGACAGTGGGTTTTCAGCAGACAAACACAACATACTTTGGAGAAAAGAAAATATTTAGGTTTTGCTCTCAGGTGGGATAAATGAGGGTAAGGTGGGTGGTATCTAGCTGGCTTGGTAAAGATAGATCTCATCACACCAACCACTCAGTACTTAACCTTGTCAGTTTTCCAGTGTCCCATTACTCCTTTTAGCATACCAGCTGCCTCCATTCGCAACACTCAGCAGCAGGCAGGATGAAACTAGGACATGTTGGAGTCGAGCCATATTTTATTATAAAACTATTTTGCATAGATTTGCATATCTATATCTATAGTTGTGAAAACAGGTGCAAAGGGTCTGCAGGACAAAAGTTATCAATACAAGCTTATTTTACAGGGTGGGGAGAGGACTGATCTGGCCAGTTTTGACTGAGGACAAACCATATGTGTTGAGGGCAGACCACGTTTACTTGTCACATTCCGGCCATAGTGCCAGCTGATGAAAACATGTTATATGAATAAACATGCAATAAATTGAAACAATTCACTGAGAAAATCAAACAATAAATTTATAAGAACAAAAGCCAGAGAGCAGCAAAAACACACACACAAAAAGCACCTCCAGAACTAAATCTTGACCTCTGTGAAAAGGCCTAAACCATGGGTTGGCAAACTGCAGGCCGGATCAGGCCCAATTGCCTTCTGGATCCGGCCTGTGGATGGTCTGGGAATCACCGCGTGGATCACCAGCACACATGTTCTTTCCCTCTCCCTACCTCTCCCTCACATGGCGGCGGCACCTCCTCCCTCCCTCCTCCTGGCTTCTCCCCGCCCTGCCTAGAGGAGGAAGTGGGCTGGGCTTTGTTGGTGGCAACAGCAGCAGTGCTCGAGCAGCTGCCATTTTAAGCAGCCCCTCTCCGGAGCTCTTTCGCATGCGGCTGATTGTCCCTCCGCCGCTGCCGCCAGCCCCTGCCGCTCACAAGACACAGGTAAGCAGCCACCGGGGCTCGTGGTGCTCTTGCATCATTCCCCCCCCCTTCAAAATATAGTCCGGACCCCACAAGGTTATACCAGCCCCCTGCTGAAAAAGTTTGCTGACCTCTGGACCCTAAACGGTCCCCCAGCGAATGCATTTTTAAAACACCTTAAGTGCTTCCACCTTAAACTTAAATGTTTTAGACATTCCTCATAATAAAAAGGCTCAAATCTCCTGATCATTTTGATCACCCTTCTCTGTTCCATCACCAACCCAACAACAACCTTTTTGAGATAGACCAGCTGGAAGAATACTTATACATTGAATGATGCTGCGTGATTCTGATGCCTTCCATTTTCTTTTCTGTCCCTTCCTCTAAAACCCCTACCATGAAATTTCCCTTTTTTTCACTGCCACTGAACACTTCACCGAAGTATTGTTGTGGAATTCGCTCTCATGCGAGGTAGTCAGGCTATCAGTGGCTGTGACCTACCTCCACTGTCAGAGACAGAATACTTCTGAAGATCAACAGCTGGAAACTGCATGAATGGAGAGTGCTGCCATGCTATGGTCCTGCTTACAGGCTTGTGACAGGCTTCTTGGCTGGCCATTGTGCGAACAAGGGACTGGACTAGATGGGTTACTGCCAGTGCCAGATTTATGTATAACCCAACAAACTATAGCTTAGGGCCCCATCTCTTGGGCCCCCCCAAAAAAAATTTAAAGGGGTAAAAACTGGATGTACATTTCCTAAATATAAGATAAAAATAAAATAAAACCTACATACAGTTAGAGCTTAATAATTATTTCACTATTAATACACTTCTACCTAATTGTATTTCACTATTAATATACTTAATTGTATTTCAGTTCAACAATTACTTTGATAAAATACATATTTTGTTATGTGCAAATGGCTTTAGGTACCTATTAGGTCCATAAATTACCATGTAGCATATATTCAACAACAAAAAAACAAACAAAACAAAAAAAAACCAGTGACAATTTGTTGTTGACAAAGAAAACAGCTGGACATATAAAGTAGCTTAGGGACTCGTGAAACCTAAATCTCGCCCTGGTCACTGGCCTGATCCAGTGGGTTCTTCTTATGTTCTAATCTTAGTCTGAGAAATCTCCACCATACTTTTTCTGAGATAATCACGTTCAGTAAAGCCATAATTGATAACTGTGTGTTAATTTATTCTATCTTCAAAGGCCATCCCAGATGCCATTTATTTAAATCTATATATGATTGTTCTTCATTGGCCAAAGCATTGTGATCTGTGTTAATTTAGCCTACAAATTAAAGCAGTCAATAGCATTTGCAGATTTTTACTGCATTCCCCTAAGCCTTCTACCCAAAGATAAATGTTCATTTAGAGACTTGACTGGTACTTAAATATGTGAGGGGCAAAAAAATGGCACTGAAATATGAATCCCAAGAAAATAATGTATTGGTTATTCTGATTTGCTTTGCAATTACTTTGTGTTATTATGGATTTAAAAGGCCTGCCAGTTAATCACACAAGCCAGTAATTTTGTAGAACAGATTCTGTGATCTGAATGGGCATGTGCCGGCTGGCTTTGGGTGACCAATCTCAAAAGGCATTGGGGAAATCTCTCCAACACGGTCAATGTTGCAACCAGGATATACACATCATTTGTCTTTAAATATTTCATCTACAAACTGCCCAAGTAAAATGGAAACAACACCCTGTGGCAAGGATTGGATCTTCCCACATAAAGTGAAGATGCTCAAATTTAAGGTAGAATGTGAAGTATTATAAATTAGTGGTTTTCATGAAAATGTTTGCTCTTATTTGTAGAGTGCATATATAAACTAGGCAGTGTAAAGTACAAGACACAAACAATATCTTCTGGTTTATGATCTAAATTGGGAAGCAGGTGGCACTGTGGGTTAAACCACTGAGCCTAGAGTTTGCTGATCAGAAGGTCGGTGGTTCGAATCACCGCAACGGGGTGAGCTCCCGTTGCTCGGTCCCTGCTCCTGCCAACCTAGCAGTTCGAAAGCACGTCAAAGTGCAAGTAGATAAATAGGTACTGTTCCGGCGGGAAGGTAAACAGCGTTTCCGTGCGCTGCTCTGGTTCGCCGGAAGAGGCTTAGTAATGCTGGCCTCATGACCCGGAAGCTGTACACCAGCTCCCTTGACCAATAAAGCGAGATGAGCGTTGCAACTCCAGAGTCGGCCACGACTGGACCTCATGGTCAGGGGTCCCTTTACCTTTATGATCTAAATAACGTTTGGGAAGGGGAATGGAAAATGCATGACCAGTTAGATAATGATAGAATGAATTGATTTCCCCCCCCCCCCTTTTAAATCAGGGGGTTAAAAATACCAAAGGAGGAAGCAAAATGTTCCAATACTGGAGAGCAACAATTTAACACAGTGGCTAACCATTTTGACGATCATTTTATTCTATGATTAAGCTTTGGTAAATGCCTGAGTAGATCTCATTAGGCATGACAAGAGCAACACTCAGCGCAGCAACTTGGACCCAGATTGCAGGTTCATCCCAGATGAGATGGGGCAAGTAAAATCCGTTGGATTAGCAACAGAGGAGGCAGATATGCTAGATACTGATCCAGGCCACAGCATCATAAACACTGCAAATATTCGCAAAGATTACCATTCTAGGCATCCTTGCAATAAGGAGATGCATCTGCTGGATTTTTTTCCTTGCTGTTGAATGAGGATTTGCCTTCTTTACAACAATCACTGATCTTTGCTCAGATTTAAACACTATTGAGACCAACCTAAGTGTGTGCAATGAAGACTGTGTGGTTGCCAGAGTAAAAAGATCTAAAGACTGGTTGGATCTCCATTGAATACTCTTCACTTTCTGTGGAGGCATACTAAGCTAGTAATTTTGACATAGCAGAACTTTCCCTCAATAACTGAGGGTCATCACTGATGTTTTATCACGAGCAGAAATTTTGTATGGCTGTGCTGTGTACAGAACCCCACCCTACCCCATCAGCCCTATAATTTGCCTGATGTTGCCCCAGCGGCCACTTAGCTTGCCTCAGATCAAAGTTTGCTTCTCACATAAAGTTAAGATAGGGTTTTAAAATTTGGTTAGAAGGAGGTACACTGATCAGCAGTGATCCAGGGCTGTCTCTACCTGACGTGACTGAGTCCTGGATCCACCCAAATGTGTTCTAGATGGCTTGGGATTCAGGCCTCAGCTGAATCCAGTGTACACCCCTAAAATGTAGTTGTCAGTGCATCATTGTCAGAGAGGCATATACCTGTAGACCTCTCAGCAACATATGACGCCATCAAAGAGGATATCCTTCTGGACCATCTCCCAAAACTAGGTGCTGAGAGGCAGTTGTTCTTGGGAGTTGTCATTGGAATCTCCCAACCTCAAGGCTCAATTTTGACTCATATGCTTTTTTACATCTACATGAAGCCACTGACTAAAGTCTCGGAGGGTGATGTCATTAATATGCTGGCCACATTTAGTTCTATTTCCATCATATCCAGGTGAAATGGCATTGCTCTTGAACAAGTGGCTGGTCTCAGAAAGGGACTGGATGAGGATGAATAAACATAAGCTCAGTCCAGACAAGAGAAAGAAAGGGTGAGGGATTCAGCAGAGCAGCTGGCTGCAAAAGGCCTGGTTAAAATGGGTTTGAGCTCTTCCTGAGGTATCAGGTTCTGGTATTCTTGGACACATCTTTGATCCTGGAGCTCCAGGTCACCTTTTTCAGTTATGAGCACTGACATTCCCGCTTTCATGACCTCTAGATTGGATTTTGTGCCTTGTTTGGAAAGGGCAATTAATACAAAATGCTGCTTCCTGCAACCTGGCCCAGATTGGCAAGATCATATTAGAGGAATCTTCTTTTTAAAACAATCATAACAACAACAACAACCGTACTGTGTACCAAAATTCTAACTCAGCTTTAAGCTTTATCCAATCTGGTGGCCCACAGATGTTTTGGACAACTCCCATCAACTTGGACCATGCTGGTAGGGGTTGATGGGAATTAAGAGTACAAAAACATCTGTTAAAACTATATTTAAGATCCACTCTTGACACCTACCTTGGGGTCTGTCTGTCTATCTGTATTTTGCAGAATTGCTACCTATTAGAGTAAAGTCCTACTCAGTTGTTGCCACCTGCCCTGAGAAAGAGAATTGTTGGCTTCTTCTCTCATAATATTAGAACCCTGGGTAATCCAATGAAGATGAATGTTGGAAGACTCAGGGCAGACAAAAGGAAGTTATTCACACAGCACATTGTTTGTTTGTTAGATTTCTCATATGCAATTTCCTGAAAGGTCCCAGGGCTGGTTGCAACAGTAACATTGTTTAAAACAGATTAAAAAGTTGCAACCATAAAGCAAGAAAAGTATAGAAACAATTAAAAGCCATTCCATATATAAAACAATTAAAGCAGTTCCATATAAGAAAACAGTAGCAACAGTTAAAAACTACTCCCCCTAAAAATAGTTCCAGTACAGATGTAGACTGGTTTAAAGATCACCACTTAAAAGGCTTATTGGAAGTTAAGCTATGGAATTCATTTCTACAAGAAGTAGCGATGACCACCAACACAGATGGCTTTTAGAAGGGCTGCATGCACACAATACTTTTAACACATCCCCCCTCCCCAGATTGCTGGAAAGTGTAATTTACTCCTCACAGAGTTACAATTTCCTGCACCCTTAACAAACTACAGATCCCAGGATTCTGTGCCTGTGTGCTTTAAGACAATTTAATGGAGGACAAGGTTACCAGTGGCTACCAGGTATGATGGCTAAGTATTACCTGATTATTATCAGATATGCCTTTGAATACCAGTTTCCAGGAATCACAAGTGGGGAGAGTGCTTCTGTGTTCAGGTCCTGCGTGTGGGTTTCCTGCTGATTTAGATGGCCTTTGCTCTGATCCAGCAGAGTTCTTCCTAGTTCTTATAGGATATTTCCCCTCAGGTGGTTAGTTTGGTCCCAAAACACACCTCCTTTTGAAGCCACCTAACAGTGTAAGTGGACTATTTTTATTTTGGAGAAAAAGCAGACTTGGAGCCCCAATCTGCAGTGTGCTCATTGCTGCTTTTTGCTTTCCAGATGAAAACAGTACGTTTGGAGAGCAAAGAGCAAACAGCTACAGGGCTATTTTCAGCAGACAACAAGCGAAGGTCTGCAGTCCAGATCATATTCTAGCCAGCCCAGGATGTTTTTACTGATAGAGGCAAGGCAGAAAATGCCACATCCCCCCTCCTCCACTGCATGCCCACCACACTTCTCCTGCCTGCTGCCCAGAAGTTGCAGGTGGGCAGCAGGCAGCAGGTGTGCGGTGGTGAGCACACAGTGTGTGCATGCCAAAGGAAGATGAGCAGGAGGTGGCTGACAAATGCAGGAGGCCATTAGTGGCATCTCTTCCCAGCTGCCTGGAGCCTGTCACCCTGAGGCCACTGCCTTGCCTTGTCTCATGGGTGGGCTGCCCTTGCATGCCCCTGCAGCTGCTGTTTCTAAAACAAAAAACTGCCAGGTTACGTTTGCTTGTTTAATTGCATGACTTAACATTGCATATTGTTTGGCCCCTGGAGATAGGGAAGGGCTTGTTGTTGTTCTGCCAGGTCTTTGAAATGAGGATTGATATTGCTTGCTGCTGTTGCTGATTCTTAAAGGGATTCAGATTTGTGTTGGCTTTATTGCTTTTAATACATTGAGCTCCATTTTTCAAGGCTGCAAACTGCTTTGTAAAATCACATATGATTACATTATTTGGAATAAGATGTGATTCTTGCTTCTAGAACCCATCTGAGGATTGAGAGAAAGGAGATGTGACGAAAGGAACAGCTGACTAAGACCAGTTTATATTAGCTTGTTTAAGAGATTTCTATGCTTGTCTTTCAGGGTAAAGACCTTCCAAATAAATTTGGAACCCTATAAATTTAGGGTTCATTCATATGTAGGTATTGCTGCAATAGTTTTCCTGGTTATAATGCTAGTGCTTCTGTTCTGGTTTCTTTTCTTTTTTCTTTTTACAGTACAATACCTGTTGCATTATGGAAATGTGGCTTTTTGATCAATATGCCACCATTTCAAGCTAAATTTCATTCACACCTGTGGATGTGGTGTGACACAACAGCTGACATCATTGAACATGTCACATCATCACTCTTTATTCACATGGGTCCTTCTGTTCCCCCATGATTCACCAACAATAATGGTGGGAGAGAACCATATGCAAGAATTAGCATGCCAGAACTGTATGTCCCAAATTTGCATGACATGATCCATGAAAGCCATGGGAAAATTACAGCACAAATCTCCTGTGATTTTCTGGGCTAATGGGGTTACAAATGGGACTTTTTTTTCCTGGAAGCAATTAACACAATAATGAGTACTAGACAGATGCTAGATTTCCACAAGTGGCTTTTATGTTATGTCAAAGATCTTACAAAACACTGAAATGATTAGGTAAGGAAACATTAGGGAAATGAAAAAAATAGCTCTGTGTCCTTGTTCCCAGCAGGGGAACATGCACACAGCGCCAAATCGAGCAGGATTGAATGCTGTGCTCACCAACTAGTGATTAGGAAGCATAATCCTGCAATCCTTCTCCCTGAAGGAGTCTCCCTTGCTAGCATGATCCCCACAGGGGACTCACTGGTGAAGTAGGGCCCTGCAGAATTTAACTTTGATGGTGAGCAGAAGGTTCAGTCTGGAGTCTGCTGTGTAGTTTGGAGGGGGCGTGCACTGTATCCATCTGCATATTTATTAGGGTTTGAAGCTCTAATTAAACATTAGGGCTAGCCCCCAAGTCAGTTCAGGGCCTGGATCCAAGACTGGTCAGAGTAGACAGGGTTGAATTGGGCGCTGAAACATATTGGGTGGAGGAGAGCATGCACCATTGAGAGAAAGTCATGGTGGTTCAAAGATGTATAATTTGTTGCTGAAATGGAACACACAAGACGAAATGGTCAAATCGGCAATGATAAAATGGGCACAGGATATTGGGCATAATATTATGTTTGAAGATTGGGAAAGGTTATGGACCTCTGGGCTGAACTTCACTGCATGTAATGCTTTGAAGGAAAATGTAATGAAAATGATATATAGATGGTACATGACCCCAGTCAAATTGGCCAAAATATACCATTCGTCTGACAATAAATGTTGGAAATGTAAGGAAAATGAAGGAACTTTTTTTCACCTCTGGTGGACTTGCCCGAGAGTGAAGGCCTTTTGGGAGATGATATATAATGAGTTAAAAAAGGTGTTTAGGTACACCTTTACTAAGAAACCAGAGGCCTTCCTCTTGGGCATTGTCGGCCAGAGTGTGTTAAAGAAGGACAGAACATTTTTCATGTATGCAACAACGGCAGCAAGGATACTGATTGCTAAGAACTGGAAAACTCAAAATCTACCTACGCTGGAAGAATGGCAGATGCAGCTGATGGACTATATGCAATTAGCTGAGATGACCGGCAGAATTCGAGACTTGGGAGAAGAGAGGATGGAAGAAGACTGGAAGAAATTCAAGACTTATCTGCAAAAGTATTGTAATTTGGCTGAATGTTGATTGGGATGTCAGAGTAGAAGTAATTGTCTACTACTAAATTAGACTTAAGTTTAAACTATACGTTAATGATCAAATTCAAGATTATGAACAAAATGATAATTTGTTTGGAAATAATTCTTTAATGATGTAAGTGTGTGCGGGAGGCGTGGGGGAGTCCAAAGTAATGATGAAAAGATGTCAAATAATCAATGTTATTTGTTTAAATATGTTTATGTATTGAAAAACTTGAATAAATATATATTAAAAAAAAGAAAGAGAGAAAGTCATGGTGGTTTTTGCAGCAACAAGAAGAACATATAGAGGAACTCCTGCTTTGTCAACAGTTTTCCCTCTTCGCAAATGGAGAGGGAGATTCACACTATCTTACAGCTCCTGTAAAGTGATTTTTTTTTTAAAAAAAAACCATATAGAACAAACCCAAGAACAAAACTCAAAGCAGCATCAGTTTAAAAGCCAGCATAACAGTTTTAGTAAAATTCAGATTGAAGCAGAATGGAGTTTCAAGACTTTGTGTGAAAAGTTACAAAGATGGGGCCATATATATCATACCTCCATTAGGAGATGTGTCGGAACAAGGCTTACTTCTTTTATTGTGAGATGGTGATAAGCAAGGTGGAAAGGCACAGTGTGTTCAAGGGCAGAGCAGACCAACGACTTTACAAGGAGGTCCAAGTGCTTCCTCTCAATGGAGACTTGAGTGGGAAAGGGACATAAGGAGTAACAAATGCAACACTTTATATTGTGAGCAGAGAGGAGGCATAACTGTTAGCTTAAAAATGCAAGCCCAACTTCTCCGGCTCATAATCTTTGCTCAAGCCATAAGAAGCACAGTTCTATTCATTAATGAAATTCTGGTTCTGCCGGTCTCTTGCAATAATCACTCATTGAAATCATGCTCTTTAAATAAATGAAACAGTGTAAAAATCATAAATGATGTGTCCCAAGGAAGCTGAAATGTTCCTTCATTGGTGTGAGCTGTGTCCCTACAGTTTTCAATACCCATTTTTTAGTCTTTTCAATTTTTTTAGATAGTAAATTTGCCTGGTGCACCCCAATTGCCTTGATGGGACAAAACTCCTTTGACCCACCCACCTCTGAGGTGATTTTTTTTTTGCTCCCCCACCCTCCACAAAACTGTATTCAACAGCAGCCACCTTCCTCCTGCTCCATCAATGAATGGGGAATAGAAAAACAGGCCTTGTTGAGAAAAGCAGGGTTGCATGAGGAGGCAGCTCTTCTCCAGACTGGGTAAACCCAAGAGAGGAACAACCATACCCCTGCTCTGTGAGAGCTTCCTGCATGCTAAGCATTCTGTCCCCCCCCCCCCCCCCGCGCAGCAATTATGTTGGGCTGGTCAATGTGCATAATTCATTCCAGATGAATTTGATATTGGTAATTTGATATAAGGTGCAAACTGCTATATTTGTCAAAGAGGAAGACTGTGAGCATCCTATATCTTTCTTCTTTCCCACCCTTTCCATAACACACGCCCTGCTTTATATGCTTAGATTGTGATATCACCATTAATCTTTGTGTCTAACACTTATTCGGGAAGCTCTCAGTTATGGGAGGAGTGTTTCTGCATCCTAAAATGCTCCTCCCAGTTCGGTGAAGCCCCCCTCCCCATGTGATCTCTCCGTAAATAAAGTTGAGGAATTTGGCTGGGTTCACAGAGCTGCTGCTAAGGCGGATGCTCTGGTGCGTGTGTGTGTATAGGTATGTGCGTGTGTCCTGCGTGTGATGCTATTTCATCCTCCTGGAGCCTGCAGTGCTAGAAGCGGCGCGTCTATTCAGCATTCTGTGCCTCCGGCTTCTTAAAAGAGGGAAGCGACCAGGGCGCTTACACCATCTCAGACCTCCTGCAAAATCTGCCTTCAGTATATACACAGGGAAAAGGGAAGGAACAGAAACACACAGACGGACAGAATAGCCTTGGAAGTAAGCCGTTGCTAGCCCTTGGAGGGACCAAACAGTGTGTGCATATATCCATATCTATATGTCCAAGTAAGGTAAGTGTGACATTGCTATGATTGATCAGACCACGTTATTTTATCTGGACGATGAGGGGCGTGGAGGGGTGGCTGGATGCCTCTTTATTTAAATGCAATAGTGGCTATTCCCCGATCCCGCCTCTCCCTGTTGTAGAAATGGAACACAAAGCACGTGTGATCCTTTTCCAGAAAACCTATAATCGCGAGTTGATTTCCTGCAGAAGGAAAGCCTAGGCTGATCAAAGGATTGGAAAGGACATAGGAGCGGGGGTGGTGAATGGGAGTCCAACCCCATTCAAATGTGCCTTTTGTTCGGGTTGGTGGCGTTTCGGATCTTCCCCTCCTGGAGCGTCGTCGGTTGTAAGTTGCGACGTTGCATTTCTCTACAGTATTCAATTACCGCAAGCCATCGCCTCTTTGCATACAAGTCAGGAGGAGAAGGGAGAGAGGTTCAGCACCTGGACAGCGGCAGCGGCGTCTGCATAGGAATGCCCGCGGCCAGTTAAGACTTAATGGAAGATTTATCAAAGCTCTGCTGATGAGTCTGAGGCGCTCTCACATACGCTGAAATTCAGCAGCAGCCTTTTGTCTCATCTGCAGCCCGAAACGAAAGCTTCGCCCTTACTCGAAAGTAAATCCTTGCTTTCAATAGGGGCTCATGCCCAAGCAAGCCAGCGAATTTAGGATAGCAGGCTTTCCTTCTTGCACTAACACACATAGGACAAAACATCCATGCACAGTCATATGCACTCAGCACACACTTTATGTTGTCCATTGTTGTTATTATACTGTATTAATGTAAATATTATTTCCCAAAGTGGTTTTAAAAGCTTACAGACCAATGGGTAAATCACTGTACCATGATTATATTGAAGGCCATTTCCAAAATTATCCATTGTCTGCATTGGAATTAAGACTGTAATTGGTGACGTGAAGTGACCTGCTTCAGGCAGCACCACAAATGAGGAGGTGGGGATAAATGAAGGCAGGAATTGGTGCAGAAATACTTTTCAGAGTGTTAGCCCTAGCGTGGCTGGTGGTGCTTTCAGGCTCTGCTTGCGGCAGCGAAAAGGTCTAGCACAAGTGGAAAGCAATTCCATGTTCATCATGTGTAAGGGACAGCATGTGAAAGTTGTCCAACAGGTGTACATTCAGCAAACAATATGTGTGCATGTCTGTGTGAAGATCCTCACTTGTAAGTCTGCCTGTGCTTTCAGACTTTTATGCACTGTTGCATTCACTCCTACAGTGCAATGGTAATTTATGTGATGGTGAGCAAAAGGCAAAAATGTACCATCACATTCTGAAGAAGGACATCTTATCATTTCCTCTCTGCCTCCCTTCTCAGGTACAGGTCAGATAGAATATAGCTTAAACATATATTTTCTAAAATCAGACAGAGAGAGAGAGATCTCACTTCAGGCTTCCTGGGGATGGGAAGCTTTGTGGAGGCTTTGTTCTTAGTTCTATCAGACTTCAGCTCCAACAATCTCAAAAGTCGAGGACCAAGTCACAGACTTTCTGCATATCCTGGAAAGTCCAAGTATCATAGCCACTACAAAGACACACATTATTGCTTTCCACCAGGTCTTGTAAATTCTCCTGTAATGTCTGCATTAGTTTTATGCTTGTGTTGGTCATGAACAGTTCCTGGAAAGGAATTGTTTCTTTGAGAATGTCTCTCAAAGAAGTAAATCTGCAAGATGCAGTTTTTAAAGGGAAAGTATGTGTACAGTGGTACCTCAGGTTACAGACGCTTCAGGTTACAGACGCTTCAGGTTACAGACTCCGCTAACCCAGAAATAGTACCTCGGGTTAAGAACTTTGCTTCAGGATGAGAACAGAAATCGCGTGGTGGCGGCAGCGGGAGGCCCCATTAGCTAAAGTGGTACCTCAGGTTAAGTACAGTTTCAGGTTAAGAACGGACCTCCAGAACGAATTAAGTTCTTAACCCGAGGTCCCACTGTATATGTATAATTGTATATTAAAGTGGTCCAAAGTGGCACAAGGAATGTCTATGTTATTTGCAACCATTTCAAGATGAATGGCAAACATTCCCCCCTTAAATGGAATTAAAATGCTTGAGGAATTTACTGTGACTCCTTCCTATGATTTGTTATGGCACAGCAATGCTGTTTCTCACTCTCCCTGCATGCATGTTAGGCAGCGCAATCAGGACTTAAATTGCAAAGGTTCACAGCAGCACTGAATGGAGCTCGCAAGCCTTTCTTGGCATTAAATGACCCTTATTTTGTTAATCTATGGGCTTATATAGGCATAGAGGTTGAACAGCAAAAAAATGTAAGGTAAGTGTAATGCAGCTCTCTTGTCATTTGACCTTGGAAAATGGAAGGATTCCTGTAAAGATTTCTGCTATGTATGGAAAACACATGGCATATTGCAATATGGACAGTTAGCTATGTGAAAGACAGGTGTAATTCACGGGGTTTGTGTCTACTTAGAAGTAAGCCCCATTTATTTCAGTGGGACTTAGTCCAAGGTAAATGAATGTAGGGCTGCTGCATTGCTCTGTAGCTGAACAGTACAGTATGTTAGGTTTCCTGTGCTGGGATTAAGTGATTGAACCCAAGCAGATACGTACAATTGCAAGGAGAGCAGATGGGGTTTCTGCCTTAGGCAATTTTCAGAGTGAACACCAAAGATTATAAAGCTAAAGACATGACATAATTGTGAAACTGCTAAATCTGTAAAAGATTGATGAGGCTTTATTAACCTGCAAATTCCTGCAACACAGGAACTGCAGTTCAGCTTTATTCATTATTACTGTTTTGCAAAAACTATCTTCTACCTAGGGTTGTCCATTTGCAACCTGGACATTGGTTGTTGTGTCTTCTTTTTCAAAATCTCCTGATTCAGCAGGAAGCATACTATTTTTAAAAGGCAAAAATTTAAAGTATCAACCAAAAAAGGTAAAATGCAGCATAAAACTTTACTTTCTTTCAGAAATGTTTTTCTTTGTTAAAGCTGATTATTCTCAAATATTTTTTAGAATACCCAAATATTTGCTCAGTACTTGCCCTTTGATTTCAGTTTTCATGGTTCTCCTAATATACACATTTTGAATGGAATGTATTCATTTTTGCAAGCAGTTTTCCCTAACGTAATGCATTGTTGTATGCTATTTGCACCCATATACACATTCTTTTGCACACTTTGCCTAGCAAATTTTTGCACACATTGCTTGGAGAGCAAATTTTTGCACACATTGCTTGGAGAGCTGCATTGCAAAATTCAAGGAAATGAATGGTGGCTATGTTTCACTTTGCCTGTTGTTTCAGGAAATTCAAATGAGATAATTTTGCATATGCAAACTAGAAAAAAATTCTCATCCATTGTTACTGGTGATCAAGAATGATGGAAGCTGTAGTCCAACAATAACTGGAGGGCAATGGAAACAGGTTCTGCACCTACCCACTCTTGTCACACTACAACTCTATGGTAATACTTGTCTTATATGAAACAGCTGTAAGAACAAACCAATTCCAGGTCAGAATTGCATTGCCTGTTCTGGCAGCAGAGCTCCGGGGTCTTAAGCAGCCTGACATTGGAGATCCCTGGAGAAGGTGCAGGACCTGAGCCTTCTGCATGCAGGCATGTGTCTGTCACGGAGACACAGACCCTCCCACTATTTTAATAAATAGGTTCCCAAAAACGTAATCTGAAATGTTCCAGAATGCAACTTAATGAAGTTGAACATTGTCTCGCATTAAGAATAAGTTGAGGCTTATTAGGGCTAGGGTTTTCTAGATTTATAGTCCATTCCTGTACCTTGATGTTTTCAGTGGAGCTTCAGCTTGCTCCAAAGCAGTGGTGTAGTGGAGCAGAATGGCTTTTTTTTTCAGGAGGGGAAGCACAACTCTGGCATTTTCACACCAGGAGCAACGTTGTCATCTGTTGGTGTGGTTTTTCCCTGTGGGACTGAAGGGCAAATCTGGCTTGGCACACAATCCCTTTGTTAGGGAAGCTAAACTCAGGTAAAGGACCCCTGGACAGTAAAGTCCAGTCAGATTTGACTATGGAGTGCAGCACTCATATCTGCTTTCAGGCCAAGAGAGCCAGCGTTTATCTGCAGACAGCTTTTTTGGGACACATGGCCAGCATGACTAAACCACTTCTTGCATGGAACTCCATGATGAGTGCCCGAGCCCACGGAAATGCTGTTTACCAAGTCTAAGATGCTGACCACTGCACCACCATAGTATCTCAGTATTGTGAATCAACACAGTTGCCTGCCCTTGTGGGTGTGGCTATAATGATGAGCTGATTCTTTTCACCACGATTGTGAAGCTCTTCTACACTGTGTCTTGATGAAACTGGAGTTGTTTAACATCCTATTGGTTCCTCTTACAATCTTGTCCTGGGAGGTGATGAGTCAGTGCAATCGAAAATCAGTGTTTTTGGATGGAATAAGGAGGCTACAAGGGATCCCACTACCACAACTACACATCACCTCAAACACTTTATCTGTAACAACAGTTCGGTGTACAGAAATAAAAGAGGAAAATATATAAATGAAAGCCTCTTAGCATTTTGAAAACCAGTTCTCGTTGGATGGTACAAAAAGTGTCAGGAAGAAAAGAGGCAACTTATATTTAAATTATATTTCTGCTGGTATAGTTCTGGGCCTCGTTGGTGGGGAGAACAGCTTTCTGTTTTGAATCAAAGAGATAAGAAGCAAAATTCAAGGTCCTCATGGTGACAAAGAACATAGCTTTAAACAAATATCTAGAGATGGGTTTCCTGTCGTACAGACCTGTCTGCACGCTAAGATCTGCAAAGGAGGCTGTGCAGGCAGTTCTGCCACCCTGCGAGGGTCTTGGGGCAATGGTGCATTTGGGGGGGGGCTTTTCTGTGGTGGTTTTCAGACTGTGGAATGCACTCCTCTCGGAGGTGCATCTGGGCTCATCACTGTATACATCTCATCATCACCTTTTCACTCAGGTCTTTGGGTTTGGAGGAGGAGTTCAGAATAGCCCTCCCACTGCAGGGCTGTTCCTGTTTCTGACTGCTGTTGATTCAGTTTAATCTATGGTCTAGAAATGATTTGAGTATTATATAGTTGTTGTACTGAGCTTTATAGTTAAAAAAGGTAAAGAATCCCTGGATGGTTAAGTCTAGTCAAAGCTGACTGTGGGGTTGCGGCGCTCATCTCACTTTCAGGCCAAGGGAGCTGGCGTTTGTCCACAGACAGCTTTCCGGGTCATGTGACCAGCATGACTAAACTGCTTCTGGTGCAACAGAGCACCGTGACGGAAGCCAGAGCGCACGGAAACGCCATTTACCTTCCCGCTGCAGCAGTACCTATTTATCTACTCGCACTGGTGTGTTTTCGAACTGCTTGGTTGGCAGGAGCTGGGACAGAGCAATGGGAGCTCGCTCCATTGCAGGGATTCAAACTGCCGACCTTCCAATCGGCAAGCCCAAGAGGTTCAGTGGTTTGGACCACAGCGCCACCCGTGTCCCTACTGAGTTGTATGTAGCCGACCCATTGACCACATAGTGAATGGTGAGCAATAAATAAAATCCTAGAAGATATAAAGTAAGCAAAGGAAAGAGTTGTACATGTCAGCCAGGAGTCATATAGGACTTAGCATTTACTGTATGGGGATAATATTGCTGTGGTCAAAGATCTCCAGAAAGGCACTGCATCTGCCTTGAATTCAGAAGCCAGGCAAAGCATCATTCACCTTATCAGTTGCTATTATTATTAAATTTATCCATATATGCTTTTTCCTCGAGCATCTCCTGGAGTTGGAGGCACTTGGCCTCAAAACTCAATTACCCATGTTCTGCACCCATGAAAAGTACTAATAATGTTCCCCACCTGCAAGCTTCCTAAATTCAAGGTGGCTTTGGTCATTATTAAAAGAAAACATTGCAAGATACAGTGGCAAAGCATCTAGGTTAACCTTCCTTCTGAAATGTCTTTATTTTTTTTTTGCCATCTTTCTTACTGGCAATGAATTACTCATTTACATCTGTTAACATCAACAGAATGCTAATCCCTAGTAAACAGTCATTATTAGAGCCAAAAATCTCTTTGGATGTGCTGTTAATTAGCAAAACAGAAACCCACTCCATTCCTTGGAAGTCTGAGTGCCAAAGATTTTTTCATACATATGGTTCATTCCAAATGCATCTAATAAACCCTTATGTTTAGAGGAAGGTGTGGCAGCCAGTCATCAAGATTTGAACAGAATGCTGGGCTTGAAACATTTCAAAGAGGCTACCTGTAAGATTAAGGGTCTGTAGCTTAATGCAAGATTATAGGTTTGCAAGCAGAATGTTTGTGGTCCACTCCCTGGCTTCTGCAGTTAAAAAGCCTCTCAGGTGTCAAAGCCAGAAAGATCGCTGCTGCTTGAGTTCATTGAGCACCACTGCTGCTAGTCAGAATAGAGAGTCTTGGATGAGGTCGAAAAGGTGGTCTGAGTAGAAGAGTCACGCAGTATTTAAAGCTGCACAAAAGATCCACTAATTTCAATATTCACTTTGAAACATTCAGCACAGCAGGACAAATTTACACCCTCTTCTCCCCACCCCACCCCCAAAATCAGAATGTTGACGCTATTCTGCAACCTTTTGTTTCCCTGGCTGCTGCAGCTGCTGCTGTTTCTGTGTTCTTATTATTTGTCCACACTGCCCTGACCTCACTTGCCCAGACTGCCATTGGCTATGGTGTCCTACATTATTAGAATTGCCCCCATCTTACAATTAATAACACATGTGGCATATTCCACACCACAAAGTGTATCAGCCATATTAACTGATTTGTGAAGAACCGTGACATCACCACATCAGACTGCAGCTTTAAGAACTTTGACAGCAGTTGAAGGTGAATGTGTTGGCAAATGAGGACATCAGTGAGGTCAAAGGAAGGGCGAGAGAGACTAGCTATTTAAAGAAACAGCACAGATGCAGAGCTATTTAGCACAAGCACCCCAAATGTGACTCTTTTAAAAATTAGTAAGTTAAAAAAAAAAAAAGTAGTTCCAGTTCAAGCCTTGAAATGGGATCAGAGGATGGCCACTTTTCTTCCCCAGAGAAATATGGTAGAGATGGGCATTTTGAGTGTAAGAAGCAACATAGTCCATCAATGACACTGCTGGTGCATGCGCTGGGAGAGTTAAGCAAATTTAAAATTCAATACATGGCATGGTGTAATGAGCATATAGGATTAAACACTACAAATCCTCCTAATGAGTTGCTCAGAGTTGCAGGAAGCTGCAAGGCAATTCTGGAAGTTAAATGAGGTGAGTAGGGACTGCCTTGTGTCTCTCACATGGCTCCAGCACATACACACGGACACAAGCCCTTCCCTACCTACACCTTCACTCTGGTAAGCTCTGGTTTAGCAACCTATCTATTTCAATATAGAGGAAAAACTAAGAATTGTGTGAATTGCAGGTTGTTTAGGTTCATACTGAATATTTGGTACATGCAGGCCCCAAGTTTTGACCCATTGCCAACCAGGTGTAGAACCGTAAGATATGGCATTAGGCTGGCTGCACAGCCATCTTCCTCAAGCAATGACCACCCACTCAGCACCTTACATCATATATGACATCAGGTGTGCAGCGGTTAAAGACATGTCTGCAAAGGAACAATTGGGAGCCTTAAAAAATGCTCACAATTGTTCCAAACTGGGGTTGGTTTTGGTACCTTTTAAAGTTGGAGGCTGGGGTTGGTTTCATTTTGGAGTTCCCAATCAGAGGTCTTGAATGGAGCCAATCTGTGCCAAAAGCAGGGCTTGAAGTCTGCGTAGATTAAAGCTTATTGTAGCACTCAAGCTGTGCTACAAAGGGACAAGCCTTCATCTGAGGTCACCGAGGTAAAGGTAAAGGGACCCCTGACCACTGGGTCCAGTCGTGACAGACTCTGGGGTTGTGGTGCTCATCTTGCTTTATTGGCCAAGGGAGCCAGCGTACAGCTTCCGGGTCACGTGGCCAGCATAACTAAGCCGCTTCTGGTGAACCAGAGCAGCACACGGAAACACCATTTACCTTCCCGCCGTAGCGGTACCTATTTATCTACTTGCACTTTGAGTGCTTTCAAACTGCTAGGGTGGCAGGAGCAGGGACCGAGCAATGGGAGCTCACCCCGTCGCGGGGATTCGAACTGCCGACGTTCTGACCGGCAAGTCCTAGGCTCTGTGGTTTAACCCACAGCGCCGTTGATTAACAGCTGGGTGGTGCTTCCTACCTGTCAGAGGTCCACTAGCAGTGGAGAAGCTCAGAATCCAGCCCGCTAGTTAGATCCTGTTCCCCATTCCAGGTTTACTGGAAAGGAAAACACACACACCATCCTCAGCCAGTTTGCTGCAATAAAGAACTCAAAATCCTGCACCCACTGAAATTCTAAACTATTGTAACAAAACAATCCAGTTGCATTTTTCACCTTGTTCTTGATCAGGAACTAATTTATGCCTTTTTCTATACATAGGCAACTGTTTACAGAAGTCGCAAGCTATGAGGTCAACTCTTTGCTTCCACATCAAGAGCTCTGGGGTGAAAGAAACACTGGCGCCTTAAAGAGCCATGGAAAGCAAGTGTGCCCAGTTCCAAAAGGAGTGAAGAGAGCAGAGGTACTTTAATATATGCATGGAAGCCACAGTGCTGGAACTGATCATAATATTAACCATCTTTGGAAGAACCCACTTCTGCGCCTCATTGAGGAATCTTTGATTGTGAGCTTCTCTTATGAGTGATGAAACAAAACCCAATTCAGAGTGGAAGAAAACTCAGACAACAACTGTCCACTATGGCTGATGTAAACTTGTTTTCTGTTTTAGCCTTCCACACCATCTTTTGCTGTGAATAAGTTACTACATTTTCCTGATTAACCATCCAGGACATTAAAGAATAAGAAAGTGGTTCTCAGTTTTACAACAGAATCTTTAGGGAGGGGCTGTAGCTCAGTGACAGAGCATCTGCTTTGCATGCAGAAGGTCCCGGGTTCAATCCCCAGCATCTCCAGATAGGACTACGAATGTGTCCTGTGTGAAACTGGTTGCTGCCAGTCAGTGCAGGCAATACTGAGTTATATGGACAAATGGTCTGACTTGGTGTAACGTGGTCTCCTTTGTTCCAGAGACAATAATACACACCATTTGGACATAAATGAGGTTGGCTGCCAGGCTTGTGTGAGTGACTTCATGAACAGAACTGTGTCCTCCTAAGACGTTGCCTCATGATCATAAAACTTGCAGCCCGTTTCTTCAAAAGCATCTCTGACTAAAGTGCTCCTACAGAATTCCAATGAGGTCCAAATTCAGCGACACTCCTATCCCTGCCTTTTTGGCATCCAAGGAATACGAGACTTATGCCATCCTGAATGCCACACGGGGTGCTAAAGCCCAAGAGACAGAGGAGTCCCTTTCCTCTGCCATTGCACTGATTGTAGTGGTGGCTCTCATCTTCTCTTTGATAAGCATGTCTCTGGTGACCTACTGCTTTCACAAATGGAAGCTGAGGAGCAAAAGACTGCAGAAAGCCCATGAAGAGTATCAGAGAGACCACGAAGAAAGTGGGTTTCAAAGCACAACAAGACTTGTTTCTTAAAGGCAAAACAAAAAATGAACAGCAGCAACCTAAACGTATACGTAATATTTCTGCATTACTGAGAATGTTGTGGGGGGTGGGGGGAAGGACTTTCAGAAGATAACATGTGGGTGCAGCAATTGAGTAGTAAATCTCATACCTTTACCTAACAGGTCCTAGTTGCCAGTGGTGGCTGGTGCCCTTTGGGGCCCATGGGATGGAAGGCAGAGAGGCCCTGACTAGGTAGAGCCAAAGCTGATGATATACCTCTTTCTAGTTTTGCCCCCATCCTCCTCCCTGTTGGGTTCTGCAAGGGCAACACTGAGGCTGTGTGAATGCACAGTACCTTTAAAGCACACTTTCTCTCAAATAATTATGGGCACTGTAGTTTCTTAAGGGTTTCTGGGAATTATAAATCTGCGAGGGGTAAACTACAGTGACCAGAATGTGCTTTAATGGTGTGTAGTGCCTACACACCTGAGACTAAGGGAGAGGGAGCCTAGACTAAGGAGGGAGGGAGGCTGGTAGGTGCTGTTTGAGGTTGGTTGGACAGTGCCCTATTCACCCTAATGGTACAGCTTCCACTGCTAGTTGTTAATGCTTAGAAATTTTCCTACCGCCTCACTCTTATGCTATATTTATGAAAACACACCACGACTGCATTGCTAAGTTTTGTTCTATATACTACCCTTTTCTATAGGATGCAATATTCAAACTGGACTAGAAAGGAAAGGTCCCATAATTTGCTATAGGGTTACTCTGGAGGAGCTGGTTTGAGGATGGCAATCTTTTATTCATCTCAAATTTGCTACCAACATCAAAGAGCTCTAAACTCAGTTGCTGCAAAAGGTCGGATCCAGCACTGAAGTCAGGTGTGGCACATCCCATTTTACCGCCCGAGGCGAAATGGAAAGTGCCACATTACCAGCACCACCCACTTCTGCTGGCACCACTTCCACACCTCTGCCACTGGTGGAGAAGCAATGACTCCTTGTGCTCTGTGAAATCTTGTAAGATTTTGGTGAGATCTCGTTAGAAAGCAGTGCTGATGCTGGCACTGCTTCTCCAGCGGCAGCAGGGCAAGTGCCCTTAGGGGTGCTGCCTCAGGGCTTCCCCCACCTGAGACTGCTGCTTCACCCTGCCTCATGGGCGCACCAGCTCTAACTGAATCACATGTGAATCTTCTGACTTTTCCGCAGCTAAAGGTGCAATCCACCTTTCTGAAACTAGCAAAAAGTTTGCCTGATCAAGGATAGCACAAAGGCCTCTGATAAAGTAGTTTCAAATGCAGAATTCCACTGGGAATTCCATTAAACGCAATGGAAGCAAACAGAAGATGGGTGAAAATCCCATTGTAAAAAATAAATGAAATGTATGTTAACATACTGATTTTTTCAGAGGCGACACTCAATACAAGGTGAGACATAATTGTAACAAAGAGGATACTGCAACAAAATGTTGCAGTGTAGCTCACCTTCTGTTCAGGATTCCAGCTAGTCCACTACACACACACACACACACACACACACACACACACACACACTGCTGCTAGCATTCTTTGACCACTAATCACTCTCAGTCCTCCTCCTCCTCCTTTATTGAGTTTATCTACCGTTCTAATCCCCTCAGGTCTCCATTTTTATTTTTTTTTTGTGGTGTGAGGTAGACACACTGGCACCCCAGCAACATTAAATACTGGATTTCTCCATCAATTTCTACAGGCAGCTTTCACATTTTACAATGGCTTCTGAGAGGGAACCAGGAAATGTCCATTCTAGCCAATGAGTTGGCCCTGTCTGCTTTTTTAAAAACTTCTATGTGCCTCTTCCTCCTTTTTCAGCCACTCCATTCTCCTCATACAGTTTTCACCCTCCCTCCCTGCAAGTCAGACAGCATTCTATGGCCACTAGACAAGGTTGGCATCCATCTGTCTCGGGAAACATGGATGAGTGTGCCTTTGGGGGTGAAGTCAAACTGTTGGAAGGTTACACTGCCTGCTGTGACATGCTCAGTCCACATTGGGCTTTTAGTTGGGAGCAGGGAGAGGGTGCTACCCATCCCTCCCATAGGTGTTGTTTTTACTAAGTTGTTTTTTTTTTGGGGGGGGGGTATTTCTTGCAAGTCCCCAACCTGCTAACATCTCCCTCTTAAATAAAGATTGCTAGCTACCTAAGGAGACCTTCTTCCCTTGTTCTTAAAAAAATAGTATCTCCATATTGCAAGAGAACCACATAATTTTTAATGGAAAAGGAACACTTTAAAAAAACAACAACCAAAAACACAAAAACAAATTGTTAATTCTGCTAACACATATTTTTGAAAACAAGCATTGGGACTTCTTTCACAAGGTGAGAAACCTATTTACAAACAAATGAACGTAGATACTCACCTAGGATTAGTGAATTGCTAAAGCCCTAAAGCAGGGGTCGGCAAAGTTTACCTTGCCTGGGCTGGTTCACTCCAGTGGAGATCCCTTCGTTGGCTGGATCGTTCGCGTGCCTGCGATTTCCGGTATCTGCGTTTGTGCAGACACGATTTTCAGTGTCTGCGCAGATGCGATTTCCAGTGCCGCAAAAGTGAGTCCCTGCGCAGTGTCGGTATAGCGCAGTGCGTACAGACTCGCCAAGGGGGCTGCTCGTGGGCTGGTTAAACAACGCCCATGGGCCACTTGTGGCCCATGGGCTTTAGGTTGCTAACCCCTGCCCTAAAGCAAGCAAAGCACCCTCAGGATATAACTACATTTTCAGACCTGACATGCATTATTTTCATTGGAATCGTTTAAAGGCCAGTATTTTAAATCCTATGGCTGGGCCTGGGATCCAAAAGAACAGGCAACTATTCCACATGTTAAGAAGGAATTTGGGCTTCCACTTCAAATAGCCAATATACACAACAGAAAATTCTCCTCCCCCTTCAGAATGACTGATTTTATTCATAATCAGACCTATTTAAAACTCATTATGATTAATCAACTAAGATTTATTTAACTGGTTTGCAACCCTGATTTCAAACCTAAACCCACTTTACTCTTCTTTTTAGCCAAGCTTACAGTGGCATGCTTCTATTTCCATAGCTTCAACATTGACATAATGCAAAAGACAGTGACTTGATGTGAGTAGGATACTCAAGAAATTATTTCTAGCTGGAGTGTTGGATATAACATCAGAATGAGTATTTGACTTTGTTTTTGTTTTAGTAGGGTTTTAGTAGGTAGCATGTATATATAGACATTCAACCATCCTGCTAAAGTATATATAGCTTGCTTGCAATTATCATTAGCTAGTGTATTGCATATTTTTCAATGAGCTGTAAAACTGTGAGAATGATCTAAGTCTTTCTTTGAGGGCAAAAAAATGTGACCATTGTAAAAAAAAAAAACCTGCAGAAGGAAACTAACAAAAAAAATATTCAAAACATAAAATGGTTATTAAGAATACTAAAATGTGGATTTAAAAGGCAATTCTTAGGAAGCCTGTGTTTAATTGCTACAGAGATATTTTGAAAAATGTATTTATGGATCATACACATGATTATAAGTGGGAATAGAAGAACATTATTTTATTACTAAATAAAACAAATATATAAGCAGTGACCACTTATGTCTTTAAGAAGGATACACTTTGAATGTCCTTAGTAGGGCACATTGGTGGCTCAAAACACATTAGAGGAAGTCAGGCTGATGGCACTGGTACCAGTCAACAGGTGACACACACTCGCCCACTGTGTTCATACAGGAAACTCCCAGATCTAATTCAGAGGTGCATAAGCAGTAGGGGAAAGCAGCTGAGTCCTGGCACTAGCCCATCACAGAGACATTAGGAGGGAATAGGTAGTCCTGACAAGGCCAAAGAACATACCTTGTGCTTAGGGAACTCATGTTTGGGCTAGGTCTCACTAGCTCTGTGATAGCAACCAATCTGACATGCAGCAGGGTACATAGTAGCGCACTGCGCAAGGCTCAATTTAGGAATATAGGAACCTGCTTTAACCCAGTTTAGATTATTTGTCAATGTAATATAGATGAAGAAACTGAATCACAGAACCATAGAATTATAGAGTTGGAAGGGGCCCTGAGGGTCATCTAGTCCAACCCCCAGGCAATGCAGGAATAAGCATGTTGTGCCTTATGGGGATCAGACCTGCTGTGGCCCTCCAAATGTTGCTGGACTACAACACCTATCATCCATGAGCACTGGCCATGCTGGTGGGGAGACTACACTGGCTGAGTTGGAGTCTAACAACATCTGGAGAGCCACTGGTTCCCCAGCTTTCATTTTTTTAAAAATGAAAGAAAAACCACAATTTTTCCTCCTGTGGTTTTGCTCTTTTCTCCAATGCATCAGCTTCCTTTTCACATCTCTGTGACCAAGTCAACCCACAATGGTAGAAGAAACAGTTGCCACACAGACAAAAAAATAAATGTTGGGTTGCGGCTTGTAACAAGAAATGGCATGAGCTTGAAGACGGCCACTTTCTGAACATATGAGCTGTACCCACAGTAACATATGTGTACTTCTGTGCAGTAACGTGTTGTAAAAAGTACATATTAAAAACGGACATTTGTTTGTAACGTTCAGTGATAAACATGTATTGGATGCAAAAAGCCAAGGTTCAGTTACTGGTATCTGGCAACCATGCCACAACATCAAGGGTATTTTCTTCCTTCTGTTACATGGATGAGGAATATCTTGCTATTACTGCAAGTGAAAAGGGACTGTGTGAATATCGTACTAAGATGAGTTGTGCAGAATGTTGCTTGTTCTTGGCATTCATCTGTCTTGGGAGGCAATGGAGGAGTGCGTCTTCAGGGGTGAAGTCAAACTGTTGGGAGAGTTACAGCACCTGTTGTGGCTGTACAGACCAATATGAGAGACATGTTTTGTTGCAGCTGGGACAGATGAAGGCATCTGGTTGTGTTGTTGCAGATGCACCATGGCATTTCTTCTCTCTTTGCTCCTCCCAGCAGTCATTCCTACTCTGGTCACTGCTGGATACACAACCAGACTGACTGTCTTCAGGCACTATCGTCTGCAAGGTGCTAATGCTGCTAGCCTCCATGTGACACTTGCAGACATCTTTGTAACACAGAGTTACTGGTGCTTGAAGCCATTTCCCTGCAGAGCACATCCTTGGGGATCCTTCCATCTTCCATTCTGTGGACATGACCAAGCCAGCATAGACACTGCTGAGACAGAACATGCTGGGAATGTGGGCTTGGGAGAGCACATCCTTGTTTGAAACTCTGTCTTGCCTTGTGATGCCCAAAATCTTCCTGACACAGTGCATATGGAAGGCTTTTAGGCATCACTCCTGGTGGGTATAAGTTGCCCACAACTCACTTCCATACACCAGCATGCTCAACATGCAAGCCTGGTAGACCTTCGTCTTGATATTGGACGTTAGCCTCACATTCTCCCAAACTCCCTGGTGGTACACTTAGTTCAGGTCCACCCATGATTGGTCTCATACATACAATATGTGGATAAGTGTATCCAGCAGCAGCAGACATTGTGATTTTGCTACACACCTCAGAGCTTTTATCCCTTGTAGAGACAGATAAACCTCTTTTCTTTGGACTTGGTTGGCATCCATCTGTCTCGAGAGACAATTATTATGTTTTTATTCTGCCCTTCAATCATATTCCCTGCACATTTCACAACAGGAAAAAACAATTGACATTGAACAAAGCAAATGTAAGAACAGCATTTGAACATTTTATTCGAGTTTTGTCAACTGCTTTGTTCAACAAACTAACATTACTTTTTTAATATCTCTGCTTCTTGTCTTGGAATCCTCGGGGTAATGGATTAATTCCAGTTCATATTGTTAGTGTTTTCAGAAAGATAGAGAAAACCCACTCCATTTAACCTCTTCTGCTCTTCCTTTGGAACTTTCCTCTTGCTCCACTGTTTCTCCTTCTACCTGGGGCTCCAGCTTTCAATTTAAGCAGTGGCAGCAGACACAGACTGTGCAGAAACCTAATCTTCCTTATATCTCTCTGCCTTAAAAAAGCCATTTGTTTTCCTTACAGGTAGAAGCAACTGTGCACAGCTCCCAAATCATGAAAGGAAACTCACCAAAACCATACTTATGGCTTATCAGAATGATAATGAGAATAAACTACCTTTTATAATCTGAAAAAAATATTTAGTTAGATGGCAGCATATTGCTCTGTTGACTCTGGGACAGGATGCAGAGTTGGACCCCAGAAACCAAATCAATCGCAAGGGGTATATCTGTCCAGAAAATAGTTTGTCCAATATATCCTGCATAGCTCAGCTTGTGCGGAATTGATCAATGTTCTAACCCATCTAGGTGTTACACTTTCAGACCTCTCTCATTCAGTTCCTGCCATATGTTCCTGGGATCCTCAGACAGCTTCGGAAGACATCTGTGTATTTCTCCAATGAGGGTGAGAGAATCCTAGAAGGAGAGAAAGATTTGATGAGAGGTTTTCCTTCGGACAAAAGCTTCTTGCCATTACTTTTTTTAATGTGGTAATGCTCACTACAGCTGTAATTCCCTTGCGTATACCTTAATTCCAGAGTATGGAAGAACAAATGAAATTCTATTCATCTTTGCAGCATAATGACTAGGAAACTAAGCTATGAATCCAGAAGTTTCTGGTTTGAATCTTGTCTCTATCACAGGGATGGGGAACATGTGGCCCTCCAGATGTTTCTGGACTACAACTCCCATCATCTCTGACCACTGAGCCATGCTGGCTGGAGCTGTTGGGAGTTGAAGTCAAATAACTCCTAGAGGGTAACAGGTTCACCATCCCTGCTCTTCCATGAGCTCACTAGGTGAGCTCTCAACTTCAGTGCCCATCCCATCTGCAACATGGGACCAAGGCTCCCAAGAAGGGCCGCCACAAGCCCCATGAAGGGAACCCCTTCAAGTGTTGTCCTGAAACCCCTAGACCAAAAGAGACATGGACTGAATTAAAGACTGCTTGACCTTCTAGCTGAGAACTGGGAGGGAGGCACCCAGGGCAGGGACTGGGAGAGACATCAGTAGCAGCCACCCAGTGAGGACATCCAGGCCTGTATGTGGCTGACATTTAGCCTCTTCAACAGCAAGAAGGTTCAGTTGCTGAATGGCATTTGCTGGAATGCTGGAGAAGAGCAGCAGTGGGGATTTACAAACTTTGCTCTGCTGTAGTGACTTCTGTATCACCATCTATTTTAATTATTTGAATATATACTGTAAGTTGCCTTGAGAACTTTGGTTAGTAGGCGGGGCATAAATACTCCTAAACAAATAAATAAACAAACCAATAAAACTGACTTAACAGGGCTGCCTCAAATACAGCAACTAGATAATGTATACAAAATGCTTTGAGTACTGAAAGTATTTTATAATATTACTATCATGTAACATTCATGTACCATGAATAATTCATGTACTGTTCATGTGTCATGAATAAGATACCAGACACAACATTCAGCACAATGAGTTCTATTGAACACCCACTCTTCCATTAAATGTATGACTGCTATTCCCTACCCCGAGCACTCTGGATATATTGTGAAAGCAATATAAAACTGATTAAGCAAATACAGGTTATTATCCAGGACAGTGACATACATTTTGAGCATCAGCAAGAAAACACAGCGGGGAAATGCATGAGCAAATGAAGTTTATATCAACAAAATCCCTGTACCAAGGAGACAGCAAGGCTTAGTGGAAGAGAACATGCAGAGGGTCCCAGGTCCAAACCCTGGTGCCTTCCATTAAAGGTTATTCTCAGTAACAGGGCTAGAAAATCCCCTCTGCCTAGAACCTGGAAGTACTGCTGTTAGTATGAGGACAGAAACAGGCTCAAGTAGACAGACTTGGTGCATGCCAGGTTCATTTGTTCATAGACTGTGCCCATAGTAACCGTAATTGAGTTCTTCTTGTGTTCTCCATTTATATCTTACAGAATGCTACTGCACTGATTGCAGTAGAATTTTCAGTGGGATGGTTGTGCTGGGGAAATGGTTAAAGACTCCCTTCCCTGCGCTTCTGATAATGATTTCCCCCATCTGCAACTGGGGCTTAGGGAAAAAAAGAAATGGAAATAAAAGCAATGCTATTTGGAAATAGAACAGTTAAATCAGTTCCCAAACGGGGGCTTGGACCACAGAGAAGGAAATGGCTGGAGCATCCCAGGAAATGTCTAGAGAAGTCTTCTCTAACCTGGTGCCCTTCAGCTATTTTGGGCTACAACTACAACTAGTCTCCTGCTCAGCTGTCCTGGCTCGGCTGATGAGAGCTGCAGTCCTGGAGGGCACCACATTCAGGAAGGCTGCCCTAAAGCTATCAATACAGGCTAGAATTCGTAAGTAAAGTAAAGTAAAGTAAAGGTAAAGGGACCCCTGACCATTAGGTCCAGTCGTGACTGACTCTGGGGTTGCGGTGCTCATCTCACTTTATTGGCCAAGGGAGCTGGCATACAGCTTCCGGGTCATGTGGCCAGCATGACTAAGCCGCTTCTGGCAAACCAGAGCAGCGCACGGAAATGCCAATTACCTTCCTGCCGGAGTGGTACCTATTTATCTACTTGCACTTTGATGTGCTTTTGAACTGCTAGGTGGGCAGGAGCAGGGACCGAGCAGCGGGAGCTCACCCCGTCGCAGGGATTCGAACAGCCGACCTTCTGATTGGTAAGTTCTAGGCTCTGTGGTTTAACCCACAGCGCCAGCTGCGTCCCTCATAGAATTGGTAAGTACAGCAAATTGGGAATTTGCACATGGGGAATTTGCACAACCATTTCACCGAGATAAAAAAACAAGAAAGCCAGTTTTTCTGAGTCCTGAACAAAACTTGCAAGCTGAACAGAGAGGAAACAAGGGGGATGTTTTGTTCATGAAGTTTGTGCAGTAAAGTAAAGTGTCAATCTTCCACATGCTGCAAAAGAGCAAAACAGAAAGAGAGAGCAACTGCATGCAACTGACAGGAACAAGGACCACCTAACAAGAATTAAACAGGAAAGCTTTGCAAACTGGAAGGGAGCTGCTTTCTTTTTATTCTGCTTTGTCTGCCACTAACAAAAGGTTTGCATGGACACCTGGGGCAATCCAAAGTTTTGTAAATAAGTATACCCATAGAATCACAGAGTTGTAGAGTTGGGAGGCACCTGAGGACCATCTAGTTAAACCCCCTGCGATACAGGAATCTAATTCATCTATATTTATTTGTTAGGCTGTTAAAATGCCTCTCTCTCCACCTAAATCCTGACTTACTTTGGTATACATGTACTCTTCCAACTTCTCTTTAAGTAAAACCTCTTCCATCAAGGCCTTCCATCGTTGGAGAAATGCATCATCAGCCAGCTCTGCCCTTTTCTTGGTGCAATGGGCACATTGTGAAGGTTGATGCATTTCAGTGTCTGCTACCTGAGAGCAAAGTAAGAAATAGCTATTAAAATCATTAAAATACTGTCTATGTCTAACTTTTATACATGCCATGCTCTCCAAGGCAATGCAAACTACTTAATGAAAAAACTTTCCCCGCAGAATGAGATCAATAACCAAGTCCAAGTTACTTTTTAAATTTACATTTGCTTTCCCCCCATGTAATACCCCGTGCAGTCAGACTATCTCTGTTTCACTTAAGGCTGGTCTTATTCTTTTGAAGCTATTGTATTTTAATGGCTGGTATGTACCCATCTTTTCCTGTAGTAAGCAAACATGCCCAAAACTTTTGGCCACCGAAAGGTATCAAAAAGACTAACTTTTTTTAACAAGGGATCCACTGTAAAGAAATCGTGAAACACTTATCAAGTTTCTGATCCTACACATACTTGTTTGGGAATAACACAGTTTATACTTACCTATGAGCAGGCAGTGTTAGGACTGCGCTGTAAAGTGCCCTGAGAATGAGGCAGAAGAATTAAAGCCTTTTTTTTTGCAGGGCAAGAAACCGTTGGAAAACTGGAGGACAGATTGCTGCACAGTTCAAGTATATATTCCCACTTATGTGGCTTGTGAGGTTAAATGTTATAAGTCATGCATTAATGTGGGTTCACTACTGGACCAAGAATAAGCAATTTAGGCTTATTTTACCAAAGTCCTCCATATGAACACATAAGACCTACACATAAGATTCCTGCATAAGACAACCACATATCAAATACCACAGAGCTGTTAATGCTTATTTACTGGGTAACACTGTGTTTTACACATCTCATCTATCCCACCACATCCCTGTGAAAAGGAGGGCTCTTTGAAGAACAGAGGATGTGGCCAGAAGACAGAACATCCTTCAAGGGCATCCCTGAAACTCATAACTGCATTTGGCTTCCCAATCACACAGAGAATTGGGCTTGGGTTTTGCTGATCTGGGTACAAGTCCTCTTTTAAGGACACATTCTTATAGTGCTTTTGGGGCATTTAACCTTTCATACAAAATTGAATGAGCAAGACTTGGAATGAGCGATTTTTGCACTACCATCACCATCTTTTTGGAATCATGACATCACAGAGTACCCCTGCCCATACTCAAGAGTAGTCTGAAACAAAAAAGGCACTAAAGAAGAACTTGAGTTAATTAAATTAATCACAACACAAATTTGCTTTGCCTCATTTTTAAAAAACAAACTCCCAATACCATGAATGTTAAAAAACTGTAAGAGAGCTGAGTTGCACTAATGTAAACATTAATGTGTTTTGTGAGATCATGTGATGGTAAACAAAAATAGTTTGGTTCAAATATGGATTGCATTAGTAATGCAAGGAAAAAACAAGCCCAACCTCATGTTTTAGTTTCAGTGTTACAAAAAGAACTTTGTCATTTAATGACAATAATATACATAAAAGGATCAGTACCAGTCAAGTCTCAACATCTGTATTAGCAAAGATAATCAACATTTGCCAGGAACATTCCCTGGAACCAAAAACAGATCCATTCCTTCTTTCGGTACCTGTTTCAGTATCTCCTTGATATTTTTCAGACGGAGTCTGTTCAGTAGTTGATCAGGGACTGTGCAATTCAAATCAAATGTCAACGGCTTCTCTGAAGTGAATCCATGCCTCTGTTCATTATGCTTGCTCCTCTTCAATGGCATTGGGCTTGGCATATGATGGAGCTGATTTATTTTGATGGCACAAAAGGATTGTAGAGCGCTCAGTTCTTCCTCAGATACCTCAATAATTTCTGTCAATATTGCACCAGCAAAAAAAATACATACATATAAATATGACTACTTGAAGAGGCAGGAAAAGACTCCTCCAACTCCCATCTGTGCAACCTGTCATCAGGAATTAGTATTCCCAAAACTCGGAGTGTACAATACGCTCTATGCAGACTGCAAGCCTCTCCATGAAAACAACTGAAAATAAAAAGCCCTAGAACAAAGGGGAAAGCATGTGTTTCAAAAGAATAATTAGATGCTTGATATTACAGCAGAATTTGTGGTAATTAAAAGAAAATGGAAATGTGGTAAATAAAAGTGACACAAGAATTACCCTCAATGCAGACATTAATGAAAACAGTTTCAGATAATTGCTTAATTTGACTCCTTTTAAATCAGAAATTACAATGTGCATGAGGAAAATACATGAAAAAATATTCAGAAAATAATTCTAGGCAGCTATTAGGCTCTAATCCAACAGATTATGTGTTAAACAGCTGGGGCTTTGGATGCATATAAATAATAACCAAAACAGCTCATCCGTGCATGACAGATGAGAGAGGGCTTCTTTCTCCCCTTCCTGAACAGACCACCAGTGGGATGCGGACTTTTGCAAGAGGGCCACATGCTCACAGCCCTAGCTATGCTCAGCTGGGGACCTGTAGCTCCACAGGTACACTGCTGACAAGTTTGGCAGTCCAAGCCCTGGGTGCAGGGTTTACCTGCCTCTATTTATGAGAATGGTATACCTTATTCGAACTGGGTATCTGTTCTGAAATACAGGAAAACTTTTTTTTAATAACAAACTTTAATACCTTATCCTCAATGTTTTTAGAGGGTAGCTGCAAGAAGCTCCTATAGAAAGCAGATGGTTTCTTTGTAATAAAGAAGAGGTGGAGTAGTGCCTCATGCTTTGTTTATATGTAGTCACTGTATTTTTTAATGGTGGGCAAAATAATCTCTAGGATGATTTTAAGAGTCTCTGTTGATTGTTTGGCGGGGGTGGTGGTCCTCTAATTATTGTTGTTGCTGTTTTACAAAGCAAGTTGCAAAATTTCTAAACACTGCAATTTCTCTTAGAAGGTTGTAATTGCTTTCTGATTTCTTTTTATCTTATTAAGATCCTATGTATGTTAGATTCTTTAAAATTTTATTTTCATTGGTCAACCTTAAATAAATTATATTCATATACAATGCTAGTGCTTTTCTGGTTTGTTTGTTTGTTTTTAAATGAGGGGTTGGACTAGATGACCCTCAGGGTCCCTTCCAACTCTACAGTTCTATGAAAATACTGGTTTCACCTGTCATTTATTTCGCAGACTTTTTACAAAGTTTGTAAAAAAAAAAGAAACCAAAACTCTCCAACACTCTTTTTTATCTGCAACAACTGTGGAAAAGGCAAAAAAGAACTCCACAATCTCAGCAGAAGAATGCAAATAATATCTATTAACTACTGAACTGCAAACCCTGTCTAACAGATACTTAAAGCATCAAACTACAAAATTCAACTGCATCCCAGATATTGTTGTTGTTGTTTAGTCGTTTAGTCGTGTCCAACTCTTCGTGACCCCATGGACCAGAGCACGCCAGGCACTTCTGTCTTCCACCGCTGCAATTGCAAGCTGCAGAGACTATTTTATGCATACAGGCAGCCCCCATTTACGCACATTCAATATGGGGGCAGAGTGGGGTGTTTGCAGCCTTTTTCAATGGGTTTCGATTATATATTATTTCACCAGCGCATGGTGCCTTCGAAAGTAACCTCTGTGTAAACGGCTACCTGTATTTTCAAGGAAGATAAATCTGCAGAAACGGTTTCCCCTCCCTTCCCAGTGAACAGCTGGTGCCAGGAGAGGACCCAGAGGGTCATTTGAAAAATGGAATTAAAAAGAAAGCTATAGACCTTATCCAAGTAATGATCTGGTACAAGACCACTGAATTGAATGGGATTTACAAATAAGCCAGCCTATGTTGATTGTATTTCACATTCCTTGTACAGTGGTATCTCGGGTTAACTTTGCTTCAGGATGAGAACAGAAATCGTGATCCGGCGGCACAGCAGCAGCAGGAGGCCCTATTAGCTAAAGTGGTGCTTCAGGTTAAGAACAGTTTCAGGTTAAGAACAGACAGACCTCTGGAACAAATTAAGTACTTAACCCAAGGTACCACTATAATTTATGCCAAGAGCCACAGAAAGCCATGTTGGCCCAATAGAAATATATATATAAAACCCACAGAAGGGCAATACCTTGATAATGACCAACCAAACTATAACAAATTATCTATCATTGGATTTAAACTAAATATACATAAACAGGGGAACAGAGGAAAATGTGTTGCTGGCAATCACAACATGCCCAAACTCAAAGTTTGTAACAGATATTGCAAAACACCTTGAAAATATTAAAGGGATTTCTCAGCAGGGTTTCTGGACATTTGTTCGTTCAGGGAACCTCAATGGGTAATTTCAAGCACACTGCTATCTAGGGCATTTCATAAGTAAACATTTGAGTCATCTTTCACAGTATCACTCAAAGGCTGGATTAATTTTTTTATTTTGCAGCATTACCTGAAAAGGGATACTTCAAACGTACAAATTGCTATGTCAATCAATCAATCAATCAATCAATCAATCAATCAATCATTATTACGGTCCAGAGACCCAACAAATGGTTACAAAGCAATACACAATTCAGACAGCCTACCTCCACCTTAAACAAACATTTTGTTCATACTTAGAGATAGGTATCATTGGTTCATGCAACCACCGATAAAAACTTCGCCATTGCTAATGTTCTAGCGTTTGTCCGGTCTTCCAATAGGAACCTGACATAGTGAGCCTCTGATTTTCCCGGGAAAGGTTCCAGCAAGGGGAGTATCAGTTCAACCCTGGCTTGCTCGTATTTCGAACAGTGCAGCAAAATATGTTGTATAGAATCGATGTCTTGGGCACACGAGCAAAGTCTATCCTGGTAGAGAACACCTCTCAACCTGCCATCCAACACTGCAGAAGGAAATACGTTTCGTCTGGCTTTGGTGAATAACCTTTGATAATTAGGTACTGTCAAGTTTCTAATGTAAGGTGTTAACTTAAAGACATGCCCATATTGTACTCCTACTGCCAATGGAGTACAGTGGGTTACATACGCTTCAGGTTACAGACGCTTCAGGTTACGGACTCCGCTAATCCAGAAATAGTACCTCGGGTTAAGAACTTTGCTTCAGGATGAGAACAGAAATCGTGCTCTAGCAGCATGGCAGAGCAGGAGGCCCCATTAGCTAAAGTGGTGCTTCAGGTTAAGAACAGTATCAGGTTAAGAACAGACCTCCGGAATGAATTAAGTACTTAACCCGAGGTACCACTGTACAGACAGCGTGTGATCGAGATCGCAAGTCACTGTATGTATTATCCCATAATCTTTGCTATGTTTTCCTGGGCTTAGTGAGTAGGCCTTAATTATCCTGCAGCTAATCTTCAATTATGCATAAAAACGATTAAGAAGCTGTCCCTACCAATTCCAAGTGGATAAAACAAATTGTAAGAGGCTCTTGTGGCTGTAGATTCCAGCATTTATTAAAACCCAGGGATGCATTTTGGGGCTTTAGAATATAAAAGCATATGCAGTTATTTTACTGTTCTGTCTTCAAAGGGGCATTCGCAAGATGCTACTGGTGTGACTATATTGGTTGATCCAAACATAACACAATTTAATAGAGTTTTTGCTAGATGATCAGAAAGCCAAGTCAAGGAACCTATGCTAACACTTTTGAAGGCAGAATTCTGTAGGCTGGTGCTTGTTGTCAAAGCTTTCTATAGAGGCTTTAACAGTTAAAATCAAGATTTATGTACCCATAAATATGGGGTTGCCATATTTCAAAAAGTGAAAATCTGGACACAGCACAAAATTGTTTAGCTTTCTTTTTGGATGGGCAAAGTCATTTTTAGTTTTGCCCAAAGCTGTTGAACTTTTCCTGCAAAATCTCAAAGGGGGGGGGGGTGAGCTTTTTTTTGGTTTGGTTTTGATGAAATTCGCCAAAATCTACACTTCCAACATGGACTCCCTTATGTCCAGATGTTCCTGGACATTTTAGCAATTTCCACCCAGATGCTGTTTATGAGGGCTGAATACCAGCTATAACCAGGAAATTCCGGACATATGGCAACCCTAATAAATATACAATAAGCCACTGGAAATATGTTCACCACCAACAAGACACATTCCATGCAGCTAGTTCCAGTCAATCATCTAGCACAGGGGTGTGGAACTGGATTTCGATTTTTATCTCCTCAATCCTCTGTGAGGCTGCAAGACTGGTGACTGGGAACGGCTGCCGGGACCATATAATACCAGTCCAAAAAGATCTAGATTGGCTCCCAGTACATTTCCGAGCACAATTCAAAGTGTTGGTGCTGAACTTTAAAGCCTTGAATGGCGTCTCCACCCCCATAGATAGTTCAGCCCAGACACTGAGGTCCAGCTCCAAAGACCTTCTGACGGTTCTCTCTCTGTGAGAAGTCAAGTTACAGGGAACCAGGCAAAGGGCCTTCTCAGCAGTGGCTCCAGCCCTGTGGAATGTAAACAACTATCTGACTTTTAGAAGATATCTGAAGGCAGCCCTGTATGGGGAAGTTTTTAATGTTTGATGTTTTGCTGTGTTTGATGCCTTAATTTGATGGAAGCCACCTATAGTGGCTGGGGCAACCCAATCAGATGGGTAGCATATTAATTATTATTATTTTATTATTATTATTATTATTATCAGGTTTAGCAGTTGGATGGAGTACAATGATGACATGTGAGCAGAGGCGTAGGTAGGGGTGTGTGGGAGCAGGGCACACTGGGCACCACAGTGTGGGGGGTGGCACTTACCATGGGGCCTGCCTGAGCCACTAGTCTCTTCTGGGAGTGATGCAGTGGCTTGGGCGCCTGCAGGCTGTGCACTGCCCGAAACAGCAGCATGGGGCTTGTGTCCGCCCACACGCACCGCCCTAGGTAACCGAGCTACTAGCTACAACACTGCATGTGAGCTGTTTTTTGCCCATGCAAACCCACTTTGGCCCAGCCATGTCCTTACCTGCCCTACCTTAAGTAATATATGATGTCAAGTGAAAGGCCAGCAGGCATGGCTTGGCCAGAGGCTCCCCACCCTTGACCTACCAGCTGCATTTGCATCAACTTATTCACTTGAATCATTGCTTCAAATGCACACACTTAAACTTGGGAAGCACCCAAATGCTATGACGAAATAAAAATGCAAAAACTTCCAAGAATGAAAACAGCTAAAATGGTCACACTGTATCTCACAAAGGCCTCCTCACAAAGCAGCTGAGGTAAAGGCCAAAAGACCAAAAAGCCAATAAGGGCAAGACAGGCATGCACTGTGTGTGCATATGTTCCAACTTCATTCCCTGGCAATTCCAATTAATTTTTTAAAGCATCTCTGGTTGTTGGACATTTGCCTGAGACCTCTGAGTAAACAATTTCTATGACTGTAACTTGCTTTAATCTGTTTTTACATCTTTGTATGCCACCTTTGCACAGTTCAAACCAAGCTCAAGACATGAAAAAATACGTAACTACAACATAACAAAAATAGTTAAACAATACCTAAAATATTTGAAAATACACAACCAACCTGAACAATTTCCAAATAAATCACAGTATCTAATATAAACATACAAAAAACTCACAGTGACACCTCCCCCCAACAAAAACCACTAAACAATATCCCACCCCAAAAGCCTCAGCTTTTGTCAGTCAGGGCCCCTACCTCCCAGGCCAGATGGAGGAGGCTTGCAAGGCAGGGAGCAGGTCTTCCAGAACTCACTCCAACATGGTTTTTACTAGTGTGTTGTAATGTACCCTAGAACCTTAGGGTGAAGGACAGATTAGGAATAATGGTGGTGGAGGTGAGTCACAATCTACTGGGCAGATTCACTCCCTCCCCCTTGCCCAAAAGACACCAGGCCCACAAATTATTTCAAAGAACTGAAGCTGGGGAATTTGAAAAGCAGAAAGAGGATGCTTATCAGGGGAAAGAAGGAAGTCCCTGCAAGCTTCTTTGAGTTGCAGTGGTGGCCTCACTTAGAAATGATGTTCAAATCCTTTGCAGGGAAGAAGAAGAAGACTGGAAGTGAGTACAGACTGTCCAACAGTCAAATGGACTACATGAATGAATGAATGAATGATTGAATGATTTATTGATTTACAAGTCACATCTAAAAATTGACTCACTGTTAATTGGTTCAATGGCAGGTTTAGCTAGCCGAGTGCTAGCTTTGTTTTCTTTCAGGAGACTGATCCATTTTCTAGTTAAAAATTCTCTTACAACTGCAGATTCCAAAACTTCTGATTTTTGATCTGGGGGGGGAAAGGCAATGTATGTAGGAGGACAGTGTTGGAACAGAGTAAAACATGCACACACACACAAAGGAGGAATAAACAGGCCTTCACACGGGGCAACTTTTCTGTAAAGTACATGCCCTGGAAATCACAGGAATCAAAGAAGGAAAGCCACCTGACATAGAACCAGGTGCAGGTCCAGTTTAGCCCCCACACTTCTTATATTCATATTCATTCCATGCACAATAGATGTTACGCTCAATTAAATGTACACAGGATGAACAGTAGGGCTGCAATCCTATGCTCTCCTTAAATTGAGTGCTGGTGAACTCATTAGGGCTAATCTTCTGCGTAAATATACTTTAGATGGCATGTCATCCACTTTTCACATTAATGCTTATATAGAACAGCTACCACCTCTTGCCATGCCCACCCTTCCCTGCTGCTGCAACACATGGGCATGCAGCCACTGTTAGCCTGGGCTGAATGGTCTGGCTGTACAACATGAACTAAGAGCAGGCTTGTATGAGGAAAATGTGTGTAGAGCCTTCCACACTGTTTTGCTCAAGTAGTTATCACTGGTGTGAAAGGATGGCACAAGTACAGAACCTGAAATGGGTGCAGGATTCCTCAGCTTTTCCTGTATTAGTTGCCTCCTACATCTCTGCCTTTCTCTTACATTAGCAAAGAGCTTTGTCTGTCCACAATTGTCACCCTAGCAAAGGGAAGTTAGTGGTCACCTGCACTTACTCAGGTGAACCCAAGACATATGGAAGATGGAAGGTCTTCCTACCGTCACCACCACTAAACATCTACACTTCCTCCTTGGTGCATAATGCTTCCTGTACAGTATTGCTAAGTGTCTTCAGCAAAAATAACATTCTGACCTGGTAAACCAGTATTCTGAGTGTTCTGCTGTGAACACTGCAAATGACGTTTCCCTTTCTCTGTCTTCCACCCTTCTGCTTTCCTTTGCATTTTTGCTGATCTAAGTCTCCTCCCACTAATCATAGGATTGAATGAAGAACTGATAAAAATGCATAGGGAACCTAACACACCTTCATCATTTTGACTTGATGATTGCCATATGCTTTCAGACAGATCCAACACAGCACGGCATTCTGACTCCTCTCCAGAGTAATAAGATTCAAATGGGTCATTTTCATATTGTCTGTAGGTTTCCTCCTCTCCTTCACTGAAAGACGTAAATGTATCCTCTGAATAGTCTGGGATGGAGCTGCTGCAATGCCTCCTCAGGTCCATCTGCTCTGATGCATGCGTCCCAGAGTTGTCTGCCCAGCTAGTTACAAGGATGTTCAACTAAAAATAATCAATGCAAAATTAATTATAGATGTAATACTAGGGAGCTAATAGGGAGCTAATAGAAAAATATCACTCTGTACACTGTCAGCACAACGGTCAACAATGAACTCTGAATATTAGTCTGAAATGCAGCAATACCACCAGTGATTAATTGCACAACCCCCACATTTATGAATAAAATGCAAGAGGATAACCATGTTAGCCTGTTGTAGCAAAAAGTAAAATAATAAGTGGCATCTTAGAGACTAATGGCTGCATCCAAATTCACACTCAAAGCAGAACCATTGAAATTAATGGATCTGTTAGTCACATTCATTAATTTTAATGGTTTTACTCCCAGTATGACTAACACTGGGTACAAATGCTGTGTGTACCTGGGAATAAGGCTAACTGAACTACAATCTATTTATTGTGACCTAAAAGTTTTTGAGGATTACTAGTACACAAAAGCTTGTGCCCCAATGCAGTCAGTATTTGTTTTATGAAATGTTATACTCCAATTTCTCTTAAAGCAAGGCTTAATGTAGCTTATTAAAAAAGCACCTAACACATGTGAATAACCACCCTCCCCTCCAAAAAAAAAAAAAAAAAAAAAGAGCACAAAAAAGGAACAGAAGGAGTAAAATTACAGTGGTACCTCGGGTTATAGACGCTTCAGGTTACAGACGCTTCAGGTTACAGACTCTGCTAACTCAGAAATAGTACCTCGGGTTAAGAACTTTGCCTCAGGATGCGAACAGAAATCACATGTTGGCGGCGCGGCGACAGCGGGAGGCCCCATTAGCTAAAGTGGTACCTCAGGTTAAGAACAGTTTCAGGTTAAGAACGGACCTCTGGAACAAATTAAGTTCTTAACCCGAGGTACCACTGTACTGGGCATTGAAAGCACAGGTAAAAAGAAGTTTGCCTGATACTGAAAAGACAGTACATAATCATGACACCAGACAAATTTGCTTGGCACTGAATTTCACAACTAGGGCACCAAGGCCATTTGGTTCTTACAGAATATGACAGTAATTCAGGTATCCCAGTCTCAAGCCATTTAGGTTCAATAATTTTGAATCAAAAACAATATGGCAGCCAATGTATATCCTAAGAACTTGTGAAATACATTTTAGATGTATACTCTGCTCTACAAAAACATTATCAAGGCAGCTTACAATAAAATCTTTAAAACATGCTACAACAATTAATGCATTAAAATAAGCAAAACACAAAACTCTATTAAAGCAGCACCCCATAAATAAACCATAAAAGTGAATAGGTTGAAAAGCTTTAAAGCCTGTGAAAATTAAGAGCCTCTGCCTAGTATTAGGAAGATATCAGAGTGAGTGACAATAGCGTGAGTCTTTTGGGTGAGAAATTGCTGCATGTTCCTTGTCAGAAATTGAAATCACACATGCGAATACAAGTGATATTCACTATCATTGTTTTTTTACTCTGCAAACTTTACATAAATACTTAGATAAAACTTTTAATTAAAAGACACAGTAACCCTGGAACATCAATAGGGAATTGCCTGTCCACACTAGACAGGCTAATGCTGCAAGTATTATTATTTTTATAAAAAAAATTAATGGTCACAGATAAGGTCTGGAAATACATGGATGAGTAACAGAGAAGCATATAATAAAAGGTTTCGTATCACTTGAACATATTTTCAAGTGACGGAGCACTCAGAGCAGTTTCCCACCCCTAGTTTTAAAAAAGATGTATTGCTTAATACAGTGGTACCTCGGTTTACGAACTTAATCGGTTCCAGAAGTCCGTTCTTAAACCAAAACCGTTCTTAAACCGAGGCACACTTTTCCTAATGAGGCCTCCCATCGCCGGTGCCCTTCCACCGTTCGGATTCCGTTCTTAGACCAAGGTAAAGTTCTCAAACCAAGACACTGTTTCCGGTATTGCAGAGTTTGTAAACCAAATCTTTCTTAAACCGGACTGTCCTTAAACCAAGGTACCACTGTACTTATAAATCCTACAAGCCCAGAAAAATTGGCAGGTACTTTAGATTCTATTTTGTTAAGCTTTTTTTCTTTACAGAGACAGACCAGTATCAAAAGAAAAGAAAAAATCCACCACCACAAGCAAAACAATTAACTCTAGCAGGGAAATACAATTCATTTTTCTGTAACTAAGATAAAACTGCCTCTAGTACACACTGGCATGATAAAAATTACATATTCTATAAGAAATATTTGCACACTGATAGCCTAATTTTAAAAGCAAAAACCTTCATACATAAAGAAGTAACCCTCTAAAAGAATTGAGAAGATAAGGTCCCATATTTTTTTAACAAGCACAAATGCATTTTACTTCAATGATGCTATCAGGACTATCATGTATCCAGAAGGTACACTGGATAAATGCTCTTTTATTTTATTTAAGCACCCAAGCATAGTTTAGCAGCACAGCAGAAATTACCTTCTGTCCATGTTTAAAAAGGACCAACTTGGCATGTTCCTGACAACTTCAGGCAAGTTTATAGTCGGGAACAAATTAGAATACTTGGGTGACTTCAGCCGGCAATCTAAATTCAGGCTATGGCAACAAAGGGCCAGGTGAGATCCTGACAGCACATCCTGATGCTTCTTCATTCAGAAGCAAATTCTGTTGTGGTCAGTGAAGCTTATTCCCTAGTGTATTCAGGATTACATATTGTTTTGCCTGGGAATAAGGACTAAGATCAACAGCTTCACAGACCACACATTTAAGAGAAATCGTATATATCAGGAACACCATAGAAAAAGCCTGCAAACACCACAACTGCTCCCTCCAATCCTCCTTGCTCAAACTCCAACTCTCGACAAGTTTCAAAGGTACTGGTGCAAGGGCTCTCAAGATTGCGCGTGCAAAGGATTGCTAGGCACTTTCTCTTGTTTTGTTTTGTTTTTTTGCTGTTTTCTCGCTCTTTTGGGGTGCCACTTCTGGGTTCGTGGTGATGCGTGCATGCACAGTGCCTTTAACACACATAAATGGGTAGTTGCCTGTACAGAGCTGTTTTTAACTGAATACAGTGGTACCTCAGGTTAACCACTTAATTCATTCCGGAGGTCCGTTCTTAACCTGAAACTGTTCTTAACCTGAGGTACCACTTTAGCTAATGGTGTCTCCCGCTGCCGCTGCACCGCTGCTGCATGATTTCTGTTCTCATCCTGAAACAAAGTTATTAACCCGAGGTACTATTTCTGGGTTAGTGGAGTCTGTAACCTGAAGCGTCTGTAACCTGAAGTGTATGTAACCTGAGGTACCACTGTACAAAGCATTCTGAACCTTTCAAATACGTGATCGTGATAACTATTACTATTCACCACTCATTTCGCATTGGACCTATGAGAAAAGGGCCACATAGTTCAGAGGAAGAGCTCTGCATTGCAAAAGGTCTCAGGTTCAAAACGCAGCATCTCCAGGAAGAGACCCTTGCTTGAAACCCCGGGGGGTGGGGTGACCACTGCTAGTTGATGAACTGTAGAGTGTAGATAATACCGAGGTAGATGGGCCAACTCTGCACGAGGCAGCACTCCTATGTTTACAACACCCCTGTAAGGTAGACCAGTATTAATAAAAGCAGCCACAGCCGATAAAAGCTGGGCAGCTGATTGCCAGGTTAAGCAGCTGCTACATCCTAGCACAGCGACGCAGAGCTAATTGATAACTCTGAAAAAAGGGGGAGCGTTCGTGACTAAATCTTCTCTTCTTAAATGCAGGAGGGGGGGGGAGACACCATAAGAAGGAGGGAGTAGGCGTTTTGGGCCTCCTTTTCCAAAGACGAGGAAACGCCAGAGATAGACTGGCTACATGCATTTGTTTTCAAACCCCCCCCCCCCCGCGAGCCTCTCACCTAAATGCAGCTTGGCTTTGAATCAAAGCCCAGCCCGCCTCGCTCCCTGTCGAAGGCCGCTCGCTGCAGTTGCCATGGCTCCCGCGAGGCAGCAGCGGGTGTCACGCTCTTAACTTCCCTCCCGCTCACGTTGCCGTCGCTCTCGGGTTCTGCTTCGAGTGGTTGGTTTGCATCTAGGTCTGATGTTTCCTTCCACCCGCATTCAGCGCGATCGTCCTTTGCAGGTTTTGGGGTTGCCAAGCAAGACACAATTTCACCTGCCCTAGCCAGAATCCCACCACAAATAATTTGGAGCGATGTCGTGTGTGTGTGGCGGCGGCGAGACATTTATGTAATGTAATAGGAATATTTAAATAATTTAAGCAGGCGGTCTGCACAAGTCCATAGGGACTTTTATTAGAAGGGGTTTCCACACACACCCCAGCCCCGCAAAGAGTTTCCAGGGGGATGGCGGGACCAATCAGGACGTGCTCAAGGGGGGTGGGTTGCGTTTTTAGGTTCATTTTACTAAGCCATAGCTGTCAACTTTTCTCTCGCGAGGAATTCTATTCGGAATAAAGGAATTTCCCTTTAAAAAGGGGGAAAGTTGACGGCTATGATGGTAGCTTCATTCACTGAAGAAAGGTCCTTTTCTGCTTATGGCGCAGAGGCAAGCAGATCACGGTGCTAGAGGTTTTTTTCAAACAAAATTGGGCAACATCTGTAAGTGTCTTTCAGTTTCCATCAGCAATCTTAAGGGAACCAACAGCTGTGGCCTTTTTTCAAAAGGAGAAATGCTATATTGCTTTGAACTAGAGGCGGGAAAGCTGGCTCTGAAAATGAAGTTAGGATATTTTTCAGACATTGCCACCTCTCTCATTTCACAAATGGAATCAAAGGCGCTCTTGTATGCTTGTGTATGAGGTTGCTTCTAGTCCACAAAAGCCCAGCGCAAAGTCATGCCGGTCTCCTGAGAGCCACGCAGAGCTGCCTGCAGTCCTGGGCTTCGCGCAGCTCTGCGCAACGCTAGGGAGCCCGGCGCGAAGTTGCGCCGGTCTCCCGAGGGTTGCGCAGAGCTGCCTGCATTCTGAAGCCTGGGGCGCACTGAAGAGCGCGCCCGGGCTTTCCGCAGCTCTCCGCAAGCCTGGGGAGACCGGCGCGACTTCCCGCCGGGCTCCCTAGGCTTGCGGATAGCAGGCTGTTCTTGGGGCTGGGGTCGGGGGAAGCTCGAGCTTCCCCGCGCCAGCCCCGTGCCTGGGGGGGGGGATTTTTTTCTTTATTCCCCCCCCCAAAAAAACTAGGTGCGTCCTATGGGGCGAAAAATACGGTAGATTGGATTTACTTACTGTATATAGAGTACAGTGGTATCTCGGGTTACATACGCTTCAGGTTACATACGCTTCAGGTTACATACGCTTCAGGTTACATACGTTTCAGGTTACAGACTCCGCTAACCCAGAAATAGTACCTCGGGTTAAGAACTTTGCTTCAGGATGAGAACAGAAATCGTGGAGCGGCGGCGCAGCAGCAGCAGCAGGAGGCCCCATTAGCTAAAGTGGTGCTTCAGGTTAAGAACAGTTTCAGGTTAAGAATGGACTTCCAGAACGAATTAAGTACTTAACCCGAGCTACCACTGTAAATAGATGCAGATCGAATGGCTGCTAGAGGCACAGAAAGAAGAGCCAGTTAAAAGTTGGCAATGCTTCTTTGTCACTTCAGTCCTGCAAGGCGTGACATGCATGGAAACTGTCTTATACAATTGGTCCATCTAGCTCAATATTGTCTACACTGACTGGCAGCAGCTCTCCAGGATTTCAAAAAGGGAATTTCTTCTTGCCCTACCTGGAGCTGATAGGAACTGAAGCCAAATCTTCTGTATGCAAGCCATTTGCTCTTCCACAGAACTATGGCTCTTTCTCATGCACAGGAATCTGCCTTTTTTGAAGTCAGACCATTGGTGCATCTAGCTCAGTTTTGTCTTGATTGACTGGCAGTGACTCTCTAGAGTTTCAGGTACGAGTCTTTCCCAGCCCTACCTGGAAGTGCCATTGAGAATTGAACTGGGCCCCTTCCTGCAGGCTTGCAAAGCTTGCTATGAGCCCAGATGTCTCCTTCCGTGCTTTCAGTCTGTGGATTTCCAACCCAGGCCTTTTCATTGTCTTTCTGCAGATCACATCACTGCCAACAATGCCCCCTGTTCCTGTCATAATTTATATTTTGAAGAGCATCATTCTTGGAAGTAAACAGTTGTTTTTTCCCCTAGAACCTGAAGGTCCTAATAGATAGTCCAGCCTAGTTGTGTCATGGGATATTAAGATTCGTCAGTGTTAGTATTCTCAAGCTGTTTCTATACAGAGTGTTAGTGCTGTAGTGCTGTTAAGAGACTCTGACAAGCTCTTGTAGAAGTGCATTTAATTGTATGTTAAGTGATTTTTTAAAAAATCAGCTCTATGTCTAACTAGTGGCAAACACTCTAATTTTCACACTGTTGTTAACAATGTGCCCATCATTACTACGTGTGTGTGTGTGTGTGTGTGTGTGTGTGGAGAGAGAGAGAGAGGGAACTTGTACTCTTCAAGCACCCCTTTTGGGGTGCAATACACTATGTGCAGGGTTGGTTATACCATTAGATGGAGTGAGGGTGCTGCCTCAGGTGGCAGATTCTGGTGTGGCGGCAGCAGCAGCAGCAGCCCTGCCCCTCTTCCCTCTTGGGTCCCATATGTTAGCCTCTTGCCCATAGGTTCAATGGGCAATGCTGACTTCAGCATTAAAGTCAGGTTTACTAACTAGTCGGGTGAAAAATCTGTACATCAAACTGAGATTTGCTATAGGGAGCAAAATGTTTTGAGGCTGTACCTGACTCTGTGCACAGAGAAGCATTTCATACAATGAGAACTAGACAATCAAAGTACAAAACTTTACCCCCCGCCCCCAGAAATAGATAAAGGCCATTCACTTGTACAGTAGAAGTGCTCACTCAGGGACACGCATGCTCATGGGGAACCCAGCAATGAAGAACTAAGTCCTATCTTTTATTTTACAGCATTTTATAATAACAAGGTTTGCGATGACACTAACATTTTTTCCCTGAGGAGAGACTGTTCTTTTCTAAATTAAACATTCTTCATTCTTACCACTCACAACTGGTTTATTTTGTGGACAGTAAAGGCAGCAAAGGCTGGTAGCTTCTGAGAAAATTAAAGATACAGTACCATTGTCGTTGACATAGAAAGAACGTCTGTCACAAAACATATATAACATATTAACATGTGAAGTTTTAACGGCAGATAAACATACATAAATTAACAAAAGCAGATAGAAATCAGCAAAGCTAAGTCCTACTTAGAGAAGACCCATTGAAATTAATGGCCATGATGACCAACTTAGGTCCATTCATTTCAATAGGTCTACAGCCTTACTATAGGGTTAACACTGGATACAGCCCATTGCCTCTTACTGGTGTTGTGAGTGCTTGCATAGCGGGGTCTTGTGTCCTGTTTTATAGTGTGCAGTCTTCTGTTTGAAGTTACAGTCCAAAGAAAAGAAGGGGTGGGGGAGGAGGACTTGAAGCTGTCCACCTCCAGTTAGCACCTGGGCAGCAGTCCGAGGGGGTACACAGATCACCTGGACCCAGTGCTCTCCATGGTGGTTTGATGCAGTGTCTTTCCATTGCAGAAGGAACACTGGTTAGAGTGTTCAACTAGAACCTGGGAGACCAGGGTTCAAATCCCCACTCAGCCATGAAGCTCACTAGGTGACCGTGAGCCAGTCACTCAATCTGAGTCTGACCTACCTCACAGGTTGTTGTGAGGATAAAATGCAGAGGAGAAGAACCGTGTACACCACCTTCAGCTCCTTGAAGGTAGAGTGCAGTTCAAGGGGTGTGGGGCACCTGGGCGCTGAATTCTGGGGGGCACCAGGTGCCCACTGCTGAAGCCACCTAAGCTCTTAACTATCTACCTGTTATGAAATAATAAATAATTTTGATCAAGCTAGAAAAACAAAATACATATATACCTAGGTATTACCAAAATGTATACCTACTGTTTCACTAAAGGACTTTCGACTTTGTGGCTCATTTACCAAAGACGCACCACACCAGCAGCAGCAACTGTCATTCACAACGGCGGCGCTTCAGACTCAATGACGACGTTGTCATTCTCAATGGCGCCGTGCACACAAAATTAACTCTTGCATCAAAATATTATGTTACATGTTTTATTGAGCTGTGCTGCTATGTGGCAGCAGGGTCAGCGGCACCTTTGACACAACTGATGTTTCTCCTAAATAGGAGCCTAAACAGTACTTATAAGTTTCAGTGTGGTGGTGTTGTATACTTAAGTATAAGTGTAATGTAAATAAATGAGCAAATAAAAAAGTTTGTTTCTTTTTCCTCCCTTCTTTCGTAAACAAGAGATAAGGCGTAAGCGTGGTGTCTGACATAAACATAATAAAAGTTAATTTGGGGGCTAAACTAAATTTGGAGGCACTGGGCGAATCTTTGCACCCCTGTGGTGCATATGCTAAAGATGGCCCGGATAGGGTGGGATATAAATGTAATAAGTAATTGCATCAGTACCAGCTGCCTGTCACCCTGGGTGTAAAGAAACAAAGTGTAAGGTAAACCAGACTCTCTCTCACACATGTCAGTGCTGTATCCAGTTGGGAAAGGTTTATGATTGAATAGCCGCCACTCTTTCATATGGAGGGGGGCAGTTTAAGGGGGACACTCAAAGACACTTGCACCTGCATCTTGTGGTCTCAGTGTTTAAAGTGAGAATCTCCCCCATCTGTCAATTATAGCCTATACTACGGACTTTGCACCATAAACCTTCCAAGTCTCCAATACTCTTTTAATAAGGCAGCTAATCCTATAAAGTTGGGGTGCAGAACCTCCAGCCTGAGCCCAAATGCAGCTCTCTCTGTTTTTATTTTCTTATCTTGGGATTCTCCCTTGGCTACATCTTTTTTCTACGTCATCAGCCCCACTAACCTTGCTCCCCTCCCTCCTTCAGTGCTTTTGCCTGCCTGGAACGTGCCCTTCAACTGTGATAATACTTCTTGCTTCTCTGGATGCAGATATGTGCATGGTACTAAAGAAACCTTCTAACTTTTGCATAGTTTAAATAGAGTTTCCTGCACTAAGTATGGGTAACAGTAATTTCTCTGCCTCTTTTGCCTCCTGCTTCACCCACCACAGACATGGCCCCCATGGTGGTGGTGGTCCTTGGGCTGATTCCCCCCCCCCCCATTGTTTATGAAGTCTCTCTGTACCTTTCTACTGCTAGGGAAGTGGTAACCCATATCAATATTTTAAAGAGCATCAATAGTGTGAGTTTAGGGGGGGGTATAGGATGCATGCCCGAGACCCTTCTAATTCCTAGATCTAACAAAGGTTAAAATCTAATGGAGGATTCAGTTGTAGCAAGGCTAGCTTCTTGGTGGTGGCCCTCTAGCATGAGTTGTTAAGGAAGTGGCTCTGGGTGCCTCCCCCCTCTCAACTGGCTGTTAGTTAGAAGGGCAAAAACCAGAGCTAAGGTGTTTATGAACTATAAGCAGAAGGCAGAAGTTGGAAGCCTGTCAGGGAAAGTCTTGCTTGATTTCTGTTGGAATCTAAGGCTGTGGCTAAGGGAGAAGCAAGACTTTATTGGGGTGATAATGCTGCGAGCTCCTCTATCCTATGCTCAGGTTGTAAAAAGGTAAAGGTAAAGGGGCCCCTGACCATTAGGTCCAGTCGTGGCCGACTCTGGGGTTGCGGCGCTCATCTCGCTCTATAGGCCGAGGGAGCCAGCGTTTGTCTGCATACAGCTTCCGGGTCATGTGGCCAGCATGACTAACCTGCTTCTGGCGAACCAGAGCAGCGCACAAAAACGCCGTTTACCTTCCCACTGAAGTGGTACCTATTTATCTACTTGCACTGAGGTGCTTTTGAACTGCTAGGTGAGGGTATTTGAACCGCCAACCTTCTGATCGGCAAGTTCTAGGTTCTGTGGTTTAACCCACAGCGCCACCCACATCCCTCAGGTTGTATATATGTATAAATAAATCATATATCCTAAACAAACCACAGGCTCTGCTATCCCTCATTCCAAGGAAAACAGAATGCTGTGTAAGCACGTGTAACCCCTGGAATATCAAACCACTTGAAGATTATGGTGGTGTGCAACAATACAGTTCAAAAGCTCCTTTAAAGGAATAGTACAGTCATACCTCGGGTTGAAGTAGCTTCAGGATAAGTACTTTTGGGTTGGGTGCTGCGGCGACCCGGAAGTAACGGAGCACGTTACTTCTGGGTTTCGTTGCTTGCGCATGTGCAGATGGTCAAAATGACACCACGCGCGTGCACGGAAGCGGCAAATCGCGACCCGCGCAGACGCACGAACGCAGGTTGCGTTTGCTTCTGTATGCGAACGGGGCTCCAGAACGGATCGCATTCGCATCCAGAAGTACAAGTGTAATGGATATACTATTGAAACTGAAATTACACTTAGCCACCATTTATCATGTAATAGCAGAATATTGCATTTAAAATTACTTGAGATATGCATCCTTTGGAAGGACTGCTGCCTTTTTTTTATTTCAATAAAATGGCTTCAATTTCCATTTATCCACATCTTCAGCTGGGAAACAGTCTTCAATCCAGTTGTTCTGCGTCTGCCCCTGATGGACCAGAAATCGTGCATACAAATTAAATGTTACTAGTGTGAGTTGGTTAAGATTTTAATGAAACTGCGGAGTAAAGATTAATAGTCAAATGTAGGGATCTCAACCAATTAAGGATTTTCAGTTGATTCATTATCAGGCTTTTATCTGCCAGCAGCCCTAACCATGGCATAACTATGGTGTCAGTTGTAGGGCAGCTAAAGTTGTGGCTAAGCCAAAATGAGATTTGCAGGCGTGACTGATCAGCTGCTTGGCCACACATGCAAATCTTCCCAAGCATGACAATCCATGGATTGTCAATGCAAGAAAAACTACTTTACCTGATATCAAGTGATTGACAGGTGGGCAACCCCCAACACCTGTAAAACATGTCCCACAGACTGTGGGGAAGGTAAGGATGCTAGGACCTAGGATTCACAGGCCATTCACCACTGGTTTCACATAAAGAGGAAACGCACCCTGTATCATCAGTGGTTCCCTGTGGCTGCATGTTGCAAGTAAATATTGGTAAGCTACAACGCTGTGCACGCTGACCTAGAAATAAGCCCCACTGACCTTGCTTGTTGTGCATAGGATTGCACCAGAAGGCTAGCAGGCTTCAGGGGAAGCTTGCTTGCTCTTATCTTATCCTATGGTCTAGGGTACTAGGAGTCCCCAGGACACAATTTCTAATACCATTTCCTGCTAATCAGTGGCAATGGCCCTGATTTAGGAGCCTCAGTACAACTGCAGTAAAGTACGTCATGAAGAAAATAGGGAGAAGTTCACCGATTCAGGGAAGCGTTTTTCTTAATTCTTAATTGCAAACTCACAGCACCATGTTGTCATGAAACTGAAGTTTATTCTTTGACACCAGTTGCCCAATGAAATTTTGCAGAGGCAATTATAGTTGAGCTTCACAGAGGTTAAGGGACCTTCCCAAAATTCACACTCTAGAACAAGTGTAGTGCAGGGCCTGAGCTCCTCTGTTGTGACATGAAACAGAGAAACGCCACTTCTTCATCCCTGAATTCATTATCCGGTAATGAGAATACGTATATTACGGATGCAGCCTCCCCACTGCCAGTCTCCTTTAAATTGGTTATATTATCAGGCAAGTAGAACAACAGGTTCATAGGGTTCACAAATCCAGCAGCTGAATTAAAGGCTTCCACTTAAAGCCTATGGACTCCCTCTCGTGATGTAATAAGTTTGCTTATTAACATTTCTGATGCGTAATTATGTGCCTTTCAATCATGTTGCTGGTCTGCATATCCAGCTAAAGAAATGTGGAGGCAGGGAGATAGAGAGACAAGCAGCAGGGAGCTAATACTGAATTTGGTACATGTGTTAAGCAACAAACTGCTCAAGGGATTCATCTGTTTATGTGTGACAGGGAGCTTTCTGAGAATATTTAAATAACTATGGGTGACGCTCAATGGCCATTCACGTGTAGGAAGTGTTACTACTCTCTCAGGGTACTTGAGGTGCGGTGGGGGGTGGGGACTGGACATCTCTGGAGTAGCACTGTGCCAAACCTTCAATTTCTCACAAGTTTTCTTCCCTTGCAAAAGAGTTTGGCATTTCACCGCTCCTCACCTCATTTACATAGTGCTTTTGAATTTCTTTAGCATTTCTGTACCTTTGCAGGGTTGAGCTTCCCATATCATTGCAAAACTGCTGTGGGCAGTGGGTTTTTTAAAATTTCCATTAAATGTTTTTCCAGTGAACTGCAGATTCTTGATCTGAAAAAGCCTTATGGGAGAAGTTGCCTTTATGATGTCTTCTCCTGTTTTAATTAAAGGGGGTGGGGGGGAATTGGCTATCAAGCACGTAAGATTGGTGTACCCACGGATTTTGTTTTTAAAGGAAGTTCTTCCTTTCACCTTTTATTCCTCTTAAATTTCAACGCTGATTTATTTAAAAGTAAAAATACTTCCCTTAAAATAAAATAAAACCGAACAGTTGCCAGGCACACAGTAAGCAGCCTCTCCACCTTCATGTGCTTTCAGGATACCTAGATACCTAGATGAAGATGGTTTGGAGCTCTGAAGTTAGTTCTGCCAGGGCACTGGAGGTGATGCTGGACACAGGAAGGAGGAACCAGATATCAGATCTCGCTGCCCAACACCAGAGCTCTGTCTCTGACACTGAAGAGCAACATCCACCCAGGAGCTACAGGGCTGCACCCTCATTTGCTATTTTAATTTGGGTATCGTGCTAATTCTGTTATAGGCTTATTTCTCTAAATTGGTTCAGTGGCTTATTTTGTTATTGCTTTGTTTTCAGTTACATTAAGGTAAAGGTAAAGGGACCCCTGACCATTAGGTCCAATCGTGACTGACTCTGGGGTTGCGGCGCTCATCTCGCTTTATTGGCCGAGGGAGCCAGCGTACAGCTTCCGGGTCATGTGGCCAGCATGACTAAGCCGCTTCTGGCGAACCAGAGCAGCGCACGGAAACACCGTTTACCTTCCCGTCGGAACGGTACCTATTTATCTACTTGCACTTTGACGTGCTTTCGAACTGCTAGGTTGGCAGGAGCAGGGACCGAGCAACGGGAGCTCACCCCGTCGTGGGGATTCGAACCGCTGACCTTCTGGTCTGCAGTCCTAGGCTGTGTGGTTTAACCCACAGCACCACCCCTGTCCCTTCAGTTACATTATAATGGGCTAAATAATAATACAAAGAGCAGTGTATATTTTAAATAAATAATTAAGGGTAATAAACCTACTTCTAAGATCAATGAGAAAAGGATCCCTGTTTTTGTATTATTCAAGTGCAGGCAAAAAAAAAAAAAATTGTAATGAATCCCACTCAGGCCAAATACAAATAAATTAAAATAATAATTCACAGAAAAAATTGACAGAAGGCGATGAGCCAGTAAAGCAGAGGCTACATTAACTATATCTATCAGCTTCCATTACATGCTAAACATATTCTCAGGATGAATAAAATTGCTTGCCTGTTACCACAGTGCCTTATTAACATTTCGCTCTTGCAGCAGCATCCAGAAACTTTAAAGTTTCCTTCAATTATATTGCATTTGCTGTCTCCCTCCCCCACACCCCAGGCACTGGTGATCACAAAAATGATCACCCTGATCCAGCAAAAAAAAAAACATATGCACACATAAGCAAACTTCCATGCATTACATAAGAATGTAAATATAGAGCCCTGCTGGATCCAACCAAAAGCCTATACCAGGACAGGGGAGCCCGCTTTCAGCCATGTCCCCTTCTGAGCAACTAGGATTGTTCTTATACTGAACAGTATAAACAAATGTTTGAGCTATTTTTATATATGCAGTTGTTTTGTTTATGGTTTTTTTATTGTATTGTAAAATTGCTTTGGACTACCTCATGGAACTCCTGCCAACCTAGCACTTCGAAAGCACGTCAAAATGCAAGTACAGTGGTACCTCGCAAGACGAATGCCTCGCAAGACAAAAAACGCGCAAGACGAAAGAGTTTTTCGTTTTTTGAGTTGCTTCGCAAGACGAATTTCCCTATGGGCTTGCTTCGCAAGACGAAAACGTCTTGTGAGTTTATTTCCTTTTTCTTAAAACCGTTAATACCGTTAAAACCGTGCTTCGCAAGACGAAAAAAATCTCAAGACGAAAAAACTCGCAGAACAAATTAATTTCGTCTTGCGAGGCACCACTGTAGATAAATAGGTACCGTTCCGGCGGGAAGGTAAACAGCGTTTCCTTGCGCTGCTCTGGTTTGCCAGAAGCTTAGTCATGCTGGCCACATGACCCGGAAGCTGTATCCCGGCTCCCTTGGCCAATAAAGCGAGATGAGCGCTGCAACCCCAGAGTCGGCCGTGACTGGACCTAATGGTCAGGGGTCCCTTTACCTTTTTACCTCATGGAAAGCATTTCACAAGTGAAATGAAATAAATAGTTCTCAGCCCAGGAGGGGCTGGGGGAAACACACAGTGATCTCGCTCAGTATCATTTGCATCTCCTGGGCTCTAAGTCCCATTATCCCTGACTACTGGCCATGCTGGCTGGGGCTGATGGAAGAAGCAATCTAATAACCTCTGGAGCATACCATGTTGGCTACCCTTGGTCTACACTGACTGGCAGCAGCTATCCAGGGTTTCAGACAGGAGTCTTTTTCAACCTTACCTAGATATGCCAGGGGTTGTATCTGGGACCTTTTGCATGCTTAGTATGTTCTCTACCACAGAGCTACTTTCTGCTTCAGAGCATTGGGGTTAGAAAGATCTGCTACCCTGCTGACTTATTGCAGCACATCCTATTAGAGCATCTTGAGCTGTGTTGGGACAAGTGTTTTCTGCATGGCAAGCAGTAGCAGAATTTCTTTTTAATGAAGGGCCCTTTTCCCAAAATGCTTCCCAGTTACAGCTTTTCAGGCCTGTGTGTCAGGTATACTCTCTGCATCAATTATCCAAAAAGGGCAGAATATATTTCCTTTTTTTAAAAAAAAGCTATGCTTTTCTGTTCAGCCTGTTAGTGCACTCTTGTTATTTCTTTTCTCAGCAATGAGCTTCTGCAGCTACAAACATTTCTTGTCTTCTGGCTAAAGAGATGTTGTCTAGGAGGTTCAGATCCGGCTTGTGCAACTCAGGGAAAATAAGGAAATAATACTTCAGCAGAGGATTAGCTACTTTTGACAGAGATGTCTCTGTACAGTTTATGAATGGCTGATAGGGTGTCATGGAACGTTCACAAACAATTCATTCTGGTCAGCAACAAAACGTTCACACTGGTGAAACGTTGTGGTGCCCCTACCCCGATCCTCTGGAGAAGCTGGCCCCTCTGCCTTGTAATGACTATAAATTATCCAGATTATTCCAGTCTCACAGAGGACACAGTCCACTGTAATTTAACATGACAGCATTAAAGAACAGGCCTTTGGGCTTTCAGCAGTGCTGCATCTGAGGCATAAGCGTAGCCTAGGGGGGGTCAGGGAGGGGCAGCTGCCCACCCCCTAAATAAATAAAAATACATAGCTAACTCAGATTCTGCCCCCCTTAACAAAAGGCCTGCCCCTCCTAAGAAAAATCCTGGCTACAGCTATGACTGAGACAGTGGGTCCCTCTAGGTTCCTTTCTCCATTAGGCCTTTTCCCAGCTCCGTCTCCCATCCACTGGAGCAATCAAACCCTGCTAGCCTCAACATCATCCATTTGTCTTTGGACCAGGCCTTTGTTGCAGCACCCAACAGCCAAGAACTGAGACATGGCACAGATAGGAAAGCAGCATATACCTATGGACAGGCAACTTGTAACTTCTGCACATTTAACTTGTGGCATTCAGATTTACAAGCTTGCTCATTTTTATTTTTATAAAATAACACTAGGGCTCTCCCAGTTTGTTTCGGGCCCCACACATCAAGCAGGCCACACGCTGGATTTGATCTTTGGTGTAGGTATAGATGTGATCATGTCTCCTTCGATGAAGGTGCCATGGTCTGATCACTACGCTCTGAAAGCCAGGATTGACTTTCCACCCCCACCCTGCTTAGGTGGCAAGCCGATTTGGGCTCACCCGCAGAGGCTGATGGACCCCGATAGATTCCGCCAAGCCTTGCGGGACCTTTCTCCCCCTGGAGACTCATTGACTGAGCTTGTTGAGGGCTGGAATATCCAGCTCCTGGCAGCCATCGATGAGATCGCACCTAAGCGCCCTCTGCAACCCCGCAGAAACCGGGCTCCCTGGTTTACCGAGGAGCTCCGGAAAATGAAGCGGGACCTCAGGCGGCTAGAGCGAGTATGGCAGGGTGCCCGCGATGGAGCCTCAAGAACATCTTATAGGGCTTTTATGAAAACCGACGAGATGGCGGTGAAGGCTGCTAAGAAGTCTCACTTCTCGGCCTCCATTGCATCCGCTAGCTCTCGCCCGGCGCAATTATTTAGTATAATCAGGTCTTTAACGTCCCTTGAGGGACAGCCAAATTTAAATAACAATTTGACACACAGCTGTGAGGCATTTGCGAGCTTTTCTGCGGAGAAGGTGTTGTTGCTCCGCCATGACCTCCCTGCCAATTTGGATACAATAAAGGAACTGGAGGCCCCTCAACTGTCCTCGGGTCCAGTATTGGACCACTTCAACTGGATATCCCCAGCTGATGTGGACAGACTCCTCCGAGCTGGAAAGCCCACCACCTGTCCTCTCAACCCGTGCCCGTCTTGGCTGATTAGAGCGTGTCCAGACGAGGTGCGGGCCCTCCTGGGGGATATCATCAATTTGTCCCTTGGCACATTCCCAGGGGAATTGAAGGAGGCAGTGGTGCACCCACTCTTAAAGAAAACATCATTAGGTCCTTTAGATCTATCCAATTACCGCCCAGTTTCGAATCTTCCATTCCTGGGTAAGGTGATTGAGAGAGCGGTTGCTGAACAGCTTGGTGGGTTTCTGGATGAAACATCGGCTCTGGATCCATTCCGGTCCGGCTTCCGCGCTGGTCATGGGACCGAGAAGGCTCTGGTTGCCCTAACAGATGATATTCGTAGACAGCTGGATCGAGGTGGGTCAGGGCTGCTGATTCTTCTAGATCTGTCAGCAGCTTTCGACATGGTCGATCACGAACTTCTGGACCACCGCCTTGCCGATGTGGGGATCGCGCCACTCCTTGGTGTGTGGAGTACCTCAGGGTGCGATACTCTCCCCGATGCTTTTCAACATCTTTATGCGCCCCCTTGCCCAGCTTGTCCGGAGTTTTGGGCTGGGTTGCCATCAGTATGCTGATGACACCCAACTCTATCTGTTGATGGATGGCCATCCTGACTCAGCCCCAGACACACTGACCAGATGTTTGGAAGCTGTGGCTGGATGGTTACATGGGAGCCGGTTGAAGCTAAATCCTTCGAAGACAGAGGTCCTGTGGCTGGGACGGGACGATATGGGATTGGGGGGGCAACTCCCATCTCTTGCGGGGGCGCAATTAGTGCCAGCACCGTCCATTAAGAGTTTGGGTGTAATCTTTGACACCTCCCTTTCCATGGAGGCGCAGATTGCAGCTACAACAAAGGCAGCATTTTTCCATCTCTGCCAAGCTAAGCAGTTGGCTCCTTACCTCTCTCGCCCTGACCTAGCCACTGTGATCCACGCGACGGTCACCTCCAGACTGGATTATTGTAACTCGCTCTACGTGGGGCTGCCCTTGAGACTGACCCAGAAACTCCAGCGGGTGCAGAATGCTGCAGCGAGACTCCTTATGGGGCCTTCGCTGCGAGATCACATTCACCCGGTGCTATACCAGCTGCACTGGCTCCCGGTGGAGTACAGGATCAGGTTTAAGGTGCTGGTTTTAACCTTTAAAGCCCTATACGGCCTAGGACCCTTGTACCTACGGGACCGCCTCTCCTGGTATGCCCCACAGAGAAACTTACGGTCTTCAAATAAAAACATCTTGAAGGTCCCAGGCCACAGAGAAGTTAGGCAGGCCTCAACTAGAGCCAGGGCTTTTTTGGCCGTGGCTCCGATCTGGTGGAACACTCTGTCACAAGAGACCAGCGCCCTGCGGGACTTGACATCTTTCCGCAGGGCCTGCAAGACAGAGCTGTTCCACCAGGCCTTTGGCCAGGGCACAGCCTGACTCCCTCCCTCAGCAATCTTCACGGAGCTCTGGCCCAATGGTTGCCAGTGGCTTGAATTAATTTATTTTATAATTAATGATTTTAGAGTGTTGTTTGTGCTGTACTTTTGTACTGTTTTATTGTTGTTAGCCGCCCTGAGCCCGGCTTCGGCTGGGGAGGGCGGGATATAAATAAAATTTATTATTATTATTATTATTATTATTATTATTATTATTACTAAAAAGGGAGCAAAAACTGGGCAGGCATCTGGGGAAAAAAGACTTTGGCAACCCCACCACCATTGAACCCAATGTGTTTTGACTATATGGGATTTTAGCTTTAGGTGCTATCCCCAGGGTCAGCTGAGAGTCGCCTGTACACATGAGTGTGGCAACCATTTTATTTAAGAAGATAAGTGCACCTCAGCAAATATTTGAGTAATGATGTAATGTTTAGGTCAACACAGAGACTGAATCTAAATGCATACACTTGAACCTCTGTAGTCTAGTGGTTGCAACAGCCTTTCCCAACCTGGTGTTTTTCAGATCATAGAATCATAGAATCATAGAGTTGGAAGAGACCACAAGGGCCATCGAGTCCAACCCCCTGCCAAGCAGGAAACACCATCAGAGCACTCCTGACATATGGTTGTCACTCCTGACATATGGTTGTCAAGATGTTTTAGACTACAATTCCCATCAGCTGCAGCCAGCATAGAGACCTTGTTTCAAATCCCTACTCACTCAGCCATGGATCGCTAAGTGAGTAGGGGTTTGAAACAAGGGCCAACCCTCATCTCTCTGCCTAGCCCACCTCACAGGCTTGGTGTGAAGATAAAATGGGAAAGTAACTTAAGACTAGGGCATTTGATGTGTACAAATGGCATTGTACAGTGAAGACAAATAATAGAATTGACGAGGGTTGCCATATTTCCAAAAGTTGTCACGCTTTTTAAAATTAATTTAACCCCTGTTGCTGGTTTTCCAGGACATTTGCCCAATTTCCAAAAAATAATCCAGGATGCCATTTTCGACGGCAAATTCCCAGATATGTCCTGGAAAATCAGGACATATGACAGCTCTAGAATTGACTCTCTCCAGCAAAACAGAATTAGATATTTTCTTCTGGAATGTCAAAGAGAGGGAAGGCTCTTCTTCCCCCTTGTTTTGAAGAACACTGAACTGGATTCTCACTGCACAATCATTTATGTTTCCAACTAGGCATAAGATGTCAAAAATGATTTGCTTGGACACAGTGTCTGGTAGGAGAGAGTTGTTTGTGCTTGTTAACTCACAAAGAGGTGAAGTGGAGCAACAAGAGGAGGGAAATTGCTATATCCTTCATGAAAAACATCCGGCTTTATTTTGCAAAACAGATTTTTGGTCTGCATTACATACCTGGTATATACAAAAGTGTTTCCACCCACCTAATAATCAGCTGTGTTATTAGTGCTGATGGGACTTCACTTGTTCCCATGCTGTGCCATGGCTAGATAAAATTCAGTAATTACTTGTCCTTTTTTTCCACCAGAAAATAGAGATAAATTGTCACACTGATTAGCAGAGATCCCACCTGCAGCTATAAGTTAGTCTCCTGCCACTGACTGTTGAATTTCACTCTGACAGGAAGCCAAACTGCCACCATACATTTTTGCTTCCAGGATAGGCAATGTTGAGTGAGTTCCCTCTGTAGCTCAAGGGTCTATGGCATAATAACAGAGTGTCAGCCTTTAATTTGGAAAGGCCACTTCCTGCTCAGTTGTTAAGGGCTTTGTTGTTGAGAACATCCCTGAATCTGGGCCATGTGGCTGTTCGCACATTTCCCCAAAAAGAGGAGATGCATTACTGTACATCAATAAATAAATAAAAATGAGAGGACACTACATAAAATTTGCTAGGCTAATGTATATGCCTAGATGCGGATTTAGAAATTACTATATGTTAAAAACAAATGCAATGTATTCTAGCCAGGAAGATGGTGACCAGGTGAGCTGTGTGTCTGCTCAGTCTGCTGTGTTCATTAGGTGTTCATTAGTAAGTGTGAAAGGACTGGATTATAACTTTTGCATGTAGGTTGATTTGAGGACTATGGAGTTAGCTTGTTAAACTTTGACCTGCCTGGAGATCAAATTGGAAGGTGATGGGATCACTCACATGGCAGGATTGCATATAGGCAATGTCTATAGTTGGGAATCAAGACCCTCATACTTCCATGAGTCTTGTGCATTGAGAAAACTTGGGTATCTACTTCATAATGCTTTTAAATTACCGTATTTTTCCGTCTATAAGACACCCCCATGTATAAGACCCCCCCCCCCAATTTTGGGGGACTCAGTTTTAAGAAAATGAGCAGAGATGGCCCAAAGCTGTTGAGCTTCTCTCCCCCCCCCCCCCATGCCACTATCCATGTATTGGACGACCCCAGGTTTTTGTTGTTTTTTTAAAAACAATTTTTATTGATTTTCTTTTCTCATAACAAATATCCAATATCATTACTTAACATTCATTTTCCAATTTTCCCCTTCCCTGCGACTTCCCCCAACTTCCATTTCTGGTTTATTACATCAAATGTTACATTCTGTTGTTTGTACATAATGCTATGTTATCACCTGTTATATTTCTTGTTCTCTGTAAATAAAATTGTAAATGTTTATTTAAATCCTGCCAACTAGTCCATTTTTTGTTGTTGTTTCTGCAAATAAGTTGTAAAAGGTTCCCATTCTTTCCCAAAGTCACTATTGTCCTTTTCATGCAGTTTATCCATTAACTTTGCTAACTCTTCATATTTCATCAGCTTTTCTTGCCATTTTTTTTTTTATGGTATTTCTCCAGTCTTCCAATTCTGTGCTATTAAAATTCTTGCTGCTGTTGTAGCATACATAAATAATGTCTGATTTTCTTTTGGCAATTCTTGTCCTAAAATACCCAACAGAAAAGCTTCTGGTTTTTTAACAAAGGTTATTTTAAACATTTTTTTTCAGTTTATTGTATATCATTTCCCCCAAAAATTTTATGATCTTGCAATCCCACCACATATGGTAAAATATAACTTCCCCTTCTTTACATCTCCAACAGTTCTTTCGTTCTCTTTTATACATTTTTGCCACGTCTAGGCACAGCAGCAGAGCAATCACACCATACTCCAGATGATGGTGTGAGCAGTCTCCTTAGCTGACATAAGTGAAAGGATCCTATTTAGGACTTTAAAGCTAATAACCAGCACTTGAATTCAAGCCAGTGATGTTTGTATAAAATAGGAATCATGTACTCCAAATAAAAGGGCCTCCCAACCAATACTTTAGCCATTGTGTTTTGCACCAGCTAAAGTTTTTGAATGCATTTCAAATGCAATCCTACACTGAGCACATTGCAGTCATCCTGCCTTGCTGCAAGACATGCGTGCCTGTTGCCATGTCTGTCTTTTCCAGAGACGCTCAGGTGCAGTTGAAGTACCAGCCACAGCTGAGCAGAAACTTCCCTGCCTTTGACATTGATTGGGCTTCCAGGAATAAAACAGGATAGAGGAGTAGCTCACAAACATCAAACTTATTTCCCCTCCCCCAAAAAGGAGCAGACCTCTTTCTAAAACAGGCTTTATTACACCCTTGTCTCTGGATTAGGTGTCACACTGGCTGAGGCTTCAACCCTATACATTGATTGATTGATTGATTGATTGATTGATTGATTGATTTAATGTATATCCTGCTCTTCCTTCCAAATGAGATCTGGGTAGCAAACAAGTGGTGATAAAACAAGAAAATCATACTAAAAGCAATTCCAATACAAGGTGCAAAGTAAGAAAGATTGCAAAAGGTTTGTTGAAAAAGTAAGGTCCTCAGTAGGCACTAAAAAGAGAACAGAAATGGTGCCTGTCCAATATTCACAGAGAGGGCCCAAGACATTTTGGAACCTGAGGTGAATCACAAAATGGCACCCCCTCCTTGCCAGGGCAAAAGGGTTGAATGAAGATCTATAACATGAATGGGGAGGGGAGAGAGAGATAAAGATCAATATTGGGATTTGCTGCCCCTGTGGACCCTGTCACCTTGCCTTATGGGTGGGACACCCTGTTTGCAAGTTTGCCAGTGATTTTGCAGCTCATCTTAGCTGCATGCCATACATGCTAACTGATTAACAGCCTCTACTCTCTGTAAAGCATTGACCCTATTTTGCTTTGGGGGTGGATAAGATTATGGTTCTCTAGAAGCTGGTTCTCCCAGTGGGGGAGCTAACCATGGATCCTGACTCTAGTGCTCATGTATGTACATGATACATACAGCCTATGTAGCATAGGGTTAGAAATCCTTCCCTTCCGCCCCCCCTTATCTTTTGTTTATTTGACAAATTTCTATACAGTAATACCTCGGGTTAAAGACGCTTCAGGTTGAGCATTTTCAGGTTGCATCCCGCGGCGACCCAGAAGTATTGGAAAGGGTTACTTCCGGGTTTCGCCACTCACGCATGCACAGACACTCAAAATGACGTCACGCGCATGCGCAGAAGCAGCAAATCGCGACCTGCGCACGCGCAGGTGCAGGTTTGCATTCTGCTCAGGTTGTGAAAGGGGCTCTGGAACGGTTCCCGTTCGCAAACAAAGGTACCACTGTACTTCAGCTATGTTTTCAGGATATTTTAAAAAGTAACATCATCATTACTAGCAACATTATATGAGGCCACTGAGTAACATTTTCAGTTATGATGACGGTTCCTTCTACTGCCAAAGTTCAGGGAATAATGTCCTTTTTATGTAGTCAAAAAGGTGCAATACAGGCAACTCCCTATTTGCACACAATTGGCATGTGCATGGCCGTGGGCATACACACATCCTGCTGAAACAAGTGGTGCCTCAGAATCCAACCCCCTCATAAATGGGAAGTTGCCTGTAATTCTTTAACAAAGAACACCCCTAAAGCAGCTGGTATAGGACTCAGTGTTTGTGTCTACTGCGTTTATTATCCACCATCAATCTGTCAAATCCCATTTTTATTTACGAGTATTTCTTTATTTACATCCTCCCCTTCAGGACATAAATCTGATCCTGGCAGGTTATGCATAACATCAATGCACATTAAAACACAAACATATACCAATTTTGAAAAAAAGGGGGGGGGAATATGCAAATTTATCACCCCACCGCTCTCTCCTCCCACCTCTCTTACCCTTCAACCCTCTACTAGATACATTGGCTTACATTGAACATAACTAAGAGACTCTACGATCTAAAGAGAGAGAGAGAGATTGCACATTCTTTTGTAATTCAAAAAAATCTTTAATAAAAATTATTTCAACACACACATAAATATCATAAGCAGTGTCATGTGCCTAGGTTTTTATTTATTTATTTATTGGCTTACATTTATATCCTACCTTTCTTCCATCACAGAACCCATGGAAGTGTCCATGCAGAAGTACCCCCTTTCTAGGCCCTGACCAAACCCAGACCTGCTTAGATTCAGCAAGTTGGTGGCCTCATGCACCTTCAGACCATACCCTAGAACAGGCATAGACAAACCTGGCCCTCCAGATGTTTTGTGACTACAACTTCCATCATCCCTAGCTAACAGGACCAGTGGTCAGGGATGCCTATGTCTGCTCTAGAACCATAGAAAGCTCATAAACAAAATATTGTCCGTTCCCACTCTTGTCCAATGCTGGCTGATATTCACAAACATACTGCCTTGGATCCTTTTCTTCCTGTAATTGTATCTTACTGGTTTTTAGGAACTGCACCCACCCCCAGCAAAAAAATCTGATGTCTTAAATACGTCTGCCTCTGATCCCTGTGATAGTATACAGCCATAACTAGCAGCCAGTAATATCCTCATCTTCTGTGAATTTATCTAATCCCCCTTTAAAGCCATTCAAGTTGGTGGTCATCACTACATCTTATAGAAGTGAATTCTATAGTTGTTTGTTGTTGTGCATAAAAAAAATTATGTACTCTGTGAATCATAGAACCAAAGAAGGGGCCCCAAATGTCCTCTAGTCCAATCCCCTGCAATGCAGGAATATCCCTGTCCAATGACAGGAATATCCCTGTCAGATGAGTCTACCATATGCCAAGGGAGTCTGTTCCACTGTTAAACAGCTCTTACTATCAGAAAGTTCTTCTTGGTGATTGGTATGAATCTCCTTTCTTATAACTTGAAGTCATTGGTTTGGGTCCTATCCTCCAACAGGGTGGGGAGGGGGGTTGCAGTGATTTTTAGGAAGTCATTAGTTTGCACCAGGCGTCCTATTGGGAAGACCCAGTTTTCTGAGTGCATGTTCTGTAAGTTGGGCAATAGGGGCAGTACAGAATTCCTTTTGGTGTACCGACCTCCCCGCTGCGCCAAGGATTCCCTGCCCGAGCTGCTTCAGGTTGTGGCGGCTGTGCTCCTGGAGACACCTAGTTTGGTTGTCCTACGGGATTTTAACATCCATGCCAACACGACCTTACAAGGGGCTGCTTGGGACTTGTGGAAAGCATGGCCTCCATGGGGCTGTCCCTGAATAAGTCTGGCCCAACCCAAGCTGCGGACATGCCTTGGACCTGGTGTTCACCTCTATGGATATTGGGGATCTGACATTAAGTAAAAGTGAAACAAAAGAAGTGCCAGTTGCACCTTCCTGGTGCAACTGGACTTCTCCGCAACCCTTCCCCTCTGCAGGGAGGTGGGACCAATTTGGATGGTCCACCCTCACCACTTAATGGATCCAAATGGTTTCCAGAGAGTGGATGGGGATGTTTTATCCCATGTTGATGGCCTTTCAGCTGATTCCCTGGTGGCCTGCTGGAATGCGGAGTTAACCAGGGCTATCAACTGTCTGGCTCCAAAGCATCCTCTCCGATTGCATGGAGCCCGGACAGCCCCATGGTTTTCCCCGGAGCTGAGGGTGATGAAACAATTGCTGAGACGGCTAGAGCGCCAGTGGCAGAAAACTCACTCTGAATCAGACTGGACACGGGTTAGAGCTTAACATCGAGCCTACCAAGTGGCAATGGCAATGGTGAAGAGGACCTTCTTCACCGCCTCTATTCCATCTGCAGAAAACAGCAGCAGGAGACTTTTTCAGGTGGTTCGCAATCTATCAGAACCGCCTTCGTCATCAGGGCCTAGTAGGGACCCCAAGATCTTTTGCAAAGTTTTTTTACAGATAAAGTCACTCAGATTCGGAAGGAGGTAGACTCCACCATGGGAGCAGGGCCAGGGTGGGAGACTACCAGAGTCCTATCTAGTCAAGTTGCATGGAATCAATTTCAAACTGTTACCCCAGAGGATGTGGACAGGCTGCTTGGACGAGTGAAACCAACCACTTGCCTTCTTCATCCTTGTCCATCCTGGCTGATAAAAGCAAGTCGGGAAGGGCTGGATGATGGGCTCTGTGGGGTGGTGAATGCTCCCCTCTGTGAGGGAGCCTTCCCAGGCCCACTGAAAGAGGCGGTCATTAAACTGCTTCTTAAAAAAATATTATATCTGAGCATGTAGAACCTGACATTTGTCCCTACTGAAATTCATTTTATTAATTTCGGCCCAGTTCTCCAATCTGTTAAGGTCATATTGAATCCCAATTCTGTCATCTATAGCATTAGCTACCCTTTCTAGTTTCGTGTCAACTGCAGATTGTTGTTTTTAAAGATGCAGACTAGGACGGAACCCTGTGGCACCCTGTGAGCACTCATTGGGTTTTGTCGGCCCTGGATCTCTCTCCATTATCCCTGACTGTTGGCCATGCTGACTGAGGCTGATGGGAATTGGAGTCCAGCAAGATCTGCAGGGCCACAGGTTTCTAATCCCTAGATTACAGGCATATGCTTACAACCTTCAGGGAAGAGCTGTAGCTCAGTAGTAGAGCACCTGCTTTACATGCATAAAGTCCAAGGTTCAGTCCTCAGTGTCCCCAGGTAGGGATGGGAGAGAACCCTGCAGAGGTGCTGGCTGTCAGCATAGATAATACTGAGCTAGAATGGATCATATGGACTGGCTCAGTATAAGTCAACAGGTGCCTTCTGTTCCAACTTTTTAATGCCTGAGAAAACTTTCCTGTTCTATTCCACAGGCCTGTGCAGGCAATAAGAACACCTCCTTCCACAATGGTTATTGACATTTGCTTTTAACTGCTTTGTGGTTTTTATTGCAAAGTTTTATCTTTTTATGTTTTGTGTTTTTATTCTGAAAACTGCTTTGATATATTATGATATCGTAGTAAATAAATAAATAAATAAATAAATAAGGCAGTTTCCTATGTTCCTAAATATTGGAGAGCCTCTGCCAGTCAGTGTAGACACTACTGGGCTAGATGAACCCAAGGGTATCACTCAGTATAAGGTGGCTTCCTAGGTTTCCAAACATTGTGTTCATAGCACCACTGGTGCACTGTTTTGTACAGCAGCACCCTTTTGAATACCTAACCAGAAGTTACGATTCAAGACTCACATAAGGTAGGCAGGGGGGATGGGGAGGAGTTATTTCTTAGCAGCAGAAAATTTATTACAGAGAGTCAAATAAAGTATTGCTGGAAGAGCCAGCAACCTTGCTGCTGCACCGTTATTGATACAATTGCTTGCCTTTATCATCCATCTCACCCATTCTCCAGGTTTCAGGAGCTTTTGTTAACATCAAGTCAACATTCCTCTTGAATGCCTTGACTTTCCAAGCTCCAGAAACAAACAAAACCTGCAGAGTAGCTGAAAGCAGCCCATTCTACTCTGGTTGCAATAATCTGATCTTAAATGTTTTCTGTAGGCAGAAAGGAAATGGGAAAAGCCAAAGAGCAGATGAACTTTTGATTTTATTGGTGAAGGCGAAAGAATTAACACACTTTTTTTTTAAAAAAAGTAACTTCTGCAGTTTCTAATGCTGCTTCCACACTACATTTAAAGCACTATGATTCTACCAGGCATGGCTTCCTGAGAAATGTATTGTCTTCCTTTTTAATGTGTGTTTTCAGGGGGCTGGAGCAAGGAGCCTAGGATGACTGGTGCTCGGACTTCCCCCATAAGAAGAGTCCTGTTGGAGCAGGCTAAAGAACCATCTGGTCTAGCAGTCTGTTCCTGTAGTGGCCAAATAGGCATTTAGGGGGGTGGGGAATCCACAATGAGAGGTGTGACAACCCCTAAAAACTGGTACTATTGAGAGCCACACTGCCTCTTCTCCTGGGGAAGGGCCGTCAAGGGCCTAAATCTTCCATGTGTTTCTTTAACCCCCTTCTAGAGCCGCCCAATATGGCAGCAATCACCATATCTAGTGGCAGGGAGTTCCATACTTAAGCAATGCAATGCTGCGTGAGGAAGAAGTCTTTCCTCTTGCCTTTCCTGACTAACCCACCCTTCAGCTTCACTGGATGACTCCTTTGGATACCGTGTCATTTTATATACCTCCATCCTTACAGTGCAGAATAAAGACACAACACATTAAAGAAAGGAAAAAATAGAAGTGCAAAATGGAAAAGAGAAGGAAGGAAGGGGGTGCCTGGTCAAAGGGAGAGGGAGATGCAAGGGGGAGGTGGGATGCAAACTCAGAAGAATGAACTGGTCCCATCACCTGAAGCCAGTATTTGTTTGAACCAAAGTGAAGACCAGGTGCAAACCCCTCAACCCCTCCCCTCCCCTCCCCCCAAGCCCAGGAAAATGTCCATTCTAAGTGATTATCCCCTGGGGTCCAGGAGCACCCCATTTATATCCCATTACTTTCATCATTCTGCAGTCTATGAAAGTCTTTCTTGAATAAAAGCTTCGCTTCTCCCACTTTCAGGAATTTGCTGCAGATCCGTTTTTCTCTCTCCACTCTTTCCAGGCACAGGTCAGCACTTTAAAGATCCATGTCCAATTTTTTTTATTTGTTTCTTTCTTTGTTGCCAAGGAGCTTTTGCCTTGAAAACCCACTCTTTATGATTTTCCCCAAAAAACTGGTGGGGCCATCCTCTTATTTGCTCTTTCTAAGGCACCTCTACATATTTCTCTTGCTCCTTCACCGTCTTTCACATTTCCCCAATTTTCCTGCTTTCCTTTGTTTTCGTTGCTATTTCCCCTTCCTTCCTCTTTCTTGATTTATTCCAGTTTTATTATTTTGTGTTCTTTTGATTACAATAGTTTGAGGGTGGGCAATGTGCTGTCTGCTTGTTCAATGAGGAAAAAGCACTGAGAAGAAACCTTGGCACCAGCCGCCTTCAGTCACCAGGAGTGCGGTTAGGTGATGCTGACTCACCCTTGGGGCCAGGGCCGGATTTATCTATAGGCTTAGTAGGCTGAAGCCTAGGGCCTCTAGATCTAGGGGGCTTCGCCAGCCTGTCCACTCCCCAGTGCTGCAGACAGTCTTCCCTCTCCCAAAATTGCAAACCCAAGACTTCATGCAAGGGCAGGGCAACTCGGGCCTCTAAATCTAGGGGGCCTCACCAGCCTGCTCACTCCCCAGCACTGCAGTCTCCCCTCTCCCAAAATTGCAAACCCAAGACTTCATGCAAGGGCATTTCTCCCCCATTTCAATGACATTTTGCTTCAAAAGGAAAGGTGGACTTGGGCATCGTCTTCCTCCATAATCCTCTAAGGGAGAGGTCACGTACTCAACTTGGATACCACCCCCTCCAATTAACCTTGGGATATACAGTCAAGTACACAGCAGACCCTCCCTTGAGGGAACAATGAACATCCATTGATGGGTTTCCTGAGGCCAGGTGTTCCCACAGCCCATCCTCGAGAAGGCCAGAAGGTAAGGATATGCATTGATAGTTTTATTGTTCTTTAGGTGGTGGGTACTTGGTGCTGTGGGTTAAACCACAGAGCCTAGGACTTGCCGATCAGAAGGTCGGCAGTTCGAATCCTCATGACGGGGTGAGCTCCCATTTCTTGGTCCCTGCTCCTGCCAACCTAGCAGTTTGAAAGCACACCAAAGTGCAAGTAGATAAATAGGTACCACTCCGGTGGGAAGGTAAATGGCGTTTCCATGCCCTGCTCTGGTTCGCCAGAAGCGGCTTAGTCATGCTGGCCACATGACCTGGAAGCTGTACGCTGGCTCCCTCGGGCAATAAAGCCAGATGAGCGCCACAATCCCAGAGTCGGTCACAACTGGACCTAATGGTCAGGGGTCCCTTTACCTTTACTTAAGGTGTTTGGAACTTGATCTGATAACCAGGGCAAGTTGATGAACTTGGGTAACCTCAGGACTTCCCTCCCTCCTTGTGATATGATGATGATACATAGTGATGTATCAATGTATGAATGATGGTTCTGGAAATGTATTCTGGGTAGGGAGGGAAGGTCTTCAAGGAGCTTGTAGCCCATGTTCGGGGTTCTTACTCTGTGTAGAAATCTGCTGTGCAACACTAAAGATTGTGGTCTACTGGCCACTGTTTTGCTCCTGTATTTGGCTGGAACTTCCTTCTTCTGCTAACCGCCCTGATGAGTATCCTTGCACCCCGGAATTTTCCATCTCAGAATCCAGAGCCAACAGGCCCAGAGAGTCAACAACCAGCTGCACAGCCTTCCTCAGCTCAAGGATCAGGTCAGTAGTGGTACATGCTACACTTTAATCAGTGGGAGAGTACGAGTGGGAGGCTGCATGGGGCAGATAGACCAGGCAAGCAAGCTCTCCCAGGTCTCTTCCATTCCTTCCCTCCTCCTTGGCTTGAACAGAGCAAGGCAGGCACATGTGATTGGCACTGGCCTCACCCCTCCCAGGCAGAGAAGTCTATCTTTCACACTTTGAGCCTGCTGGTGCCTGCAACATGCACTGCAGATTGCCCACAGGTGGAGAGAGGTCTTGGGGATCAGGGAAGGCAACAGTGGGAAGGGATCCTCGGAGGGATCCAGAACAACCTATAGAAGGCAGGAGGCCAGGCTGCAGGTTGAAAACTGGACCTCATCCTGAGGAGGAAAGTAAGTATAGGGATCAGTTCAGGGTCAGAGGAACTGCATTTTGTCTTATTTTATTTGTGCCCGGTGGTGTTTTTATTTTCTGTGTTTAATTTAAAGTGCCTTTTGTGTTTAAAATCCTGTTACTTGTAGATAGTCAAGAAAATGTTTGTTCTTTGTTTAAAAGCCCAGTCTAGTGCTGTGCCTACAGAGTCTCACCCGCTCTGCCCACTACCAGTGCCTTAAGAAGGGTCCTGGGAGGGAAAAAGCCCAAAAATGTGCAAGTGCCAGCCCTCCAGGAGAAACCCAAACATCTCCAAACCCCAGGAGTCAGCCAGAGGGGTCTCACTGCCCCTCAAGAAAGGCATAGGGAAGTCAGCGAGTGGTGGCAGCTACGGAAGAGTGACAGAAGCCCAAGTTTACCCAGTTGAAGATTAATTTTTATTCTTATTTTTAGATTCTAATCTAAGCATGAGCAAAAGACTTGAAAGTGGTGCTAGCAAGCGGAAGAGACAGAGACTCGAAAATGCTATGACAATGAAGTTAAGACCAATCACTGCTTTCGTGCATAAACCACTCATTGAAGCAACAAGAGTCAGCAGTGAAGCTATTCGGTCTGAACCAACTACTAGCATTCAACCAGACAAAAACCTCCCTGAAAGAGAAACAGTGAAGCAGGATGTGGAACAGCAAGCTGATTATGAGGAAGCAGCCATGATGCTAGCTCAAACTGAAAATATAGAACTAATTCAAAAGTCACTTACTGGGCAGGGAGAGGCTAAAGAGCCACAAGAAAAGAATGTGAATAGTCAGATTTTGCAGTTCACACCTGATATGATAGTAGGCCAAGTCCAATGTGTTCCTGATGCAGATAAAGACGGTGCCAAACATAGACCTACTATACCAGATGTTGGTTTGCGGCCAGAATTATCACATGAGGAAGTATCCTATTGAGTAGAGAGGGGTATCTCTCAAGTTCTGCATCATTGTGGACCACTTTCACATTCTCAACAAGTGTCCAAAAGCAGTCCAGGTTTTGCACAAAAGCTCTTTTTTATTCAACAAAAGCAAATGGGAAAACATATAGCCGAGAGTGACTTGCATATTCTCCCTCAAAAGGGTGGATTTTTTGCTTTGTTTGTAAACTCTTTCCAGATCTTGCATCTTCTTCCACAGCTTTAGCTACCGAAGGGTTTGATGACTGGCACAACCCCCATCTTATTCAAAGTCATGAAAACTCAGAAAAGCATAGGAATGCCCTGTTGGCCTACCTAACAAGCAAGCGCGGGCAAATGTTTACTTCCAAGCTAGAGGAACAAATAAAAGCAGAACAGCAGTACTCTTTCCAAAAGTTTAACCAAATCCTACAACCTCTCTTTCTGTACTCAACACACCGGGCTTATCCACACTTAACCTTTTATCTACTATTTCCAGGCATGATCCAAGCTTAAAAGCACCTTGTCTGAGCGTGGTTTTGTGGATTTTCTGCCCCTCAAGCTTTCTCCGCGAAAACCCACTCTTTAGGACTCTTTCAGAGCAAATGTCAATTAGGGTTTTCTGCAGATTGCCGTTTGCTCCGATTAAGCGCTGTGGTTTACCAAGCAGCCTGTGGAAAGCGGGAGAACTACCTGACCACCTTTGCTATAAGACCGAAGTCCTGGCAAAGAGTCACTTCAAAGCCTGTGGAGAGCGAGAGGTACTGAAAGCGGGTTTTGGAATGCAGGCTGCAGAACACTAAGCTGCAGACCACGTTGCCTTTGGAAAGGGTTAATTGCTGCCTAGGACAAGCACAATGTTTGTCATTTTCTATTGCTTTTCATCTCACCTGTTTCTTTTTAAGAAACTGCTTGGCTCCTTATTAAAGTCAACTGCAAAAAAGCAACTTATTTCACACTGCAACCTTTTTTCTTTTCTTTTTTTTTTGACGCTGCAAAAAATATGCTCAGCTGCATGCTAGAATAAACGCCGAGCTGGTATCTATTCAGTTCAGATTTCTTTTTAATAGCAGCTTTTAATGAAAGAGATGCTTGGTATTGTTTAGAAATAGAGGCTGCTTTAAGCCTTTAAAAAAATCAAACACCCACCTGATAAGAACACCTCATGAAGTGGCGGGGGGTCGTGGAGAGCAGGAACACTAAGAGCACCCCAGCCCATCCCACCAGTTCATCCCTGCAAGTCATTTCCCCTCCCTTCCCCCGAAAAAAGCACCAGGATGACTTGTAAACACACCACTCGAGCCTGCTTTTAGCGTGTAGAACTGTATCCTTAGATACTCGTCGAGGCTGGAGAGGCAGCTAAACCCTTCAGCTACAATTAGGAGCAGCAAGTCAGAATTTAGAACCGTTCGTACACAAGACCAAATTCAAAAACCCTGTGCATATTTTTATGGGTGATTTGGTACATAACATCTGACGAGTGTCTATGCCATGAAAACAGTTACATGCAGCCCAGAAACAGTTGATTCAGAAGCGGTTCATTGGGGCTCCCTTGCTTTGCCTCTTCAGGCTTCATACACAGAGGTGATGATACACAAGTTTTAAAAAGCCTTGGGTCATACTATGTGCTATATAAACCACACGCCACTTAGCAATGCTTTTGTTATGTTTCCACTGGCGTTGTTTGCAGCGTTACTTTCAGGAGTGGCCTCCGGGCTTTGCCAAGTCAGCGGTCTTCATATTATCATTAATGTATTACCCACTTTTCACCCTAATATCCCAGGGCAGTTTACAGCTTTAAAACAACTTACAGCTATAAAAATAACCGCCCTGGGACCTCCGGATAGAGGAAGGTATATAAATTCAATTCATAAAAATAATAAAAATAAGGTGTGTACTAAAAATATTGACAGCGCAGAATTGTCTCTGCCCTGAAATTGGACTTGGTCAGTAAGCAATGCCGTTAGCAGCATCTTTGAGTCTACTGTCCTTCAACCACCACACCTAAAATTGTGCACATCTCATATATATCCATATCGCTTGCCTTTAGAGATGAAGCCATCAGAGAAGAGAGGAGTTAGAATTGCACTGGCTGTGCATTTGCAACTGAACGCAAAGCATTTCATGGCCTCCCATCCATTGTCCCATCCATTGTCAGTGTGGTGTAGTGGTTAAGAGCGGTGGACTCGTAATCTGGGGAACTGGGTTTGTGTCCCCGCTCCTCCTCATGCAGCTGCTGGGTGACCTTGGGCTGGTCACACTTCTTTGAAGTCTCTCAGCCCCACTCACCTCACAGAGTGTGTGTTGTGAGGGAGGAAGGGAAAGGAGAATGTTAGCCGCTTTGAGACTCCTTAGGGTAGTGATAAAGCGGGATATCAAATCCAAACTCTTCTTCTCTTCTTCTTCCTGTCTGAGGGCAAGTAAAAAGCTGTACTGAGCAACTTAAATATAGTTTTCTGTTAACAGAGTGGAAATTGTTGGAGCTAAACAGCTCTCTTCTTTGCAATTCATCATCCCCTTAAAAAGTAATGATTCAATGGGAAAACTATTTCCCCACCCCATACCTCCAAGGTATCTTCCCTCTAGATAGGAGTGGAGAACCTGTGGCGCTCCAGGTGTTGCTGGACTACACTCCCACTCTCCTAAATCATTGGCCATATAGACTGGGGCTGATGGGAGTTGTAGTCCCACAACATCTGGGAAGGAGTCACAGGTTCCCTTCCCCTGCTAATCTATTGCATTTATGGAAGCCGGGTGGCACTGGAACAGACAAGACTCAAAACCTCTGTGCAACATGCTATTGTTTATTTATTTTTAAGAAGGCAGCGAACAGCAATTCAAAAGGGAGCACTACATTCAAAACAGGAATCAGTTTAGTTTAATATATAGTAAAATCATCAGCATAGGCTTGTTTCCTTGATCCTAGTAGCCATCCTTGGAGATGTATAGCCTCGGAACTGTTGTTTTAAATGGGGGAGCTTCTTCAGTTGCTAAAGGCGAAATGGTAACCAAGTCATCTGCGCTCCCTCGATGGAAGCGTACAGCTGGGCCAGACCGATGTGGGGCAGGCTGGATACCTTGAGAGACTCCCGTGCCAGAAGGTGAAACTATTCTTTCAGGGACGGCATCATCACGGGCAGCATCCCCGTGGAAAGCAGCAATTTGGACAACAACCTCGCGGACAGCATCATCATGGACATCATCATTAGTATCAGAACTGTCAAAGACTCTTCTTTGGCGGTATAGAGCGCGGCGGCGGCGACGTTCCTGCAGCCCCCCTGCAGCCCCGTGGACAACATCCTCGTGGGCAGCATCCTTAGTATCAGGAGTGTCAGAGACTCTTCGTTGGCGGCATAGAGGGCGGTGACGGCGACGTTCCTGCAGCCCCCCTACAGCCCCACGGACAGCATCCTCGTGGACATCATCACTAGTATCAGATCTGTCAGAGACTCTTCGTTGGCGGCATAGAGGGCGGTGACGACGACGTTTCGGCAGCCCCCCTACAGCCCCGCGGACAGCATCCTCGTGGACATCATCACTAGTATCAGATCTGTCAGAGACTCTTCGTTGGCGGCACAGAGCGCGGTGACGGCGACGTTCCTGCAGCCCCCCTACAGCCCCGTGGACAGCATCCTCGTGGACAGCAACATTAGTATCAGGAGTGTCAGAGATTGCTAGTTGGCGGCATAGAGGGCGGTGACCGCGAAGTTCCTGCAGGCCCCCTTCAGCCCCGCGGACAGCATCCTCGTGGACAGCATCCGCGTGGACAGCATCCTCGTGGACAGCAACCTTAGTATCAGGAGTATCAGAGATTGCTAGTTGACGGCATAGAGGGCGGTGACCGCGACGTTCCTGCAGCCCCCCTTCAGCCCCGCGGACAGCATCCTCGTGGACAGCATCATCACGGACAGCATCCTTAGTATCAGGAGTGTCAGAGATTCCTTGTTGGCGACATAGTTCGCGTTGACGGCGACGTTCCTCCTTTGCCTTGCGTATTCTCCGCCGAATCAGAAATACTTTGAACCGAAAGTATATGAAGAAGGATACCACAAAACCAAGGATGATTCCACAGCTCACAAAAACAAAGATCAGCCAATCTAGAAACAGAAGAAGAGCAATTATTAACACCTGAGTTTTCTTAATACATTTTCTGCCCTGTTTTGCTGAACTTTGTTTTGTTTTGTTTTAACCTACTTTCTAGGACTTGCGCTACTTAGGTGTGCTACTGCTGCTGTACGTATCAGAGACGGAACCCAAGACTAATGGGACACATTCAGCGTGCACTGGTCCTGATGAACCTTCATGACTGTTTAAAGTGGAATGATAACTGTTTTAAATGTGCAGCACAGATGAGGCCATTTTACGGGGCTTTAACGATTGACACATTTATTAAGGCATCCTAAAACATGGCAGCCTTTTTAGTCTTTATTTTTGCAGTTTCAAAAACATTACAAAAGTTCAAGTAAAGTACCACACAACTCTTCAAGTTCAAGAAGCTTAAACATAGGACTTGCGTTAAAATTCAAAAATTTTGGAATATTTCAAAACAATAAATATCATCACAAGCAGTCCAATGTATGCCACAACTGGCTTTATAGTTTATTCTCCACGAGAATCAGAAAGACCTACAAACATAAAGAGCTAATCACATTTCTTTTAGTGGCAGCTGCAGAAAAGTTAGAACCATCTGCAACTTTCACTGTGCTGGCAAACGGTATGGACAGTGGCACCAGTGGAGAATCTAATCAAACACATAAAAAGCTATGAATGGATGATTTTTATAGAAATATAGTATCCCTTAATAACCTTTTTCAAATGGCAAGTTGTGACTCGGCACCTACCACGTACACATGAACAATTTACGGCATAACGTATTTCATTGATGATACTGTCTTGCCCGTTTGGGGAGTGGGCGAATGAATTGTCACATCGCTATGATTATTATTTTGTAAAATTTAAATTCAGTAAAAAACAATAATATGGGGGACAGAGAGAGAGAGAGGAGGAGGAGGAGGAGGAGAAGGAGAAAACGGTCACTAAAACACACCAGATTTGTGTCCGCTCTATTTGCACCCCAGCCAACCCCTTAAAAGCAGGTGTAAATAAAGACGTCTTACTTTCTATAACCTTCGTAAAAGGCGATATATACACCTTCTCAGGCTCTGCGGGGCACCAGTGGTGATCTAGAAGAGACCCCTCAGATGAGCAGCAGCAGGGTGGGGAGCAGGTCCCGCAGCAGATCTTTACTTCTGTGCCATCGTGCCACTCTTGACACTGGAAATCCTTCGCATACGGCTTCTGACCGTACAGCCAGAAGTAGCACAAATCGTCCTCCGGAGACAAGTAAAAGGCGCCTTTCCGTGGAACACACAGCAGGACAAGGGTGCAAAGCACCAGAAACCTCTTCATGGTGCAGATCTCTTGCGGATAGGACAACGCTTCGTTCCCTTCACAGCCTGGGTCTCCTTGTTAGCTCTTGCAATCTTGTCAGTCCAAGAAACCAGATAAAAGAGAAGTAGCCAAGGCTGCCCAACTGAAATTTATTTCACGTCAAAAAAAATTCCTTGATGAGGTCAAGAAACGTGATTCGTTCCAGCTGACTCTGGCCCTACCCCTGAGCCACGCAAGAACCCCTTCTGACCATTCTCTGCCAATAAAAACAAAAAAAAAAAGGCTGATTCAGAGAACTGTTTAGCTTCTGGCCCAGTTTTTTGGGGGTGGCTATCAGCTCCAGCTTGTTCAAATTTGCTCAGAAGCATTGAATTGGTAACTTAATCTGAAGTGAGACTATACTGAATCCACAAGCACTATGGCTAAAAGAACCAAAGTTTTATACCCATCATACAAGCAGAACTTGTACACCTTCTTCTGTACCTTCACAACAGCCTTGAGATGGGTTAGACTGTGAGCTGGCCACTAGCCAAAGACATGACATAACTAAAACTAATGATGAGTCAAACAAGTTTAAAATGGGAAAGTGCACATGCTCAGAATACTTTTTTTAAATCAAAGCTGGAGAAAATGTTGGCACTTTATTTCATGGTGTGGCTTCCTTTTGCAGGGAAGTGGTGGCCTTCTTTTCAGAACCGCACAATCGTTCCCAACCATCTTAACCTGACCCTACCTTTTGAGCTTACTCCAGAGTAAGCATTCATGCGCATTGCAGGGGATTGGACTAGATTAGCCTTGGGGTCCCTTCCAACTCCACAATCCCATGATTCTTGTTATGAATTTTATTTCTTAGATTTGTATACCACTATTCATCTGAAGACCACAAGGCAGTTCACAACATAAAAATACAAAATGAGAACACGAAATACTGAAAAAAACACAAGCCTTGTCCCAAACACACAGTTTAAAAGGCCATAGAATGTTTTATTAGCCAGAGGCCTGGCCCTAGAGAAATGTTTTTTCCTGGCACCTAAAGATGCGTATGGCAGGCCCCAGGTGAGCCATGGACAGCCATGCAGAAAAAGGCCACCCTCCAGACCTCTTGTGAAGGAGGCACACAAAGAAGGGCCTCAGATGATAATCACAGGGTCCCGGCTGATTCATATGATTCCAGGGGCAAAGCTGCATGCTCCGCTACCGGGGGCGGAGAGCAGGCGGGGGCGTGGCGTGCATCCTGCGGGTGTGGCGCTGCCCGCAGGGGCGTGGCACACATTCTGGGGGTGTGGCGTGCCACCTGTGGGGGCGTAGCACCCGGCACACATGGGGGTTTACAACACATGTCAGGGGGGTGCCGCAATAGCACCCTACCAGAATAGTGGTGCCGGGGGCGGTGCATTCCCTCCACACCCCTGTTCCTCCACCAGTGTATGATTCTATGTGCTTCTTTCACTTCCATAGAAATAAGCACCATTAAAATCATTGAGCAGAAACGGATACCACTGGTCTGTAACCATATACAACTAGGAGACCCATTTCAGAACTGCTTCTGAGTGAAGATATCATATTATTAAAGGACTATCTGCCTTTGCACAAGTGTGCATTCTAAGTATATTTTGTAGTGGGAAGTCCCCTCTTTTCAGTGGAGTTCACACCCAGGAAGGTGAGTTCAGAGATCTTGCTGGAACCCAGAACCTGCTACCACTTCTCCCACCCCCTGAACCCAGAAGCTGATGCTGCAGCCATGCAGCCCCACCCTTAGTGGGACAGTGGCAGAGCCAGTGGTCGGGTGAGATGGCACTCTTCCATTTTGCCTCTGGCAAGGGAGCAGGAGGGCCTGTCCCTGGTAAGAATGGCCTATGAAGTGGAGTGAGGAGGCTAAGAGGAGGTCTCACATTAGGCTTGCCAAAGGTGGTGTACTGGAAGGCAGGGGGTCAGGAGTGCACTAGAGAATGTTCCCACTCGAGGGTTTAATGTTGCAATGGGTCCCTGGCATGTCAAAAAAGGTCATTGGCGTTAGACTTTCTTAACTTATTGTTTTTCCTCTTGAAAAAGGTAGATATGTACTAAAGTGTGGGAAGGGATATAGGCTGGCACTTTGATAACAGGAATTTATTTTTGTAGGCTTGCAAAAGCTTTCCTGAATGAGTGGTGCTGAACCCACAAGCAGCATAATGTGATAATATCCACTTCTTACTCTGAGTTGAGACGCTTGGGGTGAATGCAAACCATGGACTCTCTGTCCCATTGAGATCATGATCAAGATTGGGCTAGAGACTTTGGATATACTGTAATATCCAATTTTCATCCTGGGAACAGTTATGGAAAGTGGAAATAAAATTTACTGCCTGCTGTTCTTTTAAAGAAAATTATATGAAAATGATGTACCATTGGTATCTAACCCCAAATAAAATTGCTAAAATGTACAAAACAAGTTCTGAACTGTGTTGGAAATGTAAAGAGAAAGAGAATACTTTTTACCATATGCGGTGGACATGTACATTGGTAAAGGCTTTCTGGGAAATGATATATTTATTAAATAAATAAATAAATAAATAAATAAATAAATAAATAAATTAATTAATTTTTATTTATACCCCACCCTTCCCAGTTCAGAAAACCAGGCTCAGGGCTGCTAACTACAAATTTAAAACACTTAATTGATGCAACAAAAAAACAGCATAAAATACAGTAAAAACTTGAATAACAATAAATTCAGAATTCAAAAATCAATTTAGGGGGGGAAATCCATCCAATAAACATTAGATGATCACCAGGGCTAGCTGGCTAAATTAGTCCTATTTGGGCCAGCGAGGAGACCAGGGGAGAATTAGCTGTGGGATCCCAGAGCAGGTAATCTTCATAAAAAGGGGAGAGAGAGGGAAGGAAGGGGAATAAAAGATCAGGCTAAGTAAAAATTGAAAGCCATATATATAATGAACTTAATAAAATGTTTAAAAATACATTTGTTAAAAAACCTTTTTACTAGGCATTATGGGTGAAGAGTTTCCAAGAGAAGATAACAGACTTGTTATGTATGCAACACAGCAGTGAGAATGCTACTAGCCCAGAGATGGGTGGAAGGAGAAATACCAACAAAACAAGAATGGCAGATGAAACTGATGGAGTATGCGGAGATGGCGAAACTGACGGGGACGATCCAAAACAAGGAAGATCAAATATTTTCTAAAGACTGGAATAAATTTGTAATTTACTTAAAAGACCACTGTAAACAGTTAATATCTTTGGCAGGGATGTAAAGACACTGGTAATGTGGAATTGTTTTAATGGTAATTAATAGCTAGATAAGGGTAAAAGATGCAGTAAATGTAATCTTAAAGATGGAACCCAGGGAGGGAGGGAAGGAGGGAGGTCTAGCAGGGGTCAGCAAACTTTTTCAGCAGGGGGCTGGTCCACTGTCCCTCAGACCTTGTGGGGGGCCGGACTAAATTGGGGGTGGGGACAACAACGAATTTCTCTTTCTTTCTTTCTTTCTTTCTTTCTTTCTTTCTTTCTTTCTTTCTTTCTTCTAAAATACAAATTTAATCTGCTGTGAATAAAATGCATCTAGATAGCAACAGGCTGCATTACACAGAAACTGGCTTTATGTTTATTTTGAAGTCGAGAATAACAATGTTCTTCACTAACCAGCTGCTAATAATAATTCATTTTTTTTTAATTTTCAAAATCTTTATTGAAACTTAACATATATACCTAATAATCAAAATTCCCAATTATTTCCTCACATAGAATATAATATCTAAATTACAACAGCTGCATAATTATACTTAATTATAAAACCCACCACCCACCCTCTACTTCCATCCACAGCAATTCGACTTCTGTATATTTCTTTCTACCTTTTATCCCTTGCATTCTATAACAAATTATTTTTGTTAAATTCTGATTTTTCTTTCTTTATTTGTTTTGGTTATTGCTTACATTTTTTATTCTAAGCCTACTAACATGTCATTTTTAGAACAATATTTTGACATGTAATCTTTGAAATACTTCTACTCCATTCTTAACTTTTGATTTGATTGATATCTTATAATTGAACTTAATTTTGCCAATTCTATATACTCACTTAATTTACAAATCCACTCTTCCTTTGTTGGTATGTCCTGAGATTTCCATTTAGTAACAATCACTACCCTGGCAGCTGTTGTTGCATATAAAAAGATTGGTTTTTTTCATATGTGGTATGTCTTTGCCCACCAACCCTAACAGATAAGCTTCGGGATTTTTTATCAAGGTTTTTTTTAGCATTTTCTTAAGTTCCTCATGTATTATTCCCCTAAACTTCTTTATTTCCTTGCAACCCCGGCACATATGAATTATCGACAAACAAATTTCTATGCCCCACAAATAACCCAGAGATGCATTTTAAATAAAAGGACACTACTCATGTAAAAACACGCTGATTCCCAGACCATCCGCAGGCCAGATTGCGAAGGCAATTGGGCCGCATCCAGCCCCTGGGCCTTAGTTTACCTACACATGGTCTAAGGGTTTGAAAGAACTCTGTATTTTAATGTTTGAAATTGCTATGTTTTAAATGTATAGTTTCCCCAAACAAACTTAATAAAAAGAATATTAAAAAGAGATGGTGATCAAGAGCCCCGCTAGGTAGGAGAAAGGGCCACTTCCACTGCCATCTTGAATACAAAGATGGAATGGACCCAAATCCAGGGGAAAGGGTGGGGATGTGTGCCAGTATAGCCCCAGAAGACAGAGAGCTAGTTCAGAGAGGACTTGAACATCACACGATGACTGCACTGGTCGTTATTGTATGCCTTGGACCACCTAAGGCAGTAATAAAAACAAACGAAAGGGGGGGCTTTTTCATAAGCACATCGGAATAAAATAAAACACACTGAATAATTAAGTACTAAATTTAATTAGTCCTAAGAATCCTAGCATGGATGATATCTGCTATGGGGACTGGTAGTTAATATGTGCAACAAGCGGCCATTGTGCACATTCACCACACCTCATGGAGAATGTGCACCCAATGCATCTGTGAAGAGGGAATTGTGCCTATTTCCTAGTCAGCATGCATAATGTCTCAAGAGGTTTCAGGGAATGTGCATATCTGGCCTGTATTTGGTAGATTTTCCACGCAATGCGCACACTCTCTGGTCACGGCCTCCAGGACATATGCCCTTTTTCTCTCTCAACCCCCTTGGCTGCTTCTGGACCACTGCCTCTTCTTACGCAGCCCACAACCTTCCCTTTCAGTAATCAGATGAGCAGTGGGGTCAGTCAGAATCAGAGGTGATGGGGGAGGGGGAGCTGAAGAAGGGCTCCCCAGCAGGGGAAAAGGGGCTGCGAAGGAAAAGATGTGATGCCCATCTGATCCATGCCACGGCCATTTTGGGCCCAGTCCACCACTGGCAAGTGGTCTGACCCCTGCCTTTCCCCCCAGCTGGCATGAAATGCTCTCAGTTCCACTAAAAAAAAGGGCAGGCCACATTGCTGCTTCTTTCACAGTTCTTCAGAATTGTACGCAAGCTATACCTCTATGCTGCTTTGCCCATCCTCAATTCCCTGTTTTGAAGTTGTTTGATGTTAGAAATGCCGTCATATTGATGGAAGGATGCATTCACCTTCTCTGACATCACTCCAGAGGCTATGCATGTGGCCTTTGTAACTTCTCCAAACTGCAATCCAAAGGGAGCTTCAGAGCTCAAGGAAATGGCAGGGCCACCACTGGATTTGTAGTCCTGCCGTTCATGCCAGCAGGAACAGCAGCAGAAGGGGAGGGGCAAATTGCTTCATGGGTGAAGCCATCATATGATGGTACCTGGCCTGACTTGGGCTCCAGACTGGCAGAGCAATTTGGATGTGCTGCTCTGTCATGATGCTCCCCTGGCTGAGGTTTGGAATGCCCCCATGCTGTGCTTGCGCCCTGCCAACACTCAGTTCTATGGACTTGAATAAAGTGTGGCAGTGAGAAGAGGAGTGGGCTGGATTCTCTTGGAGTAATCTCTCAGCAGAGGGTAGAATCAGAGATACTTCACACTTTTCTTCCCCTCCTCCTCCCCCCATCTCTTTTCCCTTGCTGAGTGATGCTACCTCAGCTGGTTGAATCTTCCCTCCCCATGATTCCCGTGATGACTGAAGCTTTTTTGGGGGGGGGGTACTTCCATCAGAATTGTGGCAGAGGGAGGGGAGGTTTAAAACATTCTGCTCCCTGAAAAATGGGGTGAACTGCCTATCAGTATCCTAAGGCCCCACCTCCTGGAGGGCAAGGAGGGAGCAGAGAGAGAGAAACAGGGACATTAAGGGTGAGAGCACCCAAAACCCTCCCACCAGTTCCACAACATCTTTGCCTGAGACAATCACCAGGGTGACCTGTGACTCTTTAAGGTCCTTAATCAATTATAGGGTAGTGGTGAGAGTGTTGGACTAGGGATGGGGAGAGCAGGGTTCAAATCCCTCCTTCTCCATGGCACTCCTTGGGCAACATCAGGACACTCACTGTCTCGCCATCCAACCTACAAGGCTCCTTGGAGGAAGGGTAAAAGATGCAAATAGAATTGCATCTTTCGGAGTTAATCAAGGCTAGAGGTCTAATGGCAGCAGTTAAACCATTGGGCCACATCATATCAAGTCCCAGCTGCAATAGAATTTAGTCAGAAGATGGAAAACTAGAATTGAAGAGACCAGGTTGCAAAACACACACTTTTATTGATGATTTGCAGATACATTTGACAAGTGCCTCTGATACAAACATGATTCCATGCATTCAAGAGCAAATGATTCAGGAGCCATCAGGGCTTTCCTGGTTTGCCTCTGCAGGAGTCATACACAGAAATGGTTATACAGTGAAAGATTAGGGAAACCTCAGAATCTGCCATGTGGCAAAAAAGAAACCCTCCCATAAGACCTGGCTCAGCTTTGGCAGGGAAGCCTAACCGTTTGAATTAGAGGAGGGCCTCCTGATTACTTGGCCTAGCCGGGGAACTTGTGCCACCCTGTTCCGGCCTCAAAGCAGAAGTAGTACCATTTTGAGGTGGCACCGTTGGAAACCACATGACTGTCACATACTCAGAGTACCCAGCGTGAGGCTCCAAAAGCGGTAAGTTGCAGGTGGCAAAAGCAGGACGGTCACTTGAACTTGGAAGACCTTCTGCACCAGCAGATGATGGTGGAGCCAATCTAGTGGAGGCATCAGGGGAGCTAGAGGGTCTCACAGAAGAGCCGCCGTCTACCTCGATCTCTTCCTCTCTTTCAGGGGTGTTTGTCTTCCTCCGCAAAAATCTTCCGCAAATGAGGGGGAAAGCGCAGTACATTAGCACAGTTGCAAGAACTCCTCCAGAGAACCAGGTTATCCTCACCCAGTCTGAAACAGAAGAAAGACAATGATAAGTGCTGGTTCTGTTACCCATTTGCTTGATTGTTCTGCTCAAGGGTACAAACTGGACACCCCAGGAATGGAGTGGGGGATTTTAACCAAAAAGCCGGGGGGGCGAGTATGGCTAGCATCTGAGGTAGAGTATCTCAGGCTGCAACCATTCCCCCCGCGTCTCACTTCAGGAGTCAATTAACACAGGACAGGGCAGGAAAGGGCGCCATAGTAACTGGAGCCTGACTGTCCTCAGCTGAGAAGACTCCCTGTGATAAATGTCCCTACACGGGAGCGGCCTAGAAACTAGGACTCCCCGGACTTCGTCGAGAGAAGTAGCCTGCCCCCACCCCGTGTACAAATCTTGCACAAGCCTTTCAGAGCTACTTGCAGAGTCGTCAGCAAGCTAGTCCGCCCGTGGCAACCCAGAGTCTTCTGACACGTAAAGACTTAGCGTAGTCTAAGACTGGGCCCACACTACCCCTTTGAAGCACCTTCGAAGGCCTTCTTGCCCTCCCCCCAGGTTTTCTGCCAGCTGGGCTTCACCCTAAGAGAGTTCCCGTTCCCAGCCTCCCAACGAAAGCGCGCAGCCTTCTTGGAGAGGCGAAAGGGGCTTCGAAGGTGCCCTCCCGGTGGAGTGGAGCCTCTGATCCGCATCCCCAGTTCAAACGCGGGGAAGAGAGCGATAGACCGAAAGGGAAGCCGACAGGGAGCGGGGGACCCGTGTCTAAAAGAGACAGAACGGCAGGCGTGCGTGCAGACCTAGCCCCAGGTAGTATCCGCCCGTGGAGCTAATAAATGCCAAGGGAGATAGCCGCCTTACGTGACACTTTAGGCGAAGGAGGGCACGTCTCTGGTCCGCCGTCGGTGGGGCACGCTGGGCAGCCGTCGGTGGGGCGCGGTGGGGAGTCCTCCGTGAGCTCTTCGAAGGAGCAATTGCGCGTCTGATTGCAGGTCCCGCAGCAAAACTTGACTTCGGCGCCGTCGGGTTGCCCCGCGCACTGGAAAGCTTCCACCACTGGCGGCTCGGACCCGTACAGCCACTGAGCGCACATCGATCCGTTGGTCTCGTTCAGCATCAAGGGGTCTTCGGTGGGAGCAGGGGCCGTGCTCTGGGGCTCGCCCCAAGGCAGAAGGCGCAGCAGCAGAAGAGCAGCGAAGAGCGAAGCCCACTTCATGGCGGCGCAACTCACAGCTGGGCTCACCTCGAAGAACTGACCGACTCTCTCCAGCAAGCGAACGGTGTCTGGCCGGCTAGTCTAACCCGCTCCACACACGGACAGGTCCTCCCCACGCAAGCGCAGCCAGTCAATGACGATGAACCCGTATCAAACTTCCTCTGATAAGAGCTGCATACCGCGCAGAAAGCAACCCTACACAACTCAGAGTCCTCTCGGATATCCGGCAGCGCTTCTCCCTGCTTTTCAAAAGGGGGGTGGGCGGGGCATTCCGCTCCCAGCAGGGGGATTGAACCAGGGACCTTGCGCCTTTAAAGCATATGCTCTCGAGCGGAGAGGTGGGGCTTAGGGGCATCGAAATGTTCTCTCCCTCGATCGAAATGAGCGCCAATAGCTCCCGAAGTGGACTGAAACGGCTCTTGCTCCTCCTGAACGATTGCCCAATCTCCTGCCGCGATTTCTGGGGGGCTATCCGCACGAGCCCACACGAGCTTACTCCATAGCTATCAACTTTTCCCTTTTCTTGCGAGGAATCCTATTCGGAATAAGGGAATTTCCCTTAAAAAAAGGGAAACGTTGACAGCTATGGCTTACTCATGAGTAACAGCCGTAACCCGCGTTTGAGTTACAAACAAACGGAGTTGGCAGATATTTACTCGCAAGGACTGCTCCGTCTTGACGCATCGCTTTATAGAAACAGCTGGCTCCGATGCAGGACCACTCATAAGTCTCGGTTGTTCTGTGGCGCTTCTTAAGGAGCAGTGTGGTGTAATGGTCAGCCTGTTGTCCTAGGAAGAACAGGTTCAAATCCCTGCTCGGTCATGAAGCTCACTAGGGGACCTTGAGAAAGTCAGTTTCTCTCAATCTAACCTACCCTGCAGGGTTGTTGTGCGGGTAGAATTGAAGCAGAGAGAACTACGTAGACTCATAGAACTGTAGTCGGAAAGGATCAAGAGGGTCATCTAGTCCAACCCCCTGAAAAGCATGAACTCTGCCTTTAAATCTTTGAAGTAACGCAGTATATAAATGTAGCAAATACATAAAGTAAAATAAATACTTGCTTTGAGCACATAGAAATCAGTACTGAACCAAATAGGACGGGCTCCTGATCTCGTTCGTGCACATCTTATGCTTACTGGGTAATAACCAGCATTCAAATCTTTGGCAATTACTTGGGCTGTCCTCAAATATCTGAAGGGATGTCACATGCAGGATGGTGCAAGCTTGTTTTCTGCTTCTCCAGAGGATAGGATCCAAACGTATGGATTCAAATTACAAGTAAACGGTAGAAATAACTTTGTCACGGGAGGAGCTGTTAGAGTTAGATCGATGTTTCCCAACCTTGGGTCTCCAGCTGTTTTTGGACTACAACTCCCATCATCCCTAACTAGCAGGATCAGTGGTCAAGGATGATGGGAACTGTAGTCCAAAAACAGCTGGAGAACCAAGGTTGGGAAATCCTGGAGCAAATAATCTAAGAAGGTGGTGGACTCTCTACTTCATGGGAGGTTTTTAAAGAATTTGGGTGGCCATCTGTCAGGGGTGTTTTTTTAGCTGTGATTCCTGCATTGCAGGGAGTTGGATGAGATGACTATTGGGCTTTTCTTCCAACTCTACAATTCTTTCTATGACAATTCTCATCCATGCTGCCATTTTCTGGATGGCCCCCTCCCTCATTAGCCCATGTTGCTTTCTGGTGGGGAGCAAATTACTGCCACTTCTACAGTCCTTCCCTCCCACTTGAAAGAAGCTCAACTGTGGGGCTCTGCATTTGATCACAATCAACCTTTGTTAACCTCACCTGTCTCACCTCTGCTGACATTTCTGTTAAAGGTACAGCTGCAACTCACCTTGCAGAAAGGGGTTTGCATAAGGTTGTAACAGATAAAGGACTTCCAGATCCCTAAGCTATCCCTGCATCATTGACTTCTATGCTCACCTCTCTGTCCTTTCAAGTTTAGACTAATTCAGTGTTAGCTTGGATCCGGATTACAAATTCCTCCCTCTCACACTTCAGGATCAGAGGTCATCTTGGCTCTATTCTATGAGAATAAAGGAGAAAACATGGCCACCTTGATTTTCTCTAGACCAATCAGTTAACTTAGAACCAGACGCTTCTCTATTCAGGTTATGTACTTCCTATAATAAACAGGGGTGTGGGTTTTTTTGTTGATCAATATGCATAGCTGTCAACTTTTCCCTTTTCTTGCTAGGAATCCTATTCGGAATAAGGGAATTTCCCTTTAAAAAAGGGAAACGTTGACAGCTATGCAATACGTCTCTCTGTGTGATTGCAACTGGCTGAGTTCACTCTGCAGAGAAATGCAAAAGCCACACACTGTATATACCAAAGTTTAATAATATAAACTGCAAGATCATTTGGGTGGGGGCTATGCTGGTTGCCTACATTTTCCAATAGTCCAGAATCTGCTGTGTTGCAATGAAAGACATCACGTGTCTGTATGAACAAAGTTGCAGTGCCTGATGCTTAGTTTTAGAATTAGTGTGAGATACCCAGAAAGATGCGGGTGGCGCTGTGGGTTAAACTACAGAGCCTAGGACTTGCCGATCAGAAGGTCGGCGGTTCGAATCCCCGTGATGGGGTGAGCTCCCGTTGCTCCGTCCCTGCTCCTGTCAACCTAGCAGTTTGAAAGCATGTCAAAGTGCAAGTAGATAAATAGGTAAACGGCATTTACGTGCGCTGCTCTGGTTCACCAAAGCTTAGTCATGCTGGCCACATGACCCGGAAGCTGTACGCAGGCTCCCTCGGCCAATAAAGCGAGATGAGTGCCGCAACCCCAGAGTCGGTCACGACTGGACCTAATGGTCAGGGGTCCCTTTACCTTACCCAGAAAGAGCAGGCAAGTCCAACATTTCCTGTTTGCTAGAATGGGCACTCGCAGAATGTGGATCCAACAGGAGGACTTACTGTCAAACTATGGAAGCCACTTCCCCCTGGGTGCAGCCAGGTAGAGATTGGCATAACAAGGGCTTTTTTTCCAGCCAGAACTCACACTCATTTCTAGCCCCTCTCAGCTGGTAGCCATTGCCATTCTGAGAGAACATGGGAGGTGTTCATGATGAGTTCCGGCACCTCTTTTTCTAGAAAAATTAGCACTGGGCATAACTTATATAAAAGGCTGATCACGTTCCTAGCTCTCTCTCTTACTCCATCTTGCTTGCTTGCCATCATCTACCACTGCATCTCTGCAGAGATGTAGCGACTTGTTGAATCTGAGGTTAAAAGACTCAGACTCCATCATCCATATACATACATACATATATATTTTACACACACACACACCTGTAACCGCAACCTAAGCCTGCCACCAGATTGCTACTGTATGTGAACTGTGAGTAAACTCTGTTTTATTATGACTGGTTTTTTGTGTTATTATTGTTTTGAGGGGGATAAATACCAGGAAGATCCAGGCTGCACCAAGGTATCCTGGACTGATTCATCAAAAAGGCTATAACCAGCCGAAGCAAGAGTTTCTCTTAAAAGGGGTATACTCTACTAAATTCACAAACATGTACAGTGGTACCTCGGGTTACATATGCTTCAGGTTACATACGCTTCAGGTTACAGACTCTGCTAACCCAGAAATAGTACCTCGGGTTAAGAACTTTGCTTCAGGATGAGAACAGAAATCGTGCAGCGGCGGCGTGGCAGCAGGAGGCCCCGTTAGCTAAAGTGGTGCTTCAGGTTAAGAACAGTTTCAGGTTAAGTACGGACCTCAGGAACGAATTAAGTACTTAACCTGAGGTACCACTGTATAAGGAAGGAATAGTATCTAGCTAATATATCCTCTCCTAGTTTCTATACACATCCCTACAATTACAACTGCACCAGAATCTGCAAGGGTGTCTTACATTTGTTGTGCCTTCCAAAGGGCTACTATTCTTGGCTCACCCCCAAATAAGTCCTGGAGCCTAAACCCCTCACTCCTCCAAAGCACTTCCCTTTACAATCCTGTGGGAATGTTCAGGGAGGCAGGAGAGGATATATTGTTTATTAATATCCTTCCTAACTTGCGCTAGCAAGTTCTATAACTTAGCAGAGTTTTAACATTCCCCTTTTAAACACACAGTGGGTAGCTGGTTGCAAGCTTGTTTAAGCTTCTCAATATAGATTCCTGGTAAGTCTCCTTATTTCCTTCTTTAAAGAATAAACACCCCACAATCTTGTATAAAGTACAGTGGTACCTCGGGTTACAGTCGCTTCAAGTTATAGGTATGGGAATGTTCAGGGGTGCAGGAGAGGATATATTGTGAGATTATATCCTAATCCAACTTGTGCTAACAAGTTCCCAAAATATCAGCAGAGTTTATAGACATTCCCCTTTAAGTTCGCAACGGTAACATGTGCACAGGTTCGCTAGAACCTCTATAATAATTACTCTGGTAATTTCCCCTTTGTTCCCTCTTAAAATACAAGACACGACACAGTCTTTATAAAAGTATAAAAGAGTTTACTCACGTTCTGTTCACAATATGATCCCAGAAGGCAGACAGGCTTAAAAAGGTTACATACATTCAGAATCTATCTTGTAGCAAGATAGTCCTTATCTCCTCTCTTGGCTGAGAGCCAAGAGGGCATCCTTAGATGTTTCCTCATTGAAGGAAAATGGCAGAGAGAGAGAGATGGCTGCCTGCCCTGTGCTTTTGTCATTACCTGCACAGGTGAGGCCACACCCACCTCTGGTCACATGCGGAGGAAGTCCGTCCCCAGGAAGTTTACCTGCTTGCTGGACAGACATCCCTCCCCATGTTGTAACATGTACACTCTAGGAATGTTGTCATTGACTGCTCCTGTGTTCACATCCCACAATAGGCGCTTCAGGTTACAGACACTGCTAACCCAGAAATAGTACCTCGGGTTAAGAATGTTGCTTAAGGATGAGAACAGAAATCGTGCTCCGGCGGCACGGCGGCAGCAGTAGGCCCCATTAGCTAAAGTGGTACCTCAGGTCTTAACCTGAAGAACAGACCTCCAGAATGAATAAAGTTCTTAATCTGAGGTACCACTTTATATAAAAAAAGTTTACTCATACATTCAGTTCACAGATGGATCCCTTGGTTCATCAACCAAGGCAGACTTGGTTACGAAGTATATACATCTGAGTCTATCCCATATGGAGATAGTCTCTTTATCTCTAGCTAAAAAAAGATATTGCTTCTACAATGGATGGAATCAGAGAGGGAGGGGGCTGTGGGCCTGTTCCTTTTGTCACCAGGACAGGTAAGGTCATGCCCACCTCGTCACATGCAAGAGGAAGGATGCTCCAGCACCAGAGGAAACAGGAAGTTTTTGAATGGTTGGAACAAACATCCCCTTACATGTCCACTCTAGGAAAACAAGGAATGTTGTACTTGACTGCTACTTATGTTTCACAGCCCACAAATCCTACTAATAAGTTGTGCTAGTTGTAGCACCAAGTGAAGTACTGCAGCCTCAGGATGCTCTTCCTCACATCTGTGGCACAGATCTATCAGCCCAGCAATATTTAAGGGTTCATGGGTTTCTGGGAAATGTAGCTTTTGCCATATTGCATTTCTTTCAAGAGGAGAAGTTAAATTCCCCAGGGGCATGTGAAAGCTTTATGTGGACACGCTGCTACACAGTGCCACAAACAGAATGCCAATACCAAAATGGTGCAGGATGGGAAAGGTGATATGGAATCCTAAAAAGACATGGTCCTGGTACATCTGTAACAGAGCTGGCCCTACCCTAAGGCAGATGGAGACAACAAGTCAGGCAGCAGATGTTGGGGTTGCTGGCAGCAGACTCCTGGCTGTTCTTCCTGAGTCCCATGGCTGTATCACATGACCTCACTTGTACCTCCCACATAACTAGCCTGCCGCCATTAGAGGAGAGGTTTTTGCTTGGCACTTAAAATGATATAATAATGACATAAGTACAGCCTCCCTGGGGAGAGCATTCCAGAAGTGGGGATCCACCCACTGGCGGAGGAAGAGGGGTGCGGGGGGAGCGCACCGCCCCTGGCAGCGTGATCCTGGTAGGGTGCCATCACGGCTGCCCCCCCACAGGCGGCGCGCCACGCCCCCTGGACGTGCGCCATGCCCCTTGGATGCACGCCAGCCACCCTCCAACTGCTCTCCACCCCCGCCCCTGGTGCCAGAGCATAATAAAGCTCCACCACTAGATCCACCACAGAAAAGACCCATTCTCACGTTGCCACCCTCCAGACCTCTCATGGAGTGGACACATAAAAAACGGCCTCAGATAGTGGTCGCAGGTCTGCATCAGTTTATATGCAGAGTGGCAGTCCTTGCGGTATTGAGGTCCTGAGTCATCTAAGGCTTTATATGTCAAAATTAGAACTTTGAATCAGGGGTGCCATCTCGCCTTCAGGATTGTGGGTGCCTGCCATAGCTGTCAACCTTCCCTTTTTTTGCGGGAAATTCTCTTATTCCAGCGCCGTTTTTCGCTGCTTCCCGCTGCTATCCTGGATTGTTAGATATCCTGTAGACTGTCCCTGGGACAGGAGAGGCTGCTGATCCCTTATTTTCAAATCTGAAAGTTGACAGCTATGGTGCCTGCCGCCACAATGTGGATGTGTGATGTCACACACATATGCCTACACATAGTGTGCGTGTGACATCGCACGTCCGCTTTGCAGTGGCCAGGAGCAGTGGCTCCTCTTCCTTCTCCTCTCTGCTGCCAGTGAGACACCTTTTCTATGGAGAGGGGCTTGGACCAGAGGCAGAGAGGTTGCCTCTGTGTCTGACTCTCCCTCCACCCCCTCAAAAAAGGTGCCTGGCTGCAGAGTGCGGAGGTGAACTGCTTCTCTCTTGGAGGCAGCACTGCTGCCACCTGCCAGCTTTTCACATTGACTTTGTGGATGCCCATCCCCCACAGTTATATTATTCTGGGTGCCCAGGCACCCATAGCCCCCTGGAGTTGCCTCCTATGCTTTGAATTGCACCTAGGGAACTAATTTGTGGGAATGTTAAGGAAGGTAGGAGAGAATATATTGTTTTGATATTATCCCTCCTCGCTCACACACGTTCTCTTTGCAACTTATTGGAAGAAAGCTGATGATCCGTTTTGTTGTTTAGTAGTTTATGCATGTCTGACTCTTCATGACCCCATGGACCAGAGCACGCCAGGCACTCCTGTCTTCCACTGCCTCCCGCAGTTTGGTCAAACTCATGTTCATAGCTTCAAGAACACTGTCCAACAATCTCGTCCTCTGTCGTCCCCTTTTCCTTGTGCCCTCCATCTTTCCCAACATCAGGGTCTTTTCCAGGGAGTCTTCTCTTCTCATGAGGTGGCCAAAGTATTGGAGCCTCAGCTTCAGTGCTTCCAGCTTCAGTCCTTCCAGTGATCACTCAGGGCTGATTTCCTTCAGAATGGATAGGTATGATCTTCTTGCAATCCATGGGACTCTCAAGAGTCTCCTCCAGCATCAGATGATTCATTAGAATCCTTTAATTAAGCAATCCAGTCTGTCTCATCCAGTCTGGCTTTTCCCTGATAAGATTCCTATTTATTTCCCTCTTAAAATAACAATAACACAACACACTCTTCTTTAAAAGTAAGAACGACGTTTTACTCACATTCAGTTCAGAATGGCAGTTTGCACAATCTAGTAAGGAAAATAACAACACAATAAAATTCATTTCATATTTATTCAAAAATCTAATCAAATCGATTTAAATTATTCAACAAAATTGATTAACTTGATCCAGTGACACCAGCATTAAAATTATAATACTGTAGGTTGATATACATTACCCTGTGGTATGCCCTCCGATCAGATGTCAAGGAGATAAATAACTACACAAATTTTACAGGACATCTGAAGGCAGCCCTGTACAGGGAAGTTTTTAATTTTTGATGTTTTATTGTGTGTGTTTTGTACCTGCTGGAAGCTTTACAGAATGGCTGTGGCAACTCAGTCAGAGGGTGGGGTACAAATAATAAAGTTGTTGTTGTTATCTGCTAATACTGTAAAAAAAAATGCTAACGTCTTCTTTTTTCACTTTTGTTATAAGTAATGTTATCTGAGGTGGATGAGGTACTGTACCTGCTAGACGGATTTGTAGCTGGTTGACAGATCCATCTAAGAGTGCTCACTAATGGTTCATCTTCATCATGGAAAAAAATGACAAAAAGGGTGTTGAGGGGTTCTATCCTAGACGCATTGTTGTTGAAAGTCTTTGTAAATGGCTGTGATGAAGGAATTGTGGGGATACTCATCCAATTTGCAGATGACACCAAACTTGGAGGGGTAACTAATGCCACAGAAGACGCACTCAGGATTTAAGGTGACTTTAGCAGATTGGAGAACTGAGTCCAGATTAACAAAATGAATTTCATTAGGGACAAATGTCTGTTTCTACGCTTTGGCAGAAAGAACCAACTGCACAAATATAAGATGTGAACACCAGACTTACCAGTAGCATGTATGAAAAGGATTTGGGATCTTAGTAGATTACATGGTTAACATGTGTCAACAATGTGGTGCAGCAGCAAAAAAGGCAAATGCCATTCTGTTCTGCATCAACAGAAGAGCAAGGGAGGTAGTAGTACCACTCTGTTCTGCATTGATCAGACCACATCTGGAATACTGTGTCCAGTTCTGGGTGCCACATATGCAGAGGAGGGCAACCAAAATGATTAACGGTCTGAAAACCAGCCTTATAATGATTGAGGGAGTTGTGTGAGAATGTTAAGGAAGGTAGGAGAGGATATGTTGTTGTGATATTCTCCCTCCTCACTCATGCTAGTGAGTAAACAGCAGAGCATGTTTCCTTTGTAATTTATTGTAAGAAAGCTGATGATTCGTTAGAATACTTTAATTAAGCAATCCAGTCTTATAATAATAACACAACACAGTCTTCTTTAAAAGTAAGAACAAAGTTTTACTCACATTCAGTTCACAGCAGTCATCTGAAGGCAAGCTTTATCTTATGGTTACAGTGAAAAGAATGCTGAGCTACATCACAGGCTTTCTGCTTGTGGGCTCCATCCTATGTGAAGATTGAGCCATGCGCTGGCTAAGAACCAGGAGAGTCCAAGAGTAAGAGTAAGAATAAAAGTCCAAGAGAGAGATGGTTGCATGGCCAGCCCTTTTATCTGGTCATCTAGGGTTATGCCCATCTACCTGGTAACACACGGGGGGGGGGGGGAGGCTCCAGAGCAGGTATGACAGGAAGTCCTCCCTGTATGGAGCCACATTCCTCTGTGTTTCCATTCAAGGCAACAGGAAAATGTTGTACTTGACTGCTCAAGTAATAATACATCCCACAAAGTGTTTGTTTGTACACCAAGTTCAAAATTGGACAATTTTCTTACGTTCTTTCCTCTGTTGAGGACTTTATTGTTGCCATGGTCGATGACAGAGATTGCACACAGGTTGTGCAACATTTAAGCAAGGATATGGAGGTCAAGGAACTAGGAAAGATCTTGTACAATCTAGGAATCAAAGTTGAGAGAGAAGAAGATGGTTCTTTTCTTGTAAGTTAAAAGCAGAAGGTTGCTGAACTGATTGGCAATCTTGAGATGCAAGAAGCACATCTAGTTGCCACACCCATGAACACTGACTTCTCAAAGAATCAAGAGGATTCAATTCTTTGCCTGACAACAATAAATACAGGTCAGCAATAGGTAGACTTACACCTGGCCACAACCTGCAGACTGGACATAGCCAATGCAGTGGGAATTCTATGCAGAATGGTGAATGCTCCCACTGAACATTACTGGGTGGGTGTGAAAACGGTGGTATCTTAAAGGTACCATGAATTGTAACTTAAGGTTGCCAGCTGACAGCAATCATGAAGCAGTCAGTTTCACAGACACTGTTTTCACATAATTGGCATCATAAATGATTCAGGACAGCCAAATCAGTTTCTGTGCCAAAACTGGGCCTAAACCCCAATTGAAATGGGTCAAGAAAACCAGTTTTCTCCAAAAGCACCTGGATCTGGTCCATGACCACCTAGTAAAGAACCTTGCCCAAGACGAGGAGGTGGACATCTTGATTTTCACTGGTGTGTAACCATTTCTTTTTCTCATTATCTATTGTTTGTTTGCTTGCTTTTTTATGGTATGATGTAATACCCTGTTAATGCACTTTTGGGTTGTTGGTAATGCAATAAATAATTTTTAAAAAATCAAGGTGACCTGTTTGGGTTCTTCTTATATCTTTACTTAACCTTATATGTCCCAGTAGTGATGGTGGTTTTTATCACTCACTTTGTTCATAAAAAAACTATACAAAGTGACTTGCAAACTTTTTAGAAATACTAAAACCAATTCTAATAAAAATTATGAATAAAACCTTTAAAACCCTCTGCATCTACACAAATCACATACAGGTCTAGCAGATTATGCCCAACCAAAGAGTCTACAAATATTTTAAAATCCTCTGAACTAAGGACCAAAAGCCACAGGGAGAAAGGCAAATCTTTCACTGGTGTCTAAAATTAGACAAAGATGGAATCTCTGCACATCATTTGACTTTTTTACTCATTTTGCAATATTTCCCCATTGCTACTGTGCTATTGATATTGTATGAACTATTCACATACTATTTAAAACCCCACCTATCAGTACGAGAGCATGCGCTTTGAAGGTGCAACGTCCCGGGATCAGTCCCCGGGCAGGGACGGGAGTACCGCACCCACACACCCCCCGTTTGAAAGTTCAGAGAAGCGCTGCCTCATAGCGGAGAAGACCCTCAGTGTTATCTTGCTTTCTGCAGGGGGCGCTTGTGGAATTGGAATCGCGGCTGCCCCAGCGGAGACTGCGGCCTTGCAGCCCCTGTCAGATGAAAGGTGATACCGGGACATTGTTTTTGACTGGCTGCGCTTGAGTGGGGCGGATCTGTACGCGTGTGGGGTGGGGTAGATTAGCCAGCCAGACGTCGTTCGGTTGCTGGAGAGAGTTGGTCGGTTCCTCCAGGTGAGCCCAGCTGGGAGTTGCGCCGCCATGAAGTTGGCTCTGCTCTTCACCCTCTTGCTGCTGCTGCGCCTTCTGCCTTGGGGCGTGACCCAGAGCACGGCCCCTGCTCCCACCGAAGACCCCTTGATGCTGAACGAGACCAACGGATCGATGTGCGCCCAGTGGCTGTACGGGACGGAGCCGCCGCAGGTGGAAGCTTTCCAGTGCGCGGGGCAACCCGACGGCGCCGAAGTCAAGTTCTGCTGCGGGACCTGCGACCAGACGCGCAATTGCTCCTTCGAAGAGCTCGCCGAGGGCTCCACTGCGCGCCCCACCGACCGCGGCCCAGAGCCGTGCCCTCCTTTATCTACACTGACATGTAAGGCGGCCACCTCTCGCCATTTCTTAGCACCTGGAGTGGCCACTACCTGGGCATAGCTGTCAACGTTTTCCTTTTTTTAAAGGGAAACTCCCTTATTCTGAATAGGATTCTTCGCAAGAAAAGGGAAATGTTGACAGCTATGTACCTGGGGCTCGGTCTGCACGCACACCTGCCGTACTCCCTCTTTTAGACACGGGTCCCCCGCTCCCTTTCGGTCTATTGCTCTCTTCTCCGCCCTTGAACTGGGGATGCGGATCAGAGGCTCCACTCCACCGGGAGGGCACCTTCGAAGCCCCTTTCACCTCTCCAAGAAGGCTGCGCGCTTTCGTTGGGAAGCTGGGAACGGGAACTCTCTTAGGGTGAACCCCAGCTGGCAGAAAACCTGGGGGGAGGGCAAGAAGGCCTTCGAAGGTGCCCAGTCTTAGGCTACGCTCAGTCTTTAAGTGCCTGAAAACTCTGGGTTGCCACGGGCGGACTAGCTTGCTGACGACTCTGCAAGTAGCTCTGAAAGGCTTGGGCAAGATTTGTAAACGGGGTGGGGGCCGGCGACTTCTCTCGGCGAAGTCCGGGGAGTCCTAATTTCTAGGCCGCTCCCGTGTGAGACGCGGGGGGGGGGGGGGTTGGTTTAGCCTGAGATACTCTACCTCACATGCTAGCCATACTCGCCCCCCGGCTTTTTGGTTAAAATCCCCCACTCGATTCCTGGGGTGTCCAGTTTGTACCCTTGAGCAGAACAATCAAGCAAATGGGTAACAGAACCAGCACTTATCATTGTCTTTCTTTTTTCCCAGTCTGGGTGAGGATGCTCTGGTTCTCTGCAGGCATTTTTGTTACTTTGGTAGTCCACTGGGGTTTTCCCCGCACTCGCGGAAGATTTTGGCAGAGGAAGGCAAACACCCGTGAAAGACAGGATGAGAGCGACCTAGAGGCCGGCTCTTCTCTGAGACCCCGTGAGCACCGTGGCTCCTCCACTGCCTACTCCAGATCGGCTCCACCGTCGCCTGCTGGTGCAGCGCGTCTTCCAGGTTCCCGTGGCCGTCCTGCTGCTGCATCCAGCAACGCACCGAGTGTCCAGCCCCAAGCTGGGAATGAGAGAATCCCACTCCGAATTGAGCCTTCTCCCTTGCTGCCGAACCCGGGCGGCAGAAGACCCCGGGCTCGGTCCACCTATTAGCATCTCCTCTTATTCAAGGTGTTAGGCTTTCACAGTATGCTTGTCATATGTATATGCAAATTATCTGTAACAATGTGTGTTTCTCAGCCTGGTTTCCTAAATTCAAGTTTTTTATCTTCTGACTAAATTCCATTGCAGCCGGGGCTTTATATGATGTGGCCCAAGGCAGAGCCGTAGCTACGGGGTGTTTGGGTGTGGTATGGTGGATGGCTAGCCTGGGGGTTTTTTTGCCCCGAGTGAAGCATCAAGAGGGCGCCATCCCAGGCTATGTGTGTTTTTGTGCACGGAAATGTGCGAGGGTGGTGTTATTTGACCAGGGTGAAATAAAGCCTCGTTTTACCCCTGCCCAAGGGTTTAGCTGCCTCCATTAGATCAGTAGCCTTGATTAGCCCCTACAGATGCCATTCTATTTGCTCACTATTATGTTCATATTTTTAGGGACGCGGGTGGCGTTGTGGGTTAAACCACAAAGCCTAGGACTTGCCGATCAGAAGGTCGGTGGTTCGAATCCCCGCGACGGGGTGAGCTCCCATTGCTCGGTCCCTGTTCCTGCCAACCTAGCACTTCGAAAACACGTCAAAATGCAAGTAGATAAATAGGTACCGCTCCGGCGGGAAGGTAAACGGCGTTTCCGTGCTCTGGTTTGCCAGAAGTGGCTTAGTCATGCTGGCCACATGACCCGGAAGCTGTACGCCAGCTCCCTCGGTCAATAAAGCGAGACGAGCACCGCAACCCCAGAGTCGGCCACGACTGGACCTAATGATCAGGGTTCCCTTTACCTTTACCTTTTATGTTCATATTTTACTTTTCCCCCAAGGAGTCCTATGTGTCTCACCAGAGGGACCACTAAATTTTGCATAGATGCTGTGTCTTAAAAGAATTAAACATTGCCAGTGACGACACAGGAAAATATTGTTGAACTTTTGTGTGCAACACTTGATTAGTGAACACCTTGGCATGCTATATATTTACACCTAAAAATGTTTTTAACCAGTGAATAATTCTGTTTAGTGACTTCTACATTACTTGCTTTAATCTCTATATTTCTGCATAAGCATATATAACATGGGAGTATATGCCACATAATGCCCCCAAGATTTTTTGTTTGACTTTTAGGGTTATATGACTACTTCTTGATAGATCCTGAAGAGGCAAAGGAAGAAGGCAAGCAGGCAGCAAAGTATGCCTCTTGAGTCAATTGCTTCTGGGATGCTTGAAGAAGATATAGATGAATAGACAGATAGATGTCACACTGACCTTTGTTAAAGCTTTTGACATATGTATTCATTAATAAATTCATTAAAAATATAATGTGTATTTTCATCCAGGTTTTCTGAAATGTTTTGTTGAAGCTTCTGGTGGGAAGGGGGGCAGTCATGCGATGCTCTCTCCAAAGGCTGTAGCCAGTAGCTGCTTTTGCTTGATTAACAGGAGATGATTCATCTCCAGGAGAAAGCAGGTTGCAGCTAAGCAATCAAGGACTTTGTATTGAAATTCTGGTTCATGTATCTCTAACGGAAAAGGTCAGGGTTTTTTGCACAGTGGAACAGGTGGGCAGAAGGGTTTAACTGCTAACTTGTTTCAAGGACCAGGATAAGATCTTTGCTGCCTGAAGCAAACAACAAAATGGTGTCCTTCCCCAAGGCACAGGAATAAACCAATTTGACTGGTAGTTGAAACTCCTCCAATAGTGGTGAAAGGACAGTGTCGTCAAAAGTGCTTGAGGGCAGCAAGCTAGCATGGCAGGTACAGGGCAGCAGCCACGCGACACTTAATAACTTAATAGCTCGGTTCCCTCCCTACACCTCCGTGGGAATGTTGAGGAAGGTAGGAGAGGATATATTGATTAAATATTATTCCTCCTCACTCAGCTAGTGAGCAAGCAGCAGAGCACATTTCCTTGCAGATTGCTGGAAGCAAGTTGATGATTCGTTAGAATCCTTTAAATTAAGCAATCTAGTCTGGCTTGTCTGGTCTGGATTGTTCCTGGTAAGTTTCCCCTTTATTTCAATAATAATAATAATAATAATAATAATAATAATAATAATAATTTATTATTTATATCCCGTCCATCTGGCTGAGTTTTCCCAGCCACTCTGGGTGACTTCCAATCGAGTGTTAAAAACAATACAGCATTAAATATTAAAAACTTCTCTAAACAGGGCTGCCTTCAGATGTCTTTTAAAGATAAGATAGCTGCTTATTTCCTTCACATCTGAAGGGAAGGCGTTCCACAGGGTGGGCGCCACTACTGAGAAGGCCCCCTGTCTGGTTCCCTGTAACCTCACTTCTCGCAATGAGGGAACTGCCAGAAGGCCCTCAGTGCTGGATCTCAGTGTCTGGGCTGGATGATGAGGGTGGAGACGCTCCTTCAGGTATACAGGACCGAGGCCATTTAGGGCTTTAAAAGTCAGCACCAACACTTTGAATTGTGCTCAGAAACATACTGGGAGCCAATGAAGATTTCTCAGTACCGGTGTTTTGTGGTCCCAGCGGCCACTCCCAGTCACCAGTCTAGATGCCGAAATCTGGATTAATTGCAGTTTCCGGGTCACCTCCAGCATTGCAGTAGTCCAAGCGGGAGATAACCAGAGCATGCACCACTCTGGCAAGACAGTTCGCAGGCAGGTAGGGTCTCAGCCTGCGTACCAGGTGGAGCTGGTAGACAGCCGCCCTGGACACAGAATTAACCTGCGCCTCCATGGACAGCTGTGAGTCCAAAATGACTCCCAGGCTGCGCAAATGTTCCTTCAGGGGCACAGTTGTCCCATTCAGGATCAGGGAGTCCCCCCCCCCCCGTCCCCCCAAAACAGTACTTCTGTCTTGTCAGGATTCAACCTCAATCTGTTAGCCACCATCCATCCTCCAACCGCCTCCAGGCACTCACACAGGACCTTCACTGCCTTCACTGGTTCTGATTTAAAAGAGAGGTATAGCTGGGTGTCATCTGCATACTGATGAACACCCAGCCCAAACCCCCGATGATCTCTCCCAGCGGCTTCATATAGATATTAAAAAGCATGGGGGAGAGGACGGAACCCTGTGGCACCCCAGGGTTCCTCAGTTTCAGTCCCATGATGAGGCCTGGATCCCGATTGGAAGGGATCCAAATGGTCCGCATCCTCCAGTGGAGTTGTTCAGCAACCACCTGCTCAATCACCTTGCCCAAAATAATAATAACACGACAGTTTTCTTTAAAAGAAAGAGTAAATTTTTACTTACAATCAGTTCACAGCAGTGCTCTGAAGGCAGGCTTTATTTTGTGGTTACAGTTATATTTGTAGAGAAAGGAAGTCTGAGCTAGGCCTCAGACTTTCTACATTGTGGCTTCCATCCTCTGTAAGGATGAGCTATGTAGTGGCTAAGAGCCAGAAGAGGAGGTCCAAGAGAGGAGTCCAAAAGGAGAAAATGGAAAAAAGAGAAGATGGCTGCATGGCTAGCCCTTTACATGGTCACCTAGGGTCACGCCCATCTACCTGGTCACACACAGGGAGAGGAGGTTCCAGAGCAGGTATGACAGGAAGTCTTCCCTGTCTGGAGTCACATTCTCCTGTGTGTCTGCTCTAGGCAACAGGAAAATGTTGTACTTGACTGCTTCAGTGATGATACATCCCACAATCTCAGCATCTGGTGCCTGTGGCAGCTGCCTCACTCTGCCCTATCTTAGGGCAAGCCCTGCTTGTTTCCCTCAGCTATGGTTGTAAACTGGAGTGAGTGATATAAAAAGAAAGAAAAGAAAAGAAAATACCTTAAACTACCAGTTATGGTCAGCATCTCAATCTGGATTTGGCTTTTTAGAACACACATCTGAATCTTTTTTTTTTTTTTTTTTTAAAAAGATGGTACCAGCCCCAGAGATCTTGCTGGGCCAGCCCAATATATTTTGTGGCTGGAGGTAGAGGAAGAGATTGTATCCCACTCCTGTTTCATATGCAGGAGACAGTGTGACGTAAGGTAAAGGTAAAAGACCCCTGGATGGTTAAGTCCAATCAAAGGCGACTATGGGGTTGCGGTGCTCATCTCGCTTTCAGGCCGAGGGACCTGGCGTTTGTTCACAGACAGCTTTCCAGGTCATGTGGCCAGGATGACTAAACTGCTTCTGGCGCAAAGGGACACCTGATGGAAACCAGAACGCATGGAAGCGCCATTTACCTTCCCATTGCAGTGCTACCTATTTATCTACTTGCACTGGTGTGCTTTCGAACTGTTAGGTTGGCAGGAGCTGGGACAGACCAACAGGAGCTCACGTTGTCACGGGGATCCCAACCATCAACCTTCTGATTGGCAAGCCCAAGAGGCTCAGTGGTTTAGACCACAGCAACAGTGTGGCACAGTGGTCAGAGGGCTCAGCTAGGAAACCAGCTTAAGAAACCAGGGTTCAGATTGTCCCTCAGCCATGAGTGAAATCTTATTCTCAGATGTGATTTAGTTGTAATACTTGTATGTAATAACTTTGGGAAATCTGTGACTATTAAAAACTAGGGTATTGAAAACATATAAAGTTGTGAATAAACATTTAATAACATAAAGTCATGGGGGTTAAATGCCTTGACAGCAGTACATGTGAAAAGGATCTAGGAGTCTTAATAGACCACAAGCTTAACATAAGCCAACAGTGTGATGCAGCAGCAAGAAAAGCTAATGCTATTCCAGGCTGCGTCAATAGAAGTTTAGCGTCATGTTCAAGGAAAGGAATAGTCCTGATCTATTCTGCCATGGTCAAAACACACCTGTAGTCCTGTGTCCAGTTCTTGTTGCCGCAATTCAAGGTTATTGACAAGTTGGAACATGTGCAAAGGAGGGCGACCAAAATGATCAACGGTCTGGAAACGACATTTTATGAGGAATGGTTAAGGGATTCATGATGGAGATGGGTTGAGGATTAAATCTGTAAATTTAAACCTGTCAGAGTAAACAGGCTGAGAAGCCCTTTTAACAGAGTAAAACCACTTATGCACTTTTGCAGCTTACAGGTAGCTAGAAATTAGGCAAATTATCCCTGCTTATTTGTGGTCCATTAGCCTTTCTCCTCTTTGTTCCCATTCACATTTTACTAAAAACAAAAAGGTTTACTTATATTTCAATGAAAGCAGGAAATATATCAAAGTATTATTCAGGTAAAAAATACTTCTAGGTTACAAAATATAAAACTAGTTTCAAAAATAGGGTCTGGGCTCTGAGAAGAGCCTAGGCATCTACGTGTGCTCATATCGCTGGCTTGAAAGAAGAGCGAGACTGAGGTAAGGAGGAAGGAGAAGATAAAGATACTTTGCCCCATTTCCTGCAGAAAAAAGTATAGGGTATGACATCACACAGACCTATCTTCTTTAGGAATACAGAAATTCTGTGAGCCTTAGCCCTGTCATATGCTTATTTAACAAACATTGTTATCATGTTAGGATCCCTTCCCACTCTACAATTCTATGATGATGCTGCTGCTGCTGCTGATAATAAAAATAATAAATAACAATAATTTTATTATTTATTCCCCATCCATCTGGCTGGGTTTCCCTAGCCACTATGGGTGGCTCACAGCATCAAGCATCAAACATTAAAAACTTCCCAAAACATTGCTGCCTTCAGATGTCTTCTAAAAGTCATATAGTTGTTTATTTCCTTGACATCTGAAGGGAGTTCGTTCCACAGGGCTGGAGCAACTACTGAGAAGGCCCTCTGCTTGCTTCCCTGTAACCTCACTTCTCTCAGTGAGAGAGCCAGCAGAAGACCCTAGGAGGAGGAGGACCTCAGTGTCTGGGCTGAATGATGAGATGCTCCTTCAAGTATACAGGGCTGAGGCTGTTTAGGACTTTAAAGGTCAGCAGCAACACTTTGATGTTCACTGGGAGCCAGTGAAGATCCTTTAGGACTGGTGTTATATGGTCCTGGCAGCCAAGGGTGACCTTGGGACAGACAATGCCTCTCAGCCTAACCAACCTCACAGGGTTGTTGTTGGGAGAATAAAATGGTGAGGGGAGAGAACCATGTAGGCTGCATTGAGATTCTTGGATGAAAGGTGGGTAATAATAAACTGGCAGTGGAACCTTCCTTCAGTGTTGACCAGGGAGTGTTGCCTTCCACCACACTTAGGGACATCAGGTTTTATTAGGAATGATAGGGAGGCCTTCTGGCAATTTTAGCACTGCTCCCCATCACTTCTCACCCTATAGTATCTTGCACCTGAGGTTAGTGTCTCATAGTGGGACTGGTCATGAGCAAACTAAATCCCCCTGCTGACATTTCCTCCAAGGAGTTCAAGGTGACATACATAGGTCTCTTTCCCACCCCATTTTATCCTCACGACAACCAAGTGAGGCAGGTTAGGCTGAGAGACAGTGACTGACCCAAAGAATTTCATAGCCAAATGAGGTTTGAACCCTGGTGTCCCAGATCTTAGTTCAGCACTCTAACCATCATGCCACACTGATTCTTTCTCTTTTAAAGAGAAAACATGGGAAGGGGAAGCATATCTGGATTCTCATATTAAGCACCATGAATGACCAGAATAAGGCAGTCATGGCACTACTGTGGGCTTCCTACAGAGCCAGAGAATAGCAAATCAGAAGTGGGATGGTGCCTTTCTGATCCTTGCCTCTCATTAAACTCTTTGCCGAGGCAATATGGGGCTTTAGACCTTCTAGAGCATGGGTAGGCAAACTAAGGCCTGGGGGCTGGATCTGGCCAAATCGCCTTCTAAATCCAGCCCATGGACGGTCCGAGAATCAGCATGTTTTTACATGAGTAGAATGTGTGCTTTTATTTCAAATGCATCTCTGGGTTATTTGTGGGGCATAGGAATTCATTCATTCCCCCCCCCCCCCACCAAAAAATATAGTCCCCCCCCCCACAAGGTCTGAGGGACAGTGGACCGAACCCCTGCTGAAAAGTTTTGCTGCCCCCTGTTCTAGAGGGACAGTGGACATGATTTTCACCTCCCGACAGCTTCAAGAAAAATGCAGAGAGCAAACCTAACCCCTGTATATGACGTTTAGTGACCCGACTAAAGCCTTCAGCACTGTAAATCGTAATGCCCTGTGGACTGTCCTTCTGAAAATTGGCTGCCCGGATAAATTTGTGAACATCATTCGGCTCCTCAATGATAATATAACAGCAGCAATCACAGATAGCTCTCAAAGTAATCAAAGTAATCACAGGCTCTCAAAGTGAACCATTCACAGTAGGACCAGGTGTTAAACAGGGTTGTGTTATCGCCCCCACTCTATCCATTATTTTCATTGCCATGATCCTACACCTTGTTGAAGGGAAACTCCCCACCAGAGTAGAAATCATACATCTAACAGATGGAAAGCTCTTTAATATCTTTGCAGGAGCTTACAAAAAGCTTGGCCTGTTGCTCAACATCCCAAAAACCAAAGTGCTGCACCAACAAGCATAAAACAACCCCTCTGCAGTGCTACAAATCCAGCTTAATGGTGTAACATTGGAAAGTGTCAATCAATTCTCCTACCAGGGCAGTTATCTTTCCACAAGGGCTGACACTGATGCCAAAATCCAGCATTGCCTGAGCTCTGTGAGTGCAGCTTTCTCCCAATTGAAGTGCAGAGTGTTTGAGGACCGGGACATTCTCAGGGAAACCAAAATTCTTGTTTACAAAGCTATTGTATTACCAACCATACTGTATGTTTGTGAAACATGGACCACTTATAAATGCCATCTCCAACTCCTCGAAAGATTCCATCAATGGTGTCTCTGGAATTTTTACACATCACTTGGGAAGACAGGTGAATTAATACCAGTGTACTGGAAGAAGCAAAGATCACCATTGTTGAAGCAATGATTCTTCAACATCAACTTTGTTGGACTGGTCATGTTGTGTGGATGCCTGATTATCGTCTTCCAAAGCAGCTACTCTATTCCAAACTTTAAAATGGAAAGCGTAATGCTGGTGGTCAACAAAAGAGATTTAAAGCCTCTCTCAGGGCAAATCTAAAAAAAAAGAAGTAGTATAAACACCAACAACTGGGAAACACTAGCCTGCAAGCGCTCCAACTGGAGAACAACCTTGACCAAAGGTGTCATGGGCTCTGAAGACACTCGAACTCAGGACACAAGGGAGAAACACACTAAGAGGAAGACACGCTTGGCAAACCTTCACCATAATCAAGTCCCTCACAAAACCCCATGTCCCAACTGTGGAAGGATGTGTGGATCCAGAATCAACCTCCACAGTCACTTATGGACTCACTGTTAAGACCGTGTCCATGGAAGACAATCTTACTCGGCTACAAGAGAACGCCAAAGAAGAATACTACAGTGGTACCTTGGGTTAAGTACTTAATTTGTTCTGGAGGTCCGTTCTTAACCTGAAGCACTATTTCTGGGTTAGCGGAGTCTGTAACCTGAAGCGTACGTAACCTGAAGCGTATGTAACCCGAGGTACCACTGTATTTATTTATCTTCATTAAATGGCCTAGGAAAAAATCTCAAAGCAATTCAACAAAGGCCTACAGCAGGGACACGTCACATAGAAAGGCAGTTTCTCACAGTTGTTCCTTCCCACCCCCTTTAAAAAAATAAAAATGTTTTATTGGATTTATAAGTTTACAGAGCTAAAAATGAAGAAGAATAAATTTTATTCTGCCTTATTTATTGTTTTCACTGTTTTCTCATTCTGACCATTGCTGACTCCTGCAAGTTCTGGGTATTTAGTTATAGCCTGAGCTTCACTCAGAACTGTTCAATGCAGTTCACTTATAAAGAGGATTTCCAGCCTTGACATTAAGCATGGCAATATTGTTTGGTATCCATGCATGTGTACCGGAGTAGTCAAGCAGCAATCTGTGTTCTCAATCTATGCTGTCTCTAAGCAATCATAATCCTGCGCTGCAAAAGGAAGGTGGGTGGCATAAGTCAAGGTCTGGGTTTGCATTCCGTTTTTTAAAAGAATAAAATAATATTTTTGATTGGTTTTCATGTAATACAAGAACAACATATAACTACAGTAACTTGTCCAGTGGTGCATTCACATTAAGTTACTGTACATATGCTGTATACAAGCAATATGTTTATTTATGGATTATCAATTCAAGCATCCTCTCCACAGAGAGTCTTGTGTTGTGGGTGGAATAAAAGTATCTTCTGTCTTGTTTATATAGGAAAAGTCTCACCCAAAGTGTCTATCTTTGAAATGCCTTTAATTACCCTTCTGTGGCGAGTAAGGCATTCTGCTAGAGCCACATACGAAATATTATTTACCCAAATTTCAATGGGAATTTCTATAGGTTTTTTGCAGTATTGGGCTATTTTTAATAGAAAAAATGCTAAGTCTCTGCATTTATAATTATTGTTTAAATTTGAGAATAATGATAAGAAGGCAAGAGCTGGATTGGGTGGAAGGGATTGCTGTGCAATTTTGGAAATAATGGAAAACACCTTTTTCCAAATCTTTCAACTCCACCATGCATGAAAATATGAGCCTACCTCTCCACAGCCTTTTCAGCATAAGGGAGAGATGCTAGTGTTCATTTTGGCTAGATGTGATGGAGCCTTGTGCCAGAGAAGGATAATTTTAAGAGAAGCCTCCTGCAAATGAGCAGAGATTGTTCTCAGGGACGGGCTGTGTCAAACAGATTTCCATTTATTATCTGCAATTGTGATCCCTAAGTCTCTTTCCCATATTATCCGGAGGTGTTCTGTACCACCTGCATATTGTTCTAAAAGAATGCTATAATTTAAAGATGCAGCTCCTTTTATGTCATATTTTGATTTGTTACATAGAGACTTAAGTGATGTAAGAGAATGAAGGCCCTCCCCCTTGCGTTCCAAGTATCTTGCAAATCAGGTCCTCCCTTAAAGAGGGCACGTATTGCGGTGAGATCTGGACAACCAACATCCTTTGTAGTGGGTGGGTACGACTGGTCAGCCACAACACCAGATTGGTAGGTCCCTCGAAGCTGGGTACAATCTGGCCAATGGGGCACAGTCTAAACGGTTTGAGGGACCTATTTATACCCATGCACGTGACCCAGAGCTTCCTCTTTTGGTGTGTGCATTCGGAGCACCACAGTGTTTGGTAGGATGGCTGGCCCATTTGCGCGCCCTCCCTACCCAGATCTGCACCTTTCTCCTTTGGTCATGGGGCCTAAAAAGGACCCGGGTGAATTTCGATTAATTCACAATTTATCTTACCCGCCGGGTTCATCAGTAAATGATGCTATCCCTCCTGAGTTGTGTTCCGTTAAGTATGCCACCTTTTTTTTTTTATAAGATATTTATTAAGATTTTAAAAAATATTACAATAAAAATGGAAAAAAATAACAAAAATACAAAATAAAAATAGTTAAGAACACACAGATTTTCCATTACTTATTTTCCTTTGACTTATTTCCCGGACCTCCTCATACCTCCCTTTTTTGTATTCCACTTCAATCTGTTGGTTCAGCAAATCCTTTAAAAGTAATAATATTAGATTTTTACCTATTTATAACCCTTTTTCCATATTCCCTTAAAGCATTACAGCTGGAAACCACTTAATTACTATCCAACATCATTCTAACATTCATTAATTTTACAATATTTCTGTAGATAATCTTTGAATTTCTTCCAATCTTCTTCCACCGACTCTTCTCCCTGGTCTCGGATTCTGCCAGTCATTTCTGCTAGCTCCATATAGTCCATCAGCTTCATCTGCCATTCTTCCACAGTGGGTAAATCTTGTGTCTTCCAATATTTTGCAATGAGTATTCTTGCTGCTGTTGTGGCATACATAAAAAAAGTTCTGTCCTTCTCTGGCACCAATTGGCCGACTATGCCTAGGAGAAAGGCCTCTGGTTTCTTCAGGAAGGTATGTTTAAATACCTTTTTCAGTCCATTATATATCATTTCCCAGAAAGCCTTAATCCTTAAGTATGCCACCTTTGACCAAGCGGTCAAGGTAATCAGGAGTTTCGGGAAGGGTGGACTTTTGGCAAAATGTGGTGTAGAAGCTGCCTTTGGTTGGCTTCCTGTTCATCCACACGGTTTTAAGCTGCTGGGGTTCCTTATTATGTGATTAAGGCTATGCCTATGGGCTGCTCTATATCCTGTGCAGCTTTTGAGGACTTCAGTACATTTTTGGACTGGGCTTTGCGTACCAAGACAGGTTTTAGGGGTGTCACCCATTACCTCAATGATTTTTTTATTAAGTTCTGCAGCAGATTTGGAGGAATGCCTGCTGCTTTTGCAGGCTTTTAATGACCTAACTCAGGAGTTAGGGGTTCCTTTAGTGGCTGATAAACAGAAGGCCCAGTCACGAGGTTGTCTTAACTTGGGATTCAGTTGGATACAGTGGCATTAACTTCTGCTCTGCCTGAAGTAAAGTTGATGGCTTTGAGTGACATCATTTTGGAATTCTTGCCACGGGAGAAAGTTACCTTGAGGCAGATTCAGTCCCTATTGGGCCACTTGAACTTCGCGTGCAGTGTGGTGGTGCCTGGTCGCCCCTTTTGCACATGCTTAGCAAGACTCTCAGCTGGCCTGCAGTCACCCCATCACCGCATCCAGTTGCCCAGAGAGGTCAGGGCGGACCTCGAGATGTGGCTTGAATTCGTGAGGGAGTTCAGTGGCGTATCCTTGTGGCAGGATACTTTGAATCTGCAATTCGATTTCCAGGTCCATTCGGATGCTGCTGGATCCTTGGGTTTTGGGCTTTATTTCCGTGGTCGTTGGTGCACTCAGCAGTGGGTTGAGCATTGGCAGGGTACAACCATTACCCGTGACTTAACCTTTCTTGAGTTTTTCCCCATTGTAGTGGCAGTGCACATCTGGACCACGGAGTTCAAGGACCAGCGGGTCTGCTTCTGGTCTGATAACCAGGCCATGGTGAGCGTTTTGGCAAGGCGGTCATCCCGATCCAGCAGAGTCTCTGCCCAGTACGTTTGTGCTGCAGTGCCTCAGGTTTAATATTGTATTTTCTGCCTGTTTTATTCCTGGCGCTAATAATGATATTGCTGACGCCCTATCCCATTTTCAGATGGAGCGCTTCAGATCCCTGGCTCAGGATGCTCAGCAGTTTACGGGATATTTCCCGGTTCACCTTTGGAACCTTGGCAGCGCCTAGTCCGGCAGGGAGTAGTAGCATCTGTTTCTCCTTCCACATTGAGGTCTTATAAGAAGGCCTGGATGGACTTTTTAGCTTTAGAGAACAGCATTTGACAAGCGATAGTACAAACTCACCATTCATACATCAGGTGTTGCAGTAATTGGCTCACCTGCGGTTTATGGGTCGTGCTGTGATCTCCATCCGAACTCAGTCTTCTCCCATGTGATTTTTTCTGTAAGTCCCTTTATTCTAGAGACCCTTGTACAAAGTTTGTGGTGCACAAGGCTCTTGGAGGTTGGGCCAGGTTGCGGCCACCAAAGTTGCCAGGTGGGAGGCCGGTCGCATCTTGACATTTTAAGCTCTGTGCGCTGCAAGTGGACTAATTTGCTGGTATTTATGAGGCGAGACTCTTTTCGGCAGCTTTTTCTATAAAACGTTTGGTGCACTGCATGTGGGCAAAATGGTGCTGGAGTCAGCACAAAGGAAGGGCTTCCAAGGGCTTGCTTTTGCAGGACGTTCAGCTGTCTGATGATGAGCTGGTAGTCACTATTTGGAATTCCAAAACGGACCAGTTGGGCAGAGGTGCCTCGATGAGGCTGCCTGCTGCTGGTAGGTCCAGCTCTTGTACAGTGAGGGATGCCAAGAGACATTTGTCACTTCGCCCACCTGGGTATGGCCCCTTCCTGGTCCACGAGGATGGGTCCCTGTTAAAGAGGCATCTGTTTGGTGCAGTGATTCATAAGGCAATTGCAGCATGTGGCCTGCTGACTATTAAGTTTGCACCTCATTCCTTCCGTATTGGGGCAGCTATTACCGCTGCACATTGGGGCCTGTCCGTTGACAGGATTAAGGATTTGGGCCACTAGAAATCTGACGCATACAGGGGTTATGTTCGGATGCAGCGCTGAGGTGCAGTTATTAATGTGGTTTTGTTCATTCCTAGGTCTGCCTGCCCTGCACGTCTGGATAGTTGGGCACAGCATTGTCCACTGGACCAGCAAGAGGGCTGCAGTGCCTGGATTTGGATGCAGGCTTGGATTTCCCAACCACGTGCACATCTCATGGGTGTCCAGATGAGGAATGCCTTGGGAGGGGCTTCTCCCAAGTGGTGCAGGTGCAGGTGTCTGTGGAGGCACACTTGCGGTGGCTGTGGGCAGCTGGGCACAATTGCCAGAAGCCCCCAGCTAAGCTTGCAGTCCCGCATGCAGGAGGACTTTGAAGAGTTGAAGGCAGCTCTTCCTGGACTCAAACAGTGATGAGTGTGGTGAGGTAGCCAATGCCTAACTGCCACGGAGAGGGCCAGGATGCACCCGGAGCGCTGTGGCCAAAAAGGTTCATACCTTCTGAGATGCACCCTTTTACAGGCTTGATGGGGTTCATCTATCTGTGATTGGGAATGACTTATGGCTGACTGCCGTGTCAGCGGGGTTAAGGAATTGGTTACAGGTGTGATTGGTTGGCAGCGAGTGCGGGTGCTCATGTGGCGGATAGGCTCTGGTTCAGGTGATAGGGATGGGAGAACGCTCTTGCCATCCCTATGTGAAAGGTATTCCGTTAAAGGAATCCAGGGACTTGGTGGTTTTGTCAACCCCTGGGAGGGAGTTGTGCCCATGGCTGAGTCCGGGGGGGGGGGCATTTGGGTGGCAGAGATAGCCTGTTCCCGGCTTTCTGCTTACCCAGGTGTTCACCCTTTGCTGACCTATGCTGGAACCCTGGGTCAGCGCTACCTGCAAGGCAGGGAGCTAGTCGAACCAGAGCCTATGCAACCAGTCACTTTCTGTAATCAATAAAGTTGTGGCCTAAATTCTGCCAAAAACCAAAACCAAAATTAAAGTCAAGTGTGAATTTATTTGGGGGGGGGGAGGTTTCTGGGTCTGAACACGAAATTAAGTTTGAAAGGAAAGCCCCAGTGCTGCTTTCCCAGCATTTTGTAAGAGACTGTTGCCATATCAGTGTCTGCGGGCTCAGAAACAGGGCCTTCAATTTGCTCCTTTAAATCATAATGGGCAAACTTACTTTAGTGCTCTTAAATTAAATATATATGTAAATGATCATTTGCCAAGGAAATCCAACAGTCACATTTGATTTCAAAATAGGAAACTTCCCCAAAATGAGGGGATTGTTAAAAAGGAAGTTGAAATACAAAGTCAAAAGGGTCAGATAAATTTACCTGCACAGCAATGTTACCGAATACCAGTTGCTGGAAACTATGGGAGGGGAGAGTGTTGTGGTGCTTATGCTCTGCTCACTGGTTTCCCACAGGCATCTGGTTAACCAGTGTGAGAACAGGATGCTGGACTAAACGGGCCATTGACCTGATCCAGCAGATTATTATTCTGCTACAGTGGTACTTTGGGTTACAGACGCTTCAGGTTACAGACTCCGCTAACCCAGAAATAGTACCTTGGGTTAAAAACTTTGCTTCAGGATAAGAACAGAAATCGCATGGTGGTGGCGCGGCGGCAGCAGGAGGCCCCATTAGCTAAAGTGGTGCTTCAGGTTAAGAACAGTTTCAGGTTAAGAACGGACCTCCAGAACGAATTAAGTACTTAACCCGAGGTACCACTGTATTATGTAGGCTGCATTATGTGAGTGTATTATGTGTGACTGTATTATGTGAGTGTTGATGACTGGCCGAAGGTATAAAAAATAATGACGAGTTGAGTGAAATTCGCTTTGGGGCAGTTGGTTGGCCAGTTTAAGAACAGGATGGTGGATAGGTGGGCCAATGTCTTGATGCAGCAGGGCAAATTTTTATTAGTTTTAAATGTAAAATTGTACATTTTCCTTTTGCATATCAAGTGGGTTTTTTTATGTGTTTGTTTTGCTGAGAATTGTGAAGTTGTACATGCTCAGGATGTGTTTGTGTGTGTGTAGTCCATGAAATCTTCTGCCTAATAAATTTGTAAGTTCTTTATTTAAAATACCACAGGATATATTTTGTGGTCCTTTTTTTGGGATAGTGGGGATATTTTGGAAACTGAACCAGTGCCCTCAGCCATCTTGCTTTTGAGACTGTTACATATCAGTTGCAAGAAGAGGTCAACAACTGTGATTTGAAACAGCAGCTAGAATTGGAGATATCATTCCCACCTCACCTTAATGTGATAGTGGAATATGGTATGGCAGAAAAAGTTAAAGAGAGCAACAGACAACTTAGTTAAACTAAAATACCGTTCTCAGTTACTTGGTCTCCATTTGCTGAATTTGTTTTGAGACCGCACTGAGCAGCCCTTCCCTCAGAACTCCATCACCCATTATGGACAGATATTATAAATGAACTGTTTTGCTCCTTAGCTTAAAATCTATACATTATCTTTCTTGGCTTTCTGTACAGTGGTACCTCGGGTTAAGAACTTAATTTGTTCTGGAGGTCTGTTCTTAACCTGAGGTAGCACTTTAGCTAATGGGGCCTCCCGCTGCCGCTGTGCCACCACTTCGCGATTTCTGTTCTCATCCTGAAGCAAAGTTCTTAACCCAAGGTACTATTTCTGGGTTAGCAGAGTATGTAAGCTGAAGCGTATATAACTGAGGTACCACTGTATTGCCATCTGTATGTTTTCTTCATGATTGCTTGAGTTCTGTCTTTTTCCTGTGAATTCACAAATAACACTGAGACTAAATTCACAGTTATGTCTTGTGTGTTTCATTTGTTATTATGTCTCTTTTGTTTACTTTAATAAAACAAAGAAGCAAAATGAAAAGAGACGTGACTAGACATGAACCAAACACAGATAAGGCTCTGGAAGCATAGCCTATATCCCCAGTTGTTTACCCTAATGCTTCAAGCTGTGACAGCTCAAGGATGCAGGGGGCTTACTTCTGAATAGACATGTGTATAATGGCAGTATAAGAGAATCAGATTTTTTTCACAAATGTTACAGTTTTATGGGATCTGGTGGTCTCCAGTATTGCTGGCTTAGCTGACTTCATATGAAGGAGTGGGAAGCTTCAACCAAGTTTGATAGCAGAGGGAAAGTGACAAAAAGTAACTTGCTTTCTACACTACTTTATTTTTGAAATCTATTTTCTATGTATTTTCATGCATTTTTATCCCATCATGAAACTCAAGCTGGTGTTTATGAGGGTTGTGGGAATATGTAGGGAAATATGTTGCCTTCCATGTCTTCAGACCATAACCTGGGCCCACTAAGGTTTCCTGATCTGGTGATGCCAATTCCATGCATGCCATAGGCCAAGAGTCAGCAACCTTTTTCAGCCACTGTCCCTCAGACCATGTGGTGGGCCGGACTATTTTTTTTGGGGGGGGGGGGGATGAACGAATTTCTATGCCCCACAAATAGCTCAGAGATGCATTTTAAATAAAATCACACATTCTGCTCATATAAAAACACCAGGCAGGCCCCACAAATAACCCAGAGGTGCATTTTAAATAAAAGGACACATTCTACTCATGTAAAAACACACTGATTCCAGGACCATCTGCGGGCCACATTTAGAAGGCGATTGGGCCACATCCGGCCCCAGGGCCTTAGTCTGCCTACCCCTGCAGCATAGGCAGTTCACTCAAGGCAGTTCTAAGGTCACTTACTCAGAAGGAAGCACCTTTGACCAAACTGTAACTTAGCCTGTCAAAAAGGAGTAAGATCCCTTCAACCCAGAAGGACTTTCAAAAGCTAGATACGTAAGGTTGCTATTTGGGCAGGGCTGCAGCTCAGTGAAAGAGCATTTGCTTTACATGCAGAACGTCCCACATTCAATCCTGGGCATCTCCAGGATTAAATCTCCAGGATTAAAATAAAAAACCCTGTTGGAGAGCTGCTGCCAGTCAATGCAGACAATCCTGAGCTAGATGGAAGCATGATCTGACAGTTTCCTATTTTCCTATTTTAGGAACACTTACTTAGGAGGATCCTGCCAACCTAACAGTTTGAAAGCACATCAAAGTGCAAGTAGATAAATAGGTACCGCTCCAGCGGGAAGGTAAACGGCGTTTCCGTGCGCCACTCTGGTTCGCCAGAAGCGGCTTAGTCATGCTGGCCACATGACCCGGAAGCTGTACGCTGGCTCCCTCGGCCAATAAAGCGAGATGAGCGCCACAACCCCAAACGACTGAACCTAACGGTCAGGGGTCCCTTTACCTTTACCTTTACTTAGGAGGAAGAGCACTCTACTGAACTTGGCAGGGCTTACTACTCAGGACATAGCCTAGTAGCAGGGGTCAGCAAACTTTTTCAGCAGGGGGCCGGTCCACTGTCCCTCAGACCATGTGGGGGGCTGGGCTACATTTTTTTTGGGGGGGGAATGAATTCCTATGCCCCACAAATAACCCAGAGGTGCATTTTAAATAAAAGCACACATTCTACTCATGTAAAAACACCAGGCAGGCCCCATGAATAACCCAGAGATGCATTTTAAATAAAAGAACACATTCTACTCCTGTAAAAACATGCTGATTTCCGGACTGTCCGAAGGCCAGATTTAGAAGGTGATTGGGCTGGATACAGCCCCCAGACCTTAGTTTGCCTATCCATGGCCTAGAGCCATGTATTACAAAGGAGTAGATCCCACTACTTGCAAGGCTGTGGAACCCTCAGATGGCATCCCCCATCCCTGTCCATTGCCCATCTGGAGCAGGAGGCATTTTGGCCTATTCCTGAGCAGGGAGAAGAAAACGGTATGAGACTCCTTGTTGATGGATGAGCAAGAATCAGGGCCAAGCCAGCTGAGTCCAGATGCCCTTTCCAGCCACAACAAGAAAATGTTTCTGGAATGATATAAACCAGGCTTCCTCAACCTCGGCCCTCCAGATGTTTTGAGACTACAATTCCCAGCATCCCTAACCACTGGTCATGCTAACTAGGGATCATGGGAGTTGTAGGCCAAAAACATCTGGAGGGCCGAGGTTGAGGAAGCCTGAACAGTGCCAGACTATTTTGCACCCTAGGCAAGGCTAACTACTTGAAACCCGCTCTCCTGGCCCAAACTGCTAACTTTAATTTTCAAAAACAGATGTCTTGTAGAAAGAATGAAAAGCACAAACTTAAAACTGCTGAATTTGTTTTAAATTGCAATAATAAGTAATACAACAATATTTGTTTATCTTCTAAAATTATAAAGAAAATGTTTTAGCACACAAATCATTTTGAATAATCTTGTGAATTGTGATATTATATTGCAAGTCTCTTAAAAGTTTCAATTTCAGGCACATCAAAATCTCACTTTGCATGTCCTTTTTTTTGCAAATTTTGTCACCAATTCCTTTAACTCAAGTGCTGAGGTTTGGGCATGCTCAGTCGATGTAGTTTCAAAACCACCTAGTCTCTTTTGCAACATTGTTGAGCATATGTAAAGTTTTTGTAAGTTGGAGATTTGATAAACTGTATTCACCACATGCTGCTGTCACTGAGAAGGATCCTTAATGCAACAGCAACATTAGGTACAATATCCAGGAGTTTTTGTTGTAGCATAAAAATAAATATTCCATGTGGGAGCATAGACTTTGGAAGCCTTTGTGTTATTGTTGTAAGTTGTAAGCACAAAATCTTGCAGGCTGTATTTTTCGCTCCATAAGACGCACTTTTTCCCTCCTAAAAAGAAAGGGGAAATGTGTGTGCATCTTATGGAGCGAATGCAGGTGGGAGGGAGGAAGGAAAAGCGCCTGAGAGCTGTACACAAGCTCCGTGCGGCTCTTGTGGTCTTTTCCCCAGGAGGGAGAAGGGACTGATGGGGCCAGTCAGTCCCTTCTCTCTCCTCATAGAACAGCCCAGAGGAGCTGCACACTCCTTAAAGGAGCTTTCGCGGAAGGTGGGGGTATTGCCATAGCCGTGTGCAGCCCCTCTGGTGGCTAAAGAAGCCAAGACAGCGAGCGGGATCCATCCCTGGAGAGGTTGCGTGCGGCTAAAGAAGCCATAGCCGCGCGCAGCCTCTCCCGGCTGGAAAGGTTGCACATGGCTAAAGAGGAAGCCGCTAAAGATGGATCCCGCTTGCTGTCTTGGCTTCTTTAGCTGAGCACAGCTCCTCCGGCCGGGAGAAGGCAAGCTCGCTGTCTTGGCTTCTTTGCTCTTTGCGGTGGGGGGGGGGACCTGGGCTTCCCCCAGCAGCCCCAGAAGCTCTGAGAGAAGCAGACAGGCTCCATGCAGCCTGTCCGCTGCTCTTGGGGGCTGGGAGGGGGAATAAGTTTTTTTTTCTTTATTTCCCCCTCTAAAAACTAGGTGCACCTTATGGTCTGGTGCGCCTTATGGAGTGAAAAATACGGTACATCTTCAGTAGATTTTTTTGTTGATACAGTGGTCCCTCGGGTTAAGAACTTAATTCGTTCCAGAGGTCCGTTCTTAACCTGAAACTGTTCTTAACCTGAGGTACCACTTTAGCTAATGGGCCTCCTGCTGCAGCCGGCACGCGATTTCTGTTTTCATCCTGAAGCAAAGTTCTTAACCCGAGGTACTATTTCTGGGTTAGCCGAGTCTGTAACCTGAAGCGTCTATAACCTGCAGCTTCTGTAACCCGAGGTACCACTGTACTGTATATATCATACAGGAGGTGAAACAGAGAATAATATTGTTGTAGCTGTTGGAATCTCTCTTCAGCAGATGGTATGGCATAGTAGAAACCTACTTAGAATTTCTGCTTTGGATCTTGGGCCTCATGCACAAACTGCCATTTCTTTCTCCTTTTTCTAATTTGTTCTGTCTTGAAGTTTGGTAGTGTTTCTAGCTCTTTTGCAATTTCAGTAATACAATGGAACCTTGGTTCTCAAATGGCTTAGTTGCCGAAGAAATCGGCTCCCGAACACTGCAAACCTGGAAGTAAGTGTTTCAGTTTGCAAATGTTTTTTGGAAGCCGAATGTCTGACGCGGCTTCCTCTTGAGTGCAGGAAGCTCCTGCAGCCAATCGGAAGCCGCTCCTTGGTTTTCGAACAGTTTCGGGAGTCAATTTGAGAACCAAGGTACCACTGTACCTATCAAAACTTGTTTAAAATCCTCCACATGGTAATTATGGTTCACTTGCAATTGGCTTGCATCTGAATTTAAATCAGTTTCCTTATTCTGTAGTAGCTTTCTTGTAAGATCAACTTCAAAATGGGATGTTTTACCATGCAACAAGAGATGCGGCAAACTTGAACTTAACAAATTGCATCAGCGAGCACCTTAGCTTCAGTTTGGGAAATATTTCCAGATAAACCTTTAAGGCTTGTGTCATCAAATATCTTTATTAAAGCACCGGCATCTGCTACTAAAATGGTTTCAAAGCATCAATATAAAATATAAACGGTAAAACATTATCAGAAATTTATAAGATACAACAAAAAACTAATCTTTATAAAACTGTGGCCCTCAAAGATGATTACTGCGCCTTTCTGAGGTTTGTAGGTTTCGTTTTTGCTTAACTGGCACAATGAGAGCAGTGGCCCTGAATCAAGGAGAGTTGGGAGGGCTTAACTGGATTACATCCGGCTGCTTCTTTGGAAGACTAGTTAGAAGCAGAGAGTGTGGGCCGACAAGGACGTGTCCTCAGACGGAGCTCACATTTGCCGGCTTTTGCGTCACGATGCGGGGTCTGATTTGCGCCCTCGTTCTGCAGGTGGCTTTAGGGGGAGTGGCCTTGGGGACCGAAAAGGTACCGAGGAGCGACACCTTTCAGAGCCTGGAGCAACTCCTGGCAGAGGAGGATTTATTCTCTCCAGACATCATCTGGCTGGACGACGAACTTTCCCCCTCTGATAACCCGCTGATGGCGTACCTTGACAACGACGAAGTTGGAGGGATAGACTGGTCCGGACCCGTGAACCGAGGTAAAGCATCTACTCTTGGTTTTAGGGTAGCCGGGTGGGCTATTAATGGGAGTAAAGGAACACGGGGAGCGGCTTTTTTAAGTTCCTTGGTCCATCTAACTCAGTATCGTATGCTGGCAGGGTTTTAGACAAGTGGGGTGGTTCTCCTCCGGGTGCCATGTGGAGATGGCAGAGACTGATCCTGGGTTATTCTTTATGCAAAGTCGTCTCCTATTTCCATTCACAGTGATTGTCTGAGGAGCGTTGTGGAGTCCGTCAGTTTACTGGGGGCTTTGGGGCATAGCTGTCAACTTTTCCCTTTTCTTGCGAGGAATCCTATTCGGAAGAAGGGAATATCCCTTAAAAGGGGGGGGGGGGACGTTGACAGCTATGCTTTGGGGGCATTCTGTGACTTTACGGAGTACCGCAGTAAGGGCGGCAGTTGCGTGAGCAGTCGGGAGTTAAGAACTAAGTAAACTGGTTGCGGGACTTGGAAATAGGTCGCATTTGTTGCGGGAGGGTAGTTCATGGAGGCGCATCCCCGCAAAGAACCCGCTTTGCGCTAACAGCGTTGCTTATCGGTCAAACTGTCTCCTGAGTTTCCTTGCTTGTGCATGAAGTTACGCATTATCTATCGAAATGATTTTATATACCACCATCCTTTAGCGCAATTCTTGCACTGTTGCGAACAAGACCGAGTAAGATGACACCAAAAAAAGACATAAAACGGCACAATCATTAACACAAGTGGTAACTAATAGCTAAGTAGTAATTTCTAATCTCTGTCGCAGTAGCAACTAACGCATTTGTCTAATCGATTCCTCCTTTCTCCAGACGCCTGGGGGGGGGGGTGTATTAACCAGCTGCCTAAAACTATAAAGAGATGTGTTGGCCGGGCTTGCTTTAGTTACTAATGTGGGTAGTCATCCCTAAGACCGCATATACACGCCATGCGTTTGAAGTACAGTGGTACCTCAGGTTAAGAACTTGATCCGTTCCGGAGGTCCGTTCTTAACCTGAAACTGTTCTTAACCTGGAGCACCACTTTAGCTAATGGGGCCTCCCGCTGCCGCCGCCGCCGCCGCCGCACCATTTCTGTTCTCATCCTGAAGCAAAGTTCTTAACCTGAGCTACTATTTCTGGGTTAGCGGAGTCTGTAACCTGAAGCGTCTGTAACTGTACACTACTTCCCACAAAGAATTTTGAGAATTTTAGTTTACCCCCAATGTGCAACAATTTCCTGCACCCTTAGCAAATTACAGCTTCCTGTCACCTATAAGTATAGGAAAACGGGTTTAGAGTGTCAGTGTGGTATAATGCTTCCTAGGGTATACGTGGCAAGTGGGTGATATAAGCCTATTACAGTGGCAAAAAAAAAAGGTGTCTCTGGAAAGGTTAGGAGGGAGAGAAGGGAATTGTGCAGCTTGCTAGTAGGTCAAGAAATGAGGATTTAAGCAGAGAAAAAAGGTTTTTTGGAGGGGAGGAAAAAGGCCTGGACTTTTAGCTGTGATTGTGATTGTGACAATGTGCCACTCCCTTTCTCTTCCTAGTTGACTGGGACCTGAATATTTTCATCATCATGCTCGTTGCTGCTGAAATTTTTTGTTTGGGGCTCTGCTTGTACTACCCCAAATCGCGACGTTTCTTGAGGTCCTGCTGCGTGCGATGCCATCAGTGGTGGTGTCAGTACCTTTGCGTTCCTTCGGTGACCCGTGTCCTCGATATTCCTCTGCCTTGCTACGTCTGCAAACGCAGAGCTTCACCACCCTCTCCACCCTCTGCAGCTGCAGTTATTCCGATCATCGTGGTTACCCCCCCTTCCTCAGAAGCTGCAAGTGATGGACCTCCACTGGAAGAAGCGGGTCGCTTGTCTCCAGTGACCATTGAAGACAGAGCTCGCCGTCCTTCTCGCTACATCATAGACAACTTCGGAGACAACATAGTCTGAACAATTGTGTACTTGGCCATCTTCTAATAGAGAGGTTTGGTGCACCTGCCAAAGCAGAACTACCTGCTTAGTAGTTACACACCTCTTTCAACATCAGGGAAGGGATTAAGCTTTATGAGATTCATACTTTTAGCTGTGTGTTTTGACTAGGCCCCTTCTAAATGTGGTGATTTTTCATCCCAATACTTTTGCTTAACATTCTTAAAGACAGGATACTGACATGTTGTGGGGACAGTTTTGTGCTAATTGTTTACTGTCAGTGGGTTGACACGTGAAACCCCAATAGTTCTCTTGAACTTGTGAATTGTTTGACCACTTCTTGCATACTGAGGGAAAACAGGAATGTATGCTGCCTTTGTAAAGTTTTTGTACGGTGCAAGAAATTCTTTTTAGATTACACCTGTCATGGACACTTTCAAAATGAATGTTTGCAGGCATACATAGTGAAGCATTAATAAAATTGGTAAATTTCTGATGCAGATATCTTGAGATTATTTGTTCACCTTCTGATTTCATTGTAGCTGGTACATACTCCCTGTTATGCAGCCTTTGAACTACCTGGGCTTGCAGTGTATCTGGTTAGGTTATAAATACTTCATTTCTCAACACAATGAACATAATCTACATTGCATCTTGTAAAGGAAAAATTCACGGCATAACAATATCCATTTGATGCTTTTGTGAAGTTCTGAACATTGGTACAGCCCCATCCTGTGTTGGTCTGCTAATAGCTAAGAACTACTATTCAGTTTTAAGTGTGCATATTTATTATTTTATTACATTTATTAATTTCTATTACATTTATTTGATGCTTAATACAGACATGGCTCAGAGTGACAATTACAAAAGCATACATAGTGCAAAATACATAAAAATTGAGCACTTTTTGTCATAGCAGGGGTCACCAAACTTTTGGAGTTTATGGACACACCTTGCAGGCTAGAGAAATTGCTGTAGGTAATGCAAATGTGCTGAAACTCTCCGCTCCACACCTTTAACTTCCACCCAGTTGCTCCCCACAGCACAATTAGGCTTGAAAACAGCCTCCTATTGACTAAAAAAATTCTTCTTTTTTCAGCAGTGGGAGAAGGGGATTGGGACCCTATAGGTGCCAGAGATGTCTCTTCCTCCTCAGTTGGTTAAGAACACACAATATCAAAATATGAATATATTTTACTTGGGGTCTTATGATATTCTCACAAATCTGAAAACTTACTAAGGATTCAAAACAGTAGCATATTTCACAGGAGGCACTGGATATTACATTACATACATACAGACATACAAACATAATTATTTTTTGCCAGTTGAAAATGAGTCTTTCTGTTTGTCCTGTTATCCCTTAAATTTTGAGTTCAGGGATTCCTGCTTCAAGAGGCTAGATATTCAGACAGAGCATCACACACAAATATGTGTTTTTTAAACATCTATGTTTTGCATACATATGAATTGATTTCTTACAACTTAACATTTTTATTTCTTTAGCATCGTAGCACTGAAGGGTAAATCTTTTGAAGGAACCCTGCCTACCATCTAGTTCAGCAGCAGGGGGCTGCTTTTAGGTTAGTTCAGGTATGGGAAGCCATACTTGTCCAGAGAGATCCTACACGGGGCAAGGTATTTTTTTGAACATGGGGAAGTTCACATTTATTTTATTTTTAAAAATATTTTTTATTAAAGATTTTCTTTTATAAGTCTATAGAAAACAGGAACTGCAAAGCTCTGGGCATGCAAAGCATTGCAGTTGAGCACCGCAGTATTTTATGTTTATTTGTTACATTTCTATCCCACTTTTCCTCCAAATACTTCAATGTGGTGACATACATGGTTCCCTGCTTCCCATTTTTTCCTCACAACAACCCTGCAATGTAGATTAGGCTTAGAGGCAGTGACTGGCCCAAGATCACCCAGTGAGCTTTGTGACAGAATAGGGATTTGTACCCTGGACTCCCAGATCCTAGTCCAGCACTCTAACCACTATGCAACACTGGGCCTTTAAAAACACTTATCTATTTCTGCATGGTTTTGAACCGGTGACCTTTAGTGTGCTAGGCAAACATAATAACCACCACATTATGGAAGGCCATGTACATGCAATATTGCCTCTCCCCACAACCTGGACTCTGAGGTCTTTATCAGAGGAACTGCAGAGGATGGCCACATAAGAATGGGCCTTTGCAGTGGTGGCTCCCATTCATGGAATGCTCTCCCTAGGGAGATGCACCTGGCACCATCCTTGTCAGCCTTTAGGTGCCAGGCTAAAACCTTGTATGTTTACCCAGGCACCTCCTAAAAGTAAAGGGACCCCTGACCATTAGGTCCAGTCGTGGCCGACTCTGGGGTTGCGGTGCTCATCTCGCTTTATTGGCCAAGGGAGCCGGCATACAGCTTCCGGGTCATGTGGCCAGCATGACTAAGCCGCTTCTGGCGAACCAGAGCAGCGCACGGAAACGCCGTTTACCTTCCCGCTGGAGCGGTACCTATTTATCTACTTGCACTTTGACGTGCTTTCGAATTGCTAGGTTGGCAGGAGCAGGGACTGAGCAACAGGTGCTCACCCTGTCACGGGGATTTGAACCGCCGACCTTCTGATCGGCAAGTCCGAGGCTCTTTGGTTTAACCCACAGCACCACCCGTGTCCCCAGGCACCTCCTACAGTAGTGCTAACCTTTTAGTATGGTGGGTAAGACTTGTCCATATTAAAATGCTGCTGGATGAGCATTTTATGCATTTTGGATTGTTCATTGTTTTACATTTTTTCTAGTTTTAAAGTGCTTTTATTTTGTGTTGTCAAGTTGGTTTGAGTATTTTAATTGTATAAAGGGGCCAACAACAACATCATCACCAACAAGAACACCACAGAGACAGTGCACTGGGAAGAGCGGCTTTGGTTTGTTTTAATGATTGTGGTGGCATAATATTTATTTTCATTTATTGCATTTATATCTCACCATTAATCTGAGGAGACCAAAGTGGCATACATGGTTCTCTCTGCCTTTTATCCTCACAACAACCTTGCCAGGTAGGTTGGGCTGAGAGACTGTGGCTGACTTAAATGCCACCCCGAGCCAATCCATCAGTGTTCTGCTTGGGGATGGAGCAAAGCTTGGAGGTTTTTTTGTTCTTTTGTTTAGAACAGGAATGATTACAACAGCTGCCAGGATGCTGGGGTAATTAGTGATGCTTCCATACACTGGCAAACAAATCAGGTGAAAACATGGGCATAGCCAAGGGGGGAGGGCAGGGGACAGCTGTCCCTCCTACATCAATAAAAACCAACACAAATACTTAAATAACTGGGGTTCTGCTCCCCCCACCAACAAAAATCCAGGCTACATCCATGGGTGATAACAAGGCTTACAGGTACATTGAAATTAATGGACCTCAATTAGTTATGCCCACTAACAGCAATGGCCCATTTATTTCAACATGATTTATTTCTGAGTAGACCTAGTTAGGACTGCACTGTAAATAAATATCTGAGTTGGGGCCTGATACCTCATTCTGCAGAGGAAGAGACCGTTTTTCTATCTCACATGTTATTTGGGTTTCTCTACCCTTTTGCAGATGCAGAGAAACACTGCTCAAGTAAGCACAACTTCCGAGCACATGGATTTTATTTTATTATTTGAACTTATAGCTGGGGCTAACAAAGCCTGACATAGAGTGTGGACAATGGGTCTGTTAATAACCTCTTTTTTGGACTTTACTGGCCAGGATAGAGAAGATGGAAGCTAGGACCATAATTTTTTTTATATAAAAAAAAATATCTAGTTTGTTTGTTTGTTCCTCAGCAGCAGAATGGGAGTTGGTAAATGACTTTCTGATCCAGTTGCACATTTGTATGGTGTTTCTGTGAACTCCCACCCACCAGCCCCTAGTTCTGAAGGCCCTCAAGGTACCAGTCACATGCCCCCTGCCTTAGAAAACCCGCCTGCTCTGTAGGTCAGCACTCTAAGTTCTAGAACTTCCAAGGACTCGGAGCTCGTCTTGTTATCTTGTTTTCATGAGATGCTGAACAACCTTGGAGCCAGCCTTGGAAGCTCAATCTAGCCAAGGATGTGTTAAGACCTCATCTTCTAATATAGAGATTGGGTATCCCTCTACAGTACAATGCTGCGATATATAGCTGTAGCTTGCTGTTAGGATCAAGGAAATGGACAAGCCCTCTAATAATGCTTTGAATATGTATTAGATCAGGGGTCAGCAAACTTTTTAAGCATGGGGCCAGGCCACTGTCCCTCAGACCTTGTGGGGGGGCGGCGGACTATATTTTGAAAAAGAATAAATGATGCAAGAGCACCACGAGCCCCTGTGGCTGCTTACCTGTGTCTTGCAAGTGGAAGGGGCTAGCAACAGCAGCGGCGGAGGGACGATGAGCAGCCTGCGAAAGGGCTCTGGAGAGGGGCTGCTTAAAATGGCGGTCGCTCGGGTGCTGCTGCTGCTGGCACCAACAAAGCCCAGCCCCCTTCCTCCTCTAGGCAGGGCGGGGAGAAGCCAGGAGGAGGGAGGGAGGAGGCTGTGGTGCCGCTGCCACGTGAGGGAGAGGGAAAGAATGTGCGTGCTGGCGATCCATGCAGTGATTCCAGGACCGTCTGTAGGCTGGATCCAGAAGGCAATTGGGCCTGATCTGGCCCGTGGGCTTTAGTTTGCCTCCCATGTATTAGATGAACCAGGGAAGAGTGTTCGCTGCTTTCTCAAGGTTTCCTTAATCTAGCTGTGAACAATACATTGTGTCATAGTCTGGAGTGTTCACAACACTTGCTTGCCACCAACTGATGCAGTAGTTCAGGGGAGCATGTAAGTGGGAAAGCACATCATTCTCCTTGCTGTTTCCTTTTCTTAAAGAGCAGCATTTGCTTTTAAAACAAATTGAAGGATAATATCAATATATTCCAAGCTGGGCTGGATCCTCATGTGCTGCTGATGTAGCGGGACTGCATGGCAGTAAGTTAAATGTTTTGCTTTCCATAATAAATCCACCATTAAGACAACCCTCTGGAGACAGTGACAGCTTGAAGGGGCAGCGCCCTACCTTGGTAAGTTGACTGAGGTTGGGGATCGGCCATAGCTCAAGGGTAGAGCATCTGCTTTGCATGCAGAGGGTCCCAGGTTCAATCCCTGGCACCTCCAGGTAGGGCTGGGAGAGACTTCCTGTCTGAAACCCTGGAGACGCACTGCCAGCACTGAACTAGATGGGCCAATGGCCTGACTAATGATAAGGCAGCTTCCTATGTCCTTTTTGTTGATGTTGGAAGATTCAGGACAGGTGAAAAAAGTACTTTAAAAAAACTTTTATTTATGTAATTTTAATAACTTTTATACATACATCATCCGGTATCCAACACTTTTCTCTTTTCCTAAGGCTTCCTAGTCCATCTCTCCATGGCATTTTTCGAAAATCTTGATCTGCTGAGTATCCTGAGATTCCACCCATTATTATCTCAAGTCTTCCTTTTTATTTGATGTTATAGGTTGCTCATATGTTAACTCCTACTTGTAGGTTAAATTGTATATTGTACCCTCTCAGATAACCCCCCAAACACCTCCATTCTTCTCTTCTCTTTTACTCATACTTATTCCTAGTTTTGTGGTCACAGTTATTAGTTCTATGTATTCTATCAATTTGTTCTGCCAAATTTCCTTCTCTTTCCCCACCCCCACCCCACTTTTTAGCATATACTACTCTAGCTGCAGCTACAAAAATATGCGGAGTGCCTTTTTTGGAATGTTATCACTTATTATCCCTAATAGAAAGGCCTCTGGTCTTTTGGGAAATGTGAGTTTAAGAATCTTTTTTAATTCTGTATGAATCATTTTCCAATTCTCTCTAGCGTACTTGCATGACCACCACACATGTCATGTTATTCATAAATTGTTATTGTCGCCTTTACCACCTCATCTTTGGTCTCCCACTCCAGGACAGGTAAAAAAAAGACTTATTCATGCAGCACATAGTAAAACTATAGAACTTGGTGATGGGCACCAACTTGGATGGCTTTAAAAGAGGATTAGACAAATTCATGGAGGAAAGAGCTATCTACAATTGCTAGCCAGAATGGCTATGCTCTGCCTCCACAGCTGGAGGCAGCAATGCTTCTGAATACCACTTGCTAGAGACCACGGGAAGGGAGAGTCCTCTTATGCTTGAATCCTGCTTGCTGGTTTCCCACTGGCATTTGGGACATTGTCTGGATCCAGCAGGACTGTTCTTATACCCTTATACCTGTGCATATAGAATGACATATGGGGTCCAAAATGTTGGTTGGACTTATTATTATTATTATTAATCATTTATACCCTGTCCATCTGGCTGGGTTTCCCCAGCCACTCTGGGCGGCTTCCAACAAAATATTAAAATACAATTGTCTGTCAAACATTAAAAGCCTCCCTAAACAGGGCTGCCTTCAGATGTTTTCTAAAAGTCTGGTACAGTGGTACCTCCGATTACAGATGCTTCAGGTTACAGACGTTTCAGATTACAGACTCCGCTAACCCGGAAATATTACCTTGGGTTAAGAACTTTGCTTCAGGATGAGAACAGAAATTGTGCTCTGGTGGCGCAATGGCAGCAGGAGGCCCCATTAGCTAAAGTGGTACCTCAGGTTAAGAACAGTTTCAGGTTAAGAACAGACCTCTAGAAGGAATTAAGTTCTTAAGTAGTCATTTTTCTCTTTGACATCTGGTGGGAGGGCCACTACAGCAACTGGTAGCAAGATCATACAAAAGTACTGTAAAACCACTGGGACGTTCTGTGATAAGCAGAGCCTATATGATGCTGTCAGCTATGTAGGGAGGCCACTGACTAGGCAAAGTATGGAGGCTGCACGTTGCATGGTATCCCAAGGCTTTTAAAACTTGAGTATTGTATGACCGCTTAGGTGTATTGACCGCTTAGGTGAAGAAGATAAGCAAGCACGTTCCTTTGGAGTGAAATGCTTCTGGGCTGCAAGCAGTGCAGATGCTTGCCAGTTGCATGCTTTTAAAATGTGTCTCTAATCAACAATAAAAAAAATATGTGTAGTATTTTGATACTGATTTCTTGTTGTGGTTTGCTCAACTTCGGATGAGCTCCTGCTTTAACTGCTACTAGATAACTTGTGGCTCATGGTTTTAGGTATGTGGCTTTAGTTCTCCCAACTGGCATCTTGGGTTAACATTTTAGATACCAGGATTCTTTGAAGTCATTGTTCCCAGTCCGTCCTGTGCCTAGGGTGCATAGCTGATGTTCCTCCTGAGGTGGGGTGTCTGTGTTGCATTCACTGGCCTGCTCCCTCCCTCCGAGTTGGCTAACGTCTAGGGCAGGGATGAGAAAGCTTCACCTCCTGCCCACTGGCCATTACTGCTCTATTCTGCTTTGGTCAGACGCCACCTGGAGTCATGTGTCCAGTTCTGAGCACCACAGTTTCAAAAGGATATTGACAAGCTGCAATGTGTGCAGAGGAGGGTGACCAATATGATAAGGGGTCTGGAAACCAAGCCTTATGAGGAACAGTTAAGGGAGCTGGGTATGTTTAGCTTGGATAGAAGGAGACAGAGGGAGATAAGATAGCCATCTTCAAATATCTAAAGGGTTGTCACATGGGGGATGGAACATGCTTGTTTTTTCCTGCTCCAGAGGCCAGGACCCAAACCAATGGATTCAAATTACAGGAAAGGAGATTCAAACTAAGCATTGGGAAACACTTTCTGAGAGTTGTTCAACAGTGGAATGGACTACTGTGGAAGGTGTACTCTCCTTCACTGGAAGTTTTAAACAGGAAGAGTAGTAATCTGTCAAAGATACTTGAGCTGTAATTCCTGCAGTGCATGGGTTTGGACTAGATGACCATTGGATGTACCTTCCATCCCTAAAGTTTTACAGTTCTATTATTTTACCTGTGGTTAAAGTATTGTAGCTGCTGCCCAGTCCAACTAGTCTGTAATTAGGTAGGAGGGTTAGGGGACTGAGAGGGCTTGGAGTATTGCAGGTGGTGCTCATTTTTGCATCTGTGTGCCCTATGACTTAACTGTTGCATGTATGTAGAGCTGTGTATATGATGAATATGAGAGAAAGGTAGACAACCTGTCTAGATCTCTCACCAGGGATGGGAGAAGCAATAGCTAATAAGGTCCAGGTGGTATCAAATGCAGTGCCACACATCTGGATTCGATTCAGATGGGTGATGAGGACCAAAGAAGATCATAGCAGATACCATCCAAAGGTGTTGTCAGTCTTTTGTGTGAATGGGCCATTAATGAGCACACGAATTTTTACAAATCATATCATAAGAAAGAATCTATATACAGTTTTTTATAATTATAAAAAATTGCTAGAAATAAAGATGCTGTGGTGGCTCTCCCCACTTGAAGCAATTTTGATGGAAAAAAAGAATATGAGAGGTGATTAGGCAACGTATAGAGATTTATTAACAGGGAAAGATTTTGACTATCAATTAAAGATGTTTGAAGAGTTAGACCAACATGGAACCAATTGGTTAAAATATCATCAACTTAATAAATTTTGTAAAATGGATAAAAAGAATGGTTTTTCAAATCAAGCTTCACAATTTGAAAGTGACCTATTAGAAAATAATGTCAAAGTAATTTCCAAAATGTATAAATTATTATTGGAAAATGAAAATGAAAGACAAGCTGTGGAACGTAGATATGAAATTCACAACATGCTATACATTGAAAGAAAACTATCTGAAAATGATGTACAGATGGTATTTAACACCTAGTGAGTTAGCAAAAAGTTAGCAAAAATGTATACCGGTAAATCAAAATCAAATATATGCTGGAAATGTAAGGAGAAAGGAGGGCTTGTAAGAAGGGGAAAACTTTCAGGGAAATGATTTATAATAAACTGAAGTTTATGTTTAAAATAGCTTTTACTAAAAAACTAGAAGCTTATCTTTTAGGGATAATTGGTACAAAAAGACCAAAAAACAAAAAGCAAAACCTGTTTATGTACTCCATAACTGCAGCCAGGATGATTTATGCTCCCAAATGGAAAGAAGATTTTGTACCAACCAAGGAGGAGTGGCAGACTAAATTAATAGACTATGCCAAAATGGCAAAACTTACAGGAGCAACAAGGAACCAAGATGGAGAAAAAACTTTACAAAAGACTGGGGAAATGTGTGGATGATTTGAAATGTCATTGTGCACATATAAGCTCACCATCAGGATTAACTTGAACCAAACAGTTTAAATTATTGTTAAAAGATAATTAGGGATAAATTATTAATTGGAGTAATGAAGGAGAATCAGTGTTACAAATTTAAAAAAATAAGAAACTGCAAAAGGAGTGGGGGAAATATATATATATATATATATATATATAATGTTGGGAAATATTGGGTTGTATTTATGTCAAAATATCTCTGAAAATTTTAAAAATTAAATTTATATTTTTAAAAATACAGTAATAATAATGATGCAGCAGCCCAAATAAGCATAGCAACTGAGTTATACTTTCATGTTCTCCTAATGAAGGCAACCTAAGATATGGCAACTGCCACATGAAAAAAAGGCTGCATTGTGTCCCAGTTACTTTCAGCTCGTTTGGCTTAATTCAAGATCCTGCTTTTAATTATTAAAGTTCTGAATGGTATGTGCTCCAGAGACACTGCTACTATCTAATCCAATAATTGGCTACACCTGATGAGATTTCTTCTCCTGTATCAGCTTCAGAGGAGTAGACATTCTGCCTCCTCCCCCCCCCTTTTTTTTTGCACCTGTGCTTTAGTGGGGAAGGACTGTTCTTAATATATGAGCTGGCTTTCTCTAATTTAGCTTTGTCACACGATAAGGCATTTGTTGTGCACCCAACCAATACATTCTTATAAAAAAGCAAACCCAAGAACATTAAAAGGGGATTTACACCCACATAAGATAACAGTCTTGGCACACTTAACTGCGAGAAAGCCTCATTTGCTTTTGTCACCAGCTGTTTCCTCCGGGAGGTAAAATTGTGTGTATCCTCAAGTAATCGGGGGGGAGGGAGAAAGTATGGAGTCAGGATTCATAGAACCTGGAGTTTTAAAAATGCAACAAGTTACAGAATCAGGATCGCTTTTAGATGTAACCTCTGTTTCAGTTATAGGTGGATCCATGTTTAATTCTCCTTGTCTGCACAACACAATGTTGTTATGAAACTTCTCTACAACATTCCTTTAGAGTGGTTTGTCAAATTCACAGCAGTTCCACTCCTTTTTAATTTAACCAGAAATTCAGGCAGAAGAGTGGCTTCTTTCAGAACATAACATTTTGTACAATGATAAGAAGGAACACCAAACATTCCGTTCAGTGGAGCCAAGAGATCCGTTTGTGTTTGGTTTCTCCCAGAAACCATAGCATCAAGATCAGGCCTTAATAAAATAAGGTTTAAAAATGAATTTAGAAATTGTTAAATGGATTTGTCAGAAATTTAAGGTGTGTGCAAGGCTGACACTCTGCATTACATGGCTCTTGTTCCAGTCCAATTTTATGTATACTTCCTCAGAAGTAAGCTATGCTATGGTTAATGGGGTCTATTTACATGCAAGCCTTCAGTCTTGGGATACTTTCCTAGCAGTAAGCCTCCCAAAAATAAGTTGTTCCCATGTAAACATGCTTAGGTCAGGCTGTGTATGACAGTGTGGTGTAGTGGTTAGGACCTGGGAGACCAGAGTACAAATTCCAACTCCACCATGAAGCTTACTGGGTGACTTTGGGCCAGTCACTGCCTCTCAGCCTAACCTACCTCAGCGAGGATTAAATGAGGAGCGGGAGGACCATGTACATCACTTCGATTCATAAAAGGAGCCTGCTTTGTTGGAGGTATGGCTGATCCGCTTCTGTAGGGCTTCTTCCTAAATGCTCTATGTGAGTAAGTCCCATTGAACTGAGACTTCTGAGGAGACATGCCTCAGAGGGCCACAGTACCAGTGTGGTGTAGCCATTAAGAGCGGTAGACTCCCGATCTGGGCAACCGGGTTCGCGTTTCCGCTCCTCCACATGCAGCTGCTGGATGACCTTGGACTATTCACACTTCTTTGAAGTCTCTCAGCCCCATTCAGTTCACAGAGTGTTTGTTGTGAGGGAGGAAGGGAAAGGAAAATGTTGGCTGCTTTGAGACTCCTTCCGGTAGTGATAAAGCAGGGTATCAAATCCAATCTCCTCCTCCTCTTCTTCTAACCAATTCTAAGTTAGTGGCAGACATTTTGCTAGCTCAGAAGAATTTGGTCCCGAGCAAAGGTAAGCCCAGACATAGGATTGTAATCAGCCCTTGAGTAACAATCGCCAAGTGGCCATTTGGAGCGAGTCATTCTGCTCTGTTGCCTGGTGAGGGAGGTGGGGGTGGTTGGAGAGGTCGTTCTTTATGGGCAGCTGGGATGGGGGCTTGCTCAGGTGAGGCGAGTTGCGCTTCCCAGCCTCATTAGTGAAGGCGCAGGTTTATTGAGAGGCCTTGATGTTTTATAGCAGTTTGGTTCCTAGCAAAACTTCCGACGGGGTAGCGGGTATGGGTCAGACCTTCTGGGGGGTATGGGAAAGAAGGCATTTTGTAATAAGCTAACACCCGTTCAGGGTGGGTCTGCCAAATGAAGAGGGATCTGTTGCGCTGCCTGGTCCTGTTGTTGATCGTAGTCGGTGTCTCTGATAAAGGCGGGGAATTGGAATACAAAATCCTGATAGGCGAGATCCAGTACATACTGAAAAACATCAAGTTTGTACTGGAGATCGACGACCAGGACGAGATCCAGCCTTGTGGAGGGTTTTACCGCCTGCCCTCTCCTCGGTCGTCGGAAGAAGCTCGTATAAGCGGGCCCATGTGGGTCAGGACTGCTGATGACCGTTTAAAAGTAATACGTTCATAGGAGTGTTCTTCCGCCTAGGGCATCATCTGAGCATGGGTCGCCTTCTGCTGTGCCTCCTAATCCTTCTGTCGGTTGTTGGGACCGCGCCTGGGCCGACGAAAAGCGAGTGGTGCCGCCTCTGGGATGAGGGCGCGAAGTGGCCTGGCCATTTCTTCTTGTGCCCACAGAAGAACGGCAACCCAGCCGACGGGTTCTGCTGCGGCACTTGCACCGACTCTTACTGCTGCTCGTCTGAAGAGGACCGGCTGAACCAGACGCTGTGCCCAGAGAGAGACCTAACTGTCCGCGGAAAAAATCGCAGTAAGATGTGTTAAATCTAGTGAGGTCTGGAGGGTTTCTGGAAGAAAGTCAAACCTGTAATAGAATTAATGCTCGCGCACCCCCCCCCCCTCTAATGGGTCACCTAAATACGCTTTGTGTTTTTTCCACTCTTTTATACATCACGACATTTGTTTACAGGCAGGGCTCTTCCTGCAACTTTCTCTGGGCCATGATTCCCAAGGGGTATGACCCTGCACAGGATCCTGAGCACATCTCAGGAGTAGAAGGTGGTCCAGTAGGGGGAATGTGGTGCTGCCCCACCAATCTCAACCTGCAACTTACCTGGCCCTCTCTTGTCAGCTGCCCTCTTACTCATGGGTGTCGTTAGGAATGGATTTTTGTTAGGGGGAACTGGCCTTTTGTTGGGGGGGGGGGAGAACCTCAGTTAGCTATCTATTTTTATTGGTTTTTATTGTTGAGGGGGCAGTTGCCTTTCTCTGCCCACCCTGGCTATGCCTGTGCTCTTACTAACAACCATTGGGGTTTTAGCAGCATCAGCTGTCTCTCATTGCCTGTACACTCACCTACTGCTGGTCTCCTTGGCTTCTGCACTACCACTGCTAATGGGCACTGGCCACAATTGCCTCTTGGGATTAAATCCAGGGCTTGCTACTACAGAGCTGTCCATTAAGGCTCTCAAGGCAATGTATGTCTTCCCACTCACCCAACAACCCCTTGAGGCAGGCTAGGTTGAGAGATGGTGGCTGGTCCAAACTCACCTGTGAGTTTCATCATTGGCTCAGGATTTGAACCTGGGACTCTTCACTCTGCCTTCTTAATTACTGCATTATGCTGATTCTTTTATGCCTGGTTCAGTTCTAGAGTTTCCTATTCATGCAAGCTCTCCATCCTAAAGAAACTCCCAAAGCTGGTCTTCATCTGTGTCAGATGGCCTCATTTTTTAATTACATGAGAATGAGATCCCACAGTGACTGTGTGGAAGAAATTAGTCACTTTTAACTTTCACAGTTTATTGTGGCCTCTCTACATTTTTAAGCAGCTAAAACTAGGAATTACAGCTGCAACAGCCGCAAAGGTCATTGCCATCCATAAGGTCTGGTGGTCCAGGTTTTCTGGGCAAGTGCACATAACCAAGAAATTGCCCTTTAAGATTGCTGTCTGAAAGCAGTGTATATCTGGTTATCTATTGCACCCCCTCCTACTAATTTGGGATAGTCGTGTCCAGATCCTCTACCCACAGTTAGACTTAATAGTTTGGGACTCCATCACAGAAATGTTCCATTTAGTAATTCAGACCCTATGAAGCTACAGTTTGTGGAGGCTGGATGTTAGACAGTCTAGATCAGTTTCCTCTCTCTTGACTGTACTATTTGCCTGTCTCAGTTCTACTATTTGGGTCAGAAAGTGTTTGGAACTAGTAACCTGAGACCTTCAGCCTACTGAGCATGTCCTAAATAACTTGGCAACACCCCTGTCTAAATTCTTGGTCCACCCCACTCCAGTTCTTGGATGGCCTCTGTGCTTGACCTGATGTGCCTCTAATGCTCCTCAACTATGAGGATGGGGAAAAGAAATAAATAGTGATGAAGGTAGGATTATTATTATTATTATTGTGTGGTGCATATTAATACATGGGGGTGCAGTAAGTGGTTCTATGGTATGTCACTGATGTGTCTTCTAAACTGCCCAGAGAAACTGGTGATGGATAGAGAGAATCATAAATGCATCCCTTGTTGTTAGAGTTGGAGAGCAGTATACTGGGCTACGTTAAACGTGGATGAATATATGTGGGACTTTCATATGCAGACTTGCCCTCCTAATAGGAGGCATTTTGGGTTTTGACAGGGTAAGACAAAGCAGTAAGAAGGAGGCATGGAGTATGTAAAGGTACCTGTGGTGACTAACTTGTATCCCTCCTTTTTTTTTTTCCAGCCCGCAAGACGTTTCTTCATCTTATCTTGATAGCGGCTACCGCTGGTTCCATCTTTGTGTGTTTTGCCTGGGTCACTTATGTTCTCTGTGATGTGATGAAACGACGCAATTCAGGGAGCCATAGCTGTAATATGGAGCTGAATGAAGTTACCCTTCCTTCAGATTCTGAAGCCACTGATGAAACAGAGTTACAATCTGCAGTTGCTGAGGACCCTCAAGAGATCTGCGACTCGCCCTCTGCCTCGTGCGAACAACCTGCTCTGGATTTCAGTAATCCAGACTGCAGCACTGGGGAAGACAGGGAGCTGCCCTTGTCTCTGGCAAATCCATGTGCTGTTCCCCAAGATGCAGTGGATGAAACCATGGAAGCAGAATCTTCTGTTTAGCCAGTGATGTTTAGTTGTGCTTTTACTAGACCAACTGCTCTGTAGACTAGGGGTAGGCATTGTGTTTGTCATCTAGATGTTGTTGAACTACAACTTTCATTAGGCCAAGCCAGCATGGTTAATGGCCACATATTATGAAAGTCCAACAAGAGAAGGGTACCACATTGCCTACCCTGCTTTAGACATGCAGGGAACATCTGCCCAAAGTTTGCCCTTTGTTCTGAACTGCAGACCCAAAAGAGGGCCTGAGCAAGTGGTTTGATGCAGAGGATATAAAAAATGCCAGCATGGCCAGGTCTAGAACACTGTGTGCAGAGCCTTGCTACCTCTACAAACATGTCCTGACAACCTGTCACCATTGCAGTGTCTGCACCTCTTCTGTAAAGGCAGTGAGACTCTGCAGCTGTATTGTAAGTTTACACCTTCCCTTAATAAAGCACTTGAACTGACCATTCCAACAGTTTTCTTATCCTTCTTTGGTATCCCTGCATCATACCACTTGCACAGTCCCTCCTTGGCCCTTCCCTGTTTGTGAAATATGCTGGTGTTTATCACAATAAGGCCCAACAATGAGGGGTGCAATACATCCCTTTGCCTCAAGCAAAGTGGGGAGAACCCATTAATCTTTCTGGCCAAAGCCACTGAGTCTTTGCATGATGGATAGAGCTTGTTTGATGTCCTCAGTGCTGTAAAGATGCCACTAAATGGGCAAAGCTTGGTGGTTGTCCCCAAAGCCAACTTTGCTCCTTGCCAACTTTGCCAATGTTTGCAAAATATTCTTGAGCTGCCATTTGAAATACTTGGGTGGGTGACTCAGGGTAGTGGCAGGTACTTAGGGTTTTATCACCTATGAATAATTGGCTTTTTCTCTTTTTCCATCACTTGTGGGATAACTTCTTTTCCCATTCTTTCTGATTTATTGACCTCTACCTGCTGAGATGGGCAAAGAGTATGTCTGAAGTTTGTTGAGGTTATGTTGTATAAAACCCTCAAACTTGTATATTCTTTAAAAATGCTTTTCACAGTTACACTGCATGTTTGTTTTATTTTTGTAATGCTTTTAAAGCATTTGATAAATCTTTCTTGGACCATAAAACATTTTTTCTTAGGATATGAAGTTTCCTTTTTTTGCTTTAATTATCTTGTGCAGTCAGTCTGCAAAAGACCATTTGAGGCTGCCAGCTATTTTCCTTTTATGATGCATGCTTAATAAAGAGATACCATAGCATTCAAAACTGTTCTTTTGTGTGTGTTTTTTAATTGTTCCTGTGTTTAACCTTTTTGGCCATCTTTCCATCAATGCAATTGTCCGAATTTGCTTGACATCTTTCCTCAAGGCCTGCAAGACAGAGCTGTTCCACCAGGCCTTTGGCCAGGGCACAGCCTGACCCCCTCCTTTGGTAATCCTCACAGAACTCTAGCCCAATGGTTGCCATTAATTTGATTTGAACTGATTTTATAATGAAATGATGTTAGAATGCTGTATTATCATATTTTTTGCTCTATAAGATGCACCAGACCATAAGACGCACCTAGTTTTTGGAGGAGGAAAACAAGAAAAAAAATATTCTGAATCCCAGAAAATCATCATTGAACAGCTATTGTTAGGACACACAGGTTCAATGATGCTTTTCTGTATGTAAGGCAACCGGTGTGTAATGGGGAATAGCTTGTTCCTCTTGTGAAACAACATGAATGACACATAGCTTGTACACTGTAGCATTGTGAGACTCCCAACTGCTAGTGACTGGCTTGTTCCCAAGAAATGCCAACAGGTAGATCTTACATGAGGGTCCTAGTGAACTGTTTCTAGATTGGACAGAGACATCCCAATGTGCCTCGTAATAATCCTCATCCGTGAGGATGATGGAAAAGGAAATAGAATGTTGAACCTGGTATTGGTGTGGTGCATATTAATGCATTGAGGGTGTGATAAGAAATTATTTACTGATATGCTTTGCAAATTGCCCAGTTGAATAGTGTGGCTCTCCTAAATAAATAACCCATCTTGTTCTAGTTGGATAATTTAGGGTGTGTGCAGGGACTTGCCACTCTTTGCTACCACATCCTTATTCCAGTCCAAATTTATAAAGGTTTACTCAAAAATAAGATCCACTACAGTCAGATGACTTTATTCACATGGGTGCAGGCAATGCATATGTACCAGGCCCCAAGCCAGCAGGGACTGCAGACTCTCCACTTTTATTAGCAGCACCAGCAGCAACCGCAGCAGCAGCAACAACAACAACAACAGGAAGAAGAAGTGGTCCATGGACCCCAGGGAGTATGTGCCACCACTCACATAACAAAAATTACCATAGAGGTATCAAAATTTTCAAAAGTAGGGCATCCATCTCAACACATTTACAATGGTGTCAGGCCTACAGGTAAACTGTGCAAAGTCAGAAGCTATGTGTTTCAACACCCCTCCCCACACGCAAAAAGAACTAGCTAACGTCACCAAGATAAAACTTTGCCACACCAAGTTCAGATACCTAGGGGTACAAATAACCAGAAACCTCAATAAATTATACCTCCACAACTACAACCCCCTGTGGCGGCAAATTAACAAAGACCTAAAGAGATGGAACAACATGAACTTCACTCGCTCAGACAAAATAGCCATGATCAAAATGATCACCCTCCCAAAACTAACCTACCTATTCCAAACCCTCCCAATCTGGATCCCCCCAACCCAACTCCGAAAATGGCAGAAAAACTACACTTATTCATCTTCTCTCACAAAAAATCAGGAATAAGCCTCACATATCTGCACCTCCCCTCCTCAGAGGGAAGATGGGGAATCCCCAACATAGAAACATAATACATTGCCAACCAAATACGCCACATAATCCCATACATACTAGGAGATGAGACAAAACAATGGGTACATCTGGAGAGAGACACAATTGAAAATACCTGCACCACAGCGTACCCATTCCTTCCAAACAAACTAAGGAAAATTCCCACAACACTTACCAGGTACACAATGACCATGCTTAAAGCATGGAAAACAGAAATAGACAAACTGTCCCCAACCCCATCCCCACTAATTCCCCTGGTACACCACCCACTATTCCATCACACAGCACAAAACCTCCAGATAAAAACATGGCAAACCAAAGGCCTATATCACCTAACAGACTTCTATAAAAATAACAAACCCTTGTCAACACAAGAAATACAAGACAAACTAGAGGACACCCAAGTGCCCTGGTTAACACATCACCAATTACATGCCCTCTTAAACAACCCAGTAGTAAAATCAGCCCCAACTAGGCCCCGACAACCTTCGAAAACCTCCTCCTAACAATAAAGGGACACGGCAAAGGAATGGTATCTGCAATATACAAAATACTACTCCAAAACCCCATGAACCCCCTAGACATAATCAAAAAACAATGGGAAGACGACATAGGCTATGCGATTAATCCCACTCAGTAGACCAGAATGTGGTCTAAACCCCCTTAAATCCATATCAACGAGAAGGAGAGAACTCACTCTGAAACTCATCTACAGGTGGTACCTGACACCAAGGAAATTAGCACTAATGCGCCTAGGAACCTCACCAAAATGCTGGAGAAGGTGCACCTCCATAGGCACATACATACACATGTGGTGGGAATGCCCCAAAATCCAACTATTTTGGACAACAGCCATACAAGAAATATGTAAAATAACTAAGCAAGTATTAGAAATCACCCCAGAACTGGCACTACTAAACATATTCCAAGACAATAATGCCCACTCACATCACAAAGAACTCATAACCCACCTACTCTCAGCAACCAGAAACATCATAGCCAGACACTGGAGAGACCTGTCAGGAGTAAGCATGGACCAATGGTACCAAATAGTATGGGAAACAGCCCTACTAGAAAAATTAACCAATAAACTGAAACTGACACGGGGACAAATAGAAGAAGACGCCTTCATCCCGGTATGGCTCCCCTTTATCACATACACAGCCCAACAAGACAATGACAAGAATCCACCAACAGCATACGAATCAATATGGCTGACCTGATTCAAAAACACCCACCCACCCCACTCACACATGAATACGAAGTTCACCACAGCCAATCACAAACAAGCAACCGCACCCTAGGCCAACCCCAATTTCTCTCCCCACCAAAGGAACACAAGCGAATAGCAAAGAGAACCCGCACAAACAATGCTGACACAAAACCCCACGAATACATTAAGCAAATTAAAAACATCACCTCCCGACCCCACCCCCACCCCCACCCCCACTCGCCTTTCCCACCTCCACCTCTTCCCCCCTTTTCTTCCTAATGTAACCCTAATGTCTCAACAAATGAAACTGACCCATGGAAAATGTAACTTGAAAAAAGAGAGATTGCACATACCTTTGTAAACCAAGGAAACTTTAATAAAAAAATAAAAATAAAGAAATAATAATAATAATAATAATAATAGGGCATCCATGACTTGGCTTTTGGAAAACAGGAGGTCTGCAGTTCTTAATTAATTGGGAATCACGGTTCTAAGCAATTTCAGCTTGGCTGCTCCTGCCTTTTAGTGTTTTTGCCCAAACAGTGAAGTTAGAGCTGAGACTGAGAAGTTAGTTATTTGGACATCAGGAATCCAAAGGATCCTAAAGAACTGCTGTTCCACCCTCCCCTGATTAGTGGTTTCTGTCTCCTTATAATCTTTGTTTCCGATCAGGACCTCTGGTACTCTCTTAAGTCACTTGCTATCAATTCTACTACATGGTGAAAGCTTGGGTAGTGTTAAAGAACCTCCCTGTAAGAAATACAAAAAAAGAAAAAGAGCAAACTGTGGGCATTTTGCAAATAGGCATGTCTTCTATAGAGCAGGGATTCATGAAGAATATAACTTGCAGTGCAGTGGTAGTCTACTCAGAAGTAAGTCTCTTTGTGTTAAATAGGGCCTACTTCCAGGTATCTGGGTACAGGATTGTAGCCTGGGCTTTCTTGTAACAAAGAGATTCATGGTGGGAGGGTTCCCTTGCACACATCAACCAAGGAATAATCACTTTAATGCAATTGGGATTTTTGCATCTAAACACACACTAATCAAGACAGATTAAGATTGCCTTGAGGTATACTGTATTTTTTTTGGGGGGGGGGATATCTCCCTTTACAAAGATAGATCATTTTGGTTAAAGGAAGCAAAAATTAAAACCAGCAAGAAACTAAAAACACATCGGCATTCTTGTCTGAACAAAAATGTTTGTATCAGGTGCCAAGAAGGTACAGTGAAGGCTCCTGCCTAATGTCAATAGGCAGGGAGTTCCAAAGTGTAGGCGCTGCCACAGGAAAATATCAGATCTTTACAAATACAGAACTGGCACCTGTAACTGTGCCAGTTCTGCAGATTAAAGTGGTCAAGAGGGCATATATGAAGTAAGGTAGACTGGTCCTGAGTTATTAAGGCCTTTGTATAGCAATAGTAACACGTTGAACCTGGCCTGGTAGCAAACCCAAAACCAGTGCAGATCTCTGAGCACAGGTGTTATTTGCTGACAATATCTCACCCCATCAGAAAATGTGTTTCAGAAGTCTCCATATCAAATACAAGGGAAGCCCCACATAAAGAGAATTACAGTACTTAATTCAGTATTGAAGTAACTAATGTATGAACTACTGTGGCAAAGCTTTTCTGATCCACGTATAATGGCAAGCTGTTGAACCAACTGCATTGGTAAAAGGTGCTTCTAGTCACTGACACTACCAGAGTCTCCATTGACAATGGTGTATCTAGAAGCATGCCAAACTGCAAGCCTGCTTATTCAGGGGCAGTGCGACCCTATCCAGGGTAGGCAGTTTACCAAGTTTCCATCCATAGGAGCAGCTCATCCACAGTGCCTCCATGTTGCCAGGGTTCAGGCTCAGCTTGTTTTTCCTCATCTTTCCCACCCTTGCACTCAGGCCAGGGACTGCATGGCCTCTCCTGATTCAGATGTTATAGAGAAATAGAGCTGAGTGTCACCAGCATACTGATGGCACCTTGACACAAAACTCCTAATGACTGCTCCCAGTGGCTTCATATGGATATTCAACAACATTGGAGATAATATTGTGCCCTGCAGTACCACGTAAGGTAAGTGCCAAGGGGTCAAAAAACAGTCTCGCCATGCTACTCTCTGGACACAGCCCCAAAGGTAAGAGCGGAACCACTGTAGTACAGTGCCTTCAATTCCCATTCCACAGAGTTGGTCCAGGAGGATACCATGGTCAATGGTAAGCAAAAAGCCCAAGAGAGATAAAAAAGCAGGAACAAGGTCACTCTCCCCCTTTATATCTCTTTCTATGTCTTCACAACAGCTACAGGTAAAACTTGAAAAATTAGAATATTGTGGAAAAGTTCATTTATTTCAGTAATTCAACTTAAAAGGTGAAACTAATATAGGAGATAGACTCATGACGTGCGAAGTGAGATATGTCAAGCCTTTATTTGTTATAATTGTGATATTATGGCGTACAGCTGATGAAAACCCCAAATTAACAATCTTGGAAAATTAGAATATTAAATTAAATCAGCAAAACAAGGATTGCAAATAGAGCGATACTGGACCTCTGAGAAGCATGCATATGTACTCAGTATTTGGTTTGGGCCCCTTTTGCATCAATTACTGCCTCAATGCGGCATGGCATGGATGCCATCAGCCTGTGGCACTGCTGAGGTGTTATGGAAGACCAGGATGCTTCTATAGCAGCCTTTAGCTCTTCTGCATTGTTTGGTCTCATGTCTCTCATCTTTCTCTTGTAATGTCCCATAGATTCTCTATGGGGTTCAGGTCAGGCAAGTTTGCAGGCCAATCAAGCACAGTAATCCCATGGGCATTGAACCAGGTTTTGGTACTTTTGGCAGTGTGGGCAGGTGCCAAGTCCTGCTGGAAAATGAAGTCAGCATCCCCATAAAGCTCATCTGCAGAAGGAAGCATGAAGTGCTCCAAAATATCCTGGTAGACGGCTGCGTTGACTCTGGACTTAATGAAGCACAGTGGACCAACACCAGCTGATGGCATGGCTCCCCAAATCAGCACTTCAGACTGGACTTCAAGCATCTGGCATTGTGTGCCTCCCCATTCTTCCTAATGAGATGCAAAAGCTGCTCTCATCAGAAAAGAGGACTTGGGACCACTGAGCAACAAACCAGTCCTTTTTTTTCTTTAGCCCAGGCAAGATGCTTCTGACGTTGTTTCTTGTTCAGGAGCAGCTTGACAAGAGGAATACAACATTTGAAGCCCATCTCCATGTTCCGTCTGTGTGTGGTAGCTCTTGATGCACTAACTCCAGCCTCAGTCCACTTCTTGTGAAAGTCCCCAACACATCTGAATGGTCTTTTCCTGACAATCCGCCCCAGGCTGTGGTCATCCCTGCTGTTTGTGCACCTTTTTCTTCCACACTTTCCCCTTCCGCATAACTTTCCATTAATGTGCTTCAATACAGCACTTTGGGAACATCCAACTTCTTCTGCAATTACCGTATGAGGCTTTCCCTCCTTATGGAGGGTCTCAATGATGGCTTTCTGCACAACTGTCAGGTCAGCAGCCTTCCCCATGATTGTGCTTCCTACTGAACCCATTGCAGGTGTTATGGATTGAATAGCTACTGCACCTTTTCACAATATTCTAATTTTCTGAGATTGTTAATTTGGGGTTTTCATCAGCTGTACCCCATAATCATCACAATTATAACAAATAAAGGCTTGACATATCTCGCTTTGTATGTCATGAGTCTATCTCATATATTAGTTTCACCTTTTAAGTTGAATTACTGAAATAAATGAACTTTTCCACGATATTCTAATTTTCTGAGTTTCACCTGTATATGAAGTAGGGAAGGCTGAGATTTGGTGGTGGGACCAAGGCAGGAAGTGAACAAAAACAATGATGAATTAAGCGAGTTTAAAATGTGAAACTGTGCACACTCAGAGTATTAAAAAATAAGATTCAAATTTGGCAAACTAATTTTTGTTTGTTTCCTGTAAAATACCAGGAGTGAAATGGAGCAATCAAAGCATAGAGGGTAGTCAGACGGCTGCTTTCCTGGCTTTTGCTACAATCCTAACTACACTTACCTGGGAGTAAGCCCCATTGAGTTCAATAGAACTAACTTCTGAGTAGACATGTTCAGAAATGCGCTCTCAGTGTGGGGTTTTTTTAAATGTCTAGTGTTTTGTCACCTCTCTTAAATGGGTTTTTGTTGTGAATGAAAGAGCTCAAGATGGTGTACATGGCTTTCCTCACTTGCCATATTATTCTCAAAACAAGCCTGCGAGGTAGGCTAAGAGACAGTGATCCAAGTGTTCCAAGTGAGTGTTGTAGCTGAGTAGGGTTTGAGTTCTTTGCATGGTTTGGGACTGGTACTGGAGGAGAGGAGGGCTCCTATGCCTTTAAAGCTGTATAGCAGACAAACTAAGGGTTTTCTAGTCTGCAACTACACTTATGAAGAAAGCTTCACCTGCTGATATTTTGTTTGACATCTTATTACTTGCGTGTGCCCCCTAATTCATTTTGGGTGCTCCAGCCCACCTACAAAAACGGCTACAAATTTGCGTGCCATGTAAACTGTTTGCAAACTTTATGCAAATTTGTGACGTTTTTGGATGCCCTGTTGCACTTACCAATCAAGGCATAGTATACAGGGCACAGAGAAGCCTATTGGCCCCAGATACCTACATACAAGCCCCCAGTCTTAGAAAACTTTTCTAGCACTAAGCCCTACTGAATGAGTTACCCCACTGTAAACATTCAGAGATACTACAGGATACTGGGGAGAAATGCGTTTTTTCCCTAGTGGCATGGAGAAGGCTTTTCTTTGCGTTGTGTTCCTGCTGCTGATTTATGGAGGGGCGCCTGAAGAAAAGGAGAGCCAGCTGTCCACCGCCTCCATGGGTGCGACGGAGCCTCCGGCGACAGTTTCGGAGGGGACGGAGGGGCGTGGCACATCCGACCCCAACTTTTCTGGCAGCACCGCAGAAGTCGGACTAAATCAGACGGAGAGCCCCACCGATGGAGAGTTGCAGCCGAACACAACGTACCTTCCGCTTGAAAAGAAACGTAAGTTGTCTCCACCCCCTGGCCTAGTAGTTGCGAAGAGGACTTTCTGGAACCCCGAAAGCCACTTTACTTTCTCTTCGACCTTTCTGTGGAAACCCTGACTCCTCTTTTCCCCTATGCGATTGCCTTTCCTCCTCTCAACATCCAACACCTGTTTACAATAGTTTCACTTCAGGCAACTTTCCTTTTAACCCAGGGTCTCCAGGTGGTGGAATCCAGAAGATGCCTTGCACTACAATTCCCATCAGCCCCACCAAGCATGGCTGTGGTCCCAGAAGCCCCACGTCACACAGCTCTTTTGTAGTCCTAAGCATCCGCTGGGGGACAGCAGGCTGCCAAAAGGAATATAGCTAACTAGTGGTTTGATATTATACCACAGGATCCTAGGTAGTGCTCCGGACTGAGCCCAGGGTTGCCTCCCTTCCCTTCTGCTCTCTTGTCTGATGCATGGCCTAAGCTTGCCATGGAGCTTCAGGACTACTTGCAGAATTTGATTTTGGTTTCCTTCAGTCTGCCCTCCTTGTTCTGCCACCATCTTTCAAGATCCTCTGCCTGCAGAGTTAATAGCTGGGAGCCACGATACTGAAAGTTTTCTCTCAGTAATTTAGACTGCATGAAACCAAAGTTTGTGTAGTTTAAACATTTAGTCAGCTTTCCCCATTCCTGTCTATTTTGGACTGCAGGGGGTGGGTGTCCCTTTCTCAGCCCTTCTACTTGAGTTAGAGGGAGTGGAACTTGTAAGGAGAGTCAAGCATCCTCTTAACCACTAGACTGCACCCCCTATATGAAATTATTGGTTTCTTGGTACCAGAATGGGAGTTGGTATGACTTTCTGGTCCACCTCCCATTCTTGGATGACCTGTGTATTACAGCTTCTGAGATTTTTCTTTATCTTACTGATACATTTTGTAAACTGCCCAGAGAGCTTGAGTGATGAATAAAATGAGACTCCTAAATAATCTCTCCTTGTTTTGCTTGGAGAGCAGTGAGATACTGCATGGCTGCCTTAACCTGGCATTATAGGGTATCGGTTGGAACCGAACTGTAAGATGATCTATTGAAGGACAGGCGTGTCGGAAAACCTGCAATCAAAATTACGATTATGATTGCTAAATAAGCATATGAAGGGGGTTAAGGCTGACATAGTTCCTTTATTCCTAGAGAAGACAGACAGGAATAGGACAAAGGATCTTAATCTTTTCTTCTTCCTACTTACCTCTGTCTCTCTCTTCTTTCAAGCCAATGATTGCTTGGGCTTTTCTTATAGTCCAGACTCCATTTTTGAAACTAGTTTTGTATTTTGTAACTAAAAAGTAATTGTACATGAATACTGCTTTGATATATTTGCTGCCTCCATTGAAATGTAAGTAAACCTTTTTGTTTTTACTAAAATATGTGACACATTAATGGGGACAAAGAAGGGAAAGGTTAGCAGGATAAGAAGTGTGCTTGTACTCTGCTAAAAGTGCTCCGCAGCCTGTTTACTCTGTTTCTCCTGCACACCTGGGACAGGAGGTTTAAATTTTAATTTACAGGTTTAAACCTCAATCCATCTCCATGAAGGGGTGGGTCTTGAAGATCCTGGATCTGTAGGGGTGCCCGGAAAAAGTCCTGACTGACAAGGTATCTTCTATTTTTCCTCCTCAGGTCGACAATACTACCCATGGGTGCTCCTTCTTCTGCTTTGCTTTTCACCATATGTTGTCGCTTTAGTCTCTGTTACTGCCCGTTGCTTCTTTTCAAGGCAATGCAGAGCCCGTTGGCAATGTGGAGGAAGTGATGTGGAGATGATAGGTATGCGGCTATTAAACAGTTCTGACTCTGAAATTCCATCTCCTGAGACTTCTGACGACTAGGCAATCACCTTTATCCCATCAGCTCTTGCAGCTCGTGCTCCTGATTCCAGCTTGGAGCCAACTTGGAAGCTGAACCTGCTTTGTAGCCAGTGATGTTCTAGGATCTTCTTCTCTAATGGACAGACTGGGCAGGCCTCTGAAGCGCAATACTGTTTTCAATAATAATTAAGGGTGATATGTCTTGCACAATGCATTATTGATTATGCTTCTGGTTATGAATAAACTAGATTCACTACCGCACGGACAAGCAGTGCTCTCCTTGTCCAAAATATTTCCTTCACCTTTAGTGAAAAATGTGCTGGTATGTCATAATATGCATGGAATGGGATATTCACTACACTCTCTTGCCCCAATTAATACATCAGGGGAAACAGTAGTGAGGAAAGCACAGTGATCTCCTTATTGCTCTCTAAGGGTAGAACTTGTGCATGAACAAAGTGGGAGCATAGCAGGAATACATTTATACATATGCTGGATCTTCACATGCTACACACCTACCTGGACTTTATGGCAGTATGTTAAATGTTTTGCCCTCAATAATAAGTCCACCATTAGGACAACTCCCATGAGCAAATGATAGCCTCAAGGGGCTTTTCTGCCTCTGATTTGGAATATTGACTAGATGGCATATAAGAAAACCCATGTGGTGTCCAAAATGTTGGTGGAACGGAGAGAAGGAACCATGACAAAGGCACTGCAAAGCCACTAAGCCTTTCCTTGATTCTGTCAACAAGTCTGATACTGACAGCTCCCTAAAGAAACCACTGGCTAGGCAAAGCATGGAGGCTGTCTCTGAAAGCAGCTCTGAGAACATTGCCAGTGAAGAAGGGACAAAGCATTGTTGAGCTCCCATGTGAAACCCTTGGGTGGCTGACTCCTGCAGATATGTGGGAATGTTCAGGGCGGCAGGAGAGGATAGATTGTTTAATTATATCCTTTCCAACTTGTGTTAACAAGTTCTATAATTTAACAGAGTAACATTCCCCTTTTAAACTTACACAGCGGATAGGTTTGCCAGGATTGCTTAAGCCTCTAAAATAAATTTCGTGGTAATTTCCCTTTATTCCCTCCTAAAAGGAATAGACATGACACAGCATTGTATAAAAGGTATAAAATAGTTTATTCACACATTCTGTTCACAGATGGATCCCAGAAGACAGACTTAAGTTACGAAATATATACACTTGGAATCTATCCCATAAGGAGATAGTTCCTTTGTCCTCTCTTGGCTGCCAAGAGAGCATCTCAGGCTGGTGCTTCTTCAACGAAAGCAAAATGGAGAAGAGGAGGTGTGGTGGCCAGCCCTGTGCTTTTGTTACCTGCACAGGTAAGGTCACGCCCACCTCTATTCACATGTAGAGGAAGTTTGTCCCAGCCCAGGAGGAAACAGGAAGTTTATCGACTGGCTGGACAAACATCCCTCTTCATGTCTAAACATGTCCACTCTAGGACTCTAGGCTATCTCATCTATGAATAATTTGGTATCACACATTTTCTGATTTGTGATTTGACCTCTACCTGTTGAGAGGGGTCTACCGCATGGCATTAGCTTATGTTGCATACTACCCTGGAGACTTTTCAAACTTCAATAGACCACTCTCTAATCTGACATGACAAGGTGTGAGCTTCTTGCACCTCATTGATGCTCCTATTTGGCAGGTGTGGGGAATTTTTGGCCCTCCTGATGTTACTGAACAACTCCCATCATGCCTGACTGCTTGTTATGCTTGCTGGGACTGATCAAGTTTGTAGGCAGCAACACCTGGAGGGTCCAAGTATAGAAGTTTATGCATGGTATAAAGAAAGTTGGTTGAGAACAAATTTTCTCCCTCTGTCATAACATTATAATTCATGGACATCCAATAAAGCTGAATGTTGGAAGATTCAGGACATATTCTTTAAAAAAATTAAAAATTTCTTCACAGAATATATAGTTAAACTATGGAACTCTATCCCACAGAAAGCAGTGATGGTCACCAATTTGGATGGCTTTAAAAGAAGATTAGACAAATTGATGGAGCAGAGGGCTGCTGGTGGCTGCTAACCATGATGGCTGGGCTCAGATGCCACAGTTAGAAGCAGCAATGCTTCTGAATACCGCTTGCTGGAAACCGCGGGAGCGGATAGCGCTCTTGTGTTTGAATCCTGATTTCTGGTTTCCCACAGGCATCTGGTTGGCCACTGTGAGTACAGGATGCTAGACTAGATGAGCCATTGGCCTGATCCAGCAGGCTCTTCATATGTTCTTATATCCCCACACCTGGTCTGAGGCAAAGCGGGGAGAGAAGACCTTTGCTGCTTCCCCTTTCCAGGTGTTCTGAGATGGAACAGATCAGGTGTAAGGCAGGGATGAGGAACCTATGATGCTTCTGCTCCAAACCTCTTTGAACCCCCAACTCACACCATAACTGAACATTACCTATTCTGCTTCAAACAGAATGGAGTTGTAGTCCAAGACATGGAAAGCCATAGTCTTTCACTGTTCTTTGGGGTTCCTGCACTTTCCTTTACTTTTTATTAAAACTGGATTTATTTTTAGCACATGCGTGTTTGGAGATGCTTTTCAGGGTCCCCATTTTTGTTTCTGTCTAGGATTGGATTGAAATGGGAACTTTCAGAATTCCTGATCTACCATTCTCCCTTCCAGCCTTTCTCAACCTTGGGTCCCCAGATGTTTTTGGCCTACAACTACCATCATCCCTGACCACTGGTCCTGTGAGCTAGGGATCATGGGAATTGTATGCCAAAAACATCTGGGGACAGAGCAGGCCAGTGTCATATCCTCCAGAGAGAAAGAGGCACTTTCTCATTGATTCTGGAGTGGCCCTCTTAGCACAAAAGAGTGGCTGCCGAGACCACATAACACTGGTCCTGAAAGACCTACATTGGCTCCCAGTATGTTTCCAAGCACAATTCAAAGTGTTGGTGCTGACCATTAAAGCCCTAAACAGCCTCGGCCCAGTATACCTGAAGGAGCATATCTACCCCCATTGTTCTGCCTGGACACTGAGGTCCAGCTCTGATGGCCTTCTGGCAGTTCCCTCATTGCGATAACTGAAGTTACAGGGAACCAGGCAGAGGGCCTTCTTGGTAGTGGTGCCTGTCCTGTGGAATGCCCTCCCATCAGATGTCAAAGAAATAAACAACTATCTGACTTTTCGAAGACATATGAAGGCAGCACTTTGAATTGTGCTCGGAAACGTACTGGGAGCCAGTGTAGGTCTTTCAAGACCAGTGTTATATGGTCTCGGCGGCAGCTCCCAGTCACCAGTCTAGCTGCCGCATTCTGGATTAGTTGTAGTTTCCGGGTCACCTTCAAAGGTAGCCCCACGTAGAGCGCATTGTAGTAGTCCAAGCGAGAGATCATTAGAGCATGCACCACTCTGGCGAGACAGTCCGTGGGCAGGTAGGGTCTCGGCTTGAGTACCAGATGGAGCTGATAAACAGCTGCCCGGGACACAGAACTGACCTGCGCTTCCATGGACAGCTGTGAGTCCAGAATGATTCCCAGGCTGCGTACTTTGTCCTTCAGGGGCACAGTTACCCCATTCAGGACCAGGGAGTCCTCCACACCCACCCGCCACCTGTCCTCCAAAAACAGTACTTCTGTCTTGTCAGGATTCAACCTCAACCTGTTAGCCACCATCCATCCTACAACCGCCTCCAGACACTAACACAGGACCTTCACCGCCTTCACTGGTTCTGATTTGAAAGAGAGGTAGAGCTGGGTATCACCTGCATATTGATGGACACCCAGTCCAAACCCCCTGATGGTTTCTCCCAGTGGCTGCATATAGGTGTTGAAAAGCATGGGGGAGAGGACAGAACCCTGAGGCACCCTGCTACGTAAAACTCATGTGCGGTGTCGCACACATGCGCTGTGCATAGTGACACTGTGCAGGCACTGTACATAGTGGTTTACCGCCGGCACCACCCAAGCACGATATGGACAGTGGCGGGATGCCTCCATTGCTGCTGCAGCCGTGAGCAGAGGACCCCACCACTGTCCATGCGGCGCCGGCAGCAAACCGCTACGTACAACGCATGTGCGGTGTCGCACACATGTGCTGTGCATAGTGACACCATGCAAGCGCTGTACATAGTGGTTTACTATCCAAGTGCTGTACGGGTGGTGGTGGGACACCTCCATCGCAGCTACAACCATGAGCAGAGGACCCCACCACCGTCCATGCGGCGTCGGCAGCAAACAGCTATGTACAACACATGTGCAGTGTTGCACACATGCGTTGTGCATAATGACACCTCGCAGGCACTGTACATAGCGATTTACCATCCAAGCGCCGTAAGGATGGTGGTGGGACCTCTCCGTCCCTGCTACAGCCGCAAGCAGAGGACCCCACCACCATCCATGTGGCGCTGACAGCAACATGTTACGTACAACACATGTGCGGTGTCGCACACATGCACTGTGCATAGTGACATACTGCATTCGCTGTACATAGTGGTTTGCCAAAGGCACAGCCCGAACACCATACGGACGGTGGTGGGACACCTACATTGCTGCTACAGCCGTGAGCAGAGGACCCCACAACTGTCCATGCAGCGCCAGCAGCAAACCGCAAGTACAACGCCTTTGCGATGTCACACACATGCGTTGTGCATATTGACACTGTGCATGCACTGTACATAGTGGTTTACCTTCCAAGCGCCGTATGGACAATGGTGGGATGCCTCCCTCGCTGCTACAGCCACGAGCAGAGGACCCCACCACCGTCCATGTGCATAGTGACACGGTGCAGGCGCTGTACATAGCGGTTTACCATTCAAGAGCCATACGGATGTTGGTGGGATGCCTCCATCGCCGCTACAGCCGCGAGCAGAGGACCCCACCACTGTCCATGCGGTGCTGACAGCAAACCACAATTAAAACACATGTGCGGTGTCACACACATGTGCTGTGCATAGTGACACCGTGCATGTGCTGTACATAGTAGTTTACCGCCGGCACCGCCCAAGCACCGTACAGATAGTGGTGGGATGCCTCCATTGTCTCTGCAGCCGCAAGCAGAGGACCCCACCACCGTCCATGCGGCGCTGACAGCAAAAAGGTACGTATAACCCATGTGCGGTGTCACACACATGCACTGTGCATAGTGACACGGTGAAGGCGCTGTACATAGCGGTTTGCCAAAGGTGCCGTCTGAGCACCGTACGGACAGTGGGGGGATGCCTCCATCACCGCTGCAGCCGCGAGCAGAGGACCCCACCACTGTCAATGCGGCGCCAGCAGCAAACCGCTACGTACAACGCATGTGCAGTGTCGCACACATGCGCTGTGCATAGTGACACTGTGCAGGCGCTGTACATAGTGGTTTACTATCCAAGCGCCGTACAGATGGTGGTGGGACGCCTCCATCGCCGCTACAACCATGAGCAGAGGACCCCACCACCGTCCATGCGGCATCAGCAGCAAACAGCTATGTACAATGCATGTGCAGTGCTGCACACACGCGCTGTGCCTAGTGACACCGCGCAGGCACTGTACATAGCGATTTACCATCCAAGCGCCGTAAGGATGGTGATGGGACGTCTCCATCCCTGCTACAGCCGCGAATAGAGGACCCCACCACCGTCCATGTGGCACTGACAGCAATATGTTATGTACAACACATGTGCGGTGTCACACACATGCACTGTGCATAGTGACACGGTGCATTCGCTGTACATAGTGGTTTACCAAAGGCACAGCCCGAACACCGTACGGACAGTGGTGGGACGCCTCCATTGCTGCTACAGCCGTGAGCAGAGGACCCCACAACTGTCCATGCGGCGCCAGCAGCAAACCGCAAGTATAACGCCTTTGCGATGTCGCACACATGTGCTGTGCATATTGACACTGTGCACGCGCTGTACATAGTGGTTTACATTCCAAGCACTGTACGGACAATGGTGGGATGCCTCCTTTGCTGCTACAGCCGCGAGCAGAGGACCCCACCACCGTCCATGTGCATAGTGACACGGCGCAGGCGCTGTACATAGCGGTTTACCATTCAAGAGCCATACGGATGTTGGTGGGACGTCTCCATCACCGCTACAGCCATGAGCAGAGGACCCCACCACTGTCCATGCGGTGCTGACAGCAAACAGTAAGTAAAACGCATGTGCGGTGTCACACACATGCGCTGTACATAGCGGTTTACCGCCGGCACCGCCCAAGCACCGTACGGATAGTGGTGGGATGCCTCCATTGCCGCTGCAGCCGCAAGCAGAGGACCCCACCACCGTCCATGCGGCGCTGACAGCAAAAAGTTACGTATAACGCATGTGCGGTGGCGCACACATGCACTGTGCATAGTGACACGGTGCAGACGCTGTACATAGCGGTTTACCATTCAAGTGCCGTACCGATGTTGGTGGGATGCCCCCATCACTGCTACAGCCGCGAGCAGAGGACCCCACCACTGTCCATGCGGTGCCGGCAGCAAACCGCAAGTATAACGCATGTGCGGTGTCACACACATGCGCTGTGCATAGTGACACGGTGCATGCGTTGTAAATAGCAGTTTACCACGGCAGTGCCCAAGTGCCGTACGGACAGTGGTGGGATGCCTCCATCGCCGCTACAGCCATGAGCAGAGGACCCCACCACCGTCCATGCGGTGCCGGCAGCAAACCGCTACGTAAAACGCATGTGCGGTGTCGCACACATGCGCTGTGCATAGTGACACGGTGCAGGTGCTGTACATAGCGGTTTACCATTCAAGCGCACATGCGCCATCAGCATGGGATAAAGCACCCCCTCCCAGTCTCTGGAAACCATTTGGATCCATTAAGTGGCGGGGCTGGACCATCCAAATCGGTCCCACCTCCCTGCAGAGGGGAAGGGTCACGGAAAAGTCCAGTTGCACCCGGAAGTGATCTGACTATGGAACTTCTTTCATTTCACTTTTACTTAGTGTCAGATCACAAACAGCCATAGAGGTGGCTGAACACCCAGTCTAAGGCATGTCCGCAGCTATGGATTGGGCTAGACTTATTCAGGGACAGCCCCATGGAGACCATGGAGTCCTGAGCGGCCCCTTGTAAGGTCGTGTTGGCATGGATGTTAAAATCACCTAGGACAACCAAACTACAACCTGAAGCAGCTCGGGCAGGGAATCCTTGGTGCAGCGAGGAGGTCAGTACACCAAAAGGAATTCTGTACTGCTCCTATTGCCCAACTTCCAGAACATGCACTCGGAGAACTGGGTCTTCCCAATAGGATGCCTGGTGCAAACTAATGACTTCCTAAAAATCACTGCAACCCCCCCCCCCCCGCCCTCCCCGCCCACAAGGCCTGGGTTGCTGTGCGTAAGAGAAACCTGGTGGACAAGCAGTGGCAAGGACAGGCCCATCTGCTTCATCCAACCAAGATTCTGTTACACATGCCAGGTCAAGTCCTCCATCCATGATCAAGTCATGGATGGCAGTGGTCTTATGAATCATTGACCTGGCATTGCACAGCAGCATCTTCAGGTCGTGTGGGTATCCCTTGCTGATTCTAGTATCCGTCTGGTCAGGACCAGGCCCAGAGGCAGGGATAGTCCTCAAACAACAACTAAACCTGCCTCCTTGGTAATGACATGGTCTGGTCTTAGCGTAACTCCTCTTCCTACCCGTGATCACTGAGATTGTCCCAGTGCATTTCCCCCCCCCCCCCCCCGTGGAACCTGCCCCAGCCATTTTGTTGGCTGGGACCCACTTCCAGGCAGCCCCTTAAGAACAAAATAAAACCTTTTAAAAAACAGCAATAAAACGATACAAACTAAAAACAGTAAAAATTACAAACACACCAAAATTAAACAAATTCCTGAACCTGATTAAACATCCATCCCATACACCCCCACAAAAAAATTAAAAAGGAAAAAAGAAATTTTAAAACATTTTTAAAAGCACTTCTTCTTCTTCTTCTTCTTCTTCTTCTTCTTCTTCTTCTTCTTATTATTTGATGGCCCATGGGAAATGCTACATTCACAAATACCTCATATATTGCTTCTTGGGGGTTTTGCGTACATATATGCACACAAACAGAGGGAAGAGTAAATCTTTCTATGGTTAAAATATTGCAGCAGCTGCCTTAATCTCAGCACACTCTGCTTAGCTTTGTCACCTGTGGTTTTCCCAAAAGGTGAAATTGAGGAATTGATGGAGATCTGTGGGTGGAGTAAATAATGGGACATGTTGCGTAATTTTGACTATTTCCTAAATTTTATTTTAGTTTCAGCCATAGTTGGTTCAATTTCTGTCCTCCCTGTTTGCACAAAGTTGTTAAGAAACCTCCACAACAGTGCATTTGTTTTGAGTTACTTCTCAGGTATGAAGGAGTTACAGTCCAATTGGTTTATTCAGAAGAATAGACTTCTGTGGAAACACAAAATTCTGTAATATGATAAAAATGAAGATGGGACGTAAGCAGTTTGGCTATACCAAGAGAGAAGGAACTTTATTTATTCCAGAAATTTAACAGCAAGATCAGGGCATAAAAAAGTATTTTCAAAACTCTATTTGCAAAGGTCAGTACTTGATAAATAGATTTGTTGGGGATGGGGTGGTTGTGTCCACACAGTCTAATATGGGCTTTGGACATTTTGGTTTCCCACTCATTACAAACGCCTTAGTCCAAGTAAATGTTCAGTGGGGTTTAATTACATACAAGCCTTCAGTCTTAAGAGCTTTTGAAGCATTATGCCCACCAAATAACTTACTCCCATGTAAACCTGTGTAGGATCAAACAGAAAGTGTGTTTACTCAGAAGTAAGTCGCACGGAATTCTACGTATGATAGGACAGAAAGCTTTTCCCGGCAGGTAAGCCTTGCAACCTGGTTCCCTATTTGCTTCCTCGGAAGTAAGTATGACTCATTCAATGGAGCTTCCTAGCGTGTATTCTCTGCACACTTACTTGAGAGTAAGCCCCTTTAAACTGAGTGAGATTTACCATTGTAGAGCCATGCTTAGGGTCCAGTTGTGGCACCGTCTCAGAAAAGGCCTAATTCTGCAAAACTTGGATTAGGCAGAATTTGAGCTTGTCCAGTGGAACGAATTTCCAAGTAAACTCCAGCATTTGGCAGCGGTCGAGTTCTTATCATTAGCGGCCCACTAATCAGGGCCACCGGCGGTGCCGGAGCAATCTGGGAGGAGTCCTCGTTAATTGATGGGTGGAGATCGAGGCTTACCCAGCCGGGGCAATTTGCGCTTCCCGGACCCCTTAAGGGATATAAAAGGCTGGTTTGCGCGTCTTGCACCAAACGTGCGGTTGACCACTAAGGTAAGATTACTTGTTGCTGTTGGACGGGGAGGGATCGGCGTGCTCAGGTGCACTGTGGGGAAAAGACGTATCTAAAACTTGTTCTCTGTCTAGGATAACTTGCCGGCATGATGAAGGCTTTTTTTTGCGTTGTGTTCCTGCTGCTGATTCATGGAGGGGCCCCTGAAGAAAAGGAGAGCCAGTTGTCCACCGCCTCCATGGGTGCGACGGAGCCTCCGGCGACAGTTTCGGTGGGGACGGAGGGGCGTGGGACAGCCGACCCCAACTTTTCTGGCAGCACCGTAGAAGTCGGATTCAATCAGACGGAGAACACCACCGAGCTACAGTCGAACTCAACGCGCATTCCGCGTCCCGAGATAGGTAAGCTGCCTCCACCCCCTAGTCTAGTAGTTGCGAAGAGGACTTTCTAGAACCCCGAAAGCCACTTTACTTTCTCTTCGACCTTTTTGTGGCAGCCCTGACTCCCCTCTTCAGAAGAGGCTTTTTTCCCGTCCAAGGAAAAGGAGTCCTTCCTCTCCCTCCTCCCAGCATCTGTTTGCAATAGTTGCTCTCGGGCAACTTTCCTTTTAACCCAGCGTCTCCAGGTGGTGGAATCCAGAAGACGCCGTGCAGTACAATTCTCATCAGCCCCAACCACCATGGCTGTGGTCTCAGAAGCCCCACCGTCACACAGCTGTTGTAGTTCAAAGTATCCGCTGGGGGCAGCAGGCTGCTAAACGCCGCTTTAGATCCGTGCCTGGGATATAACTAACTAGTGGTTTTGCTATTCCATAAGATCCTGCCTAGTGCTCAGGTTTGAGGCCAGGGTTGCCTCCCTTTCCTTCTGCAGGACATTGCAATGCTCTTCCAAAAATCTTCTTGTGTTGTAACTTGTTAAGAACTATTAAATACCTGCCCAGAGAGCTTGGCTAATGTATAAAGTGAGCCTCTTAAATAAATAATCCCACCTTGTTCTGCTTGGGCAGCAGTGTGTTACCATGTGGTTTCCTTAACGAGGTGTGAGCATTTTGCACATGCAACATTATTCTCCTAAAGCCAGGCAGTTGGGATTGTAAGTTGAAGGACTGAAGGACAGAGGGGAGTCTTGATTTATAGGGGTCCTGACTGAACAATTTTCTTTCTTTCTTTTTCTCTTCCCAGAACGAATCAACTACCGCTGGTACTACGTTGCACTGTGCTGTTTTTTTGTCTTTGCTTGTTCCTTTTCCCTCCCTTGTTGTCCATCACTGCCTGAAGAGGAGATATCATGCAGTCTGTCTGATGATATGGAACAAAGTAGATCTGAATGTGGTTCAGAAGCTTCAATGGATGCTGTCCTTGATATGCCACACACCGAGACGTCTGAGGATTTAAGCCAATCAGCTTGAGACCACCAGCTTTCGCAGTTCATGCTGATGAATTTACTTGAAGCAATGCTTAGAAGCTGAACCTCCTTTTCAGCCAGTTTTTCAGTGCATGTTTAGTGCAGTCATTGCATGTGTTTTCAATTGATGTTCGTTATGCCCAATAAAAATTTAAAATGGCATTTCAAAATGGACGTCTTTGAGTGGTTTGTTCAACATCTGGTGATCCCCAGCTCTCATTGCCACTTGGTATCTGGTCTACATTTTAAGTTCCATGTTTTCAGGATGCAATTGTAGGCCTTAGCAGGCTTAGAAGTCCATGTTACCAGTCAAATCTATGACTGGGAGGTCTCACTGATGCTCCTCTTAGGCAGATGTGGGACATATTTTACTTTCCAGATGCTTCTGAACTACAGTTCCCATTAAGCATAAGAAGTCACCAGGAATTATGGGAACTGTAGTTCAGCAACATCTGGAAAGTAAAAATTGAAGATTCCCCTCTGTTTGCTTCATTCTCATAAAAGCTTTTAGTCTCTGTATTTTTAGTAGTTCCTTTTCTCCAAGAAAAGGAACCAGGTGTTGCATATCTTTCTAGGCCTCCTCCTTGTAAAGAAATCAGACAAACTGCAGACAGCTGACATAGCCATGGGGCCCAAACAGGTGTCTTGAGCCACTTCCTACAAATTAGAAAAGGAATAGCCCCTCAAGTTAATTCACTGGCGAGGCCATACAACAAGCAAGGGGGCACAGAGGAAACAAGTGCTTGTTGTTTTATTGCATCAGATGAAGCATGAAGCCTATCATTACTAATTTATGATTTTTCTTTAGTGAAATCTCAGTCGGACATCCCTTCTAACTTGCGCATTTTGTAATACCAGAGATACTGTCACCATTTCACTTATCCCTGATTGTTCTGATTCTGTGCCACACTGAGCTTAGCATGTCATATGAACCAAGGCTCATGGCTTAGTTCTCCTAGAAGAACCACAAGCTTTAAACCATAGAGCAAATCTTGGTTACAAGCTCATGGTTATTCTGGAATGAGCCAGACTATCAGCTCGGACTTGGGCAACAGGTTAAGCCAAACTATGGCTCAGCTCAGTGTAGCAAGGCAGCAAAACAACCGGGGGGGGGGGTGAAGCAGACTGCTGAAGGCACTGCACTGGCAAAGTAGGGGCACCAAAATAAAATCAGGTTTTGAGATTTTATATAGAATTTGACATTGAATATTTTAAATCCTGCATCTAAGTAGTCATAATGGTAAAAATCAGAACTAACAACAGACTCCACACACTTTCCCCATACTTCCCTTATTATCACGTAGCAAGCCCAGCTGGTACCCAATGCGGGATTATTTTTTGTCACATCCCCCCCCCCCCACATCAACAGCTCAGGGTAGGCTTGGTAGTCATGGGTGGGCACCGAGTGTCACCCCCCTCAGTGATGACACCTAGGGGTGGTTCGTCCCCCCATCCTACACCCCTGCTCCCCCACCCCCGTGACTCCCTAGTACCTGGAGCCGTTGGGGGAGAGGGGCGGTACCAGTGGAAAACCACTATTTACAGTGCATGTGCGGCGTCTCTATGCACAGCACATGCGTGCAACACCTCGTATGCATTGTACATAGTGTTTTGCTGCCAGAGCTGCCTGGATGGTGGTGGTGTCCTCTGCTTCTGGCTGCAGCAGCGATGGAGGCATCCCACCACCGTCCGTACGGCGATTGGGCGGTGCCAGGGATAAGCCGTTATGTACAGCGGCTGCACGGTGTCACTATGCACAGTGCATGCGTGCGACACCGTGCATGCGTTGTACGTAGCGGTTTGATGCTGACATCACATGGGTGATGGTGGGGCCTCTGCTCACGGATGCAGCTTTGGCGCCATATGGACAGTGGTGGGGTCCTCTGCTTGCGGCTGTAGTGGCGATGGTGGCATCCCACATACATCTGTATGGCACTAAACAGCTATGTACAGCGCCTGCATGGTGTCACTATGCACAGCGCATGTGTCCAACACGGCGCATGCGTTGTACATAGCATTTTGCTGCTGGCGCCGCATGGACGGTGGTGGGGTCCTCTGCTCGTGGCTGCAGCAGCGATGGAGGCATCCCACCACCATCCATACGGTGCTCGGGCAGCGCCAGTGGCAAATCGCTATGTACAGCGCCTGCGTGGTGTCACTATGTACAGCGCATGTGTCCTACACCGCATATGCGGTGTACTTGTGGTTTGCTGCTGGCGCCACATGGACCTTGGTGGGGTCCTCTGCTCACGGCTGTAGTGGCGATGGTGGCATACCACCTCCATCCGTACGGCGCTTGGGCAGTGCCGGCGGTAAACAGCTATGTACAGCGCCTGCGTGGTGTCACTATGCACAGTGCATGTGTCCTACACCGCGCATGTGTTGTACGTAGTGTTTTGCTTTGGCGCCACATGGACGGTGGTGGGGTCCTCTGCTTGTGGCTGCAGCAGCGATGGAGGCATCCCACCACCATCCATACGGTGCTCGGGCAGCGCCAGTGGCAAATCGCTATGTACAGCCCCTGCGTGGTGTCACTATGTACAGCGCATGTGTCCTACACCGCATATGCGGTGTACTTGTGGTTTGCTGCTGGCGCCACATGGACCTTGGTGGGGTCCTCTGCTCACGGCTGTAGTGGCGATGGTGGCATCCCACCTCCATCCGTACAGCGCTTGGGCAGTGCCGGCGGTAAACAGCTATGTACAGCGCCTGCGTGGTGTCACTATGCACAGCGCATGTGTCCGAAACCGCAGATGCGTTGTACTTGTGGTTTGCTGATGGCGCCGCATGGACAGTGGTGTGGTCCTCTGCTCGCGGCTGTAGTGGTGATGGTGGCATCCCACCTCCATCCGTACGGCTCTTGGGCAGTGCCGACAGTAAACAGCTATGTACAGCGCCTGTGCGGTGTCACTGGGCACAGCCATGTGTGCAACACCGTGCATGCATTGTACGTAGTGTTTTGCTTTTGTGCCACATGGACGGTGGTGGGATCCTCTGCTTGTGGCTGCAGCATCGATGGAGGCATCCCACCATCGCCCATACGGTGCTCGGGTGCGCCAGTGGCAAATCTCTATGTACAGTACCAGAGCGGTGTAACTAGGCACAGTGCATGTGTGCGATACCGCGTATGCGTTGTACGTAGTGTTTTGCTTTGGCGCCACATGAACTCTGGTGTGGTCCTCTACTCGCAGCTCTAGTGGCAATGGTGACATCCCACCTACATCTGTACGGCGCTTGGGCAGTGTCGACAGTAAACAGCTATGTACAGCGCCTGCGCAGTGTCACTGGGCACAGCGCATGTGTGCGACACCGTGCATGCATTGTACATAGTGTTTTGCTTTCGTGCCACATGGACGGTGGTGGGGTCCTCTGCTTGTGGCTGCAGCGGCGATGGAGGCATCCCACCACCGTCCATACGGTCCTCGGGCGGCGCCAGCGGCAAACTGCTATGTACAGCGCCTGCGTGGTGTCACTATGCACAGCGCATGTGTCCTACACCGCATATGCGTTGTACTTGTGGTTTGCTGCTGGCGCCGCATGGACAGTGGTGAGGTCCTCTGTTTGTGGCTGCAGCGGCGATGGAGGCATCCCGCCTCCATCCGTAGAGCGCTTGGGCAGTGCCGGCGGTAAACAGCTATGTACAGTGCCTGCGTCGTGTCACTATGCACAGTGCCTGTGTCCGACACCATGCATGCATTGTAAATAGTGGTTTGCTGCTGGCGAAGCATGGACGGTGGTGGGGTCCTCTGCTTGTGGCTGCAGCAGCGATGGAGTCATCCCACCACCGTCCATATGGTGCTCGGGTGGCGCCAGTGGCAAACCGCTATGTACAGCGCCTGCATGGTGTCACTATGCACAGCGCATGTGTCCGACACCGCACATGCATTGTACTTGTGGTTTGCTGATGGCGTCGCATGGACAGTGGTGTGGTCCTCTGCTCGCGGCTGTAGTGGTGATGGTGGCATCCCACCTCCATCCGTATGGCGCTTGGGCAGTGCCGACAGTAAACAGCTATGTACAGCGCCTGCATGGTGTCACTATGCACAGCGCATGTGTCCGACACCGCACATGCATTGTAAATAGTGGTTTGCTGCTGGTGCCGCATGGATGGTGGTGGGATCCTCTGCTTGTGGCTGCAGCGTCGATGGAGGCATTCCACCATCGCCCATACGGTGCTCGGGTGCCGCATGGACAGTGGTGAGGTCCTCTGTTTGTGGCTGTAGTGGCGATGGTGGCATCCCACCTCCGTACGGCGCTTGGGCAGTGCTGGCGGTAAACAGCTATATACAGCGCCTGTGTGGTGTCACTATGCACAGCGCATGTGTCCTACACCGTGCATGCATTGTGAATAGCGGTTTCTTTGGCGCCACATGGACTTTCGTGGGGTCCTCTGCTTGTGGCTGCACCAGCGACAGGGGAATCCCACCACCATCCATACGGTGCTCAGGTGCGCCAGCAGCAAATCTCTATGTACAGCGCCTGAGCGGTGTAACTATGCAGAGTGCATGTGTCCGACACCGTGTATGCGTTGTATGTAGTGTTTTGCTTTGGCGACGCATGGACTGTGCTGGGGTCCTCTGCTTGTGGCTGCAGCGGCGATGGAGGCATCCCACCTCCATCCGTACGGCGCTTGGGCACTGCCGGCGGTAAACAGCTATGTACAGCACCTGCGTGGTGTCACTATGTTACTGCGCATGTGTCCTACACGGCACAAGCATTGTACGTAGCGTTTTCTTTGGCGCCACATGGACTCTGGTGGGGTTCTCTGCTTGTGGCTGCAGCAGCAATGGAGGCATCCCACCACCGTCCATACGGTGCTTGAGCAGTGCCGGGTGTAAACAGCTATGTACAGCTCCTCTGCAGTGTTACTGGGCACACCGCATGTGTGCGACACAGTGCATGCATTGTACATAGTGTTTTGCTTTCAAGCCACATGGACGGTGGTGGGGTCCTCTGCTTGTAGCTGCAGCGGCGATGGAGGCATCCCACCACCATCCATACAGTGCTCGGGCAGCGCCAGTGGCAAATCGCTATGTACAGCGCCTGCGTGGTGTCACTATGTACAGCGCATGTGTCCTACACCGCATATGCGGTGTACTTGTGGTTTGCTGCTGGTGCCACATGGACAGTGGTGGGGTCCTCTGCTTGTGGCTGCAGCGTCGATGGAGGCATCCCACCATCGGCCATACGGTGCTCGGGTGTGCCAGTGGCAAATCTCTATGTACAGTGCCTGAGCGGTGTAACTAGGCACAGTGCATGTGTACAACACCGCGTATGCGTTGTACGTAGTGTTTTGCTTTGGCGTCACATGGACTCTGGTGTGGTCCTCTACTCGCAGCGGTAGTGGCAATGGTGACATCCCACCTACATCTGTACGGCGCTTGGGCAGTGCCGGCAGTAAACAGCTATGTACAGCGCCTGCGCAGTGCCACATGGCACAGCGCATGTGTGTGACACAGTGCATGCATTGTACATAGTGTTTTGCTTTCGTGCCACATGGACGGTGGTGGGGTCCTCTGCTTGTGGCTGCAGCGGCGATGGAGGCATCCCACCACCGTCCATACGGTCCTCGGGCGGCGCCAGCGGCAAACCGCTATGTACAGCGCCTGTGTGGTGTCACTATGCACAGCGCATGTGTCCTACACCGCATATGCGTTGTACTTCTGGTTTGCTGTTGTCGCCGCATGGACGGTGGTGGGGTCCTCTGCCCGTGACTGTAGTGGCAATGGTGACATCCGACCTCCATCCGTACGGGACTTGGGCAGTGCCAGCGGTAAACAGCTATGTACAGCGACTGCGCGGTGTCACTGGGCACAGCGCATGTGTGCGACACCATGCATGCATTGTACGTAGTGTTTTGCTTTCGTTCCACATGGACGGTGGTGGGGTCCTCTGCTTGTGGCTGCAGCGGCGATGGAGGCATCCCACCACCGTCCATACGGTGCTCGGGCAGTGCCAGTGGCAAATCGCTATGTACAGTGCCTGCACGGTGTAACTATTCACAGTGCATGTGTGTGACACCGCGCATGCGTTGTACGTAGTGTTTTTCTTTGGCGCCACATGGACTCTGGTGGTGTCCTCTGCTTGTGGCTGCAGCGGCGATGGAGGCATCCCACCTCCACCCGTAGAGCGCTTGGGCAGTGCCGGAGGTAAACAGCTATGTACAGCGCCTGCGTGGTGTCACTATGCACAGTGCATGTGTCTGACACCGCGCATGCGTTGTACGTAGTGTTTTGCTTTGGCACCACATGGACGGTGGTGGGGTCCTCTGTTTGTGGCTGCAGCGGCGATGGAGTCATCCCACCACCGTCCCCATGGTGCTCGGGTGGCGCCAGTGGCAGACCGCTATGTACAGCGCCTGCGTGGTGTCACTGGGCACAGCGCATGTGTCCGACACCGCACATGCATTGTACTTGTGGTTAGCTGCTGGCGCCGCATGGACTGTGGTGGGGTCCTCTGCTTCTGGCTGCAGCCGCGATGGAGGCATCCCACTTCCATCCATACGGCGCTTGGGCATTGCCGGCAGTAAACAGCTATATACAGCGCCTGCGCGGTGTCACTGGGCACAGCGCATGTGTGCAACACCGTGCATGCATTGTACGTAGTGTTTTGCTTTCGTGCCACATGGACGGTGGTGGGATCCTCTGCTTGTAGCTGCAGCGGCGATGGAGGCATCCCACCTCCATCCGTACGGCGCTTGGGCAGTCCCGCGGTAAACAGCTATGTACAGCGCCTGCGTGGCGTCACTATGCACAGCACATGTGTCCTACACCGCACAAGCATTGTACGTAGCGTTTTGCTTTGGCACCAGATGGACTGCGGTGGGGTCCTCTGCTTGTGGCTGCAGCGGCGATGGAGTCATCCCACCACCGTCCATATGGTGCTCGGGTGGGGCCAGTGGCAAACCACTATATACAGTGCCTGCATGGTGTCACTATGCACAGCGCATGTGTCCGACACCGCGCATGCATTGTAAATAGTGGTTTGCTGCTGGTGCCGCATGGACGGTGGTGGGGTCCTCTGCTCGTGGCTGTAGTCGCGATGGTGGCATCCCACCTCCATCCGTACGGCGCTTGGGCAGTGCTGGCGGTAAACAGCTATGTACAGCGCCTGCGCGGTGTCACTATGCACAGCGCATGTGTACTACACCGTGCATGCATTGTGAATAGCGGTTTGCTTTGGCGCCACATGGACTTTCGTGGGGTCCTCTGCTTGTGGCTGCACCAGCGACAGGGGAATCCCACCACCATCCATACGGTGCTCAGGTGCGCGAGCGGCAAATCTTAGTGTACAGCGCCTGAGCGGTGTAACTATGCAGAGTGCATGTGTCCGACACCTTGTATGCGTTGTATTTAGTGTTTTGCTTGGGTGATGCATGGACTGTGCTGGGGTCCTCTGCTTGTGGCTGCAGCGGCGATGGAGGCATCCCACCACCGTCCATACGGTGCTCGGGCAGTGCCAGTGGCAAATCGCTATGTACAGTGCCTGCACGGTGTAACTATTCACAGTGCATGTGTGTGACACCGCGCATGCGTTGTACGTAGTGTTTTTCTTTGGCGCCACATGGACTCTGGTGGTGTCCTCTGCTTGTGGCTGCAGCGGCGATGGAGGCATCCCACCTCCACCCGTAGAGCGCTTGGGCAGTGCCGGAGGTAAACAGCTATGTACAGCGCCTGCGTGGTGTCACTATGCACAGTGCATGTGTCTGACACCGCGCATGCGTTGTACGTAGTGTTTTGCTTTGGCACCACATGGACGGTGGTGGGGTCCTCTGTTTGTGGCTGCAGCGGCGATGGAGTCATCCCACCACCGTCCCCATGGTGCTCGGGTGGCGCCAGTGGCAGACCGCTATGTACAGCGCCTGCGTGGTGTCACTGGGCACAGCGCATGTGTCCGACACCGCACATGCATTGTACTTGTGGTTAGCTGCTGGCGCCGCATGGACTGTGGTGGGGTCCTCTGCTTCTGGCTGCAGCCGCGATGGAGGCATCCCACTTCCATCCATACGGCGCTTGGGCATTGCCGGCAGTAAACAGCTATATACAGCGCCTGCGCGGTGTCACTGGGCACAGCGCATGTGTGCAACACCGTGCATGCATTGTACGTAGTGTTTTGCTTTCGTGCCACATGGACGGTGGTGGGATCCTCTGCTTGTAGCTGCAGCGGCGATGGAGGCATCCCACCTCCATCCGTACGGCGCTTGGGCAGTCCCGCGGTAAACAGCTATGTACAGCGCCTGCGTGGCGTCACTATGCACAGCACATGTGTCCTACACCGCACAAGCATTGTACGTAGCGTTTTGCTTTGGCACCAGATGGACTGCGGTGGGGTCCTCTGCTTGTGGCTGCAGCGGCGATGGAGTCATCCCACCACCGTCCATATGGTGCTCGGGTGGGGCCAGTGGCAAACCACTATATACAGTGCCTGCATGGTGTCACTATGCACAGCGCATGTGTCCGACACCGCGCATGCATTGTAAATAGTGGTTTGCTGCTGGTGCCGCATGGACGGTGGTGGGGTCCTCTGCTCGTGGCTGTAGTCGCGATGGTGGCATCCCACCTCCATCCGTACGGCGCTTGGGCAGTGCTGGCGGTAAACAGCTATGTACAGCGCCTGCGCGGTGTCACTATGCACAGCGCATGTGTACTACACCGTGCATGCATTGTGAATAGCGGTTTGCTTTGGCGCCACATGGACTTTCGTGGGGTCCTCTGCTTGTGGCTGCACCAGCGACAGGGGAATCCCACCACCATCCATACGGTGCTCAGGTGCGCGAGCGGCAAATCTTAGTGTACAGCGCCTGAGCGGTGTAACTATGCAGAGTGCATGTGTCCGACACCTTGTATGCGTTGTATGTAGTGTTTTGCTTGGGTGATGCATGGACTGTGCTGGGGTCCTCTGCTTGTGGCTGCAGCGGCGATGGAGGCATCCCACCTCCATCCGTATGGCGCTTGGGCACTGCCGGCGGTAAACAGCTATGTACAGCACCTGCGTGGTGTCACTATGCACAGCGCATGTGTCCTACACCGCACAAGCATTGTACGTAGCGTTTTCTTTGGCGCCACATGGACTCTGGTGGGGTTCTCTGCTTGTGGCTGCAGCAGCGATGGAGGCATCCCACCACATTCCATACGGTGCTCGGGCGGCGCCAGTGGCAAACCGCTATGTACAGCACCTGCGTGGTGTCATTATGCAAAGCGCATGTGTCTGACACCGCACATGCGTTGTTAATAGCGGTTTGCCTTGGCGCCACATGGACTTTGGTGGGGTCCTCTGCTTCTGGCTGCAGCAGCGACAGGGGAATCCCACCACTATCCATACGGTGCTCGGGCGCGCCAGTGGCAAATCTCTATGTACAGTGCCTGAGCGGTGTCACTGGGCACAGCGCATATATGCGACACCGTTCATCCATTGTAAGTAGTGTTTAGCTTTGGTGCCACATGGACGGTGGTGGGATCCTCTGCTTGTGGCTGCAGCAGCGATGGAGGCATCCCACCACCGTCCATACGGTGCTCGGGCTGCGCCAGTGGCAAACCGCTATGTACAGTGCCTTCGTGGTGTCACTATGCAAAGCGCATGTGTCTGACACCACGCATGCGTTGTGAATAGCGGTTTGCCTTGGGGCCACATGGACTTTGGTGGGGTCCTAGTGGCAAATCTCTATGTACAGTGCCTGACCCCTGTCACTATGCCAGTGCATGTGTCTGACACCGCGTATGCGTTTTACGTAGTGTTTTGCTTTGGCACCGCATGGACTTTGGTGGGGTCCTCTGCTTTTGGCTGCAGCGGCGATTCAGGCATCCCACCTGCATCCGTATGGCGCTTGGGCAGTGCCGGCGGTAAACAGCTATGTACAGCGCCTGCGTGGTGTCACTATGCACAGTGCCTGTGTCCAACACTACGCATGCATTGTAAATAGTGGTTTGCTGCTGGCGAAGCATGGACGGTGGTGGGGTCCTCTGCTTGTGGCTGCAGCGGCGATGGAGTCATCCCACCACCGTCCATATGGTGCTCGGGTGGGGCCAGTGGCAAACCGCTATATACAGTGCCTGCATGGTGTCACTATGCACAGCGCATGTGTCCGACACCGCACATGCATTGTAAATAGTGGTTTGCTGCTGGTGCCGCATGGACGGTGGTGGGGTCCTCTACTCGTGGCTGTAGTGGCGATGGTGGCATCCCACCTCCATCCGTACGGCGCTTGGGCAGTGCTGGCGGTAAACAGCTATGTACAGCGCCTGCGCGGTGTCACTATGCACAGCGCATGTGTACTACACCGTGCATGCATTGTGAATAGCGGTTTGCTTTGGCGCCACATGGACTTTCGTGGGGTCCTCTGCTTGTGGCTGCACCAGCGACAGGGGAATCCCACCACCATCCATACGGTGCTCAGGTGCGCAAGCGGCAAATCTTTATGTACAGCGCCTGACCGGTGTAACTATGCAGAGTGCATGTGTCCGACACCTTGTATGCGTTCTATGTAGTGTTTTGCTTGGGCGACGCATGGACTGTGCTGGGGTCCTCTGCTTGTGGCTGCAGCGGCGATGGAGGCATCCCAGCTCCATCCGTACGGCGCTTGGGCACTGCCGGCGGTAAACAGCTATGTACAGCACCTGCGTGGTGTCACTATGCAAAGCGCATGTGTCTGACACCGCGCATGCGTTGTTAATAGCGGTTTGCCTTGGCGCCACATGGACTTTGGTGGGGTCCTCTGCTTGTGGCTGCAGCAGCGACAGGGGAATCCCACCACTATCCATACGGTGCTCGGGCGCGCCAGTGGCAAATCTCTATGTACAGTGCCTGAGCGGTGTCACTGGGCACAGCGCATATATGCGACACCGTTCATCCATTGTACGTAGTGTTTTGCTTTGGTGCCACATGGACGGTGGTGGGGTCCTCTGCTTGTGGCTGCAGCAGCGACAGGGGATTCCCACCACCGTCCATACGGTGCTCGGGCGCGCCAGTGGCAAATCTCTATGTACAGTGCCTGAGCCCTGTCACTATGCCAGTGCATGTGTCCGACACCGCGTATGCGTTCTACGTAGTGTTTTGCTTTGGCGCCGCATGGACTTTGGTGGGGTCCTCTGCTTCTGGCTGCAGCGGCGATTCAGGCATCCCACCTGCATCCGTACGGCGCTTGGGCAGTGCCAGCGGTAAACAGCTATGTACAGCGCATTCATGTTGTCACTATGCAAAGCGCATGTGTCTGAAACCGCGCATGCGTTGTGAATAGCGGTTTGCTTTAGCGCCACATGGACTTTGGTGGGGTCCCCTGCTTGTGGCTGCAGCAGCGATGGAGGCATCCCACCTTCATCCGTACGGCGCTTGGGCAGTCCCACGGTAAACAGCTATGTACAGCGCCTGCGTGGCGTCACTATGCACAGCACATGTGTCCTACACCGCACAAGCATTGTACGTAGCGTTTTGCTTTGGCACCAGATGGACTGAGGTGGGGTCCTCTGTTTGTGGCTGCAGCAGCGATGGAGGCATCCCACCACCGTCCATATGCTGCTTGGGTGGCGCCAGTGGCAAACCGCTATGTACAGCGCCTGCATGGTGTCACTATGCACAGCACATATGTCCGACACCGCGCATGCATTGTAAAAAGTGGTTTGCTGCTGGTGCTGCGTGGACGGTGGTGGGGTCCTCTGCTCGTGACTGTAGTGGCGATGGTGGCATCCCACCTCCATCCGTACAGCGCTTGGGCAGTGCTGGCGGTAAACAGCTGTATACAGCGCCTGTGTGGTGTCACTATGCACAGTGCATGTGCCTGACACCGCACATGCGTTGTACTTCTAGTTTCCTGCTGTCGCCGCATGGACAGTAGTGAGGTCCTCTACTCGCGGTTGTAATGGCGATGGTGGCATCCCACCTCCATCCGTACGGCGCTTGGGCAGTGCCGGCAGTAAACAGCTATGTAAAGCGCCTTCGTGGTGTCACTATGCAAAGCGCATGTGTCCGAAACCGTGCATGAGTTGTGAATAGCGGTTTGCTTTTGCGTCGCATGGACTGTGGTGGGGTCCTCTGCTTGTGGCTGCAGCGGCGATGGAGGCATCCCACCTCGATCCGTACAGCGCTTGGGCAGTGCCGGCAGTAAACAGCTATGTACAGCGCCTGCGTGGTGTCACTATGCACAGCGCATGTGTCCGACACCACGCATGCGTTGTACGTAGTGTTTTGCTTTGGTGCCACATGGACTGTGGTGGGGTCCTCTGCTTGTGGCTGCAGCAGCGATGGAGGCATCCCACCACCGTCCATACGGTGCTCGGACAGCGCCAGTGGCAATCCGCTACGTACAGCGCCTTCGTGGTGTCACTATGCAAAGCGCATGTGTCCAAAACCGCACATGCTCTGTGAATAGCTGTTTGCTTTAGCGCCACATGGACTTTGGTGGGGTCCTCTGCTTATGGCTGCAGCAGCGATGGAGGCATCCCACCTCCATCCGTACGGCGCATGGGCAGTCCCGCGGTAAACAGCTATGTACAGCGCCTGTGTGGCGTCACTATGCACAGCACATGTGTCCTACACCGCACAAGCATTGTACGTAGCGTTTTGCTTTTCTGCCACATGGACTCTGGTGGGGTCCTCTGCTTTTGGCTGCAGCAGCGATGGAGGCATCCCACCACCGTCCATACGTTGCTCGGGCGGCGCCAGTGGCAAACCGCTATGTACAGTGCCTGAGCGGTGTCACTATGCACAGGGAATGTGTGCAACCCCGCGTATGCGTTGTACGTAGTGTTTTGCTTTGGCGCCGCATGGACTGTAGTGGGGTCCTCTGCTTGTGGCTGCAGCTGCGATGGAGGCATCCCACCTCCATCCGTACGGCGCTTGGGCAGTCCCACGGTAAACAGCTATGTACAGCGCCTGCGTGGTATCACTATGCACAGCGCATGTGTCCGACACCGCACATGCGTTGTACTTGTTGTTTGCTGCTGGCGCCGCATGGACAGTGGTGTGGTCCTCTGCTCACAGCTGTAATGGCAATGGTGGCATCCCACCTTCATCCGTACGGCGCTTGGGCAGTCCCGCAGTAAACAGCTATGTACAGCACCTGCGTGGTGTCACTATGCACAGCGCATGTGTCCTACACCGCACAAGCATTGTACGTAGCGTTTTGCTTTGGCGCCACATGGACTCTGGTGGGGTCCTCTGCTTCTGGCTGCAGCCGCGATGGAGGCATCCCACCTCCATCCGTACGGCGCTTGGGCAGTGCCGGCGGTAAACAGATATGTACAGCACCTGCGCGGTGTCACTATGCACAGCGCATGTGTCCGACACCGCACATGCGTTGTACTTGTTGTTTGCTGCTGGCGCCGCATGGACAGTGGTGTGGTCCTCTGCTCACAGCTGTAATGGCAATGGTGGCATCCCACCTTCATCCGTACGGCGCTTGGGCAGTCCCGCAGTAAACAGCTATGTACAGCACCTGCGTGGTGTCACTATGCACAGCGCATGTGTCCTACACCGCACAAGCATTGCACGTAGCGTTTTGCTTTGGCGCCACATGGACTCTGGTGGGGTCCTCTGCTTGTGGCTGCAGCAGCGATGGAGGCATCTCACCACTGTCCATACGGTGCTCGGGCGGCACCAGTGGCAAACCGCTATGTACAGCACCTGCGTGGTGTCACTATGCACAGTGCATGTGTCCGACACCGCGCATGCATTGTACGTAGTGTTTTGCTTTGGCACCACATGGACTGTGGTGGGGTCCTCTGTTTGTGGCTTCAGCGGCGATAGAGGCATCCCACCTCCATCCGTACGGCGCTTGGGCAGTGCCGGCGGTAAACAGCTATGTACAGCGCCTGCGTGGTGTCACTATGCACAACGCATGTGTCCTACACCGCACAAGCATTGTACGTAGCGTTTTGCTTTGGCGCCACATGGACTCTGGTGGGCTCCTCTGCTTGTGGCTGCAGCAGCGATGGAGGCATCTCACCACCGTCCATACGGTGCTCGGGCGGCACCAGTGGCAAACCGCTATGTACAGCACCTGCGTGGTGTCACTATGCACAGTGCATGTGTCCGACACCGCGCATGCGTTGTACGTAGTGTTTTGCTTTGGCACCACATGGACTGTGGTGGGGTCCTCTGTTTGTGGCTTCAGCGGCGATAGAGGCATCCCACCTCCATCCGTACGGCGCTTGGGCAGTGCCGGCGGTAAACAGCTATGTACAGCGCCTGTGTGGTGTCACTATGCACAGCGCATGTGTCCGACACCGCACATGCATTGTACTTGTGGTTTGCTGCTGGCGCCGCATGGACAGTGGTGTGGTCCTCTGCTCGCGGCTGTAGTGGCGATGGAGGCATCCCACCTCCATCCGTACGGCGCTTGGGCAGTGCCAACAGTAAACAGCTATGTACAGCGCCTGCGCGGTGTCACTGGGCACAGCCCATGTGTGCAACACCGTGCATGCATTGTACGTAGTTTTTTGCTTTCGTGCCACATGGACGGTGGTGTGATCCTCTGCTTGTGGCTGCAGCGGCGATGGAGGCATCCAAACATCGTCCATACAGTGCTCGGATGCGCCAGTGGCAAATCTCTATGTATAGTGCCTGAGCGGTGTAACTATGAAGAGTGCATGTGTCCGACACCGCGTATGCGTTGTATGTAGTGTTTTGCTTTGGCGCCGCATGGACTGTGGTGGGGTCCTCTGCTCGCGGTTGTAGTGGCGATGGAGGCATCCCACCTCCATCCGTACGGCGCTTGGGCAGTGACGGCGGTAAACAGCTTGTACAGCGCCTGCGTGGTGTCACTATGCACAGCGCATGTGTCCTATACTGCACAAGCATTTTACGTAGCGTTTTGCTTTGGCGCCACATGGACTCTGGTGGGGTCCTCTGCTTGTGGCTGCAGCAGCGATGGAGGCATCCCACCACTGTCCATACTGTGCTCGGGTGGCGCCAGTCGCAACACTCTATGTACAACGCCTTCGTGGTGTCACTATGCAAAGCGCATGTGTCCGAAACCGCACATGCGTTGTGAATAGCGGTTTGCTTTAGCGCCACATGGACTTTGGTGGGGTCCTCTGCTTGTGGCTGCAGCAGCGATGGAGGCATCCCACCTCCATCCGTACGGCGCTTGGGCAGTCCCGCGATAAACAGCTTTGTACACCTCCTGCGTGGCGTCACTATGCACAGCACATGTGTCCTACACCGCGCAAGCATTGTACGTAACGTTTTGCTTTGGCGCCACATGGATTCTGGTGGGGTCCTCTGTTTGTGGCTGTAGTGGCGATGGTGGCATCCCACCTCCATCCGTACAGCGCTTGGGCAGTGCTGGCGGTAAACAGCTGTATACAGTGCCTGTGTGGTGTCACTATGCACAGTGCATGTGTCTGACACCGCACATGCGTTGTACTTCTAGTTTGCTGCTGGCTCCGCATGGACAGTGGTGAGGTCCTCTGCTCGCGGCTGTAGTGGCGATGGAGGCATCCCACCTCCATCCGTACGGCGCTTGGGCAGTGCCGGCAGTAAACAGCTATGTACAGCGCCTGCGCAGTGTCACTATGCAGAGCACATGTGTCCGACACCGCACGTGCGTTGTACGTAGTGTTTTGCTTTGGCGCCGCATGGACAGTGGTGGGGTCCTCTGCTTGTGGCTGCAGCGGCGATGGAGGCATCCCACCTCCATCCGTAAGGCGCTTGGGCAGTGCCGGTGGTAAACAGCTATGTACAGCGCTTGCGTGGTGTCACTATGCACAGCGCATGTGTCCTACACCGCACAAGCATTGTATGTAGCGTTTTGCTTTGACGCCACATGGACGCTGGTGGGGTCCTCTGCTTGTGACTGCAGCAGCGATGGAGGCATCCCACCACATTCCATACGGTGCTCGCGCGGCGCCAGTGGCAAACCGCTATGTACAGCGCCTTCGTGCTGTCACTATGCAAAGCGCAAGTGTCCGAAACCGCGCATGCGTTGTGAATAGCGCTTTGCTTTAGCGCCACATGGACTTTGGTGGGGTCCTCTGCTTGTGGCTGCAGCAGCGATGGAGGCATCCCACCACATTCCATACGGTGCTCGGGCGGCACCAGTGGCAAACCGCTATATACAGCGCCTTCGTGCTGTCACTATGCAAAGCGCAAGTGTCCAAAACCGCGCATGCGTTGTGAATAGCGGTTTGCTTTAGCGCCACATGGACTTTGGTGGGGTCCTCTGCTTGTGGCTGCCGCAGCGATGTAGGCATCCCACCACCGTCCATACGTTGCTCGGGCGGCACCAGTGGCAAACCGCTATGTACAGTGCCTGAGCGGTGTCACTATGCACAGGGCATGTGTGCGACCCCGCGTATGCGTTGTACGTAGTGCTTTGCTTTGGCATTGCATGGACTGTGGTGGGGTCCTCTGCTTCTGGCTGTAGCGGCGATGGAGGCATCCCACCTCCATCCGTAGAGCGCTTGGGCACTGCCGGCGGTAAACAGCTATGTACACCACCTGTGCGGTGTCACTGGGCACAGTGCATGTGTGCGACACTGCGCATGCGTTGTACATACTGTTTTGTTTTCATGCCACATGGACAGTGGTGGGGTCCTCTGCTTGTGGCTGCAGCAGCAACGGGGGAATACCACCACCATCCATACGGTGCTCCTGCGCGCCAGTGGCAAATCTCTATGTACAGTGCCTGAGCGGTGTCACTGGGCACAGCGCATGTGTCCTACAGCGCGCAAGCATTGTACGTAGCGTTTTGCTTTGGCGCCACATGGGCTCTGGTGGGGTCCTCTGCTTTTGGCTGCAGCAGCGATGGAGGCATCCCACCACCGTCCATACGTTGCTCGGGCGGCGCCAGTGGCAAACCGCTATGTACACTGCCTGAGCGGTGTCACTATGGACAGTGCATGTGTGCGACCCCACGTATGCGTTGTACGTAGTGTTTTGCTGCTGGCGCCGCATGGACAGTGGTGTGGTCCTCTGCTCGCGGCTGTAGTGGCGATGGTGACATCCCACCTCCATCCGTACGGCACTAGGGCAGTGCCAGCAGTAAACACCTATGTACACCACCTGTGCGGTGTCACTGGTCACAGTGCATGGGTGCGACACCGCGCATGCGTTGTACGTAGTGTTTTGCTTTCGTGCCACATGGACGGTGGTGGGGTCCTCTGCTTCTGGCTGCAGCCGCGATGGAGGCATCCCACCTCCATCCGTACGGCGCATGGGCAGTGCCGGTGGTAAACAGCTATGTACAGCGCCTGCGTGGTTTCACTATGCACAGCGCATGTGTCCTACACCGCACAAGCATTGTACGTAGCGTTTTGCTTTGGCGCCACATGGACTCTGGTGGGGTCCTCTGCTTGTGGCTGCAGCAGCGATGGAGGCATCCCACCATCCTTCCATACGGTGCTCGGGTGGCGCCAGTGGCAAACCGCTATGTACAGCGCCTGCGTGGTGTCTCTATGCACAGTGCATGTGTCCGACACCGCGCATGCGTTGTACGTAGTGTTTTGCTTTGGCACCGCATGGACTGTGGTGGGGTCCTCTGCTTCTGGCTGCAGCCGCGATGGAGGCATCTCACCTCCATCCGTACGGCGCTTGGCCAGTCCCACGGTAAACAGCTATGTACAGCACCTGCGTGGTGTCACTATGCACAGCGCATGTGTCCGACACCGCACATGCGTTGTACTTAGGGTTTGCTACTGGCGCCGCATGGACAGTGGTGTGGTCCTCTGCTCGCGGCAGTAGTGGCGATGGTGGCATCCCACCTCCATCCGTACACCGCTTGGGCAGTGCCGGCAGTAAACAGCTATGTACAGTGCCTGCACGGTGTCACTGGGCACAGCGCATGTGTGCGACACCGTGCATCAATTGTACGTAGTGTTTTGCTTTTGTGCCACATGGACGGTGGTGGGGTCCTCTGCTTGTGGCTGCAGCGGAGATGGAGGCATCCCACCACCGTGCATACGGTGCTCGGGCGGCGCCAGTGGCAAACCGCTATGTACAGCGCCTGCGTGGTGTCACTTTGCACAGCGCATGTGTCCTACACCTTGCATGCATTATACATAGCGTTTTTCTTTGGCGCCACATGGACGGTGGTGGGGTCCTCTGCTTGTGGCTGCACCAGCGATGGAGGCATCCCACCACATTCCATATAGTGCTCGGGCGGCGCCAGTGGCAAACCGCTATGTACAGCACCTGCGTGGTGTCATTATGCAAAGCGTATGTGTCTGACACCGCGCATGCGTTGTTAATAGCGGTTTGCCTTGGCGCCACATGGACTTTGGTGGGGTCCTCTGCTTGTGGCCGCAGCAGCGACAGGGGAATCCCACCACTATCCATACGGTGCTCGGGCGCGCCAGTGGCAAATCTCTATGTACAGTGCCTGAGCGGTGTCACTGGGCACAGCACATATATGCGACACCGTTCATCCATTGTACGTAGTGTTTAGCTTTGGTGCCACATGGACGGTGGTGGGGTCCTCTGCTTGTGGCTACAGCAGCAATGGAGGCATCCCACCACCGTCCATACGGTGCTCGGGCTGCGCCAGTGGCAAACCACTATGCACAGCGCCTGCATGGTGTCACTATGCAAAGCGCATGTGTCTGACACCACGCATGCGTTGTGAATAGCGGTTTGCCTTGGGGCCACATGGACTTTGGTGGGGTCCTACTGGCAAATCTCTATGTACAGTGCCTGAGCCCTGTCACTATGCCAGTGCATGTGTCCGACACCGCGTATGCGTTGTACGTAGTGTTTTGCTTTGGCGCCGCATGGACTTTGGTGGGGTCCTCTGCTTCTGGCTGCAGCGGCGATTCAGGCATCCCACCTGCATCCGTATGGTGCTTGGGCAGTGCCGGCGGTAAACAGCTATGTACAGCGCATTCATGGTGTCACTATGCAAAGCGCATGTGTCCGACACCGCCCATGTGTTGTACGTAGTGTTTTGCTTTGGTGCCACATGGACTGTGCTGGGGTCCTCTGCTTGTGGCTGCAGCAGCGATGGAGGCATCCCACCACCGTCCATACGGTGCTCGGACAGCGCCAGTGGCAATCCGCTACATACAGCGCCTTCGTGGTGTCACTATGCAAAGCGCATGTGTCCAAAACCGCACATGCTTTGTGAATAGCGGTTTGCTTTAGCGCCACATGGACTTTGGTGGGGTCCTCTGCTTGTGGCTGCAGCAGCGATGGAGGCATCCCACCTCCATCCGTACGGCGCTTGGGCAGTCCCACGGTAAACAGCTATGTACAGCGCCTGCGTGGCGTCACTATGCACAGCACATGTGTCCTACACCGCACAAGCATTGTACGTAGCGTTTTGCTTTGGCACCAGATGGACTGTGGTGGGGTCCTCTGTTTGTGGCTGCAGCAGCGATGGAGGCATCCCACCACCGTCCATATGGTGCTTTGGTGGCGCCAGTGACAAACCGCTATGTACAGCGCCTGCATGGTGTCACTATGCACAGTGCCTGTGTCCGACACCGCGCATGCATTGTAAATAGTGGTTTGCTGCTGGTGCTGCATGGACGGTGGTGGGGTCCTCTGCTCGTGACTGTAGTGGTGATGGTGGCATCCCACCTCCATCCATACGGCGCTTGGGCATTGCCGGCAGTAAACAGCTATATACAGCGCCTGCGCGGTGTCACTGGGCACAGCGCATGTGTGCAACACCGTGCATGCATTGTATGTAGTGTTTTGCTTTCGTGCCACATGGACGGTGGTCGGATCCTCTGCTTGTGGCTGCAGAGGCGATGGAGGCATCCCACCTCCATCCGTACGGCGCTTGGGCAGTCCCGCGGTAAACAACTATGTACAGCGCCTGCGTGGCGTCACTATACACAGCACATGTGTCCTACACCGCACAAGCATTGTACGTGGCGTTTTGCTTTGGCACCAGATGGACTGCGGTGGGGTCCTCTGTTTGTGGCTGCAGCGGCGATGGAGGCATCCCACCTCCATCCGTAGAGCGCTTGGGCAGTGCCGGCGGTAAACAGCTATGTACAGGGCCTGCATGGTGTCACTATGCACAGTGCCTGTGTCCGACACCACGCATGCATTGTAAATAGTGGTTTGCTGCTGGCGAAGCATGGACGGTGGTGGGGTCCTCTGCTTGTGGCTGCAGCGGCGATGGAGTCATCCCACCACCATCCATATGGTGCTCGGGTGGGGCCAGTGGCAAACCGCTATATACAGTGCCTGCATGGTGTCACTATGCACAGCGCATGTGTCCGACACAGCACATGCATTGTAAATAGTGGTTTGCTGCTGGTGCCGCATGGACGGTGGTGGGGTCCTCTGCTCGTGGCTGTAGTGGCGATGGTGGCATCCCACCTCCATCCGTACGGCGCTTGGGCAGTGCTGGCGGTAAACAGCTATGTACAGCGCCTGCGTGGTGTCACTATGCACAGCGCATGTGTACTACACCGTGCATGCATTGTGAATAGCGGTTTGCTTTGGCGCCACATGGACTTTCGTGGGGTCCTCTGCTTGTGGCTGCACCAGCGACAGGGGAATCCCACCACCATCCATACGGTGCTCAGGTGCGCGAGCGGCAAATCTTAGTGTACAGCGCCTGAGCGGTGTAACTATGCAGAGTGCATGTGTCCGACACCTTGTATGCGTTCTATGTAGTGTTTTGCTTGGGCGACGCATGGACTGTGCTGGGGTCCTCTGCTTGTGGCTGCAGCGGCGATGGAGGCATCCCACCTCCATCCGTACGGCGCTTGGGCACTGCCGGCGGTAAACAGCTATGTACAGCACCTGCGTGGTGTCACTATGCACAGCGCATGTGTCCTACACCGCACAAGCATTGTTCGTAGCGTTTTCTTTGGCGCCACATGGACTTTGGTGGGGTCCTCTGCTTGTGGCTGCACCAGCGATGGAGGCATCCCACCACATTCCATGCGGTGCTCGGGCGGCGCCAGTGGCAAACCGCTATGTACAGCACCTGCGTGGTGTCATTATGCAAAGCGCATGTGTCTGACACCGCGCATGCGTTGTTAATAGCAGTTTGCCTTGGCGCCACATGGACTTTGGTGGGGTCCTCTGCTTGTGGCTGCACCAGCGACAGGGGAATCCCACCACCATCCATACGGTGCTCAGGTGCGCAAGCGGCAAATCTTTATGTACAGCGCCTGACCGGTGTAACTATGCAGAGTGCATGTGTCCGACACCTTGTATGCGTTCTATGTAGTGTTTTGCTTGGGCGACGCATGGACTGTGCTGGGGTCCTCTGCTTGTGGCTGCAGCGGCGATGGAGGCATCCCAGCTCCATCCGTACGGCGCTTGGGCACTGCCGGCGGTAAACAGCTATGTACAGCACCTGCGTGGTGTCACTATGCAAAGCGCATGTGTCTGACACCGCGCATGCGTTGTTAATAGCGGTTTGCCTTGGCGCCACATGGACTTTGGTGGGGTCCTCTGCTTGTGGCTGCAGCAGCGACAGGGGAATCCCACCACTATCCATACGGTGCTCGGGCGCGCCAGTGGCAAATCTCTATGTACAGTGCCTGAGCGGTGTCACTGGGCACAGCGCATATATGCGACACCGTTCATCCATTGTACGTAGTGTTTTGCTTTGGTGCCACATGGACGGTGGTGGGGTCCTCTGCTTGTGGCTGCAGCAGCGACAGGGGATTCCCACCACCGTCCATACGGTGCTCGGGCGCGCCAGTGGCAAATCTCTATGTACAGTGCCTGAGCCCTGTCACTATGCCAGTGCATGTGTCCGACACCGCGTATGCGTTGTACGTAGTGTTTTGCTTTGGCGCCGCATGGACTTTGGTGGGGTCCTCTGCTTCTGGCTGCAGCGGCGATTCAGGCATCCCACCTGCATCCGTATGGCGCTTAGGCAGTGCCGGCGGTAAACAGCTATGTACAGCGCATTCATGTTGTCACTATGCAAAGCGCATGTGTCTGAAACCGCGCATGCGTTGTGAATAGCGGTTTGCTTTAGCGCCACATGGACTTTGGTGGGGTCCTCTGCTTGTGGCTGCAGCAGCGATGGAGGCATCCCACCTCCATCCGTACGGCGCTTGGGCAGTCCCGCGATAAACAGCTTTGTACACCTCCTGCGTGGCGTCACTATGCACAGCACATGTGTCCTACACCGCACAAGCATTGTACGTAACGTTTTGCTTTGGCGCCACATGGACTCTGGTGGGGTCATCTGTTCGTGGCTGTAGTGGCGATTGTGGCATCCCACCTCCATCCGTACAGCGCTTGGGCAGTGCTGGCGGTAAACAGCTGTATACAGCGTCTGTGTGGTGTCACTATGCACAGTGCATGTGTCTGACACCGCACATGCGTTGTACTTCTAGTTTCCTGCTGTCGCCGCATGGACTGTAGTGGGGTCCTCTGCTTGTGGATGCAGCGGCGATGGAGGCATCCCACCTTCATCCGTACGGCGCTTGGGCAGTCCCGCGGTAAACAGCTATGTACAGCGCCTGCGTGGTATCACTATGCACAGCGCATGTGTCCGACACCGCACATGCGTTGTACTTGTTGTTTGCTGCTGGCGCCGCATGGACAGTGGTGTGGTCCTCTGCTCGCAGCTGTAATGGCGATGGTGGCATCCCACCTTCATCCGTACGGCGCTTGGGCAGTCCCGCAGTAAACAGCTATGTACAGCACCTGTGTGGTGTCACTATGTACAGCGCATGTGTCCTACACCGCACAAGCATTGTACGTAGCGTTTTGCTTTGGCGCCACATGGACTCTGGTGGGGTCCTCTGCTTGTGGCTGCAGCAGCGATGGAGGCATCTCACCACCGTCCATACGGTGCTCGGTTGGCACCAGTGGCAAACCGCTATGTACAGCACCTGCGTGGTGTCACTATGCACAGTGCATGAGTCCCACACCGCGCATGCGTTGTACGTAGTGTTTTGCTTTGACACCACATGGACTGTGGTGCGGTCCTCTGTTTGTGGCTTCAGCGGCGATAGAGGCATCCCACCTCCATCCGTACGGTGCTTGGGCAGTGCCGGCGGTAAACAGCTATGTACAGCGCCTGTGTGGTGTCACTATGCACAGAGCATGTGTCCGACACCGCACATGCATTGTACTTGTGGTTTGCTGCTGGCGCCGCATGGACAGTGGTGTGGTCCTCTGCTCGCGGCTGTAGTGGCGATGAAGGCATCCCACCTCCATCCGTACGGCGCTTGGGCAGTGCTGACAGTAAACAGCTATGTACAGCGCCTGCGCGGTGTCACTGGGCACAGCGCATGTGTGCAACACCGTGCATGCATTGTACATAGTTTTTTGCTTTCGTGCCACATGGACGGTGGTGTGATCCTCTGCTTGTGGCTGCAGCGGCGATGGAGGCATCCCAACATCGTTCATACGGTGCTCGGATGCGCCAGTGGCAAATCTCTATGTACAGTGCCTGAGCGGTGTAACTATGAAGAGTGCATGTGTCCGACACCGCGTATGCGTTGTACGTAGTGTTTTGCTTTGGCGCCGCATGGACTGTGGTTGGGTCCTCTGCTCGCGGCTGTAGTGGCGATGGTGGCATCCCACCTCCATCCGTACGGCGCTTGGGCAGTGACGGCGGTAAACAGCTTGTACAGTGCCTGCGTGGTGTCACTATGCACAGCGCATGTGTCCTATACCGCACAAGCATTTTACGTAGCGTTTTGCTTTGGCGCCACATGGACTCTGGTGGGGTCCTCTGCTTGTGGCTGCAGCAGCGATGGAGGCATCCCACCACTGTCCATACGGTGATCGGGTGGCGCCAGTCGCAACCCTCTATGTACAGCGCCTTCGTGGTGTCACTATGCAAAGCGCATGTGTCCGAAACCGCGCATGCGTTGTGAATAGCGGTTTGCTTTAGCGCCACATGGACTTTGGTGGGGTCCTCTGCTTGTGGCTGCAGCAGCGATGGAGGCATCCCACCTCCATCCGTACGGCGCTTGGGCAGTCCCGCGGTAAACAGCTATGTACAGCTCCTGCGTGGCGTCACTATGCACAGCACATGTGTCCTACACCGCGCAAGCATTGTACGTAACGTTTTGCTTTGGCGCCACATGGACTCTGGTGGGGTCCTCTGTTCGTGGCTGTAGTGGCGTTGGTGGCATCCCACCTCCATCCGTACAGCGCTTGGGCAGTGCTGGCGGTAAACAGCTGTATACAGTGCCTGTGTGGTGTCACTATGCACAGTGCATGTGTCTGACACCGCACATGCGTTGTACTTCTAGTTTGCTGCTGGCGCCGCATGGACAGTGGTGAGGCCCTCTGCTCGCGGCTGTAGTGGCGATGGAGGCATCCCACCTCCATCCGTACGGCGCTTGGGCAGTGCCGGCAGTAAACAGCTATGTACAGCGCCTGCGCAGTGTCACTATGCAGAGCACATGTGTCCGACACCGCACGTGCATTGTACGTAGTGTTTTGCTTTGGCGCCACATGGACAGTGGTGGGGTCCTCTGCTTGTGGCTGCAGCGGCGATGGAGGCATCCCACCTCCATCCGTACGGCGCTTGGGCAGTGCCGGTGGTAAACAGCTATGTACAGCGCATGCGTGGTGTCACTATGCACAGCTCATGTGTCCTACACCGCACAAGCATTGTACGTAGCGTTTTGCTTTGACGCCACATGGACGGTGGTGGGTTCCTCTGCTTGTGGCTGCAGCAGCGATGGAGGCATCCCACCACATTCCATACGGTGCTCGCGCGGCGCCAGTGGCAAACCGCTATGTACAGCGCCTTTGTGCTGTCACTATGCAAAGCGCAAGTGTCCGAAACTGCGCATGCGTTGTGAATAGCGGTTTGCTTTAGCGCCACATGGACTTTGGTGGGGTCCTCTGCTTGTGGCTGCAGCAGCGATGGAGGCATCCCACCACCGTCCATACGTTGCTCGGGCGGCACCAGTGGCAAACCGCTATGTACAGTGCCTGAGTGGTGTCACTATGCACAGGGCATGTGTGCGACCCCGCGTATGCGTTGTACGTAGTGCTTTGCTTTGGCATTGCATGGACTGTGGTGGGGTCCTCTGCTTCTCGCTGTAGCGGCGATGGAGGCATCCCACCTCCATCCGTAGAGCGCTTGGGCAGTGCCAGCGGTAAACAGCTATGTACACCACTTGTGCGGTGTCACTGGGCACAGTGCATGTGTGCGACACTGCGCATGCGTTGTACATACTGTTTTGTTTTCATGCCACATGGACAGTGGTGGGGTCCTCTGCTTTTGGCTGCAGCAGCGATGGAGGCATCCCACCACCGTCCATACGTTGCTCGGGCGGCGCCAGGGGCAAACCGCTATGTACACTGCCTGAGCGGTGTCATTATGGACAGTGCATGTGTGCTACCCCACGTATGCGTTGTACGTAGTGTTTTGCTGCTGGCGCCGCATGGACAGTGGTGTGGTCCTCTGCTCGCGGCTGTAGTGGCGATGGTGACATCCCACCTCCATCCGTACGGCACTAGGGCAGTGCCAGCAGTAAACACCTATGTACACCACCTGTGCGGTGTCACTGGGCACAGTGCATGGGTGCGACACCGCGCATGCGTTGTACGTAGTGTTTTGCTTTCGTGCCACATGGACGGTGGTGGGGTCCTCTGCTTCTGGCTGCAGCCGCGATGGAGGCATCCCACCTCCATCCGTACGGCGCATGGGCAGTGCCGGCGGTAAACAGCTATGTACAGCGCCTGCGTGGTTTCACTATGCACAGCGCATGTGTCCTACACCGCACAAGCATTGTACGTAGCGTTTTGCTTTAGCGCCACATGGACTCTGGTGGGGTCCTTTGCTTGTGGCTGCAGCAGCGATGGAGGAATCCCACCATCCTTCCATACGGTGCTCGGGTGGCGCCAGTGGCAAACCGCTATGTACAGCGCCTGCGTGGTGTCACTATGCACAGTGCATGTGTCCGACACCGCGCATGCGTTGTACGTAGTGTTTTGCTTTGGCGCCGCATGGACTGTGGCGGGGTCCTCTGCTTCTGGCTGCAGCCGCGATGGAGGCATCTCACCTCCATCCGTACGGCGCTTGGCCAGTCCCACGGTAAACAGCTATGTTCAGCACCTGCGTGGTGTCACTATGCACAGCGCATGTGTCCGACACCGCACATGCGTTGTACTTAGGGTTTGCTGCTGGCGCCGCATGGACAGTGGTGTGGTCCTCTGCTCGCGGCAGTAGTGGCGATGGTGGCATCCCACTTCCATCCGTACACCGCTTGGACAGTGCCGGCAGTAAACAGCTATGTACAGTGCCTGCACGGTGTCACTGGGCACAGCGCATGTGTGCGACACCGTGCATCAATTGTACGTAGTGTTTTGCTTTCGTGCCACATGGACGGTGGTGGGGTCCTCTGCTTGTGGCTGCAGCGGAGATAGAGGCATCCCACCACCGTGCATACGGTGCTCGGGCGGCGCCAGTGGCAAACCGCTATGTACAGCGCCTGCGTGGTGTCACTTTGCACAGCGCATGTGTCCTACACCTTGCATGCATTATACATAGCGTTTTGCTTTGGCGCCACATGGACGGTGGTGGGGTCCTCTGCTTGTGGCTGCACCAGCGATGGAGGCATCCCACCACCATCCATACAGTGCTCGGGTTGTGCCAGTGGCAAATCCCTATGTACAGTGCCTGAGGGGTGTCACTATGCACAGTGCATGTGTCCGACACCACACATGCATTGTACGTAGTGTTTTGCTTTGGCACCACATGGACTGTGGTGGGGTCCTCTGTTTGTGGCTGCAGCGGCGATGGAGGCATCCCACCTCCATCCGTACGGCGCTTGGGCAGTGCCGGCGGTAAACAGCTATGTACAGCGCCTGCGTGGTGTCACTATGCAAAGCGCATGTGTCCGACACAGCACATGCGTTGTTGTTTGCTGCTGGCGCCGCATGGACAGTGGTGGGGTCCTCTGCTCACGGCTGTAGTGGCGATGGAGGCATCCCACCTCCATCCGGACGGTGCTTGGGCAGTCCCGCGGTAAACAGCTATGTGCAGCGGCTGCGTGGTGTCACTATGCACAACACATGTGTGCAACACCGTGCATCCATTTTACGTAGTGTTTTGCTTTCGTGCCACATGGACTTTCGTGGGGTCCTCTGCTTGTGGCTGCAGCGGCGATGGAGACATCCCACCACCGTCGATACGGTGCTTGGGCGGCGCCAGTGGCAAACCGCTATGTACAGCGCCTTCGTGGTGTCACTATGCAAAGAGCATGTGTCTGACACCGCGCATGCATTGTCAATAGCGGTTTGCTTTGGCGCCACATGGACTTTGGTGGGGTCCTCTGCTTGTGGCTGCAGCAGCGACAGGGGAATCCCACCACCATCCATACGGTGCTCGGGCACGCCAGTGGCAAATTTCTCTGTACAGTGCCTGAGTGGTGTCACTAGGCACAGTGCATGTGTCCGACACCGCGTATGCGTTGTACGTAGTGTTTTGCTTTGGCGCCGCATGTACTGTGGTGGGGTCCTCTGCTTCTGGCTGCAGCGGCAATTCAGGCATCCCACCACCATCCGTATGGCGCTTTGGCAGTCCCGCAGTAAACAGCTATGTATAGCGCCTGTGTGGTGTCACTATGCACAGCGCATGTCTGCTACACCGCGCAAGCATTGTACATAGCGTTTTGCTTTGGCGCCACATGGACTCTGGTGGGGTGCTCTGCTTGTGGCTGCAGCAGCGATGGGGGCATCCCACCACCGTCCATACGTTGCTCGGGTGGTGCCAGTGGCAAATCGCTATGTACAGCGCCTGCGTGGTGTCACTATGCACAGCGCATGTGTCCGACACCGCACATGAGTTGTACTTGGGGTTTGCTGCTGGCGCCGCATGGACAGTGGTGTGGTCCTCTGCTCGCGGCTGTAGTGGTGATGGTGGCATCCCACCTGCATCCGTACGGCGCTTGGGCAGGGCCGGCGGTAAACAGCTATGTACAGCGCCTGCGTGGTGTCACTATGCACAGCGCATGTGTCTACACCGTGCATGCATTATACATAACGTTTTCCTTTCGCGCCACATGGACTGTGGTGGGGTCCTCTGCTTGTGGCTGCAGCGGCGATGGAGGCATCCCACCACATTCCATACGGTGCTCGGGCGGCACCTGTGGCAAACCGCTATGTACAGCGCCATCGTGGTGTCACTATGCAAAGCGTATTTGTCCGACACCACGCATGCGTTGTGAATAGCGGTTTGCCTTGGCGCCACATGGACTTTGGTGGGGTCCTCTGCTTGTGGCTGCAGCAGCGACAGGTGAATCCCACCACTATCCATACGGTGCTCGGGCGCGCCAGTGGCAAATCTCTATGTACAGTGCCTGAGCGGTGTCACTGGGCACAGCGCATATATGCGACACCGTTCATCCATTGTACGTAGTGTTTAGCTTTGGTGCCACATGGACCGTGGTGGGGTCCTCTGCTTGTGGCTGCAGCAGCGATGGAGGCATCCCACCACCGTCCACACGGTGCTCGGGCTGCGCCAGTGGCAAACCGCTATATACAGCGCCTGCATGGTGTCACTATGCACAGCGGATGTGTCCGACACCGCACATCCATTGTAAATAGTGGTTTGCTGCTGGTGCCGCATGGACTGTGGTGGGGTCCTCTGCTCGTGGCTGTAGTCGCGATGGTGGCATCCCACCTCCATCCGTACGGCGCTTGGGCAGTGCTGGCGGTAAACAGCTATGTACAGCGCCTGCGTGGTGTCACTATGCACAGCGCATGTGTACTACACCGTGCATGCATTGTGAATAGCGGTTTGCTTTGGCGCCACATGGACTTTCGTGGGGTCCTCTGCTTGTGGCTGCACCAGCGACAGGGGAATCCCACCACCATCCATACGGTGCTCAGGTGCGCAAGCGGCAAATCTTAGTGTACAGCGCCTGCGTGGTATCACTATGCACAGCGCATGTGTCCAACACCTTGTATGCGTTGTATGTAGTGTTTTGCTTGGGCGACGCATGGACTGTGCTGGGGTCCTCTGCTTGTGGCTGCAGCGGCGATGGAGGCATCCCACCTCCATCCGTACGGCGCTTGGACACTGCCGGCGGTAAACAGCTATGTACAGCACCTGCGTGGTGTCACTATGCACAGCGCATGTGTCCTACACCGCACAAGCATTGTACGTAGCGTTTTCTTTGGCACCACATGGACTCTGGTGGGGTTCTCTGCTTGTGGCTGCACCAGCGATGGAGGCATGCCACCACATTCCATACGGTGCTCGGGCGGCGCCAGTGGCAAACCGCTATGTACAGCACCTGCGTGGTGTCATTATGCAAAGCGCATGTGTCTGACACCGCACATGCGTTGTTAATAGCGGTTTGCTTTAGCGCCACATGGACTTTGGTGGGGTCCTCTGCTTGTGGCTGCAGCAGCGATGGAGGCATCCCACCTTCATCCGTACGGCGCTTGGGCAGTCCCACGGTAAACAGCTATGTACAGCGCCTGCGTGGCGTCACTATGCACAGCACATGTGTCCTACACTGCACAAGCATTTTACGTAGCGTTTTGCTTTGGCACCAGATGGACTGTGGTGTGGTCCTCTGTTTGTGGCTGCAGCAGCGATGGAGGCATCCCACCACCGTTCATATGGTGCTTTGGTGGCGCCAGTGACAAACCGCTATGTACAGCGCCTGCATGGTGTCACTATGCACAGCACATGTGTCCGACACTGTGCATGCATTGTAAATAGTGGTTTGCTGCTGGCGCTGCATGGACAGTGGTGGGCTCCTCTGCTCGTGACTGTAGTGGTGATGGTGGCATCCCACCTCCAGCCGTACGGCGGTTGGGCAGTGCTGGCGGTAAACAGCTATATACAGCGCCTGTGTGGTGTCACTATGCACAGCGCATGTGTCTGACACCGCACATGCGTTGTACTTCTAGTTTCCTGCTGTCGCCGCATGGACAGTAGTGAGGTCCTCTGCTCGCGGTTGTATTGGCGATGGTGGCATCCCACCTCCATCCGTACGGCGCTTGGGCAGTGCCGGCAGTAAACAGCTATGTACAGCGCCTTCGTGGTGTCACTATGCAAAGCGCATGTGTCCGGAATCGTGCATGCGTTGTGAATAGCGGTTTGCTTTGGCGCCGCATGGACTGTGGTGGGGTCAAATCTGCTTGTGGCTGCAGCGGCGATGGAGGCATCCCACCTCCATCCGTACAGCGCTTGGGCAGTGCTGGCAGTAAACAGCTATGTACAGCGCCTGCGTGGTGTCACTATGCACAGCGCATGTGTCCGACACCGCGCATGCGTTGTATGTAGTGTTTTGCTTTGGTGGCACATGGACTGTGGTGGGGTCCTCTGCTTGTGGCTGCAGCAGCGATGGAGGCATCCCACCACCGTCCATACGGTGCTCGGACAGCGCCAGTGGCAATCCGCTACGTACAGCGCCTTCGTGGTGTCACTATGCAAAGCGCATGTGTCCAAAACCGCACATGCTTTGTGAATAGCGGTTTACTTTAGCGCCACATGGACTTTGGTGGGGTCCTCTGCTTATGGCTGCAGCAGCGATGGAGGCATCCCACCTCCATCCGTACGGCGCATGGGCAGTCCCCCGGTAAACAGCTATGTACAGCGCCTGCGTGGCGTCACTATGCACAGCACATGTGTCCTACAACGCGCAAGCATTGTATGTAGCGTTTTGCTTTTCTGCCACATGGACTCTGGTGGGGTCCTCTGCTTTTGGCTGCAGCAGCGATGGAGGCATCCCACCACCGTCCATGCGTTGCTCGGGTGGCGCGATTGGCAAACCGCTATGTACAGTGCCTGAGCGGTGTCACTATGCACAGGGCATGTGTGCAACCCCGCGTATGCGTTGTACGTAGTGTTTTGCTTTGGCGCCACATGGACTTTGGTGGGGTCCTCTGCTTATGGCTGCAGCAGCGATGGAGGCATCCCACCTCCATCCGTACGGCGCTTGGGCAGTCCCGCGGTAAACAGCTATGTACAGCGCCTGCGTGGTATCACTATGCACAGCGCATGTGTCCGACACCGCACATGCGTTGTACTTGTTGTTTGCTGCTGGCGCCGCTTGGACAGTGGTGTGGTCCTCTGCTCGCAGCTGTAATGGCAATGGTGGCATCCCACCTTCATCCGTACGGCACTTGGGCAGTCCCGCAGTAAACTGCTATGTACAGCACCTGCGTGGTGTCACTATGCACAGCGCATGTGTCCTACACCGCACAAGCATTGTACGTAGCATTTTGCTTTGGCGCCACATGGACTCTGTTGGGGTCCTCTGCTTGTGGCTGCAGCCGCGATGGAGGCATCCCACCTCCATCCGTACGGCGCTTGGGCAGTGCCGGCGGTAAACAGCTATGTACAGCACCTGCGTGGTGTCACTATGCACAGTGCATGTGTCCGACACCGCACATGTGTTGTACTTGTTGTTTGCTGCTGGCGCCGCATGGACTGTGGTGTGGTCCTCTGCTCGCAGCTGTAATGGCGATGGTGGCATCCCACCTCCATCCGTACGGCGCTTGGGCAGTCCTGCAGTAAACAGCTATGTACAGCGCCTGCGTGGTGTCACTATGCACAGCGCATGTGTCCTACACCGCACAAGCATTGTACGTAGCGTTTTGCTTTGGCGCCACATGGACTCTGGTGGGGTCCTCTGCTTGTGGCTGCAGCAGCGATGGAGGCATCCCACCATCCTTCCATACGGTGCTCGGGTGGCGCCAGTGGCAAACCGCTATGTACAGCGCCTGCGTGGTGTCACTATGCACAGTGCATGTGTCCGACACCGCGCATGCGTTGTACGTAGTGTTTTGCTTTGGCGCCGCATGGACTGTGGTGGGGTCCTCTGCTTCTGGCTGCAGCCGCGATGGAGGCATCTCACCTCCATCCGTACGGCGCTTGGCCAGTCCCACGGTAAACAGCTATGTACAGCACCTGCGTGGTGTCACTATGCACAGCGCATGTGTCCGACACCGCACATGCGTTGTACTTGGGGTTTGCTACTGGCGCCGCATGGACAGTGGTGTGGTCCTCTGCTCGCGGCAGTAGTGGCGATGGTGGCATCCCACCTCCATCCGTACACCGCTTGGGCAGTGCCGGCAGTAAACAGCTATGTACAGTGCCTGCACGGTGTCACTGGGCACAGCGCATGTGTGCGACACCGTGCATCAATTGTACGTAGTGTTTTGCTTTCGTGCCACATGGACGGTGGTGGGGTCCTCTGCTTGTGGCTGCAGCGGAGATGGAGGCATCCCACCACCGTGCATATGGTGCTCGGGCGGCGCCAGTGGCAAACCGCTATGTACAGCGCCTGCGTGGTGTCACTTTGCACAGCGCATGTGTCCTACACCTTGCATGCATTATACATAGCGTTTTGCTTTGGCGCCACATGGACGGTGGTGGGGTCCTCTGCTTGTGGCTGCACCAGCGATGGAGGCATCCCACCACCATCCATACAGTGCTCGGGTTGTGCCAGTGGCAAATCCCTATGTACAGTGCCTGAGGGGTGTCACTATGCACAGTGCATGTGTCTGACACCACACATGCGTTGTACGTGGTGTTTTGCTTTGGCACCACATGGACTGTGGTGGGGTCCTCTGTTTGTGGCTGCAGCGGCTGTAGTGGCGATGGTGGCTGCAGCGGCTGTAGTGGCGATGGTGGCTGTAGTGGCGATGGTGGCCACCTCCATCCGTACGGCGCTTGGGCAGTGCCGGTGGTAAACAGCTATGTACAGCGCATGCGTGGTGTCACTATGCACAGCGCATGTGTCCTACACCGCACAAGCATTGTACGTAGCGTTTTGCTTTGACGCCACATGGACGGTGGTGGGTTCCTCTGCTTGTGGCTGCAGCAGCGATGGAGGCATCCCACCACATTCCATACGGTGCTCGCGCGGCGCCAGTGGCAAACCGCTATGTACAGCGCCTTTGTGCTGTCACTATGCAAAGCGCAAGTGTCCGAAACCGCGCATGCGTTGTGAATAGCGGTTTGCTTTAGCGCCGCATGGACTTTGGTGGGGTCCTCTGCTTGTGGCTGCAGCAGCGATGGAGGCATCCCACCACCGTCCATACGTTGCTCGGGCGGCACCAGTGGCAAACCGCTATGTACAGTGCCTGAGCGGTGTCACTATGCACAGGGCATGTGTGCGACCCCGCGTATGCGTTGTACGTAGTGCTTTGCTTTGGCACCGCAATGACTGTGGTGGGGTCCTCTGCTTCTGGCTGCAGCGGCGATGAAGGCATCCCACCTCCATCCGTAGAGCGCTTGGGGAGTGCCGGCGGTAAACAGCTATGTACACCACCTGTGCGGTGTCACTGGGCACAGTGCATGTGTGTGACACTGCGCATGCGTTGTACATACTGTTTTGTTTTCATGCCACATGGACAGCGGTGGGGTCCTCTGCTTGTGGCTGCAGCAGCAACGGGGGAATACCACCACCATCCATACGGTGCTCCTGCGCGCCAGTGGCAAATCTCTATGTACAGTGCCTGAGCGGTGTCACTGGGCACAGCGCATGTGTCCTACAGCGCGCAAGCATTGTACGTAGCGTTTTGCTTTGGCGCCACATGGACTCTGGTGGGGTCCTCTGCTTTTGGCTGCAGCAGCGATGGAGGCATCCCACCACCGTCCATACGTTGCTCGGGCGGCGCCAGTGGCAAACCGCTATGTACACTGCCTGAGCGGTGTCACTATGGACAGTGCATGTGTGCGACCCCACGTATGCATTGTACGTAGTGTTTTGCTGCTGGCGCCGCATGGACAGTGGTGTGGTCCTCTGCTCGCGGCTGTAGTGGCGATGGTGGCATCCCCCCTCCATCCGTACGGCGCTAGGGCAGTGCCAGCAGTAAACAGCTATGTACACCACCTGTGCGGTGTCACCGGGCACAGTGCATGTGTGCGACACCGCGCATGCGTTGTACGTAGTGTTTTGCTTTCATGCCACATGGACAATGGTGGGGTCCTCTGCTTGTGGCTGCAGCCGCCATGGAGGCATCCCACTTCCATCCGTACGGCGCATGGGCTCTGCCGGTTGTAAGCCGCTATGTACTGCTCCTGCACAGTGTCACTATGCACAGCGTATGTGTGCGACACCGCACATATGTTGTACTTGCGGTTTGCTGCCGGCACCGCATGGACAATGTACGGACGGTGGTGGGATCCTCTGCTCGTGGCTGAAGCCGCAAACAGAGGATCCTCCACATGCAGATGCAGCGGCACAATGGCTGCTCACGTCGCCGTGCCTGGGCCAAATGGTAGGGCAAGCACCCCGCACCGTGCCTTCTTGTCATTCCCCCCAGACATGGAACCCATGGCGCACCGCCCCCCCTGCCCCCCCTTGCAGCTCCACTGCGTATCCCCACCCAGCTTAGAGTGAGAAATGGAACTTTCCCTCATAGGCGTCTGGTTGGCCTCTGCGAGAACAGGGTACTGGACTTGAACGGGCCATTGGCCTGATCCAGCAGGAATATGAACATGTTCCATCATTTTGACTATTTTTTTTAGATTTAACTTCACTTTCTGTCGCTGAATAGCCATCTTCCGAGTTTGCACAGTGTTCTTGAGAAACTTCTCTACAACAGAGCTGCATTCATTAGGAGTAACCTCTCAGGTTTTGGGTAACTGCAGTTTTATTAGTTTATTCACATGGTCAAACAGAATACTTCTTTCTTAACAAAAAATTATGCACAATGATGAAAATGAAGATTAAAATTGATTTGATTTATTATATTTCTATGCTGCTTTTCATTCAAATGAATCCCAAAGCAGCTTACAAGCAATAAATAACAACAACTTTTAACAAAGTAACAACTAAAAATAAAATAAACATCACAATTAAAGCAAAAGTCAGATTATATGAGTAACAGATCAATATAGCATTAATAATCTATGAAACAATATTAACAATAGAGGAACCAAAAATTAAACCTAGCACTGTTAAGTCCTTACACTCTCTTCACACACCCTTGACTCACAATCTTTAACTATATCCATCGCATCAAAATGCATATGCAGATACAGTGGTACCTTGGGTTACAGATGCTTCAGGTTACAGATGCTTCAGGTTACAGTCTCTGCTAACCCAGTTATAGTACTTTGTTTCAGGATGAGAACAGAAATCGTGCTCTGGCGGCGCGGCGGCAGCGGGAGGCCCCATTAGCTAAAGTGGTGCTTCAGGTTAAGAACAGTTTCAGGTTAAGAACGGACCTCCGGAACGAATTAAGTATGTAACCAGAGGTACCACTGTAATGTCTATGGCTAGAGCAGGGGCAAAACAAAGCGAGTTTAAGCTGGGCTTTTGTCCTAGAACCTAGATGAAGCCTTCAGAGGCTCTGAGCCCATCAACCATTTTACTGTCTGGGCTTCTCTCCTGTCTCCTGCTCTTTTCCCCAGGCGTAACCAGGATTTTTGTTTGGGGGGGGGGAGCCTTTTGTTGGGAGGAGCAGAACCTTAGTTAGCTATGCATTTTGATTCATTTTTATTGATGGGGGGGGGGCAGCTCACCCTTCCTGCCACCCTTCGCTATGCCCATGCACCCTCCCCTGCAGCCCTGAGATTTCCCTTCACCGCCAAAGCCTAAACAGGGAGCTCCAACTCCAGGAGGAAATAGCAGCGCCCTTCCTCTGTAGGAATCTTGCATAGGAGGAAAGATTAGCAGTGCTGGATGCTCCGTTGTCCTGCTCACCCCGCCCGCAATGAGATGTACAAGGTGGTGGCCCCGCAGAGGGTTTTCCAACCTCATTCTGCTCATTGCAGTGCCAGAGCTTCAATCCCACCAAAGTCCTCTTCACCCTACTTACATTGGGGCTTGCCCCAGCATCCACCAGGTGTATGGGACGAAACCAGCGCGACGAGCTGTTTAAAAAGGACTGGAGTAAATTTATACAATATATGAGAGAACATTGCAAACATTTGAAAACGTTTGCAGGTTCGAGTTAAAATATTTTGTAATGTTACTTTTTGGAACCTCTTTGCAAATATTAAGGTAAATTTTATAAGCATGAAAGAAGGTAACTAGGTTGATATAGAAATGCTAAGTTGTAAGTGAATATTTATGAAAGCCAAGGAGTGGGGGCGGGGGGGGGAGTCGAGGCTCGGTTTGAGCAAAGCTATAGGTGATGTTATGATTCTAACGGATTGTGATTATGGTAAAAAAAAAAGTAAACTCAATAATTTTTAATTTTTAATTTTTTTTAAAGGAGTATAGGATGTGTGTTTGTGTTCCCTGCTGCAAAAGAATCTATGGGTGGTGGATGTGGAATGCGGGCACCCAAGATGCATGTGAGAAAGATGCCTCACTTTCCCTCTTGCTGTTGCCCTAACCCAAGGGTTCCCAGTTTTTTTATTTTTTGTTTTTTTAAATGTTATTTATACTTTTCAGATATATACATTTCACTTATTTTGCATTCATTCTGACATTTTAAAACTTGACTTCCTTCCTCCTCTTAATGCGGTTACTTAAATTTATGTTTACTAGCTTCTCTATAGTCAAACTAACTTAACTTGCTCATTTATTTATCTTCTTTATATATATATACTCTTATATAGATGCATGTTATTACAATTATCCTGCCAGTGTATATATCTGTCTACAAATTGTCTGTAAATATTCAATAAACCATTTCCATTCTTTTATAAAAAAAGTTTGTTATCTTGATTTCTTATTCTTTTGGTAAGTTTCACCATTTCTGCATATTCCATAGGTTTTTGTATCCATTCTTCCTTGCTGGGACTTCTTTCCATTTTTGGACAGGTAACATTCTTGCCACTTTAATTGCATACATAAATAAATTTCTATACAATTTAGGTAGTTCTATCCCTATAATTCCAAGAAGAAAGGATTCTGGGGTTGTTGCTTTTTACAAACGTTATTTTAAACATCCTTTTCATTTTGTTATATATCATTTCCCAGTAAGCCTTAACCTTATTACAAGACCACCATATATGATAAAAAGAACCTTCTGGTTCCCAATTTTTTTCAGGCCACGGACCCTTTGGTTCCATAAACTCCACCCCTGTGCCCCATCCCCATGCCTACTCTACCCTACCCTATAAGAAGCATGAATCAGAACGGCAGTTTGCACAATCTAGTAAGGAAAATAACAACACAATAAAATTCATTTCATATTTATTAAAAATCTAATCAAATCTATTTAAATTATTCAACAAAATTGATTAACTTGATCCAGTGATACCAGCATTAAAATTATAATACTGTAGGTTGATATGCAATACCCTCTGGAATGCCCTCCTAGCAGAAGTCAAGGAGATAAATAACTACACAAATTTTACGGGACATCTGAAGGCTGAAGTTTTTTTATTTTTGATGTTTTATTGTGTGTGTTTTGTACCTGTTGGAAGCTTTCCAGAATGGCTGTGGCAACTCAGTCAGAGGGCTGGGGTACAAATAATAAAGTTGTTGTTGTTTTCTGCTAATACTGTAAAAAAAATTCATGCTAATGTCTTCTTTTTTCACTTTTGTTATCTTATGTGAGGTGAATGTACTGTACCTGTAGCTGGTTGACAGATCCAACTCATGGTGCTCACTAATAGTTCATCTTCATCCTGGAAAAAAGTGACAAATGGGGTGTTGCAGGGGTTCTATCCTAGACCCATTGTTGTTGAAAGTCTTTGTAAATGACTGTGATGAAGGAATTGTGGGGATACTCATCCAATTTGCAGATGACACCAAACTGGGAGGGGTAGCTAAAGCCACAGAAGACGCACTCAGGATTTAAGATGACCTGAACACGGGTGGCGCTGTGGGTTAAACCACAGAGCCTAGGACTACCGATCAGAAGGTCGGTGGTTCGAATCCCCACGATGGGGTGAGCTCCCGTTGCTCGGTCCCTGCTCCTACCAACCTAGCAGTTTGAAAGCACGTCAAAGTGCAAGTAGATAAATAGGTACCGCTCCGGCGGGAAGGTAAACGGCGTTTCCGTGCGCTGCTCTGGTTTGCCAGAAGCAGCTTAGTCATGCTGGCCACATGACCCAGAAGCTGTCTGCAGACAAACGCCGGCTCCCTCAGCCAATAAAGTGAGATGAGCGCCGCAACCCAAGAGTCGGCCACGACTGGACCTAATGGTCAGGGGTCCCTTTACCTTTACCTAGCAGATTGGAGAACTGAGTCCAGACTAACAAAATGAATTCCAATAGGGACAAATGTCAGTTTCTACACTTTGGCAGGAAGAACCAACTGCACAAACATTAGGTTCGGAGACATCTGGTTTACTAGCTATTCTGTGCTGCATCAACAGTATAGTATAGTCAAGGGAAGTAATAGTACCACTTTGTTCCAGACCACACCTGGAATACTGTGTCCAGTTCTGAGTGCCACAATTTAAAAGAAGATTTAACATGTGCAGAGGATGGAAACAAAATTGATCAAGGGTCTGGAAACCAGCCTGGCGCTAGGAGTTGTTTAGAATGGTCTCCCTCAGGAGGTGGTGAACTCTTATTCTTTGGATATTTTTAAGCAGAGGTTGGATGGTCATGAGTCAGGGATGCTTTCACTGAGATTTGTGCATTGCAGGGAGTTGGACTAGATAACCCTGAGGTTCCCTTCTACGGTTCTATGGTTCTATGAATTCTATGGTTCTATGATTGTAAGTTATGTTGAACTTATTATACCCTTTAAGAAAATATGTGTTGAGGTGTGTGGGGGCGGGGAGAGGGAGAGGGAGAATGTGCATTTACCAAGTGAGGGCATGTATGAACCTACTTAACTGATTAATATATTTAATAAGTTTGTACACCACTTTTTGAAACCAAGTGCCCTCAAAAGGGCACATAAAACAAAAATACGGTAACTTGATCCAAGTATGCAGTAACCGAGTGCAGCAAAGTTGTGGCGTGTTTGTGCATATAGACCTTCATCCAGGGATGATTAACCTGTGCTGTTGAACTCAGGGCTTTTTTCAACAGGAACTCACCAGAACTCAGTTCTAGCCCCTCTCAGGTGAGCACCATTGCCATTCTAAGAAAAAAGGAGAATTCCAACACCTCTTTTTGTAGAAAAATAGCATTTGTTGAGGCGCACTGGCTAAAAGAATCCAAGTTTTATGCCCATGATACAAGCAGAGCTTGTATACCTTCTTCTGTACCTTCAAAACAGTTTAACCCAACGAGATGGGTTAGACTGTGAACTGGTCACTGGCCAAAGACAATACGTAACTATAATAATAATAAATAATAATAATTTATTATTTATACCCCGCCCATCTGGCTGGGCTTCCCCAGCCACTCTGGGCGGCTTTCAAAAAAATATTAAAATACTGTAATACATCAAATATTAAAAGCTTCCCTAAACATGGCTGCCTTCAGATGTCTTCTGAAAGTCTGGTAGTTGTTGTTCTCTTTGACATCTGGTGGGAGGGTGTTCCACAGGGAGGGCGCAACTAAAACTAATGATGAATCACACAAGTTTAAAATGGAAAACTGCACATGCTGCTTTAAAAATAATAATAATAATCATTGTTGGGGTGGAAAGTTGGCCTTATTTGAGGTCTTCTTTTTTTTGCATGGAAGTGGTGGCCTTATTTTGAGAACTACACCAGGACTCCCAGCCACCTTAACCTAACCATACCTCTTGAGCTTACTCCAGAGTAAACATGCATGTGCACTGCAGGGAACTGGACTTGATAAGCCTTGGGGTTCCTTCTAACTCTACAATCCTATGATTATTGTTATTTATTTTATTTATTAGATTTGTATACCCCCATTCACCTGAAGACCACACAGCAGTTCACAACATAAAAAACCAAAATTTAAACACAAAATACATAGCAAGAAAACAAACCAATAGCCCCACCTGCACCCCTGCCACAGTTTAAAAGGCCATACGTGATGCTAGAGAAAAAAATTTAGAAGAAGAAGAAGAGTTTGGATTTGATATCCCGCTTTATCACTACCCGAAGGAGTCTCAAAGCGGCTAACATTCTCCTTTCCCCTTCCTCCCCCGCAACAAACACTCTGTGAGGTGGGTGGGGCTGAGAGACTTCAAAGACTTGCCCAAGGTCACCCAGCAGCTGCATGTGGAGGAGCAGAGACACGAACCCGGTTCACTAGATCACGAGTCTACAGCTCTTAACCCCTGCATCACACTAAAGATATATATTGGAGATTCCGTGTTAGACTCCCTGTGGAGAGCATCCCACAAACGGGGAGACGTTTCTATCTCTTTTCCAGAAGTTTGCAGTCTGAACCCCCTTGGCTGCTTCTGGACCACTGCCTCTTCTTATGCAACCCACAACATTTCCATCCAGTAATCAGATGAGCAGTTGAGCGAGTCATAAGCAGAGGTGCTAGGGGAAGGGGAGCTGAAGAAGGGCTGCCCAGCAGGGGAAAGGGAAGGAAGAATTGTGACGTCCATCTGATCTGATCCATTTGCTTTCCTCATCCTTACTTCCCTGGTCTGAAGTTGTTTGATGTTAGAAATGCCATCATAATGATGGAAGCATGTGTTCACCTTCTCTGAATCGCTCCAGAGGCTATGCATGTGGCCTTTGTAACTTCTCCAAACTGCAATCCAAAGGGAGCTTCAGAGCTTAAGGAAATGGCAGGGCCACCACTGGATTTGCAGTCCTGCTGCTCATGCCAGCAGGAACAGCAGTAGAAGGGGGGCAAGAGGGGCAAATTGCTTCATGGGTGAAGCCATCATATGATGGTATCTGGCGTGACTTGGGCTCCAGACTGGCAGAGCAATTTGGATGTGCTGCTCTGTCATGATGCTCCCCTGGCTGAGGTTTGGAATGCCCCCATGCTGTGCTTGCGCCCTGCCAACACTCAGTTCTATGGACTTGAATAAAGTGTGGCAGTGAGAAGAGGAGTGGGCTGGATTCTCTTGGAGTAATCTCTCAGCAGAGGGTAGAATCAGAGATACTTCACACTTTTCTTCCCCTCCTCCTCCCCCCATCTCTTTTCCCTTGCTGAGTGATGCTACTCAGCTGGTTGAATCTTCCCTCCCCATGTCTCCCATGTGGACTGAAGCTTGGCGGGGGGGGGGTACTTCCATCAGCATTGTGGAAGAGGGAGAGAAGGTTTAAAACTTTTTGCTCCCTGAAAAGTGGTGTGGACTGCCTATTAGTATCCTAAGCCCCCACCTCATGGGGGGCAAGGAGGGAGCAGAGAGAGAGAAACAGGAACATTAAGGGTGAGAGCACCCAAAACCCTCCCACCAGTTCCACAACATCTTTGCCTGAGACAGGGTGACCTGTGACTCTTTAAGGTCCTTAATCAATTATAGGGTAGTGGTGAGAGTGTTGGACTAGGGATGGGGAGAGCAGGGTTCAAATCCTTCCTTCTCCATGGCACTCCTTGGGCAACATCAAGACACTCACTCTCCCGTCATCCAACCTACAAGGCTCCTTGGAGGAAGGGTAAAATATAAACATAATAGAAAGCAAATTGAATTTAATCTGTGGGGTCTAATCAGGGCTACAGATCTGAAGGAGGCAGCTAAACCATTGGGCCACTTCATATCAAGTCCCAGCTGTAATAGAATTTAGTCAGAAAATGGAAAACTAGAATTGAAGAGACCAGGTTGAAGAACACATATTTTTTATTGATTATTTGGTAGATACATTTGACAAATTATACAAACATTCCATGCATTAAAGAAGCAAATGATTCAGGACCCATCCGGGCTTTCCTGGTTTGCCTCTTCAGGAATGATACACAGAAATGGTTATATAATGAAAGATTAAGGAAACCTCAGAATCTACCATGTGGCAAAAAAGAAACCCTCCCATAATACATACCCCTGGCTTGTGCCAATATAGAGCAGGCAACAAGTCTCCAATAAGGAAAGTTAAACAAACAGAATGATACAATGGTCTGACCCCCCACCATGAATTTATAGCATATCTAAGTTGCATTATAGCATATCTAAGTTGCATTATAGCATATCTAAGTTGCAACATGAATTTATAGCATATCTAAGTTGCATTACATAATAATAAAGCAGCTTATTGCAACAAACCAGTGTCTACAAAAAGGGGACTGATGGTATTGCTTAATAGAAGTAATAATTTTACTTAAAAGGTGGTAAGACATTCTCCTCATAGGATTAGCTAACTTCACTGATTCTGCAAAGCATGCTGTGTACAAGGCTCAGCTTTGGTAGGGAAGCAGAAGCCTTAAATTTCAGGATCTCCTACTTCTGGGGTGCAGCCCACTGTGGAGGAAGCCACTTGGGCACCTCGGGAGGCGTGCCCAGGGGTTGGATGAGCCGCCGGCCAGGGCGTGGTGAGGGTGGGGTGAGCCCATCGGGGCGGCGCACACGGCGGGGCCTACGGAGTCTGCCTGACTCGTCCCACTCAACCATCCTACAGCCGGGGGGGAGGCAGCGGGCAGACTGTCTGGGCAGCATGGAGTTTCTGCGCTCCCAAGTCACCGTGTCTCTCCCAGGAGTGGTGACACCTGGGGCAGACTGCACCCCCCGCCCTCTGTCCCTGGGTCCAGCCGAGGGTATTTTGCCACCCTTGTTTGCCTGAGAGGGAGAAGGGTCAATTTGGAGTGAGGCAGGCTCTCTTGGATTCCAAATCCTTCTCCCATCCTTAGAGCCCTCAGCTTGGGGCTGGGCACTAGGTGCATCGCTGGCTGTAGCTGCAGGATCTCCACGGGGACCTGGAAGACCCTCTGCACCAACAGAGGACGGTGAAGCTGTAGTGGAGGCATTGGAAGAGCCAGGATGCTCACGGGGTCTCACGGAAGAGCGGTCCTCCAGCTCCAGCTCCTGCTCTCTTGCAGAGGTATTCCTACGGAAGTATCTTTTGCCTTTGCCCCAGAGGGCCCAGTAAAATATGGCAGCAACAAGAAGTCCTGCACAGAACCACGCCAGCTTCACTCCGGCTGAAACTGAAGAAAGATATTGATCAGTGCTTGTTCTGTTATCAATTTGCTCGATTGTTTTGCTCAACGGCACAAACTGGACTCTCTATGAATGGAGTGAGAGGTTTTTACCCAAAAAAAATCTGGGAGCGGGTATGGCTAGCATCGTTATGTAGACTATCTCATACCGCAACCATTCCCCCCCCCCCGCCCCCCGTGTCTCACTTCAGGAGTCAAGACTCCAAGACAGGAAAGGAAAGGAAAGCGTTTCCTAATAACTGGGGCGGCCTACACCGAAGCAAACTAGAAAGCAGTACACCTGAGGCAGAGTATCTCACACTGCAACCATTTTTTCGAAGGGAAGTAAACGAATGGAAAGGAAAGCGTTTCGAAGTAACTAGAGCCTGACTGTACTAAGCTGAGAAGACTCCCTGGGACAAATGTCCCTGCACGGGAGAGGCCTAGAAAGCAGGACACAGGGGGGAAATGTCCCCCCGCCCCCCGGTGTACAAAACTTGCCCAAGTCTTTCGGAGCTGCTTGCAGAGCCGCCAGCAAGCTAGTCCGTCCGTGCCAACGTTAAAAACCAAAGAATTTATCACAGCACCATAACGCGTCTTAGCGCAGCCTAAGACTGGGCCCACGCGACCCCCTTGAAGCACCTTCGAAGCCCGTCTTGCCCTCCCCGCAAGTCTTCTGCGCACTGGACTTCACCCTAATGGAGTTCCTGTTCCCAGCCACCCTTCCCAAGCGAAAACGCGCAGCCTACTTGGAGAGGCGAAAGGGGCACCGAAGGTGCTCTCCCCGTCGCATGCAGAATTAGGGGTAGCGCGAAGGTAGTGTCCGCCCGAGGTACTAAGAGATAGGAAAGGAAATGGCCGCCTTACTTAGCGCATGAGGCGGAGGGCACAGCTCTGGGCCGCCGTCGGTGGGGCGCGCAGTGGAGCCCTTGGCGAGCTCTTCGAAGGAGCAATTGCGCGTCTGCTCACAAGTCCCGCAGCAGAACTTGACTTCGGCGCCGTCGGGTCGCCCCGCGCACTGGAAAGCTTCCACCTGCGGCGGCTCCGTCCCGTACAGCCACTGAGCGCACGTTGATCCATTGGTCTTATTCAGCAGCAAGGGGTCTTCGGTGGGAGCAGGGGCCGTGCTCTGGGTCTTGCCACAAGACAGAAGGCGCAGCAGCAGCAAGAGGATGAAGAACAGAGCCAACTTCATGGCGGCGCAACTCCCAGCTGGGCTCACCTCGAGGAACCGACTCACTCTCTCCAGCAAGCCAACGAAGTCTGGCTGGCTAGTCTAACCCGCCCCACCCGGACAGGTCCGTCCCACTCAAGCGCAGCCAGTGAGCAGTGCTGTCCTTGGTATCAAACTTCCTCTAATAAGGCCGCCGTATCCGCTGGGGCGGCCCCGATTCCGGCCTCACAAGCGCCCCCTGCAGAAAGCCAGCTTACACTGGAAGACAGACCCTTGGTCTATCTCCCTAGGTGTCCTATCCGGCAACTCTTCTCCTGTACGGAGAGCTGGGGAGGTTTAGGGGCATCCAAACGCTCCCTTCCCGTGGCAAGTGGGCGCCAATAGCTCCAGAAGCTAGCTGAACCGGCTGACCTCGGACCATTCCCCCATCTCCTGCCCCGATTCCTGGGAAGCTGTCCTCTCGAGCCCACCCAAGCTTCCTCTGGAGTAACAACCACAACGTGCGTTTGTATTAGAAACAAACGCAGCTGGCGGATATTTGCTCGCAAGAACTGCTCCTTCTAACTCATCACTCTTTAAAAACAGCTGGCTCCGAGGCAGGAGCACACAGAAGTCTCCATTATTCCGAGGCGCTTCTTAAGGGGTAGTGTGGTGCAATGGTCAGAGTGCTGGTCTAGGAAAACCAGGTTCAAATTCCTGCTGGGCTATGAAGCTCAGTAGGGGACCTTCAGGCAGTCAGTATCTCTCAACCTAGTCTACCCTGCAAGGTTGTTTTGAGATTAGAACTGAGGCGGAGAGAACTACGTAGACTTATAGAACTGTAGAGTTGGAAAGGATAACGGGGGTCATCTAGTCTAACCCCCTGCAAAGCAGGAACTCTGCCTTTAACTCCTTGAGGTAGCAAAGCAAGTACATTAACTAAAATAAATGCATGCATTGAACACTTAGAAATCAGTACTGAACCAATTAGGACGGGCTCTCTTTCAAGCACATCTTCTACTTACTGGGAAGTAAGCACCATTCAAATCTTTGGCAATTATACTTAGGCTGTCCTCAAATATCTGAAGAGATGTCACATGCAGGATGCCGTAAACTCATTTACTATTATGTACAAGTAAGCAGTAGGAATAACTTTTCCATGGGAGGAGTGGACATAGGAGCCAATTCCTAGGGACCAAGGCCCTTTCTGCCTACTCCAGCAATAAAATATTTTAGGGGGCTACCCCCCCCCCCAGTTGATGGACGTTGTCATTCAAATGGTCTCTGTGTGCCACGTCTTCTGATTGGTTAAGCTGAATGGGTCTTAACTCGGCCCCCAAATATTTTATTCAAGTTGGCATCCCTGACAGTGAAGAAGATTACGTTGAATGGTGGTAATCTTTCACCTCTACAGTTCTCTCTATGAAAGTTCTCATCTATACTGCCATTTCCCGGATGACTCCCTCCCTCATTAGCCCATATTGCTTTCGGGTGCGAGCACATTAATGGCACTTTCTGAAGTCCTTGCTTCCCATTTGAACGAAGCTTAAGTGCGGGGCTTTGCATCTGATCACAAACCACTTTGGTTAGCCTCACCTGTATCTTAATCTCAGGATCTTGGGTTCAAGTCCCATTACACACTTGAGGTGTGTTCCCTACACCCCACAACAGAACTCAGCTGCAGAGAGAACGTTTAAGCAGGGGCGACACAAAGCTTTAGTCCTGGGTGAAGTCTTTGAGGGCACTATGGAGGCTCTGAGCCCATCAACCATTTTACTGTCTGGGCATCTCTCCTGCCCCCTCCTCTCCTTCCCAGGCACCCTCCCCTGCAACCCTGAGATTCCCCTTCACCCCCAAAGCTAAAAGAGGGAGCTCCAACCCCAGGAGGGAAACACCAGTGCCTTTTGGAGTTGCAGGTTGCTATGGAGGGCATGGGTGGGTGGGTGGGTGGGTGGGTGGGTGTCCCCTCAACCCCACATCCCCCACCACCCAGATTCCCTTCCTCTCTCGTAATCTTGCATAGGAGGAAAGATTAGCAGCGTGGGACGCCCTGTTGTCCTGCTCACCCCACCCGCAATGAGATGTAGGAGGCGGTGGACCCGCAGAGGGTTTTCCAGCCCCATTCTGCTCATTGCTATACCAGAGCTGCAATCCCACCAAAGTCCTCTCTACCCTAGTTATATTGGGGCTCGCTCCAGCATCCATCAGGAATATGGAATGCGTGATTGTGTTCCCTGCTGTAAAAGAATCAACGGGTGGTGGATATGGAATGCAGGCATCCAAGATGCCTGCGAGAGAGATGCCTCTTGCTGTTGCCCTAACCCAGGGGTTCCCAATTTTTTTCAGGCCACTGCCCCCTTGGTTCCATAAACTCCACCCCTGTGCCCCATTCCCTAGCCTACAAGAAGCATGAATCAGAATGGCAGTTTGCACAATCTAGTAAGGAAAATAACAACACAATAAAATTCATTTCATATTTATTCAAAATCTAATCTAATCGATTTAAATTATTCAACAAAATTGATTAACTTGATCCAGTGATACCAGCATTAAAATTATAATACTGTAGGTTGATATATATTACCCTGTGGTATGCCCTCCAATAAAGGAGATAAATAACTACACAAATTTTACAGGATGTCCGAAGGCAGTACAGGGAAGTTTTTAATTTTTGATGTTTTATTGTGTGTACCTGCTGTATTGTACCTGCTGGAAGTTTTCCAGAATGGCTGTGGCAACTCAGTCAGAGAGCTGGGGTACAAATAATAAAGTTGTTGTTGTTGCTATCTGCTAATATTGTAAAAAAAAAAAATGCTAACACCTTTTTTTACTTTTGTTATAAGCAATCTTATGTGAGGTGGATGAGGTACTGTACCTGTAGATGGGTTTGTATCTGGCTGACAGATCCAACTCAGAGTGCTCACTAATGGTTCATCTTCATCCTGGAAAAAAGTGACAAAAGGTGTTGCAGGGGTTCTATCCTAGACCCATTGTTGTTGAAAGTATTTGTAAATGGCTGTGATGAAGGAATTGTGGGGATACTCATCCAATTTGCAGATGACACCAAACTGGGAGGGGTAGCTAATGCCACAGAATACGCACTCAGGATTTAAGGTGACCTTAGCAGATTGGAGAACTGAGTCCAGACCAACAAAATGATTTTCATTAGGGACAAATGTCAGTTTCTATGCTTTGGCAGGAAGAACCAACTGCACAAACATTAGGATCGGAGACATCTGGCTTACTAGCTATTCCATGCTGTATCAACAGTATAGTATAGTCAAGGGAAGTAATAGTACCACTTTGTTCCAGACCACACCAGGAATACTGTGTCCAGTTTTGGGTGCCACAATTTAAAAGAAGATTTAACATGTGCAGAGGAGGGAAACAAAATTGATCAAGGGTCTAGAAACCAGCCTGGCGCTAGGAGTTGTTTAGAATGGTCTCCCTCAGGAGGTGGTGAACTCTTATTCTTTGGATATTTTTAAGCAGAGGTTGGATGGTCATGAGTCAGGGATGCTTTCACTGAGATTTGTGCATTGCAGGGGGTTGGACTAGATAACCCTGAGGTTCCCTTCTACAATTCCATGGTTCTATGATTGTACTTTTTATACCCTTTAAGAAAATATGTGTTGAGGTTTGCGGGGGGGGGGGGGGAGAGAGGGAGAGGGAGAATGCACATTTACCAAGTGAGGGCATGTATGAACTTACTTAACTGATTAATATATTTAATAAGTTTGTACACCACTTTTTGAAACCAAGTGCCCTCAAAAGGGCACATAAAACAAAAATACAGTAACTTGATCCAAGTATGCAGTAACCGAGTGCAGCAAAGTTGTGGTGTGTTTGTGCATATAGACCTTCATCCAGGGATGATTAACCTGTGCTGTTGAAGACAGGGCTTTTTTCAACAGGAACTCACCAGAACTCAGTTCTAGCCCCTCTCAGGTGAGCACCATTGCCATTCTAAGAAAAAAGGAGAATTCCAACACCTCTTTTTGTAGAAAAATAGCATTTGTTGAGGCGCACTGGCTAAAAGAATCCAAGTTTTATGCCCATGATACAAGCAGAGCTTGTATACCTTCTTCTGTACCTTCAAAACAGTTTAACCCAACGAGATGGGTTAGACTGTGAACTGGTCACTGGCCAAAGACAATACGTAACTAAAACTAATGATGAATCACACGCGTTTAAAATGGAAAACTGCACATGCTGCTTTAAAAATAAAAATAATCAAGGTTGGGGTGGAAAGTTGGCCTTATTTGAGGTCTTCTTCTTTTTGCATGGAAGTGGTGGCCTTATTTTGAGAACCACACCAGGACTCCCAGCCACCTTAACCTAACCATACCTCTTGAGCTTACTCCAGAGTAAACATGCATGTGCACTGCAGGGAACTGAACTCGATAAGCCTTGGGGTTCCTTCTAACTCTACAATCCTATGATTCTTGTTATTTATTTTATTTATTAGATTTGTATACCCCCATTCATCAGAAGCAGTTCACAGCATACAAAAAAAATTTAAACACAAAATACATAGCAAGAAAACAAACCAATAGCCCCACCTGCACCCCTGCCACAGTTTAAAAGGCCATACGTGGTTCTAGAGTAAAGTTTTTAGAAGAAGAAGAAGAGTTTGGATTTGATATCCCACTTTATCACTACACGAAGGAGTCTTAAAGTGGCTAACATTCTCCTTACCCTTCCTCCCCCACAACAAACACTCTGTGAGGTGGGTGGGGCTGAGAGACTTCAAAGACTAGCCCAAGGTCACCCAGCAGCTGCATGTGGAGGAGCAGAGACGAGAACCCTGTTCACTAGATCACGAGTCTACAGCTCTTAACCCTTGCATCACACTAAAGATATATATTGGAGATTCCGTGTTAGACTCCCTGTGGAGAGCATCCCACAAACGGGGAGACGTTTCTATCTCTTTTCCAGAAGTTTGCAATCTGAACCCCCTTGGCTGCTTCTGGACCACTGCCTCTTCTTATGCAACCCACAACATTTCCATCCAGTAATCAGATGAGCAGTTGAGCGAGTCATAAGCAGAGGTGCTAGGGGAAGGGGAGCTGAAGAAGGGCTGCCCAGCAGGGGAAAGGGAAGGAAGAATTGTGACATCCATCTGATCTGATCCATTTGCTTTCCTCTTCCTTAAGTCCCTGTTTTGAAGTTGTTTGATGTTAGAAATGCCATCATATTGATGGAAGCATGCATTCACCTTCTCTGACATCACTCCAGAGGCTATGCATGTGGCCTTTGTAACTTCTCCACATTGCAATCCAAAAGGAGCTTCAGAGTTTAAGGAAATGGCAGGGCCACCACTGGATTTGCAGTCCTGCTGCTCATGCCAGCAGGAACAGCATCAGAAGGGGAGGGGCAAGGGGGCAAACTGCTTCATGGGTGAAGCCATCATATGATGGCTGTGGCAGCTCAGTCAGAGGGTGGGGTACAAATAATAAAGTTGTTGTTGTCATCTGCTAATACTGTAAAAAAAAATTCATGCTAATGTCTTCTTTTTTCACTTTTGTTATCTTATGTGAGGTGGATGTACTGTACCTGTAGCTGGTTGACAGATCCAACTCAGAGTGCTCACTTATGGTTCATCTTCATCCTGGAAAAAAGTGACAAAAGGGGTGTTGAGGGGTTCTATCCTAGACCCATTGTTGTTGAAAGTCTTTGTAAATGGCTGTAATGAAGGAATTGTGGGGATACTCATCCAATTTGCAGATGACACCAAACTAGGAGAGGTAGCTAATGCCATAGAAGACAGACCCAGGATTTAAGGTGACCTTAGCAGATTGGAGAACTGAGTCCAGACTAAGAAAATGAATTTCATCAGGGACAAATGTCAGTTTCTACGCTTAGGCAGGAAGAACCAACTGCACAAATATAAGATGTGAACACTAGACTTACCAGTAGTATGTATGAAAAGGATTTGGGATCTTAGTAGATTACATGGTTAACGTGTGTCAACAATGTGGTGCAGCAGCAAAAAAGGCAAATGCCATTCTGTTCTGCATCAACAGAAGAGCAAGGGAGGTAGTAGTACCACTCTGTTCTGCATTGATCAGACCACATCTGGAATACTGTGTCCAGTTCTGGGTGCCACATATGCAGAGGAGGGCAACCAAAATGATCAACGGTCTGAAAACCAGCCTTATAATGATTGAGGGAGTTGTGTGAGAATGTTAAGGAAGGTAGGAGAGGATATGTTGTTGTGATATTCTCCCTCCTCACTCATGCTAGTGAGTAAACAGCAGAGCATGTTTCCTTTGTAATTTATTGTAAGAAAGTTGATGATTCATTAGAATCCTTTAATTAAGCAATCCAGTCTTATAATAATAACACAACACAGTCTTCTTTAAAAGTAAGAACAAAGTTTTACTCACGTTCAGTTCACAGCAGTCATCTGAAGGCAAGCTTTATCTTGTGGTTACAGTGAAAAGAATGCTGAGCTACATCACAGGCTTTCTGCTTGTGGGCTCCATCCTATGTGAAGATTGAGCCATGCGCTGGCTAAGAACCAGGAGAGTCCAAGAGCAAGAGTAAGAATAAAAGTCCAAGAGTCCAAGAGAGAGATGGTTGCGTGGCCAGCCCTTTTATCTGGTCAGCTAGGGTCATGCCCATCTACCTGGTCACACACAGGGGGAGGAAGCTCCAGAGCAGGTATAAGAGGAAGTCCTCCCTGTCTGGAGCCACATTCCCCCTGTGTGTCCATTCTAGGCAAAATGAAAATGTTGACTGCTCAATTAATAATGCAACCCACGTTACTTGCTGGCCAACATAGAGTTCCCCCCCCCCCCTCGCCAGTGTGCTGTAGGGGTTAATAGCGGTAGATTTGTAATCTGGTGAACCGGGTTTGCATCTCCGCTCCTCCACATGCAGCTGCTTGGGCTAGTCACACCTCTTTGAAGTCTTGGGCTAGTCACACTTCTTTGATGTCTCTCAGCCCCACTCACCTCACAGAGTGTTTGTTGTGGGCGAGGAAGGGAAAGGAGAATGTTAGCCGCTTTGAGACTCCTTCGGGTAGTGATAAAGCGGGATATCAAATCCAAACTCTTCTTCTTCTTCTTCTTCTTCTTCTTCTTCTTCTTCTTCTTCTTCTTCTCCCCCCCTCAGTTTGGGCATACCCAGAGAGATGAGTTTGCAAGAGACTTTTGGAACTTTTTTGCTTATACAAGTATTTCACAAAACAAAAGGAAAATCCCTACACTGTAGTCCAATATATGTATTTGTTAAAATGATTGTTTTCTTTATTTATTTATTCATTCATTCATTCATTCATTCATTCATTCTTATTTTTTAGTTTTAAAAATCACAGATTACAGGACTTGGGAAACGGATTTGCTGGGGATGGATATGAGTGCAAGGGCTTTCTTCTTTTCCACTCCTCCTTACAAGGCACTTCTAATGGAGGTGTACTCAGCTCCACTGTGGGCAATACTTTCATACAAGTCTTAGGACACTTCCCTCAGGAGTAAATCCCAGCTTACTAATCAGGTAATCATGCTTAGCATCATGCTAAGAATGCACATGGGAGATGAGCACTGCTGCACAATATTGAATCTGTTTACACAGAAGTAAGTCTCACTGAACTTGATGTTCCTTCCAAGCTTTAAACATGCTAGGATGCAAGGTCTTTCATTTATGGCCTCAATCTATGTATTTCTGCTCAGACTTACTTCAAGATGGCTTGCACCTGGCAGTTCCATGCACCTTACATGGAAGGAAGTCACAGTGAACTAAGTGCAACTTACTTCTGAGGAGACACGTCTCAGGCTCAGCTCTTGCAAGGAGCAAGCCTCGGACCACTGCTCAGGGTTTGCTTCTACTCAGCCAACATTTGTGCCCAGTTTTCCTAGCTCAGAGGAGCATATTTCCAATAAAAGACAGGCTGACAATGAGGGCTGTTAAGGCCAGTGAATCAGGACCATGTGCTTGGCTGATTCCTCATTTGGAGCAAAAATGCTCAAAGATGTTCTTGGGATTGGGCCAGCGCAAGTGAGATGAGTCTCATTTCCTGGCCTCATAAAAGACACTTCTGGGGATGGATAGACTTGGTTTGTATCCAAAGCTGGTTGAGTTTGCTGGGCTGGCCTTAGGAAGAAGCCTTTTTCTTAAGTTGTTTGCTCTTAGGTATGAGGAAGGTTCTTCTGTGCGCCCTGATCACGTTGCTAATGTTAGGGTGTGAGACTCAAGGTGAGTTATGCGGCGCCTGGAAACATGGGTCGGCGTTCCCCATGGGAGCTTCCTCATGCCCTGAGTGGGGAGATGGTGAGGACACCAAGTTCTGTTGTGGGACTTGCAGCTGACCCTACTGTTGCTCATTGCAAGAAGCTCGCTTACATCTTTGGGCTAATAGTATCCTTGCTGCTATTAGTATCCTTGCTAATCCTTGCTGCTAATAGTATCCTTGCGGGTGGCGCTGTGGCTTAAACCACAGAGCCTAGGACTTGCCAATCAGAAGGTCGGCGGTTCGAATCCCCGTGACGGGGTGAGCTCCCGTTGCTCGGTCCCTGCTCCTGCCAACCTAGCAGTTCGAAAGCACATCAAAGTACAAGTAGATAAATAGGTACCCCTCCGGCGGGAAGGTAAACGGTGTTTCCGTGCGCTGCTCTGGTTTGCCAGAAGCGGCTTAGTCATGCTGGCCACATGACCCGGAAGCTGTATGCCGGCTCCCTCGGCCAATAAAGCGAGATGAGCGCCGCAACCCCAGAGTCAGTCACGACCGGACCTAATTTACCTTTTACCTTTTACCTTTTATCCTTGCTGCAGCTATTGCATATAAAAACATTTTTTTTACCATTCTTATGAATTTCTGTACCCACCATACCCAATAGAAGGGCTTCTGGTTTTTTAACAAATGTATATTTCAACATTTGTTTTTATCTCATTATAATTCATTTCCCAGGAGTCCTTCACTTTCTTACATTCCCACCACATATGGTAAAAGGTACCCTCTTTTTCTTTACATTTCCAGCATTTGTTATCTGTTTTATATATTTTAGCTAATTTCGCTGGTGATATATACCACCTATACATCATTTTCATAGTATTTTCTTTCAATGCACTGCACGCAGTAAAATTTATTCCTTCTTTCCATAATTTTTCCCAGTCTTCTATTTGTATATTATGAACAATATCATTGGCCCAATGGATCATAACTGATTTAACTTCTTCATCTTTCAAATGCCATCCAATAATAATTTATACATTTTAGATAATATTTTAACCCTATTACTTAATAACTCCAGTTCAAATCTTGATTTTGTATACTCAAATCCATTTTTATTTTTATCCTCTTTAAACATTTCATTGACTTGACAATAATGCAACCAATCATTCACCATACATTTTACATATTCATATGGCTTTAATTTCTATTGGTTCTCCCTCTCTATTACTAGTTGCTCATAGGTGGCCCAGTTTTTCCTCATATTTATCTTTTTTATACTCATTGCCTCAAGTGGCGAGAGCCACCATGGTGTCTTACGTTCTAGTACATTTTTGTATCTACCCCACACCTCAATGACTTTAGAAATATGTGGTTTTCACCATTTGGTATCCATAGTTAGTTACCGCCATGCGTCCCAAATACATCATTGCAACTGGAGGCAAGTCTCCCTTCAGTAGAAGTACAGACTTGGCAAAGAACTCTTAACTTCTGGCTCCGCCAAAACTCAAACACCCCTGGTTTACTATCCCTAGTATTTCAAGACTCCCATAAAATTGCCTGGCTTAAAACCATGTATCAAAAACTTCACTCTTGTGGCCTATCCCCACAACACCTACTCACTATGGGCCCTACTAAAGCAAACAGTCTAACTGGTCAACGTCTAAAAGATATCAAGCATCAGAACAACCTGGCCACTATATGGAAATTCTGCCCTTGGTATGTTCATTTTCCACCTTTCCATTTTGATTCTCTGGCCCCATATCTGCACAAACTTATTAACCCAAAATACAGATGTGCTTTTACACTTGCAAGACTGGATGTTTTACCATCTGCAGTACTTATGGGTCAATTCCAAAAGATCCCGCCTGAGAAACGTTTGCCCCTGTGGAGACAATAGCACCAAAAAAGCGGCACATGTCCTTCTGTCTTGCACTCTCTACAAAGACCTGAGGAATGAGATAATCACCCCACTCATACTAACCAATCCAGGGCGCTCAACCACTGCCACAATGTCCTTTCTCCTATCAGATCAAAATGAGCAGATAACAGCAAAGGTTATTAGGTTCATAGCAGGGGCAATCAGAATAAGGGCCACTGACTGACTGCTGATTCAGGACTTTAAATTGTGCTCTTAGATCAAATTTCCCTTTCTGCATATACTGTAATGTTTTATTGTTGCTATGGCCATTGGCTAATGCGAATAAAGTTTTTACCTATCTATCTTGTAATCAACTGACATCACTTGTATGGTTAAAAGAAGTTTTGTAAGGAGTAATTTATAAATTATTGTGAAAAGAATTAAGAATAGATGTATTGGAAATTTGAGTTTATAGCAATAATTATAGAAATAAAATGCATAATTAGAAAGACTTTAGAAAACCATCATTTGAGGTTGAAGGAAGTCTTAGGCTGTGATAGCCAAAATTTTTGAAAAGATGTTTAAAAGTATGTTATTCTGGAAAATATGTGTAAAAACAAAACAAGAAAATACCCTTTTTTTAAAAAAAGGAAGAAGCTTGCTTAAACCAAACTCTCTGCAGCACCAAAGGACAGTGGGAAGGGATCCTTCTCCACGATGGATGGGAAGTGCTGAGAATGGTGTGGTGACTCCACCCTCCGTTGGTGGTAAGTTTGTGGGGGGAGGGGAGGGGGATCTTGGCAGCAAAGAGACACAACAAAACCTTGTGTGGATCAGGGAAATGAATCAGCTCTACATAGATGCGTTTTCATTTTGCATTAAATAGACCAAGTAATCTTCTAGATATAGAGTATGTTGCTCTGCTTACCCTAAGTTGTCTTTCATTTGTTTGTGAAAATTGCATGGGTGTGTTGTAAAGGTAAAGGTAAAGGGACCCCTGACCATTAGGTCCAGTAGTGGCCGACTCTGGGGTTGCGGCGCTTATCTCGCTTTATTGGCCGAGGGAGCCGGCATACAGCTTCCGGGTCATGTGGCCAGCATGACTAAGCCGCTTCTGGCAAACCAGAGCAGCGCACGGAAACACCGTTTACCTTCCTGCCAGAGCGGTACCTATTTATCTACTTGCACTTTGACGTGCTTTCAAACTGCTAGGAGGGCAGCAGCAGGGACCGAGCAACGGGAGCTCACCCCGTTGCGGGGATTCGAACCGCCGACCTTCTGATCGGCAAGTCCTAGGCTCTGTGGTTTAACCCACAGTGCCACCCACATCCCCTTGGGTGTGTTGTAAGCGCTGTCAATTCACTATACCTGCTGACTCCAGTTAAAACATTAGTTCAGGAGAGGCTATAGTGGGAAAGTGCACCTCCTTGCTGTTGTTTTCTCTCATGCCCTCTCTTCTTTTAAGCACATCAGTGCATTCATAGCGGGGTTGGATCCTCACATGCTACTAATCTAACTAGATTGCAGGGCAGTATATTAAGTGCATTGCCTTCAGGAATATAGGTCACACCTGCACCATACATTTAAAGCACTACTGCACCACTTAACAGTCATACTTTCCCCTGAAGAATTATGGGAAGTGAAGGTGAAGAAGAAGAGTTTGGATTTGATATCCCGCTTTATCACTACCCGAAGGAGTCTCAAAGTGGCTAACATTCTTCTTTCCCCTCCTCCCCCACAACAAACACTCTGTGGGGTGAGTGGGGCTGAGAGACTTCAAAGACGTGTGACTAGCCCAAGGTCACCCAGCAGCTGCATGTGGAGGAGCAGGAACATGAACCCGGTTCACCAGATTACGAGTCCACCGCTCTTAACCACTACACCACACTGCTGTTAGGAGACCTCTTACAGTGCTGGGAAATGGGGCATGTTTAAAAAATATTTTGTGGATCATTGTAAAAACATGATGTCTGTGGCAGCCTTTAAATAATTTCTGTGATACATCAGATAAGTACAAGGAAATACTTTATTCATGGAACTTAACAAAGATAACTGAAGTAATTAGTGTGTTAGGTTAACCAAGGTTTACAGGCATGAGAGGTTGACAGGAAGTTGTTAGAATCTGGAGAGGAGTGTGATACAGTGTAACAAAATTACAATTTTCTTTTTATTTTTGTTATGGATAACCTTGTTTTATGTTCCTTTTTTCTAATTTTCAATAAAGCATTTTAAAAGGGGGGGGGGAGTGCCAGTCCAAATTGGTTCAATACTGATTTATTGTGTTTGATGCATGTATTTATTTTATTTTATGTATCTGCTACATTTAATTCCGTTATTACTTAAGGAAGTTAAGGCAGTTAAATGAGTTCCTGTTTTGCAGGGAGTGGTCCCTTCCAACTCTACAATTCTATGATTCTACTTCATTCTCTCCACCTCAATTCTACCCTCGCAACAACCCTGCAGTGTAAGTTAGATTGAGAGATACTGATCGACTCAAGGTGAGCTTCATGGTCCAGTAGGAATCTGGTCCTCCTAGGCCAGCACTCTGACCACTACACCACACTGCCCCTTAAAAAACCTAACGGAACAATACAGGCCTCTAAGTGGTCCTGTATCGCATCTAGACGGAGCTTTCCTTGCCATCAAATATCTTCAAGCTCCGTTTGTTTGTAACTCAAACGTTTTGGCTGTTACTCCTGAGTAAGCTTGGGTGGACTCGTGAGGATAGCCCCCTAGGAATTGGGAAGGAAAGCAAATTCAGTTCGCTTCTGGAGCTTCTGGCGCCCACTTCCAACGAGGAGGGAGCATTTCGATGCCCCACCAGCACTCCGTACTAGAGCAGCTGCATTGAAGGCGCAAGCTCCCTGGTTCAATCCCCGGGCAGGGACGGGAATGCCCCACCCATCGACCCCTGTTTCGAAAGTCCGGAGAAGCGTTGCCGGATAGATCGATTAGGTGGATCGACCAAGGGTCTGGCTTCCAGTGTAAGCTGGCTTTCTGCAGGCGGCGCAGAAATGGGGGCCGCTCCAGCAGAGACGGCGGCCTTGCAGCCCTTATCAGAGGAAGTTTGCCACCAAGGACAGCGCCCGACTGACTGGCTGCGCTTGCGTGGGGCGGACTTGTGCGGGTGTGGGGCGGGTTAGACTAGCCAGCCAGACGTCGTTCGCTCGCTGGAGAGGTTCGGTTCCTCGAGGTGAGCCCAGCTGGGAGTTGCGCCGCCATGAAGCGGGCTCTGTTCTTCCTCCTGTTGCTGCCGCGCTTTCTGCCTTGTGGCGAGCCCCAGAGCACGGTCCCTGCTACCATCGAAGCCCCCCAGTTGCTGAACGAGACCAATGGATCGACGTGCGACCAGTGGCTGTACGGGACGGAGCCGCCGCAGGTGAAGGCTTTCCAGTGCGTGGAGCAGCGCACCGGCATCGAAGTTAAGTTCTGCTGCGGGACCTGCGGCCAGCCAAGCAATTGTTACTTCGAAAAGCTCCTCGAGGGCCCCACAGCGCGCCCTACCGACGGTGGCCTAGAACTGCTCCCTCCTGCACCTCCAGCGCCACGTAAGGCGGCTAGCTCCCTTGGCTTTATTAGCACCTCGACACTATCTGGGCCTCGGTCTGCATGCAAACCCGCCGTTCTCTCTCTTTTAGACACGGGTCCCCCATTCCCTGTCGGCTTCCCTTTCGGTCTATCGCTCTCTTCCCCGCCCTTGAACTGGGGATGCGGCTCAGAGGCTCCACTCGACGGGGAGGGCACCTTCGAAGCCCCTTTCGCCTCTGCAAGAAGGCTGCGCGCTTTCGCTTGGGAAGGGAGGCTAGGAACGGGCACTCCGGGAGGGAGGGTGGCTAGGAACGGGAAGTCCAGTGCGCAGAAGACTTGGGGGGCAAGAACCGCTTCGAGGGTGCTTCAAGGGGGTCGTGTAGGCCCAGTCTTAGGCTGCGCTAAGACGTCTTCTGGTGCTGTGAAAAATTCGTCGGTCTTTCACGTGCCTGAAGACTCTGGGTTGCCACGGGCGGACTAGCTTGCTGATGGTTCTGCAAGTAGATCCGAAAGACATGGGCAAGATTTGTACACGGGGTGGGGACAGGAAACTTTTCCCGATGATATCCGCAGTGTCCTGCCTTCTAGGTTGCTTCAGTGCAGGCTGCCCCAGTTACTACCAAACACTTTTCTTTCCTGTCTTGGAGTCTTGACTCCTGAAGTGAGACACGGGGGGGGGGGGCTTGCAGTATGAGATACTCCACCTTACGATGCTAACTATACCCGCCCCAGGCTTTCTGGGGGGGGGGGGGTTACAAATCCCTAGCTCCATTCCTAGAGAGTCCAGTTTGTGCAGTTGAGCAAAACAAGTGAGCAAATTGATAGCAGAACAAACACTGATCAATATCTTTCTTCTGTTTCAGACATGGACAGGCTGACCTGGTTTTGGGGAGGAGTTATTGCCAATGCGATATTTTACTGGGCTTTTATCCGCACTTGCAGAAGATTCTGGCGGAGGAAGACTACCCAAGAAAGACCCGTGGAGGGCCTTGAGCTAGACACCAGCTCTTCTGGGAGATCAAGTGATCATCGTGACCCCTCTGGTGCCTCCACCAGATTGGTTCCGCCATCGTCTGAAGGTGCAGAGGGTCTTGCTGCTGCGTCTGGCAGCGCACCTAGTGTGCAGCCCCAAGCTGAGGGCTCTGAGAATGTGACCATCATGTGGACAGGATTTGTCCCATTCCGAGTTGGTGCTACTTCTCCCTCTCAGCCAAAGCAGGGCCGCAAAAAGCGTCGGGCTAAGGCAAAGAAGGCAAAGAAGGCAAAGAAGGCAAAGAAGGCAAAGAAGGCAAAGAAGTAAGAGATCCTCCTCTCATTCAAAGGGTTAGGCTTCCCTGTCAAAGTTGAGTCTAGTACTAATCATCCACAGCATGCTTTGTAGCATCATTGAAATTGGCTAATCCTATGAGGAGGGTGTCTAACCATCTATTAACTAGAATTACTACTACTATTGGTAAAAAGGTAAAAAGTTAAAGGACCCCTAAACAGTTAACTCCAATTAAAGGCAACTATGGGGTTGCAGCGCTCATCTCACTTTTAGGCCAAGGGAGCTGGCCTTTGTCCACAGACAGCTTTCTGGGTCATGTGGCCAGCATGACTCAACTACTTCTGGTGCAACGGAACACTGTGACGGAAACCAGAGTGCACAGAAATGCTGTTTACCTTCCCGCCGCAGTGGTACCTATTTATCTACTTGCACTGCGTGCTTTCGAACTGCTAGATCGGCAGGAGCTGGGACAGAACAACAGGAGCTCACCCCATTGTGGATATTTGAACTGCCGACTTTCTGATTGGCAAGCCCAAGAGGCTCAGTGGTTTAGACCACAGCACCACCTGCGTCCTTACTACTGTTATGCAATACTGTCAGGCCCCTTTTTTTATTATGTATTGTCACTTAAATGTGCATTGGTTGTGCTATCAGTGTGGATCAGCCCCCCCCTTTTTTTCTTTTTTTTTCTTTTCCTATAGGTGGTTTGCTGCCTGCTATGTATTGTCAAATGTATCAATAAAAATGTTTGCTTCTCAACCTGGTCTCTTCAATTCTACTTTTTACTTCTTCTTTTTATTAAAGATTTTCTTGTTTTACAGAAGTATGTGTAATGTCTCTTGTATTTTTTCCATGTAGCATTTTTACAAATCAGTTTCATTTGTTGAGACATTGCGGGGGGGGGGAGGGGGGAAGATGGGTGGGGCTGGGGTTTGGTGGCGATGTTTCTATTCTGCTTAATGTATGTAGGGTTTGGTGTCAGCATTGCTCGTGTTGTTCATTTGTGTTTCTTTGATGGTGAGAGAGGTTGGGGTTGGCCTAGGGTGTGGTTCTTTGTTTGTGATTGGCTGTGGTGATCTTTGTTTTCGTGTGTGAGTGGGGTGGGTGGGTGTTTAGGATCAGGTTAGCCATATTGATTTGTATGCTGTTGGTGGATTCCAACTTCCAAATTTACTGGTGGAGTAAATTTGCAGCTGGGACTTGATATGATGTGATTCAAGGGTTTAACTGCGTCCATTAGCTCTCTAGCCTTGATTAGTCCCTACAGATGAAATTCTGTTAGCTTACTAATATGTTTATATTTCACCCTTCCTCCAAGGAGCCTTGTGATGTAGGTTAGAAAGTGAGAGAGTGATGGCCTGATGTTGCCCAAGGAGTGCCATGGAGCAGGAGGGATTTGAACCCCGCCCTCCCAATCCCTAGTCCAACACTCTCATTGTTACCCTATACAATACTTGATTAAAAACCCTAAACAGTCACAGGTCACCCTGGTGATTGACTCAGGCAAAGATGGTAGGCTGGCTTGTGGAACTGGTGGGGGGGGTCTTGGGTGCTCTCACCCTTAATGTTCCTATTTCTCTCTCTCTCTGCTCCTTCCTTGCCCTCCATGAGGTGGGGCCTTAAGATACTGAGAGGGAGCAAAAAGTTGTAAACCTCCCCTCCCTCTTCCACAATTCTGATGGAAGAACCCTCCCCACAAACATAAATCCACATGGGAGTCACAGGGAGGGAAGATTCAACCAGCTGAGGTAGCATCACTCAGCAAGGGAAAAGAGATGGGGGGGGGGAAGCGTGAAGCATCTCTGATTCTACCCTCTGCCGAGAGATTACTCCAAGAGAATCCAGCTCTTGTTGGCAGAAAGGTGGCCCACTCCTCTTCTCACTGCTACAGTTTGTTGAAGTCTATAGTGAAGTGTGTTGGCAGGGCGCAAGCACAGCATGGGGGCATTCCAAACCTCAGCCAGGGGAGCATCATGACAGCACAGACCAGCACATCCAAATTGCTCTGCCAGTCTGGAGCCCAAATCAGGCCAGATAGAATCATGACTTAACATCATCATCATCATTTTTTATTTTTATGCCACCTTTCCACAGTTAAAAAAACAATGCTCAAGGTGGCTTACAGCATAACAAGATTGACATAATTACAAAAGCAATAAACAATAACTAAACCACATTAAAAATACACAAACAAATGGGAAACAAATTCCAAATAAATCAAAATCCAGAACTAAGAATACAGCATGAATATCAAAGTTTAAAATGACATAGGTAAAAAATAACAGCAATTTAAACAAAAAACAAAGACAAAATAAAATGGAGCCCTCTGTGCCCAGCGGCAGCGGCAGCAGCAGCAGCAGCAGCAGCATTTCTTATAGGGCCGTCAGGCCCCACCATGGGAAAGGTGGTGAGTGGCAGGACTGGGGCCCTCAGGCGCTGAGCAGGGGAGTCATCCTGGGTGTCATCCGCAGCAGCTGTTCTTATTGGCCCGTCAGGCCCCTCCCTGGGCCAGGTGTTGAGTGGCAGGACTGGGGCTCCCAGGTGCTGAGCAGGGAAGGCCTCCTGGTTGTCAGCCGCAGCAGCAGTTCTTATAGGCTTGTCAGGCCCCATCCTGGGCCACATGTTGCGTGGCAGGACTGGGGCCCTCAGGCGCTGAGCAGGGGAGTCAACCTGGGTGGCAGCCGCAGCAGCAGTTCTTATAGGCCTGTCAGGCCCCATCCTGGGCCACGTTGCGTGGCAGGACTGGGGCCCTCAGGCGCTGAGCAGCGAAGTCCTCCTGGGTGGCAGCCGCAGCAGCAGTTCTTATACATCTCTCAGGCCCCGCCTTGGGCCAGGTGTTGCGTGGCAGGACTGGGGCCCTCAGGCGCTGAGCAGGGATGTCCTCCAGGATGTCAGCTGCAGCACCAGTTCTTATAGGCCTGTCAGGCCCCGCCCTGAGCCAGGTGTTGCGTGGCGGGACTGGGGCCCTCAGGCACTGAGCAGCGAAGTCCTCCTGGATGTCAGCCGCACCAGCAGTTCTTATAGGTCTCTCAGGCCCCTCCCTGGGCCAGGTGTTGCGTGGCGGGACTGGGGCCCTCAGGCACTGAGCAGCGGAGTCCTCCTGGGTGGCAGCCGCAGCAGCAGTTCTTATACATCTCTCAGGCCCCGCCTTGGGCCAGGTGTTGCGTGGCAGAACTGGGGCCCTCAGGCGCTGAGCAGGGATGTCCTCCTGGGTGTCAGCCGCAGCACCAGTTCTTATAGGCCTGTCAGGCCCCGCCCTGAGCCAGGTGTTGCGTGGCAGGACTGGGGCCCTCAGGCACTGAGCAGCGGAGTCCTCCTGGGTGTCAGCCGCACCAGCAGTTCTTATAGGTTTCTAAGGCTCCTCCCTGGGCCAGGTGTTGCGTGGCAAGACTGGGGCCCTCAGGCGCTGAGCAGGAAACTCCTCATGGGTGTCAGTTGCAGCAGCAGTTCTTATAGGCCTCTCATGCCCTGCCCTGGGCCAAGTGTTGCGTGGCAGGTCTGGGGCCCTCAGTTGCTGAGCAGGGAAGTCCTCCTGGGTGTCAGCCGCAGCAGCAGTTCTTATAGGCCTCTCAGGCCCCATCCTGGGCCACATGTTGCGTGGCAGGACTGGGGCCCTCAGGCGATGAGCAGCGAAGTCCTCCTGGGTGTCAGCCACAGCAGCAGTTCTTATAGGCTTGTCAGGCCCCATCCTGGGCCACATGTTGCGTGGCAGGACCGGGGCCCTCAGGCGCTGAGCAGGGAAGTCCTCCTGGGTGTCAGCTGCAGCACCAATTCTTATAGCTCTCTCAGGCCCCTCCTTGGGCCAGGTGTTGTGTGGTAGGACTGGAGCCCTCAGGCGCTGAGCAGGGGAGTCGTCCTGAGAGTCAGCCGCAACAGCAGTCGTTATAGGCCTGTCAGGCCCTGCCCTGGGCCAAGTGTTGCGTGGCAGGTCTGGGGCCCTCAGTTGCTGAGCAGGGAAGTCCTCCTGGGTGTCAGCCGCAGCAGCAGTTCTTATAGGCCTCTCAGGCCCCATCCTGGGCCACATGTTGCGTGGCAGGACTGGGGCCCTCAGGCGATGAGCAGCGAAGTCCTCCTGGGTGTCAGCCGCAGCAGCAGTTCTTATAGGCCTCTCAGGCCCCATCCTGGGCCACATGTTGCGTGGCAGGACTGGGGCCCTCAGGCGATGAGCAGCGAAGTCCTCCTGGGTGTCAGCCGAAGCAGCAGTTCTTATAGGCTTGTCAGGCCCCATCCTGGGCCACATGTTGCGTGGCAGGACTGGGGCCCTCAGGCGCTGAGCAGGGGAGTCGACCTGGGTGGCAGCCGCAGCAGCAGTTCTTATAGGCCTGTCAGGCCCCATCCTGGGCCACATGTTGCGTGGCAGGACTGGGGCCCTCAGGCGCTGAGCAGGGGAGTCGACCTGGGTGGCAGCCGCAGCAGCAGTTCTTATAGGCCTGTCAGGCCCCATCCTGGGCCACATGTTGCGTGGCAGGACTGGGGCCCTCAGGCGATGAGCAGCGAAGTCCTCCTGGGTGTCAGCCGAAGCAGCAGTTCTTATAGGCTTGTCAGGCCCCATCCTGGGCCACATGTTGCGTGGCAGGACTGGGGCCCTCAGGCGCTGAGCAGGGGAGTCGACCTGGGTGGCAGCCGCAGCAGCAGTTCTTATAGGCCTGTCAGGCCCCATCCTGGGCCACATGTTGCGTGGCAGGACTGGGGCCCTCAGGCGCTGAGCAGGGGAGTCGACCTGGGTGGCAGCCGCAGCAGCAGTTCTTATAGGCCTGTCAGGCCCCATCCTGGGCCACATGTTGCGTGGCAGGACTGGGGCCCTCAGGCGCTGAGCAACGAAGTCCTCCTGGGTGGCAGCCGCAGCAGCAGTTCTTATAGGTCTCTCAGGCCCCTCCTTGGGCCAGGTGTTGTGTGGTAGGACTGGAGCCCTCAGGCGCTGAGCAGGGGAGTCGTCCTGAGAGTCAGCCGCAACAGCAGTCGTTATAAGCCTGTCAGGCCCCGCCCTGGGCCAGGTGTTGCGTGGCAGGACTGGGGCCCTCAGGCGCTGAGCAGGGAAGTCCTCCTGGGTGTCAGCCGCAGCAGCAGTTCTTATAGGCCTGTCAGGCCCCGCCCTGGGCCACATGTTGCGTGGCAGGACTGGGGCCCTCAGGCGCTGAGCAGGGAAGTCCTCCTGGGTGTCAGCCGCACCACCAATTCTTCTAGGTCTCTCAGGTCCCTCCTTGGGCCAGGTGTTGTGTGGCAGGCCTGGGGCCCTCAGGCGCTGAGCAGGGAAGTCCTCCTGGGTGTCAGCCGCAGCAGCAGTTCTTATAGGCCTGTCAGGCCCCATCCTGGGCCACATGTTGCGTGGCAGGACTGGGGCCCTCAGGCGCTGAGCAGGGAAGTCCTCCTGGGTCTCAGCCGCAGCAGCAGTTCTTACAGGCCTCTCAGGCCCCATCCTGGGCCACATGTTACGTGGCAGGACTGGGGCCCTCAGGCGCTGAACAGGGAAGTCCTCCTGGGTCTCAGCCGCAGCAGCAGTTCTTATAGGCCTGTCAGGCCCCGCCCTGGGCCACATGTTGCGTGGCAGGACTGGGGCCCTCAGGCGCTGAGTAGGGAAGTCCTCCTGGGTCTCAGCCGCAGCAGCAGTTCTTATAGGCCTCTCAGGCCCCGCCCTGGGCCACATGTTGCGTGGCAGGACTGGGGCCCTCAGGCGCTGAGTAGGGAAGTCCTCCTGGGTCTCAGCCGCAGCAGCAGTTCTTATAGGCCTGTCAGGCCCCATCCTGGGCCACATGTTGCGTGGCAGGACTGGGGCCCTCAGGCACTGAGCAGGGAAATCCTCCTGGGTGTCATCCGCAGCAGCAGTTGTTATAGGCCTGTCAGGCCCCGCCCTGTGCCACATGCTGCGTGGCAGCACTGGGGCCCTCAAGCACTGAGCAGAGACGTCCTCCTGGGTGTCAGCCGCAGCAGTTCTTATAAGCCTGTCAGGCCCCGCCCTGGGCCACAAGTTGCGTGGCAGCACTGGGGCTCTCAGGCTCGGAGCAGGGATGTCCTCCTGAGTGTCAGCCGCAGCAGCAGTTCTTATAGGCCTGTCAGGCCCCGCCCTGGGCCACATGCTGCGTGGCAGGACCGGGGCCCTCAGGCGCTGAGCAGGGAAGTCCTCCTGGGTCTCAGCCGCAGCAGCAGTTCTTATAGGCCTGTCAGGCCCCATCCTGGGCCACATGTTTCGTGGCAGGTCTGGGGCCCTCAGGCGCTGAGCAGGGAAGTCCTCCTGGGTGTCAGCCGCAGCAGCAGTTCTTATAGGCCTGTCAGGCCCCATCCTGGGCCACATGTTGCGTGGCAGGACTGGGGCCCTCAGGTGCTGAGCAGCAAAGTCCTCCTGGGTGTCAGCCGCAGCAGCAGTTCTTATAGGTCTCTCAGGCCCCTCCTTCAGCCACATGTTGCGTGGCAGGACTGGGGCCCTCAGGCGCTGAACAGGGGAGTCGTCCTGGGTGGCAGCCGCAGCAGCAGTTCTTATAGGCCTGTCAAGCCCCGCCTGGGGCCATGTGTTGCGTGGCAGAACTGGGGCCCTCAGGCGCTGAGCAGGGAAGTCCTCCTGGGTGTCAGCCGCAGCAGAACCTCTTATAGGTCTCTCAGGCCCCTCCCTGTGCCAGGTATTGGGTGGCAGGACTGGGGCCCTCAGGCACTGAACAGGGGAGTCATCCTGGGTGTCATCCGCAGCAGCAGTTCTTATAGGTCTCTCAGGCCCCTCCCTGGACCAGGTGTTGCGTGTCAGAACTGGGACCCTCAGTCGCTGAGCAGGAGAGTCGTTCTGGGTGGCAGCCGCCGCAGCAAATCTTATAGGTCTCTCAGGCCCGTCCCTGGGCCAGGTGTTGCGTAGCCGGACTGGGGCCTTCAGGCGCTGAGCAGGAAAGTCCTCCTGGGTGGCAGCCGCAGCAGCAGTTCTTATAGATCTCTCAGGCCCCTCCCTGGGCCAGGTGTTGCGTAGCAGGACTGGGGCCTTCAGGCGCTGAGCAGGAAAGTCCTCCTGGGTGGCAGCCGCAGCAGCAGTTCTTATAGGTCTCTCAGGCCCCTCCTTGGGCCACATGTTGCGTGGCAGGACTGGGGCCCTCCGGCGCTGAGCAGGGGAGTCCTGCTCAGCACATCCAGATTGCTCTGCCAGTCTGGAGCCCAAGTCAGCCAGATACCATCAAAAGTTGGGAGCCTTCTCCCCTCTCTTGCACGTGGTGGCAAATGCTCATTGGATTCTTGGCACTCACTCAGGGTCTGTATTTCCTTGGGGAATAGAGACACAGCTTTTAGAAATATGGTTTATTCACCTATTTACAGCTTTAATCTTTATATAGAGAGTCCAAAAGTTACAACATGGTCATTTTAAGAGGGCTTGTACGCCATTGAAGTGTAGCCGTGGAATCTATGACACCTCTTCCAGCCAGCCTGCAGCAATCCTACCCATCATGGATCCCAGCCCTTCCTGCTTCTTCTTCCTAGTAAGCCTTGCTCAAAACTCTCTTTTCCTGTCACCTCACACCCAGTTACCCTGACAACCTTCCAAACCAAGTCTCTGTTCACACCTCAGGAAAAGGGGAAGGACAGTTCCCTTCATTGCCAATTTCCCTCAATGATCCTGTATTGTTCCTTAATGGTCTTAGGTTGGCCAGGTCATTTTGCATAGGCTACTGTCAACTTTTCCCTTTTCTTGCGAGGAATCCTGTTCAGAATAAGGGAATTTCCCTTTTTAAAATGGAAACATTGACACCTATGATCAGGAATTCTTCTGCAGCTTCAATTCTCACTTCATGTCTATGATACCGTGTTTTTCGCCCCATAGGGCGCACTGGCCCATAGGGCACACCTAGTTTTTGGGGGGGTGGGAATAAAGGGGGGAAAATTATTTCCCCCCCAGGCGCGGGGCTGGGGCAGGGGAAGCCCGAGCTTTCCCCAACCCCAGCCCCCAGAACAGGCTGCTATCCACAAGCCTAGGGAGCCGGCGGGAAGTCTCGCCGGTCTCCCCAGGCTTGCGGGTATCTGCCCAAAGCCCGGGGCGCGCTGCTCAGCATGCCCCAGGCTTCAGGATGCAGGCTGCTATCCGCAAGCCTAGGGAGCCCGGCAGGAACTCCCGCGGGCTCCCAAGGCTTGCGGATAGCTTCCTGAAGCCTGGAGAGCGAGAGGGGTCGGTGCACACCCCTCAGCGAAAGCCTGCATTCGCCCCATAGGACGCACACACATTTCCCCTTCATTTTTGGAGGGGAAAAAGTGTGTCCTATAGGGCGAAAAATATGGTAATAAAAAACCCTACCATTTATTATTCTAGGGTTTTCAAGGGTTTAGGGGTGTCCTCCAAAAAATCAAATATGATGCCAGTGGGATTGTCTCAGCCCTCACCCCTGAAGCAATTTGCCCTTTTACCCCTCCCCACCCCTCTTCCCTTCTGCTGCTGTTTCTGCTGGCATGAACAGGGGGACTTTGTGGCTTAGGGCCCTCATGTTTACAGGACTGTCTCTCCTGGTATGCCCCGCAGAGGACCTTAAGGTCCATGAATAATCATAATTTAGAGATCCCGGGCCCTAAGGAAATCAGATTATCCTCCACCAGGGCCAGGGCCTTCTCAGTGATTGCTCCGACCTGGTAGAATGCTCTGTCCCATAAGACCAGAGCCCTGCAGGATTTAACTTCCTTCTGCAGAGCCTGTAAAACAGAGCTATTCCACCTGGCTTTCAATTTAAACTTAGCCTGATCTTTTATTCCCCTTCCTTCCCTCCCTCTCCCCTTTTTATGAAGATTACCCGCTCTGGGATCCCACAGCTAATTCTCCCCTGGTCTCCTTGCTGGCCCAAATAGGACTAATTTAGCCAGCTAGCCCTGGTGATCATCTAATGTTTATTGGATGGATTTTCCCCCTAAATTGATTTTTGAATTCTGAATTTATTGTTATTCATGTTTTATACTGTATTTTATGCTGTTTTTTGTTGCATCAAATAAGTGTTTTAAATTTGTTGTTAGCTGCCCTGAGCCCGGTTTTCTGAACCAGGAAAAGTGGGGTATAAATAAAAATTTATTTATATTATTTATAGGACTGCAAATCCAGTGGTGGCCCTGCCATTTCATCAAGCTCTGAAGCTCCCTTTGGACTACAGTGTGGAGAAGTGACGCAGGCCACATGCATAGCCTCTGGAGTGATGTCAGAGAAGGTGAATGCATCCTTCCATCAATACGACGGCATTTCTAACATCAAACAACTTCAAAACAGGGAATTAAGGATGGGCAAAGCACTATAGTGGTATTATTTGCATACAAGTCTAAAGAGCTGGAAAAGTTAATACTGGTAACACAGAGCATCTCAACAACAATATATACGATATACAATATCTTTATTGTCATTGTCCCATGCAGAACAATGAAATTGAAAAACTACATAAAACTACATAAAAACTACATAAAACTACGACAAAACTACATAAAACATTAAAAAAACCCTAAAAACCTCTAAAACCCCATTTTAAAATACACTATACTATAGAGACCCCTTATGCTGCATTTAGAACCAGAATTGCATTTGCGTAGAAACAACAAAATGTGCAAGTTAAGTCACTGAAAACACTGTTAAACTTTCATTTTCTCCTTGCAAAGAACAAAGAAGCACCCAAGTGCTTGACATAGTCTACAGTGATTTATGTGGTGGAATGAATGTTCACTCATTGGGGAAGAGTAAGTACATATTAATATTTCTCAATGGCTTTTCAAAATATTGTGTAGCATATTTTCTCAAGGAACACTGGCTGTTCCAGAAATACCTTGCCATGGCACAGAACAAGTTCCAGAGAAAGCCAGCTATTCTGATGACTGACAGTGGGGGTCAGTAGGGTTCAAACAATATGGAAACTCTCCTAGGAAAAGAGGAGATTAAGCATGTTCCAAGCGTTCCTTCCACCCCACAACAGAACTCAGTAGCAGAAAGAAAGTTTAGATCCATCATGCAGATGAAAAGGTGCATGTTAAAATATGCATCTCTACCCCAGTGCATGTGGGGAGATGCAGCAGGGATTGCAGTGAATCTCCAGAACAGATTGCCAGAAAAAGGGAGCAAAACTCAAACCTTTTGAGCTTTGGCATGAGAGAACTCCCAATCTGTTAACATACATGTATTTGGAACTGGAAGAAAAGGCTACAAAACTATGGATCTGAAAACAGGATTTCAGCTCAAAACACATGGATAATTCTATGAACAGAGTAAGGATGACACAAGAGGAAGTGTTGTTGACTTCTCTAAGCAATCAGAAGAAGAAACACAAGACCTAATGTATGTGGGAATGTTAAAGAAGCTGGGGGGGTTATATTGTTGTGATATTCTCCCTCCTCACTCACGCTAGCGAGCAAATAGCAGAGCACGTTCTCTTTGCAACTTATTGGAAGAAAGTTGATGATTCGTTAGAATTCTTTAACTAAGCAATCCAGTCTGGTTTGTCCAGTCTGAATTGTTCCTGGTAAGATTCCCCATTTCCCCCTCTTAAAATAATAACACAACACAGTCTTCTTTAAACATAAGAACAAAGTTTTACTTACATTCAGTTCATAGCAGTCATCTGAAGGCAAGCTTTATCTTGTGGTTACAGTGAAAAGAAGTCTGAGCTACATCTCAGACTTTCTGCTTGTGAAGCTTGAGCCATGTGCTGGCTAAGAGTCCAAGTGTAAGAGAGTAAGAGTCCAATAGTCCAAGAGTAAGAGCTGGTTGTGTGGCCAGCCCTTTTATTTGGTCACACAGGGTGGGGGAAGCTCCAGAGCAGGTATGATAGGAAGTCCTCCCTGTCTGGAGCCACATTCCTCTGTGTTTCCATTCTAGGAAACAGGAAAATGTTGTATTGACTACTCAAGTAATAATACATCCCACAAAGTGTTTGTACACCAAGTGGACAATTTTCTTACGTTCTTGCCTCTGTTGAGGACTTTGTTGTTGCCTTGGTCGATGATAGAGATTGCATACAGGTTGTGAAACATTTAAGCAAGGATATGGAGGTCAAAGAACTAGGAAAGATCTTGTACAATCTAGGAATCAAAGTTGAGAGAAAAGAAGATGGTTCTTTTCTTGTAAGTCAAAAGCAGAAGGTTGCTGAACTGATTGGCAATCTTGAGATGCAAGAAGCACATCTAGTTGCCACACCCATGAACACTGACTTCACAAAGAATCAAGAGGATTCAATTCTTTGCCTGACAACAATAAATACAGGTCAGCAATAGGTAGACTTACACCTGGCCACAACCTGCAGACTGGACATAGCCAATGCAGTGGGAATTCTATGCAGAATGGTGAATGCTCCCACTGAACATTACTGGGTGGATGTGAAAACAGCAGTTTCCTATCTTAAAGGTGTGGGAATGCTGAATCCACCAAAAATACTCAACTCTGAGCCCCATAACCCTTTGTGGGAATGTTGAGGATAGTAGGGGAGGATAGTAAAGGGAAAGGTACCCCTGCCCGTACGGGCCAGTCTTGCCAGACTCTAGGGTTGTGCGCTCATCTCACTCTATAGGCCGGGAGCCAGCACTGTCCGCAGACACTTCCGGGTCATGTGGCCAGCGTGACAAGCTGCATCTGGCAAGCCAGCGCAGCACATGGAATGCCGTTTACCTTCCCGCTGGTAAGCGGTCCCTATTTATCTACTTGCACCCGAGGGTGCTTTCGAACTGCTAGGTTGGCAGGCGCTGGGACCAAACGACGGGAGCGCACCCTGCCACGGGGATTCGAACCGCCGACCATGCAATCAGCAAGTCCTAGGCGCTGAGGTTTTACCCACAGTGCCACCCGCGTCCCTAGGAGAGGATATATGGGTTAAATATTATCCTTCCTCACTCAAGCTAGTGAGCTAGTAGCAGAGCACATTCCCTTATACGTAGCAGGAAGCAACCATATTTTTCGCTCTATAAGACGCACTTCCCCCTCCTAATAAGTAAGGGGAAATGTGTGTGCGTCTTATGGAGCGAATGCAGGCTGCGCAGCTATCCCAGAAGCCAGAAGAGCAAGAGGGATCAGTGCACACTGATCCCTCTTGCTCTCCTGGCTTCAGCGATAGCCCCGCAAAGCCTCCTGAGCACAGCTGGAGTGCTCCTGCCTCTTCGCCCAAGAGGCTTTGTGTTGCTTTCTTGTTTCTTGTTTTCCTCCTCTAAAAGCTAGTTGCGTCTTATGGTCGGGTGTGTCTTCTGGAGCGAAAAATACGGTAGTTGATAGATTCATTAGAAACATTTGAGTTAGGCAATCCAGTCCGGCTTGGGGTGCAGTATCACTATGTACATGAGGCCATTCCAGATGGACTTGTGGAGTTGGCTTCAGGGGTGTCTTACCCATAGAGGCTAATGGCGCAGGGCGCCAGGGTGCCAAGTTCTGGAGGGTGCCAGGGAAGAGGCGGAGGCTGGACGCGGCGCCTCCCGGCATCAGCTCACCACCCTTGCCCACCTCCACCATGCTGCACCGAAGCAGCGCTGTGCCCAGAGCCTCCACCTGCAGTGGCCACCATGGCACGAAGCGGCCAGCTGAGCCGGGAGTCGCCGTGTCCAGCCTCCGCCTCTTCCCCACCAGAGGATCTGCCCTCCAGCCGCTGCCCGCCTCCTCCAGCCCCGCAAACCTGGGCGCAGCACCATCCTCCCTAAAAAAGGTCAGCAACTCTGGGAGACGGGAGGAGGGCAGAGGGATCTTTGCATCACGGCGTCAGATATGCTTAAGACGGCCGCCCTGATTGGCTTGTTGCCACACAAGAGAGATGACTGCAGGTATCCTGACCAAGCCTCTACCGAGATACAGTTTGCAGAATGTTTGAGTGAATATGAGTTTCTGGGTGGTTTCATAAAAGTGTATATGAATGTATGTTGTTTTGCTTGAGAAGGGGTGTGTAGGATATTTACAATGCAGTAAAAAAAAAATCATATTTGCTAGATAGGCACATGATAGGAGCTGAAGAGAATTTGGAGCTCACAGATATTTCCTGTAAGTTTGCTAGAGAGAACTGTGAGAGCCACTTCTACTGTGCCCTGTCGGGGGGGGGGGCGTAACCATATATAAACTCATTGCCAAGGCAAAAATGTGAGAACATCTGCCTGTCTGGGCTCCATTGCTCAGACACCACCTTAATCTAGACTAAAGTAGGTCTAAAGCTGCTGTATCTCTTACTCATCAACAAATATTCTGAGTAAATAATTGTTATTTTTACCTTTTCCAATATAATATGTATGATTATTGTTTTAAAGGAGAGGGGAAAGACCAAGATAATCCAATCTGCTTTACAGCATCCTGGATTACTTAATCTAAGAGGCTAAAATTAACCAATCTAAGGTTCCCTTTTAATCTGCAATGTGATGCACTCTTCTGAATTCACAAACGTGACGAAGGATAATATCTAATAAATACATATTCTCCTACCATCTATACACATGTCTATATTTCCGAGGTAATTGTCTCAACGGTCTAACGGCTTCTCTTGTTACAAAGTTATAGCTACCATTTACCTTTAATTTGAATCCATAAGTTTGGATCCTACCCTCTAGAAAAGCAGAAAATGAGCTTGCACCATCGTGCATCCCTTCAGACATCCGTTCAGATATTTGAATACAGCCCAAGTAATTGCCAAAGATTTGGATGGTGCTACTACCCAATAAGTAGAAGATGTGCATGAAAGAAAGCCAGGATCCAGTCCAATTTGGTACAGTACTGATTTCTAAGTGTTCAGTGCATGTATTTATTTTATTTTTGTATTTCCTAGATTTGAATCCTGTGTTACTTCAAGGAGTGAAAGCATCGTTCCTGTTTTGCAGGAGGTTGGACTAGATGACCCTCGAAGTCCCTTCCAACTCTACAATGATATGATTCTACATAATTCTCTCCACCTCAGTTCTACTCTCACAACAACCCCTCAAAGTAGGTTAGATTGAGAGAAACTGCGTCAAGGTCACGGGCAAGCAGGGATTTGACCCTGGACTTCCTAGACCAGCACTCTGACCATTGCACCACACTACCCCTCAAAAAGCGCCTCTGAACAATGGATTCGTCTGTGTGCTCCTGCCTCGGAGCCAGCTGTTTCTAAAGAGTGGTGCGTCTAGAAGGAGCAGTTATTGCGAGCAAATATTCGCCAGCTCCGTTTTTGTTTGTCTGTTTACTTCTAATACAAATGGGGGTTGAGGCTGTTACTACTGAGGAAGCTTGGGTGGGCTCGAGCGGATAGCCCCCCAGGAATCGACAGGAGATGGGGAAATTGTCCAAGCGCATCAAGAGCCTCTTCATTCGACTTCTGAAGCTATTGGCACACACTTCCATCGGGGAGGGAGCGTTTCGATGCCCCTAAACCCCACCAGCTCTCCGTACTAGAGCACCTGCGTCGAAGGCGCAAGGTCTCCGGTCCAATTCCCGGGAGGGCGGGAATGTTCCACCCGCCGTCCCCCTTTGAAAGCCCAGAGAAGAATTGCCGGATAGCGGAGAGAACACCCAGGTAGATCGACCAAGGATCTGGCCCTCCGTGTAAACTTGCTTTCTGCACGGGACACCTGTGCAGCCAGAATCGGGGCCGCCCCAGCGGATACGGCGCCCATGCAGCCTTTATGAGAGGAAGTTTGATACCGAGTCATTGTCTCTGACTGGCTGCGCTTGAGTGGGACGGACCTGTCCGTGTGGGGCGGGTTAGACCAGCCAGGCAGACTTAGCTTGCTGGAGAGAGTCGGTCAGTCAGTTCTTCGAGGTGAGCCCAGCTGTGAGTTGCGCCGCCATGAAGTGTGTTCTGCTCTTAGCTCTTCTGCTGCTGCGCCTTCTGCCTTGGGGCAAGACCCAGATCGCGGTCCCTACTCCCAACAAAGACGCCCGGCCGCTGAGCGAGACCAATGGATCGACGTGCGCCAAGTGGCTGTACGGGACCGTGCCGCCGCAGGTGGAAGCTTTCCAGTGCGCGGGGCAACCCGACGGTGCCGAAGTCAAGTTCTGCTGCGGGACCTGCGACCAGACGCGCAATTGCTCCTTCGAAGAGCTCGCCGAGGGCTCCCCAGCGCGCCCCACCGACGGCAAACGGGAGCCGTGCCCTCCAGTGCAATGTAAGGCAGCCACCTACTTTCGCATCTTTTGGCACCTCCGGGGGACACTACTTGAGCCTCATAGGCGTAGCCAGTATTTTTGTTAGGGGGCGCAGACCTCAGATTTGTTATTATTTGTATTAATTTTGATTAATTGGGGAGGCAGCTGTCCCTGGGGCCCCTTGGCTGCGCCCATTGTGCGCCTCATTCTGAAAGCGAAACTACTGCTTTCTCTTTTTTGGACATGGGTCTCCCGCTCCCCTTTCGGTCTATTTATGTCTTCCCCGCTCATGATCTTGCGGTGAAGCGCAGAGGTGTACACTGGACGAGGAGAGCACCTTCGGTGCCCCTTCCGCCTCCCCAAGAAGGCTGCGCGCTATCGCTTGGGAAGGGTAGCTGGGAACGGGAACTCCATTAGGGTGAAGTCCAGTGCGCAGAAGATTTGCGGGGAGGGCAAGAAGGGCTTCGAAGGTGCTTCAGGGGGGTCGTCTGGGCCCAGTCTTAGGCTGCGCTAAAACGTCTTAAGGTGCTGTGAGAAATTCGTTGGTTTTTAACGCGCCAGAAGACTCTAAGTTGGCACGGACGGGCAAGATTTGTATGGGGGCGGGCGGGAATTCTCCCAACGAAGTCCAGGGTGTCCTGTTTTCTAGGTTGCTTCGGTGCAGGGACATTTGTCCCAGGGAGTCTTCTCAGCCGAGTGCAGTCAGGCTCCATTAAGGATATTGACTCCTGAAGTTAGAGATGGGGGAAATTGTTGCAGTGTGAGATACTTTGCCTAAAGATGCTAGCCATACCACCCCTCTCCGGATTTTTGGTTAAAATCCCTTGCTCCATTCCTGGAGAGTCCAGTTTGTCCCGTTGAGCAGAACAATCGAGCAAATGGGTAGCAGAACAAGCACTGATCAATATCTTTCTTTTGTTTCAGACTGGCTGTTGGTGACCGTTTTTTGTGTTGGAGTTCTTGCTACTGTGATATTCTACTGGGGTTTTTACCGCCCTTGCAGAAAATTCTGGCTTACGGAGACAGTCACCTTTGAAGTACCAGAGGAGATCGAGGGAGAGACCGGCTCTTCTGTGAAACCCCGTGAAACCTACACCAGATTGGATCAGCTATTGCCTGTTGGTGCACTGGGTCCTCCAAGTCTCCATGACGGTCCTGCTTCTACCTCCAGCGATGCCCCCAGTGTGCAGCCTCCAGCTCCCCCCAGCAATGCCCCCAGTGAGCAGCCTCCAGCTCCCCCCAGCAATGCCCCCAGTGAGCAGCCTCCAGCTCCCCCCAGCAATGCCCCCAGTGAGCAGCCTCCAGCTCCCCCCAGCAATGCCCCCAGTGAGCAGCCTCCAGCTCCCCCCAGCAATGCCCCCAGTGTGAAGCCTCCAGCTCCCCCCAGCAATGCCCCCAGCGTGAAGCCTCCAGCTCCCCCCAGCAATGCCCCCAGCGTGAAGCCTCCAGCTCCCCCCAGCAATGCCCCCAGCGTGAAGCCTCCAGCTCCCCCCAGCAATGCCCCCAGTGTGAAGCCTCCAGCTCCCCCCAGCGTGAAGCCTCCAGCTCCCCCCAGCAATGCCCCCAGTGTGCAGCCTCCAGCTCCCCCCAGCAATGCCCCCAGTGTGCAGCCTCCAGCTCTCCCTATCAATGCCCCCAGTGTGCAGCCTCCAGCTCGGATGCCTGGGAATGTGGCCGTCGTGTGGTTTTCAACAGGACTTGTCCCAATTCGGATGGAAACTCCTCCCCCGCAGCGGAACCGGGGCCGCCGAAGACCCCTGACTCGCCCCGAAAACTAGGAGATCCTTCTCTCAGTCAAGGGCTTGGGATTCCCTGCCAAAGTAGAGTAGCTTGATAAGCAGCATGCTTTGTAGAATCAGGGACTGCAGAAGAAATTAGGCAAATTATCAATAAAAATGTGTGTTTTTCAACCTGGTCTCTTCAATTCCTGCTTTTCATCTTCTGATTAAATTTGCAGCTGGTACATGATATGTTGTGGCCCAAGGTTTAGCTGCCTCCATTAGATCTGTAGCCCTGATTAGAACCCACAGATTAAATTCAATTTGCTTTCTATTATGCTTATATTTTACCCTTCCTTCAAGGAGCCTTGTAGGTTGGATGGTGAGACAGTGAGTGTCCTGATCTTGCCCAAGGAGTGCCACGGAGAAGGAGGGATTTGAACCCTGCTCTCCCCATCCCTAGTCCAACACTCTTGCCACTACCCTATACTTTGTTGTAATAAGGTGTTTTTATCATTATGTCATGTGCTTAAAGTATGCATTTAAAGTGCACTGAAAAGCTTGTTGTGGCTCAGCATGTTGCATCACTGTGTTTGACTTTTCCTATGGGAGGCTTGTTACCTGCTCTATATTGGCACAAGCAGGGGGTCTGTCTTATGGGAGGGTATTTTTTTCTTTTGCCATATAATAATCTCTGAGGTTTCCTTAATCTTTCATTGTATAACCATTTCTGTGTATGACTCCTGCAGAGGCAAATCAGGAAAGCCCGGACGGGTCCTGAATCATTTGCTTCTTGAATGCATAGAATCATGTTTGTATCATTTGTCAATGTATCCACCAAATAATCAATAAAAATGTGTTTTTTGCAACCTGGTCTCTTCAATTCTAATTTTCCATCTTCTGACTAAATTCTATTGCAGGTGGGATTTGATATGATGTGGCGCAGCAGTTTAACTGCCTCCATTAGATCTCTAGCCTTGATTAGCTCTTGAAGATGCAATTCTATTTGCTTTCTATTCTGTTTATATTTTACACTTCCTCCAAGGAGCCAGTAGGCGAGACAGTAAATGTCCAGATGTGGCCCAAGGAGTGCCATGGAGAAGGAGGGATTTGCTCTCCCCATCCCTAGCCCAACACTCTCACCACTACCCTATACTTGATTAAAGACCCTAAACCAGCGGTTCTCAACCTGTGGGTCCCCAGGTGTTGTTGGACTACAACTCCCATCATCCCTAAACTCTGGCCTTGCTAGCTAGGGATGATGGGAGTTGTAGTTCAACATCATCTGGGGACCCACAGGTTGAGAAAGACTGCCCTAAATAGTCACAGGTCACCCTGGTGATTGTCTCAGGCAAAGATTGTAGGCTGGCTTGTGGAACTGGTGGGAGGGTTTTGGGTGCTCTCTCTCTCTGCTCCCTTCTTGCCCCTCACAAATAACCCAGAGGTGCAGTTTAAATAAAAGCACACCTTCTACTCACATAAAAACACCAGGCAGGCCCCACAAATAACTCAGAGATGCATTTTAAATAAAAGGACACATTCTACTCATGTAAAAACACCGGAGCAGGCCCCACAAATAACCCAGAGATGCATTTTAAATAAAAGGACACATTCTCCCGGACCATCCATGGGCCAGATTGAGAAGGCAATTGGGCCGCATCTGGCCCACAGGCCTTAGGTTGCCTATCCCTGCCCTAAACAGTCACAGGTCACCCTGGTGATTGTCTCAGGCAAACATTGTAGGCTGGCTTGTGGAACTAGTGGGAGGGTTTTGGGTGCTCTCACCCTTAATGTTCCTGTTTCTCTCTCTCTGCTCCCTCCTTGCCATCCATGAGGTGGGGCCTTAGGATACTGATAGGCAGTTCACCCCACTTTTCAGGGAACAGAATGTTTTAAATCTCCCCTCCCTCTTCCACAATTCTGATGGAAGTAACCCCCCCCCCCCCAAAAAAAAGCTTCAGTCATCACGGGAATCATGGGGAGGGAAGATTCAACCAGCTGAGGTAGCATCACTCAGCAAGGGAAAAGAGATGGGGGGAGGAGGAGGGGAAGAAAAGCGTGAAGCATCTCTGATTCTACCCTCTGCTGAGAGATTGCTCCAAGAGAATCCAGCTGTTGATGGGAGAAAGGTGGCCCACTCCTCTTCTCCCTGCCACAGTTTATTTAAGTCTATAGCACTGTGTGTTGGCAGGGTGCAAGCACAGCATGGGAGCATTCCAAACCTCAGCCAGGGGAGCATCATGACTTAACAGAGAAGCACATCCAAATTGCTCTGCCAGTCTGGAGCCCAAGTCAGGCCAGGTACCATCATATGATGGCTTCACCCATGAAGCAATTTGCCCCTCCCCTTCTGCTGCTGTTCCTGCTGGCATGAACGGCAGGACTGCAAATCCAGTGGTGGCCCTGCCATTTCCTTAAGCTCTGAAGCTCCCTTTGGATTGCAGAGTGGAGAAGTTACAAAGGCCACATGCATAGCCTCTTCACCTATAATGCCTAGTAAAAAGGCTTCTGGTTTTTTAACAAATGTATTTTTAAACATTTTCTTAAGTTCATTATATATCATTTCTCAGAAAGCCTTTACCAATGTACATGTCCACCACATATGGTAAAAAGTATTCTCTTTCTCTTTACATTTCCAACACAGTTTAGAACTTGTTTTGTACATTTTAGCAATTTTATTTGGGGTTAGATACCAATGGTACATCATTTTCATATAATTTTCTTTCAACGAACAGCAGGCAGTAAATTTTATTTCCACTTTCCATAACTGTTCCCAGGATGAAAATTGGATATTACAGTATATCCAAAGTCTCCAGCCCAGTCTTGATCACGATCTCAATGGGACAGAGAGCCCATGGTTTGCATTCACCCCAAGCGTCTCAACTAGTGGATATTAGAAGTGGATATTATCACATTATGCTGCTTGTGGGTTCAGCACCACTCATTCAGGAAAGCTTTTGCAAGCCTACAAAAATAAATTCCTGTTATCAAAATGCCAGCCTATATCCCTTCCCACACTTTAGTACAGATCTACCTTTTTCAAGAGGAAAAACAATAAGTTAAGAAAGTCTAACACCAATGACCTTTTTTGACACGCCAGGGACCCATTGCAACATTAAACCCTCGAGTGGGGACATTCTCTAGTGCACTCCTGACCCCCTGCCTTCCAGTACACCACCTTTGGCAAGCCTAATGTGAGACCTCCTCTTAGCCTCCTCACTCCACTTCATAGGCCATTCTTACCAGGGACAGGCCCTCCTGCTCCCTTGCCAGAGGCAAAATGGAAGTGTGAACTCCACTGAAAAGAGGGGACTTCCCACTGCAAAATATACTTAGAATGCACACTTGTGCAAAGGCAGATAGTCCTTTAATAATATGATATTACTCAGAAGCAGTTCTGAAATGGGTCTCCTAGTTGTATATGGTTACAGACCAGTGGTATCCGTTTCTGCTCAATGATTTTAATGGTGCTTATTTCAATGGAAGTGAAAGAAGCACATAGAATCATACACTGGCGGAGGAACAGGGGTGTGGAGGGAATGCACCGCCCCCGGCACCACTATTCTGGTAGGGTGCTATTGCGGCACCCCCCTGACATGTGTTGTAAACCCCCATGTGTGCCGGGTGCTACGCCCCCACAGGTGGCACGCCACACCCCCAGAATGTGTGCCACGCCCCTGCGGGCAGCGCCACACCCGCAGGATGCACGCCACGCCCCCGCCTGCTCTCCGCCCCCGGTAACGGAGCATGCAGCTTTGCCCCTGGAATCATATGAATCAGCCGGGACCCTGTGATTATCATCTGAGGCCCTTCTTTGTGTGCCTCCTTCACAAGAGGTCTGGAGGGTGGCCTTTTTCTGCATGGCTGTCCATGGCTCACCTGGGGCCTGCCATACGCATCTTTAGGTGCCAGGAAAAAACATTTCTCTAGGGCCAGGCCTCTGGCTAATAAAACATTCTATGGCCTTTTAAACTGTGTGTTTGGGACAAGGGTTATTGGCTTGTGTTTTTTTCAGTATTTCGTGTTCTCATTTTGTATTTTTATGTTGTGAACTGCCTTTTGATCATTGAATGAATAACTGAATACAAGTCTAATAAATAATATAAATAACTAGAATCATAGGATTATAAAGTTGGAAGGGACCCCGAGGTTCATCTAGCCCAATCCCCTACAATGCGCATGCATGTTTACTCTGGAATAAGCTCAAAAGGTATGGTTAGGTTAAGGTGGCTGGGGGCCCTGGTAAGGTTCTCATAATAAGGCTACCACTTCCCACAAAGTCAGATACAAATGTGATCCTTTTAGCCAAGTGCTTCATGACTCAGTATATCTTATCTTCAGAGTAAGCGTATGTTGGCTGTTAGCAGTTATGTGCTTGCTTCTGAACTAGTTGAAACAATCTGGAGCTGGCATACCCCCACAAACCTGGGCCAGAGTTGAGATAATTCTCAGATTCAGCCTCTTTTTTGTTTTTGTTGGCAGAGAACTGTTCAGAAGAGAAAGAGCCATCTGCAAAGGCTTCCCAGTTTTTGGAATCATTCAGTGGCCCATATTTAAAGATCTATGTTGGGACTTGCATCCTAACCTGCTGCTTCTCATTGGAAGAGTCTCATATAGGTCACCCTTGATGCCCTGCCAAAGGCAAGCCATCAGTGCCTGTGAGGTGCCTCAATCACCATGGCAACATGGGAAAGGGCCTTTTTTGCAGCGGCTCCCTGCTTCTGGAATGCTATCCCGAGGGAGGCTTGCCTGGCACCATAATTTATCTCTCTATCTCTATCTCTATCTCTATCTCTATCTCTATCTCTATCTCTATCTCTATCTCTATCTCTATCTCTAGGCCCCCAGCAAAAACATCCCCTCATAACCAGGCCTTTGGACTTCAATAATCTGTAGCCTTTTAGAAATGGGCAGGATGTTTTATGTATGGGCATAGGCCGGGGGGGCAGGGGGGAAGCTGCCCCCTGCCTACCTTCCCAACATAAAGCCTGCCCCCTCACATGTTTTAACGTATTTCTTTTTCCTATTGGTTTTGATGTCTCTTTGTTAGGGATGTCTGTCTGGCTTTAAATTGCTTTGGAATACTCTGGGTAAATACTAAGAAATTCATATTCAATAATAATAATAATAATAATAATAATAATAATAATAATAATATTTCCCAAGCTGGCATGGGTGGTCAGCATTATTCTGCTTACAGCACTGCAGCTCCTTTGGAACAGAAGGAAAAAGTGGCAACCTTGTGGATCTCAGAGATCAGAAGTGGAGAACGGGCCTTCCTCTTGTCACTGGACTACAGCTCCCATAAGCCCTGACCACTGATAATGCTGTCTGGGGATAATAGGAGTTGGAGTTCAACAACACAGGCTAATCATCCTTGGATGAAGGTCTACTGAATAAATGGCACAACTTCGCCGCACTCTGTTACTGCACACTTAGATCAAGTTATTTTTCTTCTTATGTAAACCCTTTTGAGAACACTTGGTGATAAAAATAGATATATAAACTCTTTAAATAAATTGATAGGTTAAATAATAATACCTGCACTCACTTGGCAAATGCAGTAGACTAGGGTTTCTGCTGATCAAGTGGGCTGTGCTCTCCTTCTTATGCTTTTAAGCGGAGTGCAATCTCTAGACATTGCTAGGTGATGATACTTACCTTCATCTGGTGTTGTTAGTTAGTTTAAAATTTGTGAATCACAGGGTTAATTAAAGGCAGAGGAGTATGACTGGCCATCTCATTTGGGTCTTGCCTGCCACATCAAGTAAAACCTTGCTATCATGATCTAGCAAGCAAGCCACATCTTTCACATCTCTTCTGGCACAAGGCTTTCCAATGGATTCGGTTCATCCATCCATTTGACACTCAACTCTCTAGCACTCTAATGTAATAAAGGGATATCACCATTGTCACTACATATGCAGGGTGTTTCCTGTTCAAAATTATGGTCTCTCTCTCAATGACACTCTCCCTAGTTTTTCTATTCCCCACAAAACATGGAATAGGCTCAGTCCTCATTGGGTTGTTGTAAAGAATGGAGTGCCTCTCAAAAAAAAAAAATTCCCCTTTCACTTTTATTTTAGGTGGACTTAGATTATCTTTTCCTGTTTTATGTTTCCCTCTTAACGGGGAAATCACTCTTAGGCTGTTTAGTAAACAAGGTTTACTCACTTATCAAAGTCTTGTCACTATTTAACAGATACAGTAGTACCTCTAGATGCGAACGGGATCCGTTCCAGAGCCCCATTCTCATCTAGAAGCAAACGTAACCCACGTCTGCACGTGCACGGGTCACGTTTCGGCGCTTCTGCGCATGTGCATGATGTCATTTTGAGCACCTGCGCATGCGCAAGCGGCAAAACCCAGAAGTAACGCACTCCGTTACGTCTGGATTGACGCGGAGCGCAACTCGAACACGCTCATCCCGAAGCACATTCAACCCGAGGTATGACTGTACAGTGATGAAAACCAGGAAGGCAATAATCTTTAAATGTTACAGATACCCACAGGTAAAGGTAAAGGGACCCCTGACCATTAGGTCCAGTTGTGACCAACTCTGGGGTTGTGGCGCTCATCTTGCTTTATTGGCCGAGGGAGCCGGCGTACAGCTTCCGGGTCATGTGGCCAGCATGACTAAGCCGCTTCTGGCGAACCAGAGCAACGCACGGAAACGCCATTTACCTTCCCGCCGGAGTGGTACCTATTTATCTACTTGCACTGGCATGCTTTCAAACTGCTAGGTTGGCAGGAGCTGGGACCGAGCAACGGGAGCTCACCCCATCGCGGGGCTTCGAACCGCCAACCTTCTGATCGGCAAGTCCTAGTCTCTGCGGTTTAACCCACAGAGCCACCCGCGTCCTTTACACATACCCATAGTCCCATTCAAAATTAAGATTGGTCTTTGGGGGAGAGCAAAGATATGTTTTCCCCATCACAGGTAGGAAAAAGAGTGTGGTGATAGGAAGAAGTAGAGATTAAATTTCCCTTTCCCGCCACAAAAGTTTATAGGATGTGACATCATAGAGTCCCCTGTTTGCAACTATCTAGCAATCATGCATTTGTGATTTGGCAGCAAATTCTCCCACAAAACCCTTCTCAGGAAACCATTACATTGCATACCCAATTTTATTAAACTACCCAGAGTCCCATCTTAACTCAAAGGTTCTAGAAACTGTCTCTTGGTAGAGGTTTCATGAGAATACAGTGGTGCCCCGCAAGACGAATGCCTCGCAAGACAAAAAACTCGCTAGACAAAAGGGTTTTCCGTTTTTTGAGCTGCTTCGCAAGACGAATTTCCCTATGGGCTTGCTTCGCAAGACGAAAAACGAAAACGTCTTGCAAGTTTGTTTCCTTTTTCTTAACACCGTTAATACAGTTGCGACTTGACTTCGAGGAGCAACTCATAGAACGCAGTGTGGTAGCCTTTTTTGAGGTTTTTGAAGACTTTGGTGATTTTTGAAGCTTTTCCAAAACTTCTTTTGCAGCCATTTGGTAAGTTAAACTTTTAAAACTTTTTTGGGGGTTTTTGGATTTTGGGTTGGGGTGTTTGGAATTCAGGGACTTGGTGTTGGGGAGGGGTTTGCAAGAATCTGGAAGCTTGTGTGTTTTTCCCCCTGCATTTTTATGATTTTCTGTGACCATTGGGCCACTCTGCTGTTTTTTAAAAAAATTTCTGGATTTGAATTTCTGTGTGGTGGGTGGCTGGGGGAACAGTTGAGGAGGGGGTTCTTCAGCAAGAAGCAAAGAGTGGAAGAGGAACCTTCTTCGAGTTGTCCCCCAGAGTCTTAGAAAATGTACTGTACACTTTGTTGATTTTTAAATGTTTTTCTGTCATGTTTAGAAACTTAATTTATTGTTCCTTCAATTTTTGAAATGCTCTTTACAGTATGTGTGACTTTAAAGAGCACTTAATAAACTCTTGTTGTACCAAATTTGGCTTTGTTTGGACTTTTTTTGACCATAGGAACGCATTAATTGAATTTCAATGCATTCCTATGGGATTTCGTGCTTCACAAGACGAAAAATTCGCTAGACGAAAAAACTCACGGAATGAATTAATTTCGTCTTGCGAGGCACCACTGTATAAGCAGTCATTTTCTTGGTATGCAATAGGTCAACTCAACAAGTCTATTCTGGATCGCCTCATGTACCAGTGGTACTTTATTTTGATACATTTGGTTATCGAGTGGAACTTCTCACTGTGTGTTCACTTCAAACAGCTCTGGATGTCTTCCGTCAGTTAAAATGGCTTCTCTCAAACCAACACAAAGTCCTCAGTCAGTTGATCATTACAGGCAAGCTTTCTGCATGCCCCTATAGCAGCTACATATTCAGATTCTGTGGAAGAAAGAGCTACACAATTTTGTTGATAACTGCCCCAGCAAATGGGGCCATTTCCATACCTAAAAACATAACCACTGTTGACTTATAGTCTTCAGTGTCCCCAGCCCAGTCAGCATCATCAGTGCAGGATTGCTGTCTGCTGGCAACTTAAGCTTACACTTCATAGTTCTTTCAGAGATCTGGCAACTCATTTGACACCTGTCCAGTCCTTATCAGTGGGAGCATTTATTTTCCTTCTAAGGATTCCCACTGCATCTATGATATCTGGTCTTGTAGTCTTGAAGTACCCACCTCCCCGCCCATCCAAGGCTAAGGACTTACCCAATGCCTAAACTGCCTAAGTTGTTATGATTGCTATGAGGTAGGCAAAACCCTTAGGCCATAGCCAATTCACCTGCTAGGTAAATTCCTACCTGATCCTGAATATGGCGACCACTACTACCATAGCAAGGCCAATCAATAAGTGAAATGCAAAGCTGATGGAGTCGGTGGGTGGATTGATGCAACGAGGAGAGCTAGGTGCAGGGGGCTGGTGTGGGCAATTTAAATACCCAGGGAGCGAACTGAGGGAAGCCTGGTTGCTCCATCAGCCCCTCCCCCCACAGTGTGCTCAGCCCTCTGAGCCAATCTGCCATTGACTAATTGAGCAACTGGCACAGAGCTGAAACTCACACCCCAGCTGGGATTAACTCCCCAATGCCCAGCTCTCCTGTGTTCTGTGGATGAGTGGACTTATCAAGTACAGAGGTTTCCCTCTTGCTGACCTGTACTGGTTGTTGACAGGCAATAAATAGTTCAGATTCAACTTGATTCTTAAGATTAGAAAATCAGTGGCCATAAGTCTGGCAACAGGATGGTTTAAGACTGTCAAGTGACCTTCTGCTTCTGGCTTAGAAGGAATGATCCATCTTTCTCCCTTTCAATTTGGTTCCCTAGATATTAGGAGACTTTTCCAAGTTCTTTTTAAAAAACAAGTTTTAATTGAAGCTTTTTCATAATGCCATAAAATAAAACAACCTAATCTAAACAAAAACAAAGGGAGAAAGAGAAAAGACAATACCAAAGGTAGAACAAAAGAAAAGTGGAAGGAAAAGTAAATAAGAGAAGAGGGGGAAAATTAAAAGGACTGCTGATTCTCTCTATGTAAGTTACATACAAAAAATATTCAAAATATTCGCCCTAGAATAACACTCAACTGATCTACTTTCTGTTAGGCAATATTTTCCCTATTTTCAAAACCAAACAGATTAATTCATTTTCCTTTCTACACAAAAAGGCCAAAAGGGGTTCTCTAATTATGAATGGACGTCCGCAATAGTTTTTCCTCTGATCGAACATAGCAACATTGTCTGCAATGACTTCAACAATCATTCCTCCATATTCAACAATAACAAGCCTTCCCATCTTTGTCTACACAAGTCTCTCTGCTGTGATCATTCCACGTCCTAAAAGCCTGTTTCAGTCCATATAGCCCCTTCTGAAGCTTACATACTAAACAGGCTTCACTGGGTTTAACAAAACCCTTGGGCTGTTCCATGTAGATCTCCTCATGCAAAAATGCAATCTTAATGGCAATGTGCCTCACTTCCATATGCTTTGAAATTGCTGTGCTTAAAGTGTTCTGATAGTTGTGTGACTACAGGAGCAAAGGTTTCCTCACAGTCTTCTCTATGCTTTTGCAAATAGCCATTTGTGACAACACTTGCTTTGAAGCGTGGAACTTCCCTTCTACACCTTGTTTTACTTAAAAAAATCCATTTTCTGCCTATCTCCCTCTTTCCAGGAAGTCAGTCAGTAAGGATCCAGATCTTTCTCTGGTGCACTGCATCTATTTCTTCCTGCTCAGCATCCTTTGATGGCTAAGCTTCAGTGGCTGGCATCTGCTCTCTCTCTTCCCAAGTAGAAGGCTCTAGGGATTGTGCAGATCTTGCGGTCTAGGAGAATCTTGGTGGTTGCCCAGATAAATTTGTGAACATCATTCAGCTCCTCCATGATAATATGATAGCAACAATCGCAGATAACAATGGCTCTCAAAGTGAACCATTCACAGTGGGATCAGATGTTAAACAGGGTTGTGTTATCACCACAGCTCTATTCATTATTTTCATTGCCATGATCCTACACTTTGTCAAAGGGAAACTCCCCACTAGAGTAGAAATCATATATCAAACAGATGGAAAGCTCTTTAATCTGAGCAGGCTGAAAGCAAAGAGTAAGTTTACCTTAACTTCTGCCATAGAGCTTAAGTATGCTGATGACAACGTAGTGTGTGCACGCTCAGAGGATGACCTCCAAACCACCCTAAATATCTTTGCAGAAGCTTACGAAAAGCTTGGCCTATCGCTCTACATCCAAAAAACCAAAGTGCTGCACCAAAAAGTACAAAATAACCCTTTTGCAGTGCCACAAATCCTACTCAATGGTTTAACGTTGGAAAATGTTAATCACTTCTCCTACTCGGGCAGTTATCTTTCTACAAGGGCCAACATTGATGCCGAAATCCAGCATCGCCTGAGCGCTGCACATGCAGCTTTCTCCCGATTGAAGTGCAGAGTGTTTGAGGACCGGGACATTCTCAGGGGAACCAAAATGCTTGTTTACAAAGCTATTGTACTGTACTACCAAACTTATTGTATGCTTGTGAAACATGGACCACTTATAAACGCCATCTCCAGCTCCTTGAAAGATTCCATCAACAGTGTCTCCGAACATTTTTACTCATCACTTGGGAAGACAGGCGAACTAATACCAGTGTACTGGAAGAAGCAAAGATCACCAGTGTTGAAGCCATGATTCTTCAACATCAACTTTGTTGGACTGGTCATGTTGTGCGGATGCCTGACTATCGTCTTCCAAAGCAGCTACTCTATTCCAAACTTTCAAATGGAAAGCATAATGCTGGTAGTCAACAAAAGAGGTTTAAAGACTGTCTCAAGGCAAATCTTAAAAAATGAAGTATAAACACCAACAATTGGGAAACACTTGCCTGCGAGTGCTCCAATTGGAGAACAGCCTTTACCAAAGGTGTCATGGGCTTTGAAGACACTCAAACACAGGACACAAGGGAGAATCATGCTAAGAGGAAGGCACGCTTGGCAAATCCACACCATGATCAACTCTCACCCAGAAACCAATGCCCCCACTGTGCAAGGACATGTGGATCCAGAATTGGCCTCCACAGTCACTTACAGACTCATTGTTAAAACCCTGTTTATGGAAGACAATTTTACTCAGCTATGAGTGATCACAGGAGAAGAGAAAGAGGAGGAGGAGGAAGCAGCTAGGATCCTGACCCTCTGCTTCTACTTCCTCTTCATGGCTCCATCTGGATGCTGTGACAATAGGAAACAGATCTGGACTGACATACAGTGGTACCTTGGTTTATGAACTTAATCCGTTCTGGAAGTCCGTTCTTAAACCAAAACCATTCTTAGACCGAGACGTGCTTTCCCTAATGAGGCCTCCCACCACCAGTGCCCTTCCACTGTTTGTATTCTGTTTTTAGACCAAGGTAAAGGTCTCAAACCGGGACACTATTTCCAGTTTTGCAGAGTTTGTAAACCAAATCGTTCTTAAACCAGACTGTTCTTAAACCGAGTTACCACTGTACAGTATACCTGTTTGGGGAAGCACCCAAGAGCTTGGGATTCTTCCTCTGGTTGCTCAGAAAGATCTATTGCAGTTCCTCTCTTATCAGCTTTGCACCATTCATCAAAAGGAACTACATGTCTTACTTACACTGATCTCTCCCATCTTTAAGTCTAAAATTCTGTATCCTTTGCCTCCAGAAGCATATCCTACCACGATTCCTAGTTCTGCTCTGGAGTCTGGTTTTTGCCTATGGGGGGGTCACATATGTTCTTGCACGCCAAAGTTCAAAAGGTGAGTGTTATGGGAATGTTGTGGGTAGCAGGAGAGGATATATTTATTAATATTATCCTTCCTAACTCACGCTAGCAAGTTTCTTCATATAGCAGAGTGCATTCCCCTATTACACAGCAGGAAACTGGTTACAGACTCGTTAGAATCTCTTAAGTTCTATTATTCCTGGTTAAAATCCCTCAAATCCCTCCTAAAAGAATAAAGACACAACAGTCTTACTCGTAAGTAACCAAAAGAAGTTTATTCACGATTAGCACAGTGTGATCCCTGAAGACAGGCTTAAGGCTTGAGGTTACAAATAAGTACAAATATCTCCCATATGGGAGATAACCCAAGTACTGCTGGCTGAGAGCCAACAGTGTAGTCCAGGTGAAGCAGGAAACAGGCAGGACAAAAAAGAAAGAGGGGAAGAAGGGAGGTGGCTACGTGACTTGGCCTTTTACCAGGTCTGGAAAGGTCATGCCCATCTGCTTAGTCACATGCAAAAGAAGGATGCTCCAGCCAGGTGTAACAGGAAGTTCAACTGGCTGGCTGGACCAACATCCCCTGCATGTCCACTCTAGCAAAACAGGTAATGTTGTACTTAACTGCACCAGTGGGTTACAACCCACAAGTGTATAGCTCCCTTAGTAGGCAGTATGTTTTGGAGGTACACTGCAGTGGATACTGTGTCTCCCCACATATGTTTGGGGAGATTTGTATCACTTACCAGGCATCTGAGAGAAAAACTTTCTATCTGCAACTGAGTTCTATTGCAGGGTGTAGGGTGCAGTCCTCAGCTGTGTAATGCCTTCCTCTTCCAAGAGGTTTCTCATGTGGTGTGAAGTGTACTCACCACCATCATTGCTCATGAAAATTTTGGGTTTCCTCTGGAACTTGTTGTTCACCATGGTGAGGTATTTTCTGAACACCTCCATGGTTTCACATCTCTCCTTAAGAATATATGCAACATTTTATCTTGAGAAAGCATCTAAGAAAATTAGATGGTGCTAAATTTTCTATTGTGAGGGAACATTCAGTGGAAAACATATTATTAGTGTGTGAACAACATCAAGTACTCTGGTACTTTGCTCTGTACATGGAGGAAAAGAAGGTTTTGCCATTTCCCAGTACAGTAATGTAGTTCACACACTTTTTGGTGATGGAAGCATCCTGAGTTACCCTTACAGTACTCTTCTTTCAAGCTCCTTGTGCAGTACTGTATAGCCATAATGGCTTTGATGTCTCAGTGGCCAAATTTTCTGTGCCAAAGTTCCACATTTGTGTCACCCTTCTGGAGGGATTGAGCCACACATTCACTCTGGGGTTCTGAAAAATCAGTCTTATATACACCATTAGTTAGAGGTGCTTCTTCTGCATACAATCCCCATCTCAAATCGGTCTAGAGAAAACCAAGCCAACCATGCTTGTTCTCAGACAACAGAACCAAGAGGAACTCTCATCCTGAAGTGCAAATGGGAGGAAGTTGTAAGTGGGTTGCAAGTTAAGACTGTGTCCGGCTAAACTTCAAAGGACAAAGAAATCAGCATATAGGTCAAAGGTGCAGGAATAGCCTAGGAACCTGGAGGTCTATTATAACCCAATGTAAACCCCTTACTGCAAGTTGAGTTTCACCTAAACTTTCAACAGAAATGGCATAGAATCAAAGAGTCAGAAGGGAACCCAATGGCCATCTAGTCCAACCCCCTACAATGTAGGAATTTTTTTGCCCAACATAGGGCTTGAACCCATCAGTGGCAGAGCTAGCCTCTCTGGCACCCAGAGCGGCACATATGCTGTGCAGCTGGGAGGCGGGGCAAGTTGCCCAGGGGGGGCGATCAGCATGGGGATTGGTGCCCAGGAAGGCATTAGGGGCAGTGATCAGCGCCCATTGGGGGCGACCAGCGCAGCGATTGGCGTCCAGGGGGGCGATCGACGTGGTGATCGGTGCCCAGGGGGCAGCACAGCAATCTGTCCGGGGGGGGGTCGTCACACACACCCTCAGGGATGACACCCAGGACAGGCCACCCCCATCGCCCCCTCTTCCTATGCCCCTGGAACGCATGATCCTGAGATTAAGAGACAGTGTGGCTAACCAAGGTTGATAGTGATCAAATGCAGAGCCCCACACTTTAGCTTCCTTTCAAGTGGGAGGCAAGGGCTGCAGAAAGTGGCAGTAATGTGCTCAACACTTGAAAGCAACATGGCCTAATGAGGGAGGGGGCCATCCAGGAAACAGCAGCATAGATGAGAACTGTCATAGATAGAACTGTAGAGTTGGAAGAAAAGCCCAATGGTTATCTCATCCAACCCCCTGCAATGCAGGAATCACAGCTGAATAACCTCTCACAATTGGGCACCCAACCTCTGTTTATAATTGCCATTTATTTGAATGGTGCTACGGGTGGCACTGTGGGTTAAACCACAGAGCCTAGGACTTGCCGATCAGAAGGTCAGCGGTTCAAATCCCCGCAACGGGGTGAGCTCCCATTGCTTGGTCCCTGCTCCTGCCAACCTAGCAGTTTGAAAGCACGTCAAAGTGCAAGTAGATAAATAGGTACCGCTCCAGTGGTAAGGTAAATGGTGTTTCCGTGCACTGCTCTGGTTCGCCAGAAGCGGCTTAGTCATGCTGGCCACATGACCCGGAAGCTGTATGCCAGCTCCCTCGGCCAATAAAGTGAGATGAGCACCACAACCCCAGAGTCGGCCACGACTGGACCTAATGGTCAGGGGTCCCTTTACCTTTACCTACCCAGTACCCACATGTGGAGGTATGTGCCTGTGCAGGTGCACTCTCTCCAGCATTTTGGTGAAATTCCTGGGCATATTAGCACTGGTTTTCTTGGTGTTAGGTACAACCTGTAGGTGATTTTCAGAGTGAGTTCTTTTCTTTTTGTTGATATGGATTTAAAGTGGGGTTTAGACCACATTCTGGTCCATTGAGTGGGGTTAATCTCATAGCCTATGTCATCCTCCCATTGTTTTTTGATTGTGTCTAGGGAGTTTGTGGGATTTTGGAGTACTATTTTGTATACTGTGGATCCCATCCCTTTACCGTGTCCCTTTATTGTTAGGAGGAGGTTTTCGAAGGTTGTCAGTGGCTGAGTTGCTGCTGATTTTACTGCTGGATTGTTTAAGAGGGCATGTAATTGGTGATGTGCTAACCAGGACATTTGGGTGTCTTCTAGTCTGCCTTGTATTTCTTGTGTTGACAAAGGTTTGTTATTTTATAGAAGTCTGTTAGACAATATAAGCCTTTGGTTTGCCAGGTTTTTATCTGGAGGTTTTGTGCTGTGTGATGGAATAATGGGTGGTGTGCCAGGGGAGTTAGTGGGGATGGGGTTGGGGATAGTTTGCCTATTTCTGTTTTCCATGCTTTGAGCATGGTCTGTGTGTACCTGTTAAGTGTTGTGGGAATTTTCCTTAGTTTGTTTGGGAGGAGTGGGTATGCTGTAGTGCAGGTATTTTCAATTGTGTCCCTTTCTAGGTGTATCCATTGTTTTGTCTCATCTTCTAGTATATATGGGATTATATGGCGTATTTGGTTGGCACTGTAATATGCTTCTATGTTGGGGATTCCCCATCCTCCCTCTGAGGTGGGGAGGTGCAGGTATTTGGGGCTTATTCTTGGTTTTTTCTGTGAGAAGATAAAAGAGTGTAGTTTTCTCTGCCATCTGTGAAGTTGGGTTGGGGGAATCCAGATTGGGAGGGTTTGGAATAGGTAGGTTAGTTTTGGGAGGGTGATCATTTTGATCATGGCTATTTTGTCTGAAAGAGTGAAATTCATGTTGTTCCATCTCTTTAGGTCTTTGTTTATATTTCGCCACAGGGGCTTGTAGTTGTGGAGGTATAATTTATTGAGGTTTCTGGTTATTTGTACCCCTAGGTATCTGAACTTGGTGTGGCAAAGTTTTATCTTGGTGACATTAGTGAGTTCTTTTTGGGTGTGAGGAGGGGTGTTGAAGCACATAGCAAGGTAGGTTAGATTGAGAGAAACTAATTGCCTCAAGGTTATTGGACAGCATTCTGACCACTGCACCACACTGCCCCTTAAGGAGCGCCTCTGAACCACGGAGACTCATGAGTGGTCCAAGCTTGGAGCGGCAGAGCCAGCTGTTTTTCTAAAGAGTGATGCGTCTAGACAGAGCTTTTCTTGCGAGTTTATATCTTCAAGCTCCGTTTGTTTGTAACTCAAACATGGATTTTGGCTAATAGTGCCTTAGAGACCAACTAAGTTTGTTCTGTTACTCCTGAGTAAGCTTGGGTAGACTCCTGGGGATAGCCCCCCCCCCCAACCTGGAAGGAGACAAATTTCAGTCCGCTTCTGGAGCTTCTGGCGCCCACTTGCCACGGGAAGGGAGCGTTTCGATGCCTCTAAACTCCACCAGTTCTCTATACTAGAGCACCTGCATCGAAGGCGCAAGGTCCCTGGTTCAATTCCCGGGCAGGGTCGGGAATGTTCCACCCACCGCCCCCCTTTGAAAGCCCAGAGAAGAGTTGCCGTATAGCGGAGAGGACACCTAGGGAGATAGACCAAGGGTCTGGCTTCCAGTGTAAGCTGGCTTTCTGCTCGGAGCGCTCGTGCAGCCAGAATCGGGGCCGCCCCAGCGGATACAGCGCCTATGCAGCCTTTAAGAGAGGATGTTTGATAACGGGACATTGTCTCTGACTGGCTGCGCTTGAGTGGGACGGACCTGTCCGTGTGGGGGGCGGGTTACACTAGCCAGGCAGACTTCGTTCGTTTGCTGGAGAGAGTCGGTCAGTTCTTCGAGGTGAGCCCAGCTGACAGTTGCGCCGCCATGAAGTGTTCTCTGCTCTTCGCTCTTCTGCTGCTGCTGTTGCTGCGCCTTCTGCCTTGCGGCGAGACCCAGAGCACGGCCCCTGCTCCCACCGAAGACCCCTTGATGCTGAACGAGACCAACGGATCGATGTGCGCTCAGTGGCTGTACGGGTCCGAGCCGCCAGTGGTGGAAGCTTTCCAGTGCGCGGGGCAACCCGACGGCGCCGAAGTCAAGTTCTGCTGCGGGACCTGCGATCAGATGCGCAATTGCTCCTTCGAAGAGCTCGCCAAGGGCTCCCCAGCGCGCCCCACCGACGGCGGACCACAGCAGTGCCCTACTTCGCCTCCAGTGACCCGTAAGGCGACCACCTCTCTTTCTATATCTTAGTACCTTGGGTGAACACTACCTGCGCGCTGCCCCTAATTCTGCATGCGACCCTGCCGTCCTCTCTCTTTTAGACGTAGGTTCCCCGCTCCCCAGCTGGTTCCCATTTCCTTCTATTTCTGTTCGTCCCGCTCTTGAACTTGCGGTGATGCGCAGAAGACTCTGGGTTGCCGCCGTCGGACTAGCTTGCTGACGGGCATGCAAGTAGCTCCGAAAGAGTTTGGCAAGATTTGTACACGGGGTGGGGAGTGGGCAACTTTCCCGAAAAAGTCCGGAGTGTCCTGCTTTCTAGGCTGCTCCCCTATAGGAACGTTTGTCCCAGGGAGTCTTCTCAGATGAGTGTAGTAAGACTTCGGTTACTATGAAACACTTTCCTTTCCTTGAGAATATTAGCATATTTATCTTGGTACCTGAAGAAGGAGGGGAAGGTAGTTCCTGTACTCAGTATGCGGTGGACTTTATTTCTTGGCGTATTGACTCCTGAAGAATGGCTTCAGTTTGAGATACTTTACCTTAGGATGCTAGCCATATCCGCGCTCCTCCTAGTTTTGGAATTCAAAATCCCCTGCTCCATTCCTGGGGAGTCCAGTTTGTCCCGTTGAGCCGAACTCTCGAGCAAATGGGTAGCAGAACAAGCACTAATCACAGTCTTTCTTCTGTTTCAGAGTTGGAGAGGGTGACTTTGTTTACCGGAGGAGTTGCTGCTAGCGTGGTATTCTACTTGGCTGTTTACCGTACTTACAAGATATTCTGGCGTAGAAAGCGATCCACCCGCGAAGCACAGGAAGGGATCGAGCTAGAGGTCACCCCTTCTGATAGATCCCATGACTCCTCCGACCGCTCCAGCACATTGGCTGCACCGTCGCCTGCTGGTGCAGAGGGTCTTCAGAGTGTCCGTGACGCTCCTGCTGCTGCATCTGGCAGCCCACCGAGTGTGCAGCCCCAAGCTAGGGGCTCTGAGAATGTGACCATCATGTGGTATCCAACAGGATTTGTCCCACTCCGAATTGGCCCTCCTTCTGCCTCACAGCCAAACCAGGGCGGCAAAAAAACCCCGGCTAGGTCAGAGAAGAAGTAGGAGACCCTCCTCTAATTTAAGGGGTTAGGCTCCCCTGCTAAAGCTGATCACCCACAGCATGCTTTTTAGAATCAGGGAAATTAGCTGATCCTATGAGGAGGATGTCTTGCAATCTATTAACTAGAATGTCACCTACTATTATTCAATACTATCAGTCACTGCTTTGTTGTAATAAGGTGTTTTTATCATTATGTCATGTGCTTAAAGTATGCATTGAATGTGCACTGAAAAGCTTGTTGTGGCTCAGCATGTTGCATCACTGTGTTTGACTTTTCCTATGGGAGGCTTGTTACCTGCTCTATATTGGCACAAGCCGGGGGTCTGTCTTATGGGAGGGTATTTTTTTCTTTTGCCATATAATAATCTCTGAGGTTTCCTTAATCTTTCATTGTATAACCATTTCTGTGTATGACTCCTGCAGAGGCAAATCAGGAAAGCCCGGACGGGTCCTGAATCATTTGCTTCTTGAATGCATAGAATCATGTTTGTATCATTTGTCAATGTATCCACCAAATAATCAATAAAAATGTGTTTTTTGCAACCTGGTCTCTTCAATTCTAATTTTCCATCTTCTGACTAAATTCTGTTGCAGGTGGGATTTGATATGATGTGGCGCAGCAGTTTAACTGCCTCCATTAGATCTCTAGCCTTGATTAGCTCTTGAAGATGCAATTCTATTTGCTTTCTATTCTGTTTATATTTTACACTTCCTCCAAGGAGCCAGTAGGCGAGACAGTAAATGTCCAGATGTGGCCCAAGGAGTGCCATGGAGAAGGAGGGATTTGCTCTCCCCATCCCTAGCCCAACACTCTCACCACTACCCTATACTTGATTAAAGACCCTAAACCAGCGGTTCTCAACCTGTGGGTCCCCAGGTGTTGTTGGACTACAACTCCCATCATCCCTAAACTCTGGCCTTGCTAGCTAGGGATGATGGGAGTCGTAGTTCAACATCATCTGGGGACCCACAGGTTGAGAAAGACTGCCCTAAATAGTCACAGGTCACCCTGGTGATTGTCTCAGGCAAAGATTGTAGGCTGGCTTGTGGAACTGGTGGGAGGGTTTTGGGTGCTCTCTCTCTCTGCTCCCTTCTTGCCCTTCACAAATAACCCAGAGATGCATTTTAAATAAAAGGACACATTCTCCCGGACCATCCATGGGCCAGATTGAGAAGGCAATTGGGCCGCATCTGGCCCACAGGCCTTAGGTTGCCTATCCCTGCCCTAAACAGTCACAGGTCACCCTGGTGATTGTCTCAGGCAAAGATTGTAGGCTGGCTTGTGGAACTAGTGGGAGGGTTTTGGGTGCTCTCTCTCTCTGCTCCCTTCTTGCCCTTCACAAATAACCCAGAGGTGCATTTTAAATAAAAGCACACCTTCTACTCACATAAAAACACCAGGCAGGCCCCACAAATAACTCAGAGATGCATTTTAAATAAAAGGACACATTCTACTCATGTAAAAACACACTGAGCCAGACTGTGGAACTGGTGGGAGGGTTTTGGGTGCTCTCGCCCTTAATGTTCCTGTTTCTCTCTCTCTGCTCCCTCCTTGCCCTCCATGAGGTCGGGCCTTAGGCAGTTCACCCCACTTTTCAGGGAGCAAAATGTTTTAAACCTCCCCTCCCTCTTCCACAATTCTGATGGAAGTACCCCCCCCCCCCAAGCTTCTGTCATCATGGGAATCATGGGGAGGGAAGATTCAACCAGCCAGCAGGGGAGAAGAGGTCGGGGGAGGGGGGAGGAAGTGGGGGAAGAAGAGTGTGAAGCATCTCTGATTCTACCCTCTGCTGAGAGATTACTCCAAGAGAATCCAGCTGTTGATGGGAGAAAGGCGGCCCACTCCTCTTCTCCCTGCCACACTTTATTCAAGTCTATAGCACTATGTGTTGGCAGGGCACAAGCACAGCATGGGAGCATTCCAAACTCAGCCAGGGGAGCATCATGACTTAACAGAGAAGCACATCCAAATTGCTCTGCCAGTCTGGAGCCCAAGTCAGGCCAGATACCATCATATGATGGCTTCACACATGAAGCAATTTGCCCCTCCCCTTCTGATGCTGTTCCTGCTGGCATGAGCAGCAGGACTGCAAATCCAGTGGTGGCCCTGCCATTTCCTCAAGTTCTGAAGCTCCCTTTGGATTGCAGTTTGGAGAAGTTACAAAGGCCACATGCATAGCCTCTGGAGGGATGTCAGAGAAGGTGAATGCATCCTTCCATCAATATGACGGCATTTCTAACATCAAACAACTTCAAAACAGGGAATTGAGGATGGGCAAAGCAGCATAGAGGTATAGCTTGCGTACAATTCTGAAGAACTGTGAAAGAAGCAGCAATGTGGCCTGCCCTTTTTTTTAGTGGAACTGAGAGCATTTCATGCCAGCTGGGGGGAAAGGCAGGGGTCAGACCACTTGCCAGTGGTGGACTGGGCCCAAAATGGCCGTGGCATGGATCAGATGGGCATCACACCTTTTCCTTCGCAGCCCCTTTTCCCCTGCTGGGGAGCCCTTCTTCAGCTCCCCCTCCCCCATCACCTCTGATTCTGACTGACCCCACTGCTCATCTGATTACTGAAAGGGAAGGTTATGGCTGCGTAAGAAGAGGCAGTGGTCCAGAAGCAGCCAAGGGGGTTCAGAGAGAAAAAGGGCCTATGTCCTGGAGGCCGTGACCAGAGTGTGTGCGCATTGCATGGAAAATCTACCAAATACAGGCCAGATATGCACATTCCCTGAAACCTCTTGGGACGTTATGCATGCTGACTAGGAAATAGGCACAATTCCCTCTTCACGGATGCATTGGGTGCACATTCTCCATGAGGTGTGGTGAATGTGCACAATGGCCGCTTGTTGCACATATTAACTAGCCGTCCCCATAACAGATATCATCCATGCTAGGATTCTTAGGACTAATTAAATTTAGTATTTAATTATTCAGTGTGTTTTATTTTATTCTGATGTGCTTATGAAAAAGATTTTTTTAAACAAAATTACAGCATTACATGTTCCGAGTAATGATTAGTGCAGCCATCATGTGAAGTTCAAGTCCTCTTTGAACTAGTTTTTGGTCTCTGCAGCTGTCTCCTCTGCTGCTGCTCTTTCATTTGAGCTGGGGTGGGGGAGGCACATGGGTTCAGGTGGTGGGAGAAGTGGTAGCAGGTTCCTGGTTCCAGCAAGATCTCTGAACTCACCTTCTTGGATGTGAACTCCACTGAAAAGAGGCGAATTTCCACTACAAAATATACTTAGAATGCATACTTGTGGGAAGGCATATACCGTATTTTTCGCCCCATAGGACGCACTTTTTCCCCTCCAAAAATGAAGGGGAAATGTGTGTGCGTCCTATGGGGCGAATGCAGGCTTTCGCTGAAGCCTGGAGAGCGAGAGGGGTCGGTGCGCGGTTCTCCGCAAGGCACGGGAGCCCTGCGCTGGGCTCCCGCGGCTTGCGGAGAGTTGCCTGCATGCCGAAGGCTGGGCGCACTGAGCTCAGCGCGCCCAGGCTTCGCGCAGCTCTCCGCAAGGCGTGGGAGCCTGTCACCGGGCTCCCACAGCTTGCGGAGAGTTGCCTGTTCTGGGGGCTGGGGTCAGGGGAAGCTCGGGCTTCCCCCACCCCAGCCCCGCATCTGGGGGGGAAATAAATTTTTCCCCTTTATTTCCCCCCAAAAAAACTAGGTGCGCCTTATGGGACGGTGCGTCCTATAGGGCGAAAAATACGGTAGTTCTTTAATAGTATGATATCTTTACTCAGAAGCAGTTCTGTAATTGGTATCCTGGCTGTATGTGGTTACAGCCCAATATTATTCATTTTGCTCAGATTTTAATGGTGTTTATTCCAAATAACTGAAGAAGCACACAGAATCATAGGAATCAACCTGGACCCCCCTTGCAATCATCATCTGAAGCCTTTCTTCCTGTTGCTGCTTCACTGGAGGACAAGAGGTCGACAATACAAGAACTGGCCCTTTCTGTAGTGGCTACCCATTTGTGTGATGCTCTCCCCAGGGAGGCTCCTCTGGAGTGTTCAATATATATATTTAAGTGCCAGGAAAAAAAACATTTCTGTATAACCAGGCCGTTGGCTAATAAAACAATCTATGTCCTTTTAAACCGTGTGGGACAAGGGTTATTGGTTTGTGGGGGGTTTCAGTATTTTGTGTTCTCATTTTGTATTTTTATGTTGTGAACCGCCTTGTGATCTTTGGCTGAATAGCTGTATATTAAAATAAATAAATACATACATACATACATACATACATACATACATACATACATACTAGAACCATAGGGTGGAAGGGAGCCCAAGGCTCATCTAGTCCAAACCCCTGCAATGCACATGCATGTTTACTCTGGAGTAAACTCAAAAGCTATGGTTAGGTTAAGGTGCCTGGGGGCCCTGGTGAAGTTCTCAAAATAAAGCCACCACTTCCATGCAAAAGAAATACCTGAAATAAGGTGCCAACATTTTTTCCAATATTGATAGAAAAGGAAGAAGATACTCTGAGCATGTGCAGTTTTTCCCATTTTAAACTCTCTTGACTCATCATTGGTTTTAGTTACTTCATGCCAAGGGCCCATCACCAGCTCACAGTCTAACTCCATTTGGCACTTTCCATTTCCTAAACTGTGTGTCAAAGCATCTTCTTTGGGCACCTCTTCTGCCCAAAGCATACACACCAAGCATATTGAAATTCAACTGCGGCACATAGAGAACAGGAATCTCTGTTAGTTCAGTTTTACCTGTACTGTGTTACCCTGCTTTTATCTGTCTTTTTTACATTGTTTTACTGTTTAATTTAATGTTTTATTTGTGTGAACAGCACGCGCACACGCGCACACACACACACCAAGCATGTTATTTTCTTGTGCTTGCTGTTGCACTCTTACATGCTAATCAAGACAATGAGAGCTGTGGAAGGCAGGTAAAGCTTTCCGTCAGAGGATGCCAATTACCAGCTAAAGCTAAGTTAGACTAGAGATCGCAAAATTTCTTTGGCCCTTTTGCAAACCATTGATACCATGTACACACTGCAAACACACACCCTCAAATTCCCTTCAAGTCAATTGGTATTTTAGAAGTTTGCTTTCCACTCTGCAGGTGTAACACACACCATATGAAAGCTAGGCTCCAAAGACATCTTTAAACCCTAGTTTTGTGAGGGTGAGGCAGGGAATGCAGGGAACCCTGAGGACACAAGGAAGTGCCTCTGTAGGTACATGTGGGCACCACGTTGGTGACCCAAGAATGAGACCAATCAATTTAAGACAGAGACCAATATCAAATCACATGTTTTTATTGAATTGGTACATGTGGTTTGTAAACATAAATTTGGACAAGTGTTTGTGCTATAAAAACAGCTTCCTGCATTGCAGGAGCAATAGATTAGTGAGGCACCCATCAAGGTTTGCCTGCTTTGCTTCTTGAGGGGTTGTATATAGAAGTGGTCATACAAATCTCAAGATCAAACAAAAGTGCTTTGGGACAACATAATGTAGGAATGTTAAGGAAGGTAGGAGGGGATGTATTGTTTTGATATCTTCCCTCCTCACTCACACTAGGGAGCAAACAACAGAGCACATTCCCTTTGCAAGTTATTGGAAGAAAGTTGATTATTCATTAGAATCCTTTAATTAAGCAATCCAGTCTGGCTTGTCCAGTCTGCACTGTTCCTGGTAAGTTTCCCATTTATTTCCGTCTTAAAATAATAATACAAAAACACAGTCTTCTTCAAACGTAAGAACAAAGTTTTACTCACATTCAGTTCACGGCAGTCATCTGAAGGCAGGCTTTATCTTGGGATTTCAGTGAAAAGACGTCTGAGCTACATCTCAGACTTTCTGCTTGTGACGCTTGAGCCATGTGCTGACTAAGAGTCCGGAGAGCAAGAGTAAGAGTAAGAAAGTAAGGGAGTAAGAGAGAGATGGTTGCGTGGCCAGCCCTTTTATCTGGTCAGCTAGGCTCATGCCCATCTACTTAGTCACACACAGGGGGAGAGAAGGCTCCACAGCAGGTATGACAATGTCCTCCCAATCTGAAGCCACATTCCCCCCCCCCCCCCGTGTGTCTATTCTAGGCAATAGGAAAATATTGTACTTGACCGCTCAAGGAATAATACATGACATATTAACTCCCATGGTAACTGCACAAAGGTGCCCCCCCCCCCCGCGCTTGTCTCTATGTAGGCAATAAATATGAAAAGTAGGAACAGACATGCAAACAAAATCATTTATGGGAAAGATCAAGCTGACTCAAAATACATCTCTCCCACCCCTGTCCCAAAGTAAACGTAACAAGCTGTTGTGTAGCAGTTCAACAATGATACATCATGTCTTCACTGGTCCCATTTGCAGAGATTATTTTCAGGGCATCATCTGTGCTTTGAGTGCAACACAACCATCATTTGCAGGGATGAATCATAGACGCATAGAACTGCAGAGCTGGGAGGGAGCACGAGGGTTTTCTAGTCTTCCCCCCGAGCTACCAATTGAGCTATCCAGCTATGAGATGGTGTCTTCCCTGCTACTGGCAGCTGGGGTAGTTCAGCCAAACCAACAACTTTCTGGGTTGTACTTACACCGTGTCTTGTATTTACCAGTTTAGTAATCTCTGCTGAGGCAGCACAGAACTAACTCTGCCCTGTAGGAAAAGAATATACAGTCATATCTTGGGTTGCAGATGCTTCGGGTTGCACAGTTTTGGGTTGCGCACTGTGCTGAACCTGGAAGTACCGGAACGGGTTACTTCTGGGTTTCGGCACTTGTGCATGCGCAGAAGTGCTAAATTGCTCTTTGTGCATGCACAGAAGTGCAGAAGCGCCACCCACACATGTGCAGACGTGGCACTGTGGGTTGTGAAAACTGCAGGTTGCGAACGTGCTTCCTGCACAGATCACGTTTGCAACCCGAGCGTCCACTGTACAATGCCATCTCATTCAGTCCATTACTGAGGCCAGACACTGGTCCAGCACACCCACCTGTAGATGTACAGGAGAAATTGTTCCAGGAACAAACACTCTAGATTTCCACTCAGATGGACAGAAAGCTTGGAGAGAGAGAATTTCTATAGACCACAACACCCCCTACTCCTTGGCCCTCAAATCTGTCCTGATGCTGGGCCTTAAAAGTATGTTCAATACTACCATGCTTTTTTCGAAGGCTCAAATATTTACATCAAAAATCATTTTCTAATCAGGGGTGTAGGAAGGGGGGGCAGGGCGCCCCAGTTGTCCACACTGCCCAGTTGTCATCTCTGAGGAGGGTGACAAAATCCCCCTCATGGCAGATCACTGCTCTGCTCCCCAGGCGCCCATCACCACACCCTTCGCCCCCCTGGATGCCCATTGCTGTGTCCATTGCCCCCATTGGGCACCCATCGCCGCACCGATCACCCCCTGGGCACTGATTACTGCACTGATTGCCCCCAATGGGCACCAATCACCATGCCAATTGCCTCTCTGGGTGGCTTGCCCCGCCCCCCAGGTGCATGGCATGTGCGCCGCTCTGGGTGCCCAAGCGGCATGGGCGCTGTTCCTACCATCAGAGACAACCCAAAATGGCTTGTATTTCTGCCCGGACTTCAACCTGTTAGCAGTTGGGTAAATTCTGGTTTTTGATCTACTTGTCTGCCAACAGAGAATTGTTATTTGAACTAAAAGAATGTAAAAAATAACTTTGCAGGGCATCAGATCTGAAGTACTTCACCTATATATATTGGAGGAAGGGATGGGTAGAGTAAAAATAATTCTTGGAGTGGAAGTACAAGAGAGATTCCATGGGGAAGAGTCCCGTTTCTCCTCCTCATACTCCAACAATATCCAGATCTGTTCCTCTAGAAGAGATAGGTAGGCTAACTGCACTGGGTTCAGTGATGATATTAGAAGGAATATGTTCAGGCCAATGGATCAGAACCCTTGTTTCTCCAACAACATATCCTCCAGTAAGGGCAAGGGGTTTTACAAGGCCAAACTATTTTCCACCTTCGCCGCATCAAGCAGTTAGTCCCTTACCTTTCCCGCCCCGACCTGGCCACAGTGATCCATGCAACGGTCACCTCCAGGCTTGACTACTGTAATTCGCTCTATGCAGGGCTGCCCTTGAAGCTGTCCCAGAAACTCCAGCGGGTGCAGAATGCTGCAGCGAGGCTCCTCACGGGGTCTCTACCATGGAGCATATTCACCCAGTGCTTTTCCAGCTGCACTGGCTCCCGGTGGAGTACAGGGTCAGATTTAAGGTGCTGGTTCTGACCTTTAAAGCCCTTCATGGCCTAGGACCCTCGTACCTACGGGACCGCCTCTCCCGGTATGCCCCACGGAGAGCCTCAAGGTCCATAAATAGCAACACCCTAGTGGTCCCGGGCCCCAAGGAAGTTAGATTGGCTTCAACCAGAGCCAGGACCTTTTCAACTCTGGCTCCGGCCTGGTGGAACGCTCTGCCTCATGAGACCACGGCCCTGCAGGATCTGATTTCTTTCCGCAGGGCCTGTAAGACAGAGTTGTTCCGCCTCGCCTTTGGCTTGGAGCCAATTTGATTCCCTCCCCCTCTTTCTTTTTTCTTTTCCTTTCTCCTCCTGCGATGAGGCTACATTTTAATATTTTAATGTTTCAATATTTTAATGTTGTATTTTAATTTTGTTTTTAAGTTGTATTCATTCAACTTATTTTTATTATTGCTTGTTAGCCGCCCTGAGCCTGGCCTTGGCTGGGGAAGTCGGGGTATAAATTATTATTATTATTATTATTATTATTATTATTATTATTATTATTATTATCTAAGTCTAGGATTCATTGTACTTTTATTTTTCCCAAGTCTCCATCTTAGCAGCTCTCTAGGGAGGTGGGAAAATGTGCCTGGGGAGGAAGAACTGGGGAGAGCTGTGGGGGCCCAATCACATTGGTTCTGGGCAAGGTGAGGTATGGTGTGGGAGGTAGGGCAAAAAGGATAAAGGACGGACATGAGAGACAATTGGTGATTGTGTGCCAACACTCTTTCCAACCTGAAGAATTGTGATGGTCCTATCAGCCAGCCCTCAGGTCTATGGCTGCTGCAGTTGAGTACCAGATTAGCCATGAATAAAGTCTCTCATCCATGACTTGACTGTGGATGAGAAGGCTGACCTGGCCTGCATTACTGAGACCTGGGTGGGTGAACAGGATGGAGTTAGTCTTCCCCAGCTGTCCCCACCTGGATCCTTCGCACAGCATTGGGGCAAACTTGAGGGCCAGGGATCAGGGAGTACTGTGGTCTACAGAAATCCTCTTCCTCTCTTCAGGCTTTCTGTCCAGCTGAATGGGGATCTAGAGTGTTTGTTCCTGGCACAATTTCTCCTTTACATCTACAGGTGTGGCTGTGGATGTGCTGGACCGGTGTCTTGCCTCAGTAATGGACTGGATGAGAGACAATAGACTGAAGCTCAACCCAGATAAGACAGAGGCACTGTTAGTGGTTGGATGGGAGACTGCCTGGTCTTGAGGTGGTTACATTCCCTCTTAGGAGCAGGTACGTAGCTTTGGGGTGCTCCTGGATCCATTGCTGTCACTTGAGGCCCAGGTGGTTTTGCGCCTGAAATAACCTCACACTGACACGTAATTTTAGTTTAAGTTATTGGGCAAAATTTAGGCCACAACTTTATTGATTACAGCAAAGTGAGCGGTGTTGGCTTAGGCATTGGCAACAGACTATAACTGACTCCTGCCTCTCCGGCTGGAAGTCTGAAAGGGTAAACACCAAACGAGAGAGCAACATCGATGAAGACCAACAAAGCTCACCCCGGGGTTCCTGTGGTCCTGGTATGGCCCTAGCCCCTCAAGTGGACTTTGGACGAGATCCAGGACCCCCAGATTCCTTTACCGGAATACCCTTCTTCATGGAGGGGCAGGTGATGGCCGCACCTCCCCTCCCACACACTTCAATAAGCCAATGCCTAACCGCCAAACCTTACAAAGTTGTGACGATTGCTAAGGGGGTAGGCGAAAACCAAGTGACTACATCCAATCTGCCAAATGGAAAAATTCCTACCCAGCCCCTGCTCCAAAGCAGGCGACCCAATCCAAAGCAAGGCCAAAGCAGTAGCACCTAAAACTAGGGAGGGAGGGCGGGTGTTTGGCAGCATGAGGCAAGTTCCCCTAGTTATGCCGCGCTGCTGCTTTTATAGGCCCCAAGAATCGCGCCAACTGCCCCGATTGGCCCAAACAGCCAAGCACGATCCTGGGGCCCAAAGGCTTGGGCAACGCCTGGCAACAACTCTCCCCGTGGGGGTGGCTTAGGGGCCCACGCGCAACCAGGACCCTCATTAAGGAGGATCCCATTTGCTGGCACAGAGTGTCTTCTGTCAGCTTCAGCTGATGGCTCGGCTACGGCCCTATCTGGACAGGGATAGCATAACTTCTGTGGCCTCCTCTATGGTAACCTCTATGTTAGATTACTCTGATATGTTATACATGGGGCTGCCTCTGAATACGGTTCAGAAACTTCAGCTGGTACAAAATTTGACAACCAGGTTGCTCATGGGGGCAAGACAAGTCGAGCATATAATGCTGCTTTTGGGCCCCATTCAAAGTGCTGGTGCTGACCTATAAAGCTTTACATGTCTCAGGACCTCAATACCTTAAGGACCACCTCTCCTCATACCAACCTGGACCCAGTGCTTGTCACCTGAGGCCCTTCTCAGTGTCCACTCTCCTCTAGAGGTCCATAGGCTGACATATCGCAAACATGCCTTTTCTGTGGTGGCTCCCAGAGAGGCTAGTCTGGAAACATCATTACAGTGGTGCCTCGCAAGACGAAATTAATTCGTTCCGCGAGTTTTTTTGTCTAGCGAATTTTTCATCTTGCGAAGCACGGTTTCCCATAGGAATGCATTGAAATTCAATTAATGCGTTCCTATGGTCAAAAAAAGTCCAATCAAAGCCAAATTTGGTACAACAATAGTTTATTAACTGCTCTTTAAAGTCACACATACTTTAAAGAGCATATCAAAAATTGAAGGAACAATAAATTAAGTTTCTAAACATGACAGGAAAAACATTTAAAAATCAAAAAAGGGTACATTACATTTTCTAAGACTCTGGGGGACCACTCGAAGAAGGTTCCTCTTCCACTCTTTGCTTCTTGCTGAGGAACCTGTCCATGGTCTGCTGCTTCATCCGCCTTTTCAGCAGCTCCCTGAGAGGCAACATGACCGTCGTATCAAAAGTGTTCGCTTGGTCATGTGCCACGTGCTTGATAGGGTGGTGCCGCTCTGCAAAAGCCTGCACCTCCTTCCACTTCTGGCAAATGTCCCTCAGTTCTTTGGAGGACGGCCGTTCCTCAGTTGCTTCCTCCTCTTCCAGCGAGGCCTGCTCCTGCGCAACCTCTGCCTGCAGTTCAACCAGCTCCTGGGTGGTCAGCTCGTGATCGTGCTCCTCCACCAGCTCGCAGAAGTCCTCCTCTGTGACCTCCAGGCCCATGGTCCTCCCCAAGGCAACAATGTCCTGCACCACTGTTGACTCTGGTGCATCAGAGTCACTTGGTGCCACACAGTCCGGCCACAGGCTGCGCCAAGTGCAATTCAAATTTCTCTGGCTGATCCCGTTCCAGGCCGTGGTGATCATCTTCAAGCAGGTGACGGTGTCGAAGTGGTCCTTCCAGAAGTCCCGCAGGGTGATGGTGGTGCAATCAGTCACCTCGAAGCAGCGCCTGAAAACCTCCTTGGTGTAGAGTTTCTTGAAATTGGCGATGACCTGCTGATCCATCGGCTGGAGCAGTGGCGTGGTGTTAGGCGGCAGGAACGTGATGTTGATGAAGCTGAACTCCTGCAACAAGTCCACCTCAAGGCCTTTAGGATGAGCAGGAGCATTGTCCATCAGAAGCAAAGCCTTCAGCGGCAGGTCGTTGTCCAGCAGGTACTGTTTGACAGCAGGGCCAAAAGCAAGATTGACCCAGTCCACAAACAGCACACGTGTGACCCAAGCCTTGCTGTTGGATCGCCACATGACACTCAGCCGCTCCTTGTCGACCTTGTGTTTCTTGAAGGCCCGTGGGTTCTCCGAGTGGTACATCAGCAGGAGCTTGATCTTCAGGTTGCCGCTTGCGTTGGCACAGAAGAGCAGGGTCAGACGGTCCTTCATGGGCTTGTGGCCAGGCAACTTGGCCTCCTCCTGTGTGAGGAAAGTCCTTTTGGGCATCCTCTTCCAAAACAGCCCGGTCTCGTCGCAGTTGAAGACCTGCTGTGGAACGTAGCCCTCCATCTTCACAACCTCCAGGAACTCCAAGGCAAAGTCTTCAGCCGCAGGAACATCAGAACTGGCAGCCTCTCCATGCCTGACCACGCTGTGGATTCCAGATCTCGTCTTGAACCGGTCAAACCAGCCTCTGCTTGCCTTGAAGACTTCTGGCTCGGCCGAGGTTCCTGGCTGTTCCCGGATGAGGTCTGCGTGCAAGGCCTTGGCCTTCTCACAAATGACGGCCTCAGTCACTGTGTCCCCTGCACGCTGCTTCTCTTCTAACCAGATGAGCAGCAACTTCTCGACCTCCTCCAGAACAGCTGGGCGGTTCTTCACGATCCTGGTGACTCCCTTGGCTGCATCAGTTGCAAGGATCTTCTCCCTCATCTTCAGGATGGTCCCGATGGTCGATGGGTTCCTGCCGTACTCCCTGGCGAGGTCCGTCACACGCATTCCACTGTCGTGCTTCCGGATGATCTCCTTCTTCATCTCCAGCGTCACCTTCTCCTTCTTCCTCTGCAGCAGCAGTCTTCTTGGGTCCCATGGCAGCACAGCTGTTACCTTTGTAAACTCAGAAAAAGAAAAAGAAATTCAGCAATTCAAACCCAGAACCAAGTCCTTGAATTCCAAACACCCAACCCAAAATCCAAAAACCCCAAAAAAAGTTTTAAAAGTTTAACTTACGAAATGGCTGCAAATCACCAAAGTCTTCAAAATCCTCAAATGGCTGCAAAAGAAGTTTTGGGAAAGCTTTAAAAATCACCAAAGTCTTCAAAAACCTCAACTGTTCCCCCAGCCCCTCCCCAACTGTTGCAAACCCCTCCCCAACTGTTGCAAACCCCTCCTCAACTGTTCCCCCAGCCACCCAGCACACAGAAGTTCAAAACCCAGAAATTTTTTCCAAAAAAACAACATGGCCCAATGGTCACAGAAAACCATAAAAATTCAAAAAAAAAAAAAAACCACACAAGCTCCCAGATTCTTGCAAACCCCTCCCCAGCTATTCCCCCAGCCACCCAGCACACAGAAATTCAAAACCCAGAAAATTTTTTCAAAAAAAAACAACATGGCCCAATGGTCACAGAAAACCATAAAAATTCAAAAAAAAACCACACAAGCTCCCAGATTCCTGCAAACCCCTCCCCAGCTGTTCCCCCAGCCACCCAGCACACAGAAATTCAAAACCCAGGAAATTTTTTCAAAAAAAAAAAACAACATGGCCCAATGGTCACAGAAAACCATAAAAATTAAAAAAAAAAAAACCACACAAGCTCCCAGATTCCTGCAAACCCCTCCCCAGCTGTTCCCCCATCCACCCAGCACACAGAAATTCAAAACCCAGAAAATTTTTCAAAAAAAAAACAACATGGCCCAATGGTCACAGAAAACCATAAAAATTCAAAAAAAAAACCACACAAGCTCCCAGATTCCTGCAAACCCCTCCCCAGCTGTTCCCCCAGCCACCCAGCACACAGAAATTCAAAACCCAGAAATTTTTTTCCAAAAAAAACAACATGGCCCAATGGTCACAGAAAACCATAAAAATTCAAAAAAAAAAAACCACACAAGCTCCCAGATTCCTGCAAACCCCTCCCCAGCTGTTCCCCCAGCCACCCAGCACACAGAAATTCAAAAATTCAAAACCCAGATATTTAAAAAAAAACAACAACATGGCCCAATGGTCACAGAAAACCATAAAAATGCAGAAAAAAACCACACAAACTCCCAGATTCTTGCAAACCCCTCCCCAACACCAAGTCCTTGAATTCTAAACACCCCAACCCAAAATCCAAAAAACCCAAAAAAAGTTTTAAAAGTTTAACTTACCAAACAGCTGCAAAAGAAGTTTTGGAAAAGCTTCAAAAATCCAGCAAACTCTTTAAAAAGCTCAGAAAGGCCACCACACCGCGTGCAATGTGTTGCTCCTCGAGGTCAAGTCGCAACTGCACCTCTTCAAGCAATGCACCTTGGGTTTTAACAGTTTTACGAAAAAGGAAACAAACTTGCAAGACGTTTTCGTCTTGCGAAGCAAGCCCATAGGGAAATTCGTCTTGCGAAGCAACTCGAAAATGAAAAAACCTTTCGTCTTGCGAGTTTTTCGTCTTGCGAGGCGTTCGTCTTGCGGGGCACCACTGTACATGTCTTTAGGCACCAGGCAAAAACATTTCTCTCTATCCAGGCCTTCAGCTAGTAAACAATCTATGGCCTTTTAAATGTGGAGGGACTTTTGTTTTTATATTTTCTGTGGTTGTTTTATTGTTTTTTATTATTATGCTATGTAAATTATATTTTTAATGTTGTACACTGCCTTTGGATCTTCAGATAGTAATAAAAGCAAGTTATGGTTGTGCAGTGTGGAGTTTTGCTTTGGTGGGTGCACCAGTCTCTTTCATTACGTAGAAGTGCAGCTCCAGTTATGCTGCTGGTTTACTGTTTGGTCCATAGGATGCACTGATGTCCATGAACAACTCCATGTAGCAAAAAACTGAACCTCTGTGTTTCTAGCATTTGCATGATTAAACCGCACTGTTGCCTCATCCTGTGGAACTCCATAATTTGCAAGATGAAACTACTCAGTAGTGGAATTGGGCCATGGAGATGGATTGCCATGAGGAACCTCAACATTATATGGCAGTCGGACTTCATTGTTAGGATATGGTGGCTGAGAATCAGTAGGATGTGGTGCTGGGTTTTGGAGGAGGGGCAGAGCAGTCGAGGAGGTCCAAGATTTTCCAGATGGTTGTGCTCTTGGTTCTCACTGTTGATTGTGTCCTGGGTCCACACTGTAGGATGAGTGGCAATGTTGGAGGTCCTTAAACAGCCTTATTAGGAAAAAGGTAAAGGTAAAGGGACCCCTGACCATTAGGTCCAGTCATGACCGACTCTGGGGTTACGTCGCTCATCTCACTTTATTGGCCGAGGGAGCCAGTGTACAGCTTCCGGGTCATGTGGCCAGCATGACTAAGCCGCTTCTGGCGAACCAGAGCAGCGCATGGAAACACCGTTTACCTTCCCACCGGAGCGGTACCTATTTATCTACTTGCACTTTGACGTGCTTTCGAACTGCTAGGTTGGCAGGAGCAGGGACCGAGCAACAGGAGCTGCGGGGATTCGAACCGCCAACCTTCTGATCGGCAAGTCCTAGGCTCTGTGGTTTAACTCACAGCGCCACCCACGTCCCTATTAGGAAAAACTAAACAATAAAAAGAAACTGACATGGGGACAAATAGAAGAAGACGCCTTCAACCTGGTTTGGTTCCCCTTTATCACATACACAGCCCAACAAGACAACAAGAAGAATCTGCCAACAACATACATATCAATCTAGCTAACCTGATTCAAAAATACACACTTACACCCCACTCCCTCACAAAAACAATTCTCACTACAGCCAACCAAAGACAACCAACCACACCTTAAGCCACACTCTCTCACCACCAAGGAAATACAACAAGTGAATAATAAGAGAACCCATACAAGTAATGCTGACACAAGGGCCCCCCCCCGCACTAAGTAGAATAATAGAAGCATAACTACCCCCCCCACCATTCCCGTCCCTCTTCCCTTTTCTTCTTCTTCTTCTTCCTCCTCCTCCTCGTCCTAATTGTTTAAACCAATTCATGAACTGAGAACTTATACATTGACCACTAATAATGAAACGTATGTTGTAGATATTTTCCCAAATTTATTATGCTATTTTTGTGATTATACAAATGGCGTGAGAAATCTTGATATATTTATTTGTATAGCATTATTCATGGTAGCCTTCATTATAGAGTATGTGCCCCGTTTCAATGGATTTTTGCTTGTGGAAACAAGCAGCATCTCAGCTTGAAGAAAGAAACCCCAGAGATTGTGAAGATTACTAACGTGTATATGTACCTAAGTGAACTCCAGGCTGGAAACAGAAATCGGCTGGTCACTTACTGCCTCAAGGCCTTCCCACATTTTTTCTGCCCCTGCAACTCTGTAGAAGATTTTGCAGTCAAAACAACTAGTAAACACAATGCGTTTCTCAAAACACTGTATCTAACATGATAAAGGCCACAGGCCTCAGAAGTAGCAGGCATAGCTGTGGGAGCTTCCACTCCTGGATCCTGCAAGGATTCCTCTGCTTGAGGCAACCGCCTCTGCAGAATGGTAGTACCAGTGATGCTTGGACTGATGGAAATTGTAGTCCAACAATGTCCGGCATACACTAAGCTAGGGGAGAAGACTGGAATAGACATTACTGGGATAGATTAGGCATTAATAAACTTTTTAGGGCCAAGGACTATATTGAACCACCATCCAACCTACAGGGGAAAGGTCAGCTGCACATCAGAATGGGTGTGGCCACAGTGCAAAAGTGTGCCGGGCAAGAAGTGCAGTCCTTAAGACTGCCTTGCTAGTCAGCTAACTATTCAGTAATGTTTGTCATTGTAATGGGGGGGCGGGGTTCAAAAGGGAGGCAATTTTGCCCCACCACACAACCATTGTGCTTATTTATTCATTTTGTTTATTAGATTTGTATACAGCCCTTCATTTGTAGATCTTAGGGTCATATACAACATAAAATTCCAATATAGAAAACGCAGAATACATAATAAAAATAAGAACAAAAGCAAACCATTAACACAGGGGGCCCCCTTCCACAATTCATTTAAAAGGCCATTGGATGTCAATCAGCCAAAGGCCTGATTGATGAGGAGTGTTTTCACCTGGCACCTAAAGCTGTATAATGAAGACCCCAGGTGAACCTCCCAGGGGAGAACATTCTACGAACGGGGAACCACTGCTGAAAACATCCATTCTCTTGTTGCCACCCTCTGGACTTCTCATGGAGGAGGCACAGGAAGAAGGACCTCAGATGATGATTGCAGAGGCTGGGTCAGGTTATATGGAGAGAGGCAGTCCTTGAGGTATTGTGGTCCTGAGCCGTTTAAGGCTTTATAGGTCAAAACCAGCTCTTTGAATTGGGCCCAGAAACTAATTGGAAGCCAGCGCAGTTGGGCCAGCATCGGTGCATGCACTGCCCAACAATTAGCAACCAGCAGAAATTTCACCCCAAATTATTTAAGCAATTAGGACAATACTTGTCCTAATTGTTTTGTTGAAACTTGTATTGTACAAAAACTGCTCCTTTAAATTTGACTTTTAGTGGATTTTATCCATTTTTATTTTCTTAAGTTGCTTTGATACATTTATTTTTCCTATAATGCAGGTATGTGAAACTTTGGGTCTTTGGTTGCTGCTGAACTTCAACTCTCATCAGCCCCAGCAAGCATACATTGCCACTTGCCTATTCTGCCCCTTTGGGATTGGTATACAGAAGCCATCAGTACAGTTCAAAAGTTTTAAAAGGCCTTGAGGGTATCATGTGGTATACACCTCCCATAGTAATGTTGCAAACCTGCCCCTGGCTTGTGCAATAAAGATTGCACCTCAAAAAGGAGCTGCCACTTTAGAATTAAGGTGGCCCAGAGTACCTTCCCTTTGCACCCAAGAGTTTCATAGGGCACCTCAACAAAAACTCACTACAGTACTGTATTGTATTCCCCAGCAGCATCTAAGGAGTTTGCTTGGAGGACAACCTCTATGGCTCTTGTTTTCTGGTCTCTTTATAGATGGCTGCAATGACAGCAAGAGCTAGCTCTTCACATCAAGGGATCATGCAAGGCCTCTGGCAGCAATTCCTTTGCCTCCTCACCTCAGGGTTGGGCAAAATCATCCCATACACGCTACTTCCTTTTAGACATTGGGCCTTCTAGAGTTGGAGAAGTCCTTTCAAGTGTCATTTTGAAGGAGAAGGTTTCATTTTTAGGACAAAACACCAGACACACATCTTTTAAGCATGAATTTATAGGAGTGATTTATTTCATAATTATATTAAATATTTCATATAGTGATTTATTTCATATTTATATTATATATTTCATATAGTGATTTATTTCATATTTATATTATATATTAATTTCATATAGCAATTCATAATGATCCAGCATGACATGCAAAAAAATATTCTTAAAGGCAGATCTGTTTCCCCCGCCCTCCATACATCATTCTTTTAGTAATGACTCCAGTTCCAGGTTGGCTTCAGAAGCAGCTTCAGGAACAATTCTGTGTCCCAAAAAGCAGGTCTCAGCCTCGGCATCTGCAGTATTATGGATCTGAGCAACCGAGATGGGCGGGGGGTAATCCACATCTTCTCGAGGGCGCCAATCACTGTTGTTGGACTCCTGATCATCATCATCATATGGTGGCATAACCGTAAAGAAAGATGGAGGGACATCAAGCGTATCAAGTGGATCAATATTTTCCTCTTCGACCCGATTGTAGTAGTCACTGATTGCTCTTGCAAGACTGCGATTTCTCCTCCGACGCCAAATCTCTCTGTAACCCTTGGTACAACAGCGGTACAAGCCAAATAATAATACGGCACCGCATATCATTGCGAAAAGGAAAACCATGATCCGACCTGGAAACAGAAGAAGGCTCCAATCACCACTTGTTAAAGACGACCCATCTCTCTCTCTTCCTTTAAGCAATGATACGTAAGCAAAAGAGCAGCCCGGCCAGATCAGACTAAAGGACTGTCCAGCCCAGGTTCCTATTCTCACATTGGCCAGCCAGTTGCCCATGGGAAGACCCAAGTACAGCAGCAGTCTCCCCTTTGTGATTCCCAACAGTGTGCATTCAGAGGCATTCTGGCTCCATTATGGCTGTTAGCAATGGATGGCCTTGTCCCCCATGAACTTGTCTAATCCTCTTTCAAACCACCCAAGCTGATGACCATCACTTCTTGCTGGCATGAATGCCATAGTTTAAGTACGCAGTGTGCAAAGCACTTTCTTTAATTAGCCCTGGGTTTTCTAGCATTCTAGGATGGGCTCAGGTTGTAGCATCACGAGGGATAAAACCTTACTGCTATTTGCGTCCTCTACACCAGGCATGGCCAGCAGGTAGATCGTGATCCACTGGTAGATCACTGGGACATCTGCGGTAGATCACAGAAGATCACTTTGGCTTCCCTAAATAAAAGCTCAACAACTTTGCCCTGCACCCCTAAAAAGCTTGGCCTTCCTCCTCCTCCATAAAATTCAAAAATTTTGACCTGAACCCCCCAAAGGGGGTAGATCACTGCCAGTTTTTAACTCTGTGAGTAGATCGCAGTCTCTTGGGAGTTGGCCACCCTTGCTCTACACCACTGACAATTTTATACATGGAATCATAGAACTGTAAAGTTGGAAGGGAACCCCAGAGGTCATCCAGTCCAACCCCCTGCAATTCAAGAATTGTAGTCAAAGGATCTCTAAAAGCTGGCCATCCAACCTCTGTCCAAAAATCTCCAAGGGAAGAGAATCCACCACCTTCCAAGGTACTCCATTAGTTTTTGTTTTTTTTCTAAACTGAAAAGCCCCTAATATAACTTTTCCCAAAAGGGGGATGTTCTTATCCCTTAACCACACGCATTGCCTCATTCTAGCACTACAATAACACTAAAGAGGTGAGGTGGCCAAAACTGTACATGACATTCCAAGTATAGTCTGACCATCATGGGCACCATCGGGGGGGCAAGGGACCCCCAAATTACCAGGAGGGGGCTAGGCCCCCTCAAAATTCTGTGGCAATGTATGCACACAGTGCCGTTTGGGGGGGCAAGGGCACCCCAAAATTACCAAGGAGGGGAATGGGCCCCCTCAAAATTCTGTGGTGACGTGTGCACACAGTGCCATTTGGGGGGCAAGGGCACCCCAAAATTACTAAGGAGGGGGATGGCCCCCTCAAAATTCTGTGGCGACGTATGCACACAGTGCCGTCGGGGGGGGCAAGGGCACCCCAAAATTACCAAGGAGGGGGATGGGCCCCCTCAAAATTCTGTGGTGACGTATGCACACAGTGCCATTTGGGGGGCAAGGGCACCCCAAAATTACTAAGGAGGGGGATGGCCCCCTCAAAATTCTGTGGCGACGTATGCACACAGTGCCGTCGGGGGGGCAAGGGCACCCCAAAATTACCAAGGAGGGGGATGGGCCCCCTCAAAATTCTGTGGTGACGTATGCACACAGTGCCATTTGGGGGGCAAGGGCACCCCAAAATTACTAAGGAGGGGGATGGCCCCCTCAAAATTCTGTGGCGACGTATGCACACAGTGCCGTCGGGGGGGGCAAGGGCACCCCAAAATTACCAAGGAGGGGGATGGGCCCCCTCAAAATTCTGTGGTGACGTATGCACACAGTGCCATTTGGGGGGGCAAGGGCACCCCAAAATTACTAAGGAGGGGGCTAGGCCCCCTCAAAATTCTGTGGCAATGTATGCACACAGTGCCGTCTGGGGGGCAAGGGCACCCCAAAATTGCCAAGGAGGGGGATGGGTGCCCTCAAAATTCTGTAGCGACGTATGCACACAGTGCCATTTGGGGGGGCAAGGGCATCCCAAAATTACTAAGGAGGGGGATGGCCCCCCTCAAAATTCTATGGCGACATATGCACACAGTGCCGTCTGGGGGGGCAAGGGCATCACAAAATTACCAAGGAGGGGGATGGGCCCCCTCAAAATTCTGTGGTGACGTATGCACACAGTGGCGGCCAAGGGCACCCCCAAATTACCAAGGAGGGTATTTTGATGGAGCCACGGAATTTTGATGAGGCCCAGCCCCCTCAATAATTTGGGTGTCCCTTGCCCCCCCAATGGAGCCCATGATAAGGTAGACTTAGAATGTTTTAGCCACCTTACCTCCTAAATGTTATTGTATGAGTGCAGCACATCAGCATGTTGCACAGTGTGCGTGCATGACATGAGCATGGCATGTGTGCAGAGTTTGCACATGTCACATGGCATGCACACATGAATTGAGCATTTGACATGGCATGTGTGGATGTTGTCTGCATGTTGTACTGTGTGCGCGCCCAACATGCACACATCACATGGCATGTGCACAAGGCACGAGCATGTTGTGAGGCATGTGACGTGTTGGGAGGAATATGTGACTTGGCATGCACACAGAGTGTGCGTAAAGTACCCAGCATTTGTGCATGACGTGATTGGGTTGAGTGTGCTACGCCCCCCCCCCAAAAAAAAATCATGGCAGTCATGTTTTCAATCCCCTTCCTAGTGATTCCCAAAAAAAGTATTAACCTTTTTCCATAAATGCATTGCACTGGGTTAAATTCTAGAATGCATCATTTTACACTTGCTTACAGTAAATCACATTTTATTACCCATTTACCCTGTTTGGAGAGATCTTTTTAGAGCTCTTCCACATTCTTTTTTGTTTTAAGCACCTTGTCTCTTAACCGGTTACAGATCCATAACACATAGAAAGCTGCCTCATAGTCAGACCATTGGGTCCATCAAGCTCAGCAGTGACTACACTGACTGGCAGCAGCTCTCCAGGGCTTTAAGCAGTTTTCTCTCCAAGTCTTTCCTGTAAATGAAAGGGTTTGAATATGGGACCTTCTGTCTGCAAAGCAGATGCTTGCTCCTTTACTCTGTGGGCTCTTTTCCCATTGAGCTAGGGCCTATGGGCATAGCTGGGAGGGCAGGGGGGCAGCTTCCACCCCAAACCAACAAAAACCAATAAAAAAATGAGGTCCTGCCCCTCCCAAGCCTGCTCTCCCCCCCCCCAACAAAAATCCTAGCTACACTCATGCTAGGGTCTCTCCTCTCTTCACAGCAAGCATATCCCAAATATTCTAGAATCTGCTTATTTGGTCAAGGTACTCTCAAAAACATCATTAAAGTAGTGTTACTTACCCACTGTAGCTTCTTGATTAAGAGGCCGGATGGTGTATGAAATCATGGTGATCACTTCATAAGGAGCAGCTTGGCGGCACTGCTGCTGGTCTAGTTGGGCTTTTGCAGCGGAGCAACAGTAGGGTGTGGCGCAAGTCCCACAGCAGAACTTCATATCCTCAGGACAGTAGAACGATTTAACTGGCGAAGCTATCCCTTGTGTCCAGGCATGGCACATTGCATCATTGATCTTCGTAGAGACACCCCCTACAACCAACAGCAGAAGCAGGAGGTGTAACACAGCCATGGTCACGGTACACTCTTCTCCAGGCAAGAGAGTCCACTGCAGTAACGCCTCTTTTTCAAATGTTGTTCTTTTACAGCCAAGGTTGCCCCAGAAGCAGCCTTTATATCTCTAGAGCACTTCCCTTGATGAGGGACAACTCATTGCAGCTGGCCTGGTTCTGATCCCAGCCCTTGACCACACCTCCTTCCTCTACTGAGAAGGAACCAAAATAGCTCCGCCTGCGAATAGTGTATCACCACACTCTATGGTGTTGATGAATATTCTAGAATAAGCATAATCACTCCATCTACTTTCTTTGGAAGTAAGGTCCTGAGTTCTCCAAGACTTACACATTTGCAGTACATCCTGTAATGTCTATCCAAGAGTAAGTCATTGAGTTCCATGGGGCTTACTCTCATGTAATCAGCTATAGGATTGCAGCCTTAGTAGTGAGTCTGCATGTGCAATGGAGACTCCTTTCTAGATGCAATGGAGATTTCACCTAATGAAGTGTGCACAGGTATGGATGAAGTGAGAATGAACTTACAATTTTAGGGGGGAGAGTTATGTCATAGAAGGAAGGGCCCTAGCTTAGTGGTAGTGCACCTGCATTGCATGAAGAAGGTATCATGCTCAGTCCCTGGAATCTCCAGGTAGGGAAACACTCCTGTCTAAAACCCTGGAGAGCCATTGCCAGTAAGTGTAGACATTACAAAATAAATTAGTTCACAGCTGTTGATGGTGGTTCTAGACAAAGGCAAAAGCCCTCTCCTGTTGCTAGCCACAGATTTTCTGGGCTGAATGGCCTCTAGATGGCCACATAGCAATCAACTGACATTTACATTTCCTTCTCCAAGTTGAGGTGCAGTCTATCAGTGAATATTCTGAAGGAGACAAACATCAGAAAAGCATTATTGACCCCAAACACTGTTTGTGGGCTTCATTGTGCATATGGTTGCCATAGTGAGGAGCAGGATGCTGGATAAATGGATCTTTGGCATGATCCAGCGCAGCTGCTTTTATTTTCAAAAAAATCCCCACCCACCCCTTTTGCAGAAAATACTGCTCCTAACTTTGTTACTTGAGTTCATTTTTATTTTAAACTTTTGTTAACCTGTGAGCACAACTCTGTGATTCAAGACCCTTTAGCAAGCCCCACTTTTCCAGAGCATGAAGAATTTAATCCTGCATATTGTACAACGGAGAGAGAAATGAAACAGTTTACCCCTCTGTCCAGCAAGCAGGAAAAGGTTTCCAGATTTGATCACAAGGTTCAATAATGAGATGAGACAGTTATAATATGAGTCTCTCTTTGAGGGAGAATTTCAAAATACGTTATCAGGGAGGTGGGAGAGAAGAGTAATCACTGTTCTAATTTCAATTCTGCAGATGATCATAGTGCCTGGAGACAGGCAAGCCAGGTCCTGTATCCACAGCAGTGACCAGAGGAGAAATGACCACTGGGAAGAGCAGAGAGAATATACGCTCTCTGGGAAATACACAGCAGCAAAACCGGATGCCTTCACCTACCCCAGCTGCAATAACACATGTCTCTCCTATATTGGTCTCTGCAGCCACAGAAGGCACTGGAAGTCTCCAATAGTTTGACTTTACCTCCAAAGGTTAACTCTACTATTGTCTCCCAAGACAGACAGCTGAGTTTCATTAACTACGTGTGAAATTTGAGGTCCCCTCCAGACAGTGCCAAAGTTTTGCAATCATTTTGCAGCCTTTGGCAGTACAGCCACACATTTTGCAGCACCCCACAAATTGCATAAATGATACTCAGTGAACTGGGGTTCATAGGTATCGCCCCCAAAACCCAAAATTGTACAATTCATTCTAAACTAGTACCAAAGTTTTGCAATAATTTTGCAACAATTTGCAGCATGAATCCTGCATTTTGCAACGCCCCTCAAACTGAGAAATAGATACATCAAGCCAGGGGTGCATGCTGCAAAACAGTTGCAAACCCTTACCACTGGTTTGGAGTATCATTTGGCATTGGTTTGGAATCAGACGATGTTGGGATTTTAGGTGATACTCCTGACTTGAGTATCAGTTACTTAGTTTGAGGAGGGCACTGTATACTGCAGGCTTTGTGTTGCAAAAAAAATTGCAAAACTTTGGCACTGGTTTGGAGAGAATCCCAAACTTTGGGGTTCATAGCTAATGAAGCTCCCCTGTGTTTCCATTCTCCCTTCCACTTCATCGGCTCTCATTATCTCTCTCTCACACACCCCACCCCCAAATTTGTCATCCCTACAACTGTCAGCCTCAGTAAACACCCTCCATCTACTCTGGCTCCAACATTCTTCTGCTCACTTTTCTCTTCCACCCTGATGCTCAGGATACCCCTAGAGGCATCTTCATCCTGATGTATCAAAGATTGCTTTCTCCATTGTTTGCAGTGTGGGGATAATAATTGGGGTTTTAATGGGGATCAGTAGAGACTTTTGCAGTCCCCCCCTCCCCCATTCCAGCGATCCTGATGCACCTAAAATGGCAGAGGCAATGTCTGCAAACTGCAATTCAAGAGCTTGGAACACAAAAGACTACATCATGGGCATAGCTGGGAGGGGATGCAGGGGGCATCTGCTCCCCCCAAACAAGTAAGTAAATAAAATTACATAACTGACAGACTGTATCGCAGATAACTTAGTTCTGCCCGTGCATCATAAAGCCTTCCCCCCACACCCTTAAAATGGATCCTGACTCAGCCCCTGGACTACATTTCTGATTTGGCTACTCTGCAATGGTTCCTTGCAATGGTCTCAGCAGAGAACATTACCCACACCTAACATTCTGGACTAAGGTTCTCATTCTCATCTTTCCCCACATCTTTTTCTAGGTTTAAATGCCTGCAAAACCTACTGTCTCACAGGGCTGCAAAGGCAACCCCTTTAGGGGCCTCTTCCAAAAGAATGTGGAAGCTCCCCTGCTTCAGGTGGTGGAAGAACAAAGTCATCCCTGCCAGTGAAGCCAGACCAGGTGAGGCTGCTGCTGAGGAGGTTAAGGTGAGGGCCTGGAGTCTGGGATGATGGCAGCTGGTGCTCAGGCTTCCCCCATAAGAAGAGTCCTGCTAGATCAGGCTAAAGGCTTGTCTATGATCCCCAACAGCTGGTACTATTGAGAGGCATACTGCCTCTTCTCCTAGGGGGTAAGATTGAGCCATTGATGGCCTTATCTTGCATTAATTTCTCCAATCCTCTCCTACAGTTGTCCAGTATGGCAGCCATCCCCTTAGCTAGTGACAGGGAGTTCCATCCTTCAGTGATGCAACAGTGTGTGTAGAAGTCCTTCCTCTTGTCAAGGGCATCGAAGGTGAAAATCTTGGTGAAAACTGGAGATGCCCATGGTTCTATACAGAATAGATCCACTGAAGTTAATGAACAGGACTAACTTGTTTCAGTGAATCTACTCTGCATAGGGCTAGGTTTAATGCAACCTCTGGTGTTTGAGAGGTGCCACTTTGGCAGCACATGTTAGAGGCGGCAGGAATAGACTGATAACATTCAAAATGATCCCATGGCCTTTGCAAGGGTGTAAATTGGGTGTAAGTTACTGGTGTGAGTTGGGATTTGCATTGGCACAAGGGCCATCGGATTGTCCTACTAGTTACTGTATAGTAGAGAACTACTAACTGCTATGGAGAGATAACCACTAACACAAGGACGTAAGCAAGAACCAAAGTACACTTTGTTTACAGTTGGGAGTCATTGTTGTTTTTCAGTGTGGAGTGTCTGACAGGGAACCCGTGCAGTAGAAAATTTGCTTTAAAAACAAGAACTGTACATTGAAGTTACATTGTGGACATGAGCTTGGCTTTGATTAACTTCTGTTTCGTCCATTTTTGCACTTAGGAAAAAAATGGTTATATTCTTGTCCCCAAATATTACACTAATGTTAGTTTCTAGTGCAGGGTGTTTTTTCTAACCTTTCAGTGGCCCTCCCTGCCCCCCCCCCAGCCTCTCAACATTAAACTTCACAATGGGGATGACAAGCATGTTGGTGTACACTTAAATGTATGTACACCAGCATGTTGTAGCTTGCATATTTGCTCAAAGTGCCTTAGAATGCAATCCTATTCAAAAGCAAGACCTATTTAATACAATGGGTCTTACTCCCAGGTAGGTAGAGATAGGATTGCAGCCATAGTGTTTTGACCCTTCAAGCCGCTCCATGAATAATTGGGGATAGAAATCACAGAGAAGCAAGTTTAGGAGAAACGCCCTAACAATAAGAGCAGTTTGTCAGTGACACAGACTACCCCCCCACACACACACACATACCTCGTTGCAGGTACAGTATTTAAGAAGAGTCCATCATCAGGGATGCTGTAGAACCTGCAAACCTTCGTTGTAAAACCTTAAATCAATAGTGGGTGCAGCTAGATGGCCACAAGCCACTAAGGCCCCTTTCAAATGATGATGCCAAATATAGTCAGATTAGGCTCCTTCACGGAGAATACGCAAGTGGAGCAGCTGGTTGCTGCTTTACTTTCCACTGCACACAATAGATATTGAATCCTGGTAGGGGAGGCAAGGGGGCAGCAGTAATCAAGCACACACACTTATCCTGTCCAGTACGTCACAGCACACCAGCCTGCAGTCTTTGCCTCGGAAGCACAGGCAAACCTCCCAGATATAAGGATGGTTTAGCCTACTTCATGCATTTCCAGCCCACATGCAATTGAGGAATAGCGTCACCAAATGGTCATCAAAGTAGGAGAGATACAGGAGACAGCTACAACTTTAGGCTGTAAACATACCACCTGCAGTAAAATCTCAACCATAAACCACGCCACAGAAGCCATTATACACATTTTTATTCATGAGCCTGTTACAAAACAGAAGCATCTGATACAAATATATTTGATACTAGAAACAAGTGCAGTTGATACAATTAAACAAGTGATAGTGCTCATTACAGTTCAAAAGTTTAATATTGTAATACACACCTCCCATAGTAACTATGCAGATTTCCATATCTAGACTGGCATTTGCCCACCCTGAATGCTGCATTGACTGGTATGAGACAGTGAGGTTGTGAACATCTCCACACTGTTCCTAATCACAACAAACCTAAATACTGTTTGAGAGAACTAACATGGTTGGTGAAGAACACACTCTTAAAGATCATTTTGGGGGTTTATCCCTTTTCTGCACCGCAAAAGCAACTTGGAGGTGACCTGCCACTGTACCCAGTAAACCATGTTGGAAACAGACTTGTCCCTCTCCATACATCAGCGCTCAACATCGGAATCAGAATCGGATTCCAGATATGATGCTGAAACATTCCCAGCAGCATCTCTTTGCAAGATAAGCCACATGACAGGCCCATTCTCTCCATTTACAGGACGACGTACACGATACTGTACATAAGCTAGGCGGGGATTTTGTGAGGGTGGATTCCCAAAAAACGCAGAGGCTCCAACATTAGATGGTGATTGACTTTCTTCATAAGAGGGAGGGGGGCCATCAACATAGGGAGGAGGGGGGCCTTCAAAATAGGGGGGAGGAGGGCCTGCAATATAAGGGGGAGGAATGTCAATGAGATGGTGTGGTGGAGGAGAGTCCAGCTGAATCTGCTCCAGGGGTTCATCGAATGTGTCCTCATCCCGGAGGTCTCTTCTGCGACGGTAGCATCTCATCCTGAAATGGCAGAAGGTGTTCCAAGCTAATATGACAGAGGCCAGCAGAGTGAAAAACGGGAAGGAACCTGGAAAACAGAAAAGTCATAGAATCAGAGTTGAAAGGACCCCAAGGGTCATCTAGTCCAACCCCTCCAATGCAGAAATCTTAGCTAAAGCATCCATGACAGAAGAAAAGGCTAGTCAACTATAGTTGCAGAAATCCCATTTCCCCCAGCCAGTCATTTTAGCTTATTGTGGATCTTAATTATTTTTGGATTCTTTTAAATAGCTGGTTTTACTGATGATTTTATTGTTTTAGTCGTTTACGTAAGATGCGCTCCTAAATTTGCAAAGCGCAGGGAATCTCCAGAGTCAGGCAGGAGGAAATATGGGACAGGAGGGGCTCCGAGTGTATAAGACTGAATTAAAGAAGGTGAGAGCGAGGGGTTCACAATCCACATTAAGACGAGGTATAGACGGGCCCTTAGTGGATTATCTTTAAGAGAAAAGCTAATTTGTTCGGCGTGCAGAGTTTTCCCAATGAGCAGACCCGGAGCGAAGAGCATTGTCCCGGCGCCCCGTGCCCCCCCTTCCCTATTCCACTACACCACTAACCCAAGGGGAAGGAGAGCGAGAGAAGAGAAGGCTAGAGCCTTGATCTGAAGGGAAAAGCCAGGAGGCTGCAGAGGGGGGGAATATAGCTATTCAATAGGACAGACTTATTTCCTACCTCCCCCCCCCCAAAAAAAGTCGCTCTCAAGTTGGTGGGCGAAGTAGGCTTACCTCGCCGTGCGGGACTTTCAAACGGAAGTTTTGTTATCCGTAGACCTGCGGCAGGCTTCTGTTGCTGTTTCTTTAAGCCGGTCTTTCCCAACTCGTAACAGCGAGGCAAGATGTCATTCCCGCCGCGCTCCTTGGAGTCAACGGCTCCGAACCCGTATCTCCAGGCTGGGCACATTTCGACCTCGGGGCACAATTGGACTTCTATGGCCAAAAAAAGTAGGATCCAAGACACGGCTTTCGCCATGGTGCACACGGACTCGAGGAATCCCTTCAGCGCGCGACACCACCTTTCCAAAGTCGCTGCTCCTCTCCGCGAACAAATTGCTTCCACCCTCTCCGTCTAACAATCCTGATTAACTAAACAGCCTCTTAGCCTCTTCCCTACATCAAACTGTCCTTGACGAGGCCTTAGTCGCTCTGCGTTTTAAAGAAACATGCGCGAGCATCCCAGGGTCACATGAAAACCAAAGGAAACAAGGCAGAATTCCCTGGAAACTGCCTGTGAGAGTTCCACCAACTTATTGTGCTCTCATGAGAATGCATTTTGTTTTCTCATTGTGGGGGTAGGGGACGGCGTGGAAGAACTGCTGGGCATAGACAGCACAAGTTATAGTCTTCTCGCTTTGTTTTATAATGACAGTACTTCTAAAAAGAAATCCTGGGTAGGTGAGAAGTCTACGTGTTTCAAGCACAAACACAAATTTAAGTAGGTATAAACGTGTTTTCATCCTTAACATCGTTCTTTAGACTCCTTCGCCGCTAAGAAAGCTAGGAGCTCCTTGAGCCCAGGGCTTGCTCACCCCCCCCCCCACTTGATGGCTCTGGGCCAGACGGGGTGGGATGGGGGCCTGCAGGTGCAATTCATATCATCGGCACGATAACAGTGCGTTATTTATTCTGTGATCCTATACCTGCGTTGCTGCATTGTTGCTATCTGCAAGAGTGCTCTTGTACCGTAGCGCAATGAAAGTGGGGTGGGGGGGTGGGGGAAAGACCCAGAACCAAAAAAAACGAATCACAGATTTAAGTCGGTATAGGAGTAACCAGAACGTGTGGTAATGCAAAAGGTAACAGGATTTCAGCAATAATTTTCTGGACATGCGTCGGTTGAAAATGAGGCAGCAGGTCCACCCCAAAGCTTTTGCAGGCGTAAACAGTACTGAAAGAGGGGCTGCTCCTACCTGCCCCACACACTTTCGTGAACGCACAATAAAAATTATGTCTAGAGCGGTCCTCCATATAAGCAAGCAAATAACGCTGTATCCCGTTCTCATATTTCGCAGCTAAGACAAGGAATAAAGATAAATGTGCGGGGTGGGGTGTGGATTAACCCTCTTTTCCTACCTAGACTCCAAACACTTCCCAATAATGAATGTGTGCAGTATTTTCTTCTTCTTCATAGAATCATAGAATTGTAAAGTTGGAAGGGGCCATAAGGGTCATCTAGTTCAACCCCTGCAATGTAGCAGTCTTTTGCCCAATGCGGGGCTCGAACCCACGACTCTGAGGTGAAGCATGTCATGCTCTCTGTTTAACTATAACAAGGATAACTTAACAACAACAACAAAAAAGTGGCACTGAGCACTGAAGCACAAATTTGGCTCTCAATTTCCCGCCTGCTAATGCAAATAGAGAAATACGCAATGTGGCATGATTTTCCATATCGAACTGCAAAAAGCGCACAATCTCACTTGATTTAACAAAATTCCTCCCGAAGTTACATTCAAACGGACTTCTTAGAAGTGTTCTGATTTTTTTACTTTTTTACTTTTAGTGCTAAGAAAAGCCTCTTTGCTGCAACACACGCGGTAAAACAGGGTTTCCCAAAGTTGGGGCTTCAGCTGTTTTTTTTTACTACAACTCCCATCATCCCTAGCTAGCAGGACCAGTGGCCGGGGATGATGGGAGTTGTAGTCCAAAAACAGCTGGCGACCCAAGTTTGGAAAACTTTACCTTAAAGGTTGGCATCAAAAATAGTAGGTTGATTTCTGTATTTCCCTTTTTAATATCTGGGTTTTGATGCATTGAGAAAACTCTGTGAAGGATTACTTTGGTCTGAGATTAACTAATCTAAATTTTCCTCTAATTCTCCTTAACACATCTCAATCTGACACAAACTAACCTGTGAATCCAAGAAAGGAAATTGTACAAAATCTTACTTCTAATATGGGTTTTCTTTTTTTTTACTCAGCATCTGGTATTTTGAGCTTTTTGAACAGGAATAAAACAGGGCAGCACTGAAAAAACTTTGATTAAAGTTCAGCTGGACCCCGATTCTGAAAAGTGGCATTAAAAGTGTATTCCTGCATATGTCTACTCAGAAGTAAATCTCATTAAATAATCTCATGATGAAAGTGACTAATAAATTTAATTATTTATTAAATCAGCAAGAAATACTATCTTAGAAGCAATGGGAAAGAAGGACAGGTTCTCACTGCCTAATGTAATCAGAGAGACTGGTTTCCTACTTCACACCTATGCAATGTGATGCACATGTGCAAGATAATGTGATGTGATCAGCTCCACACAGGTCCTATACTATGAAGAGCACTTTGTGCTACATGAACCTGCATAAATATTATGGTAAGGATGCCATATGTTCAGTTAAAAATCGCTGGAATATCCAGGAAAACCTGGACATGGCAGCCCATGTTGGTAGTGTAGATTTCGAGCTCAACAATTTGAAGGGGAGGGAGCTCAACAACTTGGGGGGGCGGGAGAAAGCTCAACAACCTTTGTGTCCAGATTTTCAGTTTTTGAAATATGGCAACCCTACATTATGGTCATTGATGAAGGCTTCTCTCCACATCCAGGGGCCAGTCCCACCACGCCAGTGGGTTAAAGCAACCAGGTCATTATTACTGCCTGACTTCCCTTGAAATATTAAATCACACTCCTATGTTGGGTAGCTCAGTTGGTTAGAACCTGGTGCTGATAATGCCAAGGTTGCAGGTTCAATCACCGTATGGGACAGCTGCATATTCCTGCATTGCAGGGGGTTGGACTAGATTATTCTCAGGGTCCCGTCTAACTCTACAAGTCTATGGATTCTATATGTTCTAGAACAACCTCCCACAACTTGGGGGGGGGCCTCCAGATGTTTTGAGCAACTGGGAATCTGCTGTATCAGTGATTCCCCATGCAGGGTACTCTGACACATTGCCAGTGTTGGTTTGCCAAAACAAGTTATGCTCTCCTTTTTACTTTCGCTCAGTGGTAGAGCATCTGCCTTGAATGCAGAAGGTCCCTGGTTCAGTCCCCAGCATCTCCAGATAGGGCAAGGAGAGACTCGCTGTCTGAAACCCAAGACAGACTCTGCCAGTCAGCATAGACAATACTGATCTAGATGACCCAGTAGTTGGACTAGGTAAAAGGCAGCTACCCATCTTCTTATAATGGCTGCTGCTTTTCTGTTTCTCTAATCATGTCAATGTTTTCACGACCCTTATCAAAAACAGCAAATATGCGTACAATCAAGTCCAGCTGGGGATCTGGGAAGAGAGAACAGGAGTTCAGAGAGGGGAGTAAGTTCTGTGACCTTGCTGCTCAACTCAATCTTTTTACATGGTTTGTGGTATTTTGAGTATTGTAATTTTGCTGTTCTTTTTATTGATAATAATTCAGTGCAATTGTTTAGAGTGAATTTCTGTACAATTATTATTTGCTGATATTCTGAGAGTTAATTTTATTGTGTACTTTTATAGTCTAATGAATTATTTAATATGGCTTTAAGTTGTTTGAGCCATATTTTTTATTTTGACTTATTTGCATTGGATCGTATTGTTTAAAAAATTGTCTTTGTTTTATATTTTGTTGTTTCTTCAGCTTATAAAGCACCTTCTGTATAGGAATATAAAAGGGCAATATATAAATCAAAAGTGATGATGATGATGATCTAGCTGTGAAAAGAGGGTTGGTCCTCTTGTGGATGAGTAATGATGAAGAACTAGGAAGCTGAAAGGAGGAGGAAATGGAGGGATGTGGAAAGCTATCAATGACTAGTAGCTGTTATGGCTGTGTTTGACTTCAGGTCTGAGGCATTGTGCCTCTGAATTCCAGTGGTGAGAATGCTGTTGTGCTTGGGGCATGCTTGTGGGCTTTCCATGGCAACCAATTGACCACTGTGATGACAAGATGCTGGCTGAGGTGGGCCTTTGGCCTGGTCCAGCAGAGCTCCTTTTTTTAAAGCAAGGGTATATGTGTTGGTCAATAATGCAGTTGCTCAAAATTTTCATGAGAATAAAAAAGATGCTACAAAATCTTGGCTCTTCTCTATTGGCCTGCTGAACCCCTGGCTCTCTTGAAGTTGTCTGGATTTTCCTTCCAATCAATCTCTCTTCCCCTTCCCACAATTGTTGTTGTACAACTATTGTTGTACATAGTTCAGTCTGTTTTCCTTTCCCCCAAGTGGCTTGAATTGATGTTGGCTTCGCTGCACAATCTTCTTCGGTACCCGGGATCTGCTTGTTTTCTAAGTGTGCCAGGAGGGCAATTGCAGTTTCTCATCACTGATCCAAACAGTGTAGTTACAATGACAGTGCCAGCCCTACTATTAGGCAAAGCAAGGTGGACTGCCTTTGGCCGTGGCTGTTGAGGGAAGGTGGGATTGTGGCTGCCCAAACACTAGCCATTCCCATCCTCTTGAGCTGGCAGAGTACGGACTGCAGTGCTTCTGGGTTGAGCTGGCTGGACCTCTCACCTAGTGGCTTTCTTCTAATATTCCATAGATAGTATTCCATTGGGAAAGAACCCTAACTGAGCCACCAGGTAGAAAAACAGCTGATCCCAACCACACATTCCAGCAGGCATGCTGACAAACTCATGTGCCACACAAGTTTGTGCCAGTTTCAGGGCTCGAGTCAGGGGCAGGTCAGCAAGGAAAACAAAAACAACAAATCACCTGAGGCCAGTGAAGTTAAATCTTTATTCAAGGAAACCAACCACAAAGCTCAGGCCTAGTGGTCTCAACAACCAGTGTGGTGAGCCAATGTGGTGTAGTGGTTAAGAGCGGTGGACTTGTAATCGGGTGAACTGGGTTCACTCCTCCATATGCAGCTGTTGGGTAACCTTGGGCTAGTCACACTTCTTTGAAGTCTCTCAGCCCCACTCACCTCACAGAGTGTTTCTTGTGGGGGAGGAAGGGAAAGGAGATTGTTAGCTGCTTTGAGACTCCTTATGGTAGTGATAAAGCGGATATCAAATCCAAATCCAAACTCTTCCCAGAAGGCCCTGCCCCAATGAAGCAGTTGTGAGGACTGAAGGTCCCCACCTTCCCACCCCTCTCTAAGGTTCTTCCTCGCCAAGGTTTTCACCACACAGAACCAATCTGTGACTGCACACAACTAATCTCTGTTCTGTTCTGCTCTTTTCATTTCTCTGTGCATTCTCAGAGACCAGCAGGGAGTGGGGTTGGTCGCAACAGGAGGGGGAGATTCCCTGAACTGCACTCTGCTCAGGCCTCTTCCTTCTTACCAGACCTTGTTACCTCTTCAGCTTTTGACAACTCCTCCTCCTGGTCTGCTCCTTCTTCTCCCTCTGACCACATAATAGATCACAAGAAGTGTCACAGGCACACCATTTGAATGGCAATAATAATAATATTAAATTATTTATACCCCGCCCATCTAGCCACCCTGGGCGGCTTCCAACAGAATATTAAAAACAATACAGCATCAGACATTAAAAACTTCTCTAAGCAGTTGTCTTTTAAAAGTAAAATAGTTGCTTATTGCCTTGACATCTGCTGGGAGGGCGTTCCACAGGGCAGGCGCCACTACCAAGAAGGCCCTCTGCCTGGTTCCCTGTAACTTGGCTTCTCACAGCGAGGGAACTGCCAGAAGGCCCTCGGCACTGGACCTCAGTGTCTGGGCTGGATGATGGGGGTGGAGACACTCCTTCGGGTATACAGGACCGAGGCTGTTTAGGGCTTTAAAGGTCAGCACCAACACTTTGAATTGTGCTTGGAAACGTACTGGGAGCCAATGAAGATCTTTCAGGATCGGTGTTATACGGTTTCGGCGGTCACTCCCAGTCACCAGTCTAGCTTCCGCATTCTGGATTAATTGCAGTTTCTGAGTCACCTTCAAAGGTAGCCCCATGTAGAGTGCATTGCAGTAGTCCAAGCGGGAGATAACTAGGGCATGCACCACTCTGGCAAGACAGTCTGTGGGCAGGTGGGGTCTCAGCCTGCGTACCAGATGGAGCTGGTAAACAGCTGCCCTAGACACAGAATTAACCTGTGCCTCCATGGACAGCTGTGAGTCCAAAATGACTCCCAGGCTGCGCACCTGGTCCTTCAGGGGCACAGTTACCCCATTCAGGATCAGGGAGTCCTCCATACTAGTCCGCCCCCTGTCCCCCAAGAACAGTATTTCTGTCTTGTCAGGATTCAACCTCAATCCATTAGCCGCCATCCATCCTACAACAGCCTCCAGGCACTCACACAGGACCTTCACTGCCTTCACTGGTTCCGATTTAAAAGAGAGGTAGAGCTGGGTATCATCCGCATACTGATGAACACCCAACCCAAACCCCCTGATGGCAATGCCAATTCATGAAGGATATGAATGTCTATGAATGTCTATTAGCCATGATGGTCTCTGAATACCTAGCACAATACTTTGCTGATAACATATTCCTTGTGACATCCTATAAGGCGGTGGCATAGGCCAATGCATCTGTGATGCCACTTTGTTGTCAGCTTCTCTAGCTCCACCACCAAACTGGCAGTAAGAGATATATCAGTGAGTTGAGAGGGTTTTCATTTCTGACTCTAGCAGATGAAGGGCTGTGGCCCAGTTGGAATTAAGCACTTCCCTAATTTTTTGAATGTGTTCATTTGAACCTCAGTCCCTGCTTTTGCTAGCTTTAAGGCCTCTCTGTGCCTTGTTGTCAACTAGCCTGCTGGTAGAGGCTGAAGCATAGGAAGCTGTTTTATACTGAATCCATCTAGCTGGCAGCAGCTTTCCAGGATTTCAGACCAGGGAGCCCAACCTGGAGATGCTAGGGATTGAACTTGGCACCTTTGTATACAGAAGTGGATACATTCACATTAAGATATGGGTCTTTTCTAAATTAGTAGTTATGATGGCCCTTCCCATAATTTGCTCTTAGGTGATGGAGCTTCTGCGACCTCCAGTCAGGAGAATCAGGAGACATTGCCTGCATGCAGATTGAAAGGTGGGTGGTCTCAATAGGATTTAAGGACTTCCAAGCAGGAAAAACCCTGTTGATCGGGAGGACTTGGAACTAAGCCGTCACTTTGCCAAAGGAACAAGCCATGTTCCCACTACTCCTGTTTTAGGGAAACTCCTAGACTCAGTCCCCATGAGAGGTGATATAGGGGTGTACCAAACAGGGCCTCCTCCTGGGTGGCATCACAAATGTGGAATAGCTTCCCCAGGAAGGCCAGCTTGAGAATCTAGCTTGGTCACTTTCAGCACTGCATTAGAACTTTATGATGATTATAATTCTTCTGCAAACACCTCACTTTTCAGTTTTCTTATTAGCTGTTTTCTCCAGCTTTAGATTTCAGCACCTTGTTTACAGTATTGAGCTTTGTGCCTGTGACCTGTGGCTAGGATTTCTTCTTCTGCAGTTCTTCTTCAGCTCAAAAGTTGGAAAATACAGTGGAATAAATTACCCATTAGTGATTATTCACTTTGCTCTAATTGCAAACAAACTAAAGAAAACTGCATGGGATAGGCAGCTCAGGATTCATCTATCAGCTTTCTCAGCTCTGCTGGAAGCAGATTGAGCATCAGGGGATTTTTGTTGTTCATTCCTTTCAATTCACAATATCCAGCTACAGCAAGAACAACACACTTGTTTAAGCATTGCCTTATCTCCTTTGTAGCTTTCAGGCTCTGCTAGCAAGGCCTTAATTAAAGGGGAAAGTTCTAAATTTGTGCAGCTTGGGTCTCAGCAACCTAGGAGGCTAAATGTAATGGCAAAAAATAAATATTTTGCTTTAACCGACTTACAGCATAATCATTTCAGATTTCAGGGAATTGGGAAGAGCCCTGCTTCTCACTTTAAATGTCTAGTCTTAGTCTCATTTTAAATGTCTACTCTTAGATATGTTTAAGCTAAAGTTATAAATGAAACATACTTTTACTGCGTTTATTGCAGCAGAGCTGTGTTCTTCAGAATAACCCAAGGAATGTTGTCAGAAAAGGTCACCCCACCTTTGTGGGTGTAAAGGAGATTTGCTTTTTTGGCAAACATGCAGATAAATTATGGTTTAAAGCTGCTTGTCTGCTTCACTCTTCCACCTGTTTGGCACTGTAGTTTCTTTAGCTCAAGGTCCTCTAGAAATGGAACAAACACTATAACTATGGTTTGCCAGTTCAGGCATGGCTCTAAATCACAGGGGTATGCATACCCCTAAACATTTTGTGAAACTACGTTTGGCCTCATTGAGGGGCAGTATTTCAAGATGAGTAGGAAAATGAGAGTACCCCTAAACATTTTTTAAAGAAAAAAGCACTTTATATAGATCTGTGCCATATGCATAGAATTAGGACCCACTGCAGCTGAGAGCCCCCAAAGTTATTAGCATACATTGCTAACTAAGAGGATATCGCTGAAATGTGACTACAATGAATTGTCATAGCTGAATTCCAGTTTGTAAGTTAGTTGCATCGTTTCCACTCTTCGTTTCTCACACTGCCTGATTATAGTCAGCAGAGGCTAGTCCATTAGGGCAGGGGCCACCAACCTGGCACCAGGTCTTATATGGCACCCCTGAGCTTTTATTTTTTTTAAAAAAGAATGGTAGGGAAGCACCGCTCGCCTACTTCTCCTGGACGCTGTCTCCGGCTGAACGGAATTACAGCCAGCTCGACAAGGAGGCACTGGCACTTGTGGCTGGAGTAAAGAGGTTCCACGAATACCTCTATGGGAGAACCTTTGACCTCATCACTGACCACAAGCCGCTCCTGGGCCTCCTCGCCAGTGATCGACCAACTCCACTGGTCCTCTCGCTATGCATGCTGCGATGGACTGTCTTTCTGGCAGCTTACCGCTACCAGCTCGTCCATCGCCCTGGAAAATTGATAGGTCACGCCAACACTCTCAGTCGTTGCCCACTTCCAGCGCTTGTGGAAGACCCAGCTCCTGCTTCATCGCTCCTCCTAATTGAGGACCTTCCAGCAGCGCCAGTATCGGCTGCCAATGTAGCCTCTGCATCTGCCCAGGACTGCATCATCAAACGTGTACTCAACTGGGTGTAGAGGGGGTGGCCGGAAGGGTCTTTTGCACCAGAGTTCCAGCTGTTTACAACCAGACAGCACGAGCTCTCGGCTCATCGCAGCTGCTTACTGTGGGGAGACCAAGTCGTGGTTCCCCAAGACTCCGCCAACGCGTCCTCAAGGCTCTGCACATTGGCCACCCAGGGATTGTCAAAATGAAGGCGTTGGCTCGGTGTTATGTCTGGTGGCCTAACATGTACGATGCCATCACTTCGTGGGTTGACTCCTGTCAAGAATGCCAAGAGTCGAGACCTGCACCGCTGGCAGCTAAGGGCAACATCTGGGAGATGCCCACGGCACCCTGGACAAGGATGCACATCGATCTTGCCGGCCCCTTTCACGGCAAGACCTTTATGATAGTGGTGGATGCCTATTCCAAATGGCTGGAGGTGGCCCTGATGCCCTCCACCCCTACCGAAGCCGTCATCCGGGTGCTGTGGGGCCTGTTTGCAACTCATGGGTGTCCTGATGTCCTCGTCTCGGACAACGGACCTCAGTTCACGTCGGGCACCTTTGAAAGGTACCTCTTGGGGCTAGGCATCCGCCATGCCCTAACAGCACCATTTCACCCAGCCAGCAACGGGCAGGCAGAAAGAATGGTGCATTCAGCAAATGAGGCACTGGCACGCCTGGAACAGAGGGAATGGCACGAGCAGGTCACTGAATACTTGCTCATGCAGCACATCACCTCTCATGTAGCCACAGGGCCGAACTGCTCATGGGCCGCCACCTCCCATCTCCGCTTGACTGGCTGCACCCAGACTTTGATGTGGCCGAGCCCACGGGCTGTACTCACGTGCCACAGTCCTTTATTCTGGGGAATCAGGTTTTTGCCTGGAACTTTGTGGACAACATTCCTTGGGTGCCAGCCATGGTAGTGGGAGTCACAGGGCCCCGTTTCTACCAGGTGGCACTCAAGAACGGACACTTGTGGCGCCGGCACATAGACCAGCAAAGGCGCAGGGTTGGGGATTTGGACAGTACTGCTGTGCTCCTAACTGTGGCCCCAGCTCCGGAGCGGTCGCTAATGGAAGGCGAGGCTCCACCTACATCTTCCTCACAAACTGAGGGCATGGAGCCAAGCCAAGCCGTTTCGGTGGGTCTCCCTGGCTCTCCAGAGACTCAGACCACCGCCATGCCTGACTGTCCACCGAGTCCACTCATGGTTCCTTCGACAGCAGCGGAGCCAGGGAACTTGGGCTCAATGCCACATTTGGTCGCACCACAGTCGCAGCCAGAATCGGGCAGCCACCCGGACTCTGGTACTGGCCCTTGGAGGTCTGGCAGGGTTTCCAAGCACCCAGCTTATTTAAAAGACTATGTTCACTGGACAAACTGCACATGTAAAGCTGTATGGTGAATAGGGTCAATTAATATGCTTATGTGCCTTACTGAAACCAATAAGGGTATTGCTGGAACCACTATGACTGTATGTAATGGAACCACTATGACTGTAACTACAGTGGTACCTCAGGTTACATACGCTTCAGGTTACAGACTCTGCTAACCCAGAAATAGTGCTTCAGGTTAAGAACTTTGCTTCAGGATGAGAACAGAAATCGGGCTCCTGCGGCGCGGCAGCAGCAGGAGGCCCCAATAGCTAAAGTGGTGCTTCAGGTTAAGAACAGTTTTGGGTTAAGTACGGACCTCCAGAACGAATTAAGTACTTAACCTGAGGTACCACTGTAATGCCTTATCTCGGTGGGGAGGGGTGTTATGTATTGAAGTTCTCACCCTGGCCACCAGGGGTACTGTGTATATACAGTCATACCTCACTTTAAATATGCTTCACGTTGAGCGTTTTCAGGTTATGCTCCGCAGCGACCTGGAAGTAATGGAATGCGTTACTTCTGGGTTTCGCCGCTCGCACATGTGCAGACACTCATAACAGTTTTGCAATACAAGCTTGTGATTTATGCTTTACTTGTAAGTGAACTCAGGATCATTTTAAAACATTCAGGTTCAGTATTTTTGAATATGCTGAAACATTCATCTAGGATATAAGTCAAGTAAAGAAGTTCCTGTTAAACAATTTTCAGCTTTTTTCCAGTTTTTGTTGTAGGAGTGTATTTGAGCAGTAAGCGTATTTAGGTTAAAGCTGTTTCAATTATGTTAAATGTTGCTCTTAAACCATATAACACCAGACGCTGTTTTCAGAGCATGTTCAAGAACATGCCTTTTTGTACAAACAAGATATAGGAGCTGTGTTGGAATCTCAAAAGTGAACATTTGGCATGTTAGTTCTAGTTTTTTCTTTTTAATATCTTGTAAGGCACATTTAAGCTTTTTAAGTTAATGGGGAAATGTGAGACGCAATACGGCTACCTTTAGGATTTTGGTCTTGGTGTTCATATGAAATCTGAGGCCTTGATTTAATCTTTCATTGTATTGTGATTTACTTTTAGGTGTTTGCGCTTAAGTGAAAATTGTTAAAATAAAACTTCCTTAAAAAAAAAAAAAATGACATCAGATGCAGATGCGCAGTTGTGGGTTGCATTCTACTCAGGATGCGAACGGGGCTCCTGAACGGATCCCGTTCGCACCCAGAGGTAGTTTTCACTCAGGTCCACGTCAGTTAATTTAGGTGGGAAACCCTGGGTGTTGTTACAATGTTGCCAGCCGGCTGCCTATAAAAGCAGTTGTCAACCCACTACTTAATAAAATACATACATATTTGCTTCTTATCTCCCAGGAGAGGAGGGGACATGACATCACACAGAGCCTTCTCTAACAATCCTGTTTCTATAGACTGCCTATCAGCAATGCAGCTCTATGGTCTTAACCACATGTTAACTAGCAAGAATACACATCGTTAACTTTGACTGCATGTCTTCCACAGTTCTCACAGTGGCCAACCAGATGCTTTTATGGAAAACCTGCAAGCAGAACCCAAGCACAAAGCAGAACTCTCCCTTCCTGCAGCTTCCAGCTACTGGCATTCAAAAGGATTGCTGCTGGCAACTATAGCAATAGAGCACAGTCATCGCTGCTAGCAGCCATGGATAGCCCTCTCATCCATGAACTTGTCCAATCCCCTTTAAAACAATCTAGGTTGAGGGCTGTCTCTGTTCCTGTGGCAGAGAGTTCCATAGCTTAACCAAGCACTGCATGAAGAAGTATTGTCTTGTATCCATCCTGAATCCTCCAACCTTGCTCTTTCCCTGCTTATCCAATGCAGGCACATATGCATATAGTTTTTGAATTTGAACTCGGTGCAGTCTGTATCTGAGTAAATATACTTAGGCTTGTACCATTATCCTGCAATCCTGTGCAATGTGACTTGCTCGCTCCATGTAAACGTGTATAGGGCCAGGGCTCTCTGATTGACGGATACCTGTTTACACTTATTTTCAAGACTGCTCCGTATTTTGGGAAAATTTGGGAATATAAATAGGCAACGCAGCAAAGGCCACAATTTTCCCCACAGCCAGTTGTGTACTATTATCATTTGTTGTTGGTGGTGGTGGTGATGATGATGATGATGATGATAGCACTAACGTGTTTCTCTCCCTGGATCTCTTTCCCCGGCCTCTACCCCCAAGCGGCGTGTTTCGAACTCAAGCCTTGGCGGAGATCCTCTCCTCCGCCTGTTGCGTGGTGAACGGTGCCCTTACGCAAGATGGCGCTTACGGTTTCAGGCCACGGAGCAGGCCTCCGTCGGGCTCGGAATCTCGCGAGGTTCGGTGAAGAGACGGGGCTGAGGTTCTGAGGAAGAGGCCGGGGTTTTTTGTTTTCCTTTTTTGCGGCGCGGGCGGGGAAGGTTCGGTCGAGGGTTCCGCCGCGAGGTAACCGGGGAGAGGTGCCCAGCTTTGGGGTGGGCCTCCCTCAGCCATGGAGCACATCACGACGCCCAAGGTAAGGGGTGATGTGTGTGTGATAGAGAAATGTGGCAGGTGCTGGCCATTCCTCCTCATGAGGCTTTTTCAGCCACCCCCCCATCCCCCAAATTTTCAGCTAGTCCTTCCCATCCCCACATAACGGAGGAGGAGATGGTGAGGAAGGCCTATTGTGGATATTTTCTTCTTCTCCCCCCAATCCCTCACCCCTTTTTGGTAAACCATATGCAGTGTAAAGTAAGGGGTCCCTGAGCACGTGCAGAGTGCATTTCATGTTCGCCTTTCTGGTGTCTTATGCCCTAATCTCCTATTTGCTTAGCCAGGACGGGAGGGTGCGTGCTACAACCCTTTAAAAAAATCTCACTATAGTAAAAATAAATAAACATACATACCAATGAGTAGAATATGCAAAATGAAACATTATTAAAATACATAACTTTAAAATAGAAATCATTCAGTCATGATAATATCCCGTACTGATGTAGTGGGGTTATTTTATTGTGCATCTTAATTACAAATGCTTACATTAAATGTTTGTGTGACTGGTTTTTGTGCTTTTTATATCATTTAGAAGCCTGTTTCAGCATTAAGTGATATAGTAGTAGTAATAGTAATGATGATGATACCCATTTAAAGCCTGCCAGGAATCCTTGTTTTCCTTTTTAAACCAGACAGCACTAGTATTACTGTATGCTAGCCTTGAGGCTGCTGCTGAATTGCTAAACTGTGGAGTTAGGTCTTGATAACACCACCTGGCCTTCTTGTACACAGGAATTGTTAGTCTTAAGGATGTTTTCCTCCTCCCACAACAAAACCTAATCAGACCCTCATTCTCATCCAGCCTTGCTCCAGACTCCTAGATCTTAGTCTCAGCAGCTGGTTGGGGTGTTGAAGGGGGGCAGTGGTTAGAAGCAGTGGTTATATGCAGTGTAATGTAATCTCAGAGTTTTTGAGCTTGTAATAGAGTGCATTCCCATAATCTTTCAGATGTTACATTATTGCTGGTGAACTGGAATTGATTAGCATTGACATAATGGAATATGCTTTCAACAAGTCTTGGAAATGGCTCAGCTCATCACTGAAAATAATAATATTTCTATAAACGTTTGTGTGCTTATTGTTCTCCCTTGATGCATACTGAAACCCTGAGCCTGCTTCCCAAGGTGCTCCTCAACCTTTGCCACTTATCCACATAAGGTGGGCTTCTTGAGATCTTGGTCCTAGAATCTGGTCTTGAAAGCAGGGATAATTGGTGCCAGACTGTGCAGGCATCTCACAGGGATTCTGAGCATGTGCAGAATATGTTTCCCACTTTTAGCACCTTAAATGGTAGATTGAAATTCATTAGCAAAATTCAGATTGGTAAAATGTACTAATCTATTCATTTAGCTTGTTGACATGATACTCTGCAGACATTTGAGCTTGTGTAAAAATGTCGTAGTCTTGCGTATCATTGCCTTTTTGGACTCACTACACATTTTTTCCTGTGCTTTTTCCTGTAGTTTTTCTGTATTTAAATCAGCCACGTAAATAAGACTATGTAAATATATAAGCATGCTAAGTGGCCAGTAACCTCTGTTCCCATGCTTACTGTAGAGAATGGCTTCACTATGGAATGCTTACTGTAGGTCATAGCTTCACTATGGAATAGTGAGTCGTGGGTCTTTTGACAAATTCACTCCTGAGTACCCCCTCGGGTGCTATGGAGTCAGTTTTACTCCTTAGTATACTGAAGAACGGTGTTTGATGAAATGGAATGGTCAAGGGCTGGAGCACAAGTGGTGTAAATCTTGATTGGAAGCTGACTGAGCACATGCTCATAATTTGACCTTCCACATGGCCGTGAGGGCCATGAAGGAATCCTACTCCGTTGCCTCCATTGCATCCTCAGGGAGCCATCCAGCAAACCTTTTCTGTGTCCAGAGATTGGTTATTCCTGACGAGGCAAGGGTTGATCTTTGGAGTACAGTGGTACCTCGGGTTAAGAACTTAATTCATTCTGGATGTCTGTTCTTAACTTGAAACTGTTCTTAACCTGAAGCACTACTTTACCTAATGGGGCCTCCCACTGCCGCTGCACTGGCGCCAAGCGATTTCTGTTCTCATCCTGAAGCAAAGTTCTTAACCCGAGGTACTATTTCTGGGTTAGCCGAGTCTGTAACCTGAAGCATCTGTAACCCGAGGTACCACTGTACAAAGTCGCCAGCTGTAACCAGATGGCTAAACAATTTGAGGATAAAGTTGCTTGGCTCCACAGCAATTTAGATGCTACTAAATCGAGAACTATAATAAATTAAAAGCAACATCCATAATTGTACTTACTGCTCCAAAACTTTTTCTTTCAAAGTCTTTGGTTGAATATTGAAGAATGTGAAGAAAATATTTTGTTTAGTGGGTTTTTTCACTTGCTGGCGCATTCTCTGAATTCAGGAATGAACATTATCTAGCAAGCGCATGAAAGCATTTACAGTGGTACCTCTGGTTACATACGCTTCAGGTTACAGACTCCGCTAACCCAGAAATAGTACCTCGGGTTAAGAACTTTGCTTCAGGATGAGAACAGAAATCGCGCGGCAGCGGCGCGGTGGGCCCCATTAGCTAAAGTGGTGCTTTAGGTTAAGAACAGTTTCAGGTTAAGAACGGACCTCCGGAACGAATTAAGTACGTAACCAGAGGTACCACTGTACTGTATAGTTTAGGCATTCTTCACTGAGAAATGATAAGCAAACACCAGCTCCAACTAGCATGGACAATGATAAGAGATTATGGGACTTCTAGTCTAGAAGCATCTGGATGGCCACAAGTTGGCCACCCCCATTTAAAAATATTTATGACTTTAGAAAGTTGGTGTCTCTTTAACTAAAGCATCATACTCTTACCTAAGATGAAGAAATCTACGTGCAATATTTTTATTTAACCTAATAGTGGTTTATCTGAATGGAATAGATAAGAAAAGCAAATGCCGCATGAAAGGGTCCCAATGTGTCGTTCATATATCAGGATCAGGAAACTCTTGGCTTAGCCATCTTGCTGCTGCTGTGTCCTTTTAACTTGTTACATCCACACTCCAAGTTCCTTTTTTGCTGGCTGTTGCCTTTCAGAAGGCATGGGGGGACATGACAAGCTCTTTCCTTAGCCTGCACCATGCTAACATGGCAGAGAAAAAGCTAGAGATTTAGTTCTCCATAGCATTTTTTATTCAACAGTTTCTATCCTGACTTTTTGTCCTAACATTGAGCTGTGCAAATGCATATTAAAATAGAAAGCATGCAAGTTCTAATGTTTTTGACAACGCTAACATTGTTGGGAAATTCTGAAGTGTACTTGTTTAATTCATTAACGTAGCTTTATAACCTGACCCATCTCAAAAATGTGAGGCAAGTAACAAAAGCAGGCTTCCAGCTGTGATTTGCTTAACCTTGAGCCCCAAAAGCTCAACAGGTAGGCATTCCTCTCTTTAGGCTAGGTTCACTACTTATGAAATATTCACTTTGCAGATGAGAAAACAGGAGGGATTGCTGGCTCGGTTGCTATCACTACTGTGGCATCTTCTTAAAATATGATATATGCCACAAGTTGGTTGTTTTGAGTATGAATCCAGAGTCAGCTGTGCTGCATTCCTCTCCATTTCCTCTTCGATTGTTTTCGTATTAACTGTGTACCAAGGAGTCCTCTAGCAGCAGGAACTTGTGCTTGGAAGCTCTTTTGCCAGTGATCCAAAAATCCATTCTTTGTTGCACAGGCTAGCAAGGCCATTGGCGGAAGAGCTATCAAAGCTAGTAGGAGTGTTTCATACAGAGCTCTGGCTCATGATTCTTTTGGATAGAGTTCTTACAAACACATTGAGGTGCTGAAAAGGAGTTGAGAGCTAACACTCTTTGCACTTAGAAAATCTCCCTTGCTTGTTTGCCTAAAAGTCATTATTTTCCTCATCACGGGTGATCAGGTGAATGGTTGTTGCAACTGGTTCCCCACCTCTGTAGGGAGATTGGAATATGAGTATCTATGCTGAATGATAATAATAATGCTGTTTCCATATGCTCAATAATTAAAAACCTGGTGTTCAGACCAAAGCATTCTCATTTAATGTTGAATGCTTGAAAGTAAGTAAGCTTGGTGATAAAGCTCCACATTCGGAATATGAATCCTCCCCCTTTAATTTGCATTTTCTATAAAAATGTTATTGGAATTGAATAACGCCATAGAAATTTTCTAAGCAAAGAATTAATTTTCTGAACATATTTTCCAGATACTGTATATGAACTGGGATCCTGTCAGAATATAAATTAATCTGGGAATAATGTTCATTTTAAGAGCATTCACTTTTCCCCAAATGGTGAGGTTTAATGATTCTCATCTATCAATATCTGAATAAACCTCTCCCTATATTTTATTTCTATTGCATGTTACTAATTGAGATATATTTTGGCATAGACATACCTAAAGATCTGATAAGATTTGGTACAAATACAAAATTGATTTGGGTAAGCAAATTTTCACCTATAGGCATCAATTCCGATTTGGACCAGTTAATAGAGTATCTTGATATTTTACTAAAGGCATCTATCATTTGCATCAACAGAGGAATAGTAGTATGAGGTTTAGAAATAAACAAAAGAATTAAATCCCGGAAGCTAACAATTGGTGTTAATTTTCTGAAGTGGGCAACTTTGGAATATACATACATAGCATCTTTGGTTGGGTGGATAGTATTAGGATCAAAATACATTAGAACTCTGGTATCTCTTGAAACAATTATGTCTGAGAGCTGTAGAATGCAATGTCTTAAAAAATAGGATTTGACCCCTTTAAAAATTGGGGGAAAGATGGTGATGTGGAAAAATTTGATGGAAGTGGGCATATTGACTTTGGATCAACTGATAGATGATGAATTTTAACATACACTGTGTTACAAGATAAACAGTAGCTATTGCGTGCAACCCAATGGCAGTATTTACAACTACAACATTTGTTAACTATACTACTTTGTTTGGACCAGCAGCATTTTCAGCTTCTGGGACACCTGAGATACTAGAAGACTAGATATAGACTTTGCATAAACAATTACAGTGGTACCTCGGGTTAAGTACTTAATTCATTCTGGAGGTCTGTTCTTAACCTGAAACTGTTCTTAACCTGAAGCACCACTTTAGCTAATGGGGCCTCCTGCTGCCGCCGCTCCGCTGGAGCACGATTTCTGTTCTCATCCTGAAGCAAAGTTCTTAACCTGAAGCACTATTTCTGGGTTAGCGGAGTCTGTAACCTGAAGCGTATGTAACCTGAGGTACCACTGTATAATGAAATTTGGAACTCCATTATACAAAATACAGTAGGTTAAAAATTGTAATTGTTAACAGTTATAATGATATACTATATCTCTTTTCTTTCTCTTTTCCTCCACTTTTCTTTAAAACCACTTTTTATATGTTGTATTTAATTTAAAAATGAAATAAAACATTAAATCTCACAAGTGTGCACCCTATCTGGGCAGCGCAGATGACTTTTACGTTCTGCAACTTATCTGGTGTACTGCAGATATTTTAGAAATGTTCTAAACTAATGCCCACCCCCTGGCACTCTTCCTTTTATTATTACCCTACAGGTAGAAAATGTCAAGTTACTAGATCGTTACACCAACAGAAAGCCAGCAAATGGAACACTGTACCTGACTGCAACACATTTAATCTACGTAGATGCTTCAGCTGAAGTTCGAAAGGAAACATGGGTAATGTCAGAGTGCAGTGTAATTCTCTTGCTGAGCACTGGGAGACAGGTTGGGGGTGTCTTGTGACCTAAAGGGTTGTATTGATGTCCATGTGTCTATTTAACAAGCCTAATTTGTTCACAGCTTTTAATGTAGTATGATGTGTTCAGGATTTGTCTGGTGATCATTTCATGAGCATATGGATAAAAGCAGCCCTAGTGGTCCAGCACCATCAGCAGTCTCTTCAATGTGTATTGGAAGCCAGAAGCGATCTGTGAAGGCAATAGCACAGCTTGTTGTTCAGCAACTAGTATTCAGGAGCATACTTCCTCTGATACTGTTTCTATAGTGTTGTTGGTGATGTTTTTAACATGATATTAAGCCCATAGCAATTGTTAGAGATAAACATCAATTGACTGAGGACTAAGTTTGCATCTATAAAATTTAAGCAACATTTGCTCAACTTTGCATTACCAAAATGGTATCTCCATACTGCAACAAGTGCACACCCACCTACCCCAATTAATAGTTTCCTTTTCATATTTTTTCTCGCACTATGTTAATCTTATTTCATGAAAAGGAAAATCTTAAAGCAGGCTAGCAAATAACTCATACAACATTTTTAGTCTACAATTCCCCCATCTGGCCCACAGTTTTCCTGCCCACACATCCCTATCTTAGTCATTTGTGCCTTCAAAGTAAAAGAGAATCTACTCCTATAAAGCACCCCTGCCTGGAGACACTTGCCCCAGGAAAGTAGCTGTTTATGAGCCTGATTCAAAGTATCTGTACCAGCTGAGATTTAATTCATGCTTATGAAATTAATCATCTTAGTAAACAATAGTGTTCCTGTGGTGTATGATGGCCTAACTGAGAGATTTAACTTTCTAGAAGTCAAATTACATCTTTCATGACAAGTTGTAGTTCTCAGTCATAAATACTGACTGTTTGGTTTTTCTAAAATGTAAATAGTCTCTAGTTTCAGTTAGAATTCAGTCAGAATGGCTTTTTAAGCTGCAGTCAGTATTGACCCTGTAAGCTTTCTTCCTCTTTTTTTTTTTTTACAGATTCTCCACCACCATATTGCTACTGTGGAGAAACTGCCTCTGACCGCATCTGGCTGTCCACTGCTTATTCACTGCAAGAATTTCCGTGTTGCTCACTTTATTATTGGTCATGAGCGGGACTGTCATGAAGTCTACACTTCCCTGCTGAAACTTTCTCAACCAGGTACTTGGAAAGTGCAGTTTGCTTCCGTATGGAGGAAGGAACTTAGCTTAGTGATACAATACTTGCATTGCATGACAGAGATTCCAGGTTCAATCTCTGGCATCTCCAGGTATGCAAAAAATGACACCTGTCTATCTGGATTTCCACTGCCAGCCAAGGCAGACAGTACTGAGTGGATACACCAATGGTCTGATTCCTATATTTCATACCCTGGCAATGCAAGTGCTTGTTGATGATGAGCTTTGGTTATTGAACTTTGAGCTCTTGTTAAACCAGACAGGAAGAAAGGAAAGCATCAATAGCTCAAGCTGTTTCCATCTCTGTTAAAAGAGTGGAAATACTTTGCATTTTCTCCTCTCAGGATGTTGGTAATAATTAAGACATTAATTTTGTTTTGGTGTTTGTATAGGTTAAAATAGTCTTTAAAGTTTCTTAAAAAATCTTTTGGCCCTCTAAAGTAGGAACCTGAGGCCGTCCAGAAGTTTTTGGACTTTAACTCCCATCAGTCCCTGCCGGTCAAGAATGATAGGAACTGTAGCCATGCAGCATCTGGAGGGCTGCAGGTTCCTGATTGCTACTCAAGAGTATTTGTATTCTGCTTAAAAGATTTCTGCAGTGATTTGATGTTGGTGGGTGGTAATTAAATTTGTTAGTTGCTTGTCGCACAAAGAAGCTTTCCAAGTGACTTACAATGTATTTAAGAGCATAAGCTCACATGAAAATAAAACACATGAAATCCATAATAAGCCACAAAGCAACCCTCAAAAGTAGTTATTGTTGAGAGGGAAAGGTGCCTGGATTGTGTGGTGATCAATTACATTATCAGTTTCATTTTAGAATCATATTTTTAAGAGCAAAAAAGAGAACACATTTGCTGACTTCTACTTTTAAGTATGGATTGCTATAACGACACTCGTTTTACATACCCATGGAAAGGAGGATGTGTCCTGGGAAAAGAGGACATATGGCAACCCTATTCTAGTCACTAAAACTGGAAAAAATAGATACTGTTTCAGCGTTTATAGGACCAATATGATAACAGAAAAAAAATTATCTGCACTTAATACCTTATTGCATGTAATAAGGGGCCATGGATGAGCTGGCTTCCTCACCTTCGAAGACAGAGCAATTTGAGTGGGATCTGGAAGAAATCCTACAGGCTGTATTGGGGACCCTGCATAGGCCTGATGAAGCTCCTTGGGTCAGTATTTGACACTGTTGAGATTAGAATACCTTTCATGTGCAGCATTCCTCAACCTAGTGTCCTCCAGGTGACTTAGACTACATCTCCCATCAGTTCCATCTAGAACAGGGCTGATGGGAATTGATGGGAATCGAAATCACGTGGAGAGTACCAGATTGGGGGGTGGGCTGCACTAGAGAGTCCTGCCAGCAGCTTCCATTTCCTCTCTAATTTTGGGCATCGTGGTCTTTATTTCTTTTGTGCTTGAATACCCATAGTTTTGTTGTGGTTCAGTACCTCCACAGAATCCCACACTGTCTTTCCTCAGCAGAGCACAAATAATTACTCATTATTCACTAGTGGGTGACTGACAGTTGAAGATTACCTGTTTGGCAAACTGGCTATTTTATCAGATGCTGGCAGAGACCAATCTGTCTCTGGAGAATCTGCTTACTTGAGAGTCAACAGGATAAGTTATCGATTGGATTTGCATTTTGCAACGGAAAGGAAGGAGGCCTGGAAAGGCAGGGAGTGAAAAGGCAGGGAGTGAGTTATTGTTGATCTGTTTGAATTTCAAAGCTGTCACTGAGTTTGACAATGATGTTTCAGAGAGCTACCATGTTTTCCCAGCAAACCCAAGAGCATCATTTTGCTGTAACAGTTCTAGGCAGATGAGGTTATCAGGTTCAGATGATAAGCAAACATATTTATTTATTTCAGTTTCTTTATGAATTGCTTCCTGTGAAGCATCTCATTGTAATTTAACAGTAATAACTGAAAAAGGAAGGTCTTTAGTAGGGACCAATGGAGACAGCATCTGTCTGATAAGTAATGGGTGGGAGTTCCAAAGGGTAGATGCTGCCACATTAAAGTCCCACTTCCTACCTTATATGGAGCAGACCTGCTGAGATGGTATCTGCAGAATGCCTTCTCCTGCAGAGGATATAAGGGATATAAGAGATGAGATCCTGTTTTAGGAATCAACTCCCAAGCTGTATAAAGTTTTGTGTAACAGTACCAGTCCCTTGGAACTTGGCTCAGTAGTTAATGGGCAGCCAGTGAAATTTTATACATTTATTTACTGAATTTATATACCGCCTTTTCCTGGAAGTCTTAGGGTGGTTTGCAGAACAAAATCAAAATATAAACCACAAAATGTGTAATCAAAATAACAACAACCCAATAGGCCACCCCCCAAAAAAACACATTTTAAAAGGGCATAGGATGTCAGTCAAATCAATCAAAGGCCTGGTTAAAAAGGAATGTTTTTGCCTGGTGCCTAAAGGTGTATAATGAAGGCGCCAGGTGAACTTCCCTGAGGAGAGCATTACACAGACAGGGAGCCACTGCAGAGAAGGCCCGTTTTCGTGTTGCCACCCTCCAGACCTTGAGGAGGAGGCACACAAAGGGCTTCAGAAGATTATCTGGGTAGGTTCATATGGAATGAGGCAGGCCTTGTGGTATTGCGGTCCTGAGCCGTTTAAGGCTTTATAGGTCAAAACCAGCACTTTGAATTGGACCCGTAAACTAATTGATAGCTGGTGCAGTCAGACCAGTATCGGTGTAATATGCTCAAACTGTCTTGCTCCAGTGAGTAACCTGGCCACTGAATTCTGCACTAGTTGAAGTTTCCAAACTCTTTAGAGGCAGTCCTACATATAATGCCGTGCAGTGATCTAACCTTGAGGTTACCAGAGCATAGACAACAGTAGTTTGGCTATCCCTGTCCAGATAGGGGTATAGCTGGACCACTGATGGTACTCCGGTCCATTGAGACCACCTGAGCCTCAAGCAATAGCAAAGGATCCAGTAGTATCCCCAAGCTATGAACCTGCTCCTTCACAGGCAGTGTAACCCCATCAAGAGCAGGCGACCTCCCACCCATCTGGTCTAGGGAACCACCCTCTAACAGTGCCTCAATCTTATCTGGATTGAGTCTCAGTTTGTTGGATCTCATCCAGTTCATTACCAAGGCAAGACACTGGTCCAGCACTTCCACTGCATCACCTGCAGTTGTAAAGGAGAAATAGAGCTGAGTGTCATCTGCATACTTCTGACAGCGTACTCCAAACCTCCAGATAACCCCATCCAGCAGTTTCATGTAGAAGTTTAACAACATGGGGGATGTGATTGAGCCCTGTGGAACCCTACACTGAAGATTCCACAGGGCTGAAAAGTATTCCCCAAGCAACACCCTCTGGTAATGACCATCCAAGTAGGACTGGACCACCACAAAGCAGTGCCACCCACTACTAGTTCAGACAGTCACTCCAGAAGGATACTATGGTTGATGGTATTGCGAGGTCGAGAAGAATTAACAAGGACATGTTTCTCTTGTCTCACTCTCGACAGAGGTCATCATACAGGGTAACCAAAGCAGTTTCTGTGCCAAAACTGGGCCTAAACCCTGATTGAAATGGATTCAGAAAATCAATTTCTTCCAAAAGTGCTTGAATCTGGTCTGCAACCACTTATTCCAGAACCTTGCTCAGAAAAGGGAAATTAGCAACTGGCCGGTAGTTAGTTAGGTTTTCTGAATCCAGGAAAGGTTTCTTAAGGAGTGGTTTTACCACTGCCTCCTTCAAACAGGCAGGGACCACCCCTTCTCGTAAGGATGCATTCATCACCTCTCTGGTCCAGCCAGCTGTTCCCTCCCTGCTGGTTTTTATCAGCCAAGAGGGGCAAAGGTCTAGAGCACAAGTGGTTGCCCTGACTGATCCTAGCACCTTGTCCACGTCCTCAAGCCTTACCAACTGAAACTCATCCAACACAACAGGACTAGACTGTGCTCTAGACACCCCATGAGAGCCATTTGCTATAACAGCAGAGTCAAGGTCTTGGTGGATGCAAGCAATTTTATCCTCAAAATGCTTTGCAAACAAGTCATAGTGAGCTACTGTTGGTTCTATCACCTCCTTTGGGCCAGCCTATAAAAGGCCCCATACAACCCGGAAAAGCTCTGCCAGATGACATAATAAGGATGCAATGGAGTCAGCAAAGTATGCCTTCTTTTCTGCCTTCACTGCCACTAGGTAGGCTCAATAATGAGCCCTTACCAGTGTTTGATTGCATTCATTTGGATCTTTCCTCCACTTGCGTTCAATTTTTTAAAGCAGTGGTGCAATAAGATGGTGATATGTTTGCAGAGTGAACAGCCAAGCTGCTGCATTTTGCATTAACTAGATAGTTTCAGGCACCCACATGATCAACTTTGCACCTACACACAAGCAGCAAAACCCAGGTGTTCCAATTAGTGCTAGAAACACCACAGAATGACAGCTTGTTTTTCTGATTTCCAAGGGAGAGCAGCCATTGCTGCCTGTTTCATTAGTCTTTGGTGCAACATGAGCCTAATCTAATTAATTCTGCATATTGCTTCCCAAAAACATAAGAATAACATGTTGGATCAAGCCAATGGTTTTCTAGTCCAGCATCCTGTGTCATAGTGGCCAAGCAGATGCCTTTGGGAAGCCCACAAGCTGGATGTGTTCTCCCTGGTTCTTTTTTTTTCTTATTTAACATCCAGCAAAAGTTTGCTTATTCCCCTTTTCCTTCTTTTCTTTTTTGGAGACTTCTTTGGTTGGTCCTAATCAGCAAGGTTACATGTTTTCACATTCTACACTAAGATTGGAGTTAGGCTGAGAATATGATCCCTGTGGGCTGAAACCTTGGATTTGTTTTGGCTCTTTACTTGCTGAATGCAAGCACAAAACCAAAACAAGCCTCTTCCCAGAGAAAAGAGCAAGGTATTCCCACCCACCCCCGACCTTGTACTATGTAAGAGGGAGCAGAAATCTTGATAATGTCAAATGTTTGCCTCACCAGAAGGGTCAGCAAAGCTTTCTTAACCTCTGATGATAAAAATACTATAAATGCTTTTATGTTTGACTTCATCTCCAAAGGACCAATGTGGCTACCTACAGGTTTTGGTCATATACCGTATTTTTAGCCCTACAGGACGCACTTTTCCCCCTCCAAAAATGAAGTCCCGCCCGGCTCCCGATGGCTGCGCAGAGCTGCCTGCAGTCCCGGGCTCAGCGCAGCTCTGTGCGGCCATCGGGAGCGGGGCGCGAAGTCCCGCCCAGCTCCCGATCCGATGGCTGCGCAGAGCTGCCTGCAGTCCCGGGCTCAGCGCACTTCTCCCCATCGCCAGCCCCACAAGCTCGGGGGACAGCGGGGAGGTGTAGCGCACCTTCCCGCTGTTCCCCGACCTGGTTCTTCCAGCCCCGCACCTGGGGGGAAAATTTTTTTCCCCTTTATTTCCCCCCAAAAAAACTAGGTGCATCCTATGGGCCGGTGCGTCCTATGGGGTGCAAAATACGGTATGTACAAAGGCATCTTTTGGGGTTATTGCACATCCATAGAATCATAGAATTGTAGATTTGGAAGGGAACCTGAGGGTCATCTAGTGCAACTCCCTCAATGCTGGAATCTCAGCTAAAGCATGCATGACAGATCCAACCTCTGCTTAAAAACCTTCTATGAAGGAGAGGGCACAGCCTTCCAAGGGAGTCCATTCCACTGTTGACTAGCTCTTACCATCAGAAAGTTATTCCTATTGTTTAGCTGAAATCTCTTTCTTATAACTTAAGTCCAGTATTCACATCCTAGCCTCTGGAGCAGGATAAAACAAGCTTGCTTCATTTTCCATGTGACAGCCTTTTAGACAGTTGACAGTGGCTATCATATCTCCTCTCCATCACCTCTTCTACATGATAAACATACCCAGCTTCCTCAACCGTTCCTTATAAGATTTGGTTTCCAGGCCCTTGATCATCTTGGTTGCCTCCTCTGCTCACATTCAGCTTGTCATCCTTCTTAAATAGTGGCACCCTGAACTGGTCACAGTATTCCAGATGTGGTCTGACCAAGGCAGAATAGAGTGGTACTATTTTTTGATACTTTATTGCGGTCACTGACCGTAATAAAAGGACTTGACTTGACGACTTGAGTGGTACTGTCACTGCTCTTGAGCTGAACAAGAGACTTCTGTTGATGCAGCGTAGAATAGTGTTAATTTTTTTGCTGCTGCATCACGCTGTTGTATCATTTTAAATTTGTAGTCTACGAAGACCCCTAGATCCTATCTGTGTACAATCCAGATGTCCCCCATCTTCTTTTTGTGCAGCTGGTTATTCCTGCTTAAGTGTAGAATTTAGGGTTTAGCTTTTTCTATTTTATCTGTGTTTTTGTATTTTCATCTATAAGCCACCTCAATTCCCAGACTGGGGGGAAATTGGATGATGATGGTGATGGTGATGGTAATTAATAATAATAATAGTGGTATTCTAAAATATATCCATGGGTCTTTCACAATAAAAACTTATAAACTTATAACCTCACAGAGCACCAAAATTCTTTTTAACAACTGTAAACAATAAAAGTATCAGTAGTTTTGTTTTGTTTTGAGAAGGAGCCTAAACTCCTGGGCAAATAGAAATATTCTTTCTTGGCACCTAAAAACCATGTACCTTCCGTTCAATCTGTTGCAGAAGCTTCATGAAAGTTTGTTCTTTCTTTTAACAGTGGAATGGACAATCATATGTATATGTAGATGAATAGGAGGGAACATTGGTAAATGTCATGTGAATTAGTAATTTAAGGGCTTTTTTTCCCAAGGCAGGGGGAGGCTGTTAAAACAAAATCTGAAATTGGAACAAAACTGAACACAAAGGAAACCTCCCGATGAGGATAGAGGAGAAATTTGTTCTGTTTTACTGCTACAGCTCAAACATCAGCTGGATAGCTCAATTGGTTAGAGTGTGGTGCTGATTATACCAAGGTTGCAGGTTTGATTCCCATATTGGACAGCTGCATATTCCTGCATTGCAGGGGATTAGACTAGATGATCCTCAGGGTCCCTTCCAACCCGACAGTTCTGTGATTCTATTTTACCTAATTCACACCTTCTAAACCAAAACACAGTTATCCTTTTAAATTCACACTTCTCTGAATTGTGATGCAGTTTTTTGTAATGCAGTTTTCCCACCAAAAATGTGTATATAAAAAAAGCATATGTTAGAGGAACGTGTGTGCAAAAATATGTATAATAGTGAATGAACTGTCCCCACCCAGACCCCATAGAAAAGAATTATATTAGGGGAATTGCCAAAAAAATGAGTACAGATTTTGTGCTGACTTGAAAAGAAAAGCGTATGTCGTTTTAAAATGGCACATTTCTTTATCTATTTTTAAAAAAGCATAAATAAAGCACGCTGAGCCTAAAACTGGAAAAACAAGTAACCAAGCAGAGCACATTTGCAGAGGAATCCATCCCTACTCCTGATTCCACTTGTGTGTGTGTATGTGTACCTGTGATTTATGAAGGATTCTGGCTTACACAATCACTTAACTTTTTCCTCTTTCAAAATTGTTTTTGTGCTCTAGTGAAACCGGAAGAGCTTTATGCATTCTCTTACAATCCCAAAATGCCCAAAGAGAACCGGGAGATGGGCTGGAAGCTGATAGATGTCAAAGTAGACTACCAGCGCATGGGGATTCCAAATGACTATTGGGAAATAACCGATTTTAACAAAGACTATGAGGTAATTCCTGTTCAGACAGCAGCTTAATGCAGTGTTTCATTCCAATGGCTCGTTACATTTTTCATTTTAATTTTATTCATGTATTTTTTATTTTACTTGTGAGCTGCTTCAAAAGATGAATATCCTTAAAGGCAGGATATAAATAAGCAGAAGAATACCAACTATTTTCCAGTGGCAAATATGCCTTTTTCTGGGCAAAGTGCTTGAGAAGGTGTTGGCAGTCCAACTTCAGGCATGCTCAAAGGAAGCTGATTGCTTGGATCCAATCCCTTCCAGCTTCAGACCTGGTCGTGGCACTGAAACAGCTTTTGTCATCCTAGTTGATAACATTTATCAGGAGAGAGATGTGGAGACTGTGCCCCTGCTCCTACTCCTTGAGCAGTTTTTGATACTGTTGACCATAGTATCCTTTTGAGGCAGCTCAGGGAGGTAAGGGTTGGGGGCACTGTATTTCAATAACTCTGCTCCTACCTCCAGGTCCATTTCCAGAAAGTAGGCTACTGTTCAGCACCATGGAAGTTGTCCTCTGGTATCCTGCAGGATTCCATCTTATCCCCCATGCTCTGGTGACTGGGAGTGGCTGCCGAGACCATATAACACCAGTCCTGAAAGACCTACATTGGCTCCCAGTACGTTTCCAAACACAATTCAAAGTGTTGGTGCTGACCTTTAAAGCGCTAAATGGCCTTGGCCCAGTATAACTGAAGGAGCATCTCCATCCCCATTGTTCATCTCATACACTGAGGTCCAGCGCTGAGGCCCTTCTGGCGGTTCCCTCACTGCGAGAAGTGAGGTTACAGAGAACCAGGCAGAGGGCCTTCTCGGTAGTGGTGTGCGTCCTGTGGAATGCCCTCCCATCAGATGTCAAGGAAATAAACAACTATCTGACTTTTAGAATATATCTGAAGGCAGCCCTGTTTAGGGAAGTTTTTAATGTTTGAAGTTTTATTCTGTTTTTAGTCCTCTGTTGGGAGCCGCCCAGAATGGCTGGGGAAACCTAGCCAGATGGGCGTGGTATAAATAATAAAATTGTTGTTGTTATTTAACATCTATTTGAATTTTCTGGGAGCTGTTGTCATGAGATTTGGAGTGACACGTCATCAATATGCAGATGACACCAAGCTTTAGCTCTTTGTTCCCTTTGAATCAGGAGAGGCGGGTGAGGTGTTAGACCAGTGCTTGGAGGCAGTGATGGAATGGATGTGAGCCAATAGAATGAAGCTGAATGCTGAAAGTACGGAGGTGGAACCTTTGATTTCTGGGGGCAGCAGACAAAGAATCTCAAAAAAGAAAACCAACCCTAAAACCCCTTATATTTTTCCTTTACTCTTAACTTGGTTAAGTATGTCTTAAGTGATTTGGACACCCCATGGATGGGGCTCTGGAAGGCTGGAAAGCCATTTGGAAAAGGCCCATAATTTTATAAAATAAGGTTGGGTATGTTAAGGAAGGATAAAACTGAACTAATTATGCATCACTTGTTTTGGGATACAAGCTTTTCTATTGCTACATTGCAATAAGGTGTATTAAGGAGATAATAATCTATGAGAAACAGTACAAGGTCAGGGAGAAAACTTGCTCTTCTCTCTAGCCTTGCATTCTATAAAAGACTGTTGAAACAAACCACACATAAAAGGGTCCTGTAACACATCTCCTGAAAACAGTTACTGTTGAGTTTGGTGAGCTTTCCCTGGGGAATTGAAACTACAACTGAAAAGGTCTGACTTGTTAAACAAACTGACCTTACATGTCCAGGACACTTGCAGAAAGATCACTTGTAGAAGACACTCGTCTAGATCATAATGAACAGTAATGTTGTGCATTCTGTCAGTCAGAGCAATTTAGAATGAGTGTTTGGTGCTTGCTTGTAGCAATAGTATCTTACTCCTGCTGATTCTGAACAAATACTGCTAAACACCTTAACACATTTGCAGCTGACTTAGCTTTAATATCAATGTTGAGTTGTTAGAGCCAGCAGCTGCTAATTGCAAACCTGTAATAAATGCCTCAACGAGTTAATAATTTAAGATTCCAGTCCTCTCTCCATTTCATTTCTTTTTGTATCTTAGGTTTGCAGCACATACTCTCCAGATCTAGTGGTGCCTAAAGCAGCTACTAGGGCAACGGTGCTGGGGAGCTCAAAGTTTCGAAGCCGGGGTCGGATACCAGCACTTTCCTACTTCTACAAAGAGAATAATGTTAGTAACACATGCTTTGCTTTTCATGGGGTTTTGGTCTTCCTCCATAGTCAATCCCGTCGTCTTCCTCAGGACTCAACCTGATTGTGCTGTATGTGTAGACTAGGGGTGGGGAACCAATGGCTCTCCAGACATTACTGGACAACAGGTCCCATCTTCCTTGATCAGTATCAATATTTGGAGCTGAAGTCCAACAACATGCAGAGGACCACAGGTTCCCCACCGCTAGGATAGATCAAGCCTTGGGCAATGCTTATTGATGCAGAGGGCAGTCTTGTCTTCTTGTACTGAAATTGCTACCTTGAAACTATTTTAGCTTTACATTTTAAACACATGTAAATATTGCTCATGTCTTCTCTCTTCCTCTACCATACCATATGACTTCTTGGCAACATTTTACAGAAGTGGCTGGGCAAAATAATTTTGGCCATGATTTGTCGCTTTACGACATAGCATGGCCAAAATTATTTTGCCCAGTTTTGGGGGGCCCATCCTAAATTGGCTAGATGTTCTTTTTCAGAATTTCATTTAGAGAAGAGATGAGGAAAAGCAGCTTCTTAAAATTAAATATTATTACAGTTTTAAACTGGACTCCTAAAATCAGGAGCCCGGAATTCTGATTTTCCAGCTGGGTTTCATCCACAATTTGTGGAGGGGATGTGGAGGTGAAATGAGTAAAGTTAGATGGTTCAGCAACTACTGGCTCCTGATGACTATTAGCTCTTGGCTGGCTGAGGCATGTACAGCAATTTTTTGGTGTCTCCTTTTCCACACACACCCCACATTGTCCTAGGGAGACAATGCAGGAATGATGGGGAGAACCAGCTCCTGGCTATACGCACCTCAGCCTGCAAGTGTTGGTGAAGTCTTCAGTGCACACAGATGCTTTGGCTCTGGCCTTGTGGTGACTCAGTGGGGGCCTTGCCAGAATCTCTTTATGGGAAACCCCATGGACAGCAGTAAGCTTCTCCTCTTGGTCTCACCTGAAACTCTCTTACCCAGTTCCATTTTGCACAGAACTTGGTGGCAACACTTCATTCAGATCAATTCAGAAGAGCATTTTTCTTCTTGAAAACTACAGATCTGGTTATGTTGGGCAATGTTCAGCTAATTATATTTCAACTCTGCTAATCTCAGCTTTTTGAAACAGGAAATAGCTTGCAACAGAGAACCCTCTTTTATTCATTGTTGGCCTGATTTAAATGGCACTGGTTCTCATTGTGGAATAAAATGCTGAGCATTTAGCTTTTAACTTTGCTGTCCTTGCAGTGCCCTAGGTTCAAGTATGGACAGAATTATTTTGTTACTGCACTTGGGGGGAACTTCCCTTGGTTGGTGGTATATGCGTTTTCATGCCAGTATTCTGGTTACTCAGCATTGTCACTGGTTTGGGAGAAGAATGATGATCAAAAGTAAATGGATATGAGGTTGATGATCTCATTTTACAAAAGGCACTGTCTCATCCAAAAGGAGGTATTCTTGGAATTAAAGCTGTTTCTCCTAACCCTCCTAAGCATTGGCAGGCCAGATAAACTTCAAACAGCTGTTAAAAGATAAGTTGGTTTCCCTCCCTACAGTTGTGTCACTTCTGTATACTCTCATAAAAGTTTCTCTCATAATATTTATGCATGTTGGTAGACCAAGGCAATTGCTTAATACACTGCTGCTTCTATCTGCAAGTGGTGGGTGGAGAAAAGCAGGTGCCTTACTGCACAATTCTGTGCTGGAGAACTTCTTACCTGCTACACGTGACATACTCTTGTGTCTTTCAGGCTGCAATATGCCGTTGTAGTCAGCCCTTGTCTGGATTAAGTGCTCGTTGCCCAGAGGATGAACAGCTGCTGCAAGCACTTAGGGAAGCCAATCCAGGAAGTCCCTTCATGTATGTTGTAGACACAAGGCCAAAGGTATCACTTCATGGGATCTGTGGGCACTTGTGTGGTCAACAACTCTGACTTTGACATTGCCTATACACAGTGTGGCCATAAAGGGATTCTGCTAGGGAGGAGAATCATGACATCCTTTTCCTAGTTTCGTGGGTGGGCCTTACATAGTCCTTGGACTGCTTCATGTGGACCTTGGGCTAACTTCTTGCAGGTGGTAAGAAGGAGGGAAAGGGGAGGAAAGAGGTTGGCAAAAAGATAGAGAAGAGTGTGACCTGCTCACATTTTGTTCTTCCCAGCCCACCACTGCATGTACCTCCCACAACAGATTATCCGCAAGGGAATGTGGCTGTCAGCAGAAAAAGCGTTACCAGCTCTTGACACTACTGATGCTTCTCACACATGCACAAAAGGATCTGCCAGTCACTTCATATTTGCTACTCAGTTAGTATGCCTTTTAAATCAGCCTTCTGCAACTTGATGCTCTCCAGATGTTTTGGGCAGAAACTCCCATTAACCCTAGCCTGCACAATGGGAGTTATGGTCCAAAGCATATGGAAGGCACCAGGTCAGGGAAGGCAGATTTATCTCTTCTTAACTGGCAGCTACTTGCAGCATGTGGCAAAAAATACTGACAATGATGCATCATTTAATACTTAGCATCCCTAGGGGAAAGAGGAGAACATTATGGTAGGATTGTAGCCTTGCAGTTCTGATAATGTTCTAGTTTCTGTCTTAGAAATTTTTGTGAGACACCACACTGTATATAGGAAGAATTCCACTTTTTAAGTTACTTTTTCAAATAATGCTAAAGAGGCCAGTGGGTGTGTATGTATCAGAAAGGGCTGTGCATAATCATTTTTTGCTACCCAATTTTTCCAGCTGAATGCCATGGCCAACCGAGCTGCTGGAAAGGGTTATGAGAATGTTGATAACTACGACAACATTCGTTTTAAATTCATTGGTATCGAAAACATCCATGTTATGAGGAGCAGCCTGCAGAAGCTACTGGAAGGTGTGTTTGGTTTTTTTATTTTGGCTGGCCACTTGCGATGATCACCTGTTGAGCTACGTTGCTGTAAGACAGGCAATTATTGTAGACACAGGAGCCTGTGTACTCTGCAGGTGTGGGACAGGCAAGAGATTAGGAGAGTAAATAACCTGGCAGCTCTCCCGGCTTGCTGAAGTGGCTTGCTAGTGTTACAGCTTGCTCTAAAAAGCAACATTTAGAGAGATGAAAGCTGGTGGGGGATAAACACCTGCATTTTAATTTTAAAGCACATTGAGAAAGGAGGGTTTGAACTATTTGAGCTGCAGAGTTCAGAGTCCTCCTTGTGAAATCAGAAGTGACCAACTTCTTTATATGGAGGAGGAGGGTCGAATCATTCCTGGCCAAGCTGTTTGGAGGCAGGATTCTCCCCAGTCATGATATCACCAAGGAAAATCTGATCCTGCAGGGTGAATAAGCTGGCTTTCTGTCACTTCTCACAAGCTGCCAGCTGAATCAGAATGGTACCTGATGGCACTTTGTTGCACACAAGTTTGTGTTTCCACTTTGGAGGGTACCTTGTGAGGTGACTGGATGCCCCAAAGGCTTTTCACCTGTGGTACATAGCAGTGATGGAGTGCCTCTTTCCATTCCAGCCTGCCCAAGCATTAAGGTTTTCATATCCGTGAGTTCCATCTCTTGGAGAGATGCATTATGCATCTGCAAAGGATAGGGCCTTCTTGGTGGTTTTGCCCTGGATTTGGCATACCCTCCCACAGAAGGGATGAATGGTGTGTACTCCTTTTGCCACTTCATTTTGGATTAATATTCCTCAGATTTTATTACCATCTCATTTTTATTGTTTCAATATTGTATTGATATTTAGAATTTTTATGCACACTGCCCTGGAATCCATGCTTGAATGAAGTTTAGGAATCTGCAAAATATTTTTTTTTTAAGCGAAGCACATAACCTGATAATATTAATAATAGTAATTATTATTTTATTTATATACCACCCAGCTGACTGGGTTGCCCCAGCCACTTGTGAGTGGCTCCCAAGAGATTATTAAAAACACAATTTTTGCTTCTCAGTTAACATGCCTTTTAAATCAGCCTTTTGCAAGGTGCATGGCTGAAAGACTCCCTAGTTTCTGACTACATGAAGGAGGAATTTATATTGGGTAGCAATTTCTGAGTGGCCTTCACACAAACAATTTCTCAATGCTTGGAAGAAACTTCCATAATGATAGAGACAGTTGTATGTTTATCATACCTTCCGCTTTTGTTCCTTTAGTGTGTGAAACGAAATCTCCTTCAATGAGTGATTTCCTTACTGGCTTAGAGAACTCTGGCTGGTTACGGCACATTAAAGCTGTAATGGATGCTGGTGTCTTTCTTGCTAAGGTAAGGCCCACCTCTGAATTTCCAAAGATATATGTCATCAGAGAAAGGGGAGAGCAGGAGTGAAAGCTTTATTGCTTGGGCTGTGCTTGGGCGAGGCAGATCTTGAATGAACACTAGGAAAAGTAGGTCTTCTGTGTTAAACCTGTCATAGTTCCATGACTTTTACATGGAATTGGCACTTCAGTGTGCTCAAGAGGAGGCAGTTCCACTATTCAGCTTGGTTAGGAAGTTGTTCAGTGTTGGGGCACTTTTAAGGGCAGCAGGAAAAACTAACAGATCGTTAAAGTCCTTGATGGCAAGAACCATAGAGGGGAAATCATAGGTTTGTTTTTTCATATCCAGGCTATTAAAAACAAATGGAGGGCCACCTACTTAAATGGGGGGTGTTGGAGGGGGTCATGTGTTCTGTAGGCCAGGAATGGGAAACGTGGTGCCCTCCAGATGTTGCTGAACTCCCAACTCACATCAGCACCAGCCAGCATGGCCCACAGTCAGGGATGATGGCAGTTGTAGTCCAGTACCACCTGAAGGATCACAGGTTCCCCATCTGTCCTCTAGGCTCCACCTGCTTCATAGTTCATTGTTTGGCCTTCTCTCCATATTGGTATCATGTAATCCAGCATTTTATTTAAAGCAGCAGTCAAAATGTTTTGCTGTGAAATGTTCAGGAGGTTTATATGGTATGTTTTTATTTGTGTGTGCCATCTCACCTGTCATAGGCAGTGAAAGATGAAGGTGCCACTGTCCTAGTGCACTGCTCTGATGGCTGGGATCGCACTGCCCAGGTCTGCTCAGTGGCCAGCCTCCTCTTGGACCCCTTTTATCGGACCTTTAAGGGATTTATGGTAAGAGCAGGAGAAGATCTGTCTTCACTTTTTTGTTTTTAAACCATATGGTCAATTCATGTAAATGGTTAGAATTGGTCTATGTGTAAACAAATCCCAATTAAAGCATCTAATTGCTTCTGTTGAATGCTTGTGATTTGGAGAAGTCATGGTGCAGTTGCACATGACAAATCTAATTAATTTGAACAGTGGTGGGACTGGGGGATTCTGATATATCATATATGACATGCCCCTTGACTTCTTTATATACAGTGGTACCTTGGGTTACATACGCTTCAGGTTACAGACTCCACTAACCCAGAAATATTACCTCGGGTTAAGAACTTTGCTTCAGGATGAGAACAGAAATCATGCTCTGGCAGTGCAGCAGCAGCAGGAGACCCCATTAGCTAAAGTGGTACCTCAGGTTAAAAACAGTTTCAGGTTAAGAATGGACCTCCAGAACAAATTAAGTTTTTAACCCGAGGTACCACTGTATTTTCAAGCAGTGATGTAGGATGGAATTTTTTTCTGGTGCTTTATGTCTATACAGATTTTTTTCTGTTTCATAAGTTAACTTCAAAGGTTTTGGCTCTGTTTACTGAAAACATGTAAAATAAACAAGCTAAATTAGAACACTCTCTAGGGCATCAGAAAATGTTCTGATCCAAACTGAAATCCAGTACAAATCATCTTTTGCAAATTTACCCTAATTTGCATAAGACATTCTTGAACTGTCTTCAGGAGCACTGAGTGAAGGTGAGCAGGCAAGTTATGGCATGGGCAGCTGCAGTTCCTGGTACCAGCTAACAGAATGCTTATGGGCCAGGCAGTGATGTGCAGTTGTGCCTACTCTCCTTCTTCCACAGCTAAGCAGATGGGAGGCAAAGCCATTCCACTGGGCAGGGCTGCACTTTTACTGCAGTAGTATGCATCAATGTCACTATTTCATACTTTGAACTTGCAGGGCATTTTTCTCTGTGCACATATGAACATAACATCAGTCTAATAAGACTTGAAGTAAAGACTAATGTGAGTTGTGGGGGAGGCTCTCCCTTATTTCATACAGCTCATACATATTTTTTAATTAAAGCCATCTATTCTTGCAGTTAAACTTCTGCATAAATGTTTGTCTTTATTCAGTCTGAGGGTATGTGTGATAGACCACCATAATGAATTGTTTCTCTCCCTTTCAGTTTTAACGAAGAATGCTAGCTGATACTGAGATTGTTTCATTTATTAGCATTCTTTGAGAACTGAAGTGAAGGGTTGTACTAGGTTGCTTATTAGCACTCTTTGGGTTTACTCCCCAGTTTTTACAACAAGATACTTTTTGAATGCTACAGCTTTATAATCCACTGAGGAAAAAGGCTTAAACCCTTCTAGAGGAACTGTGCTGGGGAACTTGTGATTTCAAATTCCTGTAATGTAAGCTGCCTTTTAGGATTATAAAGTAAACAAAGTTAGCAACTATATGCATCAACTTATGTCTGCCTGATATCTGCTACTGCTACTCGACATAGTAAGGAAAGAATTACTGTGCAAAATGCTGAAGAATTACTGTGCAAAATGCCCTGTATGTTAAATCACAACCAGCATTATTTTTAAAGCTTCCTTACACTTATTAGGCAGTTAAAATGCTAATTTTGAAAACACACACACATCACAGTGAATGCAGGTTTGCAGTCTAAAAATAAACAGCACAATGGATGACAGAAATATGACTCATTCTGGCTTCAGAGATTTCATTACATATTGGCTATCAGATTCAAATTCATATTTGTGTGGCTTTATTAGAGGGTAGATTTATTTTGAACGAAAAGAACGATATTAAATATTGGAATGTGTTGCTGAATTTCCATATCATGGGCTCCACACAGTCAGGATTCTAAGTTGACGTGGTCTGTCCTACATTAGAGATGCATATGCTCATTGTATAAGCGCAGCATTGCCGACAAGCATTTCATATAATTAAAGATACAAGAGTATGTGCGGCACTGCATAATCTGATCCCAAGGTGTACCTCAGAATGCTTCCAGGCACTTAAAAAATACTCACTGGAGGCATTTCATGATTCTAAGTGGTTTTTCAGTTTTTATGTCACTCTGAGGTTCACATAAATTGGTCTTCGAGGAGATGAGTCATGCATCTGTGTATGTTGTCTGTTTTCTTCCATGGGAGGGCTGCTGGAGCAATGCCATATCATGTAGAAACGCTTGTCTTAGAACTGGAAATCTAAATGTGTGGTGGTGTTGCTTTTGAAAGCAAAAATCACTTGTGGGAAGGGAAATGAGGATTTTTCAGTTCTACTGTGTCTCCACATGCATTTCTTCCTTGGGCATCTTTCTAGAAGCCCTCCTGCAGAGGAAAATATTGTAAGAGATCTGATAAATGTTGCTTGGCTATATTAACAGTCCTTTAATAGGCTTCCCTTGTGCAGAATGAGATAGTAGAATTCCGGGCTATACCACATCAGTCTGAAGGTGTTGTTGTTCATTCTTCCCCCTCCCCTATATAAAAAAAAATCCTATAGCACACTAGTACATTAGGGAAAGGGCTGTGTTAAAATCTCTCATGGTGAAGTGCTTGTTTATTACATGCTATAAGCTTTCTGTGGAGTGGGAGTGCATTCAAGAATATGACACATACATGATGTGGTATAGTTCAGAATTATACTGCCTCATTCCTCATGTATAGCCAGGCACTTAGAGCTATTTTGCACACAATGCTCACCCCATTAAAGCATCTCCATGACGCTGATGTTCAGAATTCATGATGTTCTGATCTTGCCCTGAAACGACCTGCATTTGGCAAGAGCTTCATGATTTAATAAAGAACTGAAATTGCTATGATATTCCAAAGGTTATCAAGCAGCTACTTTTCGGGTAGTAGAGATATACGATTAACGATGAAGATCTTTGAATTGACTATGTCTTTATTTATTGATGCTAGGCTTCTCATTGCTGCTGTTTTCTGCCATTGCTGCACTGGACCCTTTTAAAGTTAATTAGATATACACCAATGGTATAATAAAATCAGTTCAGTTATTCACAGTGCAAGAGGAACAACTGGCTACCTTTTTGCCTTCTGTTGTTTTACGTCACACTGTTGCTTTCGTAGTAGCTATCATTTCCTGCTTCTCCCCATCCCAACTCCTACGGAAAATTAGCTACCATGGATGGAGAAGAGGGTCGCAGTGCTAACAATGAGACCCTCTTCTCCATTCTTCGTAGCTAGTTTTCATAGCCATTCCTCCACCAGTGGGTATGATTTCTAACCCCCCCCCCCCCCAATTTTAAGCTTTCTCTGTATTTAGGAGGGAGGAGAACCTTTAGAAATCTTAAGTGAAAGAACTTCAGATTGATTTGTGTTAGTGTAATTTGCATTGAGGTGGGTCCTGCACTGAGGCTTGAGCTTATTGCTGCTGCTGTTCACTATCTTGGTTGTTGGCTTTATGTCCCACTGTTCTTCCAAAGGAGCCCAGGGGTAACAAACATATCCACAATTTAAAAGCAAAAGCTGCTGTCCCCCCCAAATGCTTCACTGCACTCTGCCCTAGAAACCTTACTCCCTTGTCCTCTGTCTAAACCAGTGTATCCCAAACTTGTGTCTCCAGCTGTTTTTGCACTACACTTCCCATCATCCCTGATCACTGGTCCTGCTAACTAGGGATGATGGGAGTTGTAACCCAAAAATAGCTGGACTCCCAAGTTTGGGAAAGACTGTTCTGGATAATTTGCATCCAGGAGGGCACCTTTGCCTTATTAAGAATGACTTGCAGCATTTGAAATGGGCCGCAGAACACAGCGAGAGCACACTTAAGCCCTGTGCCAGTACTCTCAGGAAAAGGGAGTGGGGTCTTCAGTTACTGAAAAATGTGGGCTGAGGATTTATTTTCCCTCTTCCTGCTTCAGAGCCTTGTTGGGTTAAAATTTGCCCAATTTCTGCTCCAACTAGATCAGTCATTGCTTGCGATTTTTAAAATTTATTTATCTGTATAGTTCTTAATTATTATTATTTTTTAAAAACACACCTCTAAGCAGTTTACATAAAATATACAATAATCTGATTTACATCCTATGCCCTTTTAAAAATGTGTTTGTTGTGGGGGGGTGATATTGGGTTGTTGTTATTTTTATTATGCATTTTATTGTTTTATATCTTTATTTTATTCTGTGAACTACCCTGAAAGCCCAGGGTACAGGGTGGTATAATAATAATAATAATAATAATAATAATAATAATAATAATAATATTTAAATAAATAAATAAAATGCAAACCAGATTAAAAAACCTATTACTGTAAAACAGAAACCCAAAATATAAATAAAACCAGCAGTTAAATATACGTTATAAAATAAGATTACATGTTCAAATACATGTCAGCTTTACATACTGTAGTAATAATAATAATAATAATAATAAATTTTATTTATATCCCGCCCTCCCCAGCCGAAGCCGGGCTCAGTAGGCTTGCCTAAACAGAAAAGGTTTTAGCAGGTGCTATAAACAGTACAGCAAGGACACCTGCCTAATGTTAATGGGCAGAGTTCCAGAGTGTAGGTGCTGCCACACTGAAAGATCAAATGGACGGTGTCTAGGCACAGTTGGTTTTTCTGATGGACCTGACAGCCTGGTCTTACACTTGTTTAGCCCGAAGTAAGTCTTGATGTGCTGCCCTGAATGGTGCCACTTATTTTTATTTGTAAGCCACTTTGTAATTTAATTTCTGTCTCTAATTTATCATTAAAGGTCCTGATAGAAAAGGAATGGATTGCAATGGGCCACAAGTTCTCACACAGGTAAAATCCAAATTGTGTGCTAAGATTAGAATGTCTGGAAAGGGGATCCTTCTTGTATATGCTCTTATTGGCCAAGTGCTTTCCGTTGATGTTACAATGTGGTCAAGGGGTTGAAGTATGACTTGGGACATCAACATTTACATTTACATTTACATTACAACATTTACATTACAACATTTACTCAGCACTGAAGCTCATTGGGTGACATTGAACCACTAGCTTTCAGCCTAACCGACCTCACAGAATTGTTGTGAGGATACAATGCAGAGAGAGAAACTCTGCATAGCACCTGATGAACTCCTTAGAGTGGAACTGGTACAAGGAAAGATAAGGACTTGTGCTAAGAAATTCCACAGATAAGACAAACTTCTCTAAGTGCTCTCCCATCCAGCTTAGCAACTGGAGTTGCTTGGCTGCAAAGGAGTATGAGTTTTTACACTCAGTCCTGCCTTTGAGGTTGTGCAGCTTCTCTAAACCCCTCACCAATTAGGGATGTAGGAGGCTGCTTTTTTCTAAGTCAGATGGTTGGTTCATCTAGCTCAGTATTATCTACACAGGACAGCACACGGGGCCTTTTTAAGGCCTACCTTCAGACAACAGAGATTGAAAATGAGACCTTTTGCATGCAAGGTAGATGCTTTAAAAATGGGTTGTGGCCCATCCCCAAGCATAACCTTCTCAGGCAGGGGTGGTGTGTACGCACACACACGGGAGTCTTCCGCTTATTGTGGCAGTTTGTTCCTGGTCACTGTACACATCATCAGAACGTGCACAAGCAAGTTGCAGCCTGTTCTGTCTCCGCCTTGCTGCCTTTTCGTACCAGAAATAATGTGCAAGTCAGTCACACACATGCTGGTTGTGTGCAAGTGGGGAGTTGCCTGTACACATGCGCATACACACACCCATCATAAAATATCAGGGTAGTGTACAACAATATAGATGAGATAAAATATAAGAACCAATAAAATGCTTTAAAAAATGTTTCTATCCACAAAGTTTCCTCACACAATTTAGAACCCTGAAAGATCTTTCTCTTCTTACCCAGTTCCTCCCTGCCAACTGTGTGCTAAGCCAAAACTTGTTGCATGAACGTCACCATAGAAAATCCTACTAACATCTTAGTTGTTACAGAATATTCAGTGATATTGCTATAATCATTCAAGGCACCATAATAGTACTTTGATATTGTGCCTTTCCTTCAGGGAGTTCAAACTGGCACACATAATTTTACAGGTTGAACTTCTGTCTAGTCATCAGATAAGCCCAGACCTCCTTACCAATCATCATAAGGTCAGCTGGTCTATCAGAATAATCTCTCCAGAGTGTTTATTCCTGCTACTTCTCCACCAGATAAACCCCTTTCTTGATTCTCTCCTTGAGGTCCTAAAAATGTGTATTTTCCCTACCCCCAGCCAAAATTACAGTAGAAGTTTTGTGAAGGATAACTGAATTCTCCACACCTCTCACCAGATTCTTTGGTGAAGGATGAGGATCCACTGAAGGTTAAACGCCTGTTGTCTTCCTTCAGCAATGCATTTGATGATACCCTCAAACTTTTCTGTCTCTCCAGGTGTGGCCATCTAGAAGGGGACCCCAAGGAAGTGTCTCCTGTCTTCACCCAGTTCATTGAATGTACCTGGCAGCTCATGCAACAGTTTCCTTGTGCATTTGATTTTAATGAGAGGTGTCTTCTTGAAATTCACGATCACGTCTATTCTTGCCAGTTCGGCAATTTCCTGGGGACCTGTCACAAGGACCGGGAAGATATGAAGTGAGTTGGCATTTCCAGCCAGCAAAATTCAGTATTTTCTCCTTTGTTCCCTGAAGATTAAAATTAAGGAATAATTTCCCTAAACCCACCTGAACTCTGGAGAGTACAGTGGTACCTCGGGTTACATACGCTTCAGGTTACAGACTCCGCTAACCCAGAAATAGTGCTTCAGGTTAAGAACTTTGCTTCAGGATGAGAACAGAAATTGTGCTCCAGCAGCATGGCAGCAGTGGGAGGCCACATTAGCTAAAGGGTGCTTCAGGTTAAGAACGGACCTCCGGAACGAATTAAGTACTTAACCCGAGGTACCACTGTAATGCTCTAAAAACATTAGTTGAGGCCCCTGCAAATGTGTATGTGTTTCTTAAATGCATTGTCCCATTGAGTCAGAAAATATTTTAGAGATGGCATTAAAGGGGATTAAACAAATCTGTAAGAGAGAAGTTGACGGCTATATGGAACCTCCATGTTCAGAGGCAGTTGCTGGGTAGCTGGTAGAAAGTGCTATTGCCCTTATGTCCTGCTTCACTGAGGAATCTGTTTGGCCACTGTGGTGAGCATTATGCTGGACTAGATGGGCCTTTGGTTTCATCCAGCAGGGCATTTGCATAATGTTCTCCCACATAGAAGCAGCCTGAGGTGTGTTCTTGGAACTCCATGTGAACCTTCAGGATTTGCAGGAAGCTCAAGAAGATAAGAGGACAGCTGACACTACACCCCCATGAACTTGCCTCCTATGAACTGCTATGCCAGACCTGTAAAGGGGGACTGTATATGGATGGAGTTACAGATGACAAAAATTTGGGCCTGCCATTGAATGTGGTACCCCTATAATATCCCTCTGTAATATGCCAAGAAACTAACCTGTGTCCTGATCTTACCACACCGCTCATTTCACCTCCCTCATTCTACTGCAGATGGGAAGGTGTACAATGTAATGGTGACAGTCAGGAAGATTGAAAGGGATGCTTCACGGTAGGGACGCAGGAACTTGACACGTGGCTGCCATTTTTGGTGGCAGCAGCATGGTTTATGTCACTTTTAGTTCTTCCCTATGATTGGCTGAATTGCAGCAGTTCTCTCCCTCTATAGCACCCTTCTGCTTCTCTAGATCCTTTTGTTTATATCTCCTATCATCAAAAACTGGCTACTGTAATCACTCACTTTTTATTTCCTAGAATCCTTGAGAAGACTCATTCCCTGTGGCCTTTCCTTCTCCAGAAGAAGCAGGAGTTCAGAAACCCTCTCTATAAGGGATTTGCAGCTTACAAGGAACTCCGGCCAAACACACTGCCATTTAGTTTCCAGTAAGTTGCTTATTAGCTGCTAACATGAGTTTGACCAAACTGCAGGAAGCAGTGGAAGACAGGAGTGCCTGACATGCTCTGGTCCAGGGGGTCACAAAGAGTCGGACACGACTAAATGACTAAACAACAAAAGTTACTTATTGGTGGAAAGTAGTTAGGGAAACAAGGAACCTTGCTGCTGCCTTGACTCTCGAGTTGTCCCATTGCTGATTCTGCTTTAATTTTGTAACTGCATAATGAAAATGAAGAGACTAAGGCTGCCTCCCCCAGTCCTGGTGCTCTTCAGAGGTTTTGGGCTACAACGCCTATCAACCCCAGGCATCACAGCCAATAGTCAGGAATGATGGGAGTTATAGTCCAACAACATCTGGAAGGAACCAGGATGGGGAAGGCTGCTGTAAGGAAAAATTAAAATTTTATTCCTTTGCTTGACCTCAAAACAAGGAAAACGCATGTTTGAAATCCTTCACTAGAAGCAATTCCAATGGAAATAACTGATTGTGTATACTGTTGTACACAGTGTTGTCTATCAAAAGGCATGGACACAATTCCCTTGTGGCCAGAACTGTGAAAAAAGTTGTTGCCTGGGATTGTGCTGCTTCACTGGGTGAAGAAGCCCCTTCCCAGAGAGAAATGTTTGATAATGTTTAATGCTTTGTTATTGTGAGATGCTTTGAGTTCAGTGTTATTGGAAGAGCTGCATACAAATATTAAATCAATCAAATGTCGAAAACTCTTTTGAATTCTGAAGTGTACCTCTTCCTATCAGGTTTATTTAACATGAGGAGGATGGGGGTTATTACACTTTATAAAAACTTCTTCTGTAATAAGGAAACCACACTTACATTGTCATCATCATCATCCCCTTCGCAGATCTTAGTTTCTATTTTTTTCTCTCCCTTTCCTTGAGGTTCTGGTGTGGCATGTATAACCGCTTTGACAAAGGAATGCACCCAAAACAGTGTGTATTGGATCATCTCCTTGGCTGCATCAGCCAGAAAGTGGAGCTGGAGGGTGTTGCTACTGACTTGGAAAATGTAAGTAGTGCACAGCAATGAAATACGTGTTCAGAAAAAGAAAACCTAATCTTGCAATGCAGGCCTTCACAATACAACTGAGATTGGGAAAAAGGAGGCACTTTTCACTGGAAGGTAGGTGTGGAATTATCCCAAACTGTGCCTTAGTATATCCATGCCTTTGCAGTCCTAGGCAGCCGGCAAAGCCAAAGTACTTGTGAAGCTTACTGTGGGTTGTGTTTTGGTGGTTTACCAGCTGTGTGGGAGTCTTCCAAGTGCTCTGTAATTCTATCTTCAATAATGCTGTCTGCCGATTTTACTGTGACCAGTTAGGGTTAGTCCAAGATGTTACCCAATAGGTACATAATATCAGCTAGGTGTTGAAGTGCTTTCCTTCCTCCATTCCGACCTGCTTCACCAGAAGATCTGATATTTGTAAAGCAATGATACTCCATATGCTGGTCTCAAAAATGCTTTTATTCTCATAGTTCATTCTTTCTTCTGATATAGAAGTTGCCTCCCTTAGAGGGACCACTGCCAGATGAGGTTTCCATCTTATCCAAAATGGTTACTGCATCAACTGTCTGTTCCAAGTCCCCAATGCTCAACACACCCCAGGACTATGAGGACGAGCCTCCTGCCCTGTTGGCTAATGGCATCCTGGCAAGGGAGGAGGGAGATGAACCTGATCAGCAGCTGAAGAGCCAAGAGGGTCTTGTTAATCCCCGCGACATTCCAGGTGGCGACAGCAGCAGCAGCAGCAGCAGTAGCATCCGTGGGACCACCCAGCCTGAGGCTCGAGCAAGAAATCTCCATTGAACTGATCTTTGCATCTGCCCTGAGCCATAGAAAATCGGCAATAAAGCATGCAAGACCTGTGGCCCGGTGCTGGGAGAGCCACCTCACTCACGTATGGCTAAGTGTTGTGTTATGTATTTTGGAAGCAAGGGAGGAGGCTGGTGTTCAAAGGCTTTCAAGAGCAACCCATGGGTTTGCATGGGGCTGGCTTTTGGGCTGCCACTAATAGTTTCTGGGCATATCTTCCAGAACAGCCACACATGTTCCTTTTTCTGGTGCAAGTACACATGGCTTCTGAGGCAGGTAGCTGTTTCCAAGATGAGGAAGTTTTTTAAAGCCACAAGGTTTCAGATACATGGATTCAAAAGCATTGTGAGCTACTAGCGAATGGAAGAAAATGCCAGTCCATATTAGAGAGGCTTTCCTTGGCTGGCTTCTGACACCTTGCATGGGAATTCTCTTCAGTGGCAACATTGGGTTAATATTTGCTGGCCCCTGCACATATTTTTGTAAGCAGTTGTGCCTTTTTTGTTCTTTTTTCTTTTTTTAACTAGAGATTACTGTCGTGTCCAACCATTAGCAATGTGATGTTTTATTACTGTGATATGTGGCTGTAATGTGCAAGTTCGTGATCTTTTTTATTGATACCTTTTTTAAAACACAAAACAACCTGTTTTGAACCTGTCTTGCTGATAGTTTATATCTTTATCAATGCTAATGAGCTTGAATAATATTGTGGCATGTAGATGAAGTGGCGATAGACTATGGTCAAAGGTCTTAAAGCATCTATAGAAGTCTTGGCTGCTCAGTGACATGCCATTTAGCTTCCACTCATTCCTGGAGGTCTAGTCCAAGCACTGTCTGGGTTACTGTGCATCTTTGCTGGCATAGGAATGGGTGCACAGACTCTCCACTCCACCCCACATACAGTATTACATGTGCACAGAAACTCAGTTACATAAGACAACACATTCTCAATCTTCCTGGCTTTCAGGATAACGAATCACATGAATTCATTAACCTTGTGGAACACCTGGTTCATGCATGGAAGGAAGGAGGGCAGCACACCTATTATTCTACCATAGGAAGCCTCTTGTCAGCTTCCTAAATATCTGAGCTGGACCAAAGTGTGATTACTGTGACATATTTGAGACAAAATGGGACCGAGGTTTCCCATTTCATCTCTTGGGAATTGCCTTGTGTGATTTGTTATTGACCTCCCAGAGTGAAGGATTTGGAAATAAAATGTATGAGTTTGTAGTGTTTCCAGTTCCACCATTATTGAAATAGATGCACAAGATTTGTGTTGTTTTATGCTTGTTAGTGGCACACTCCTTATCTGAGTGAGTGAACTGCCACCATGCTATAGATCAGGGGTGGGGTACCTTGGCTTTCCAGATGTTTGATCCCAATGCCCATCATCCCTGGCCATTCTCTGTGTTGGTTGGAACAGATGAGAGGCAGCTGTATTCCAGCAACAATTGGAGTGTCACAGGTTCCCTATCTTTCTTTTAATACATTCCTTATTGGGTAAAATAGTGATACGTAGGCTTGGAGATTCCTGCTGACTTAACAAGAGGAAGAACAGTTTGCACTTGCAAAATACTAATTTTTCCACAAAGCACTAACAGACAGTGTAGCATCCTACATTTGTTTTTTACTCCCCACCCCCCACCCCACTGTTGTGTATTTGCAGTCTTGGCAACAGGAGTGGATCAAAGTGAAGCATTGCTCCTTGTAATCTTCTGCACTTATCCAGCGAAATGAGATTTCAGGCACTAAAACACTATATCCTATTATGATAGAAAAAAAAGTCTCTTCATAAGTTAGTCACAGTTCCTGACTTGCCATTAGCAGCTGATTTCAGGACTGTGTTTTATGGAATACATTTTGAAATATTGTGCAGTTATCCGGTCTTTATGACCAGCCTGGCATTTTCTCCGCATGTAATATTGCCAGAATGGTATATGCTTTGCTAGGACACTGAGCTCTGGTATTCTAATAAAGGTGCTTCTTAAGAATCTCTGCCTGGTTAGACGAGAACATTTCGCCTCACTTCCTCTTAGCCTTGCTGCTCAGAAGTCCATTAACAATATGCTGCTAGAGAAGATGCAAGCTTATGCTAATGCATATTTATCTTGCTTGTTTGCTTTTTGACCTGCTGGTCTTTTTAAAAAAACACACAAAAAACACACACAAAAAACCTTCATTTTCAGAATATAGAAAAGGGGAGAAAAGTCAGGACTTGAAACCCTAATTAAGCACCGGGTCCTGATGAAAAGAGTTGAAACAGTACACATGCATAACAATTATTAGCAAGCAAATGTGTGACCAAATATATTGATGCTAATCCATGGGCACTAAAAGTCAAAAAAGTTGTAGTTTCTTTCCTGTAAAGCAGGTGTGCAAAAACATTCTCAGCCCAAAGGCAACATTCCTTCCCGGAGAACCTTCCAGGAGCCACATATTGGTGGTAAATGAAGCCAGAGCCTAAAGTGGGCAGATGTAAGGATGTAACTCCCAGTAGGCCACATTCCAGGAGCACAAAAGCTGGATGTTACTACAGCTACCCATGCAGGCAAGCAAGAGTCATAGTTATCATTCAAGCACAGATTCCAGCCATGCAAAAACACTCAAGCAAGTACCAGAGCGTTAGTGAGTAGCATGGCTTGAAGAGTGGGGGGTGGCCTCATGTTGTGGGGCAGCATAATGAGAGTCCCAAGCAGAGGAAAAGGCCTGGAGGGCCACATCTGGCCTCTTGGGCCCGAGGTTCCCCACCCCTGATGTATAGATAAATTAAGTCCTTTGTTACACTGTTTTTAAAAGGAAAGCAACTTTTTTAAATATGAATTATGTAGGAGTAAGACATTCCAGTCAAAGGTGAGAAAATGTTAAACTATGCATTCAAATGTACCTCTGTAATAAGCACCTATTATCTTCTAATACTACTATATAGCATTTGCTAAGTGATTCCGTTTAAATTTCAGTATTAATGTTGTTCATTGTGTTCCAAAATGAACTTGCCTTTTCCTGGGGTAAAAGCACCTGTTATCTGACCAGTGTGATTTGAATGGAAAACAGCATTAGAATCATAGAATTGTAGAGGTGGAAGGGACCATGGGGGTCATCTAGTCCAACCTCCTGCAATGCAGGAATCTTTTGCCCAACGTGGGGCTCGAATGCACAACTCTGAGATCTCATACTCTACCGACTGAGCTATCTCCTAGTAACTAAATTCAGTCTTCTGAAAGAATGGTAGTTGCAAGCTTTGAAGCTGTGATTCATGTCTCTGGAGAAAGTTCTGAAAGCACTTGAATCTTTGCCTGGTTGCTGAGATTTTGGATTCTTGCCTTTAAGACTCAGTCATAAATTTCATTATCTCAGTCTTTTATCACTACTGAAACATCTTCATTCTGTGCTAGCCTGAAGTGATCACATTTTCTTCCATTTCTTCAAGATCATCACCAGTTGCTATCTTTTTCTTTGGGCGACACCTCTTAAAATATTTTTTTCCTTTCTTGTATATCTAGTTCCTTCATTTTGTTAAACACAATCCCATCCAATCTAATAAACTTTTCCAGCCTTGTAGTTTTGATCTCTAAGCCTTTCTAGCCTTTCATCTAGTATTAAAGTTCCTTTCCTCATGTAGATTGATAGAAAACTCTAACGTTAGTTCTTGGTAAACAAGAGGATAAGTTTTCAAATAGGGATGCTTACAAAATTCTCCCCATCTGAATTTCTTATTAATCAATGTGGAGGGGATCCACATTACTCTATATTACCTTAAACTTGCTGAAGTGGCACTAATGTATCATTAGTCCAAAAAATTTCAGTTCCTAGGTGTTTTGTTTGGTCTCATGTGAAACTCATCACAGTTTTCAGTCTGCCCCCCCCCCCATTACAGATACATTCACCAGAGCCTAGTACGTATACTGATTAAGCTGTGGGAATCCTGATACATAGATCAGGGACGATCAATCTGTGGCTCTTGGACTAATTTCTTGCATGTGTTGAGGAAGAGGTAAACAGAGGAAGCTTCCTTATACCAAGTCAGATCCTTGACCCTTATACCAGGTCAGGCCCCATCTAGCTCAGCATTGCCCACACTGACTGGCAGCAGCTGTCCAGGATTTTAGACAGAGTCTCTTTTCAGCCCTTCCTGGAGATGCTACTAGAGATTGAACTTGAGACCTTATGCATGCAAAGCAGATGCTCTACCACTGAGCTGCAGCCTCTTTTGGAGTGGGGTGGAATGACAGGGAGGACCTGTTCACTTTGAGTTCTGGTCCCACTCACCACCATCTGGAAGCAAATACAGTCCTCAAGAGAAAAAGCTTTCCCCATCGCTATGGTAGGTTGAGCATTGGTGTGTGCATTAGTCACATGGAAGTAGGAGAAATATGTGAATTAAGAACTGCAGTGCCTGCTACAAATTCACAGGTTTTATAGTCCTTGCCCAATCTAGAAAGTCATGCATGACCCAGTAAATCCATGGAATAAAACTGGCGTGTGGGGAGATAGCCAAACATTCCTTGCTAATGTAAAGTAGTCTGTTAATAAACTGATTTTATTGCATTTGTTTTCTCTCTATAGATAGATATAATTAAAACAAAATATGATACCTAATTGTTCAAAGCGGTTTAAGCAAAAAGGGATTGTGGTAAAATGGCAAATGCAGTTCAGTATAAGCAAGGGTCAGGTTATGTACACTGAGGCAAAAAAATAATAATTAATTTCACATATATATGCTCTTGGGGATGAACTGCTGGTGAGTGACCAGGAATGAGACCTTGGGGTTGTAGTGGATATTTTAATGAAAATGTTGACCCAGTGTGTGGCAGCTGTGAAAAAAGTGAATGCCATGGTAAAATAAAACTGCCAATATCATAATGCAAATCTATGATGCAGCCACTCTTGGAATACTTCTCTCAAAAAGGATATTTTTCATGGAAGAGGTTATGAAAAGGGCATCTAAAATGATCAAGGGGGTGGAGCAGCTCCCCTATGAGGAAAGGTTACAGCATTTAGTTTGGTAAAAAAGCAAGTAAGATTTTGTGGCATGGAGAAAGTAGAGAGAAGTTTTTTGTCCCCCATAATACTAGCACTCGGGGACATCCAATGCTGGAAGAATCAGGACAGAACGTATTTCTCCACCCAGCAAACAGTTGAAATGTGGAAATTGTTCCCACAAGAGGTAGTGATGAATAGTTTGGATGGCTATAAAAGAGGATTAGACAAATTCATGGAGGATAAAGTTATCAATGTCTGTCAGCCAAGATGGTTATGTTCTATCTCCACTTGATGCTGGGAGGCTTCTCTTGTGCTCGGATCCTACTTGCGGGTTTTCTTTAGGCATTGTTGGCTGCTTGAAAAACAGAATGCAGAACTAGATGTGCTTTGTGGTGATCCAGCAGGCTCTTCTTATATTGAACTTGTTGCACAGCGAAGTCAGAACACAGAGTCAAAATTCACAGTAAAAAAGAAAAACTTGTACTGAGGTAAACAGACTTCTTTACACTGTACAAACAAAAATGGAAGAGAACAAAGTAAAAAGAAGTAAAGCGCACAGCGAGCCCATGTATTTATCCTTCCTGGCTCCATGTGACTTCCTGTAATTGAAACAATATAAGGAAATGAGTTAGAGTGAGTCAGCTAGAAGAATGAATCTGCACTTTTCAGCCTTTTCCAACACTTTACTGCTTCTGCTCTCAAAGACCGTTGTCACATGACAGAACTTTCCATCTCATGCCTTGCTCATGTTGTTGTCCAAGAGATGGGCATATCTGAAAGACTATCTTTGCATGTGGACAGATGTACATATTCTGGAGGTAGGCTATATCTCTTCACGTATATGTCTGTACCAGATGTGGACTGGTTCAGTTAAGAGATGCAAGTAATTCTTATGCAGGCAAGATCTGAGATGAGTTGAGATGAAAGAAAAATAGGCTTCTTTTATTTTGAGCCGTACACTTTCTACTTAAAGTTTGTGTGTAAGATCTGTATGCTAAAGGTCTACACACACCTGAATGTACCAGGTCACTTGCACTGACGTGTAGTGCATTAGCAGGCAATTTCACCAGACTGCATAATGTAGCTCTTCTCTCCAGCAGTTGGATCATTTTTGACTTCTCTAATTATGAACAACATTTTCCATGTCAAGAACAGAAATACAGAAGACTGTTGAAAACGCTGTAGCACGTCCTTGGGCCTCCTATATCAGATATAATTGGCTTCCCACTGTGGCACCAAGCAGAGTCTAGATTTCTTAAAGCTCTTACCTGCTGCTAAAAATAGTGTTTAGGGATGAATGGGAAATGGGAAATCTGAAAATGTCTGCCCAAGTCTATCCATGAATAGGTTTCATGAGGCTCCTTTTCTCAATGGATGTGGAGTGATTTACCTGATCATGCCCACTGGTCTTCCCTAAGGGTCTGTCTTTTCTGATCCCCCTTGCATCACTGTTAGATCTGGTCTTTATTTGACTCCCTTGTGTTTCCTTCTGCTCAGTATGCCATCGCAATTAGGAAAAAATGCCAAAGGGGGGGAACCAGTGCCAGGTGTTTACATTACACCTGTCATGGACATTATAAAGAGAAGGCAAGGCCTCTCTTGGTTCCCACTCAAAACACAACGGCAGCTGCTCTTCCTTGAAAGGGTGGAATAGATATTTAGTGAAGCAGAAGTAACAGTACAGACCCAGTGACCAGCATAGAATTATAGTAGGATCAGAGCTCTGAGAAAGTGACAGTAATTGGCAGGATTCGTTGGGCTAGAAGCAAGCATTCCAAGTTCAAAGAGTCCAAGATCAGGGCAAGAGGTTCAGAAATGCACTGAAGTCAGAGTTCTCACAACCAACTGCCAAGCTTTTAAAGGTGGGGTTTGCTTATTCATGAGATCCTTATACCTTGTGTGAATGTTGAACTTGCAGACATGCACTGCATTGGTGATGGTGGGGTGTCTTCCCACCTGCAGAGCTGCCATGAGGTCCTGAATGACAAGGCTGTGCCCTTCATTTCTGTATCCTTCACACACACACACACCCCAAGTAGTTGGCTGATGCCCTCCCCAGACTGCACTGATACTGACTTCTCTGTTGGAGGGATCCCCACCACCCCATCCGGGGCTGCCGGACTCTGGGGAAGGGGTGAACCTGCCTCCTCCAGTCTCTCTTCCATTGACACAGCTCCCACTATTCCTTTCTCCTCATCACCTTCCTTGTTCTCCACAACTTTCCAACCCTAAGCCTGACAGAGTCTCAGGCCTCACAATGTAGCTGCTGCTGCCCCAGTCTTTTATGAAAACACAAGATGGGCACTGGTTAATACTGTCGAAGCAAAGTGAGTTCCTGTTGGCTGCTTGCTTGCTTCCTTGCTTATGATCAATATGTGGAGTTGGGCAACATGATGCCACATAGACACCTAAAACCTTGTAGAGTGCTACCAGCGACTGGGTGGGGAGCTGTTACTTGTAATGGTGAGTGATTATGCCATGAATAGGTAAAGATAAGAAGATCCTGGTAGAGCAGGCCAGGGACCCACCTAGCCCAGCATCTTCTCACAGTGGTCAGCCAGATGCTTATGGGAAGCCCCAAAGCAGCAACCAAACACAATAGCACCCTACCCACTTGTGATTCCCAGCAACTGGCATTTAGAGACATACTGCCTCCTAACAAAGGAGGTAAACATGTGGTCCTCCACTTGTTTGTTTTTAGTCTCCCAACTCCCATCAGCTCCAGCCAGCATAGCCAGCGGCCAGGGATGATGGGAGGTGGTAGACCAGCAACACCTGGAGGCTCACAAGTCCCCTATCTCTTGGTTCAGCCAAGCTTACCAGGCCATCACTACCACATGGAAGAAAGGGTAGCATGGACAGAGTAAGTCTGGGTTCATCACTGTCAAACACTGCCCCCCTACGCACTTGCAGGTAGTTGTGTGTAAAATAGCTGTGTAATGTGATGACTTCCAGTCCATACAGTGTCCCCTGTTACCAGGTTAAACCATAAACTATGACTATGAAAGGGAAAGTAGAATTTGCACTGCAAGGGTGAGAGGCCCCATTCTCCAGTTCTTGCTGAGCCTTTGCATTAGTGATGCAATGAGACACAGCACACATTGCTTGGGCTCTCGTCTGGTTGTCATTGCATGTTATATAATTTGATTTGAACATAGCTGTTGGACACGAGAAATCGTGGAACAGACTTCTGATTTTACATCCCTCCTTCTGCTTTATTCAGCCTTCATGGTTTCATGGCAAAAGTCATCCTTCTTGCATAATGGCACTTCTCTCTTTTCCTTCCATTAACACCTTGTACCTTGAATACTTCAAGAGCACATTTTACCTACACAGAACCTTCAACTCCCACAGAACCCCAGTGCATTGCAGGGGATAATAGGACATATTCTGCAGTAGCCTTCCCCAACCTGGTGTTCTCCAGATGTTTTAGACTGGGGTAGTCACCTTTTTTATACCTACCACCCACTAATGCATCTTTCTTGATGGTAAAACTTCCTTACTGCCCACCAGTGCTCGATGGAAGGAGGATTCAGCTTGTGCCGTAGAACCCCCTACCGCCCACCTAGAATCCTGAAACGCCCAGTAGTGGGCAGTAGGGACCAGGTTGACAACCCCGGTTTTAGACTGTAACTCTCACCAGCGCCCCCACCCCCTATCTTGGCTTGAGCTGATGGGAGTAGAAGTCCAAAGCATTTAGAAAGCATATGTTTCAGGAAGGCTGTTCTACCATCAAGTAGAGCACTTGACCAAGCTTATTGATGAGCCTTGTGACCCTAGAACATGACACAGAACACACCTACTTCTTCTCTGTGGATCAGCAGGAGGCTGAAATGCTTCTGAATGACCCACAGGACTCCATACCATCCAACATTTCTCCAATGAAAATAGGGACATCCTAAGGAAAAGTACTTTCCAGGATAAAATCAGAAATGGACTGCTTTTCTAAATCAGGGACATTCCTGGAAAATAGGGACACTTGGAGGGTCTGCAATCATGGGAGTTGTAGTCCAGCAACACCTGCAGGCAACACATGTTCTCACCCTGTTCTAGCTGAGGAACACCCCCCCCCCCAATGTATTTGGCCCATTAAGGGATGCCAGAAGAGGGTAGGAACATCTGTACTACTCACCACAAACATTAATCCGACTGTGCGTGCATATTTGTATGTATATGTGTGTGTTTGTGGAGCAATGTAATTATTGGGTTGTGCAGTGTGTCTGTTTCTGTTTTTTAAAGTGAGCATACAGAGATTGCTTCCGAAACTGCCGAAACTTTTGTAGTAAATTTAAATTACATCCAATATTCAAGCTGAAATGTTTTTTTCCAGTTTCTGTAAGCATACTGGCCATATTTTGTCTTAAAATATTGCTGTCTTGAACTATGTGATTAATGCCTCACTGTATGTCAGTTTGAATACATTTCCGTGGTCCAGTTTCACTTGATATACTGCTTAAAAAACAAACAAGGAAAGAATGCTACTGCCCCTTAGAGTGGTGCATTGCATTATTTAAAATGTGGTTACAAGTCTCATGGAGGGTTTAATTTGTACGTATTGCTTTTTTATTTCGTATGAAAATGAATAAATTCCTTGCATTTTTTTTAAAAAGATACAGCTTTTGTATATTTCTTGAATATTGATTAAGAGAGCTGTGGTAAGAATCACAAAATACCACTTCTTTCTGTCCAGAGAAGTTTCTGTTGAATGAAAGAATTGTGTTTCCTGGAAACCACCTTTGGCGCCAACCGTGGGTTTGAAGATACCGGTGCCGTCTCAGAACCATTCCTGGAATTAAAACAAACAGCCCATCCCCTGCAGGCTTACAATCCAAAACACACACACACCACAACAGTGAATAGGGGTACAAAGGAAAGTGGGAAGATCAAAATCGGACACCAATTTGTAAACGGGCTTTTTTTTTTTTTTAATGACCAGCTTGCATAGTTCAGGGGCAGGAGGTGTCTGGTGAGGCTTGTTTTTTGGCAAAGCTAATGCAATGAGCTCTGCTTTCTAACTCTCCCACCAAAAGAATCCAACGGAACTGCTGTTCCCATGGGACAACTGAGGGGGAGGAGGTATCTAATGCAGCTGCCTTTCAAGTTACTCAAAATCTTATCGCATGGATGGTATTTGTTGCCAGCTGAGTACTTATAACACAGGAAGGTAGTTTCAGCTGCACGATAGCATCTGTTGCTTAGACTCTGTGTGTCCTTCCCAGTAAACAGCAAATCCGGTGCATAATTAAAAATTGAAGCCTAGTGGGAAAGGGACAGTACCATGCTAAGATTGATGTTCCTGTTTCAATGTCAGCCTTCCTGATGAAGGGTAGCATCCTTTCCTTTTTTCTCTCTCTCTGTCTCTCTCTCACACACACACACACTACTGAAACCTCACCATTTTCTGCCTTTCTTCAAAGACTTCTTTGGTGGAGCATACTACTATTCCCTTCCATCATTTCAACCCAAAATTTGGTGCACAAAAGCACCATCTGTGTCTTTCCCACATTTTGGAAAAGGTATAAAGCTAGGGTGGGGAGCTTGGGACACTTCAGAAGCTCTTGGACTCCAGCTCACATCAGTACATGGCTAATAGTCATGGGTGTTGGAAGCTGCAGAAAGCACCTAAGGGAATCTGAAATCTTCAGTCTGCTTTTTGGGGGGGGGTAGACTTTATACTATATTGCTTATAGTATATTAAAAGTACAGGGACCCCTGACAATTAGGTCCAGTCGTGACCGACTCTGGAGTTGCGGCGCTCATCTCGCTTTATTGGCCGAGGGAGCCGGCATACAGCTTCCGGGTCATGTGGCCAGCATGACTAAGCCGCTTCTGGCAAACCAGAGCAGCACACGGAAACACCGTTTACCTTCCCACTGGAGCGGTACCTATTTATCTACTTGCACTTTGACATGCTTTCGAACTGCTAAGTTGGCAGGAGCAGGGACCGAGCAATGGGAGCTCACCCCGTCGTGGGGATTCGAAACGCTGACCTTCTGATTGGCAAGTTCTAGGCTCTGTGGATTAACCCACAGCGCCACCTGCGTCCCTTATAGTATATTGCTTTATACTAAAAGTCTCATTGTGATTTGCAATATATACAATGCAATAAAACATGATGAAAACATACCCAAAAAATATACAATAGCACTGTGGTAACATGGGTGGTGCTGTGGGTTAAACCACAGAGCCTAGGGCTTGCCGATCAGAAGGTTGGTGGTTTGAATCCCCGCAATGGGGTGAGCTCCCATTGCTCAGTCCCAGCTCCTGTTAACCTAGCAGTTCGAAATCACGTCAAAGTACAAGTAGATAAATAAGTACTGCTCCAGCGGGAAGGTAAACGGTGTTTCCGTGCGCTGCTCTGGTTTGCCAGAAGCAGTTTAGTCACATAGCCCAGAAGCAGTATGCCGGCTTCCTCAGCCAGTAAAGCGAGATGAGCGCCGCAACCCCAGAGTCATCAGCGACTGGACCTAATGGTCAGGGGTCCCTTTACCTTTACCTAACAATTGTTGAAACATACACACTAAAAGACTGGATTGAATAACTAACAGCAATGTCATTAAAGCTGCCCGTGTACTGTAACTGGTGTTACCTGGCACCAGAATGATAGTAAATTAGATGCCAGGTTTGCTGCCTGGGGAAAGCAATCAAAAAACTGGCAGCAAGGTGGGTGGGAGGTACTGTTATTTCTGAATCTGGAGTTTGCATTGCACCAGGGAACTGGATATATTTAGAACACAGTAACTAAACGAAATTAAACCATGACTATGTGCAATGTACCACTTGATCTTTTGGTGGTTTTATAAAAACAACTAGGTGGGGTAGTTTAAACATGTGGCCACAAAAATGTAGGTAGCATGATACAGCTTCCTTCACTACACACCACTGCTTCCTTCAGTTCCCCTGGGAATGTCCCCGTGTCAAGGGACAAATTGATAATTTCAACCAGGGGGGTCCGCGCAACATCTGGACACTCCCTAATCAGCCAAGACGGGCACGGATCAAGGAGGCAGGTGTGGGCCTACCAACGTGGAGGAATCTATCCACATCAGCAGGGAGTATCCGATCGAAATGGTCCAACACTGGACCTGAAGTCAGTCAAGGGGCCTCCAGTTCAGTCACTGTATCTAAATTGGCTGGGAGGTCATGGCGGAGCAACAGGACTTTCTCCGCAAAAAAGCTCGCAAATGCCTCACAGCTGTGGGTCGAATTTGTGCTTAAATTTGGTTGTCCTCCTAAGGATGTTATTGACCTAATTATTTTTAAAAGTTGTGCCGGGCGAGAGCTAGCGGATGAAATGGAAGCTGCAAAGTAAGATTTCTTAGCAGCTTTCATAGCCATCTCATAGGCTTTCATAAGCGTCCTATAAGATGTTCTTGAGGCTCCGTCACGAGTCCGTCGCCATACTCGCTCTAGCCGTCTGAGATCCCACTTCATTTTCCGGAGCTCCTCAGTAAACCAAGGGGCCCAGTTTCAACGGGGTCGCAGAGGGCGCTTAGGTGCGATCTCATCAATGGCTGCCAAGAACCGGTTATTCCAGTCCTCAACAAGGTCATCTAATGAGTCGTCAGGAGGAGCAGGGTCCCAAGATGCCATACAACCTTGAAGTATTCTCTTCATTACTGTGAGTTATAAGTTGGCGGGGTGTGTGTGTGTGTGTGTGTGTGTGTGTGTGTGTGTGTTTGTGTTTGTTTGTTTGTCTTCTGCCTACTAACTGTAGTTCTTAAGATGGCTTTTGCAATGTATTTAAACCACAATAAAAAAGACGGTTATGCACTGTCACTACAGCAAGGCAAAGCTGTATACAAATTGTATATAGTGAATTTTGTTTGGTATTCCTATTTTGCAACAGAATTAGTTAAATAAAATGCAATAAGAATGTATCCCTATCAGTGAGAGGGTTCAAAGGCAACATTTCTGCTATTCATCCCGTCATTGTACTCATTGCCTTCTGAACTCTGCAGAAGTTGGGTGCTCTTTAAATATTTACGTGGGCTTAGACTTTTTTTAAAAAGAGAGAGGGAAAAAACTTGCTGTCAATTTTTTTGCCCTTTTACACAAATTAGTCTTTTTTTCTATTAGCATAATTAAATTGCTAACATTAATACAGAAATGAAATGCTAAGCCTTTTATTTTCATTTTGGAACTCTTTGGCAGGGTAATGGCTTCCATTGTGGAGTCATTCTCAGCCTCTTTCTATTAATGAGCATTTATCTACAATTTAGAGATGCCAAGCACCTGTGGATGTCAGGCATAGATTATGAAATGCAGAACTATATATACCCTCTGCTTAAAATATACCAGAATTTTGTGTAAAGAAGGTTTCAAGGAACCTTCAGAGTCTACACAATGAAATTCATTCCTAACCACCATTTATAAACACAGGAAATACGATCGTGCAAAAAGTATTGCATCCTCATCCACTTTCAGGCACCTGATAAAACACTTAGTAAAAATACTTATGAGACAGAATGATCCCAACACCCGCTGAAATATATCTGTGTTTATCTCCTTTTCATCCTTCCCTCTTTTTAATGGGGAGTGAGTGGAATTGCACAGGTGTGATGAACTTCTCTACTCCAGCCCTGCAAAGACACTCATACCAGCCAATCTTGCTTCAGGTAAAGAAGGGGCTCGATCATTCAGCAAAATATGGCTTGCATAATCTCAAGTCGTGTGGAGGAGAGCAATTGCTTGAAGGATCGTTTGAAATAAGCAAAAGGCAGTTCTAGAACAAACTAATAACAAACGGCCAGCTTGTGACTCCAACTCCTATCAAGCCCAGCCAGTATGGCCAGTAGTGAAGGGCAATGGGAACTGCAGAAGCAGCTGGAGGGCCATAGCTTAGCTACCCTTCAACTAAACGCTCCTTAATCCTTCTCCATTATAAATACAGCAAATTCTCCAGCAATGGATTTCCTGTAAAAATACAGTGGTACCTCGCAAGACGAATGCCTCGCAAGACGGAAAACTCGCAAAACGAAAGGGTTTTTGTTTTTTTGAGTTGCTTCACAAGACGATTTTCCCTATGGGCTTGCTTCGCAAGACGGAAACGTCTTGCAAGTTTGTTTCCTTTTTCTTAAAACCGTTAATACAGTTGCGACTTGACTTAGAGGAGCAACTCATAGCACACGGTGTGGTAGCCTTTTTTGAGGTTTTTGAAGACTTTGGTGATTTTTGAAGCTTTTCCAAAACTTTTCCGACACCGTGCTTCGCAAGACGAAAAAAACCGCAAGACGAAAAAACTCGCGGAACGAATTAATTTCGTCTTGCGAGGCACCACTGTAACAAGTAATCATTGAATCCCTGGCCATCTCTTTTTTCAAGACAGAGCCTCTCTCCTCTCTTTGAGACTGGTGAAAAAATAGATTCCCTATGGCAGAGATGAGGCAGCTGTGGCCTTCATGATTAAGGAGGGAAGAATCTGCTCATTCCACGTTCTAATTTTCCCAGTCCTAAATTGAACTTTCCCTATTTCTGTATCAGGCTGTGTGCACACTATATATTGGAAGCACACACTCCCTAAGAATCTTGGAAACTAGTCTGCAAAGGGTGCTGGCAATTGTGAGATAACCAGGTTACCCTGACATTGACAGTAAGGGGGTCATGTGAATTGTCACAGATATAAATGTTGTTAGAAGGGGTAAAAAGAAAGAGAAAGATCAAAAGTTTGCAAAGGGCTCGAGTAATCTTTCAGGTAAACATGCTAGGTATTGAAGGAGCAAAGAGAGGGGATTTAATTGGAAGATCTTCCCATGTGTATTTTGACTTATTCAGTGGAAATGTCATTTTATGGATTTTTAAATATTGTCAGCATGCAACAGCATCCACACCCTGAGAGCAACTTCAATTGGCTGGCTAAACCAGGTGCGGATTGCTGATGGGGCTCAAATCCTTGGTGAGTTAGGGACTTCCCTGCATGTAAAGATAAGCTCCAGCAGATTGAGCAGACGAGACCAATAGTGGGTCCAACTGTTAAAAAGGTGGTTTCTGCAGGTGCTGTAGAGGGAAGTGAGGGGCAAATGGGGCTCATCAACCTGGGCAGGTAGCCCATCCAGGAGAAGGAAAGCTCTGATCCTAAACCTCTATTGCCATACTCATTCATGAGAAATCATTTGGGAGTAAACCCTGAGGAACAATCTGTACTCGCTACCTAGTGGGACATCTTCAGGAGAAGAAAAGACAAAGGAGTAAACCCAAATCTGGAGTGGAGTCCCTAAGATGATTGGATAGCACCTTCTATGCTGCCTCCTGGCAACTCCTGCAGTCAAGCTGGTGCCAAACATATTGCTCTGCTTTCCTTTGGACCACATCAGCGAGGTCCAAGGAGAGTGTTGTTGTCTGGACAGCCCAGGACCACAGGTCCAAGCCTATAGGCACCTGTTTCCCTCCCTCAGGCCATGGCCCAATTTGCAGATCACAGGTGTAAAATGGGGGTGACAGTCCAATGCACACCTCCAGATCACAAACATAATTGTCAAGGCTGGAAATGTGTCAGATTGCTGGGAGTGCTTCCAGGGGCTCCTGACAGTTACAGATAGATACCCTTTGACTGGCGTACATTCATTTTTTTCCTATATGGAATACCACAGGATTGTTTTCTACATCTAATGAGGTGGATACCTGAAGATAATATACATCTAAGTGAATTTTAACTGATAACAACAACAACAACAACAACAACAACAACAATTTATTATTTGTACCCCGCCCATCTAGCTGAGTTTCCCCAGCCACTCTGGGTGGCTTCCAACAAAGACAAAAAATACACTAAAATGCCACACATTAAAAACTTCCCTGATGTCTTCTGAATGTCAGGTAGTTGTTTATCTCTTTGACATCTGATGGGAGGGCGTTCCACAGGGTGGGCGCCACTTCCGAGAAGGCCCTCTGCCTGGTTCCCTGTAGCTTTGCTTCTTGCAGTGAGGGAACCGCCAGAAGGCCCTTGGCACTGGACCTCAGCGTCCGGGCATAACGATGGGGGTGGAGACGCTCCTTCAGGTATACTGGGCTGAGGCCGTTTAGGGCTTTAAAGGTCAACACCAATGCTTTGAATTGTGCTCGGAAACGTACTGGGAGCCAATGTAGGTCTTTCAAGACCGGTGTTATGTGGTCTCGGCGGCTGCCCCCAGTCACCAGTCTAGCTGCCGTATTCTGGATTAGTTGTAGTTTCCGGGTCACCTTCAAAGGTAGCCCCATGTAGAGTGCATTGCAGTAGTCCAAGCGGGAGATAACTAGGGCATGCACCACTCTGGCAAGACAGTCTGCAGGCAGGTAGGGTTTCAGCCTGTGTACCAGGTGGAGCTGGTAGACAGCTGCCCTGGATACAGAATGGACCTGCATCTCCATGGACAGCTGTGAGTCCAAAATGACTCCCAGGCTGCACACCTGGCGCTTCAGGGGCACAGTTACCCCATTCAGGATCAGGGAGTCCTCCACACCAGCCCACCCCCTGTCCCCAAAGAACAATACTTCTGTCTTGTCAGGATTCAACCTCAATCCATTAGCCGCCATCCATCCTCCAACCGCCTCCAGGCACTCACACAGGACCTTCACTGCCTTCACTGGTTCTGATTTGAAAGATAGGTAGAGCTGGGTATCATCTGCATATTGATGGACACCCAGTCCAAACTCCCTGATGATCTCTCCCAACGGCTTCATGTAGATGTTAAAAAGCATGGGGGAGAGGACAGAACCCTGAGGCACCCCACAAGTGAGAGCCCAGGGGTCTGAACACTCATCCCCCACCACCCCTTTCTGAACACGGCCCAGGAGGAAGGAGCAGAACCACTGTATAACAGTGCCCCTAGCTCCCAGCCCCTCTAGACTGTCCAGAAGGATGTTATGGTCGATTGTATCAAAGGCCACTGAGAGATCCAGCAGAACTAGAAAACAGCTCTCACCTTTGTCCCTAGCCTGCCAGAGATCATCAACCAGTGCAACCAAGGCAGTTTGAGTCCCATGGTGAGATTAATCTTTACAGTGATACCTCGGGTTAAGTACTTAATTTGTTCCGGAGGTCCGTTCTTAACCTGAAACTGTTCTTAACCTGAAGCACCACTTTAGCTAATGGGGCCTCCTGCTGCTGCCGGAGCATGATTTCTGTTCTCATCCTGAAGCAAAGTGCTTAACCTGAAGCACTATTTCTGGGTTAGCAGAGTTTGTAACCTGAAGCGTATGTAACCCGAGGTACCACTGTACTAAAATTAATCCCCAGCCAGATATCCAACCCACCCCCCTGCCCCCCCCAACAAAGCAAAAAAGGGGGGGGGAGGAAAAAAAACCTTAAAATGCCACTGACTGCTTAAGGACATTTTAAAACACATTAGCCACTTGGAACAGGGAAGCAATAGCGGAACAATCCTGCACTTCCCCAAGGGTTTGTTCCAAATGAGTCCAGCCCCACTCTCTAGGCACTGCCACAGGAGTCCTGTTGTAGCTGGGAGAGTGAGGGCCTGGGCCACACACCCCGGGCCAGCGGGAAAAGGCCTTGGAAGGGAGCAGGCCCTGCAGTCCTCACCTCAGCTGAGTGGCACCTGAATTCAGATGCAGTATTTGTCTGGGAAAATATGTGTACGTTGGCACGATACATTCCCGTTTCATGAAGAAACCGGAGAAAGGAGGTGGGAAATTATGGAAGAGCATGTGAATATCTGATTTATATAGATATTTCACACAGGGCTAATAGCAATTTAGGTAATGACACAGGTTATTCGTATGCACATTTTAGTAAGTCAAATTGAATAAATGGCAGGTATCCAAAGCTCCCATGACCCTGATCAAGGCAACAGAACAATATGGTTATTTGGGCTACCCAAGAAAATATATGGGGTTTGTGGCACCTGGGTGGGCAAAGTGTTGACACTTGCTTCAAATGCAACATGGACGTTAGGGACCTTATTCCCTTCTGGATATTCCTTCTATCTACACCACCCCTTTCAGACCAGACAACAAAGGGATGTGAGGAAATAGATGAAAGGAGACATTTTTAAAAAACACTGAATGTATTCTAATACCCCGTAGTGGGGGTGGGGTATTTATGAATCAACTAAGGTTAGATAATGAAATCTATGGCAAATGCGACCCTGGAAGGATTAACCAGTCTCCAGACAGAAGTTAATTTCCTGGTTACAACGGTTCTCCATGTGGCTCTTGATTGAATCTAGCTAAGCAGGGAGGTTTATGTGCTTTCTTGAACAACACCTGCTGTTATTATGTTGCTAGGAGTTGTGTAACAGAAGCCAGCTCCAGGTGTTGGCATAGATCTCTCAAGAGCTGTATGATGCCAGGTGTAAGCCTGGTCTTTACCCGATGTTCCTGCTCAAACTATGGGCACAGGCCCTGCATACCCACCCTCTCATTCAGTGTGGTTGTGAGAAAATTGGAAGCACCTGCTCCCTGTTTTAAACTAGCCAAAGTTTGTCATTATGTCTGAATTGTGGAGAGCTTGGTTTAGCTGTAGCTTCTTAATAAGCTGCGATCAACAACCATGACCTGATTGTGACTTCTTTCAACAAACCATAGTTTAATTTAAAGTTTAAGGTAACCAAAGGTACACCCAACCACCCCAAAGTTCAGACATAAGTAGTTCAGGTTAGTTTAAAACAGGAAGTAGATACTTCCATAAGATCATACTCAGAATTGGAAAAGGCTTAAAAGATTTTCCAGCCCAACCCTGTACCACTGAAGGAAATCTACTGCTAGGCAGCCCTCTGGAAATCTCAAATGAAGGTGAACTGAGCACTTCCAAAGACTCTTTGTTCCACTATCAAGCCGCTCATGTCATCGCGAACTCTTTCTTAAATATTTCTTATCTGTGTTCCCGTCCTACTCTTATCCAGCAATTGGCACCAATTCTTTAGCTTGGTAATACTAGGATGTTGGTCTTCTTTCCAGAACATCTAGTACCATTGTGCCCTCTAGCGGCTTAGAGCAGGAAGGCAGGGGAAACATAACCTTTTTGTTCAAATTAGGCATATACAGTGGTACCTCCGGTTACATACGCTTCAGGTTACATACGCTTCAGGTTACATACGCTTCAGGTTACAGACTCCGCTAACCCAGAAATAGTACCTCAGGTTAAGAACTTTGCTTCAGGATGAGAACAGAAATTGTGCTCCGGCGGCGTGGCAGCAGCAGGAGGCACCATTAGCTAAAGTGGTGCTTCAGGTTAAGAACAGTTTCAGGTTAAGAACGGACCTCCGGAACAAATTAAGTACTTAACCCGAGGTACCACTGTACAGTGGTACCTCAGGTTACAGACTCAGCTAACCCAGAAATAGTGCTTCAGGTTAAGAACTTTGCTTCAGGATGAGAACAGAAATCATGCTCCGGCGGCGCGGCGGCAGCAGGAGGCCCCATTAGCTAAAGTGCTGCTTCAGGTTAAGAACAGTTTCAGGTTAAGAACGGACCTCCGGAACAAATTAAGTACTTAACCCGAGGTACCACTGTACAGTGGTACCTCAGGTTACAGACTCCTCTAACCCAGAAATAGTGCTTCAGGTTAAGAACTTTGCTTCAGGATGAGAACAGAAATCATGCTCCGGCAGCGCGGCAGAAGGAGGAGGCCCCATTAGCTAAAGTGGTGCTTCAGATTAAGAACAGTTTCAGGTTAAGAACAGACCTCCAGAACAAATTAAGTACTTAATCCAAGGTACCACTGTATATTGTGTCGCTCATAAGAAGGGCACTAATATTTTATGCTTTACCATCCTGCTTCAGCCAGTGCTGTGTCTCTCCAAATGTTGCTGAATTAAAGCCCCCACCATCCCTGACCACAGGCTATACTGCCTGGGGCTGATGGGAGCTGGAATTCTACTGCCCTGGAAAGCCACAGGTTCCCCAGCACTGCCCAATGCAATCTAAACTACAAACAGCAGAAAGCAGGCCTCTGAGTCAGGGATGGGGAGCCTGCCCATAGTATGTTGTTGGACTCTGTTATCCCTAGCCAACAATCAGGATGGTACGAGTTGTACTCCCAAAACATGCCAGGAACATATGTTCACCACTCCTCTGTTAGGCCCATGGTGGTCATAGAATCATAAAACTGTAGTCTGTCCCACTGTTGAATGGCTCTCACCATCAAAAAGTTTTTCCTACTATTTAGTTTTTGGAATCTCCTTTCTTGCAAATGGAATCCATTGGTTCCGGTCCCACTCTCTGGGGCAGAAAAGAAACAAGCTTGCTATGTAACCCATGTGAGAACCCCTCAGATTTTTGACTATGGCTGTCGATCCCTGGGGGTCATCTAGTCCAACCCCCTGCAGAGCAGGAATCTCAACAAAAGCACAGGTGGTCATCCAACATGTGCTTTAAAACTTCCAAGGAAGAAAATTCCACCACGTACCGAGGGAGTCTATTCCACTGTCAAACAGCTATTACCATCAGACAGTTCTTCCTGGTGTTTAGTTGGAATCTCTTTTCTTTTAAGTTATCTTAAATCCATTCATTTGGGTTATACCCTCTGGTGCAGGAGAAAACCAGTTTGCTCTGTCTTCCATGTGACTGGCCTTTAGATATTTAGAAGTGGCTATTCATATCTCAGTCTCCTTTTATCCAGGCTAAACATACCCAACTTCCACTGTTCCTCCTAAGGCTTGGTTTCCAGACCCTTCATAATCTTGGTTGCCCTCCTCTGAATACCTTCCTGCTTGTCAATATCCTTAAACAGTGGTGCCCAGTGAGTGGGTCATGATTCCTACTTTATTTTCTTCTATTGGAAGAAGTCCTCTGTTTCAGGACTGGGAAGCCTGTGGCCCTCTGCATATTTTTGGACTACTGTTCACAGCATCCCTGACCATTGGCCATGCTGTCTGGGGCTGAAGGAAGTTTCTGTCCAACAACAACTGAAGAGCCACATGTTCCCCAGACCTGCTTTACTTTAAGGGGAGATGGATCTGGGAATCTTGGCCCTTGTGCATTCAGACCAGTAGCTCCGTTGGTACAGCATGAGAACTCTTAATCCTAGGGTCATGGGTTTGAGTTCCATGTTGGGCAAAAAAGCTCCTGCATTAGATGTGGTCCCTTCCAACTCTACAATTCTATGCTTAAGTTAAAGTGATATTTCCTCAAATAAGCATGTCTGTCTGAAATATACTCCAAGTCGAGTGTGGATTTCATGCTCTTTATTCAGCTCATAGTAGTGAGGAATGAAAGTTCCCCCAAAATATCTTCTTTACATACATTATTTACACAATGGGCCCCACGTGATTGGCTAATTCTGGGATTCTCCTGTAGGCCAATCAGGTTGCGGATTCACTTCTACCTGGAGCGGACAAATCATACTGCTGCATTGTTCTAGGACCAATCAGACTGCTGCATTCTGGACCCTATTGTTCTAGGACCAATCAGACTGCTGCATTCTGAATCCTATTGTTCTAGGACCAATCAGACTGCTGCCTTTTGGATCCTATTCAAGTCAGTACATAACACTGTCCCTTCTTCCTCCCCCATTTCCCCTAGTTTTAGCTGTTTCCATTTGCTCCATTCATTTGTATGGGACAGGGAAAGTGGGTGACAATCAGGACACATTCCCAGAAGGCAACATAGTCACCATCATTCCATTATACAAAAACTAACTTTGCATAGATCAGTGAAATAGTTAACCCTGAAAAATCTCAGCTCTTCATGCCTTCAGATCTAAAGTCCCCCTCCAGGTGTGTGATCCACCCCCCAAACATTTTTGTGTGAAGTGAAAACATCACATTATAATGCAATTCGCCTCTCACAGGGGAGGAGCAATAATCTACCTTATTTTTTATCAAACATATTGTGCTAAAAAATAAATAGCGCATTACAGTGGTACCTTGGGTTAAGTACTTAATTCGTTCTGGAAGTCCGTTCTTAACCTGAAACTGTTCTTAACCTGAAGCACCAATTTAGCTAATGGAGGCTCCCGCTGCCACTGCGCTGCAACCACACAATTTCTGTTCTCATCCTGAAGCAAAGTTCTTAACCCGAGATACTATTTCTGGGTTAGCGGAGTCTGTAACCTGAAGTGCATGTAACCTGAAGCGTATGTAACCCAAGGTACCACTGTATATGCTTGTGAGATGACAATTGCTTTTAATTTTCAACACTTTGCATAAGTTGTTTTCTTTCCCTCGCACACTCCTTTGCCCCCTGCCCCCCTGCCCCCAATATCAGGCCAGGGTTGCCTCGACTCAAAAGCCAACCCCAAGGAATGCTCTCTTTCTTCCATCCTAGGACATCTTTCTCATGTGACTAATTTAGTTTGTTTATTTACCACTTCAAAGTCCTGATAAAAACCCTTCAACCTGTCAGATAAATTCTCCTGGCAGTTTGCTTTTATTAAGGTGTGGAATCATCCAGTCTAAATCCAAGAATGCCTTTCCCTGGGAGGGCAGTGGGGAGGAGGCTGATAAGGCTGGCTAAACTGCTGCTGCATGAATAGCCGCACACTCTTTAATGTGATCAACCATTTCTGCAGTCTTTTAATGTCCAAGAGACCTGCTTAGACTAAAGCCTCCTACGTACTACATTCACTGAACTAGGCCCTCCAAATGTTACTGGATGGGAACCCCCATAGTCAGCCACACTGCTTGAGTCTGATGGAAGTTAATTCAACCTTTGGAGGGCTACAGCCTCCCCATCCTTGCAAAAGCCCCACCTTCTAATCTAAGGATGGGAAAACTATAGCCCTCCAGATGTTGTTGGAGTACAACTCCCATCATCCTTGACCACTGGCTGTACTGCCTGGAGCTGATGGAAGTTGGAGTCCAATAACATCTATGGAGTGCACAGGTTCCTGCTCTAATCCTAAGAGTATGGCGCAAACCACAGCTGTTCAGTTTTGAGAAGCAGGAGCTCCGCACATGCCCCAAGCCTCCCTTTGTGTCAGTATTCCACACATCCGGTTCTGCCACTGAACAGAAGCGGAAACCTGGTGTACCTGCTGCTTTCTATCTACAGAAGGTATTTCAGGAGCAGGTCTGATGCTCTCATTCAGTGCACTGGTGCCTTCAAGCACTGGCGCATGGCTGGCACTGTAATACTGATATTCTACACGGTAAACTGGTGAAAACTGAGGGAAGAGAACTTGATGAAGAGAGGATCCGCTGAGCACAGGGAAGGGAAGGGATGATGAGGTGAAATCCTTATACAATCCACACCTTGCCACAGGACAGCTTGCAGGATGTCTGTGTGTGGTGACAGTTCATTGACTCGCCCATGGAGCACTCAAGTGCCAGACCAGAAACCTCTGTCACCTTTGAGTCTGCACTGTTTCCAGCTACATGCTAAAAACATTTTTTTAAATTGTGTTGGAAGGGATCTTGAAGGTCCTCCAGGCCAGCCTCCTAAACAGTGTGGGATCTGCAATGCAAGATGCAACTTACAGCAAGGGTCACAATAGTAGCACATAGCTGTAAGCATAGCTGCTGTTTTCTACACCTTCTTGGGGGGGCACTTTTGGCTGTGTGCACACAATACAATTAAAACGCATTATTCCTTGCACAGCTACAATTCCCAACACTCTTAACTACAGTTCCTATGAATCTTAGGGGAAGGCCTTGTGGAACGCCCCCACATAGCCAATACAATACAAATCTGAGGTTCTGCCCCCCTAACAAAAGCCTGCCCCCTTAACAAAAATCCTGACTATGCCCGTGCCCCCAGCCATTGCCAAGTTCAGTGAAAGTGAGGCAGTCTAGCACCTTCACATTTCCACTCATCCTTCCCATCCCTGGAGCAGAGGAGATGAGCATCAGGGCCTTGGCAGAATGCTACCTCTCTTGCCAAGTTTTGGCAGCAGCAGAAGTGGCAGGGTGGGCAAGGGGGTGCAGCAGAAAGGCAGAGAGTGACATACGGTGGTACCTCTGGATGTGAACAAGATCCGTTCCAGGGCCCCATTTGCCTCCTGAAGTGAACACAACCAGAGTCCGTGTGTGTCGCAATTCGCCGCTTCCACGCATGACGTCATTTTGAGCGTCTGCGAATGCGCAGGCGGCGAAACCCGGAAGTAACGCGCTCTGTTACTTCTGGGTCGCCACGGGGCGCAACCCAAAAATGCTTAACCTGAAGCTATGTCAACCCGAGGTTTGACTGTACAGTGGTACCTCAGGTTACATACGCTTCAGGTTACATATACTTCAGGTTACAGACTCCGCTAACCCAGAAATAGTACCTCAGGTTAAGAACTTTGCTTCAGGAAGAGAACAGAAATCGTGCCCCAATGGCACGGCGGCAGCAGGAGGCCCCATTAGCTAAAGTGCTGCTTCAGGTTAAGAACAGTTTCAGGTTAAGAACGGACCTCCTGAACGAATTAAGTACTTAACCCGAGGTACCACTGTATTCCCACTTCACCTCAGGTGGTGATACACATTTCTGTCTAAAGCAGGAAATGGCAAACTTCAAGCTTGCAGGATCTAATCTGTGGTGTAAAAATATAATCCTGAGATTCATTAGCTGAAGCCTGACGCAGAAGACATATAGTTAAAATTACATAATCTTGAGCTCAGGATTTTGTTTCCAGTCCCAGACCTGAACTGAGCTCAGTCCTTGCATACAAAACCAGTGTGGCATAGTTGTTAGGGTGATGGACTGGACTGAGGAGACCAGGGTTCAAACTCAGCCATGAAGCTCTCTGGGTGACCTTGGGCCAGTCACTGCCTCTCAGCCTACCTCACAGGGTTGTTGTGAGGATAAAATGGGGAAAGGAATAGAGCCCATGATGTCCTCGGAGGAAAGATGAGATATAAAAAGCACAAATAAATAAACAAATAAACAAATCCATTCATGGGGTTTCCCACCCACCCCGTTTCAGCACATAATTTAGTGGTTCATTTTGCTGTTGCCATCATTAAACAGCCAGGAGTAAGAATTCCTTGTTGATCTAACTTGCAGTGCACACAGAGATCTACCAGTACATCCCCACCTACCCTTTGAAGCCCACACCTGGCCTAAAAGGGAGCCATCCAAAACACATTAAGTCCAAGTTCTGAAATTGCCCAGCTTCCCCACAAGGTCCCATCCTCATGTTAATCAAGTACAGTGGTGCCTCGCAAGACGAAATTAATTCGTTCCACGAGTTTTTTCGTCTAGCGAATTTTTCGTCTTGCGAAGCACGAAATCCCATAGGAATGCATTGAAATCCAATTAATGCATTCCTACGGTCAAAAACAGTCCAAACAAAGCCAAATTTGGTACAAGAGTTTATTAAGTGCTCTTTAAAGTCACACATACTGTAAAGAGCATTTCAAAAATTGAAGGAACAATAAATTAAGTTTCTAAACATGACAAAAACATTTAAAAATCAACAAAGTGTACAGTACATTTTCTAAGACTCTGGGGGACAACTCGAAGAAGGTTCCTCTTCCACTCTTTGCTTCTTGCTGAAGAACCCCCTCCTCAACTGTTCCCCCAGCCACCCACCACACAGAAATTCAAATCCAGAATTTTTTTTAGAAAACAGCAGAGTGGCCCAATGGTCACAGAAAATCATAAAAATGCAGAAAAAAACCACACAAGCTTTCAGATGCTTGCAAACCCCTCCTCAACTGTTCCCCCAGCCACCCACTACACAGAAATTCAAATCCAGAATTTTTTTAAAAAAAAACAGCAGAGTGGCCCAATGGTCACAGAAAATCATAAAAATGCAGAAAAAAACCACACAAGCTTCCAGATTCTTGCAAACCCCTCCCCAACACCAAGTCCTTGAATTCCAAACACCCCAACCCAAAATCCAAAACCCCCCAAAAAAGTTTTAAAAGTTTAAAAGAAGTTTTGGAAAAGCTTCAAAAATCACCAAAGTCTTCAAAAACCTCAAAAAAGGCTACCACACCACGTTCTATGAGTTGCTCCTCGAAGTCAAGTCGCAACTGTATTAACGGTGTTAAGAAAAAGGAAACAAACTTGCAAGACGTTTTCGTTTTTCGTCTTGCGAAGCAAGCCCATAGGGAAATTCGTCTTGCGAAGCAGCTCAAAAAACGGAAAACCCTTTCATCTAGTGAGTTTTTTGTCTTGCGAGGCATTCGTCTTGCGGGGCACGACTGTAAGCAAACACATCTCTAAACCTGCAGGCACTTTAATGGCATTGCGAGTCTGGAGCAGATGGCTTTAGCAACACGTTCTCTCCCGAGTCTAATAATAAACCAAACACACTGGGAAGACAGATGATAATGTTGTTGTTGTTGTTGTTGTCTCAGAGTTGCAGGAGCCTTTGCTGCCCATCTCTTTTTACTTCTGTCCCACAAAATTGTTTGACCAATGATGCTCACAGGACGACGAGTGTACAGTATATGTGACACAGGCAATGCAGAACATTCTTCTCCCTCTCTAGAACGGATATGTGAGATTCATTAATTCTAAAGGCGTCAACCAGGGCTGAGAAAGAGTTTGGTGTAGTGGTTAGAGAGTAGGAACAAGGGCCTTGGAAAAGACCAGGGTTCAAAACCCCACTTAGCCATGAAGCTCACTGGGTGGACTTGGTCTAGTCATTGCCTCTTCCAGTCTAACCTACCTCATGGGGTGGTTGTGGTGATTAATTGAGATGGGGGGAGAATCATGTATGCCACCATGAGCTCCTTGGAGAAAAAGGGTGGGGTATAACTGCAATAATTAAATAATTAATGCAAAGATATCGTTAAATTTCCCCCGGACTTGATCCCTGAACACTTGGTAAGTGGTGGCTGAATGTTTGAACCAACTCAGTTGAAAAGTATTTTTGTTGAGAAAAGGCTGAGGTGATAGGATACTTCCGCCTGTAGGTGTATTTGAGGAGGTTTGGCCTCCCCCAAGTTGATGGGCATTGCCATTCAAATGCTGTGCGTGCGTGCCACATCTTGTGAATGCTTATGTGGGGTGGGGCTTACCTGGAGCCTCCCCCCCCCCCATATTTTATTCAAGTTGACACCCCTGACTGGAAGCCACCAGGCTCCTCCTCATCCCTGAACTAGGCTGTGGGGCTACTCAGGGCCAGGAACATAGCTATCAACGTTCCCTTTTTAAAAAATATTTAAAATAGGATTCGAATAGGATTCCTCACAAGAAAAGGGAAAAGTTGACAGCTACGGCCAGGAAGAGTATGCAGCCACATGCATCATTCTCCTGGGCTGAATCCTGGCACTGCAAATCTCTTCCAGGCCTGAGATCTTGTTGCCGACAGTGCCTTGTTACCGCCATAAACCTACTCATCCCCTTTGCTAAATCCCCATGCAAGGGAACAGATCACCTGGGGAAGGCTTCTCCAGCCTAGTGCCCTCTGGTGGGGGAGGGTTGCAGCTCACTGGTGGAGCACCGGCTTGGCATATAGAAGGCCCCAGATTCAGTCCCCCGTGGCATCTCCACCCCCGCCTGAAACGCTAGAAAGCTGCTGCCAATCCGTGTAGGCAATACGGAGCTGGATGGAGCAATCATCTGACTCAATATATTCCTATGCTTTGGACGGCAGTCCCTGGGGATGATGGGAGTTGTAGTCCAAAAGACCTGCAGGGCACCAAAAGGCTGATCTGCGCCATGCGTCCCGTGTGCTGTTGCGAGGCTCGACGTCCAGGTCCCAACCCAAGCCCTTCTAACTTGTCTCTTGCAGGCTGCACTTTCCAAGAATGGAAGTTGTCAGATAAGACGCCCAAGCAGGGGGCTAAAATTAGCCCGACAGCCCTTATTTGATCGGCGGCCGGCAGCAGCGCAGCTGTCCACTTAGCCGGCTGGCGCTAGCCTTCGCTTTCCTTCCTAGTCGGTGCCCCGACGACCACCCCCCTGGTCCCCTTCCCTTCTCTCGCTATTCTGGCCCAGGGAGAAACCCGCGATGTGGGGCAGCCCCTTGCCCTAGCTGGTCCCCAGCGACCTCACAGAGGCCCGGCGGCGACGTAGCCGGGCTGGCCGGCGGCTCACCAGACACCGCTCCGTCGAGGCACAGCCAAGCGACTCGCAACCCGCCCGGCCAGCAACCAGCTCGTGAGTATCTTCAGCCAGGTGGCCTCCCCGTCTCTCCACCTGCCTGGCCATGACTCCGAGTCCTCCACCTGGAGAGGCAGATCGGTTTTTTCCCGGGGCGGCTGGGAGCTGGTCCCGGTTCACACGTGCGCGCCTACAAGCAACTCCCAGGCTCTCTTTCTACGCGCTGGATCGCTGCCCACTTGGCCTGGCCTACTAAGCGGAGGAGGTGGCGGGGATGGATTGCGACACTTGGGGGGGGCGGGGAAGGGGGCAATTAACCCTGGTACGTGGACAAAACCAGAATATTTTTCCCTGATATGAAGTGAAATTTGTTGGTTTCTAGAATGGGTTTTGCTGTTGTTTTCCGACAGGAAGCCCTGAGAAATGGTGGTGCAATCCTTTCAAGATTCTAATTCCGAGTTCCACTGCATGTCTCCACCTACAACAGACGTATTACATTCGTGTACAGTCATTGTGCAGATTTATTTTTTTGCATTTTTGTCCACCTTTTTCTTCCAAGGTGGCACACATGGTTCTCCTCCTCCCTCATTTCACACTCACAACCTCCCTGTGTGGTAGGTTAGGCTGAAAGCTAGCAACTGGTTCAAGGTCACCCAATGAACTTAAGGACTGAGCAAGGATTTGAACCCTGGTTTCCCAGGTCCCAGTCCAACCTCATTTATCATACTGCCATAGGGATTGTGGAAGGAATAAGTGCACCTCAGGGCCATTCAGCTGGTTAGAATTATTGTGGTATGTATTAACACAAATTTCAAAACTGCACTTGATTGTCCTTGTAACTGTTATAAAAATTATTTTGACTGTTTTAAAGGATATGCCTGTAAATTACCTTGGGGCATATTATGTGGAGAGTGATTTGCAGACTAAATAATAATGCAAATAATAATATTAAGCTTGGGTACACAGGAACATAATGGGATGTGGGTGGCGCTGTGGGTTAAACCACTGTGCCGCTTGGGCTTGCCTATCGAAAGGTCAGTGGTTTGAATCCCTGCAACAGGGTGAGCTCCCGTGGTTCGGTCCCAGCTCCTGCCAACCTAGCAGTTGATAAATAGATAAATAGGTAGATAAATAGATAAATAGTAGATAAATAGGTACAGCTCTGGCAGGAAGGTAAATGGCATTTCCATGCACTGCTCTGGTTTCACCAGAAGCAGCTTAGTAATGCTGGCCACATGACCTGGAAAAACTGTCTACGGAAGTGGACAAACACCGGCTCCCTTGGCCTGTAAAGAGAAATGAGCGCCACAACTCCAGAGTCGTTCGCGACTGGACCTAATTGTCAGGGGTCCCTTTACCTTTTTACACAGGAACATAGGAATCTGCCTTATACTTAGACCTTTGATCTATCTAGCTTAGTTTTGCCTACACTGAATGGCAGCATCTCCAGAATTCCAGACTGGATACATTCCCAACCCCAATTGGAGATGCTGGGGATTAAACATGGAACCTTCTGCATGCAAAGCAGGTGCTCAGTGACAGCCTTGTTTAGACCCTGGCCTTAATACTCTCACAGGGGCTTCCTTAGACAGACATTTATTACTTTGGTTGTGAAGCACACAATTAACATTCCCCACCCCCCATACACCATGCTCTTTACATTCCTTATATCAGAACTTTCCAAACTGTTTGTTGCGACATGTTAGTGTGTCAGCTGCAGTGTGTAGGTGTGCCGTGCAACTGCTCCCTGCGTTCCTCCCAGGGCTGGAAATAAGTTAGTTTGATTCCGGTTTGCTAGTAAAACTGAATTACTGTGTCACAAAATGGTTCATGTCTTAAAAGTGTGTCACCAACATGTAAAGTTTAGAAAGCTCTGCCATATATGTTAAAACTAAAAGGCATTCTGGCCAACCCGGATTATTATTATTATTATTATTATTATTATTATTATTATTTGGAATAAGAAAATAAATACTCTACTCACGTGCAGTTTTACTTTTAGACTCACCTATAGCATGATCATGAGAATGGGAATAAAATAGGGTTTGTGTCTGCTGCCCTAAAGCTAAATGCCTTGATTTAGAAATGAGCTCCGTTTTGTTGAAGAAAAGGATAATGTGGTTAAAGTAAAGATAACAAAACGAGCATTTCTAATAATGTACTTGCCTTGCTGGCCACCTTGACTTTAAATGGAATAATAATAATGAGAAGAAAATAAAGGATGCTGTGGCAAGCTGGACTTGTTTGCTGCTGGTCCCATCACCTACTGCTTCCTGACGCCAGAGCTAAGGTCCTGCACAACTATATAGAACACCCCTCTTGTATGTACCCCTCTTTACATTAAACTCATTATGGTAGGCCTCTTTCAGTATGCTGCCCCAGCCTGAAGTTTGGAGGCCTCTTTGGTGGTGGTCCCTCAGCTCTGAATTGGTTTCCCTAAAGAAGCTCGTCTGGTGCCCACATTGTTGTCCTGGAATAAAATGAGAGGTCCTCTTGTAGATCAGGAGCTGGTTAAGTAGCAGGAAGCAGAGAGTAGGAATAAATGGATAATTCTTTGAATGGAGGGGTGTAGAAAATGCAGTCCTCCAAAGATCAGTATTGGGAACTGTGTTTTTAAACTTGTTAATAAATGATCTGAAGTCAGGGGTGAGCAGTGAAGTGGCCAAGTTAGTGGATGGTACTCAATTCAGAATCCTTAATACAAAAGGGTTGTGAAGAGCTCTCCAAACTGAGTGAATGAGAAGTAGAATGGCAAATGCAATCCAGTGTAAACAAGTGTAAAGTGATACATGTTGGGGCAAAAAAATAAATCTTAATTTCACATGTACACTCATGGGGTCTGAACTGGAGATGACTGAGCAGGAATGAGACCTTGGGGTCATAGTAGGTAGCTCAATGAAGATGCCAACCCAGTGTGCAGCAGCTGTGAAAAAGGCAAATTCCATGTGAGGGGTCATTAGGAAAGGAATTGGAAATAAAGCATCATAATGCCTTTCTATATAGGCTTGCAAGCTCATTTGGAATATAGTTCACAGTTCTGGTCGCATCGCCTCAGAAAAGATATTGCAGAGCTGGAAAAGGTTCAGAAAAGGGCATCCAAAAAGGCTTTTTCAATGCCCCTATGAGGAAAGGTTGCTGGGTTTGGGACATTTTAGTTAAGAGTAAAGGTGAGTAAGAGGCGACATGATAGAAATTAATAAAATTGTGCATGGCCTGGAGAAAACTCCCATTCCGTCCTGTCCCCCTACCCTGTATCTTATAACTCTAGAACTCGTGAATATTCAAGGAATCTGAATGTTGAAAGATAATCATTAAGGACAATTTAAAAAAGAAAGTGCTTCTTCATGCATTTCATAGTTAAGCAATGGAACATTCGTCCACAAGACGTAATGATGACTACCAACTTGCGTAGCTTAAAATTCATGGATCATAAAGCTGTCCTTGGCTACTTACTGGCCATGATGGAGCCTATGTTCTGAATACTTCCAAAAACCAGCTGTTGGTAACCCCAGGAGGGGAGAAGGCTCTTGTGCTTGGGCCCTGCTTGGGGGTTTTCCATAAGCGTTTGGTTAGCCACTGTGTGAACAAGATGCTGGACTAGATGGGCAATTGGCCTGTTCTTATATTGCCCTTTCAACACCAGCCTAAATATTTCCAATTTCCCAATCCTTCTAAGATATAGTTCTTTTCAGTGGTATGGCTGGTGGGTGGTTTTTAGGTTCTGTATTTGGTATTTCATCTCCTGTATTCCTTGAGTTCGAGTATTATGAGAGGGAGAGAAAAAACTCTCCCCATTTTCTCCAAATCACATGTTGCAACCTTTCCTCCTAGGGGACTTGTTCCAGTCCCAAGATCTTGGTACAGGCCTCCCTGGATAGGCTGTAACTAAGGCTTGTGGGTGGCTGTTTCCAAAACCAGGGTGGACTTGTCCAGGCTGAGGTCGCGAGGTGAACAGCTGGAGATGGATGCTTTGCAGGAGGCTCTGGCCTCTCATTTCGGAGCACGAATGGAGGAGCAGGGTGGTTGACTGAGAGGATATATTTGGATGCTTCGGAGATGGAATGCATCTGAAATTCTTTTTTTACCCTTCCTCCGAGCTTAAAGCATTTCGTAGCTGGGCAGGTGGAGATTGGCATTCCTTCAAGTGAAAAATGTTAGGAATTGGCTTCCAAAGAGCCTCCCTGGCTGTCTGGAATATATTTCTGCCCCCCCCCCTTTGGGGGGCTAACATCTGATGCAGCCCCCACCACTATCACCCCAATCTCAGACTGCAGAAGCACTTGTGATTTTTACGGATTGAAATGTTAATAGCGTCAGGATAAGAGTAAAAATTGGCCACCCACAGAAGATCCTTCCTGCAAGGGGCAGACTTTGGTAATCATTCGTAGGATTGTGTCCAGTGCAAGACCAATATTTGGCGGCCCCAAATGGATATTCTCAGTTGTGCATCTTCTCAATTTTTTACCCCCTTCAGCTTGGCACCCTGCGCGGGGGAAATGTACGCAATGCCCCATATCCAGTGCTGCTCTAGCCTATTCTGTTCCTTCATGAGCCATCTGACTTTGGGGGGGGGGGGGGGATGAAGTCAAATCCAAAGCAGTGACTCATGCAGAAACACATTATTAATTAATTAATTAATTAATTAATTTTTTTATTTATTTCTACCCTGCTTTTTTTAAAAAAAAAAAAGTGGCTTACAAAAATTAAAGCAAGGCTAAAACATTGAAAGCAAAATACATATAATGCACCATTTTAAAAGTACCATATTTTTTGCTCTATAAGACTCACTTTTTCCCTCCTAAAAAGTAAGGGGAAATGTGTGTGCATCTTATGGAGTGAATGCAGGCTGCGCAGCTATCCCAGAAGCCAGAACAGCAAGAGGGATTGCTGCTTTCACTGTGCAGTGATCCCTCTTGCTGTTCTGCCTTCTGAGTTTCAGAATCTTTTTTCTCTTGTTTTCGTCCTCCAAAAACTTGGTGCGTCTTGTGGTCTGGTGCGTCTTACGGAGCGAAAAATACGGTAATTTAAAATGGATTTGAAATCATGTAAAAAAACAAATTTAATAAAACACAGTAAAAACATTAAAAACAACACAGCACTGCTAAGGTCTTCTGCAGTAATGTCTCTCTCTAATGCAGAGATGGGGAAACTATTTCAATCTGAGGGGCATAGCCAACCTTCTGGGGTGGGGGAAATGTGCTAACAGTGGGTGGAGCCAGAGACAAAAGTGGGTGGAGCAAAGGATATTACTTTGTAGAGTAGGCTAGATTCCAACCATGCAAAAGTCAGATGTTTCAATTTTCTATGCATGCACGCACATGTGCAGACAGACGACAGACTACTCTCCATCAGACAAGCAAGAGGAAGTTCAAGCATAATTTCAAACCAGTCGAAAGCACAGGAGGAGAGTGCAGACCAGGTCCAGTGAGGGGTGCAGCCTTATAGAGAGGGATGTTGCTTGGGAAGAGTCCCGGGGACCCAATAGAAAGGCATGGAGGGTCACAATTAGCCCTGTGTTTCCCCACCTCTGCATGAGCACCTGCAAAACACACCTACAGTAAGCAAGGCCTTTTATCAGCAACAACTGTTCTTGGATGGGGAATGTCTGGCCACTGATTTATGCATTGGTATCCTCAAGATTCAGTAATTGCAGTTCACTCTACATGGAGCTATCCTTGGGCCTGGTCTGGAGGTTCCTGCTGATGGAGAATGCTGCAGCTAGACTGTTGAAGGGGACAAACTATTGCCAGCACATAACTCAAAAGCTTGCACTGGCTGCCTGTACGCTACTGGACCAGGTTCAAGGTTCTTGTATTCATTTTCAAGGCCCTTAACATTTTGTCTCTAGGATACCTGATACCTTATATCCCTGCTTGATCACTGAGATCTTTGTGGGGAGCCACTATTAGTGGATCCCCCGTGGCTCAGATGCATGGCTTGAATCTGCTAGAAACCATGCATTCAGTATTGTGGGCTCTATTTTATCCCTTAGAGTTGAGGTCAGGCAGGCCCCCTCCCTGTTGAACTTCCAGTGCCCACTGAATTTTAATTTTAATTTTGAGTCATATGTGATTTTATAGTTTTTAGCTGATTTTTATCTTTATCAGACACTGCTTAGGGACTATTGTAACTAAGAAGTAAACAAATAAACTGTCAGAATAATAAATAAGAATAATAACTGAAGTTTTTACGGCTTAGGCGGGATGGTTTGGAAGGAGGTGATTCTTCATATATTTGGGTCAAAAGCTGTTTTAAGGGTAAGTACCTGCATGCTGATTTTGGCTCAGCCATGAATAGTCACCCAGTGTAATTCTTTCCGAATTCAAGTAATATAATTCTGGTAGCCAAGTTCTATATAAATCGCATCAGTGCTGGCCCTATTCACATATTTACATAGCCACTTTCTGCTGCAGTCTGTGATGTACCTGCATGTGTGACTCAACCCAGAGAGCTTGATCTCCATGACTGCTTTCTAAATCGCAGAAACTGGCCATTAGCTCCACTGACCCCCATCCTTGCTTATTAGCTGACCCCCAGGTCTCTATTACAAATGCAACCCATATACAAATATGGATTTGAATGAATTTTATATAGGAGATGGTGTTGATGTTGTTTAAATTGTTGTTCTAACTTATATATTATTTATGCATTTAGACAATTTATATAGTCCCCAAGCAGTGTGCAAAGACTACAGTATAATGTAAACAAAAATGGGTGAAACCCATAAACTTAAAATGCCTCCTGAAATAAAATTAAAAAGTCTTTAGTGAGGCCAGGAGTTCAACTGTAAAGGGACCTGTCTGACCTCAACAGGGGGGAGGCGGATTTCCACAAAATTGGGCTCACCATGGTGAACATACAGCTCCTGGGGGATACAAGCATGCATCCATAACTGGTCCCCCCCAATTGTTTTAATATATAAAAAGGTGACACCTGCTTTCAAATATTCAATTGCTCTATGCGTGCTTTAATTGTAAATAGCTTTGGCATGCCTCATGGGAAGCAATTGACAAATGAAATAATAATAATAATGAACAATAATAATAACTTTTGCTCACCGTTCCCACCAGCCAGGAGCCCCTATCACACATGCATCCCATGTATAACCAGGACATTGTGACTGTGTTTTGTTTATTTGCTTTGCCTTATAGCTCTCTAGCATTGCACAGTTCATGATGAAAATCACCCTCAAGAGACAAGCAAAGATGAGCCTGGTGGACATAACCAAGATTTTCTCCATGCTCCAGCCCAGTGAAGATGAGGAAGGCGATGAAGAAAGACAGGAGCTGAATCTCGCCGTCTCCCAGGACAACTACAGACTTCTGGACGAACTGTTGCGCCAAGAGAGATACAGGCGGTTCATCAACAGCAGGAGCGGCTGGGGGGTGCCAGGGACCCCGCTCCGCCTGGCGGCTTCAAAGGGCCACGTGAGGTGCGTCAAGGTCCTCCTGGCCCATGGAGCCGAAGTGGACAGCCTGGACGTGAAGGCCCAGACACCACTCTTCACAGCTGTCAACAATGGCCACCTCAACTGCGTGATTGCCCTCTTGGAGGCAGGGGCCAGTCCTTCTGGCAGCATCCACAACAATTGCACCCCACTGCTCACGGCAGCAAGAGAAGGGGACATCGACATCCTTCAAGAACTTTTAGAACATGGGGCAGAGGCCAACGTCAAAGCCAGAGTCCCGGAGTGGGCGGCCAACTCTGTTGCCTGCTCGGGCCCTTTGTACCTGTCCGCTGTCTATGGGCACTTGGAGTGTTTCAAGATGCTGCTGCTCCACGGTGCGGATCCCAACTACAACTGCACTGATGAGAAGATGATCACCCGCATTAAGCACCCAAAGAGTCTGCTGGAAATCTGCTTGAGGCACGGTTGTGGAGCGGAATTTGTCAAACTCCTGATAGATTTTGGAGCCAATGTGTACCTACCGGGTATTGTGCTCGATAAGATCTCAGTGAATTCTGAGATGCTGGATTTGTTGGCCAGAGAAAGAGGTAACTTTTTGCCATTTATTATTATTATTATTATTATTATTATTATTATTATTATTATTTTGTAACATCCATTACTGTGTACGCACCATACATTTTAAAGCGCGCACACACCTTCAAAGAATCCTGGAAATTGTAGTTTGTTTAAGATGCTAGGAACTGTAGCTTTGTGAGGGGTAAACTACAGTTCCCAGGATTTGTTGGGGAGAGAAATTCACTTTAAATGTACGGTGTGTACACAGCCACTGTTTTTTATTGTCACAACAATACAAACACAACACGTAGGCTAATGATATCATTATTCTATTATATATTTTCTATGTGTTGTGTTTGCATTGTTGTGATTAGTTCTTATTGCAACACAAGGCTTTGTTTTTGGTTCGCTGTTTTTTATTGTGACATTCATGTCTTGTCTTTGGAAAGGACCTGCTTGTTAAAGCAAACACAGCCAACTAAATTCACTAAAGTGCAACTACTTTGTCAATTAACAAATACTGTTTAAATTGAATAGATACTCTGATAAAGTAACGAAAAGGGCCCCTTAATATGCTCAGTTGCAAATTTAGGACCCGTCCACCTGTATTGTGTAAATGCCTAATCAGATGTGTGGCCCTTCCTGCCAAAAGTATTTGGCTCCAGCCACTTTTCCTATAAGGAATGTGCATTGGCTTCACCCCTCTCACCATATATATCTTTCAGGATAGCTCTCCAGAATTTGATCAAATACTTCAAATACTAGGGAATAGCTCAGTGGTAGAACATCAGCCTTGCAAGCAGAAAGTCCCAGGTTCAATCCCTGGCAACTCCAGGTAGGATTAGGAGACACTCATGTCTGATAGATCATCTCCCTGTCTGTCATGAGGAGGTGGATGTAGATTTCAGTAAATGTTAGAACTGCAAAATTATGAACACCTGAGGTGTTTCTCTAAAGTGCCTTCCCATATTTCTGTTCAGCTCCCTGCTTTTGTTCTTGGCTAACGCCTCCAACATTGAGGAGTTCTGGGGGGCTTGAAAGCTCAGCGGTACAATCATCATAGTCTCTCCATTTCCTTTTTCCTTCCCACCCCCTTTCCAGCTGTCCCCAAATCCTTGATGTCGCAATGCAGACTAGCAATCAGGAAGTTCCTAAAACTGGCCAACCGTCCCTTTGCTGTGGATCAACTGGATATCCCACTGTCGCTGCTGAACTACCTCAAACACCGGTCGTAACTGAAGATCAAAGTTGGAACTGCCCAGGGTTACCAAGTATTGTAACTGATTAAGGGTAAAGCAAAAAAAAACATTCTAAGAATAGAAAGAAGCGTGATTTGGTGGCATTGTTTAGATTTATTGTGTGTGTGTATGTGTGTAAGTATTGCCTATGCTGCATTTATGCAAGAACACTGTTTATTTTTCTTTAGAGCCAGTGTGGTGTAGTGGTTAAGAGCGGTGGACTCGTAATCTGGTGAACTAGGTTCGCGTCTCCGCTCCTCCACATGCAGCTGCTGGGTGACCTTGGGCTAGTCTTTGAAGTCTCTCAGCCTCACTCACCTCACAGAGTGTTTGTTGTGGGGGAAGAAGGGAAAGGAGATTGTTAGCCGCTTTGTAGTGATAAAGCGGGATATCAAATCCAAACGCTTCTTCTTCTTTCTTTAAGCAGAAGTCAATCAAGTGGAATGAAAACTGAAAACCTCACTGTATACTGTAGATATATTCTAGATTAAACACCCTATTTTGTTATTATTTTTAAAAGTACCTGGCCAAGGTGTTCTTGACCAGTCTTCCCCAATCTGGTGCCCTTCAGGCGTTCTGGATTGCAACCAGCGTCTGCCCATGCGTGAGGCGAGGTGAAGCCATTTGCCTCATGCAGCAGATCTGACCCCCTCCCCGCTTCACTGTTGCCCCATTCCAAGCCCCATTCATGCCACCAACAATGTACTCACTGCACCCTTGCCACAAAGTTGGGCCAGCAGTGCAGCTACAGGTGAGGGTACAGGTGCAGTGATGGGACTGGCAGCAACATGGGAGCAATGGCGAGGTCAGGCAGAGGGAGGGGACCCAGATCTATGGGGTTGGGGCAGGGGGATTAGGTGTTTTGTCTGCAGCAGCAAAATGTCTCTGACAGCAACTCACATCATCCCCAGCCAGACCAGCTGTTTGAGATCCTGGTCCCCCTTACAGTGTAGGGCATTTCTACCAAGGCTGCTAACAGCCTGATCTTATGCCTGCCTGCTCAGAAGTACAGTACCTATTGAGTCTAATGAGGCTTACCTTCCCACCCACCACTTACTCCAGATAACTGTGTGTAGGATGGGAGCAGGCTAAAACTGCATTTTACAGATCAGTCCCACTGGGGAAAAGGTGAAACTGTGAGTTCCTCAGCAGAGCTACCACGATTTCTTAAATGCAGCCAGCTCATGCCAGCCCAGGTGGAGGCAGAAAAGGGAAACATTTGTTTTTCTTTCTTTGGTTTGTTCCCGTTGCCTCCAGTGGGGCAGCCATGGATTGTGGATATTTATGCCATCTCCCAAAGATGAGAGATGGCACATTCAGTATTCATATTGATGTTTTAATTTTCTTTCATTCTATAGAATTCAATTTGTTATAATATAAAATACGACATATTACAAAATAAAAGGAAGGAATAAAAATTCAATTTAAAATCATACAGCGTTCAGCACACCACATTATGATTTCTACAATGGGAAGAAAAATCATTAGGTGGTCTGTCAATACTGACAGCAATTTTCAAATGCTTGGGAACCACTACTTTATTGAATGTTAGCTTTTTCTTGATTGGCAGGAATAAGAAATGCAATAATAGGTTTGTAGTGTTACTTGTAAAAAACATTATTAATTCTATGGGGGGGACAGAGAGAATGTTGTTTACATTTTAAAGCACACACACTCCAAATTGCAAACTACAGAAAAAGGGGAAATAGGTTGAAATAATATCATCATTACAAAATACAGATAATATTTAAGAAATATTAATTAAAAATGCAAAGGACACAACATTTATAGAGCAATTTTGAAAGCAACCTCAGAACACTCAGCACAATGTACCTTTCTTGTTTTGAATTTATTTAATTCATCTACTTTAGCCATTTATACTCCCACTCTTCAGGATACAAATCCTTCTAAGTTAGCTCACAACAAAACAAAATTGGTTTTAAAAACTAGTTCTGCATGTTCATGGCATGGTTTGAATTGTGGAAAAGCTGGCTGTGGGAGGCACTGATTGGCTAGTACCCTTGTCATCACCAACACACCTCACAAACCCCTGGAACAACTTTGCAACTATTATTAAAATGCTTGCACATTTTTTTTATAAGGTGATGAATTGATGAACAAAGAGGCAAACTCAAAGATGGACCAGTGTATAACTAGCTGACTTGTTTGTATGCTCTGTCTTAAAAAAAAGGTAAAGTTACCCTGACCATTAGGTCCAGTTGCAAACGACTTTGGGGTTGTGGCGCTCATCTCGCTCTATAGGCCGAGGGAGCCGGCGTTTGTCTGCAGACAGCTTCCGGGTCATGTGGCTAGAATGACTAAGCTGCTTCTGGCGAACCAGAGCAGCGCACAGAAATGCCGTTTACCTTCCCGCCAGAGCGGTACCTATTTATCTACTTTGATGTGCTTTCGAACTGCTAGGTTGGCAGGAGCTGGGACCGAGCAACAGGAGCTCGCCCCGTCACGGGGATTCGAACCGCCGACCTTCCGATCAGCAAGCCCTAGGCTCTGTGATTTAGACCACGCCCCATGCTCTATCTTAACCCTAAGCAATAATGCCCAGTTCACATGATATTGAGATGAGTGGTGAGATATGTTGTTTTGTTAGTTTTAAAAAAACAATAGCATATAAAATCACTACCACTAGATGCCACTATTGATCCAAATGCAAGGCCAAAATGCATAATGCATGATTGGATCTCCTGGTGTTTTTATTTTTTTATTTTTACTTAATAGCAGCCCTGGCAGGCTCCAAATTTAGATGGAGTAACTGCAGGGAGAAGGGATGCTCAGGCCATTTTCCTGACCTATATTGCCCTAACTTTTTTTTTAAGCATTTAGCCCTGAAGTGGAAGTGGTTGGGGAAACAGGTACCTGTGTTTCCTCCTTGTCCCCAGGGCTGACAGCAGCTTTGATGGATGAGGACTTAGCCTGGGAAAATGGCACAGGGATTAAGCACTGCTCTCCATCCCAGTGCTGCTGTTTCAGTTGATCTTGGAAGCTCCAACAATTGCTTTGGAGGAAGGGGGGGGGCAGGAATCCAGGCACTCCAGTCATGGACCTCCTCAGGAAATACTTACCTTGGCCTGCAGCCACTCACTTGGCTGATGGATTGTCAGTTCCTAAGGCTCTTTCTTTTTCACTTGGGGGCCCCTCTAGATGTTTTGAACTAAAGCTCCTCCTAGCCCCAGCCAATTCTGACCATAGGCCATGTTGACCATTGGATGTGCCGGTTGGAGCTGATGTCCAACAGCTGTGTGAAGAACTGTCCAGCAGAGCACAGGTGAAAAGGCTCTGTGTTTCTATTGCCATAGGGACCACAGAAGTGAATCCGAAGGGATCTATGATGTAGTTTCAGTCTTGAGATAGACAGCAAAATGCAGAGTCCCAGCTACTAAGAGTTAGAACACTCACTTTTTGTTCTGTTTCTCATAAGCAGCTAATGAAGTAGTAAGCAACCCTGCAGTTGAATTGCAACTGGAAGGATCAGATTTATTAATTATGGTGGAAGGGAGACGGATTTCACTAGAAAACTAGATTATGGTTTTGATAGATCTTGGAGGGGTGCAGGAACGGGCAACCAAAATGAACAAGGCATTGAAACATCTTGCCTATGAGGAGAGTGTTGGGTTTGTTTGTTTTTAGTTTAAAAATTTGGCAACTAACAGGGGACATGTAGAGGTCTGAAATGCATGTATTTTTATGTTGTGATTTTATATTGTGAACCACCCTGAAACCTGTGGGTATAGGGCAGTATACTACTACTACTACTACTACTACTACTACTAATAATAATAATAATATCGTCGCCCCGACCCAAACTCCATATGCGAACATGGGGCCATCAGTCAATTGGGACCTGCACAACTTTGTTCAGTGAACCTGGGAGATCAAGGTTCACTCAGCCACGAAGCTCACAGGATGACCTTGGGCCAGACACCATCTCTTAGCCTAGCCTACCTCACAGGGTTGTTGTGATGATGACATGGGGGCGGGGAGAACTATGTACACCACCTCGAGCTCCTTTGAAGATTAAGGTGATGTGTAAATATAATAAATAAAATAAACTTTGGGCCTAAATATTTTTAGGATTGACTCTTCCTATAACCTGCCTAGCCAGTGAGATCTACTGGGAAGGCTCAGCTGTGAGCCCACCAGTAAGTGTAGCCTGAGGATAGGGAGCAATGGCCTGATACAAGGCCTTCTCTGTTGTGGCACCCAGTTTGTGGAACTCCCTGCCTCTAGAAGTGCAGTAAGTACCTTTGTTTTTTAAGTTCCTTTGATATTGAGCTTTCGTTGTCAGCATAAGATATGTCAACTCCCCCTAGCTTTTATTATTTGTTTAGTTATTTATTATTTCATTTCTATCCCACCATTTCTCTAAGGATCTCAGTGTGGCACCCATGATTTATCTGTCCTCAACGAAAGCTCATACCAAGAACTAACTTAGTTGGTCTTAAAGGTGCTACTGGAAGGATTTTTTCCCAGTTTTATGTTCACAGAAATCCTGTGAGGTAGGTCAGGCTGAGAGGAAATGACTGGCCCAAGGTCACCCAGTGAACTTCACGGCTGAGTGGGGATTTGAACCCCTGTCTTAGTTCAAGATTCTAACTACTATACGACACTGACTCCTATCTCTTGGAACCTTTTAATGGCAGGAACTGCAAAATTGGTTTCATATTTGTTGCTGTATTCTGACTGTGTATTGTATTACAGTGGTACCTCTTGTTACGAACTTAATTCATTCCGGAGGTCCATTCTTAACCTGAAACTGTTCTTACCTAGAGGCGTGCTTTTGCTAATGAGGCCTCTTGTTGCCGCTGCACCACTGGCACATGATTTCCGTTCTCATCCTGAGGCAAAGTTCTCAACTCAAGGTAACTCTTCCAGGTTAGCGGTGTTTGTAACCTGAGGCGTTTGTAACCTGAGGTGTTTGTAACTTGTGGTACCCCTGTATTGGGTTTTAATGTATGTTGTTATTTTAATATTGCATTAAAATCATTGTATTTTATGGTTTTTATCTGCACTGTATAAACTGTTTTGTGTGGGTATATATATATATATATATATACACACACAGCAGGCTTGAAATGCAATGTGATGAAATAGATAGACAGGTTCAAAAGAGAAAGAAGTCACAGCTGCTCCTTCAACCACACACAATTCACTGATGGTGTTTGCTGCCACAAGATATAATAATGGCTGCTCCCAGAGCTGGCCCAAGACATTTTGCCGCCTAAGACAAAGGATAAAATGTTCAACAGGTAATTGGACTAAGAGCTGACTCAAACCTCAATGCTGGCAATAGGACAGCAGCATTCCTGAAGCACACCTGCGGGGGGCCACCCTGCACATCCACTTCTGGTAGCTGTGCGAGGGCCATTGCCACACCTACCTGATGTCCCCTCTAACCTGGTGGAAGTGAAACCAGGATGTGCAAGGCAGAGAGAGCATCCAGCTCACCTGCTCCTCACCAGAGTTCAAGGGGGCTTGTTGCTTTTCCCTTTCAATTCAACTTACAAATACATGCTGTTTGGGAAATAATGGCTCACCATGTGAGGGGTAAATAGCCCTTTAAGTCTGGCACAAATGCATGCACAGGCCCCAGCAGCCAGTTTTCAGAAATATAAGAAAAGGAAGGGGGAGTATGAGCCTCTAAGAAAATAAAGAGAACATTTTTGTTCAAGTCTCGCTGCTCTGTTGTAGCTGTTTTTCCAAGCAGACTTTCAGTCTCCTCACATATAAGCTGGCAACATGAACAGCCAGGTGGAAGTTTAGGGGCAAGGACCTGTTTGTTAGTCATCTTTTAAGCACTTCGGACCAAGGTGGGTTTTGTTTGGAAGATGCATTTTAGGCCACATTTGAACCATATTGTTAAAACAGTCACAGCTTCTTCCAAAGAATTCTGGGGGCTGTAGTGTGTCAAAGGTGCTGAGCATTGTTAGGAGGCCTCTTTCACCCTCACAGAACTACAATTCCCAGAGTTCCCTGTGAAGAGGAGTTGATTGTTAAACCTCTCTGGGAACTGTAGGTCTGGGAAAGGAATAGGGATCTCCTAGTATTTCTCAGCCTTCTTCGCGAACAATTCTTCTCAGGCTCTTTTGAGAGAAAGCTATGAATGTTTAAAATGGTATCATAGTGCTTTAATTGTACAGCCTTATTTAGCCATTCGCAAGGCACCCACATCTCTCAGTGAGAGGGGATTGACACCTTCTTGAAGCTGGGAGATAAGCTATTGCCCAGAATACTTTGCTCCCCCTTCCTTGCTAGATGGGTTCTGAGGAGGTGATGTGATTCTATTGATGACAGAGGACTAGCTTAACTGGGCAATCTTCAATTTACAGGCTGTCATAGGACAATCTTGTGAGGCAGGTAGATATGAGTCAAGAGGCAGTGTACCACAATATTGACTGCTGGGGAGTAGCGTTAGGAGTGGGATTTTGCCTTCAGACTCCTGCTTGTGGGCTCCTTGAATGGCATCTGATCTGCCACCGTGTGAAGCACAATGCTTGGCAAGATTAATCTTTATAGCCTGTTTAGGGAAGTTTTTAATGTTTGATCTTTTACTATATTTTTAATACCCTGTTGGAAGCCACCCAGAGTGGCTGGGGAGGCCTGGCCAGATGGGTGGGGTATAAGTAATAAATTATTTATTTTTGATATTTTTATTATTACTATTATTATTATTAGGCCTGACCCAGAAGGGCTCTTCTTTGATTCTTACTAGGATTCAAAACTAGACACTTTCCCAACGTGCTAGTTTTGTGGGTACAGGGGGATTAAAATAAAATAAAATAGTGGTACTATCTAAAAACAGGCTTACAGACTCATCTGTTGTACTGTATTTGAGAATTGGGCCTCAGACTATGTTCAGTTTGGGCACCAAATGCCCCTTTGAGAGCATTCTGGATATTTGGAAACACAGAAGTCTAGAAACAGGTCTGCATTATTTATAAATCCAAAATCAAATTATAATGTCAAGGGCTGTGAACTCTATTAACCAGCCATCTATTAAGCAGTGTGCAGGTCTCTTAAGGGAGATGCTGGAAAGCTCTGTAGCCCTGTGCAGTTAAAATTAAGCTGGAGAAACAATTAGAAAGGATATTGTGGAGAGCAAGAGTTGGTTGCCTCAGTAATAGAGTGGATGTTAAATTAGCTGGTGGTTGTGCTGCCTCTGTGTGTGTGCACGCACACACGCACACATTTTATATCCCATTTTTTCCCCCAAGGAGCTTGTGGTACAGTACAGGGTTCTCCCCCTCCTCTATTAATCTGCACAACAACTCTGTGAGGTTGTTTAGGCTGAGAGGCAGTGTCACTAAGTGAGCTTCATGGCTGAGGCGGGGATTTGAACCTTGGTCTCCCAGATCCTAGTCCAAACTCTAACTACTATGCTATACTGTCCCTCTCCGAGGTGGTCTGCAACTAGCCTGCTTCACAAAGGCAATGGAGACAAGCAGTACATGGGAGAAGAACCAAATGAAGATATTAACAGTGCATCAGAAGGCGAGATGGTTGTATTGAATCCTCCAAATCTATGTGGATATGAGATGGTGGAGATGCCTTCTGACCCATAAGCATCTGCTTCACACTTCACAGAGGTTGCCTTAAACCAGGAGTGGGGAACTCTTTTCAGCACAAGATCCACATTTCCTCCTGGCTAGGTTTCCAGGGGTCACATGCCAGTGTGCCACAGGCAAAAGTGAGGAGAGCCACAAATGTGAGCATTTTTCTGTGTACAGTAGTATGCAAGTTTCTTCACACACTTGCATACCCACCCCATCATACACCCCATCCTACTTATTCCAGCCAGGCAACAACATTGGTAAGACAATAAGAAGTGTTGATTGGGGAGAAGGGGTGTGGCTGTGGAGCGATATATCTGGGGAGGGTCTCAAGGACAAGATAAAGAGGTCTAAGGTGCCACATTGGGTTCCTGAGCCTGAGGTTCCACACACACACACCCCATCTTAAAACAGTCAAATAAGTATAGTGTTACACTCACAAATGTTCTATCTGTAACAGACTGAAAAACAGGAGCATGTTCTGATCTGTGTGGATGTTTCACTCAACATAAAGCCTGACTCTTGCTTCGCTAGGAAAAATGACTTTTGCTTCTGTCTTGACTTGTGGGAAAAATTCTATGTCTAAGCTCAAGAGACTCCAAGCAAAAAACAAACAAACCCTGAAATGCTACAATATTTAACAAGCCTATGTGTGTTTGTGTGTGTGGAGGGGTGTTTACAACTCAGCTTGCTATGGAAAATTAGAAACAAACACTTATTTTTGATCCGCAAAGAAACTTCAGCTGCAGCCTTAAATACTCTAACGAGGAAATAAACCCCATTGAGCACAGTAAGGGCTTACTTCTAAGAAAACAAGCTTTGGCCTATGCTATGACAATGTTTGCTGACGTTTGTGCATTTGAAGCAAAAGTGTGCCCCCCACCTTCCTCAGTCTATGGACTCTTGAGTATTATTATTATTATCATCATCATTATAATTACTATCATCGTTATTAAAATGTATATCCTACCCTTCCTCCCAAAGGAGCCCAGAGGAGCAAACACACAAATGATAAAACAATTGTCAATTCTACTGTAAAAGGGGCTCTGAGGGAGCCTTCCCCAACCTAGTGTCCTTCAAAGGTTATGGGTTCCATCAGCCCCAGCCAGCCAGGCCAGAGGCCAGGAATTGTGGGAATTTAACTCCCGACTAAGGGCTCCTCCAGAATTGGGTGTGTGTTTTTCTGCCAGTGTAGTCTGCAACATGTCATTGATTCAATAGTGCATTTGTGGTGGATTCACAAATCATTCTGCTTTATTAGTTGTTCTGCAAAGTTTCCGCAATGTTACTGCATTATTGCCATTGAGAGAGGCAGTCTTGGCACTGTACAAAAGCAAGAGTTCAAACAAACAAACAAGCCAGAACACTTGTGACATAAATTACAAGATTTCAGCAGGAAGCTTTGTGACATGCGCAGATTAGAATTGAAGCATGCCTAACCCAGAACATTTGCAGACACAAGCAGTATTGAAAGCAGGGTTGCATACTACACCCTGAGAGCATCATAAGCACAAATCATCATGAATATAGGATGAAAAGGGTGTCTGGAGGGGCTGAACATCTGGAGGGCACCAGGCTGTGGAAAGCCGGTGTGACCATTGTTTACCGAAGTGTACAATGAGATTAAAGGAGGTAGTCATTGGCTCCTAGTCATCTCGCCTGAGTATACTGACTGAGACCCCAAAAGCTGTGTCTTCCATTATGCTTTTGACACCACCACCAACTAATCCCACCCTTTCACTGCACTGAGCTAAGCAACCATCCAGAATGTAATGCCTTTTGGGTACCGCTTGACCTGGGATGGATTTGAACTGACAACCCAAGGGGAATGTAATTTGTTAATACTTGAATGGGCACCAAAAAGATAACAATTTTTAAAGCAATCAGAAAGCACCAGCTGGATGCAGTGCTAACAGCTGCCCATGCTTATTTGTTCCTGTAAGTTTCATGATCAGGGGCTTTTTCTCTTGATCACTTACTATTCTCCCTCTTGGGTCTGAAAAAAGTCAGATCTCTAGCAAAAGATTAAAAAAAGAAAGATGGTTTGCATGGAAAATAAGCATGAACAATTTTCCATGGATCTTCAGCTGATGAATAATTGGCTTTGATTTGGGAAGTTTAATAAGCTGCCTAGAGGCTGAAGCCATACCAGGCTCAATGAAAACAAGCTAGGAAGGTATTGCAAAAAGCGGCAATAAAACCAGAAAACTATCTGCCCCCTCTCCTACCTCTAGAACCAGCCTCGATCATTTTCTTCACCCTGATCTGTTTCTTAGAACTCTAGCTGGCAGCTAAGAATGGATGAATTGCAGTTCTCTAAGTTTCTCGTTCTTCTGGTTTTAAATTCAGTTCTCCACATTTCTACAGCAATTGGCAATTATTCTAAACAAGAATCCTCATGAAAATTCATTAGCATTTTAGTGCCATTTTCTCCCAGTAAATACATTTTCGTATGTAGTTTTCACTAATTACGTACTTTGCAAGTCATTATGCTAACAATGTTTTTTTTTGGTAGTTTCACTAACATGCATTTTTCTGTACCCTTTCCCCTAGTAGATGCATTTTTTGTACAGATTGTTTGTGTGGGGAGCTCCGTTGCAGAATGCAGAGAAGCACACATTTCAAAGGACTGTTGTGCTTTGGAATAGTAAGAGCCTGCAAGAGCAGGCCAGTGGCCCATCTGCTCTCACGGTGGCTGACCAGATGCCTGTGGGAATCCTGCAAGCAGGACCTGAGCACAAAAGCACTCATCTTGCTTTTGGTTTCCAGCTATTGGTATTCAGAAGCATTATTGCTTCCAGCTCAGGAGACAGAGCACAGCCATCCAGCCATCGTGGCCAGTACCCATTGATAGTCTCCTCCTCCATGAAGTTACCTAGTCCTCCTTTAAAGCTATCCAAGTTGTTGGCCATCTCTGCCATCACTAGGAGTGAGTTCCATGTGAAGAACTTTCTTTTATCTGTCCTAAATCCTGCAACTTCATTGGATGTCCATGAGTTCTAGTGTTATAAAGGAAGGAGAAAAACCTTTGTCCACTTTTTCCATGCCATGTATAGTTTTATAAACTAGCGCAGGAGTAGGCAACCTAAGGCCCGGGGGCCAGATCCAGCCCAATCGCCTTCTCAATCTGGCCCGTGGACAGTCCGGGAATCAGCGTGTTTTTACATGAGTAGAATGTGTGCTTTTATTTAAAATGCACCTCTAGGTTATTTGTGGGGCATAGGAATTCGTTTATTTTCCCCCAAAAAATATAGTCTGGCCCACCACATGGTCTGAGAGACGGTGGACCGGCCCCCTGCTGAAAAAGGTTGCTGATCCTGGAACTAGCATGTCACCTGTTACTCCCCTTTTTAGTATAGAAAAAAGTCCAAACGCTGCAACCTTTCTTCATAAGAGAGTTTATATGCCCTTGATCATTTTGTTTCTGAAAGTGCAGATCAGGCCATTTCTCATTAAATACAAGCAGAATCAAATTCCTCCTCCGTACTTAACTGGCAACAAAGGAAAGTGTTGTGCTCTCTTTTTAACCTTGTCTTTTCGGATTCAAAAATCTCAGCCTTATAGAAGATCCTGTAATTTGACTGCATTTTGGTTCCAAGAGGCTCAAAAAACCTTTGGGAGAACTTTTTCCTTAAATGAATGTTGAGGTTCAGCCATCCCTTGTGATGACTGCATTGAGTCTGATAGAATGACAAGCCTAGAGCCTCAGTAAGGATCTGTGCTGTGCTGTAGCAGGCAGAAGAAAGGATGAAGTGCTTCCCCTTACTTCACCGCAGGGATGCTGAGATCATTTTGGGTGCCATTTGCCAGTCCTCTGCACACCAAATTTTAAAAATCATACCCCCCCAGGAGGAAACTACCAAAGAAGCTAAGCAGAGGAAGAGGTAGGTTACATTAGTGTGCATGGCTAAAGCTTAAAACTGTTGACCAACCAAAATGTCACAGAATAGTGAGACTGGATGGAAAACAAAGTGGGGGAGATTGTGTGAAAGAAGATGCTCACTTTCATTGAAGCCTGCCACAACACTCCAGTTTTCTTGGGTCCTGTGCTGTGATGAGGAGAGGGAGATGCAGCCTGGTTGGAGTAGATCCCTTTCTTTTACACCTTTTCTGCTACCAAGTGAAATAGTCGTTGGCTTTCACCAATCGGCCTAAAATTCCCTGTGTCTCCCCCAAGAACACTTCCAGGTATCTTAGCATGTGGCACTAGACATGGGGCAGCCTATTAAAGGAGACCATTCAAGTTATTTTTCCCAGTAGTGATGTATGGAAGTGAGAGCTGGACCATAAAGAAAGCTGATCGCCGAAGAATCGATGCTTTTGAATTATGGTGCTGGAGGAGACTCTTGAGAGTCCCATGGACTGCAAGAAGATCAAACCCATCCATTCGGAAGGAAATCAGCCCTGAGTGCTCACTGGAAGGACAGATCCTGAAGCTGAGGCTCCAGTACTTTGGCCACCTCATGAGAAGAGAAGACTCCCTGGAAAAGACCCTGATGTTGGGAAAGATTGAGGGCACAAGGAGAAGGGGACAACAGAGGATGAGATGGTTGGACAGTGTTCTCGAAGCTATGAACATGAGTTTGACCAAACTGCAGGAGGCAATGGAAGACAGAAGTGCCTGGCGTGCTCTGGTCCATGGGGTCACGAAGAGTCGGACACGACTAAATGGCTAAACAACAACAACATGCAAGTTATGTGAAAACAAGAACAAAAGATTAGTAAAAGATTTTGGTGGTTTTAAGGTCATTGTTAGGGAATAGGTTTAACATAGGAATAGCTGTAAATATGCATAGCTTTCCTTCCATTTGGAGCAAAAGAGCATATAAACAAAGAGTTAAACGCAAATCTACTTTCCCTCCAGCCTAAAACATTCCCTATCAACATATGACAGCCAGGCAGTTCTTAAGATGTTAGAATGGTGCCCTTTAGCAGGGTTTCTTCCTTTGTCTCTTGAGATCATGCCTTGATCTCTTCATCCTTTGTTCTGGTTCTCCAGTATACCTTCTGGCTACAAGCCTTCCAGTCCACCAGTTCAAGTACTAAAGTCTTTTGCCAACTATATACAGCCTACATGCTATTTTTCAATGAATCTACCACCTTGCAATTTGATCCCAGGGTGGGTCAGGTTTAACAAGTTCATGCCATAATCCCCAAACAAATTTATATGCAAAATTTGAATGTTTATATAACAGCAGAATCTATAAAAGGATCCTATATTTCCTTTACAAAGCCGAAATGTCTGTTTCCCCCTCTTCTCTTGTTTCCTCAAATCCAAGATCCTGACTTAACTGGGTTCTGGTCAAGCTGCTTGATTCTCCCATTCTGCAACCCATTTTGCAGAGTTCTGCAAAAATTCTGTACTATTAAGATACAAATTGTGTATCTTAGTAGTACAGTGAAGCACATTCCTTACATTTGCAGCACAAAGGTGTACTTTTAGAGTATTTTGGAATAAGAACTGCTTCCGTCTGCCTTTCACTTCAGAAAGAAAAAAAGGCGAGCTGAAGACAGAGATGATAGAGGCATATGAAATTAAGCATGATACAGAGAAAGTGGGTAATAATAATAATAATAATAATAATAATAATAATAACAATAAATTTTATTTATATCCCGCCCTCCCCAGCCGAAGCCGGGCTCAGGGCGGCTAACAACAATCAAATAATCAAACAATCAAATAATCCAACATTCTAAAAACATTTCATTATAAAAATTAATTAAAATCAAATTAATGGCAACCGTTGAGCAAAATTCTGTGCAGGTTGCCAGAGGAGGGAGTCAGGCTGGGCCCTGACCAAAGGCCTGGTGGAGCAACTCTGTCTTGCAGGCCTTGCGGAAAGATGTCAGGTCCCGCAGGGCCCTAGTCTCTTGTGACAGAGCGTTCCACCAGATTGGAGCCGCAGCCGAGAAAGCCCTGGCTCTAGTTGAGGCCAGCCTAACCTCTCTGAGGCCTGGGACCTTCAGGGTGTTTTTATTTGCAGACCGTAGGTTCCTCTGTGGGGCATACCAGGAGAGGCGGTCCCGTAGGTACGAGGGTCCTAGGCCGTATAGGGCTTTAAAGGTTAAAACCAGCACCTTAAACCTGATCCTGTACTCCACTGGGAGCCAGTGCACCTGGTATAGTACCGGATGAATGTGATCTCACAGCGAAGACCCCATAAGGAGTCTCGCCGCGGCATTCTGCACCCGCTGGAGTTTCTGGGTCAGTCTCAAGGGCAGCCCCACGTAGAGCGAGTTACAATAATCCAGTCTGGAGGTGACCGTCGCGTGGATCACAGTGGCTAGGTCAGGGCGAGAGAGATAAGGGGCCAACTGCTTAGCTTGGCGGAGATGAAAAAATGCCGCCTTTGTTATAGCTGTAATCTGCACCTCCATAGAGAGGGAGGTATCGAAGATTACACCCAAACTCTTAACGGACGGTGTTGGCACTAATTGCACCCCCACAAGAGATGGGAGTTGCCCCCCCAATCCCATATCGTCCCGTCCCAGCCAGAGGACCTCTGTCTTTGAAGGATTTAACTTCAACCAGCTCCCACGTAACCATCCAGCCACAGCTTCCAAACATCTGGTCAGTGTGTCTGGGGCCGAGTCAGGATGGCCATCCATCAACAGATAGAGTTGGGTGTCATCGGCATACTGATGGCAACCCAGCCCAAAACTCCGGACAAGCTGGGCGAGGGGGCGCATAAAGATGTTAAAAAGCATCGGGGAGAGTATCACACCCTGAGGCACTCCACACACCAAGGAGTGGCGCAATGACAATTCCCCCCCAAGCGCCACCCTCTGTCCCCGACCAGAGCGAAACGAGCGCAGCCATTGAAGGACTGTGCCCTGGATCCCCACGTCGGCAAGGCGGTGGTCCAGGAGTTCGTGATCGACCATGTCGAAGGCTGCTGACAGGTCTAGAAGAATCAGCAGCCCCGACCCACCTCGATCCAGCTGCCTGCGGAGATCATCTGTTAGGGCAACCAGAGCCGCCTCGGTCCCATGACCAGCGCGGAAGCCGGACTGGAATGGATCCAGAGCCGATGTTTCATCCAGAAACCTACCAAGCTGTTCAGCAACCGCTCTCTCAATCACCTTGCCCAGGAATGGAAGATTCGAAACCGGGCGGTAATTGGATAGATCTAAAGGATCTAATGATGTTTTCTTTAAGAGCGGGCGCACCACTGCCTCCTTCAGTTCCCCTGGGAATGTCCCCGTGCCAAGAGACAAATTGATGATATCCCCCAGGAGGGCCCGCACCTCGTCTGGACACGCTCTAATCAGCCAAGACGGGCACGGGTCGAGAGGACAGGTGGTGGGCTTTCCAGCTCGGAGGAGTCTGTCCACATCGGCTGGGGATATCCAGTCAAAGTGGTCCAATACTGGACCCGAGGACGGTAAGAGAAGTTTGTCTTCCACTCATTATATTAGAACCCAGAGTCATCCATTGAAGCTGCAAATGTTCCAAGATTCAGGACAAACAAAAGAAAGTACTTATTCATACAACACAAAGTTACACGTTTGAATTTTCTACCACAATATGAAATGATGGCCTTAAAAATGGATTATACAAATTAATGGAGGATATAGGAATTAATTTATTTGCATGTTGACATATTTAAACAATTTATATCCCATCCTTTGTCAAAACACCTCAAGGTGGATCACAATGTAAATGGCTATTAATGTCTAGGCTATTGCCTCCAATATTGGCGGTATTATGCTTCTCTGTGTTTTGGAGTGTGCCTCCTCCTTAGAATCCAGCAAGAGACTCTGCCGAGGGTGGAGGGGGGATGCCACTCCTCTGAGCCTAGTAGGTAATTGATTCATGCTGCTTCTCTTCATTGGCAGTGATTGAATGTTCCACTCAAATGCTATATGGAGATGCTGCAGGATTGCTTGTCCTCAGCAGAGGTTGATTGGAAGGAGATAAGTCCAGAGCAATGACTCATAAGAAGGAAACATGTAACCCACTCTGAGGATAGGTCATTATGCTTCATCCCTACAGCAAAAGCAATTGAATGGCTCTGGTGCATCACAGGCCAAGGCAAGGACAGAGCAATGAGCCAGGCAGAGAGGCAGCAAACAAGCTCCTTTTTTGGTGGATGTTTGGGCTCAGATAAGCCTTTCTTAAATGTTCTCTCTACACATGCTCAGCTGCCATCTTTCCAAGTTAAAGGAGGTGGTCCAGAACACAACCCATGAAACTGTCCTTCTTTTGGCTTAAGCTGAATGGTTTCAGTGCTTTCCACAGGTCTGTCATGCACAGGTCGTTGGCTTGTGCTATTACTTTTGATTCTCCGCCTGGTTTATAAGCTGCAGCAACAGCCCACAGGCACCATCTGTCCACTCAGCAAGTCATCTGTCTACTCAAAGCCTGTAAAGATCTTTCCCACACTCCTCTTCTCCCGCTCTGCACTTTTGATTACTCCAGTGGAAATTGGATGGGCTTTACGAGGGATGAGAGTTGATGCAAATGAAAACCAACTTGAGGCTGGTTGCCATGGCAAGCCTAAAGATTTACTATCTGGAGGGGGAACTTCTGCTCAAAGAGCCAGTGGCAACTGACCTTTCCCTATGGAATCGTCCAGCTGCAGTTTGCCTGTGAGTTTGCAACATAAAGCAAGCAGCAGCAAAGTGCCCACAGCAGACCTTTGTTTGGCTAAGAGGGCCAGACCAAAGAAGGGTGTTTCCTTCTTTACAGTATATCGGCAAAGAAGCCTTTGGCTGGTAAGACTGCAATAGTCATTTTATGATGAGTTATTTGCACTATGAACCCAACTTTGCAACTGGTCAAACCAGCAAGCTGGATGTTCGGCTGGTGAATGGTTTAGTCCAGAGATGGGGAACAATTTTATGGCTAACCAAGCCAGGTCCTTATTTGTCCCCACCTTCCATGAGCCAACATTGACAAGTGATTGGGACACCCTCTGTCATTTACTTGATGTCATGATGTCAGATGGTTGACTGGTGGTTTGTCCCACCGACCAGTCAAAGCTCATTGCACAGTACTTCCCAAGTGTCCTGGCAGCCATCTGATTTAATTATGTATTTTTAGGTGGCGCTGTGGGTTAAACCACAGAGCCTAGGACTTGCCAATCAGAAGGTTGGCGGTTCAAATCCCCATGACGGGGTGAGCTCCCATTGCTCGGTCTCTGCTTCTGCCAACCTGGCAGTTCAAAAGCACATCAAAGTGCAAGTAGATAAATAGGTACCTCTCCGGCGGGAAGGTAAACGGCGTTTCCGTGTGCTGCTCTGGTACGCCAGAAGCAGCTTCATCATGCTGGCCACATGTCCCGGAAGCTGTACACCGGCTCCCTCGGCCAATAAAGCGAGATGAGTGCCGCAACCCCAGAGTCGTCTGCGACTGGACCTAATGGTCAGCGGTCCCTTTCCCTTTACCTTAAGGTTTATACACCACTTGATTGTAAACAACAACAACAACCCACCCTCAAAAAAGTTTACAAAGCGAATAGAACAATAAAATTATCAGTATAAAGAGTGGAAGCAATTCTTTAAAACTTCAAAGGATAAAATCAACAAGAAATTACAAAAGCAGATAAAGCGTATATCAACATTCCACGTGCCTGGACAGATTCACCTAAAAAAAAAAAAAATGTTTTCAGCAGGTGCCAAAAAGAGTACAGTGAATGTGCATGCTTGATGTCCATTGGCAGGGAGTTTGAGAGCATAGGTGCTGGCATGCTAAAATGTTGATTTCTTACAAATGTGGAATGGACACTGGGTAACTGTAGCAAAAGGGGCTTTGCCAGCTTGGCTCTTGAGTTAGTCGCAAACTTTGTCCCTCCCCTTGTGCAGGGTAAAATCTGTCTTTTGATATATTTATTAAAAATAAGTGCATTTACAGATATGTGCATCCTTCATTTTACAAATACTTAGACTTGGAAGATCAGGGTTCAAATCCCCACTCAGTCGTTCACTGGTTGTCCTTGGGCTGGTCACTTTTCTCAGCCTAACCTGAGGATGAAAAGTGGGGAGAACCATGTGTGCCACTTTGAGCTTCTTGGAGGAAAGAAAGGTAGGTAAATACATACATACATACATACATACATACATGCATATATACATACACGAATGCTGCCCGCCCCCGGCGCGCATTGGGCTTCTTCAAAACCAAATTCCAAATTCACATGCTTCCAGAGAGGTATAGGATCGCAGTGCAATCTATGCCCCCCCCTTGAGTTCGATGGGATTTGCTCCCACGCAACCCAGCCGTGAATAGGATTGAAGTCTAATGCATAGGATTGGAGCGCAGGTGGGGAGCGTGGAGCAGCAACGCCCACTGATCTCAACTGGGGGCTTGCTTCTCAGTAAAGATGCATACCCTGACATTGGAGATGTACTCGTGATAACAACTTTTAATCTACGAACTGCAGCACTTTGCATTTCAAAGAATGTTGGAGGAAGGCTGAAAAACCACAGGCGGGAGACAGAAAACCCCGCCCGTCTCCGCCTCGAACGCTCCTCATTGGTTCTGCGTGGCCGTCTATCACCTTTCCAGCCGGCCCTGCCTCTCGGTAGTAGTAGCAGCCGGGAGCCTCCGGCCCCCACCTTCCCGTCTCTGCCCCTGCTCCGTGCTGGGTTTGGCGAGGCGAGAGCCATGAATGTATTGCCAACTTTCCTCCAGACGCGCGCTGTGCGGCGGGTCCTTGCGCTCCGGGAGCGCACGCAGAGGCGGGTGAGTGGGGACTGCAAGGCGAGCGAGAAGGGAGGGTGCCTGCCTGCCCTTCTCCTGCAAGCTATACTGGCCTGCTTGGAAGTGCCAGGAGGAGAGGCGCCCGGCCGGCCGCAGCGCAATCGCCCGGGGCTTGCTCGCGCAAACAGCCTGCGATATTTACGCGTTTGCAGTTTACCGACACATTCTCTCCCTTCTGTCTTTCGCGCGCGTGTACGTGTGTGTGTGTTGGGACTGGTTGTGTGCACGCGTCTTTTTCTTTTGTGTCGACTCCTGCAGGAAGTCGGGAGGCCTTTTTCGCTTGCTTCTCCCCCCACCCCCGCCGCCCTTTCTTTCTGCTGTTGCCATCTCTTTTGGAGGAGAAAGAAAGAAAGGACAGGCGCGGGTGGGATTTGTGGAGCGGAGCCGATCACCTATCACCCCATCGCAGAATGTATGTGAGGCTTCCTCCGGTTCCCAACCTCTTCCTTTACCTCCGCCGGCAGTCTCCCTCCCTTTCCCCCCACCCTTGGGTAGGCCGGGCGCTGGGTAGCTTTGTTGCTGAGTTGCCGGAGCTTGCGGTGGCTGGTGGTGGCTGGCCTCCCCTGCTGAGATCACCCCTTCCCCACCGCAGACGCGCCGCGCTCCTTAAGCATCCTATTATTTTTAAGAGGCCAGGATAGCTTAGAGGCAAACCTGGTGATAGTTTGCCTGCAGGAAGCCCTAGGATTAGACCCTGGTACCTCCCTCTTTTATTTTATTTTTAAAGGACCAGGTAGCGTGCTAAGAAGCACACTTCTGCAGCTTTTCAGAACCAGAAAGCATTTCGAGTTGGAAAGCATCAGGATCGGTGAAATCAGAATCTATCATCTTCCTGTGCTCTTTTTCAGAAAATGGGGTGGTAGCTTTGTGGTGGTGCACAGCCTTTAAGTGCAGAAGAACCAGGTTTGAGCCTTAGAAAATGTGGGTGATGGGAAACTCTTCCGCTAGAGAGCTGTTGCCCATCAGAGCAGACTATATTGGGCTAGATCATAGAGTCCCTGTACCATCATCTTCCTTTGGCCCTCCAGATGTTCTTGAAGTACAACTCCCATCAGCACCAGCAAACATGGGCAGTGGCAGTGGAAGATGGGAGATGTAGTTCAACCACCACACCTGGAGGGCCAAAGGTTTTGGTGAACAACTAGTTTGGCTGGGTGTATGACACTTTCCTATGTGATTATGCTCCATCCACTTTTCAGTCTTATTGCCCTCTCTGTCTGGGGAAAAAGGCATATGAATAGTGTGGCCTTTCCACCATGAAACTCCCTGGCTTGGTGGACTCTTGCCTTTAATATCTTAATCCTCAAGAGGTGTTAGGCTGGTGGGTAATAGGGACAGGGCTTTTTCAGTGGTGGCCCCACAACTTCGGAATTCCCTCCTTGCAGAGATACACATGACCTCATGACTGCTGGTTTTTAAAAATTCCAAACCCTGAAAACAGTTGTCTGTTTTTCGCTGAATTGTGTTGTGCATGAAAAAAACATTAGCTGCTACTATCCTTGGGTGTATATTTTATTTTCATGTGTTTTAGAGTCTTGTAAACAGCCTTGTGAAACTGGTGTGCTTGGAAAGATGGGCTTTTTTTTTTTTTTAGTAAATAAAGAGACTTTCTTCCCCCCAACACACTTCCCTGATTGTACACCTAAAATGCTATGTGTGGATGTGTCAAACTTCACTTTGGAAATGCACAAGTGTTGTAAAATTGCACGCCTTAACACTGGCTGCAGCTTCTTATTGAATGTAAATTCCATCACACAGTCGCAAATATATGAAATTTCTGGGGGAAACATTTCTCTCTCTCTAGGCCTACATAAATCCAGGTTTGATAGGACAATGAACTCAGTGGTGGAGCATCTGTTTTGCATGCAGAAAGTCCCTGGTTCAATCCCCAGCATCTCTAGGTAGGGCTGGGAGAGAATCCAGCCTCAAACCCTGGAGAGCCGCTGCCAGTCAGTGTTGACAATACTGAAATAGATAGATTGATGGTATGGCTCAATATAAAGCAGGTAACTGTGTTTCTGTGGCTGGTCCTTCAAGTCCTGCCGATTTACAGCGGGACTTGGGTTCCTTGCGTTGTATTTAAGTGTCATGGAGACTGACATTGTTTATTTATTTATTGTATTTATTTCCAACCCTTTTCTCCAAGGAGCTAATGGTGCTGTACGCGGTTTCACCCCTTCCTTATTTAAACCCCACAACAACCCTGTGAGGTAGGTTAGGGTGACAGGCAATGACTGGCCCACGCTCACCCCCTGAGCTTTATAGCTGAGTTAGGATTTGATCCCTGGTCTCCCAAGTAATAATATTCCCACTCTCCTAACTGCTACACCACACTGGCTCTCCCCTGTTATCTGTGGATTGTGTCCATCACAAGAGAAAAGTGACAGTCTTGTGGCACGCCTTTAAAAAAACTGACAGATTTATTATTGATCAATCCAGCTTCTCCAAGATGTTGTTGGACTACAACTCCCATCAGCCCCAGCCAGCACGACTGGTGGTCATGGATGACGTGAGCTGGAGTCCAGCAGCAGGGTCAGGATCGGCCTTAGGGGCATTATAAAGCAATGAGAGTCAGAAAACCTAGCTGAATCTTCTTCAAGGCACACAGAGATCTATCTACAGTTAGGTATACCAATAGCTAGGGTTTGTTTTTTCCTTTAAAGAAAAGGAAAAAAATGAAGCCTGGGTTTCAAGTAAAAGTCAAGAGACACTTCTTTTGAACATCTCTTGCACACGTTTTTATATTTGTGCTAGGATAATTTATTTCCAGATTTTAGAATTCCCAGCCGGATCCTGTGCATAATTAAGTGCACAGGACTGTAGGCAAGGTCAGGCAAATCTAGTGTCAAAAGGAATCATCTGGACAGTTTTGTAAAAGTAGTTAATGACATCTATGTTAATCGCTGTCAGCTTTTCTTTGTGACAGTTGCATTAAATGAATACATACAGAAGAGCTAATGTTGACCATCATTTGACCCCATTTTTTAAATATCCTAATTGGGGTTGGGGGGTTGGAGGCTTGCATCTGCTTGCCTCCCTACTCGTTTTACAACATTGTATGTCCTGCGAATGCATGAACACAGTTTATAGCAGGACTGAGCAACCTCCAGCCCATCAGACTAATAAAGCCTGCTCATTTGACTCACCAGATTGTTTTGGCCATGCTACACTCACCTGCCAGTCACCTGATGTCTTATATGATGCCAGGGGTGGACAGGTTAAAAAGGTGGCTGCACTGGGCCAGAAGCACCAGCTGATAATTGGCACTTTAGGAGACTCATGCTCGATTCTTCTTAAGTCCTGACCATCCTCTGGGACCTCCCAAGAACTGCGTGCTGAGCTTTGAAGTTCCTCGCAACCAGATGATTTCTGGCACTTCAAAGTGCTGCACAGAGCTGTTTGCAGGAGGCTTGCAGAGAATCCTGCACAGTGCTTTTAAGGTTCTAACACTCATTGCCACCTCATTTGACATCAGGTAATTGACAGGTGCGGCAGCCTCCCACCTTTCAAATTTGGTGGTGTAGTGGGTAGGAGAAAGAAGAATCTTACAAGGTTAGAGTTAAAGGTGGCCTGATAGACCATCAGGCGTAACTCCTTGCTTGGCATAAGTGTGGGGAACCTTTGGCCCTCCAGGTGTTGCTAAACTAGAACTCCCATCAGCCCTGGCAAGCACAGCTAATTACCAGGGGTGACGTGAGATGTAGGTGAGAAGCATCTGAAGGGCCACGGGTTCCCCACACCTGGGGTAGAGGCTCCCCAGTAGATGGCTGTCCAGCCCCTGCAGAATGCAGGAGATTCATTAAGCTCTTGTGAAATTGTTTTCTGTGAAGATGAGTTGTGTAAAGCAAAGCACCAACATTTGACCAACATGAGCTCATCAATTTAGAATTTGTTTGTGCGGCTGATAGCGATGGCTGCGGCAATTCAAATGAAAGGCTATTCCATTGTAGCTGCAGAGCTATGCGAGAGAGTGAAAGTGATTTGACATGATATTAAAAGTTGGCTTGTGATGCAATGCCAAAGGTGAGATGGTGTTTTGAAGTAGTGTGGCCTTTGGTGAAATAAAACTGTTATTTTGTGGCGAGGGGCTTGCTTATGCAGCATGAGTGTCTTGGTGGGAAGTTATTTATTTACCCATATTTATTAATTTATATCCTGCCTGCCCTCCAAGGAGCTCAATACAGCATGCAATGTGTTCTCCCTCAACTCTTCTCTGTCTTCACAACAGCCCTGCGGAGTAGGCCAGGCTGGGTGATAGCGACTGGTGCAAGATCCCTGCAGCTGTAGGCCTTCAGTCTGGGTTGTGTAAACTGCCTAGCACTGCCAGGGTATGGACTGAAGGCACGTGAACCCCCTTCCTGAAATGAAGCACGTCTGGGTCTGGCCAGTGCCTGCATAGGTGGCCACCTGGGAATCACATGAATGTTAAAAGGTAAAGGGTAAAAGGACCCCTGACCATTAGGTCCAGTCGTGACCGACTCTGGGGTTGCGGCGCTCATGTTGCTTTATTGGCCGAGGGAGCCGGCGTACAGCTTCCAGGTCATTTGGCCAGCATGACTAAGCCGCTTTTGGAGAACCAGAGCAGCGCACGGAAACGCCGTTTACCTTCCCGCCGGAGTAGGTTGGCAGGAGCAGGGACTGAGCAACGGGAGCTCACCCCGTCATGGGGATTCGAACCACCGACCTTCAGATTGGCAAGCCCTAGGCTCTGTGGTTTAACCCACAGCGCCACCCGCGTCCCTCACATGAATGTTAGCACAGGTATTATACCTGGAGAACAACCTTTTTTACACCCCCTTCTGAGTGCTTTAAAGGGAAGATAGTCTGGCATCTATTGACAGATCTCTGGTTGTAGTTATCTAACAAGGCTTTGGAATTTAATCCCAGAAACTGTCTCTAGATAATCTTAAACAGAACAGTGCTGATGTAGAATGTTTTCAAGCCATAGGGGTTATAAATGAAAATTTTGAAGCAGCTGTCTCTGATCTGATGTGACTACGATGGAAATGCTGCATTTGAGCACAGGCATTTTCACTTGGTCGGAAGCTGTTGAAGCCAGGTGCAAAGGCGCCTGATGCCTAGTTAATTTCTAACACTGCATGAAACTCACTGCTCAGTATCAGTCTAACTTACTTCTCAATGCTGTTGTGAGGATAAAGTTTGGAGGGGGAGAACGATGTACGTCACCTTCAGGTCTTTGGAGGTAAGGTGGGATATAAATTCAGTGTAATTAATTAATTAAAAGACTAAATTGTGTGTTTCTGTGCTCAGTGCAGCTTCCCTTTCCCTTTTAAGAGAGTTGGTGGGTGCTGACTATTAATGAGAGATAGAAGTCTGACATTAATAACATTGCAGAGTCCCCTGCAGTTGCTTTGGCCTGTACTAGTCTTGAAATAAAAATTGCTACCAATGTTGACTGTCCGAAAAAGAATGGGGAAAAGCTCTGACTTGATCGATGACCTGATGTTAGAGCTCTATTTCGTTCTTAAATGTGCCACCCTGAGGCCTGTAGCTCTCTCATCAGTCCGTTGTGGGGCCACAGGAGAGGAGAGAGAGAATATGACCAATAAATTGGTGGAACAGCCAATTCCAGGATTTCTTAGGCCTCTTGACTGAAAATTTATTTAATTTATTTCATACAATTGGATACACCAGGAAACCTCAAAGCAGATTATAAAAAGATAAGACAATAAAATGAAGAAAAAACTACAACCCTACTTTAATACACACACACAAAAATACTACAACATATTAAAAATACTTCAGCTTTCTAATCATCTGGTTAGAATGTTTTTAGCAGCTGTCAATAGGCAACGAGTTCCAGAGAGCAGGTGCTGCCACACTAAATGACCAAGTTCTTACAAATATAGAACAGGTATTATGTGGCACCTGTTGCAGTGCCAATTCCACCCATGGAAGTGGTTGAGTGGACACATGTGCAATAAGGCTTACATTGGGTTACATTAAATGTAATGTCCATTTGTGTATTTGTCAATTTCTCCAATAATAATAATAATAATAATTTATTATTTATACCCCTCGGATCTGGCTGGGCTTCCCCAGCCACTCTGGGCGGCTTCCAAAAAAATATTAAAATACTGTAATACATCAAACATTAAAAGCTTCCCTAAACAGGGCTGCCTTCAGATGTCTTCTAAAAGTCTGGTAGTAGTTGTTCTCTTTGACATCTGGTGGAAGGGCGTTCCACAGGGAGGGCACCACTACCGAGAAGGCCCTCTGCCTGGTTCCCTGTAACTTGGCTTCTCGCAGTGAGGGAACCGCCAGAAGGCCCTCAGCACTGGACCTCAGTGTCCAGGTAGAACGATGGGGGTGGAGACGCTCCTTCAGGTATACTGGACCGAGGCCGTTTAGGGCTTTAAAGGTCAGCACCAACACTTTGAATTGTGCTCGGAAACGTACTGGGAGCCAATGTAGGTCTTTAAAGACCGGTGTTATATGGTCTCGGCGGCTGCTCCTACCTAAGGCTGCCAGATATTTACCTAATGTAGGCTCTTCTGCTTTTTTTGAACAGCTGGGAGAAATGTAACAGAGGCAGCTTTCCTCCCATTTCTTACATCCCTCCCATATTTAGAGGTATGGGAGCCCCAAACAGGGCAGCTATTGTGGCCCAGGCTTTGCTTGGTTATGATGCACTTGGATGAAATAATGCTCAGCACCAGTATCCTCTCCTGATGCATTTCCTGTTGTCCCCCTCCCCTTCTTTCCTTTTTCTTTCAGATCAGCCAGGATGCTTCACCCAGAGCATGTTGAGGAAGATGCAGCTGCAAGAGACTACCCTTCCAGCTAAACCCGCATGCCAGAATGGCCGCCACGGAAGCTGCCTGCACTGGAAACAAACCTGGAGCCAAATCTCCACCAGTAGAGGAAGGCCATCACCATCAGCGGCTGCAGGAAGAGAATGGGGCAGCTGACCAGCTCTCTGAGCACAGCGATGCCTCCTTTGCCACGGTGGAGCCCAGCCGCCAGCCGCCGCCTGCTGGGAAGCTCAGGAAGACTGCCTTCAAGCTCTTTGGTGGGAAGCGAAGCATCTGCACCCTGCCCAGTTTCTTTGGTGGGAAAAACAAAGGCCAGGGAAAGGGAGCTGCAAAGAAGGGCCTGAGCAAGAGTAAGACACACGATGGCATCAGCGACGTGGGGTACGAAGAGGGCAACTCGGGTGGCGGAACGCACTTCCTTCCTGCACAGCTGCCGAGTTCTCAGAGCGCTCTCCTGGGAGCAGATGCCAGCCTCAGGGTTGGTTTTGTCCGGCCGTCAGCATCCCTGTCTGGAAGCTCTGAGGGCTTTGAGAAGAAGCCCTGTGGGGAGAAGTCCTTGTTCCTTCCACGCTCTAAGAAGGGGCTCAGGGGCCTCTTCAACAGCATCCGGCGCCACAGGAAGAGCAAAAGCACTGAGCCTGAGAGGACTGAGTTGCAGGAGTGGACTTCAAGGGATGCTGTGGCTGAAGGACTGCCCAGTGCGAGTAAGCAGAAGAGGGGTGCCGAAACCCAGCAAGTCTTGAAGCAGGGGAGCCTAAAAAGCACTGCACTTCCCCCAGAACATGGGGAGCATTTTCATGAAGATGCTTCTTCTTCACCTGGAGTAGCGGCTGGTCTCGATGAGTCAAGAGAGGAGGTCCAGCCGGTGGCCAACGAAAGCAGCTCTGTAGGGGATACAGCCAGAGGAGGGATGGGCAGCGAAAGCTCTCGAGATGCAGAGCTGGAAGCTGATGACACCCTCTGTGCTAACTCTGTGTGCGGAGAGCTCCCTGATGCTCTCCAGTCTGAGGACCTAGACAGCAGCCCTCCCTGTGTCCCATCTGGGGACCAGCTCAGCTTGATGTTTGGAGATGTCACTTCCCTCAAAAGCTTCGACTCCTTTACCGGCTGCGGAGACATCATTGCTGAACCAGATATCGACAGCATCGCTGAGAGTGCCACCACTGCAGAGCGCGGCAGGGATGCGGCCAAGAGGAGCTCCTGCCTTGTTACTTACCAGGGTGGAGGGGAGGAGATGGCCATGCCAGATGACATAGAGGAGTATCTGCAGCAGATGTGGGAAGGTGCCGTCAAAGCAGATGCTGGATACGAAACACGCCTTCCAGAACTCATGGCAAAATGTGAGCATCAGGGAGTGAACGGTGGCAAGCCAGAGGTCCACCTCTATCCTGAAGGCACAAGGGGTGATGTGGACCTCTTAACACCACACAGTGACCAGCAAGAATCTGCTCCCAACAGCGATGAGGGGTACTATGACTCTACCACTCCAGGTCCTGATGATGAAACTGGCGATGGGCTTGAAGAAATCAAGAAGGACCGCCTCCCGAGGGACAGCTACAGTGGCGATGCGCTGTATGAGTTCTATGAACCTGATGATGCCCTCATGAGCCCCACTCGTGCTGATGAATCTTGGTTTGGTAGCAAAGTGTCCCCACCAGAGATCTTTTCCATGAGCCAGTTCTTGGACTTTGCTCTCCCTGACGAGAAGGATTTGGTGCAGATAATGGGCCAGAAGAGGGAAGTGATGGAAACGGAGGAGGAGAGGCTGGCTGCCATTCAGAAGCAGCTGCTGTTTTGGGAGATGCAGAGGGAGCCAACCTTGAAAGACCTGGATATCCTCAGCAAAGACCAGCACCACCCCAGAGAAAAGCTACATACGGAATGTAACACGAAAGTGACCAGCTTAACCGACAAGAGTCCGAGTGGCCTTGGCTGCGATCAAATGTCCCCCCCTGCTTTGAACAGTGACCTGGATGCTGGAATTCTAACTGAGAAGCAAGAGTGGAAAGATTTCAAGGAGATGCTGTGCCCAGAGAAGCACTACAATGGCAGTGGGGGCCCTAAAGTGCACAGTGGGGGCCTTTTTCAGCATGTGGAAAATGGCTCAGTGTTGGATTCAGATAGAGAGCATCCAGGGCTTGAACCGGGTGCTTTAAGTGGCCTGGAGAATTCTGTGGCATTCCCTTTCTTCAAAACGCACAGCTGTCCACTCAATGAGCAGCCAAGCAGAACCGAAGCTGACTTTGGGGAGATCCCCAACATGGAAAATGAACCAGAACAGGCCGTTAACTTCTCCCAGGCATTGGTGGAGTTCACCAGCAGCGGGACTCTATTCTCCAGCCTCTCTGAAAGCCTTGGGAGCTCTGATTCAGGCTCTGCGTTCACCCAGAACCTCCCTGCCCTCCCAACGATGGTCACGTTCGACATTGTCGACGTGGAGCAAGAAGGCGAAGGGGAGTGTGAGCAGCACCTGGGGATGAACACTGATGAGGACATCGCTGCATCCTTTGAGGCCTTTGACGATAGCTACGCTGCAAAAGAATCCTTCGCTGAATGTGACGAGAGAATGTTTCCTGGGTGCTTCCAGAGCTCTTTCCAAAGCTGCAACTGGGGTGTCACCAGCCTTCCCCGGCGCATGAGGCTTCAGGAGATGAGTCCTCCCATGCCAGAGCCTCTCTCCAGCTGCAGGAGGAGCAGGTCCCTTGACACTGAGAGCTTGGAGTTCGAGCTGGCTAGCTTGCAACTCTCCAAGGGTGGCTTCAAGCCTTTTGACCTCTGGTCTCGATGGAGTGGCTGCAGGAAGGATCCTGTGTCTCCTGGTCTAGATGCAGACCGTGAAAATGCTCTGGGCTCTCCAGAAGGAAAGGAAGGAAGTGATGCTGCTGTCTTTCCTTGGGCAGAGCTGCAGCAGAATGTATCATGCAGGGAGGATTTTCCCTCGCAAGGCGTGAAACCGTGGGACTGTGATCTGAGCACCCCAGCCTTCCAGAGCACGTGGGGTGCATCGGAACAGCCAGGTATGGAAGCACCTTGCATGCCCCTGGTGCAGGAATCCACCAAGAAGCCTGGTGGGAAACCTCGCGCAGATGGGGCCAGTGATCCAGCACTGATGGCAACCAGACCAATGGCCAGGCCATCCAATTTGCCTCTGCAGACTCCTGCTGTGCCCCAGGAGGTGTGTGCCTCCCACAGGCCTGGTGGGGACAGCGCAGGTAAAAAACTTGCTTGGGTCCTTCCTTTGGGCGAGAAGGGGGCTGACCTGCCCCCGGACCCCAGCTTCACCCATTCCCCCGACAAGCCAGCAATGTGCAAACCTGCAGGTGTGACGCAAGGAATGTCCCAGCTTCACAGCAAGCAGTGCTGAGACCTTCTGATGGCAAGGCTAAGCGTCGTGGGAGCGCCGACTCTCTGATCTGCAGAAAGGGAAAGCCCCCACGTTGGAGGTGGCTGCTTGTGCTGCCAGCTGTTGGAACACCGCGATGAATGTAACAGTAGCCAAATAGCTTGCAGGATAGGGTTAAAGGAGGATTAGGGTGGGTTTGGTTCCCTAGGGCCTGCAGGGAGACTTGGAACATTACAGATGGTTAACTTTGATTTGAAATTGGGTGGTGGTGGTAACCAATTCTTTTATTAGTGGTGGGTAAGGCAGAGTGTGCCGGATAGGACTTCTGTTATCACTCATCACTGCTTGATGGTGCTTCTTGTTGGGTTGATGCTGAATTGCACATCCATAGTGTGAACCACTGTTAATCCTGAACACAATACAGGGGAAAGGTGCCAACACCTTGGCTTGGAGATATTCAGATATGATGTAAGAGAGCTCTGGAATGTCCAGCTTGCCCTTTAGTTAAAAGCAGAAAAAACAATTTCTTAAAACTGACTAACTGGGTGCTTTTTAACAAAAAACAAGTGGTTGTAACAACTTTAAGAAATGGGATGGTTTGCTGGTGGTAAAAAACAACAACTATTTAATAAACGTTCTGTGTTTTTGACAGCACAATCCTACTGTGCATTCCTTCCCCGGAAGCAAGCCCCCCTGAGTTCAGTGGGGCTTGCTCCCAGCTAGGGGTGCATTGGGTTGCAGCCTTGCAGTGCAGTCCTGTGCAGATCTACTCAGAAGTAAGTGCCACCCTTTTCCAAAGGGGGGGGGGGCTACTTGTAAGCAGTTGTGCATGCAGAGCCATCTGTATCAGGTGGCATTTTGAAGATGAAATAAGACCTGCAAAGTGTGTTGCCTGCCAGGGGTGGGTGGGTGAGAGTGGCAAAGCATTGGGCATGTGGTTATAATGAGGCAAAGTTTGGCCAGGGGAAAAGAAGTACTAGGAAGACATTTAAAAATTTGGCGTATTTTATTGATGGTGTCAGAGTGGAGTGGCACCCAAGTGACTGCAGAACTGCAGACTTCAAGGAGATATGGTGTGTGTGTGTGTGTTTTAAGCTAAAAGCAGCAAACTCTGTTTCAAACTGTATCCCTTTTTAAAGATTTGAATCCCATTATTTCCTTATGACTAAATCTCACTCAGTGGGATGTCCAATGAAATGAATTCTTCTGTGTGCCCCCAGAACAGAGCCTCCCCCCCCAAAAATAATTTACTCTTGAATACTTGGGTTCTAATGCAAATCTGGGCAAGCGTATTCACCATACTGTGGTTTAACTGGCTTGTGTAATGCAAGGCTGGCGTTCTGTTGTTTGTAAATAAACTATATCAAGGAGGGGGAACCTGTGGCTCCCCAGGTGTGGCTGGGCTACAGCTCCCAGCACCCCTGACCATTGGCCATGCTAGGGCTAATGGGAGTTGGCTGTCTGGAGAATAGCTGTCAACTTTTCCCTTTTCTTGCGAGGAATCCTATTCGAAATAAAGGAATTTCCCTTTTTAAAAAAAGGAAACGTTGACAGCTATGGTCTGGAGGGAGCTATATGATGGACTTCTGCTTATAGATGTTATGTTGCAAGGCCAAATGTAGCCTTCATTGGAAAATCTGTTTCCTCTCTTCCATGCAGGGCTGGCCCAAGAAGTTGATTGGAAAATCCAAATCTTTCCACACACGCAAACAGATGCTACTGTTTAATCAGCCAGAAAGGTCTCCATCAAAACTCCACTTGAAGGGACCTTGTGAAAGCATGTTGGAACTGTTGATGGAGCTGTACAGGAGGGCTTCTTGGTGGATTGACCCCCAGGAATCAATTCTGTTCACCTCTTTCTCAGCTGCCCCTTATGATCCAACATCTACTGCTTGCAACATCTACTGCTTGAGGTGGACATAAGAAGAGCCCCTGTTGGATCAGGCCTATCTAGTTCAGCTTAGTTTTTCTAACTGTGGCCCATTAAATGCTTCCAGGAAGGCAGCAAGCAGGGCTTGAAGGAAACAGACAGCACCCCCCCCCCCCGATCAACTTGCCTTGTGAGAAACCTGCCATGGCCTTCCACCCAGAAGTGATCTTTCTGAAAGGTAAGGCTGGCAGTAGAGGAGGGTCCCCAGAAATGCATGAAACTAGCACTGATCTGTCTAGCCGAATCTGGTCAACTCTTGACTAGCAGAAGCTGTCCAGGGATTCACATTTGGGGGGGGGGTCTTCAAAGCCCACTATGCAAGGGGCCTTTTTTGGTTGCAGGGGGAGGAGATGCAAGAACCAAAGACTGGGGTGTCCTACATTGGAGGTGGGGAATCTGGCTCTCTGGATGTTGCTGGATTCCCATCAGCCCCAACCGGCATGGGAGCTGTGATTTGTCTTCTGGTCCAGGAACATCTGGAGAGCCACAGGTTCCCCTCCCTTGCTGTACATGCAGAGTAAATGTTCTGCTGCTAAGGCTGGCCTTGCCCTCTTGTTAATTTGCTCTGGAAGAGTCATATCTGGTATGGTAGCTTTTAGGAGAAATCATTTCGAAAGAGGTGGTGCACAACTTGCTGCTTTGCTCAAGGAGTGCCCATACCTGCCAGTATTTGTTAGCTAATAAATCAGAGAAGACCAGCAAGAGGAAAATCCTACATTAAAGCCAAGTCCCTTGAAGCTGCTGTCAGCACAAGGGCAACTTCAGAGGAAGGGCCCTACCTCACTGCTTTGCATTCAAAAGATCCCAGGTTCATTCCTCAGTGGCACCTGCAGATAGGGCTGGAAGGGTTTTCTGCTGAAACCTTGGACAAATGCTGCCAGTCAGTGTAGACAGCACTGAGCTAGATTGGCAAAATGTTCTGATTTGGTATGAAGCAGTTTCTTATATTCTATCTTCCCTTCACTCTTGTTTTCTTTTTTTAGCAGTACGTATGTAAATACTATGTAGTAAGACTCGTAATTTTTTTTATATAAAAAACCCACACCTCTGACCAGCTCTTATGAAAGATTAATCTTATTTCCTGCTGTAGCTCAGAGCAGGCCAAAGAGAGTGAGGAACCTGAGGTGGAAAATCCAAATGGTTTATGTATACCTTAAACTAATTAAGATAGCATCGAGAAGTTTTCTTGCACTGGGCTCTTCCTGTTCCTTTGTGGGGCACTTTCTGTTCATTCCAGCAGGGCTCAGCTGGGAGAGTGTTGATGTACTGTACTTACCCAAAGGCCAGATCTGTCTCTGCCTATAGTGCTTCATGGCACAACAAATCTCCTGCCTGTTCAGCATTTGCCCACCTTCAAAGGAGGATTAGCATTGTGAGATGGGTTGCCAGGTTTTTACCTTTCTGTTATCTCATGTGGCTAAACATCCCCTGAAGTTCAGAGGGGGCTAAGCACATGGCAAAAGGGTGTGTGTGGAGTTCTGAGCTAGCCAAGATTTCCCCCCTCAGTTGAGAACTACATGCCGACCTTTTCCACATACATCACCCACTATGAAGGATGCTTCCTCACATGAGAGAACCTAGGCAACTGATAGCCCACCCTGTTCCAAATGCTAGTACAGAGGTGCTCTGACAAGGCAGAGAGTTCACGCTCTCTTGCTGGGAGTGCATGCATGCCAGCAAGTTGAGCTGCATGCTAGCAAATCAGTTCTGTCCTGCTTTCTTTGCCTGGAGTGACACCTGGCCGGAACTTCTTGTCTTGTGATTCTGTGTAATGTGTAGACTAGCTTGCAGCCTGCTCATCACTCCTGCCTTCACTAAGCAACTGAATTAACATCAAACCCAAATCCTCCTTTGCTTTCAGTAGAAAGCGCAGTCAGTTGAATGTTCGCAGAACTGGTGTCAGACCTTTGTTCTCAGTACACATGGGGCAGATTGAGGGTGGGGCTTGCACCCACACCCCTGCTCCTCTGAAGCTTTAGCTTTCAAGTGTTCAGGGGACTTAGGAAACAAGCTGGAGGGCAGTTGTGGATGAGGTCTTTCTCCTCAAGCTCTTGATTTGACAATGAATCCCTCCTGTGGGATGGAATGTAAACATTTGCTTAAAAGATAAGTATCTGAGCAAGACAGGGACACTGGGAACCAAATGTCCAGATTCGCAAATCCACCCATGTTAGATTGCATAGGCTTGATGTCTGCCTGATTAATGGCCCCATTGACCCAAACACAACCAATTGGCCATGCAAGGTAACTCACCGGGGGCCTAATAAGCCTCCATGTTTTGGTATCTGTGTGGGACTGCCAGTGAAGGAGCCTTGTCAAGCAGCTGCTGGGCCGGTCTCATTTTGCCTTTTTTCTAAATTGCTACCGCTCAGAAACTAGAACTATTAATGATCACACTGTGTCGCACACAGGTTTTCACTGTGGCCTGTCTTGGCCAAGTCTTCAATGTGTTTTGGGTTAGGTTGGTGGCATGGCAGGTCCCCCCGCCCCCCATTTTCCTTTTGAATACATCACCAAAGACATCTTGTGAAGTTTGTTGTCAAATGGTGTAACTCTTGTTGATAATGTATTTGTGTGAAAAAAACAACAACAACAACCAACAACTCTGTGTTAATAAGAATGTTCTTCTACAAATTGTGTGTGTGTATAAGCATTTTGGTTTTTACATATTTAATGGGGGAAATTTTAAAAAGTAAAGAAAAACATTTTTATACAAGTGTGTACAACAGTTTGACTCTGCCTTGGTAATTTGACCTGTTTGTAAAGGATTTTTCAATCTTCGTACTATATAATCTTTCCTCTGTCTCTTTTTAAAATTACCATCTTATCTGATTTGGTCTGTGGCTAAAAACAATGATTTGGCACACAGAAATGACAGCAGGACAATGGGGTTGCAGAAGCATGAAAAGCTGGCAGCTTGTTCCTCTTTCTCTCTTCCTGTGGTCTTGTTTTTTGGATTCTTGGCCAATGGTAGAATTACCTGCTTTGCATTCAGAAGGTCTTGGGTTCCGTTCCCATATCTTCACTTAGGGCTGGGAAAGATGCTTGCCTGAAACTGCAGAGCCACTGCTTGTCAGTGTAGAGAATGCTAAGCTAGATGGACCATCGTCTGACTCAGGGTAAGGCATCTTCCTGACTTGAAAGATGTAGAACAGGGTGGCAAACCTGTGGCCCTCCAGATATTGTTGGACTACTGTCTCCATCATCCCTAACCATTCACCAAACTGCCTGGGGCAGATGGGAGTCCAGCAACATCTCTGGAGAGCCATAGGCTCCCCACCCCTGACCTAGAATAAGGTTACCAGACGTCCCCAAATTTACAAATCAGTCCCCATACAAAATCCATTGAAGTTGAAAAGTGTCCCTGGACTCATTGGAAAAAATCTGGTAACCTTAACCTAGAAGGTAGGGAAGGTTGACTTCAGTAGTGAAGCTAATTGTATTTTAGAATTATTTATGCAGAATGTGGTAGGATCTTGGATATGGGTCATGTTTTAGACTGTTTCCCCACACTAAAGGGGGGGGGTGGAACCCTCACTGCACATCAAAAATTAGTTTTGAGGGGAAATGTTTAGCATGGCCTTTTTTCATGGCTAGTTCACCACGAAGATTTTAAGTTGGGGAACATTCAGAAATTGGACCTCCCCCAGACAGTCTAAAGCAGTCCAACTTAGAATTATGCCAGCTCATCTTGCACCCCTCAGTAATGTGTCAGATGGCTCTTAGGAAAGAAATAAAAGTCCATGTTGATTTGTGTCTATGGCTATAACCCAGAACATTGCCCACTGTAGCCCCTTCACCAATACTGTTGTCTTCCTAAGACTAAGAATAGCTTTGCCAAGGAAGACATTCAGTAGTCCAATGAGTAGATGAAAGTCTGTACAATCAAAGCTTGAATATTTGGCTGCAATCCAAAGAGGTGAAATGCATCCAAAAGAGAGCAATGTGTACAAATACATAGCTTTGACTTTTAATTTTTAATAGAACTGTTTCCCCAATTGTTGAAGAGGCAATCCACCATGCATGGTAAAAAGCTCTTTTTCTCTCCAGTCATTGGAACTGTTGCTTGATGAGCAAAGACTGATTGTTTTCAGAGTTCTGCACTGTTTGCCTACAATATCTGCTGATGCTTATTTGAGGCTGATTCTTTTTCTCCCCATGAAGCATAATGTTTTTATAACAAGAGGTCCAGAATCTTCATGTGTGATTCTAGTAGGAATTGTTGGGTGATGTGGGACTGCTTTGGAGAGGCTTCTTTTCAGGTTTTGCAATCTTGTGCAGTTCCATTAAGAATGGAAGTATCTTTGGTTTCCTTTGGATGGCATTGGGTTTAAGCCAAGGAATACTGGGATTCAAGCTGGGATTCCTGTTGCAATGGGGCAACAATTGGTTGGTTAGTGTTAAGTGGAGATAGCGTTGGTACTATTACTAGAGGAATAGGCAACATGCATTCACATGCTCTCAACCGCTGATATTCAACTGGTGGGTCGGGACCCACTAGTGCATTGTGTCCTGCTCCAACGTGGGTTGCAACAGGAGAACTACCACCATGCAAACATATGATGAAAAATTAAGAAACTGGTCCCGAAATGCATATTCAGGTTAAAAGTGGGTCTAAAAAGGTTGAAGATACCTGCTCCAAGCCATGCTGACTTCTAGTCTAGTGTGATCTAGGGTTGGTTAGGGGTGGGTTTGCTTTACAGTCCATTAGCATGTGTTTAAAACTACAGGACTTCAGGATGTCTTGCCAGATAAGGCATAATTAAGCTGTGCTAAGTGATCCTGTGGATGCACTGTTGCTTAAGAATTTAAGAAGTCATTTGCTGGGATCATATTGAGCTCCAGCTAAGTCCAGCACATTTGCGAAAGTCCCAACAATCAGCAGGCGGCAGATGGTCCAGTTCTTACCTCCCTCCAGATTAAGAATAAGTGGACAGTTTTTACAGTGGAGGGAAGGAAGATGTGGAATCTCCCCACAACCTGTACCGAGACCAGTTCCTTTTTTTAACTTGGTCAGAAGCGACCTGGAGTTAGGGAGTGAGCAGTGAGTTTGCAGATCATACCTTGTTATTTTAGTGTTGTGAACGTCCAAATGAACCCTGAAAGGGTTGCTTTGCAAATGGGGTGAAAGAGCAACAAAACAGAAAGTTAAGATTCAGTGTGGGTGTAAAGTGATGTATGCTGGAGCAAATAAATCTTAACGTTCTACACATGCTGAGGGGATTAAGAACAGTTAATCAGGAAAGACATTTAGGGTACATGATGAATATATAGATCAATGAAAACATCAAGCCAGTATGAGGCAGCTGGGGATTGCTAGGGATTATTAGGAAAGGATTGAAAAATAAAAGCTACAGTAGTATAATGCCCTTATACAAATCTATGGTGTGGCCATGCATACAATGCAGTGTATGGTTATGGTCAGTGAATCTCAAAAAGAAGAAAGTGCAACCAAAAGCAACTGGAAGGTGGAGGACCTTCCTTATAGGACAAAATTAAAATGTGGCCTTTTTTTAAAGGAAGAAAGAAGTGACTAAATACTGTAATCGAAGAAGAAGAAAAACCTTGCCTGAGAGTAAGCCCTACTGAATTCAATAGGGGTTACTTCTAATGGAACATGATTAGGATTGTACTGTAAGGCACAGAATGATGGGCTGCTTAAATTGTACAGGTGTTTCTCCCTCCTTTGTAACACCAGAAGGGATCATAAAAAACAACAACAACATTGATTAGTGGTAGATTCAGAAGACAAGAGTTTCTTCATTGCATGCATAATGCAACTTACGGAATTGGCTGCCTTAGGATTCATTTATTTTATTCTATTCCATGTATGTCCCTTCTTTCCTCCATAGAGCTTACTGTGGCATACATGTTTCTCCCTCCCCCCTAATGCTACATATATAATGCAGGTCAGATTACCAGGTGCTGTGCCTACACTGCACATCCGAGATTTATCTATTTTTCTATAGGTTTCATTGTTGTTGTATACATTCATGGAAAATTTTTATGGGCTGTTCTTTTTACTGTCTATTTTTAAAGAAAGGTGCAATTTGCAGTTTTGAAAGGGGGGAAAGCATTGGCTACTGCTTATACATGTGCAAAACAGTGGCGAGGGCGCAGCATGCTGTTCAGAGGTCATTGCTGGACTATAAACGTGACAGCTATCTTGGGAGATTTTAAGTCCCCCTACCTTTTTCATTCACACATACCCCTTGCTTTTCTGGGCTCTAATATGCATTTAATAACTTTTTGTAACCCTTGTCGAATACTGTTTTGTGGTGTTCTCTCTCTCTCTGTGTCTTTATTTCTGCTTTTGATCTGTAAAGGGTGTCCCATTTTTTTCTTGCAGGTCATCTTGGTTGCTACTTAAAGCTAATAAACTTGCATATTCCCCCCTCCCCTTCCTTTTGGTGAAAACTTGATCCACAGTTAGGATGGTTCTCCCCTAGATTTACATTAACAGAAAAAAGGGAAATGCTAAATGCCATGAAATGTTCTCTGTTGAATAAGGTAGCCAAGTTCCTTTTCCATTTTTTTCTGGCTGGTCCTTTTTAGTAAACTATGCCTCCTTGAGTTAGCTATAGCCTTTCATTCCGCATTCATTGGCAAGAATGTGGATTGACATCATGCTTTGTTATGGGGGGAATTTGGATGAAACTTAAAACATCTGAGTATTCTTCCTCCCTCAAAGATAAGAGGACTGATTCTAATAAGTAAAAATCAAATGCATTCCAATAGTTCTACTTTTCTTTGGAAGGAGATCACTGCAAAGTCCTCATATGGCCTTGTATCAGTTGAAGAGCACTGTTCACATCTCAGTGTCAATTACTGCCATTATCTGTCTTTATTGCACCACCTTCAGGCTTGTGGGGTATACTTTTGCTTTTCACTGAGGACCAGCAGCTGAAGTCAGGTGCCACTGAACCCAGGAATTTTGCTTTGAAGTGCAAAACCAAGTGGAGCTCCCAGTCCTTCCATACAGAAATGCACTCCTGGCTACCCCCAAGCTTTCTAACATTTCTGCAGTACCATTTAAGGCCGGGAGTAGAGTTGTTGTGTTGCTGCTATTCTTAACCAGTTGGGAGTCAGAAATCCTTGAGATCTCCCAGCAGATGCTGATCCACCTTCTGCCTACCCCAGCCATGAAAGTATGCAATGCAAGGCAAAAAGTGATGCGGCATTCGAAGGATGACAGTGTATTTCCTGCCACTGGGTTTTGATAAACCTGTCCTGCAGCTTCTCAGGCATAACTGGGGACAGGCTGACACTGATTGTTTTACAGCTGAGGTTGTTTTATCTCCAGGGCCAATATGGTTTTTGTAATGCCTGTGCAACCAGTAATGCATCTCTGCTTTTTTGCAAGTGAGGAATATAATTCTCTATATATTCCCCCCTTAAAAAAACACAAGCCCAACCCTATCTGTTGCACAGATGGAAGAAAGAGATTGAGGAGTGGCTGACTGGCTGATGAAACTACCTCTTAGCTGCAAAGCTGGGTTACACCATGAAGAACCCAGCTGTAACATCAGTCTTCACCTTTCACAATGCTTGGATACTCCTGCACTGACTGAAGATGGGTGCAGTAACATATGGGGTTCCAACCACTTGGTCTTTCCTGTCCGTATCCTTGTGTACCTATTAATACTTCCAGGGTCATGCCTGGAGACTGATGCATGACTGTTTTGCAGAGCATTTCCTAAGTGTATGTCTCGTCATTGCGTGTTTTCCTACAGGACCCTCAGTGTGGGGCGTTGCTTCTCCCAGTGTTTTTGAGGGGTCTCTTACCAGTTTCAGTTTTCCTGCTTCAGGTTACCTAAAGTGTGAGAGAAGGCACACATTCATAACTGAGAATGGCAGGAATTGAAAATAATTGTAAGAGGCCCCCCCCTTTCTACCACCAAAAGGGAGTTGGTATCTGCTTTGCAAAGCTGTGAAGATAATCTCCCTATTTTTTGGGGGGGGGGAATAATTTGATAGTTCACTTGGTGCTCATTTTCCAAAATAAGTTATAAGAGCTGGTCTGCCATACTGGTTTGCTAAAAATGGCTCAAAGCTCACCCCTGCTGCCACCTCTGTAGGTGACTACCTTCAGTTATTCACTCTTGGCTGGCTCTTAATCTGTGATGAGTGGATAAGAATGCTGATCTACTTTACAGAGTTGCTCACACTCATTGTGAAGAACAGAGAGTGGTTTTCATCCTTGCTGCAACACTGGGCTAGGAGGAGAAACCTCCCACCCCAGAGCTGTCATGGGGATGAAAAACATTGACTTAACTTTGTTAGATCTGCTCTTTTGCCTGTTTCCTAAAGTGCTAAGACCTAACAATATTGCTGTGCCAGAAGAGGATAAGCCCCCTTTGCTAGGTAAATGGAGGTCCAAAGGGAGAGGCTAGGCCCCTAGTTTTTGCAAAGGGCTGGTGAGCCACTGGAAGTAGCTTCATGGGCTGGATACAGGTGTGTGGGCTTTGCACTCATGTTATGGGAATTAGTGACATAATGTCTGTAAGATGCTTTAAATTACTGAAGCACTAGAATTGTATACTAAGTGTTCCTCCTAAGCCTTGGTAGGCTTAAACATTCCATTGTAGTACTGTATTATTGGGGCTGGTTTTGGTCAATGGCTAATGTTGCTGTTTTGGTACAGGGTTTACATGTAAAGCTTGAGAGGGAAGTGATTTTATGTACCCTAATCCAGAGAAGAAGATGCACACATGGATCTCCAAATTAGGGAATGTGGCCGTAAGGCAAATCCAGATGTCCACTCTGCTGCTTTTAGTAGGATCCCCACCCACATAGCTGGATCGGGGGGGGGGAGACTATATAGAGCAGTGGTGGAATCCTGTGCCCCTCCAGGTGTTGTTGGACTCCCAATCCACATCAGCCCAGCCAGCATGGCCAATGGACAGGGATGGTGAGAACTAAAGTCTAATAATATATGGAGATTCAAGATTCCCCACGTCCTGAGTTAATTGGTGACCTAGGATGCATAGGCCCAGTTTTACTTCTTACCCTAGAACTTTGAAACCATTCCTACTGAAGGCTGTAGGATTTCTCACAAGTAAGTGGTTTCAGGTTTTCAGCCTCTCATTTAAACACTGCCAGATACTCATTTATGCGGTTTGATTTAAACAAACTGTCACTCCATTATCCTCCATTGCTGTGTCAGCTGGTTTATGTTTTTGCTGAAGTTTCATTAATATTGGTTTATTTTATTTTCATTTTATCTTCAAGTTTTTAATGTGTTTTTCTTTGTTTTGCAATGTATGCCCTCCTTGCTGAAGTCTAATAAATAAATCTGAGGGTTTTTAAAGAGACCATCCTATTTCATTAGTGTCCTTTGATTTATTTCTTTTTACGGGAGCTCCTTCCTTGCTGATGCCATGGTCATAATCTTAACCAAAGAGGAAGAAAAAGGAGAACAAAACAGTTTGCAATACGTCTTCCTATCAGCATTCACTAACCTGGTGCCCTCCAGAGGTTTTGGGACTGCTCCAATAGGCAGAGCCTCAGTGCTAGTGCATGCCATGAGGCATGGTAAAAATATTGGCAATGCAATAAAAACATACACTGAACAATTGCACATATAAGATCAGCACAAACATTTGCATATATAAAAGCAAACATATGGAAATAACACATCAAATCACAATACAAATAAGATAGTACCTGGGATTTTAAAAAATCACTTAGAAGAATGTCTTCAACAGGTGTTGAAAGGACAACACATGTCTGTCTGATGTATAAAGGGAGGGAGTTTCAAAGGGTTGTTGCCACCATAGAGCCTGATTCCTGTATGGAACACTCCTCTTGAGAAGATGGTACCTGCAGGATGCTCTTCTTAGAATCATAGAGTTGGAGGGGACCACGAAAATCATCTAGTCCGACTCCCTGCAGTGCAGGAATCTTTTTGCCCAACTTGGGGCTTGAACCCACGACTGAGATTACCAATCTTGTGCTCTACTGACTGAGCTAGCCCTCTCCTGCATAACACAGCAGTCAGTTGGGTTATGTAGAGAATAGGCCCACCTTTCAGATATTCTTTTCCTGAGCTGTACAGGGCTTTGCACACCTCAACTAGCACCTTGAACTTAACCCAGTAGCTGAATGTCAGTCAGTGCAGTAGTAGCATAGGATGGTGGTTTGCCCACCATCAATGAACAGTTGAACTGCCATATCTTACAGTAGTTTCATCTTCTGGCTCAGCCCCTCATAGACCACATTGCGGTTATCCCACCTGGTGGCTACCAGAGCATGGACAACAGTGGTCATGTTATCTCAGTCCAGAAATGGTTGTAGCTATTTTACTAAACAAAGCTGGTAAAAAGCACTCCTAGCCACTGAAGCCACCTGGACCTCTAGGGATCTAGACTATGAATCTTCTCGTTTAGGGAGAGTATGATCAGCACCTCTGCATTCCCAGGATTCAGTGTTAGTTTATTGGTCTTCCAGCTCACTATAGATTTCAGGCACCGGTTCAGGGCTACAACTGCAGTGCTACAGAGAAACAGAACTGGGTTTAGTGAGCTAATGTATATAAAAACTGCTTGGAATGCATGAAAGTAATAACTGGCTTATAAAATGTATATAGGCTCTTGGTCTTGAACAAGTCACCAGGTTTTTGCACTCAGACCTCACTGAACCATGGAAGGCCAGCAACAACCCTATGCATTACTTGAGTAGTCTCCCTCCCCATTTGAAATGAATGGTGTTACTGGGATGTCACAGGTGCACACAGCAAATGTGATGCTGCCAACCAGGCTAGAAATTTTATTTCTAAAAAAAATTGGGTAAATAGTTGACATGTGTATGTACCTTTGTAATGCTGTGTGCAGCGTTTTCCATTTTGAGTAGCATCAGACCCTAGAAGTGTGTGTGTGTGTGTGCTTTGCAGGGAGGGAGGAGCTGACCGTTATTGATTTGAACATGAAAGCTAGAACTAAGCCAAGTGTGTCTTTGGCCATATGCACCAAAAAAAATCAAACTGGGGGAGGGGGCTATGACATCCACACTAAGCTCCCACTGCAACAGTATACAGAATACACTCCTGTATTATAAGAACATAAGAAGAGCCTGCAGGATAAGGCCAGTGGTCCATACAGTCCAGCAGGCTGTTCTCGCAGTGGCTGAACAGTTGTCTGTGGAAAACTCTCAAGCAGGACAGAAGCACTCTCCGCTCCTGTGGTTCCCCACAACTGGTATGTGGAAGCATTGCAGGCAGAGCATAGCCATCAATAGCTCTCCATGAATTTTATCTAATTCTCTCTTAAAGCCATTTAGGTTGGTGGCCATCACTGCCTCCTGTGGGAGTGGGTGCCATAATTTAACTGTGATGCATAAAGGACTTCCTTCCCTCTGTGCTGAATCTTCCAAAGTTCAGCCTCTTTGCACACCCACAGGTTCTAAGGTTGCAAGAGAGGAAAGAAGACTTTTCTCTGTCCACTTTCTCCATGCCATGCATAATTTTATAAACCTATATCATGTCACCTCTTACTCGCCTAAAGTCCCCAATACTGCAGCCTTTCTTCATAGGTGAGTCACTCCACCCGCCTTGATCATATTGATTTCCCTTTTCTGAACCTTGCAATCGCACTGCTGAGTTTAAGCAACTCTCTCTTTACAGGGTTTAGGATATGAGCCTCTGTTTTTGGCCGCAAGTGGATTTATTGAGGCAGTTGATGCTGCTGAGAGGACACCAGATGTGTGTGCAGTGGCTGATTCCAGGTAAAAAACACAGATTAGCAGATGCTCTTGGCTTCCCAGTTGTTTTATTCTTACTGAACATCATCTGGGAGTGGGTGTTGTAATCAACTAAAAGAAAAAAGCTTAATTCCATTCCAACCCCTTAAAAAAAAAAGCCTTCTAAGCTTAGCTTGGCTATTCCTGCTATTTCTGATGTTCAGGCATGGCTGCTGGTACTTACAGAGTCAAAGCTGCATCAGCCACACACAGAAGAAATACCAGGCTTGGAGGGGTTTTGCAGAAGTACAAAACATAATGAGAAGAAAAAAACATATGGAGGGGGAACCCCCAAAGTAGCCCAGTGAGCAGGGGAGGCTGGTCCATTAGGACGAATGGGGCATCCATCCATTCATTCATTTCCTAACAATTGTACACTGCTTGTAAAAACAAGCAAACCTGAAAACTGTTTACAAAAAAGATAAAACAATCAGTAAGAATAATTAACAACAACGATTTAAGACTTCCAAAATGTTATTTTTTTAAAAAAAACAACCCTAAAATAGATTAAAGTTCACACCAACTTTCTAATCATCTGGGTAGCCTTATCTAAACAAAAATGCTTTTATCAGGCACCAAAAGGTGTACAGTGAAGCTGTACACCAAAAGGTGTACAGTGAAGTGTAGGTGCTGCCACATGAAAAGATTGAGTTCTTACAAATGTAGAAAGAGTATTATGTGGCACCTGTAACAGTGCTGGTTCCACTGATCAAAACAGCAGAGTGGGCATGTTATGGGGGTAAGGCAGTCTCTTAGGTAAAATGCTCCTAGTGCAGAATGCACAAAAAATACATTTCCTAACACCTCAAATTTGGCCATGTAGCAAACTGGCAAGCGGTGCAGATCTCTGAGCACGTGTTACATGTTGACAAGGCCTCACTTCAGTCAGCAACCGTGCTGCAGCATTCTGTACTAACTGCAAATTCCAGATCAAGCTCAAGGGAAGCTCCTCATATAGCATATTGCAGTAATTCAATCTTGAAGCAACCATGTCATAAAGTGGGCATTGACCTATCAACTTTAGCCTGGCCTCAGCTAGCTCCCACCAGCCTGCCTTTTGCCTTACAACCAGTCAGGGTGCAGCTTCAGAATGGTGGGCGTGGAGACACTTCTTCAGGTATACTGGGCTGAGGCCATTTAGGGCTTTAAAGGTCAGCACCAACACTGAATAGTGCTCAGAAATGTGCTGGGAGACAATGTAGGTCTTTCAGGATCGGTGTTATATGGTCTTGGCGTAAACACATCAGTGCAGGAATAACCTTTTTTTTATATAACAGTTCTAAAAAGCTTTGCTGTTTATGTACTTTCACAGTGATTCAGTCTTAATTGGGATGCAGTCTTAAACACCCAGTTATTGAAGAAGAGCAAGTCACTCTGTACTTTGGAGGAACTTATCTCTGAATAAATATGCTGAGTTTCTTCAGAGTATGGATCTGACATTAAAGAATGTTTGCACTGCATAGTACAAAATCAACCTAATGACTGATTGTCCATCTGTGGAATTTTTTATATTCTGAGCCAGAGAAGAACTTCTCAGAGGAATTTGTAATACATCTGAGCCTTACAAGATCAGCAAAAACATATTTGGAACCAAGGTGATTCTGAACTTTAGTGGCATGGGTTGTTATACACAAATAGCAGCCCAACATGAAGGGGAAGGGTTGTTTCTCAGTGAAAATGCATTTGCTTTTTTTTTTTTTTTTTACTTTTTTATGGAGATTTTCACAAAAAAACAGAAAACATATAACAGAAGAAAAAAAGGCATATAAGAATAGACAATGAACACTTATCTATCAGTGTTTAGTGTCATTCACTTATTTACACTGCGTTAACACGCATCGTGACCTCCCTCCCCTCCTGCTGCGGTTTTCTTACATTTTTTCTTCTCCTGCAGTTTCTATGTCAAAAATTTACGCATAACAAGGATTATGTTAAGCCTGCTGTAGTTTTTAATTTACCACAATTACTCTCAATATAGGTCACAAATTTACTCCATTCTTCATTAAACTTTGTTTCTTTTTGGTGTCTGATTTTGTTTGTCATTCTTGCCAATTCTGCGCATTCGAATAATTTTGTTTGCCAATCCGTAATCGTGGGAATTTCCACTGATTTCCATTTTTGAGCTATTAATATCCTAGCTGCCGTTGTCGCATACTGAAATAAGTTTTGGTCTTTTCTTTTGATTTCATCCCCAATTATTCCTAAGAGGAGTGCCTCTGGTTTTTTTGAAAAGGTGTACCTAATTTTTTTTTAAAATTCATTATAAATGAGCGCCCAATTTTTTTTGATTTTGTCACACGCCCACCACATGTGGTAAAAATCCCCCTCCTTCTGCTTACATCTCCAACATTTCCGCTTTTATACATTTCCGCTTTTATACATTTTATCCAATTTTACCGGTGTGATATACCAACGATACATCATTTTCTCTAGGTTTTCCCTTAATGTGACACACCCTGTGAATTTCATTCCTCTGTTCCATAACCTCTCCCATTTTTCGTACTCTATATTATATCCTAAGTCCATGGCCCATTTTGACATTACCTCCTTTACTTCTTCGTCTTTTGTGTCCCTTTCTAACAACAAATTATACATCTTAGCTAACAGTTTGGTTTTCCCTTCTAATACCTCTGTCTGGTATCTTGATTTTTTCTCGTTCATCCCTGATTTTTTATCCTCATTCCAAAGTGCATTTATCTGATGGTATTGCAACCAGCCTGTTAGTCTGTCTTTCAGTTCATCATATGGTTTAATCTTCCAACCTTTTTCTGTTTTAACCAGTATGTCTTCATATGTTAGCCTTTTTGCTTCCATATTTACCTTTTTTATTGTTAGAATGTCTGTCGGGGATAGCCACCAAGGAGTGTTCTTTTCTAAAAGTTTCTTATTTTTTCCCCAAATTTCAAGCAATGCTCCTCTGAAAATATGATTGGAGAATCCTTTATGGACCTTTCCTTTATTGAGCCACAAGTAAGCATGCCAACCATATCTATTGTTAGACTTAGAAGGCTTTAACAGATCTAAATTCTCTAGGGTAATCCATTCTTTAAGCCAACATAGGCTGGAGGCCTCATAGTATAATCTTAGGTTTGGCACAGCAAAGCCCCCTCTTTCCCTCCTGTCTGTTAATATTTGAAATTTAATTCTTGGCCTTTTTGCCTGCCATATAAATTTTGAAAGACTTTTTTGCCATTCCTTAAAAATCACGGATCCCCTAATCACCGGAATGGTTTGAAATAAGAACAGCATTTTTGGAAGGATATTCATTTTGATTGCCGCCATCCCTCCAGACCATGAAAGTTTTAATCTATTCCATATTTCCAGATCTTTTTTAATCTCTTTCCACATAGGTGTATAATTATCGCTAATTAGATTGATATTTTTTGAAGTTAACCATATACCTAAGTATTTGACTTTTTTTGAGACCTTAATTCCACATTCCTGTTCTATGTTCTCTTTTGTATTCCTATCTATATTTTTCACCAACATTTTAGTCTTTGTTTTATTTAGTTTGAAACCTGATACCTTACCGAATTCATCTAATTGTTCCAACACTTTACCGACGCTTATTTGTGGTTCTTCTAATGATAACACTAGGTCATCTGCATAAGCTTTTAACTTATATTCCTTTGTTCCGACTCTAATGCCCTGTATCTCTGGCGTGTATCTCACCTTATTCGCTATGACCTCTAGAACCATTATGAATAGTAAAGGGGAGAGAGGGCAACCTTGTCTTGTTCTTTTCATAATGCTAAATGTGTCTGTCAGATTGTTGTTAACAATTAATTTAGCTGTTTGGTTAGAGTAGATCGCCTTTATACCTTCTATGAAGTTGCCCTCTATCCCCATTTCCTCCATAGACTTTAACAAAAACTGCCATGAAACGTTATCGAACGCTTTTTCAGGGTCTATAAACAGTAAGGCTGCTGGTACTTCATTTTTAACTTCTAGGTATTCTATGATATTTATAATATGTCTGACATTGTCCTTTAACTGTCTATTTGGGAGGAATCCGGCTTGGTCTTTATGTATGATATCTTTTAAGCAATTTTTGAGTCTGTCTGCCATTATTCCCGCAAAAATTTTATAATCATTGTTCAGCAATGAGATAGGTCTGTAATTTTTTATATTTAAGCTGTCCGTATCAGGCTTGGGAATCAAGATTATATGTGCATCTTTCCACATGTCTGGTAAGTTCCCTCCTTGCAAAATTCTATTCATCACATCACATAGCACCGGGATTAGTTTATCCCCCAGTGTTTTGTAATATTTGGCCGATAACCCATCTGGGCCTGGGGCTTCGCCCAGCTTCATCTTATTTATCACCTCTTTTACTTCTTCTTTCGTAATTGGTTTGTTCAGCTGTATTTTTTCAGAAAATGCATTTGCTTTTTATGTAGATAGTCCTCATTTCAGTTCCTGGCATTTCCAGGTACTGCTGGGAAGGGCTCCTGCCTGAAACCCTGAAGAGCTGCTGCCAGTAAGTGCAGACAGTTCTGGGCTAGTTGGACCAAGGGACTGACTTAGTATAAGGAATCTCTGTATGTTCATAAAAGCCATCACTTTGAGGGTTTGTTATTATTGTTACAATATTATTGTTAATATTGTTATTATTTCTAATTCATGTGGGGAGAGTAGTCATTTTAATTTAATATTTTAGGGTCCTTGTTCCACTCTCTCAGTTTCAGGGTTTCCCCAACAGTCATTTGCATAAAATGACTTTCAGCTTTATTTGGTATGCAGATCTTCAAGAAAGCACAGAGAAATGAGGATCTGGGTGTTTTTTTCTGTCAGGTACCCAATTTATGAGCATAAAGAGGAAAAGTGTGGTGTCAGTATGATAAGCAGTCCTTAAAATCACTATGGCTAAGGAAGTGTAACCCATTTTGACCCGATATCCCCTCAATTGGATCTGTGTAAAGCCATTACCAAAGGCAGCACCTGTCACCAGGTATTGAGAGAAAAGCTGAGATCCTCTCCTGTGGGGACCTGGGGGTCAGGTGGCAGTGGAAGAGGTTGTTTGTGTGCCTTTAGGGAGCCATGACAGTGATATGCTATCCATCTTGCTGCATGATCTAATTAGGCCTAATTCAATTTAAGGAAGTGACATGAGGGCAGGGGCAAAACTAGAAAAAAAAGGCAGGAGGGAGGTATAAACAGACAAAGAGTGATTGGCGGGCAATTATGGCTTGGACAGAATGAAGGCTGAGATTAGGAGGGTAAGTGGCTGTAAAAATTAAGTGCAAAATTGAATTGGGTAGTGGCCCAACAGGGACAGCTTCTCTGCCCTCCCTTAAATTACAAGTGGGAGGTGGGATATTATAAGGTGAAATGTCTCACACATACATGAAATGGTAGAAACCATTTCTTCTCACAAGTGAAACAGAGCAAACTTTCTATGAGGCCTTGATTAAAAAATGGTAGATTACCATGCACAACATCAAATTTCTTCAGAGCATGGGTTTTGATCTGTTTGGTTTGTTTGTTTATTCATGGGGAGTGTCTAGCACTTCCCGGAAATTTGTAGAACCCTAAAAGTATTGTGTTTTTTAAATGGATAGTTAACTTGTAGGAGTTTGGACCTGTAACACCAAAAATCAGGTGAAGTTATGTCAAGGTCACATTTAGGTCTCCCAGCTTGATTCAAAATGGCAGCCGACATCCAACCTCCACCCCCACCTTGGGAACTACCATGCTGAGTTTGGCAATGATATATCGAGATGTGTCTGACTCTACAGAGGACAAACGGACAAACTACCTTTGAAAATATACAGTAGATTTCCAATTCTGAATTGCTTCCTTGCCTGTCTTTTTACGTGCATCCAACCCATGGGTAGGCCCTAGTTGTCTACTTGTTCATGCAGTGCATAGTTGAACTATAGATCTCACTCCCACAGGAAGCAGTGATGGCCATAATCTTGGGTGGCTTTAAAAAAGAGGATTAGACAAATTCATGAAGGATAAGGCTATCAATGGCTACTAGCCATGATGGCTATGCTCTAGCTTCACTGCTATGTTCTGTATTCGGAAGCATTCAGAACCACAGAAGAGGGGAGTAGTCTTGCACTCAGGTCCTGCTTATGAATCTCCTGTTTGCAGCATTTGGTTGGCCACACTGAGAACAGGAAGCTGGACTAGATGGGCCATTGGCCTGAACCAGCAGGACTCTTCTTATATCAGGTTCCTCTTCTTATATTAGGTTCCTTAATGCTGGGTACAACATTCAGGTAAGTAGCTGTGTTGGTCTGACACAGTCAAAATAAATAAAAAATTGTCCAGTAGCACCTTAGAGACCAACTAAGTTTGTTCTGAGTATAAGCTTTCGTGTGCATTCACACTTCTTCAGATACACTGAAACAGAAGTCACAGATCCTTATATATAGTGGGAGGGTGGGGTGGGGTTCTCCTGCTTGCTTTCTTCTGGCACCGTTGACTCTTAGTCTCCTTTTCTTCTGCCCTGCCAGTCAAAATAAACACCAGGCAGCACCACCCTCCACATACCCCTACCTCTCTCCTCTTCTATCCAGGCAAGGAAGAGGCGTTGTCACGGTTCAAGGACACATTCCAAGCAGCCAAAGGGTTCAAGGAGGGTGCAGAGCAAAGCTGATGAAGGGAGTGGGCTGGGAAGAGTGGTCTGGAGGGCTGGGCAAGAGGTCCCCCCCAATGAAATGGTAGATATACACACATGTTTTACTCTACTTAAAAAATAAATAAATTGAGAGCTTCTGCTACTGACAGTGAAATCCTATGCATGTCTCCGCAGAAGTAAGTCCTATTGACTTCAGCAAGTCTTATTCCCAAGGATGCATAGGATTGCCAACTGAATTTATTATTTGGGCAGTCATTTATACAATTTATTTTGCAGTAGTATGTATTGACTTAAGAGTCTGTGGCCACTGCGGTGAAACCAGACACACTGCCCTAAATCCACCTCTGCTTGCAGCTGCCCACCTCCCCCAAGAAGGGGGTATTTGTAACTATTCAATAGCCAATCCAGCTTAAGGGGTCCAGGGTTGGTTTGTTTAGGAAAAGCTGCCCCACTGCATATTTCAAGGCAGTAGGCACCCACGCCTCACACAAATCAATCATTAGCCACTCTCTGGACCCAACCAACCCCCACACTTTACTGGACAGCTATAAGAGAGAGCAATCCAGGCTGCTTTGAACCACCTGGTTTCATAACTTTAATATAATTGTCTGTCTCACAATGAAACTGTGATCATTGCCCAAAAGAGCAAATCAACTTACAAAAATGACCTTTCATTCTCTGCCAGAGATTGATGCAATGGGAAATTATAGCAGCCACGTAGATGCTGCTGTTATCTAATTAACTTGTGATGGATGCTCATTGTGGGAGTTATTTAAACTTGCTTCATGGAGGGACAGGTTCTGAGGTTCACAGCAGATGAAAAGCAAGAATTCTGGAGAACCATTTCAGTGATGCAGAGAAGAAAAGGGTATGGTGGATCACTGATAACATCAGGTTGCAGTGACCCAGGCTTTAGTTGTTTTCACATTACTTACGGTATTAATTCACCAGAGCTTTAGGGTGGGTTATAAGAGTTAAAAACGACAACAAAAGCCTTTCCAAAAAAAGGTCAGCTGATGCAGTAAAAAGGTGTGGGGAACCTTTTCTCCTGTTTGGGGTGGGAGGTTGCATTTCTTCAGAGGCAATCTGCAAGGGGTTATGAAATGTATCACAAAGAGGAGATCAAAGAAAGGATGCATAGACAAGAAAAATTTAATGCAAACTGTGCAGTGGGGAGTTTCTTGTAGCACAGAACAGAAATGAAAAGCACAGTGCTGGTGAACAGACTTGGGCAGTTCCCGGTATGGCCAGACAAGAGGGTCTACATAGTGCAGGTTTCATGCAAATGATGGGCAGGGTTAAAGCCAACAACAGGCAGGAAAACTGCCCCCCACTCTCTCTGCCCCCTCCTTCTCTCTTGCTCTTTCTTTTTTTATATTTATTGATCTATTAATAACAAAAAAGAAACAGAGCAGAACATAAATATTTTTATGCTGGTTTTAATGCATGTACGAGTTTGGTTTTCTGCTTTAAAATGCTTTAAGTAACTTTAAGTTGCCATGGCAAAAAAAATTGTGACTAATAAATTTAATTAACAATAATAGAATTAGATATGTTAGGTAAGAAACAATTTCTACAAAAGAAAACAAAAATATGAATGCCAAATTTCCTTGTATGGTATAGGCAGGGAATTTTGCACCTTTGAGTTTGAAGCATAATAAATAAAGTCCCCATGCAGAAGTGTTATGCATGTGAAACAGACTAACTAGTTAACGTTTATCAGAAAGAAGTGGACCAAAATAAACTAAGAAGAAACAAGGTAGGTGGCATTCATGGAATCATGGAATTGTAGAGTTCGAAGGGACCGATTCTCATGCTTTGAGAAACTCCCTGATTTGAGAATGCTTTGAGAAACTCATGCTTTTAAACTCCCTGATTTATTTTGAAAACCCCAAAGGATGCTGAAGCAAAATGTCACAGAATAGCAAGCAAACATCTGAGTCCATCAGAAATCTTCATCACACTGGATGTTAAGCAAAGTGTAAGAGGAGGTGAGAGGGAAAAAGCCTGGCATGGTGTTGTAGCCATAATTCCAAGCACTGGTGAAAAATTCACTTTTGCTGCATAGTCTTTGAAGCCAGTGGTGGTTGGTTCCCATTGGGACTGGATGGGTGGAGGGCAGGGAGACCAATGGTAGGTGGAGCAACAGACAGAACCATCCTCCTGGATTGGTTGTAAGAAAGAAGACAGACAGGTGGGAGCTGGTTAGGGCCATCTGAGGTTGGTGGTGCAGGGCCCCATTTGCCCAAATGGGCCAACGTCCACTGGGCACAGCTATAGGGGTGTGGCTGTAAGGGTTGCCAGGAAGAGCTCCTGCAGTTCAGGATTTGCCACTGCACTACTGCTGGTGCATTGCTCTGTTCACAAACACAGCAGGATTGTAGATCAGGCCCACCACCTACTCACATCCCCTGGGATCCTAAGACCTCTAAATATCACCCAAATTCCTTGTGGTATTATTGTCCCACCTCTCCTTTGCTCAGCTTGCCCACTTAGGCTAGTAAGTCCAGTGACACGTAAAAACATCACCTTTTGCTGGGATTTCTGCATTGCAAGGAGTTGGACCTGATTCCCCATTGGATCCCTTCCAACTCTACAATTCTTTGATTCTAAATGACAACAGTCCCCCAATAGATTAGTGTAAGCTGCTCCATTCCCCACCTCCCACAAAGGTCCAAGATATAGATATTCAGTTACAGAGGCACAGAGACGGGGGGAGAGGGGATGACAACCAAATCACATGTTGTGTTAGTCACATTTAAAAAGACACGCTTAACCTGGCCGCTTTTATTTTGGAGACAAAGCAACCCAGGGCCCCGATCTGGAATGTGTTCCTAGTTGGAATCAGCCCACATCAATTTTCTGCTAAAAATTACCCCTTAGTTGTTTGCTATTGCCACAGAACATGGGGTGGGGGGTGGGGGAGCTGTCCAACAGGAAGTTATTTTCAGTAAAAACGTGGCATGGTTGTACCAATTGGGAGGAAGTACCAGAATGAGGCCTTGCAGCTGTTTCTTCTCAAAAATGAAAGTGGCCAATTGAGCATGGTTATTTTAACATGTGTTTAACATCACATGTAGTTTGGTCCACAGAGGCAATAACAGAACAGAACGCACACCCTGCAACATATGCATGTTTGTAGCAGCCATAATTATGTCAGCTCTCTTGATTTCAAGTTCTCTAGCATACACTCCAGCAGGAATACAAGATATAGTCCTTGCAATTTCTCTAAGGAGCACTTTTAGTGAATTCAGTAGGATTTCTGAGTAAGTATACATTGCAAAGTCATTTGAGGAAAGTCTCCTTATACGTGATCGGCAGAATTAATGCACTGAAGTTTTTTAACCTGTCTGTGGTGATACCTGCAGCACTAGCCATAATGGTGATAACTCTTCCAGGAGATGCCCTTCATAAACCTTTACATCAAACCACAGAGATGCAAAATTGAAATTGCCATAGCAACACTATCTGCCAGCATCTGATACTCCTTTCTGTTGAAAGCTGTTTGTTCCTTGCTGCCTCTAGAGGATGACACTAAGAAAACCCAAAACCCTCAATGGCTTTCATGAGGAATTAAAATGCACAGCATTCTCTGGGTTTATTTTTAATCTCTTTATTTTTAGTGCACATCTAGGGCAACAGTCTCTTTTGTGCTTCAGATTTAAATAATAATAATGGAGGCACGTGCACGCACGCACACGTGCACATTTGCAGGGTGGGCATAGGATGTGCAAACTATTCTGGATGACATTTTTGGTATGAGAATGGAAATGTTTGGGGGCAAGCTTAAATTCTTTGGTGGTAATGAAGATCCTATCTAGACATGGTCAGAGGCACCCCTGAGGCTATTGGAGAACATCCACCGAAGGGTAAGAATGTGAATGAAAATGTGACCTAAAGTTGGATGGGTCTTTGCACACTATGCAGAATTCATTCATCTCCTAAACCTTGGAGAATGTATCCCCAATTACCCAAGACTTACATTCCAACTTGGTTGACTTTTTTGACAGGAAATGTGCTGGTTGTGGCTAATACCAAAATTCATTTTCTCTCTCTCTTTCCCAGGCCTATACATTTAGCAGTCAATGCCCAATGCAAGATGTGTTGGTTGTTAGGCATTCAAATAGCCTTGCGAGTGGGACAAGTAGAATGATGACTGACATCTTTAGGAGGGTAAGGGGGCAATTGCTCCCCTTTCCCATAATCCACAGATTCCCAGATGTCATTTAGAGGCTGCAGCGGGAGCAAAGGTGACATTCAGCTGAGTTTTACTCAGAGTAGACCCATTGAAATAAATGGACATGACTGTCCATTAATTTCAATAGGCATACTCTGAATTGAATCCTACCGTGAATTTGTAGCCCTTGTAGAACCCAAGAAAAGAGGCAAAATATACATGTACTGTACTATTCTGCTCATTTTTAAAAACATGAGAAATATATTATTATTATTCTGAGTGCAGCTGCAACAAGGTAGTAGTGTACCTACTCCCCAAACTAGTTTGCAACAGAGGCAATGATGTTTCCAACTCTGATCTTATTTCATACAAGAAAGTGTAGACCTTGTAAGCATTAAAAAAAATTATCCTAGCAATGCCAGCACAGAGAAAGTCCATTGATATTTTACTAATATTGTAGGGAGTGGGGTGGGGGCTGAAAGAATGGGGATTACACCAGCCCAGCAAAACAGTCCAGTCTTGTTATAACCCACTTTACTGCAGACAGGGGAAAGTAGTGTATTATGACCCTGCAGCACACTCCAGTATTGTTATCCATTCTCCTGGCATATTGTTAGGGCTTTGTTTTTTAGGGAAATGTGAATGGTGACTTTATAAAGTTAGTTGTAGCTGCAGAGCCAATTAAGGGCTGAAAGCAGGTGAGCAAGTTGGGGAAAATGCACTGAAAAATTATGGGATGAATGAGTGATTAACAGGAAGACACGCACACACACCTTGCAAGCAAATCAGGATGGCTGCTCATTGTCGTATAACTACTCTGCAAACAATCCAATAAAATGCTCTGGATAAAGACAGTGAAATATACTCAGAGTCGCAAAGTGATTTCATGCTCTTTATTCAGCTCATAGTGGTGAGGAGGAATGAATGAAAGTCCCCTCAAAGTATCTGCTTTATATACATTATTTACACAGTGGGCTGCACATGATTGGCTAATTCTGGAATTCTACTGTAAGCCAATCAGGTTGTGGATTCACTTATATCTGGAGCATGATTGGGTGGTTTCTGCCAACCAATCATACTGCTGCATTGTTCTAGGACCAATCAGACTGCTGCATTCTGAATCCTATTGTTCTAGGACCAATCAGACTGCTGCAATTTGGATCCTATTGTTCTTTTTTTTTTTAATATAAATTTTATTTTATAACACCATACAAACAAAAAAGACAAACACAACACATTCACACCAAAAAAAAATAAATTCATGGCATACATGGAAACAGAGGTAAAAAAAACTAAAAAACACAGTAGGTGCGATATAACACTTGTGATGTAAAGAATTTCTTTTTGAGGAAAAGAAACTGCAGATAGAAAAATTTTATAACACATTCCGAAATCGAGATGAAGGGAAGTCAGTCAGTGTTGTGTGTTATGTAGTTAATGTAGTTAATTTGTTGTTGTCTTATGTCAGGAGTATATATTTTATATATATATATATTTTTCTTTATTTAGTTTTTTTTTTGATCCTATTGTTCTAGGACCAATCAGACTGCTGCAATTTGGATCCTATTGTTCTAGGACCAATCAGACTGCTGCAGTTTGGATCCTATTCAACTCAGTACATAACAGACAGGATACGGTCTGACATTCTGTGTACGCAAATCAGGATGATTGCTTAATAAGCAGGTTGTCTGAAGGAGCCTTAAAACTCAGGAATCATCCAATGAAGCAAAACAGTGGGAGATTCAGAACAGACAAAAGGAAGTATTCCACCCCCCTCCCCACAGCACATGGTTAATTTGTGGTATCTACTGTGAAATCAGGCATATGCTTTGTATTCAAAAGTTCCCAAGTTAAATCTCTGGCAATGCCAATACTTTATTTTTAAAAACTGAAATTAGTCCGTATTATGAACCCCAAAAGGAAATACGTTAAGGGGAAGCTTTCATTTCACAAAATTCCAACTTCTACTTGGTGTTACGGCGACCCCTAGTGGCAACGTTGCATTTCTGTCCCTGTCTCTGCTTCTTAGCTATTGTTAAATAACCAGCAAATAAAATCGAAAAACAAAAATATATTGGTCCATAATCGGGGAGCAGGCGGGACACTTTCGAATAAACAATTGAACAATAAATTTATTCGGATCAACCAAAATACCACAAAAGAGTGCACAATTTTTAGTTCTCTGGTACGCTTCAACAGGCTATATGTTACACAAAATAGGGCTGGATGGGGGGGGGAAGTATTTATTGATTTATTAAGGTATCTTTATACCACCCTTCACAGTCATAGAATCAGAGTATTGTAGATTTGTAGAGGGGACTTCAAGGGTCAACTAGTTCAACCCCCTGCAATGCAGGAATCTCACCTAATTTGTTTCTCCCCCCCCCCCTTTTTTGTTTTTTCCCTCTCAACTGATTTGTTGATAGTGTTTTATAGGCTGCAATCTTCTGTACTTGCATCTTGCGATGCTCAGGTACAGTGACAGCTTTCCCATCTATCAATGGTATCTGGGCAGTTTGCTCCACAGATCTCTGTCATACACATGTACGCACATAGCTGTCAACTTTTCCCTTTTCTTGCAAGGAATCCTATTCAGAATAAGGGAATTTCCCTTTAAAAACGGGAAACATTGACAGCTATGTGTACGCAAACCATTGCACACAGAAGGGAGGCCCACCTCACAACCAGGACCAGTGCCCAGGATCATGCTCTTGGCTGTTCCATTGTGGGGTGTGAACCTCCTTGCTCTAGCCAGGCTTCTGTGCTCTCTGGTGGTGTCTTCAGGATACTTGTTGTTGTTTTTATACATATATGCAACAAGAGCATAGGATAGAGTGGCTCACAGCATTAACACTGCAAAAGTTCTTGCTGCCCCATTAGGTTTCCCTGGAAGCCCCAAGCTCACTGTCTTTTGTCCAGCAGAGAGTAATCATGCCTCTGTGTCTCCACCTCCCAGCGTCAGCCAAAACTCTTTCTCATACACTTACACTCCTGGGCCTTTCGGTCCCCAAAAGGCATTCAGTTTGAGGCAGCAAATGTCCGCCCCCACCCTTTTGTCTCTATGGCAACAAAGCTCACTTTTTAAGATGTGGATGACAGGTACTTAACTGAGTGGTGAAGACACCTTGACAAAGAAACTGATCTAACAGGTTCCTGCTTACAAATTCTACTGCCACTGATACAGGATTGCAGCTTTGGAAGGGACGATAGGTATCATCAAGACACATCTGCCTAGACTCACAACAGGCAGTTAAACCCTTAGCTGTGTATGCTTAGGGTTGCCATATGTCCAGAATTTCCCACACATAGCCGGATTACTGCAGTCAGAGGGCGTGTCTGGGCAGAAATTGCTAAAAACGTCCAGGAAAATCCGGACGTATGGCAACCCTTGTGGGCAGTGTCGCTTTTGGCGATTTCCCTTTAAAATAGCTCAAAAACTTTGATTTTTGCGGTTTTGCCAAAAAAGCGGAAAAACGTTGGGCAACTTTGTCCTGATTTTCACTTCTTGAAATATAGCAACCCTATGTATGCTTGTGTATCCCAGTGTTTCACAATCAGGGGCCATATGGCCCCCTGGCCCCCATCCCCCGGATATTCCAAGGGGGACACAGGTGAAAATCGTGAGGCTAGGGGACCACAAAGGGAAGTGAGAAGTTAAATAATCCTGATTGGCTGGCTATCTGCTAGGCCAATCACGAGCGGATAAGGGGGCAGCCCACCAGAGCCTAATGCTCCTTTTTGCCATGTGTGTTTTCTTGGAGCAGTCCTGGTTTGTTTCTGGTGGGAGAGGGTGATCTCTGAGGCCTCTGTTTTGACCAGTAGAGCCCACAATCCAGAACCCCCAGGTCAAGTAAGTGCGGTGGTGGGGTGGCAATGGGTAGGGCTGGGCAAGCCGGAGCTGCTTGTTGCTGCCGCCAGTGCTGGGCCCAGTGGCAGCCTGGGCATGACTCTGCAAGGTGCAGGGTGCAATTCACCCCAGCGCCTAGTGGATCAGGGCATTTGGATATTGCCACGGGGCAGAGCCCGTTGGCAGCATTGATCCAGCTCTGCAAGGCTCAGGGTGAAATCCTCTCCAGGCCTAGCCAAGCAGGGTCGTCTGGTGCTGCTGACCTGCATCTAGTAAATAACTGTCTACTCAGAAGAAAGCCACACTGAGTTCAGTGGGCCTTACTCCCAGGTAAGGGTGTGTGGGGTTATAGTGTTTTATCTAGGCAGCCAGGGCTCCTCAGGATGACAAGATCTTTTTGCAGCTGGTCAGTGAGGACCACTTGCTTTTTAAAATTAACCCATACATACAGAGCTCGCTGTGCACCTTTTGGACTGTATCTGTAGGTTTACCCCTCTACGTCAAACAACTGGGGTCAAATAAGTGTTTACTTTTTATAATACACAGAAGATGAATCTCCCTTGGTTGGTTCTGGACTAAGAGGTTTTTAAGCAGAGGTTGGATGGCCATCTGTCATGGATGCTTTAGCTGAGTTTCCTACATTGCAGGGGGTTGGACTAGATGACCCTTGGGGTCCCTTCCAGCTCTATGATTCTATGTTCTTCTGCTTCAACAATATTTCAATATGTTCCTATCATTTTATGTAATTGAATTTTGTATAAATTGTATAAATTATAAATAAAACATGTTCCATTTACAAACAAAACATTTAAATAGCTACCTTTCTACCAGTAGGAGGGGGGCTATGGGTGTAGCCAGGATTTTTGTTGGGGGGCAAGCTTTTGTTAGAGGGGGTCAGAACCTCAGATTTGTATTGATTTTTACTTATTTTGGAGGGTAGCTGTCCCCCTGTCCCCCCTTGGCTATGCCGGGAGGCCACAGGAAGGAAACAAGGTTGGAAGAAGGTTGGGAAACACTGGTGTATCATACCTCTTCCTCTGCAGATCATATTTAGTGGGATTTTCTCCAAGAAAAGCTTATTTATTTGGCACACAGAGAATTGGCAAAAAGTGCCCCAGGAGATTAGATCATTCTAACAGCCCTTTGTCCCTGTTCTATGACACCTCTGAGCAGCAACACCAGCCGCTCCCTGTGGCCCCTCCTGGTACCAGAATATTTCAAACCCAGAGTTCTCATCCAGGCAATACATTGTGCCCTCATTGTGCCAGAGTTCAGCTGTGGTCAAGAAAGCAGAACCCAATGACGACACTGTGAACTTTCTCCTGGCCATTGTTGTCTGAGTGGATGAGTCAGAAAGCAACGAGCCTCCCCCCCCCCCCCCCACACACACTAGCTGAGCACAGCCAATTAGTTTGCATCCTGTAACAGAGATATTTTTAGGGGAGGGGGAATCATAGGGAAAGGTCAATTGTTCAGCCTCTTTGTGAAATTGTTGGGCCTGGTCCAAATGCCTCAGCTACACTCTTCGACTCTGTCTTCTGTTTGTGCTTTGGCACATAGGAGGATACTGGGGGCACTGTTATACAGTGGTTTTGCTCCTTCCTCCTGGGCCATGTTCAGAAAGTGGGGGGAAGATGAGTGTTCAGACCCCTGGGCTCTCACTTGTGGGGTGCCTCAGGGTTCTGTCCTCTCCCCCATGCTTTTTGACATCTATATGAAGCCGCTGGGAGAGATCATCAGGGGGTTTGGGCTGGGTGTCCATCAATTTGCAGGTGATACCCAGCTCTACCTCTCTTTCAAATCAGAACCGGTGAAGGCAGTGAAGGTCCTGTGTGAGTGCCTGGAGGCAGTTGGAGGATGGATGGCGGCTAATGGATTGAGGTTGAATCCTGACAAGACAGAAGTACTGTTTTTGGGAGACAGGGGGCGGGCTGGTGTGGAGGACTCCCTGGTCCTGAATGGGGTAACTGTGCCCCTGAAGGACCAGGTGCGCAGCCTGGGAGTCATTTTGGACTCATAGCTGTCCGTGGAGGCACAGGTCAATTCTGTATCCAGGGCAGCTGTCTACCAACTCCACCTGGAATGCAGGCTGAGACCCTACCTGCCCGCAGACTGTCTCGCCAGAGTGGTGCATGCTCTAGTTATCTCCCACTTGGACTACTGCAATGCGCTCTACGTGGGGCTACCTTTGAAGGTGACCCGGAAACTACAACTAATCCAGAATGCGGCAGCTAGACTGGTGACTGGGGGCATCCGTCGATACCACATAACACCGGTCTTGAAAGACCTACATTGGCTCCCAGTATGTTTCCGAGCACAATTCAAAGTGTTGGTGCTGACTTTTAAAGCCCTAAACGGCCTCGGTTCTGTATACCCGAAGGAGCGTCTCCACCCCCATCGTTCAGCCCGGACGCTGAGGTCCAGCGCTGAGGGCCTTCTGGCGGTTCTCTCATTGCGAGAAGCAAAGCTACAGGGAACCAGGCAGAGGGCCTTCTCGGTAGTGGCGCCCGCCCTGTGGAACGCCCTCCCACCAGATGTCAAAGAGAAAAACAACTACCTGACATTCAGAAGACATCTTAAGGGAAGTTTTTAATGTGTGACATTTTAGTGTATTTTTGGTCTCTGTGGAAGCCGCCCAGAGTGGCTGGGGAAACCCAGCCAGATGTGCGGGGTATAAATAATAAATTATTATATTATTATTATTATTATTACTGGATCGGACCATTTGTCCATCGAGCTCAGTACAAGCAGTGGTTCTCAGATGGAAGACATTCCCAGCACTGCTTAGAGATGCCCTTATGGATCAAATTTGGTACCTTCTGCATGCAGAGCATATGCTTCACTGATGAGCTTCAACTCCTCCCTGATCAAACCTCACCTTATACAGTAGTACCTCAGGTTACATACGCTTCTGGTTACATACGCTTCAGGTTACAGACTCCGCTAACCCAGAAATAGTGCTTCAGGTTAAGAACTTTGCTTCAGGATGAGAACAGAAATCTTGCTCTGGCGACGTGGCGGCAGCAGGAGGCCCCATTAGCTAAAGTGGTGCTTCAGGTTAAGAACAGTTTAAGGTTAAGTACGGACCTCCGGAATGAATTAAGTACTTAACCCAAAGTACCACTGTACTTCCTGCAGCCCATTGCCAGCCTCCACCTCAGCGCTCCACTTCTCCTCTAACACTGGCACACTTTCCAGGCTTTTCAGGAGTGGATTTCAAAGCAGCATTTTCCTTGTGAAATACAACCACCAGCTGTTCTTGAACAGCCATGTTTTGTAGAGATTCCACCATTCTTCGCCACACCAGAGATGAAAACAGGAACTCTTGGGTGCTTGTAACAACAGCCAACCTCTGCCCTTGCCCCATCACTGCTTCAGTTCTACCCCCACCACACAGTACCTGTTACCTGAATTTACCAAGGACTCTTCTAGTGTGGCCACAAAGACAGACGTGTATGACATGACTGTAGGGTGCAGTCAACAGGGTGTCGTCAACAGGGTGCCCTATCCTTCAGATGGTGTTAGACTCCTACTCCCATCAGCCCTGGTGAGCATGGCCAATGGTCAGGGATGATGGGAGATATAGTCCTGCAACATGTCACATTGCACCATAGTGGGCAAGACTGCCAAGGTAACAGGTGTGCCACTCAGTCTGCTATCTGAGCACCAATGGTCAACTGGAAACTTCACAGCCTCTTATCCCCCTTATGCAATAATGGAATACCGAATGGTATAGTTTTTGTAAAATATGCAGGTATTTATGATATATAAAATGAACCATGAAAAGAGAAGAGGGGAAGTCAGTTAAAATAAGTATTTTAAATTGTAAAACAGAAAATTTAATATATATATATATATATAATTATATATAAAAATTATATATGTGTGTGTACAAAATATGTCTCCTATGTTACTTCTGCTAGACAGCCTTGCCACCAGGGGTGTAATCTAGGGGTTGGCCATGATGGCCCCCAGCCAAAGCAACCAACAGGCCCAGAGGTACACCAAAAATTGTTCCTTTCCAGTCCGGCTTGGAGTGGCTATGAGCCCACCCACCCACGTGCTCCCTAGGCTGCACCTCCACTGCTCTGGGCAGCTGCCAAGGCACACAGGCTCCTCTGGGTGCCTTGATGGAGAAATCTGACTGCTGGCATTGGCCAGCGGCACTATCAGAAGTGTGAGCAGAGCACCCAGCAGGACTTAGAGAGAAAAGAAAGATGGGAGAGCCAGCAGTGATCAAGGGACGGGGGTGCTGATGCAGCTCTTTGCCAAGGGTGCAAGGGTGCCTAAGTATGCCTATGCTTGCTACTGCCCTGCGCTTGATTTACCTCCTATAAAGATTATTGTAATGCCTTCTGTGTAGGGTTGCCCTTGAAAATTGCCCTGAAACTAAAGCTAGTGCAGAATGCAGCCACAAGAAAACCGACTGATAATGCAATGATACATCATTTAACAATTATCTTGTGAGATCAGCTCTGATGTCCAGTATGTTATCAAGCCACATAAAACCCTTGCATCTTCGTAGCTAGGTATCTGACAGAGTTCCTCTCCTCATGATAACCACCCCATGCTGTTAGAGTGGCATGCTGTCCTCCCAACATGCATTGTTTGCTGTGCAGGATGTCAGAGGGGTTGGTGGAAGTTGTCATTCAAAACATCTAGATGGCACCAGGTTGGTAGAGGCTGCTATGTGGCTGATAAACAATATAAACCAAAATTAAAAATCTAACAAATTATCTGAGTGCTGTTGAAAGTGCATTTATGCGCTCATGTAAAAATATCCCCATGGGCACTGAAACACCAAGTAGTGTCTGACCCTTGCCATTCTACCCAGGGTGCTACTTGATTAGTCTGCTTATTGACCATTTCTTCTGATCTGTTTATTGGGAGATTAGAGGACACTGGATATTTAATGATGATTCATTCTGGATTGCGGAAAGGTTAGATGATGCTATCAAAACAAGTATTATCCCACATTTTGCAGTGTTTCCTCATCATTTTCCTTATCACAAAAGCCTGATCTTTTGAAGGAAGCAGGGTTATTATTGCCAAGACCTCCCCATCAACTATGATTGTGCAACCTGAAGTTGTTGCTATATGACTGGATCCCACATCAAGAGACCGACCGTCTGGAAGTGTCCATACTGCAGCTGGTGCAGTTTACTTTAAATGGTTATGTGCCATGAAGATGTTAGGTTACTGGACAACCAGGTGTTTCTATTATAATAATTGTCTCGGGCTTAGTTATGTTATTTTGCTTTTGTGTTTGAACAGCAAAAACTCACTGCCAACATTAGCAGGTGAGCCTAATTCTTAGGACCTTGCATCAAACTTCACCTGCTGATTCTTGCAAATGAAGCTGCTGTTAAAGGCATAGGAGCAGCCCAGGGTGCATTTTCTGGTCAATTGACAACCATTACACATAACTTCTATCGTAATCTAATTTAGGTTGGAGATTAATTAGGCTGTTGCCTACACGAATTCTGCCCGCACACAAACAAAAACCAATGAACACACCTAAAATTAACTATCTTCTATTCCTGACCCCCGGAGGATAGAAATAATATAGCCACATATGTGATAAGGTGACTATTGCTGCAAGAGGACTCTAGTGCCTCCAGAGGCTGACAAAGCAAGTAACAGAAACACAGGATGCTTTTTTCTTTCTTTTACAAGAAAAACAATGCCTTGACATATGCCCCTTGCAAATGAGCGCAGGTAGATGTTACAGAGTGCTGCAAAACACCATAGTAAGTCACTACTGAATTCCGTGGGACTTAGGGCCACTCCAGGGTGATGGTTATTTTGTGGGTTTCTTCTGACATTAATAATGCATTAGTGGTGGATTTATACTAGGCTATCAGCACCTCATTCTGCTTTATTAATTTTTCTACGATGCTTCCCTACTGTTACTACATTACTGCTACCTAGAGGGCACTCTTGCACTGCAGCACAACAAAAATAGGACCCCCCCTCAACACCCCCCCAAACATTTGTGATATAAAAAGTTACAGGATGCCAGTGGAAAGCTACGGAATATGTCTACCCTGAAACTTTTGCAGCTGCAAACAGTATTGAAAAGCAGGATCGTGTATAACCTGCTTGTGTCCATCATGAATGCACGTTAAAAATGACATCTACAGATTCTCCTTAGGAAGAATTCTGTAGACCACCCTCTTAGCTTATATGTGTGGAATTTAGGCACATACAATATACTGAGTTAGTCCATCTTAGCTCAGTTTTGCTGACACTGGCAGTAGCACTTAGGGTCTCAGAAGGAGGACATTCTCTACCTGAAAATGTTGGAGATGGAGCCTGGAACCTATTGCATGCAGAGCAGGTGCTATACCACTACTGAGCTTATTGCCCTTCACCTCAGAGGTACATTGTACTTGCACATGTTTGCCCCATCTTTAGATATTTTCTCTATTTGGCCCCAAAAGGGAAAGTATTTTTTTTTAAAAAAACAAGCAGAGAAAACTTTTGGCAGAGCAGTGGTGATAAAACGAAAGGTGCATGTGGTTCTGGTTCTGCACCTACTTAATTTCTATGTGTCCAGATGCTGTTACAGGCAAAGGAGTAATTCTTTAGGGAAAAGGATCAGGTGGGCTGCTTTTAACTGGCTGTCCATGGGTTTGCCATCTCTTAAGTGCACATTTCTTCTGTTCTGATATTCATGCTTTTGCAAGAAATTTCTCCATATATAATGCATGTTTTCTTCACTAATGTTTTGCAACACTGTCCTCTGATATACACATTTATACTTTTTTGCTATGAGAATTGCACTGCAAAATTAAGTCATGAGAAATCTGAAAGGCAGCTATATTCCATTAGTATATCATTTGAGGGCATGTTTGTATTATAATGTGAACTGAACTGAAATTCTCCCCCATCTCTATCTTTCACAGGCAATCGAGAATTGCTGCATCCTTCTGCAGTGGCCCCATGGGATGAAACAATGAACTTCAAAAGGTGCCTTCTCAGTGAAGGTCCTTCAGGCCCTAGAAAAGAGGTGGGAGGAGCCTCAGAGCTGGGGCCCAAATGCGGCCCACAATGCCTTTCTGTCTGGCCCTTGGAACGCTCCCTAGTCCTCACAGACACCCCTGTTCCCAGCCCACGCTGCTCACTAGCCCTGCTGCACATGCCAAGTGCCTTGAATGTGTCCCTGACCTCCAATAATGCCTCTTAGTTGTGTGCATGGAAAACAAGAGGGATCTGTAAATGTGTGTAGAACTTAGCCTACTGTAAAAAAGGTAAAAACTGCATTTGTTGCACTGCCCACTTTTATTTGTGGGTCCACCCACCCACCACCCACCACTGGCATGCCATGGTGGGCATGGAAGATTGCCCCAGAAGGAATGTAGTCCTTGGATTGAAAAGGGTTCCCTTCTTCTGCCCTAGACTGATTTTGCCCATCCATGCTGACTATTGAATCCTTGGCAGGAATGAGTTAAAAGGGCCAGCTGTTCTGATTAGGATTTGCTTGAGGAACAAGTTTTTTATGAGCTCTGATGCAGCCCTTTGTTCTTCATCCTTTGGTTCTTACTTCTGGCTTGCTCCTTGACATGCCACTTTGTAAACTACTTTGAGGGTTTGTGGTTTTTTTGTGGTTTTTGTGGGCTTGTTTGTTTGTTTGTTTGTTTGTTTTGTTTTGTTTTACAATCAAGCAGTGTATAAATTTTATTAAATAAATAAAGGCCTCCTGAGCTGTCCTTTGGACTCAAGCAATAGTGATCAGATTCATGCATCAAAATGTATCATACAATGGGGTGATTAATGTATGCAAAAGCTGCATTTTGAATTGGGCTATAAATGCAAGGAGGTAGGAAGCATTCAAATATCGAAAAAACAGACAGGAGAGCCTGAATATGCTTCTTGTCTGGGGCGCCATTTAGTCTGAGGCTCGTCTTTGCCTAGTGACATCAAAGGTGACAGGCCAGCTCACTGGAAGAGAATGGAGCAAAGGGGAGCTGGGTTCTATTTATTTCTGAGAGAAATCTCACATCAAATACCAGAGAAAGTGGCTGTTGAAGGAGGCAGTACTGTCTATTTCTCTTGACTGAAGTGCTTCCTTTGATAATGCCTTAGGGAACGGGAGACGCCGAGTCCGCACAGAACGGAAAGGGAACAGAGGTTGTTGTCTCCTAGGCACCAGCTTTTTATATATTTCCTCCTGCTTGGACTTCTCCTTGCTCTTCTACTCCTCCCACCCCATATAAAATAAAATAGAAACAGGAGATGGACCCTTTCCCCTCCAGGCCATGATTTCAAAGCCTGTCGTGTAAATCAAATCCTGATATTAAACTGCTAAGGTGAACTGGATGGACCTTGACCGAGTACTGGGGGCATTTGTTTCTGTGTGTAGTGTCAAAATGCTCCCTGGAGGAGCAGGGTTTCTATTGAAATAACCTACCCAGTCAAAGATTAGGGATGGAGGAGAAATCCAGTTGTTTGCATTTAAAGGTGAACCCACCTTATTCACATTTTCTGAAACACAACAAACCTACAATAATTGAACTTCTCCTAGCATTACTGATGCATGCAATGCTAGGCGTTGGGCCCAGAGGTATTCTGTGGGTAACATAAGATGGCAGCTGCATTGCCTTGTACTTTTCCTCTCAAAGCCAGGCACTCCTGAGTGATACAGTTACCAGTCTCACCGCCAGTCCCCACTGTGGCTGATCTGACCACTGAAATGCCTGGCAACCCCATTGCCTCGTTTGACAGGAAGGGGATGCAAGGCTTTCCTTGGAAGTTCCTGCTGGAGAAAACCTTGCCCAGGACACACACTCTCTCTCTCTGGCCTTCATGACCATTATTTTGGGTATATACTTACTGAAATCACTGACTTTGCAAGTGTACCATCTCCCAAAGTGGTCACAAAGTTTTCAGACAACTCAGAATCAATAAAAATCTATGGAATATAGCAGAATGCTTCCTGCTGTGGCCTTACCCCCAATGCATTGGGTTGCCCACTATGGGAACAGACTGCTGGACTACATGTGCCTTTAGCCTGATCTAGTAAGACTTTTCTTATGGAGGAAGCCTGAGTACCAGCTGCCATCATCCTAAACTTGTTCTTACCCTAACCTTCTTCCAGGGCTGGCTCAAGACATTTTGGCACCTGAGGCGAACCACACAATGGCACTCTCACCCTGCCACCACCAGCAAAATGACATGGAGGTGATGGTGTGGAATAAATTTTGCTTTATCTTAATAAAGTACAAAACCAGACTTCTAAGCACATCTCCAATACATACCACTCTGTAGTCCCCACACACTAAAGCACACAAGCATCAAGTTGCAGTGTTTTGGGCCTTTGTAGTTTTCAGGGTTACATACTTTTAGCATTTCAATTTTGATACCAAGGATAATTGTGTGAGCTCTGGGTTGCTCCCACCTTGTCTGCCCAATGCACATGGTAACACACTCAGATATCAGGTTCAAATCCCAGCTTCCCCATAAAGCTCACATGGTCACCTTGAGTCAATTACAGCCTCACAGCCTAACGATCAGTGATAACGGTCCAGGTAGGTAACTTGCCGTAAGGAAAACACTGGGGCCTAATTTGATCAGTAGAGTGTTTGGTATCTGGTGGGCGGGGCTTGTGTGTTTTGCTCCGGAATCAGCCCCTCCCTTCAGTCTGTGTTCCATTAAGAATGTCAGTTAAGAGGGACCAACTGCCTCTTCTTGCTTCTTGCCTCAGACTTGCCTCATATTGTATTTAACCTCTCTCATTCAGGGCTGGATTTAGGTTTGATCAGGCCCTAAGCTACTGAAGGTAATGGGGCCCTTTATATGTCCAGCTGTCCTTTGTCAACAACAAATTGTCGCTGTTTTTTGTTGAATATATGCTATATGGTAATTTAGGGACCTAATAGGTATCTAAAGCCATTTGCAGATAACAAACAGGAACCTACAAAACACAAAACACTGTTGCTGTATGTAGGTTTTATTTTATTTGTTTTTTATCTTGTATTTTGGAAATGTACATCCAGGTTTTTTTCCCTTTAATTTTTTGGGGGGACCCCAAGAGAGTGGAGCCCTAAGCTATAGCTTGTTTAGTTTATCCATAAATCCAGCACTGAGAGTCTCATTATGTTATTTTGTTACAGTTTTCTTTATTATTAAAGCTTAGTTTAGATATACGTGAGCCACTTATTTTTCTCAAAGGAAGAGAAGCTCTGCTGAAGAATGGTGGAATATCCTAAACTTGGGTGGGTGAGGGGATATTCCCAGTTTGCCAGGAGGATTGATTTTGCTAATCACCCCCACCCAGCTCCAGTTGCCAAGGTAACAGTGCCATCCTTGTGACATCTCTTGCTGCTGGCTTAAAAATCATCAAGCAATGTGGGCATGAGACATGTTAGAGAAAGGGGAGGAACTAAAGAGTGAGGCTAGGAGAATTAGAAGAGAAGTGTTATTTGTTTTAGTTGCTTAGATTTTTAGGGGTAGGGCAGAGTACTCTGGGAAACCAACCTAGGTATACAAATCTCAAACAAAAATTGGAAAGCGCTATGGACCAAGAGACCATTGAAATCATTCTCGTCCAAGATCTGGAAATCCACCCTGAAGCTACTACATAGGTAGTACAACACAACAGCACATCTCTCTAGAATTTCCAAGTTAATCAAGCCTGCTGGTAGGGATGTAACACTCTAGGTACCTATGTCCACATGTGGTGGCATTGGGGAGGTTGTAAAAATATTTTTGGTTGTGGGGGGTGGTTAATGTAAATAATGTGTGGAATGATAATAGATATGACACCTGAACTAGCATTGTTGGGCATAAGAGCTACCCACCCTCAGGGATCACTGAACAATGATTTGCTCTCCTTCGTGTTAATGGCAGTGAGCATGGAAGTTGCCAAGTGTCGGAAACATGAGGAAGGTTTAAATATTGTATCCAAATAATATGGTGAGTAGCATTGGCTGAGAAACTGATAAGCAGACTCAAAGCTGCCAGAGGAAATTCTAGTCCCTTTTCATTTTATAATACTTGGCAACCAACAATGGTTTTTGTAAAGAAACCAGAACATGACAGAAATAAATCCTCCTTCACTGCACACAAGAATATGGCCAGACCTTTTGAAATAATTTTTAAATGTTTATTATAAGATATTGTACACACTGATCAGTATGAGTTTCGTAATTTGTTGTTATATGTATTCCATGTAATTGGCAGTTATAGTGATAGTTTTGTTGCATTATGATGGGCAGATGTTGTATGTACAGTGTACACCATCCTGAAATCCTTTCATGACTGGCAGTATAAAAAATGTTTCAAATAAATAATGCAAGACTGTTATCCTTCTGGACTTTAGGAATGTCTGTCTTTTGTTATGTCTTTGACAGACGTTCTGGTTTCTAGAGGACTTGTCAATATGCTAAGCCTATAGATAGTCCTTGTTCCCTGCCCTTGAATGTATGTTTTACTTATATTGTTCTCTCCGTGAATTATGCTGTACCTGATTTCTTACGGTTTGAGAGTGATGAGAAGCCATTTCCTCGGTCTTCTATGCTTGTGTTCTTTTTATGAGCGATTTGGCCAAATTGTTGATGATGCCTGCCAATGTGAGCTAGTGTGAAAGAAGCTTTGGAATGCCCCTGAGGATTTGGCAATACAATGGTGTTATCCACCACAGCTGGGAAACCACTGCATATATTTGCCAGCCTGGTGTTGGGATCTCCTCCAGGAAGCTGTCCTCTGATGCTCTATATGTTATGTTATGTTCTCTGTGTTGTTCAAGACCGAGAAGCTTGGGTGGTGTCTGAAGAAAATCAACACCCAGGATTTGGGGTTGCTGTTTGCCAGAACACCCACAATAGACCCCTTTCATCCAAATAAGCCAATAATAGTCTCATTCTTTCTCTTAGATGGGATGTTCCTGGGACTGGGGCATAGACCCATGGCTCAAACTTGCATATGCTAATTTATATGTATTAGATGTCTTTAGCAAATTAAGATGGCAGGTGGATGGGGCTTTGCAGTGTACCCAGCTCCCCTCGCCATCATCATAAGTAATAGTAAGTAATAATGATGATATTCTTGCATGCCACCCCAATCTCAGAGTGATGTGAGATTCCAGGGGTTTCAGGCACTTCCCCAGGGTTCATGTTTCCTTTTGGAACGAGGCACAGCAGAGACTGTGGTGCCTTTATTATATATGGTATATATTTACACATATATACAACCTGAGTCAACGATAGAGGGGTACACAGCATTAACACCCCTAAAGAGTCAATTTTCTGCATAACTGCAGCTTTGGATTCAAACAGAGATCAGACATTGCTCTCAAACATTGCTCATATCCTCTCTCCAGTTTGCTGCTTTATTTCTAGGTCACATCAATGGAAAACTCCAAACTCATAACAATATAATAATAGGACTAATAAAAAATTTAAAGGGAGGGAGGCTCAGTGCAAAAGACTAAGGTCACAGAACTCTGAGCCACCCCCTAATGATGTCCATGCTCTTAGATGGGGATGGGAGACCTCAGACCAAGAGACCAAATGTGGCCCACCAGACCTTTCTGTCCAGCCCTTGGGACTCCCCCCAGACCACACCCCTTTCTCAGCCATACCCGCTTTCCACAGATCATGCCCCACACCAGCCTTACTTCACATTCTCCTTGCTCAGAAGTGTCTTTGAATGCTGGTAATGCCTTCTGCTTGTGCAGTTGCAAAATAGAGAATGGTGTGTGAAGACACTAGCATACTGTGCAGAAGAAAAATTAACATTCATTGCTCTGACCACTTTCACTCCAAAGGCCACCTACCACTGGCATGCGGCTTTTAGAAGGCTGTCCAGAAAGGGAATGCAACCTTTTGTTGGAAGGAAAGGTTCCCCACTTCTGTCTTGGATGCTCTATACAGAAAGAAAAAGGAAGCACTACTGGAGCAGTTATGTGTGTGTGTGCATTGGGGGTGGGTCCTTTTCAGGTCTTTGATCCTTAGGGGCAAATACCTGAGTACACCACCCTCTGAAGTGTGGCAAGACTAGTGCATGTCTCTAGCAGTCTCTCACAAGCCTTTAAGAGTGTGCATAGAGCCTCCACATCTCCAGATCTAACTCCAGCATGGCACGTTTTCTCCTGGGGCAGATGAGAGGTGAGGTATAGATGTGAAGCTGATCTGAATCAGGACCATGTTGGGGGCAAATACAGTGGTGCCCCGCAAGACAAATGCCTCGCAAGACAAAAAACTCGCTAGACGAAAGGGTTTTCCGTTTTTTGAGCTGCTTCGCAAGACGAATTTCCCTATGGGCTTGCTTCGCAAGACGAAAAACGAAAACGTCTTGCAAGTTTGTTTCCTTTTTCTTAACACTGTTAATACAGTTGTGACTTGACTTCGAGGAGCAACTCATAGAACGCGGTGTGGTAGCCTTTTTTGAGGCTTTTGAAGACTTTGGTGATTTTTGAAGCTTTTCCAAAACTTCTTTTAAACTTTTAAAACTTTTTTGGGGGGTTTTGGATTTTGGGTTGGGGTGTTTGGAATTCAAGGACTTGGTGTTGGGGAGGGGTTTGCAAGAATCTGGAAGCTTGTGTGGGTTTTTTCTGCATTTTTATGATTTTCTGTGACCATTGGGCCACTCTGCTGTTTTTTTAAAAAAAATTCTGGATTTGAATTTCTGTGTGGTGGGTGGCTGGGGGAACAGTTGAGGAGGGGGTTCTTCAGCAAGAAGCAAAGAGTGGAAGAGGAACCTTCTTCAAGTTGTCCCCCAGAGTCTTAGAAAATGTACTGTACACTTTGTTGATTTTTAAATGTTTTTCTGTCATGTTTAGAAACTTAATTTATTGTTCCTTCAATTTTTGAAATGCTCTTTACAGGATGTGTGACTTTAAAGAGCACTTAATAAACTCTTGTTGTACCAAATTTGGCTTTGTTTGGACTTTTTTTGACCATAGGAAGGCATTAATTGAATTTCAATGCATTCCTATGGGATTTCGTGCTTCGCAAGACGAAAAATTTGCTAGACGAAAAAGCTCGCGGAACGAATTAATTTCGTCTTGCGAGGCACCACTGTAGTGAAATCTATTTTCTCCATGCCATGGCCCTAGTCAGGCTCCCTCACTCTTGCTGTTAGGCAAGAAAAAACAAGTGCAGAAATGCTAATTACTGGCTTAACACAAACTGTTTGGCCCAAAATCTGCATTTCTTAAACTTATGGTAATGGAGGCTCACTTTCCCCACTCTGAACTAAAACCAGGTGCATTGCTTGGGGCTATTCATGCCTGGATCTGAAAAGCAGGCCTATAACCCAGTGTTGTATGTTGTTGTTGTTGTTGTTGTTGTTTTTGTTGTTGCTGTTTAAAAAAACAAAATGATAAACCGTATTAGATTCATTGTGCAGTTCTATACATGCCTACTCAACAGTTAGACTTGCTGAGTTTATTCAGGTTTATTCCCAGGTAAATGGCCTGTCAGGCCAGGGGGAGGTACATAAGCTGGTGGAGGAGGCACAGTCCCCTGTTGCAGCAACTGCTCCATACAGCACAGACCTGGGAATAGCTGTCTAGAGGCTAGACTGCTGCGTGGGGGTATTCAGAGCTATAGGAACAACTCTAAGTGTTAGCTTTGACAATAAAGAGTTAACTATTTGCTGTGTGCATTCCTTTGGCTAGGGAGCACCCTTGACACAACAATTGACCAAAGCTAATTGGAAGGAGGGGACTCGGGTGGCGCTGTGGGTTAAACCACAGAGCCTAGGACTTGCTGATCAGAAGGTCGGCGGTTTGAATCCCCCTGACAGGGTGAGCTCCCGCTGCTCGGTCCCTGCTCCTGCCAACCTAGCAGTTCGAAAGCACACCAAAGTGCAAGTAGATAAATAGGTACCGCTCCGGCGGGAAGGTAAATGGCGTTTCCGTGCACTGCTCTGGTTCACCAGAAGTGGCTTAGTCATGCTGGCCACATGACCCGGAAGCTGTACGCCGGCTCCCTCGGCCAATAAAGCGAGATGAGCACCGCAACCCCAGTGTCGGACACAACTGGACCTAATGGTCAGGAGTCCCTTTACCTTACGAATTGGAAGGAGGCACAGACAAATCAGTAACTCATGACTAGCTGGATGTGCATGTGCTTTGTATACTGAAATAAATATATTTAGGATTTGGGGGTGCCCCCCTGCCCCACAGACACTCATGACAAAAAAGACCTTAAAGACCCTGTAGAGTCACTGTAACATAGGACAGCATCCTACATTCAAAATATTATTTTTTAATCAAGTCACAACATTGAGGTGCTCTTAAATGCACTTGCACATTGCATGCAATTACGTAGGCTACACACTTATAGGAGCCGGTGCAGCCTTCCAGATCTTGTCGCATGCTTCTCAGGAAGATTTACAACTGGGGTTCATCCTAGCATCCTCCCTAAAAGCTATGGGTGCTTTTATCTTGTTCAGGTTGATCACAGGTTGCCAGTATTAGCCAGGATCCATATGCCTAGAGGAACAGAGACTGGGTGCTCCTGTGATATACTGCAAGCAATTATGAGCATTACTTCTGAACATCTTCCATGAACCTTTTGATTTCTTAGAGTAGACCCCTTTAATGAAAAGTGGGACAGTCATGCCCAGAAACAATATTGTGCCCCAAAAGCTACATTTCCCCCTTAATCCAGAGGTGCGGGGCAGGAAAGCCTTGGAAAGGAATCAGTTACATAACTCTTTGCTAATGAATCATCTGCCTTTTAAGCAGCTACTCAACTCAGTAATAAAATTTAAATAAACATGTATGTATATTGCCTCACAAGAGGTGCATTATTGGAGGAAGAATAAGATAATGAACAATTTAATGAACAAAACTTACCATTGTTGTTGTTACAAGGCAAGGTCCTTGTTAAAGCTCTTCCTAGTTTTCTTTTAAAGAACAGATGGGGAACTTGTGGCCCTCCAGATTTTATTGGACTCCAACTCCCATAATTCCCAGTCAACATGGTCAGTGGTCCAGTATCATGTGGAGGGTCACAGGTTTCCCAACCCTATTTTACATTTGTACACCAGAATCAAGTAACTTTAGTTAATAGTTAGATAACTTTAGATAACTTTAGATAATAATAATTAGGAATTATTCCTTACTTGCAGTCCAACCAATTAAAATTTGGTCCTGCCAATTAAAACTACCACCACACACTAATTACTAGATTGTCATCCATTCATCTACCAATCAAAGCAATCTAATTTGAACAGAGCCATGCAAAATTGCCATAGAAATGGTCCAGTTATGTTGTCAGAAGCTACAGAGAAAAGATTTGTAGAAATGTAGAGTTGGAAGGGACCCTGAGGGTCATCTAGTCCAATCCCTTGCAATGCAGGAATCTGTTGAATGGTTTTATTTCTGTTGCATTGCCAGATTGAGGTCCCCTCCCTTGATGTTGTCACACCCTCACTAGCTCCTGCCCAGAAGCCATTAACCTAATTTAAAGCAACAGCTTGTGCTAGTACAGACATGCTACTTGTCTTCAGCTGCCTTTGCAACATCCAAGCAGATTCCGGAAAGCTGGAACAATCCGAATGCTGGAGAAGTGGCTCTCTAGAACATGAAATTGTTTCACAATGCCAGGAGTTTCCCAGTAATGAAAAGTTGCAGGAGGGGATGAAAGAAACCCATATGCTACCAAATGATAGCTGTATACAGTGCTACCTCGGGTTACAGACGCTTCAGGTTACAGACTCCGCTAACCCAGAAATAGTACCTCGGGTTAAGAACTTTGCTTCAGGATGAGAACAGAAATCGTGCTCTGGCAGTGTGGCAGCAGCAGGAGGCCCCATTAGCTAAAGTGGTACCTCAGGTTAAGAACAGTTTCAGGTTAAGAACGGACCTCCAGAACGAATTAAGTTCCTAACCCGAGGTACCACTGTATATAGTGATAGAACTAGGGTAAACATGTGCCCTGCTTTGCACAGGAAAGAGACTCCTCCATTTGAAGGCTGTTTTGTCCAGATCCACATTAAAGATTAAAAAAATAAATAGATGAAAGAGAGAGTAGATTTACATGTAAACTGTTACTTCTTTACTACACTTACCTGCTGAGGAGTAATAATACATTCTTATTACAATAGGAACCAAAGGGTCTGTTGGGGGAGGGCATTTAGTTTTGTTTCAGTTTGTTTTTTAATTGTTAAATATAATTAATGCCCAAATGAGTCTCTGGAGTGGGGGGGCATTCAGACATGGGGAATATGCCATAGTCTAAGAGGTGCTAGTGCTTCTTATCCATTTCCTAGCATCCCTTTCACACTGACTGGCTGTCATCTTTTGGGGTAGTCAGTGTATTTCCCTCCAGATGCTGTGAACTACAGTTCCTATCATCCCCTGTCACTGGCCATGCTGACTGTGACTAGGGGAAGTTAGAGTTTGCAACATATTGTCTACCTCTTAGAGAGAAGCATCAACACTGTGAAGAGTTGTTTAGTACAAAAGAAGTTAATTCGTCTTGTGTTATTGCAGCTTTCCCCAACCTGGTGTCCTCCAGATGTTTCAGTCTTCAGTTCCCATCTGGCCAATAGTCAGGGATGATGGAAGTTGGTATCCAAAACTTCTTGAGGGCACCAGGTTGAGCAAGACCATGTTAATAAAGAAAGCCAGCATGGAGAGCCAAACAAGGGTCTCCAGATGTTGGACATCAACTCTCAAAATTCCAAGCCAGCATGACCCATGGTGAGAAATGCTGGTATGTATAGTCCAACAACACCTAGAAACCCAAGGTTGGGAAGGCTGGGTTATAGTGGTTATAGTGTACACCACCACCACCCTGGTCTCTTTAGAGGAAGGACTGGATATAAATGTAATAAATAAGTTTATAGTTAATGCCACATAATACTTCCTGTCTTCATGCAGGTGTGGGGAGAAAATACTTAATATTCTAACATTTCAGCTGTACACATAGGAATCTGAAGATTGATGGGTTTCCCCTTATTTGGGCGATGATGCAATTCAGAAGTGATTGTCTTGCATTGATTCTGCACATTCAAATAAGCCCTTGAACTATCTGATGCATATCTGCATAAACATTAACGATGAGCCTGCAGTAGCACTGCCCAGTTTTACTTTCATAGGAAGCTACCTTATACTGAGTCAGATCATTGTCCATCTACCTCAGTACTGTTGACACTAACTGGCAGCAACTCTCCAGGGTTACAGCTGGGAATCTCTCCCACCTGTACCTGGAAATACCAGGGATTGAACTTGGTGCCTTCTGCATGCAACCAGTGGCGTAGCGTGGGGGGTGCCAGGGGGGCCGGCCGCACCGGGCGCAACATCTGGGGGGGCGCGCTCGCTGCCTCCGGAGTCGCCGAAGAGCCTCGGGCGCAGGCTGTAGCAGAGCCCCATGTCTCGTGGAACCGACGAGCTGTGCGCGCGCCCGGGCTGAAGGCGTCCGGCAGGCAGCGGCTCTCAGCCCCGCGCGTCAGGGCCGCGGAGGACGTGCCAGGCAGCCCCTCCTCACAGCCCCGCCTCCGCTGCTGCTGCTGCAGCTGCTGGGCCATGTTGCATTTTCCTCGCCTCTCTGCCCCCCTCCTCCTCCGGGCAAGCGGCGTGGTTTGGGCGGCAGCGCCAGCAGCAACTCGACTCAGATCGGCAGGTTAGGGGTTGGGGGGGGCGCAAATTACTTGCCTTGCCCCGGGTTAGGGGGCGCAAATTACTTGCCTTGCCCCGGGTGCTGACAACTCACGCTACGCCGCTGCATGCAACGAAAATGTTCTACCACTTACTTATATGCCCTTTCCCTTTTGATACCTCCTGGGCAGCAGGAACAGTTTAGTTTTCTTTTTTCTTCTGTGGCTGATAAATGGAGCATATTCTTGGTTTCTAGTGTGGGATGAAGGAACTGCACACAGCAGCCTCATGCTTGCTGTTGCCAAATGTCCACATTTGTCTGGTGCCACCCACTCTGCCTCCCTTGGCTCAACAGCGCCTGTGGTGTGTGTGTGTGTGTGTGTGTGTGTGTGTGTGTGTGTGTGTTTGCATAGTTGAGTAGGAGGAATGCACCATCCCACACAACAGCCTATGAAATTGTGCACTAGGCCTTTACTCTATAACATTAGTTCATGTGGTTTGTTTGTTTTTTTGTTTGTTTGTTTGTTTGTTTGTTTGTTTTTTACAGAGTTCAAGCACGTGTCCCTGACAAAAAAGATATGTACTGTAGAACTGTGGTCAGAAAATTCCAACTTTATTAAAACAAACACATCAAGTTGCTTCTTTTTTCTCTGAATTTAGTTATTTTTAAAAAATGCCTAGCACTGTCCCCTCCTCTTCCACTTGCCCTCGACTGGTTAGTTGGCAGCCAGACAATATTTCCTTTTCGAATTAACTAGAAGGCAAAGCTTTAAAAAAAATAAAAATGAGGGAAATAGGGTTGGAAGAGCAGTCTGTGTGATTGCATTGTGTCATGACTATTTTTATTCTGCTCCCTTATGATAACTTTTCACGGAAGGAAAGGGAACTTAAAGAGCAGAGGGCGTGCCAGAGAGGAACTTTGCAGGAATATGTGTGTGTGCGCGCGCACGTGCGCGCACACACACACACACACACACACACTGCTTCTGACTCACAATTCCTTCACACTCCCTAAGGGAAGAAGGAGCTGATGTTTTCCTTGCCAAGAACAGCTCTTACTGTGGCTTCCTGCTTGAAGGTTCATAAACAGATGACGTCTAATCTGACAAAAGCCCAGTTCTCTCACTGTAGCGGAAAGCCTGTGTGGAAAGCTGAACCACTAGAGTGAGGGCTCATGGAGTTTAATGATGCCCCATGAAGAATACAGATATTCCCTGCATTGCACATAATGCTCTAATTCAGCCTTATCTCTGCCCTACTTGCACAGGTGTTTGGGGTGGTAGTGGTATAGACAAGGATGCAGTCATGTGAGTCCTGCCCCCGACCCTGCAGTCTCACCTGCAGTCTCAAGTGGTGCAGCCCAGGACAGAGTGATGACCCCAGTGAGAACTAGATCATGGTGACTCAATCCACTGATAACAAAGAGAGTCACTCCTGTCCTGACTCATTTCGCCCACAGGATACACCAGCCTTCCCTAGCCATGAGCAGACTACAGTTGAGTTGACTGGGGCTGATGGGGGTTGTATCCTAAATTGTCTGGAGGGCACTGGCTTGGGTTGCACCCTCAACTAATTCCACTTGCTTGGTTTTAAAAAAGAAAGAAAATAAATACCAGAATCTTGCCTTTTAAAACTAACAGGGGCTTCAATTCCAGCTGCCCTCCTAGGACACAAATGTATTGCTGGGTGCCCATAAAATAGCTACCAAAACACACAGGCTTGAGCCAATATGAGACAATAGGTCATGTGATACACCATTGGTTCTTCAGCAGGTTAAAAGTGTGAACAGGAGGGAGAGGTGAAGGGGCTGTCTCCTGATGGAGTGGCACTTCAGTTTCTACTTCAACCTGGCTGCTGGTTTTTCTTTCTTTCTTACAACAGATCATATATTATGGGGGCAATCCTATGGCAGGATCTGATGGGGAGTGGGGTGTAAATTCAACAGGCCTCTGCAGAGCTTGTCTGACTCCCATAGCGGGAGTCTTTTCCATTAGATGTGCCCACCACGCTGCTGCAGTTTAATCTAATCTGATGCTACATGCTAGTAAGCAGTAATGCAGTTCCAGATCCTACTATTGAAGCCTTGCAGTGCATACAGACAGGCATGGGTGTTTCAACACTGGCCGTTTGACCCATTAAGTCCCTGGTTGGCTGGGAGGCCACTTAAGTTAGGTCTACTAGACCAAAATTTTAAAGCAATGTGAACTAAAATAGCTTCTGGGACACCTTTGGAATTAGTTCCACAGTGAATCTGACCCTGGCCTTGTGTGAAAGGATTTCCCATCACCCTGAGAGTCTTCTAACCTGGGAATGCCAGGCATTCAACCTGGAACCTTCTGTGTATAAGGGATATGCTGTACCACTAGGCTATAATATGACAAACAATTTTGCTGAAGATGGGAGCAGGGCAACATGACTAAGTCTGGAATGATTTAACCTTATTACCTGTCTAAACAACTTAGAATTCAGGGATTCTCTATATGTGGCTGCGCATAATGTAAAACTGCAGCAAGAATTCTTGATATTGGGGTTCCCATGATACCTTATTCCCTCAACCAAGTATAAATTAAAGCTGAGACATGATGGAAACACAAAGCACATTTTTATTAACCCTAACCCTAACCAACAGTGGAAACACAAAGCACATTTTTATTAACCCTAACCAACAGTCCATGAGGGATAAATCTTGACAATTTCACTATTAAAGTAACAGAACTTTTGTCAGAAATGCTGTTTCAGGTTTGAACAATAATTTTACTTCTAAGAACTTTATTTGTTATTCTCCACAACAGAACTTTTTTTTTGTTAAAAATATGTCTTCCTAGAATGGCTGCTCATTTTAACTCTGCCTATAAAACACCACTAACCCATTTCCATGTCCTTTTCTGTATCCTAAGGCTGTAGGCAATTAAACAGGTTTATCCTGCTTGACAAACCTCTAAGCACACCCAGCTACTTCTTCTTCTTTGGCGATCAGTCATAGCAGAGTAATATTGTCTTTCATGAACACGGTTTTAACAGTGAGTCCGTGACTGTGGAGACCAATTCTGGATCTACATGTCCTTCCACAGTGGGGATATAGGTTTCCGAGTGGGAGTTGATCATGGTGAGGGTTTGCCAAACGTGCCTTCCTCTTAGCGCGTTTCTTCCTTTCGTCCTGAGTTCGAGTGTCTTCAGATTCCATGACACCTTTGGTAAAGGCTGTTCTCCAATTGGAGCACTTGCAAGCCAGTTGATAGTGTTTGTACTACATTTTTTTTAGATTTACCTTGAGAGAGTCTTTAAAATTCTTTTGTTGACCACCAGCATTACACTTTCCATTTTTAAGTTCGGAATAGAGTAGTTGCTTTGGAAGATGATAATCAGGCATCAGAACAACATAACCAGTCCAATGAAGTTGATGTTGAAGAATCATTGCTTTGACACTGGTGAACTTTGCTTCTTCCAGTCCACTGGCATTAGCTTGCCTAACTTCCTAAGTGATGTGTAATTTTTTTCGGAGACATTGTTGATGGAATCTTACAAGGAGTTGGATATGGCATTTATAAGTGTCCATGTTTCACAAGCATACAGTAAGGTTGGTAGTACAGTAGCTTTCTAAAAAACCATTTTGCGAATGTCCCAGTCCTCAAACACTCTGCACTTCATTTGGGAGAAAGCTGCATGCGCAGAGCTCAGGCGATGCTGGATTTCGGCATCAATGTCAGCCCTTGTGGAAAGATAACTGCCAGATAGGAGAAGTGATCAACACTTTCCAACATTACACCATTTAGTTGGATTTGTGGCACTGCAGAGCAATTGTTTTATGCTTGTTGGTGCAGCACTTTGGTTTTTTGGATGTTGAATGATAGACCAAGTTTTTGTAAGCTTCTGCGAAGATATTTAGGATGGTTTGGAGGTCATCTTCTGATGAGCTTGTGAGGTTGTTGTTAAGTTCAATTCCACCCACTTTGAAGACTTCGGCAGATATCCCATCAGGTCAGCTGGCTTTATTATTCTTCATTTGGTTAATAGCTGTACACAACTCTCCCAGATTTGGAGATACTGCAAGCTCATCTCTAATTTGTTTATGTGGAATTTGTGAGAGGACATCAGCAGCTACAGGGGAGTTGCCATTAAGGAGATGCTGGGAATGTTCTTTCCAGTGCAGTGCAATAGCTTCATTATCTTTTAGAAGTGTGGTACTGTCTGTTGAGCGTAGGGGGCACATGCCATTATTTATTGGCCCATAGATTGTCTTTGAATGCTCCAACTACTGCCCAATTGCACTCATTTCACACGCTAGCAAGGTTATGCTTAAAATTCTACAAGGAAGGCTCAAGCAGTATATGGACCAAGAACTCCCAGAAGTGCAAGCAGGATTTAGAAGAGGCAGAGGAACCAGAGACCAAATTGCAAACATGCTCTAGAGAGTTCCAGAAAGACATCTACTTCTGCTTCATTGACTATGCAAAAGTCTTTGACTGTGTCGACCACAGCAAATTATGGCAAGTTCTTAAAGAAATGGGAGTGCCTGATCACCTCATCTGTCTCCTGAGAAATCTCTATGTGGGATAAGGAGCTACAGTTAGAACTGCATATGGCACAACTGATTGGTTCAAAATTGGGAAAGGAGTACGACAAGGCTGTATATTGTCTCCCTGCTTATTTAACTTATATGCAGAATTCATCATGCAAAAGGCTGGGCTGGATGAATCCCTAGCCGGAATTAAGATTGCCGGAAGAAATATTAACAACCTCAGATATGCAGATGACACAACCTTGATGGCAGAAAGTGAAGAGGAATTAAAAAACCTTTTATTGAGGGTGAAAGAGGAGAGTGCAAAAATATGGTCTGAAGCTCAACATCAAAAAAACGAAGATCATGGCCACTGGTCCCATCACCTCCTAGCAAATAGAAGGGGAAGAAATGGAGGCAGTGAGAGATTTTACTTTCTTGGGCTCTATGGTCACTGCAGATAGTGACAGCAGCCATGAAATTAAAAGACGCCTGCTTCTTGGGAGAAAAGCAATGACAAACCTAGACAGCATCTTAAAAAGTAGAGACATCACCTTGCCAACAAAGGTCCGTATAGTAAAAGCTATGGTTTTTCCAGTAGTGATGTATGGAAGTAAGAGCTGGAACATAAAGAAGGCTGATCGCTGAAGAAGTGATGCTTTTGAATTATGGTGCTGGAGGAGACTCTTGAGAGTCCCATGGACTGCAAGGAGATCAAACCTATCCATTCTTAAGGAAATCAGCCCTGAGTGCTCACTGGAAGGACAGATCGTGAAGCTGAGGCTCCAATACTTTGGCCACCTCATGAGAAGAGAAGACTCCCTGGAAAAGACCCTGATGTTGGGAAAGATGGAGGGCACAAGGAGAAGGGGACAACAGAGGATGAGATGGTTGGATAGCGTTCTCGAAGCTACCAGCATGAGTCTGACCAAACTGCGGGAGGTAGTGGAAGACAGAAATGCCTGGCGTGCTCTGGTCCATGGGGTCACGAAGAGTCGGACACGACTAAACGACTAAACAAAAAACAACAACAAGATTGTCTTTGTGGCTTTAAGTAACTCTGTGCATCATGAGTGTCCAGCTAGTGTCCACCAGGTGTTTTTTTAGTTCTCTGGTTCTTCTTTGAACCTTAGCCTTAGCATTGGTATAGTTTTTCCCCCCTTAGTAGCACATTTTCTTTCTCTTTGCCAGATCTGAAAGGTCTTCCGTTTCCTGTCAATAATGTGTTCAATCTCACTGTCATTCTCATCAAACCAGTCCTGGTGTTTCTTGGTTTGATATCCAATAGTTTGTTCACAGGCTGCAATAATGGATGTTTTTAGCTTGGTCCAGTGTTCCTTGATGTTATCAGGGAACTCTGAAAGCAGATGATCCTTAAGAGTCATTTGGAAGCAATCCCGCTTAATGGGATCTTGAAGGGCTTGGGTGTTCATTTTGTGCCTTGATTTCCTTGACGCCTGTGTTGAGGTATAATCTTGATTACATTGATACATTGTGAAGTGTATTAATCAGTGATCTGTCCAGCAGTCATCGGCACTCATCATAGTTCTGGTAAGGAGCACATCATGGCAGTCTTCAGCTTGGAAAATTACATAGTCTAAGAGGTGCCAGTGGTTGGACTAAGGGTGCCTCCATGATGTTTTAAATTTATCTTTGTTGTTGAAAGAATGTGTTGGTAACAACAAGATTATGCGCTGCACATATAGTCAAAAGTAAGAATCCATTCTGGTTGCTGTTGCCAATTCCTTCTTTCCCAATAGTCCCAGGCCACAGATCTCGCCCAACTCTTGCATTAAAATCACTCAGGAGGATAATTTTATCATACACCAAGCTCTTAGAATAGTAGCCTGTTGGTTTTTGGCGAGTTTTATTTGAAGGGTTGAAAGTTGCTCATTAATGCCAGTAGGGACTCCTGACAAGAGCTTAACAAGATCGTTTTTGATAGCAATCTGTGTTATCCAACAAAGTCCGTATAATCCATGTTCTAAAGTTCACTTGTCTTTTACGACTGCTGGATGGTGACCCAGTCAGGAAAAAAGAAGGCAGACTATATTTAGGGAACCTTTTCTAGCCCCTCTCCCTTTTTGGGGTGAGCAGAGTGGATCCTAAATAGGGCTGCTCAGTCATGGATACAGCTGCCAAGCTGCTCAACTGCCTCATTCCTTTAGTCAGAGCGAATGAATCTGTATCCACTGCCCATGTGCTGGTTCATGACTAGGGGCTTCCAGATTTCATGGATCTGCCCCCGTTACCATTTGCTGATCACCATGGGACTTTTTTGGGTTTGGAATGGGTTTTTGGAAGACACCTGTGAGTGAATTTGTTTTGTGTGTGTAGAGCAACGCACGCTGACCAACGCACAGTCTTCGCAGTAAGGCTCTATTCCGATGGCATGAGTATCACGATGACTGGTAGATTCTAATCTGATGCAGCCTTCATCTGCCTTCACAGCTGTTGTAACATACTACTTGTTATCTTCTGCCTGTTTTGCTGTTGAGGACTTCTTGGATCGTTCTTTGTCTAGCTCCTCCCCTTTGACCTTACCGCCTTGGGTGACCCTGCTGGGAGTATGAGACTCCCGATGGCTTTGCTCACAAGGGTCATAGGAATGTGCAAGACCACTCACCACGACAAGGTGGTGATCCAGTGAGTGGGATCATAAGCCAGGTCCTATTTGGTTGTTAAACTGCCAAACTCTCTCTTTACCATCCTCACGCTCTCCTGATTGGCTAAAGGTCTCCAGGAGGATGACTCAGTGTTCTTTCTGTCATGTATGGTCCTTCCCAAAAGCTGTGTGAAGGTGGGTTGAGATGCACGTGAAGACTAATCCATTCAAGTGGACGGGTGCTTGTTGGTAGAAACATGACTAAAATAATGTACGTGCCGCCGTGACAGACATAGCAGGGAAAAGGTGGCAAAATAGTGGCTGTATGTGGAGGCCTCTAATGATTTGAAAAGCAAAAAGGTGACAGGAGAAGGCATATCTGGTAGAAGAGGAGAATGTCAAGAGTGAATGAACACCCTGAGTGGCAATATATATATATAAAAAAACCAGTGGGAAGTGAGCTATACAAATTCTCAGGAACCAAAGTCAGGCAGGCCCTGATAGAGGCTTTAAAAAGGATGTTTGGATTACTCTGATGCATTACCAAGTTCTGCTTTTGACAAAGTGGGGAGGCAACTTGTCAAGAGGAAATGCAATGAAATAAGCAGCTTGCAGGAGCTGTGAAATGATATTCATTGATGGGTTTGAAATAGGTGTGGGGGTGAAACCAGTTTAAGATTAGGGATAAATGAATCTGTCTGATTTTGTTTCTGTTTGTTCCTCATTTTTTCAGTCTTAAATTCAGGTCTCTACATACCTGCATCAGCTTATGATTTATTTATTCTGAAAGTCCTAATGAAAATTCAACAGCATTTTAGTTCATATTTCTCATCATATGCACATTTTTGCATACAATTTCCCTGATACAGACATTTTTACAAACACTTTCCCATAATGCAATGCATTTACATACAATATTAGTTTATTTAATATATGAAGTAGCATTATTTGGGTGGAGAAGTGTGAATTTTGATTCACATTTTGTTTCAGAAAGTGCAAAATAGGTAGGTTCATACTGATATTCTAACCAAACCTAACATCTCCCCCATCTCTAACCAAACTTAACATCTCCCCCATCTCTAACTGAGATACAGCAAAATTCTCTGGTGTAGAATGAAGAAGGCTCAAATCACACATGCTGGTGAGGGTGGCTTAAACCCAGGTTTCCTCCAATGCACTGATTTAAATAATAATAGAAATAATAATTAAGGGTTGTATTAACTAACATCTTCTATAAATACAAGGATTTGTACTTGTGCAACAGAACTCCCCCCTCTCTGTGGACCCTCCCTAAATCTGCTTGGTGGGGGTAAAGAAGATGTAATGTCTCCTCACTCTCCCCTCCTTAGTTTTAAAACCCTAATTAAGCATTAGCCCCACCCCCAAACTAATTGAGACTGAATCTGATGAGGAGCAGGTGGTCCTGGTGCTACCTAGGGCAGGGCAGCTGGGAGGGGAGAAGCTGTGCACAGCCATAGTAAATATATCAGGAATGAGGCAAACCTAGTAACATTGTTATATATACCTGCTAAAACACAGCTCGTATCAAACTGTAAGAGGAGGCACCATTAAATCAATGGTGGTAAATCTGTAACAATTCAGTTGTTGCTGAGCTACAGTTTCCTTACTTGCCATGCTGGCTGTGGCTGATGGGAATTGGAATCCAATGATATCTGGAGGGCCACTGGTTTCCCACTGCTGCATCAAATAATGGTTTGACATGTCTTGGAAGTGGTAGTTGTGGGTAGGATTTTGACTCTGATTGTAGAGACAATCAATCCCTCATATACCAACGATTTCCTTGAATGATGGTCAGCATTGTATTACCATACCTATACAAACCCAACCAAAATTCACACAGTTCAATATTTAATTCATCATGACAAGAAAATATACATTTCTTAGTTGCAAGCACTGGCAATGGTAAGGAGAAGAAGCAGTATCTTCCACATGTGTTGTGCTCTCGAAGGGAGTGGTGTTGTGGTACAGAGAGTCAGTGGATCTTGCCCAAACCTCTCCCACCTTCACACAAAATCTGGAACTGAAACTGAACAATAGAAAAGGATACTCAGTGATGGGTGGTGTAGTTAATGTAATGTTCAGGAAACTGCCTTACTTACTTAGTCAGATCACTGGTACATTTTGCTTGGTGTTGTCTAAGCCAGTAGTTCCCAAGCTTTTTGGGGGCATTGTGTTCTTGGTTCCATAAACTCATCCTCAGTGTCCCCTACTTGATAAAAAGTATTGTTCTAAATAGCTGTTTGCACAGCTCACTAAGACAATAACATTCAAAAAGTAACAATTAATTGTAGTTTTATTCAAAATCCAGTTTAAAATATTTAGTTTAATTCAACAAAATTGATGAACTTGATCCAGTGATACCAGCTTTTCAAAGTCTGGTAGTCATTTACACCTTCAGTCACCCCTGCCACTCCTTACCTCTTAGTGCCCCTCCTTAGGTAATCTCACTGCCCCCAGGAAGTGGTACCACCCACTTTGAGAACCGCTGGTCTTAAATGACTGGTAATGGCTCTCCGGGATTTCAGACAAGGAACTTTTCTTGCTCTAGATGCAGATGCTGAGGACTGAAACTGAAACTTTCTGCATGCAAAACAGGTCCTCTGCCACTGAGTCATGGCTCTTCCCCATGAGTCTTTGTATAGGTGATGCACCATATGGGAACACCCTCCTCATATCATCATTTTCCATGGACTGTAAAAACAACAGGAGTTGTATTCCTAACCTGTTATTAATACAGGGTTGGATCTTGGCGGAGTTAGTTGAACTTAGTTCCTGCTTTAGTTACAGGTAGGTAGCTGTGTTGAGCTGTGTTGATCTCTATTCAAACTAGTTCTCTCCATGGTTTTAAGTTTGGTACCAAACTTAAAACCATGGAGAGACCTGGTCTGAATAGAGACATTGGATTCTTATCTCATTATACATGATAAAGATATTTTTAGCCATCTCACCCCTTGCTTTTTCCTGTAAGACCAATTGAAGTCATTAACAGTCGTCAACAGGTTTACCACACCTATCTGCCAATCTCCCCTGTGCTAGGTGTAGAGAACACAGAGTGATACTGCAACTACCACCCAGTAACAATCAGGTGACATGAGCATCCAATAGGCTCCCATCTTGACCTATAAAGCTCCTTCCTCAGCCCTCATTCTTCAGTGTGGACAGGGCCACTGAAAAATAATACACTGTGACCTTCCCCAATATATGGCTATCCAGATATTGTTGGACTCCAGGTCCCATCAACTCCAGCCACCATGGCCAATCATCAGGGGTTATGGGAGTTGAAGTCCAGCAGCATTTGGAGGTCAACAGGTTGGGGAAGCTAATATAGTGGATTTTACGTACAAGGGGGTCTTCATATCTCTCTCTTTCTCTCTCTCTCTCTCTCTCTCTCTCTCTCTCTGACTTTTAAAAAATATGTCCCAAACTACATGACTACATGACAACAACCTATAAAGTTACAGAATGTTGATAGCAGTTGAGCCTAGAGACTGGTAGGCCACTGTTGTGTCCTTCAGACATTGCTGGATCCTAATTCCAATCAGCCTTAGCCAGCGTATAATGGGAGTGTAGTCCAGCAATATCTGGAAGGCATAAAGAGATGAAGTCATAGGAACCACTCCTTAGGGGCCAAGGTCCATTCACAACCACCCCTAAAATATTTAAGGGGTCCCCCCAGTCAATGGGCTTTGCCATTCAAATCGTGTGCATGTACTGTGTAATGTTATCGATTATGCAGGGCAGGGCTTACCTGGGTCCCCCCAAATTTTATTCAAGTTGGCATCCCTGGGTGGAATGGAGAAGGAGCTAATATGCTATATGTGGAGCTGCTATCGAATATGAATTGGACACTTCATTTGGTCCAAAATGCAGTGGCCATTTCTTTCGAGAAACGAAAGCAAGCGAAATACCCATCGCTTGCAAGGGAAGGAAACTTTGAATTCTGCTTTAGCTTTTATAAATGTGAATTACTGTCACAATGGTTTGGGGAGGGGACAGAAGTATGCTTTTGAAATAGATCTTTGCTTTTCCCCTATGCAAGTTCATGGCAAGATCTCTCTCAGGGAGAAGAGGCTGTCCCTCCAAAAATCTGTGGGGGAAGGGCAGAGGCCCACCCCCCAAAGAAGGAGTGGCAGGTGAGGTTCCCACATGCTCAAGCTGCTACTGCCACCACCTAGTGGCAGAAGCTTATTTCACCCCATGCTCAGGCTTTTTTGTTCGTTTGGTTTTTTGTTTTTTTAAAAAAAGGTTGGAGAGGATAGGAATCAGTACTGATGATAGCTCAAGCTGCTGTTGCCATTTAGTTCCTTTGCCTCATGCTGGGGCTTGTTTATTTCATGTCTTTCAGCCCTTCCAGATGTTCTTTTAATTGTTCATCCATTATTATTTGCGCCCACGGTGGTATTGGGGCAGTCCTGCTTTAAGAACTTATAAAAGAACATAAAAAGAGCCCTGCAGCTGGATCGGCCCAGTGGCCTATTTAGTCCTGCATCCTGTACTCAGTGGCCAGCCAGATGCTAATTGTGAGAAATCTGCAAGCAAGACCCAAGCACAAGATCACCCTCCTCTCCTGTGGTTTTCAGCAACTGGTATTCAGAAGCATTGCTGCCTTTGACAGTGGAGGCAGAGCATAGCTATCATCACCAGTAGTTTACAGGTTTGCACCTGTAAACATTTTGAAGTGTACAGTGGTACCTCGGGTTACAGACGCTTCTGGTTACAGACGCTTCAGGTAACCCAGAAATAGTACCTCGGGTTAAGAACTTTGCTTCAGGATGAGAACAGAAATCGCTTGGCGGTAGCGCGGCGGCAGTGGGAGGCCCCATTAGCTAAAGTGGTGCTTCAGGTTAAGAGCCATTTCAGGTTAAGAATGGACCTCCGGAATGAATTAAGTTCTTAACCTAAGGTACCACTGTACTTACTGTTTTGTTTCTAATAGGTGCATGCCTCAGGATCTGCTGAAATCCTGTAACTTTCATGCCACAAATGTTCTGGCGTTTCTTCTCACCCCACCTCACTTTTGAGAAAAATGCTATAGCAGAACAACAATTAAAGTGGAATGATGTGTGGATGGTCCAGTATAAATGTACTACTATTGCACTGTAGAATACACACAAACACGCGCGCGCACACACACACACACACACACACACACAAAACTTTCTGGAAGGGGATATTCTGGATTCCCTTCTGCAGAGCAGATTTTCTGTAACAAAACTACAAGGGGTAACCCCCTTCTAACACTACAGTTTAATTCAGCACACACACGCCCTGGCTAATTTGAAAACAAATTTAAAGGGAATGAAAATCCGATGATCAGCCTGCGTCTAATAAAAGCTGTGGATTGAAAAAAGAAGCATAAAACATTCAAAGGAGCCTTTTCTGCCCCCCTTTTTATGATAGCCTTTGTGTTTAAAATTGTAAGTGATATTTTACTTCTCAGAAAGGCAGTTATGTTGAGGTTTCATAAAATCTGCATGTTCATTTAAATTTAACTGACCATGAGGCAGATAACTACCAGGCAACTGCCAAAGAGAACTGCACTTCTTGCAGATGCTGTCCTGATTTGCAAAACTCATCAGGTGAAACTCACAGCATTGTAACACATAAATGTGTGCAGATAAAACTGCTCTTAAAGGTTGAGATAGTGGACCCCCTAAAACAGAAGCTGAGATTGTCAACAGCACCCCCTGGGGTGGGCAGGGGACCTATTCTGTCTCTTTACCAGATGTTTAATCTACCAGCATATGCTTCTGATGCTTTTAAATGGCATGGAGATCAGCAGAATAAAAGGCGAAAGATTGATACGATCTGAAGAGAAACTCTGAAAAAGCTCAATATGGAGGCCAAATGGCCGAAATATTGGGAAATTCTGGAACAAGATGGAGATAGACTGAAATTGCAGAGTTTTGAGAAATTAAAAAACAAAGTGCGAGATTGGCTTCATTATTATCAGATAATGGAGGCATATAATTTGGACAAGAAAATTGGCTTCCAGGTGGAAAAATCAAAATTAGAAACAGAACTGTTAGAAACCAAAACTAAGATTTTGTCAAAAATGTATAACTTGCTGTTGAAATGGAATACTCAGGATGAAACGGTGAAATCTGCTATGATTAAATGGGCACAAGATGTTGGACATAACATAATGATGGCTGACTGGGAACAGTTATGGACCACAGGTATGAAGTTTACGGCATGTAATGCCTTAAGAGAGAATATTATGAAAATGATATACAGGTGGTACATGACCCCAGTCAAGCTTGCAAAAATCTATCATTTGCCCGATAATAAATGCTGGAAATGTAAAGAAACTGAAGGTACATTCTTCCACCTTTGGTGGACGTGCCCAAGGATTAAGGCTTGTTAATGGTTTCAGAACTCACAGAGTTAAAGAGTTCTGGTGACGTCTCTTTCCTGAGGCGTGGTTAGAAACACTTAAGGGAGTGGTCCTGCTTTACTGCGCTTGGTTGGCAGGCCTGCTGAGTCACATGCCGCACTACTTTTGCAGGATACAGATCCTTCTGTAACTCTGCAGGTGGCGAGATTCCTGAATGCGGTTATCTCACACACAAAAACCACCAAAAACAACAACATCAAAAACTAATCGGACAGTTTTGAAGAGAGTGCATGTCGGATCTCGTCTTCAGTTTTCCTTTTTCTGGGATCCGTCCCTTGGAGCTCTCCGGGCCCCAAGCTGTTATCTGGCTCTGCTCAATGACCCACCCCTGCATCATGGTGTTCACCTTCTGGTGCCGAATATATCGGTCCTTATGCCTCTGTGCTTTTATGTTTGTACATACTTTATGGGCTAATAGCCGTAAATAAATAAATAAAATAAAAGGGAGTGGTTTGACGCTGAGTGTTTCAGTCTGCCTCTGGGACGCTATGCGAGAGGGAGAATGCGTCAGTTCTCGCCAGGTCTGAATTTATGCTGTTAAACTTCATGATTAAAGGCAAGGGAAGATAAGGACTGCCTTGTGTCTGTTCTGAATTATTACACACGTGCTGCAATTTGCTTCTCACCGCTGTGTACGCTCTGCTACCGGCAAGAGAGAGAGGCAGGAAGGATCGATTGATCGGCACGGACAGCAGCGATTCTGCGCAAGGAGGAAGTGTGCCAGGCTCCATGTTTAGCCTCTGTTTACACTCTTGTCTGGCATAACCCAAGAAGGCTTTCTGGGAGATGATATATAATGAATTGAAAAAGGTATTTAAATATACCTTCTTGAAGAAACCAGAGGCCTTTCTCCTAGGCATAGTCGGCCAATTGGTGCCAAAGGAGGACAGAACTTTCTTTATGTATGCAACAACAGCAGCAAGAATACTCATCGCAAAGTATTGGAAGACACAAGAACTTCCCACGCTGGAGGAATGGCAGATGAAACTTATGGACTATATGGAATTGGCGGAAATGACTGGTAGAATCCGTGACCAGGGAGAAGAGTCGATGGAGGAAGATTGGAAGAAATTCAAAGACTATCTTCAGAAACACTGCAAAATTAAAGAATGTTAGAGTGATGTTGGATTGAAAATAAGTGGTTTCCAGCTGTACAGGTTAAAGTTAATGATAGACTAAGATTAAAGATTAAAATTAAAGATGTTTAAAGAAATGGAAATTTGATATTAAGAGGGAAAATTTTAATGTTATATGATACTAAGACCAAGGATTAGGTTTAAAGAAGTTGAAGTTATATATTTTAATATTTTACTAAATTAAAGTTTGGGATTAAAAAAGTGGAAAAGAAACTGCTGGACAAATAATTTGGATTGGAATACAAAAGAGGGAGGTATGAGGAAGTCCAGAAAGTAAGTAATTTAAAAATGGAAATGGAAAAGAGATATTGTTTTTAATTGTTATGTTTTTTTTGTTTTTTTATTGTTGAATTTTGTGTTGCTTTTTGTGTGTGTTGTTGTTATATGTATTGTGTATGTTTTTTCTCTTTTTTTATTGTCTAAAACCTTAATAAAAATTATTTAAAAAAAAAAAAAAGGACAGAACTTTTTTTATGTATGCCACAACAGCAGCAAGAATACTCATTGCAAAGTATTGGAAGACACAAGATCTACCCACCTTGGAAGAATGGCAGATGAAGCTGATGGACTATATGGAACTGGCAGAAATGACTGGCAGAATCCAAGACCAGGGAGAAGAGTCGGTGGAAGAAGATTGGAAGAAATTCAAAGACTATCTACAGAAATATTGTAAAATTAATGAATGTTAGAATGATGTTGGATAGAAATTAAGTGGTTTCCAGCTGTAATGCTTTAAGGGAATATGAAAAATGGGTTGTTAATAGGTAAAAATCTAACGTTACTATTTTAAGACCAAAGATTAGGATAAACAAAGAGGGTAAGGATTTGCTGAACCAACAAATAGAACTGGAATACAAAAAAGGGAGGTATGAGGAGGTCCGGGAAACAAGGTAAGGAAAAATAAGTAATGGAAAAATTGAGTGGTTTTTAATCATTTTTACTTTGTATTTTGTATTTTTCCTTTTTTTCTTTTTTCTTTTTTTCCTTTTTTTTCTTTTTTTTCTTTTTTTCTTTTTTTTCTTTTTTTCATTTTTATATTGTAACATTTGGAAAATCTCAATAAATATCTTATAAAAAAAAAAAGAGATCAGCAGAATATTACAGGCTAATTAATGCCAATCAAAATACTCTTTAAGAGGGATATAATAATAATAATATATAATAATTTATTATTTATACCCCGCCCATGTGGCTGGGCTTCCCCAGCCACTCTGGGTGGCTTCCAACAAAATATTAAAATACAGCAATCCATCAAATATTAAAAGCTTCCCTAAACAGGGCTGCCTTCAGATGTCTTCTAAAAGTCTGGTAGTTGTTTTTCACTTTGGCATCTGGTGGGAGGGCGTTCCACAGGGTGGGTGCCACTACTGAGAAGTAGTGGTCCAGTATATCTGAAGGAGCGTCTCCACCCCCATTGTTCTACCCAGACACTGAGGTCCAGCGCCGAGGGCCTTCTGGCGGTTCCCTCACTGCAAGAAGCAAAGTTACAGGGAACCAGGCAGAGGGCCTTCTTGGTAGTGGCGCCTGCCCTGTGGAACACCCTCCCATCAGATATCAAAGAAATAAAGAACTATCGGACTTTTAGAAGACATCTGAAGGCAGCCCTGTTTAGGGAAGTTTTTAATGTGTGACATTTTAATGTATTTTTAATCTTTGTTGGAAGCCACCCAGAGTGGCGGCGGACACCCAGTGGGGTATAAATAATTTATTGTTTTTATTATTATTATTATTATTATTATTATTATTATTACTATACATATTACTTGGCTGGAGAACTGCATTGCAAAATTTCAAAGGGCGGTTGTATGTCAGTTCATGTATTATTTCAGAAACTATGGATTGGGCACATTCGCCATTAAATGTGAGCTGAGTCAAACTGATCTGCTTACCCTCCACCATTCCTCAGAAAATAGGGACATTATTATCTAAATCAGTAGAATGTTCCTATTTCCTCCCATTCCTAGTGCCAGGAGGAAGGAATGGTAATCAGGGGCATAGCCTGGGGGGCTAGGGAGACCATGGCCCTGGGCACATTTTTGAGAGGGGGTACAACCAAGTGGCCCCCCCATGCTTACTCATTGGAACCTGTCTTTGGCGTGCAAGGGAGCTGTCAAAGCATGCCCAGCCACAGCTCCACTGTCAGGTCAAGTCTGGCCTGTGGGCAGAGTGGAGGAGAGGCAGCGGCAGCAGTTTTGCCGCCCCTCTCCTGCACTGGGCTGTTGATCACTCCCACATCCATGCTCCTGAAATTATGTCAGCAGACTTTAGCAACATACCAAAACTGAATTGACAAATGAGCCCCCAAAATGAGACATGTGTATGTCTGTGTGTGAGAAAGGGATGTTGGTATGGCTTTGGATTAGATAACAGATTCTTCAGGGATGTAGAATCTAAACATGGTAGGACATAGGAGTGAGCTGGAAGCTGCAATCCTATGCACATTATCCTATAAAACAACAGGCCTCACCACTTGCAGCATTTAACTATTACATTTTATGTTAAATAATAGGCATGCATGGGAAACTGCAGCACAGGAAAGAGAGATTTAAGCTTCTTTTCTCAGCTGTGATCTCCCTGCAGCCATGCAGCCAGGCAATTATCATTAGGAGAAAACTCCCATTGGTGTAAATGAAAGGTGTTTTTCCTAGTGCTAATTGCTATGTGTGTGAACTTCGTGGAAATTGTGGCTGGGAATGGAAACCTTCGACTTATAATCTTGCTTGTGGTATCTTTAAAAAGCAAACCTACATGATTCCTAATGACATTATTAATGTCACAGTGGGACTTACTTCAGAGTAAGGACTGGACCGCATACATCCCTTTCTGCACACACAGGGCTGGATTAACCTTTAAGCAAAATAAGCACAAGCTTAGGGCATCAAAGGAATGGGGGAGTGGGGCACCACAGAAATTTACCATTGCTGGATTTTTAACATTAATGGTCATAAATTGCTCAGCTGAGCATTCATTTTCTCAGTTGAAGTATATTAAAAATCCCAGCAGAACAACTATGCAACAAGGCAGGCTGGATGCCTTATCTCTACTGAGCATAGAAGCAGATCTGTTACAGAAGATTGGTTTTTTGAGGATCTGATCAAAGACTTTGCAATTAGAAAATGTAGGAGAAAAATTTTCAAATATAAGTAAAGTGGAAATATACAAATATAAACATTACTGTCCATCTTACTATAGGTTTTGTTTCATTTCAAAAATTGAAATTTCATTTTATGGTTTATGATTGTTTATATTTTGAATTAGATATATTTGGGGCACCAAAATCTTTAAAGTGTTTTGGGCCTCTAAAGATCTTAATCTGGCCCTGTGCATGCATGTGCAATTGTGCATGGCTAGTGGAGTGGATAGTAGATAACAGATAGTTCAGGCAGATAGTAGATAGCTCAGGCGGAACAGGGCACTGGCTCAGTATGGTTCAGATAGCCTCAGGTCAGATCAGGTCATTCCACAGAAGATGCATTGGCAAAGCAATCCGCAGTAGGACTCCACTCACTAGGTTGTGAGCCAGTGGCTCAATCCTGCTGCCTACAGAGATTTGCAGTCACCAGCTGGTGAACAGAGGGTCCAGTCCTGCTGGCTGCAGTGTGGCAGTGAGAGGGGGAAGGAGATATTGATTAAACAAGGGTCTGGGAGGAGGCAGGGGAAATCCCCCCCCGCCCCAAATCAATTTCGGCTCTAGAAATTGGACTGAGGAGCATGCATAGCCCTAATGGATGGAGATAGATAGAGATAGATAGATAGATAGATAGATAGATAGATAGATAGATAGAGATAGATAGATAGATAGATAGATAGATAGATAGATAGATAGATAGATAGATGATAGATAATGTTCTACATCAGCCTTCCCCGAACTGGTGACCAGATGTTTTGGACTTCAATTAGCCCTAGCTAGCACTGCCCTGCCAGCTGTGGCTATTGTAGTTCAAAACATCTGGAAGGCACAAGGTTGGGGGAACCTCTCCTGTTTGGTGGTGTATGTGCCTCCCTCAAGCTTCCTATTCATTAAGCCAAAGGACCAAGTTCATTACAGCTAAAATGAACAGATTATATATAATAAGCACCACCCCAGCATTTCTGGCTAAGGGCTTCAGTGCAGCACCAGACTGGTAGAGTAGGTATCTCCTGTGTGGACATGCCCAAACTAAGTGCACCTCCCTTACCAAATGCGACATCTCAATTTCTTCTGTAAGAAGAGCCTCGCTGGATCAGGCGAACAGCATCTTGTACCCACAGTGGGCAAACAGAGGCCCATGGGAAGCCCATAAGCAGGATTTGAGCACAACAGCACTCTCCCTTTCTGTGGTTTTCCAGCAACTGGTATGCAGAAGCATACTACCGCTGACAGTGGAAGCAGACAGTAATCGCTATATCCTCAATGAATTTGTCAAATCCACTTTTAATGTCATCCAATTTGGTGGCCATCACTGCCTCCCACAGAAGTGAATTCCATAGTTTAACTAGGCGCTGTGTGAAGAAGTACTTTCTTTTGTCTGTCCATCTTTCCTAAGGGCACACTGAGGTAGGTAGGTGTTTATGAGACCAGTATGAGGTACTACCACTTCGGTTATAGGCAGAAGCTCAGTGTTTTAAATCATGGCAGCAGTGACGGGGCGTGGGGTGGAGCTTCATTTGTGGATTTTTGCCATGCAAAAGCATGAGCCTCTGCCCTCTAAGAGGAAAAAAGAAACATAGCAACCTTGGCAGCTCTTGAGTAAGACTTTTATTCACTTGCACAATCTATTTAAACTTGAGCACATCTGATTCCTGCTAAATTCAGAGAGTGGTATATACTTAATTATTCCATTGACACCCATGAGGTGTGTTTTAGATTGCACCCATGTAATATGCAAAATATGGGGAAGAAGGGTGATGCTACTCTGCACAGCAGGGACTTGGAACTTGTACCATCTTGGTGCTGTTGGGCTTCAGATCCCATTATCTCTGATCATTAGTCAAGCTGGGGTTGATGGAAGCTGGAGTCAATAATGTCTAGAGGATGGTAGGTTTTGTCAGATGTTCCTGTGTATCACAAGCATACTCATGCTCCAAGTGTGAATCCTTATGTAGCAAAAACAGTGCCACTCACACAGAAGGAGGAGGTATTAGCAGGCTCAAGAGAGTCCCAATGTTTGCAGAAAGTTTTTTTTTAAACCAATCAGCATATGCAAGTTTGTGCCCTGTAGGCCTGGGATTCCTCTCTTTTCAGCCACCAGCTAGCAATGTCTCTGAAAGACAGCATACAGAAAGTGTAGTGTAATGGTCAGAGTTTTAAAATAGGACCTGGGGGACCATGGTTTGAATTCCCACTCAGTCATGAAGCTCACTGGGTGACCTTGGGCCAGTCATATTCTCTCAACCTAACCTACCTAAGTGGGTTGTGGTGATGATAAAATGGAGAGGAGGAAAACAATATGAAGGAAAACCTTCAGCTCCTTGGAGGAAAAGGTGGTATATAAATGGGAGAATAAGAAAGAAATAACTTTTCGAGCATGGAAGCAACCACTTTCTAACTTTCTCTGACAGCTATCAGCTTTCATATGCTGTGAAATCAGCATATGAGTTCAGTGCCCCATGGCTCATTTTTAAAAGTTCTGTTTTGATTATCTGGACTTATTAGCAGGAATGATAGACTTGGGGGGACAAGGAGACATATTTAAATGATTTATTTGTTTTATTAAAACTTATATACCACTTGATTGTAAAAATATTCCTCAAAGAAGTTTACCAAAAGAGTTAAAAACAATTACCAAAAGAGTTTAAAACAAATATAAAACGTGCACAAAATGCAATCAAAATAATTAAAATTTTTAATTTTAGCAGCTTAAATGTTAACATTCTACATATATTTTTAGAAGGTGCTAAAAAGAGTACACTGATATATAAATAGGCAGGGAGTTCCAAAAGATGCCTGCATGCCACATATTTGTCATCTACAAAAGCTTGTGTCATAATACATTTTTTTATTCTTTATTCTGCTACAATACTCTTTCTTGCATTTTCACTCTATCAAGAGTGGTCCAAATCATGGGGAGAGGTTCATAGTTCAGTGGCAGTGCATCTGCCTTGCAGGCAGATGGTCCCAGGTTCATTCCCCAGCATCTCCAGGTAGGGCTGGGAATGAAACCCCTGAAGAACTGCTTTCAGGCTGTGTTGACAGTTCTGGAGTCAGACAGGCCAAGGACTCTGATTCAGTACAAGTCAGCTTCCTATGTTTCTATACATCAGGGGAAGATAACCTTTGGTGCTCTTTATTTTGCTGGACTCCAACTCCTACCAGTCCCCAGCCCCCATATTCAATGGTCAGGGATGATGGGTGTTGTAGTCCAACAACTTTTCCCCTAACCCTGTTAAGCATTAAGAGGGGTGGAAGGAAGATACCAACAATAGTAGCATGGTAATTGAAAATGATGGACTATGCAGAAATGGCAAAACTTACAGAAAAGCTCAGAGACAATGACACTGAGAAATTTAAAAAAGAATGGGAGGCATTTATTGCATATGTACAAAAATATTGCAAACAAGTAGAAACAATGGCAGGCTTTGATTAAACACTTGCAAGCAATTAAAATAAGATAAAGTTTATGGAAGGAAATTTGAACTGAAACAATAAAAACTGATCGTATGTAATATATTCAATGAACCAGGAAAGGAAATGGAAGGAAGTCAGGAGGTTATAGAGAACCTCCGAAAACATGTTTTTAATTTTTAATTTTAGTTCTTATATTCCATGTTGGATATTTTGTATTTCTCTTTTTATTTGATGGAAAATAATTGTTGAATTTGAAATTGTAAAACCAGTAAAAATTTATTTACAAAATAAAATAAAATAAAGGTTTCAGAGGGCTTATGGTACTTTAAAGTTAATGCACATCAGGGATTGGACAGGAATGGTTTCTGAGCAGACATGGCAGATGTTTATAGGATTGCCCTCAAGGTGTCTGATGCCAGAAAGGTCCCCACCCACCTGCTTAAAAAAAGGTAAAGGTACCCCTGCCCGTACGGGCCAGTCTTGACAGACTCTAGGGTTGTGCGCCCATCTCACTCAAGAGGCCGGGGGCCAGCGCTGTCCGGAGACACTTCCGGGTCACGTGGCCAGCGTGACAAAGCCGCATCTGGCGAGCCAGCGCAGCACACGGAAACGCTGTTTACCTTCCCGCCAGTAAGCGGTCCCTATTTATCTACTTGCACCCGGGGGTGCTTTCGAACTGCTAGGTTGGCAGGCGCTGGGACCGAGCAACGGGAGCACACCCCGCCGCGGGGATTCGAACCGCCGACCTTTTGATCGGCAAGCCCACCTGCTTACCTCACTCTAAATAGAAGACTAGTCAGAGACAGGAAGCCAGACCTCCTCCTCTCCTCTCCCCCTGCTTATTTCCAGAAAGTTGAATAAGGTGGAAGGAAATTGTGTGGACCAGGGCCTGGGAGACTGGGGTTCAAATCTCCACTCAACCATGAAGCTTACTGGTAACACTGGGCCGCATTGTACCTCAGGCAAAACAGCCTAACATGTTGTTATGAAGATAAAATGGAGAGCGCCACCTTGAGCTCCTAGAAGTCATAAGTGTAGTACTAATTTTTTTTTTTTTAAAGAAACAACCTTAAAAGAAGCCTGTCAAGCGATCCCAGTGGCAGGAAGAAGGGGTGGGAAGTTTCTCAACAGCCAGCGAGTAGCAGCTGTGAGGCCAGACTGCGTTGCTTTCCGACGGGAGCCCCGGGACAACCGGCTGCTTCTGAGGAACCAGCCTTACAGATTAAGGCTTCCCGCGTTCTCAAATTCACACGCATGTGCCCCCCTCCCTCCCGACTCGTGTGAATCTTTGAGGATAGCGGCGGCAGCGGCAATTGCTCCACGCTTCTTGTTCGACGTGTCCCCGCAAGCCCAGAGCAGCCTCTTTCGCTCTCCGGTTTCTCCCGCAACTTCAATGCGTATTGCGCGTCAGTTTGGCCTGGGGAAAAACGCGTGACAAGGAAAAGGAGGTGGAGAAAAATAATAGTACTTTTTTTAAAAAAAAAGTTAAAGCACGTTTTGCAAAGCAGTGAAAAGTAGATTCGGCTAGGAGAAGGAGGAAGGGTGTGTAGCTGTCTGTGTTAGTGTTCGGGTTGCGGAAACTGCCCTCTGCATTCGGATTCCTTTTTGGAGCGGCGGGGAGAGAACAGCCGCGCTTGGGGAACGGAGGAAATTCCCTCCGCTACGAGGCGGCGGCGGCGGCTGCAGCAGCGGCGGCGGCGGCGAAACCAGACGGCCGCTGCGGGGACGCCGCTAGAGCCTGCTTCTCTGGAATGAGGAACCAGCTGGCGCCTTCCTTGACACCAGCCTCGGCAGGCCGCGCCAGAACCGCGTGCGGAGGAGCCGCGCAAAACTTGACAAGGTAAAACCACACGGGGAACTTCGAGTCGTTGCGAGCTCCAGACTTCGTGGACATATGGTGCGAGGGGCAACGCGCATTGCTTCCCATCATGCGAAATGCTGCGAGGCAGACCAGTTCTTTTTGGCCCCTGCAGAGTCGGGGCCCGTGAACGTCTGCCCTTAAGTCCTGACCTGGTGGCGCCACTGGAGCCGCGGCGGGAGCGGGAGGGGTTCGTTTTCTCTTGGTTGTCTGAAGGGGTGGGTTACCTCTAGACTTTGAAAAGAACAGTTAATTTTCTCTCTCTCTCTCTTTCTCCCCCCCCCCGCGCCCCTAAGCTTCAATAGATCAAATGGCGTTTATATATCTATATAACCCAACGGGTTTATTTCATAAGGGCTGGGGAAAGAGTTCTCTGGCTGAAGATCCCTGGGGTGACAGCCCCACAGAACTCATGCAGGCTTAAGCCCCGGATCCACTGAGTGATTTATGTGAAAGACCCATCGGTGCAGTGGAACTGACTCCTGAGCGTGTATAGGACTGGGAGGTTGTGTAGGCTGCAGAGGTCAGACTTATTAAACTTCATTAGGCTTTCAGTAATCTCAATTTTTTTCAGGCACAGCATGGCCCACCTTAAAAACAACAACAACAACAACAACAAAACAACAATAATAATATGCATTTAAGGACCTATTTCTTCTTATTTATATGGTAATGGTACTGCTGTTGTTGTGACCACCTTAGATCAAGTCCTGGAGGACCAGTACCTCCCCCCCAGCCCGGCCCACCCATCTTCTATGCTATCGTCAGCCCTATTGGATCCAAGTAAACATGTATAGGATCAAGTTGCAAGCTCATACATACACCTGTGGTAGCACAAGCATTTAACTCAGTGGGATTGACTTCTGAGCCAACCTTCATATGATTAGGAGGTAGACCTAATGAGATCAATTAATCCCTAACTTTGGGCGTTGTGTGCCATAAATTTTGAGTAAGTCCTATTGACCATAAGTGGGATGTGCTTCTGAGTAAACTTGCTATGAAGACTGAACTATAAACACACTGGCTGGTGAGTCCTGTTTACTTTTTAGCAAACATGCTTAAAGTTCTGGTGTTATCTAGCTGGGAACCTCTCAACCCCCCCCCCCCCCAATTTAAGGGCAGATGGACAGAAGGGCAGCTGCTGCAGATGGAATGTGTGTATGCAGTTTTGGCTCTCTCTTTTTAAAAAGCACCTGGAAGCACCTTATTTGAATATCTGCTAGCTCCTCCCTCCCACCATCTGAAAACTTAACAGATGCAGACCTAGATGGCTTGATTTAACATCAACATCCTTTTCTCTTTCTCTCACCCATCCCAGCTTTTTAAACATCCACTCCTGATGAAGGGTTCTGTGGAAGTCAAAGGTTTGGTGACATTTTGCTTGGCCTAATAAAAGTATTGACATAATAAGGGCTTGGGAATTTTTCTAACATGCCAAAACAGCTAGCACTGATCTTTAAAAGTGAATGTCTGTTTTGCTTCATAATCAATGCATTGCCTTGTGGCACATCCAAAGTGGACAAGTTCATTGTGAGTTCATTTTTTCAGTTTGTGTTAATTTTTATTAATTAGCTCCTAACTTTGAACATCAACTGACAGCTAGTACAGGGCATGCACCACTACTCCCAGTACTCCTTCCTGCATTCCATTATTGACTTGTGAAATTTTCTGCTGCAATTGGTGGCAATGACTACAGACTGGGGATGCTCCCATCAGCTCCATCCAGCATGTTCAGTGGTAAGCAATGATGAGAACTATAGTCCAGAAAAAAACTAGAGGATGCCATGTCGGCTATCCCCTGCTTTAGGCTGAGAGGTCTTTCTTTAAGGGTTTTTACAAATTTGTGCAGCAGGTGATTTTTATCACTGGCTGTTAACCATAATGTCTAAATGGAGCCATTCTGTTGAGAGGCAGTCTACCTCTCAATAACAGTTGTTAATGGGCTAATGGTAGAAGAGGACTGTCTTTTTCCTTCATCCTTTAAGCTTGTGGGCTTCCCAGCAGCATCTGGCTTGCCACTGTGAGAAACAGAATGCAGGTCTAGGAACACAACTGGTCTGACAAAGTCAGCAGGTAGTTCATTTACTTATCTGCCTTTTGTTTCTCCCTCACTTACATCTATGTGCATGTAAAGCCTTCTACACAGGGATGGCAGATGAAATGTATCCAGAAACTTGATTTTGAATAAATGTGCAATTAATTGTTCCCTTTTTGAATGTTATTCTGTTGTTATCTTCCTTAGTGGGATGTGCAAATCGCTATTATAAATAATGTTTTTTGTAGGGTGGGGGTCATTGAGGATTAATTTATGGAATCAAGGGGCAATGGGTTTTGGGAACAATCATATGCATGTTTACTCAGGAATGCGTCCCACTTTGTTCAATGGGACTTCCTCTCAGGTAAGCGTGGATAAGATTTGAGCTTAAATGATGAAGAGGCAGAAACTCGAGTCACGCTCCAATGGAATGTCAGTTTTGCAAATGGCCAGACTCTTAGGGTGACTGAAGGCTATGTTTGCAATACCCATGTCAGTAATTCTCAGTTAAAAACAGGCCTCTTCCTCTCTATATGCAGCACTGATGACATTCATACATTTTCAGATTACTGTATAAGGGAGAGGCTCCACCTTTTTCATGTCTGATTTTCTGTGTGAAAATGGTCCAGATCTAAATGCTGAAGATGCTTGCTCTCACTGAGTATATATTAGAGTACTACAAGTATTCTAAGCCCTTATAGATCAGATGATAACACACAGTGAATATATATTTAATGTATTTTGATTTGCAGGTGTGTGACTAATGGTCTTTGAGGTTTTGTGGTTACCTGACTGTACTCCAAGCATAACAAACCAGGCCTTGCACTTTTATACAGTGGGAATATGCTGCTTTGGAGCACTTAAAATATATAGAGATTTATATACATGTGGCTCAAGGAACCAACAAGTGAAAGCAATCCCGCCTCTTACTTTCACCTAATAATATGGTGTACCTTTTACAGTCACGTAATAATACATCACATAATAGGCTGTTCTGGTGAGCAAAGTCTGTAAAATTAGGTTGTCTCAGTACACCTTACTCTATAATATACCACAAACTGGAGAATCTGCCGGCTTTCTCCTGCTAAACTATGTTGCTGGTGCAGAGTTCTCTTCCAGAGCTGTGAGGGATGCGAAAGTTACATAAGAGCAGCCTTTCCCAGACTGGTGCCTCCAGACATTTTGGACTACGACTCCCATCAGTCCCAGTGGTGTCTGGGAGGTGTCCTGGTGTCTGGAGGGCACCAGGTTGGGGGAGGCTGTAAAGTGTGTTCCCTGATGAAGCCTACCAAATGTCACCTTTCCCCAAGGACTTGCGAGGTGAATCTGATGCTGTATTCCCCTTCTTTAGAACCTTTGGGCATCTTCTACACCATCCTGTTTTGGGGAACTGCATTTGCCTAACATTTTACATTTGCCTCTCGTTTTTCAGAGCATCTTGAAATATTACTATAGAGACATGCAGGTTCCTTGCGATCCTATGTCCACTGTAATTGTCTCTGTAATTCTTTTAGACTTTCTGGGCATCTGTGCCGCAGGCGGCAATTCCCCCAGCGAATGCAGCCACCATGTTGCTTGTGTGCAGTGACACTCGGTTGTTGCTCTGCTGTGCTTAGGTAATATAGCTGCTCATTTGCAATTGCTCTGGCTTGACCCCTTCTGAATTGTGTATCTGTTGCCCTGGGACTTGATTATGAGCCCTCTGGAAGCCAAGCGCTTAACTGACAGGAGCCCTCCTTCCAAGGTGGGAACGTATAGTATACCCTGCACTGGTATGGTTAGCATTCCTCCATTTAGCTTATTGTAGTTCACGAAACCTTGTCCAATTCCTTCTGCAGTGATGATGCTTCCATCTGCTAGATTGGGTTTTTTCTTTACTGTTAAGGTCTAACTCTGTAAGGAAGCTTCTGTTAATGGCCATGTGACTTGTTGCTCTAGTCCAGAGTCCGCACATGAGCTGTGGGATAAGTTTCCTTGTGTGGCTTTGAAGCACGCACTTCATTGCTGTTATGACTTTCTTACCTTATCTTAATAATTGCTGTTACCTTATCTTAATAATTGCTGTTATGACTTTCTTACCTTATCTCTCTGCCTTGTTTTTTGTGCAGTACTATTTTTGTTAATACTTTTGTTAGCACAATTCACCCTCCTCTTTTTTCTTTTTAAAGTTTACTTCATTCCCCCCTCTCTCTTTCCTCTTTCCTTGCTAGATTTACAAATAAAAAAATTAATTAAAAAAGTTAAACTGCAAACCCGAAATTGTTTTTATTTAATTATGTTTTGATAGGCACATTGCTGGAAGACACGGGTATAACCGGCTACCAGCTGTGATGGCTATGTAATTCCTCCACTGTCAGAGGCATTATGCTTCACAATACCAGTTGCTGGGAACCACAGGAGTGAAGAGTGCTCTTGTGCTCAAACAATCCTTGTAGATTTCCCACATGCATCTAGTTTGCTAATGTGCAAACAGGATTCTGGACTAGATGGACCATTCGGCTGATCCAGCAAGCTCTTCTCATGTTTTCAGGCTTTTGCTGTTTTGCTTTCCGTATGAAGCAGCCCCTTGTGGGTTCATCTACACTTCTGTTTGCTCTACAATTTCTAGACACTGGTCAGAGAGGTTTTTTCTTTTGTCCTGCTGCTTTTCCTGGGAAAACCCGCTGTTTACTACTGAATCGCAACAAATGTCAGTTCAGTTTTCTATAGATTGACATGTGGTCTGATTCAGCAGTAATCAGCAGGGTTTTCCCGGGAAAAGCAGCAGGACGAAAGAAAAACCTCTCAGACTCGTGCCTAGAAATTAAGGGGCAAATGGAATAAACTGGGACAAAGGGAAGTGTGGTTGAGCCCTAAGTGTCCTTTAAGTGTTCCTTAAGTGTTGTTTCCTTCTTCTGCATCTTGCGGTCAGTGCTTCGTAGCAAAGCTTCCCTATCCCGGTGCTGACTTCCCTGTATAATCTCCTTCATGCCCTGGAATCCATCCATTAGTCGACCCACCACAAACTCAGGGTGAGTTGCTTTTCAGGCCTCGTTTCTAAGGCATTCACAAGGGCAGCCTACACATGAGTAAAGCTGCCACATGGTTGTCCTTCATGTTCCCCCACCCCATGCCAAATAGTTTCCCCACCGCTTCCAACTTTGTGCTTTTGTGGTCTTGCATCTCAACTCCATCCCAAGTCTTCTGCTGTATGGGAAAGACCCTTTTTAAAAAGAAGAAGAAGAAAAAAAGGTATTTTCATGATTTATTTGCCAGCCCCCTTTTAATGTTTCTTCCTAATGGTCTTTGGATGCTGACCTCCTCTGCTGTGGTTTTAATGAGAATGATGTGAGTTCTGAAGTCTGTTCTGTTTTTCATGGTGGATGTGGTTTTATTCTGCTGTTTATGTCTTTTTCCTCTCTGCATTTTTTATTTATGTTGTTTTTTAATTGAATTTATTGAATTGCTTGCGATAAGGCAGGGTAAACACCTTTTAAATAAAAGCAAGCAAGCAAGAGGTCTCTCTAAGGTGAAGAAACAGTAACAACAACAAAAACCATTCCAGCAATCCTTCATCTTTATCTCATATCTTTTTGTCTGGCTAACAGCCAAATAATCAAAGGAAGAATTTCGCAAACTGTTGCCCATGGACTGCTTGTGGTCCAATTGTTACACAGTTAGGAGTATCTGTTCTTGATGCCACAAATGATTGCTGAATATCAATTTCAGGAGATCAAGGCTGCTTTGACTGGGGCTGAATTATTAGAAAGGCCTCTCACCTGGGGCCTGTGATTGTTGTAATATTTTAATTTTAATTTTAATATAACCCAGAAGTGCATTTATATACCTCTGAACATCAAAAGCATCTCCAAGTGGTTTGCAACAACAAAAGTGTGTGTGTACACACACACACACACACACACACACACACACGAACTAAAAACCCCAGTACCAAATAAATCAATAAAATTCCCCAAAAGCAAGAACAGCAGCCTATTTCGAAAACATTTTGAGTCAGAGATCTTTAATCTCTTCACTCTCCCTTTGCAAAGGCAAATCCTGACTCACATTATGCATCATTCACCCCACCAACAGATACATATCACACCCAGATTCTCCCTTACATGTCCTCCCAACCACTTTTCTCACTACGTAAACAGAAATCTTGCAGTACCACTACTCATCGAGCATCACTCATTTCATTCTGCTCCCACACCTCTTGCTAACATCCCTCCCCCGTCACTCTAAAATCTCCCTGTGAATCAGGAAACCACTCTCACCAATGACATCCACTACATTGGAAAGGCAAGACTGTGCTTATAAAAATATCAGTTTTGCTTGCACTCTGACTGCACCAGCAAAGAATATATTTTTTATAACAATTTATTAATTTTCCAAAAATATAACATCAAAAATAAACATAACAACAACAATATATAAAGAAAAGGGAAAAAGAAAAATGCAAAAAACAAAACAACCGCCCCCCCATTAAAATCAAAAATTTTAAACCATAATTTTTGATTGACTTCCCTCCCCTCCCCCTCTTGGTTTCATTGCTTAATGCTTGTTCACGTACGTCCTTATAACCTTAATAATCCATTTTTTTAGACCTTGTTCATCTTAATACAAGTGAGTTTTTAAAAGTTATACTAACGTAAAAATCTATACACAAAGCTTAAAAGATGAGCATTAAACCTTTACCCTGAACACCAGCAAAGAAAAAGGTTTGATGAGACCTCCGTCAATTTTCAAGTGGTCGATGGGAGAAAAACACAATTTTCAAGTGGTCGATGGGAGAAAAACAAACAAACAATTGTGCTAAACCAAGGAGGAAACTGTTTCCCCCCTTCTTTCTTTCCCTTCCTTCTTGCATTTACTAGTCATTTTTTCATGAAAAAATGTGATCAAAGCAACTTATAAAAATGCAATTAAAACCAAATTTAAGAAATAAAAAAGGGGGGGATAGAAACACATCCATGCCTTTAAAATACCAGATGTAATATTTTAAATTTAGTGTGCAGCAGTTTATGGCATAGTAGAACTGGGCCCTTAATCATCTGTGTAGGGATAGAATTAAGTTGTGGCCCTTAGTTTGAGAATAGACAGTGTTACACAAGGGGAATCAAAGGCTGCAGGTTCTTCATTTCTGGCTTAATAGAAGGATGAGGCACGGTGCAGAGTCAATACCAAGCAATTGTATAATAGCCCTTTCAATACATCACTGTATATGAAACAGGAAGGTGTGGATTGCACATAGGAAACCTACACACATTGCATTCAGCTGTATGCACATAGGACCTAGAATACAAAGCAATTCCATCCCTCCACCTGTTCGCTTTTATTCTGCAAGACCACCAGTAGAAATATTTAGTTGGATAAAGAAAGATAGGTATTTGTCATGAAAAGCGTTGTACCTAGCTTATCTCTGAATGGACTGAATTTGTGGGTTTCAAGGAAGTGGGGTTATAGAAGTAGCACAGCAAGATTCTCTTACAAGCTCCTTCTCAGTTTGGGGGCACATAAAAGCTACTACAATTCCAATCTTGTTGTTACTTATCTGGCATTAGGCCCCCACTGAGCATACTTGGATTTGGGCTGCGCAAAACGGCTTTAGGCTTGCCTGCAGGATCATGTTATTTATATACGTATAAATACTGATATTATATATATATATATATATATATATATAATCTAAAGCAATGCATTGCATAAAACACAACCAAGACAATAAAGCAGTATAAAAGCAAACAATTTAGTGTTTATGTATAACTATCCAGTCTGATGTTTGCATGTGTAGGCAACATAGCTGTCAGGAAATGTGTGTTTGAAGAAATAGGTTTTAAGCATGCAGAAAAAAGATAGTATGGTTGCACACGCCTGCTCTCCAAGGGGAAGTTGTTCCACATGGTCAGTGCCATTCCTGTAGAACAGTAGTTTTCAAGCTTTTCAGACCCAGGACCCATTTTTAACTCAAACATACACCTGGGGATCGCTTTCTGAATCTTTTACCATCTATTTGCCTGGTGGTAGTGCTCCTGTTGCGACCCACCTCGGACCATGTTGTGAGCCACTAGTGGGTCCTGATTCACTAGTGAAAGATGAGTGCTATCCTTCTGGATGGATAGAAGATGGAACACCACAGGCTGCAGACAGGTCCATTGGGGATAAGGCACTCTTTCAAATAAATTGTTGCCAAGCTGTTTAGGGCTTTATGAACTACAACAGTAAAGCCTTAAACCTAACTAAGTAGCCAGCCAGACAGTGCACCTTCCTCAGCAGATGTAATATATGCTCACACCACGGTGTGCCTCTCAGATGAAGAGCTACGCGGCTGCATTCTGCACTAGCTGCAGCTTCCAAACCGGCCTTAAGGGCTTCCCCACATAGAAAGCATTGCAGTAATCCAGTGTTAGTGTTTCATTGCATTGGGTTTTGAATAGTTTTGAATAGTTCATGCTGCAGCAATGTGAAAGGCAGGAGATAAATATTTTAAATAAATAAAGTAAACTTCATTTATTTAGGAGGCAGTGTGCCTCCGAACGTCAGTTGTTGAGGTTCACAGACAGCAAGAGTGCTCTTGATTCTGGTTGGCCACTGTGAGAGCAGGATGCTGGACTAGAAGGCCCCCCTGATCCATTAGGATTTTTCTTCTGTCCTAATGAAACCTCTTTTTTGTATTTCACATGGTACAAATGAAATTATTTTCTGTTTAATACCTTTTCTGTCATTTTTAACTCAAAAGGTCCTGGAGGAGTAATGTTCTCTAAAGAATATAAATACCCCTCTCAGGAGAAATATATCAGCCTTTTTCTTCCCAGAGGTTTGTCTATTGCTGTTTTTGAACACCGGTGCTGGCCTGCAAAGCAAATATTAGCACTAGACAGGGCTATGCTGATTCATGACTGTTTTAAAAACCTGAATGCTCCGTACAGTGGATTTGAACTTGCTCAGATGGTGTTTTTTTTGGAATGTTGGTTACTCCCATACCAGTACCTTGAATGACTAGCTTTGGGGGAAGGAGAGGAGGAAAAAAATGCCAAGTTTATCTCAGTAAAACACTTATAACTTCTACAGCAGGAAAAACCTGGTGGTGCTTCTTGTTGGATGCAGTAAGCACAGTGGGTTTTGTTTTTGATTTTTTGGGAGTTGGTTTTACTGAAGGATGGTGATGAAAGTGGAGCCAGTCTGACCCAGTACCCAATACAGGCAGCTCTCTATGGTGATGAAATTATAGTGGATAAACCTTCTAGGCAGGGCACAATTCCTATTCTCTGCTCAACTCCAGAGAACCTTGGGAGAACATGGTCTTAGTCACGGGTATAGAGTGTTTTTCAACCTAAGGGCCACCTTCCCTTCTGGAACAGGGATGAGAGGGTGCAGTCTGGACAACCCTTTTCAGGGAGAAATTTAATTGCCCCTCCCCAATGCATACAGCACAATGGGATTCTCAGGCCTAGGAGCCAATGGCAGCCCACTAAGCCCTTCTGCCGGACTCTTGCCATGTTCTCTAGGCCACAGCCCTACCAGTACAGCTCTGTGCCCTCCTTGGGTGCTTTTGCCTGGCCTTTTCCTTGAACTACAAAAATGCCTCTTGCTTGCCTAGATGGAGGTTGGAGAGAGGTGCAGGTGTAGGAATCTCTGGATTTTGCCTGGCTGGAGTACTGCCCACAGTACAAAGATAAGAGTCACTCGTTCGTTGCTCCTCCCATTTTCACTCTGGCCCCTCCCACCACTGGCATGCAGCCACACCCCCTGAAGGTTGCCCAAGAGGGAATGCTGCCCATAGGCTGAGCAAGGTTCTGCACCTCTGGCAAAGGATAAGATTATTGGCAGGTACAAAGAACTGGCGTAAAATTTAGGGTTGACTACCATGTCCTTTAAGGGACACGGGTGGCACTGTGGGTTAAACCACAGAGCCTAGGACTTGCCAATCAGAAGGTCAGCGGTTCAAATCCCCATAACGGGGTGAACTTCCTTTGCTTGGTCCCTGCTACTGCCAACCTAGCAGTTCGAAAGCACGTCAAAGTGCAAGTAGATAAATAGGTACCGCTCTGGCAGGAAGGTAAACGGCGTTTCTGTGCGCTGCTCTAGTTCACCAGAAGCGGCTTAGTCATGCTGGTCACATGACCCGGAAGCTGTACGCCCACTCCCTTGGCCAATAAAGCGAGATGAGCGCTGCAATCCCAGAGTCAGCCACGACTGGACCTAATGGTCAGGGGCCCCTTTACCTTTACCTTTACCGTTTCCTTTGGGTGGCGCTGTGGGTTAAACCACAGAGCCTAGGACTTGCCAATCAGAAAGTCGGCAGTTCGAATCCCCGCAACGGGGTGAGCTCCCATTGCTCAGTTCCTGCTCCTGCCCACCTAGCAGTTTGAAAGCACGTCAAAGTGCAAGTAGATAAATAGGTACCACTCTGGCGGGAAGGTAAACAGCGTTTCCGTGCGCTGCTCTGGTTCGCCAGAAGCAGCTTAGTCATGCTGGCCACATGACCTGGAAGCTGCACACCGGCTCCCTCAGCCAATAAAGCAAGATGAGCGCCGCAACCCCAGAGTCGGTCACGACTGGACCTAATGGTCAGGGGTCCCTTTACCTTTACCTTACAACTAATATCTGCTCAGAGTAGACATTAATGTCCCTAGGTTCATGTTCATGAATTTCAGTGGGCCTTTTCTGAGTAGAACTAACTTTGGAGACAACCCTTAGTAGTGGGACTTTTTAAATAGTGTCACAGTCATTCACTTGGTCACTTTTGCAACAACCCTACATAGGGTGGGGGTGGTGACTGTATTATTCCCATTTTGCAGTTGCAGGAACTGAGACTGACTGACTGTGGATTGCCTGAGAGGCAGAGGCAGGTTTTGAGATGTGGATGTCTGGTTCACAGCTCAGACTCCTAGCTGCTCTGCTAGCTGTCAGTGGCACAGGTGGGCCCCCCACAGCTGCATGCATCCCCTGACCTTATTACCGTATTTTTCGCTCCATAGGACGCACTTTTTCCCCTCCAAAAATGAAGGGGAAATGTGTGTGCGTCCTATGGAGCGAATGCAGGCTTTCGCTGAAGCCTGGAGAGCGAGAGGCATCGGTGCGCACCGACCCCTCTCGCTCTCCAGGCTTCAGGAAGCTATCCGCAAGCCTTGCAAGCCCGGTGGGAGTTCCCGCGGGCTCACAAGGCTTGCAGGCAGCAGCCTGCAGCCCCGGCGAGTGTCCGCAAGCCTTGCGCGCCCGGCAGGAGGTCCCACCGAGCGCGCGAGGCTTGGGGCAGCAGCCTGTCGCCCGAAGCACGGGGAGCCCTCCGGAGGGCTCCCCGTGCTTCGGGCGAGTGTCTGCAAGCCTTGCGCGCCCGGCAGGAGGTCCCGCCGAGCGCGCGAGGCTTCGGGCGGCAGCTTGTCGCCCGAAGCACGGGGAGCCCTCCGGAGGGCTCCCCGTTCTTCAGGCGAGTGTCTGCAAGCCTTGCGCGCCCGGCAGAAGGTCCCGCCCAGCGCGCAAGGCTTGGGGCTGCAGCTTGTCGCCCGAAGCACGGGGAGCCCTCCGGAGGGCTCCCCTTGCTTCGGGCGAGTGTCTGCAAGCCTTGCGCGCCCGGCAGGAGGTCCCGCCCAGCGCGCAAGGCTTGGGGCTGCAGCTTGTCGCCCGAAGCACGGGGAGCCCTCCGGAGGGCTCCCCGTGCTTCGGGCGAGTGTCTGCAAGCCTTGCGCGCCCGGCAGGAGGTCCCGCCCAGCGCGCAAGGCTTGGGGCTGCAGCTTGTCGCCCGAAGCACGGGGAGCCCTCCGGAGGGCTCCCCGTGCTTCGGACGAGTGTCTGCAAGCCTTGCGCGCCCGGCAGGAGGTCCCGCCCAGCGCGCAAGGCTTGGGGCTGCAGCTTGTCGCCCGAAGCACGGGGAGCCCTCCGGAGGGCTCCCCTTGCTTCGGGCGAGTGTCTGCAAGCCTTGCGCGCCCGGCAGGAGGTCCCGCCCAGCGCGCAAGGCTTGGGGCTGCAGCTTGTCGCCCGAAGCACGGGGAGCCCTCCGGAGGGATCCCCTTGCTTCGGGCGAGTGTCTGCAAGCCTTGCGCGCCCGGCAGGAGGTCCCGCCCAGCGCGCAAGGCTTGGGGCTGCAGCTTGTCGCCCGAAGCACGGGGAGCCCTCCGGAGGGCTCCCCTTGCTTCGGGCGAGTGTCTGCAAGCCTTGCGCGCCCGGCAGGAGGTCCCGCCGAGCGCGCAAGGCTTGGCGCGGCAGTCTGTCGCCCGAAGCACGGGGAGCCCTCCGGAGGGCTCCCCGTGCTTCGGGCGAGTGTCTGCAAGCCTCGCGCGCCCGGTGGGAGGTCCCGCCGAGCGCGCGAGGCTTGGGGCGGTAGCCTGCAGCCCGAAGCACGCGAGGCTTGGGGCGGCAGCCGCGGGGGGGGGGGGAAATAATTTTTTTTATTCATTTCCCCCCCCAAAAAACGAGGTGCGTCCTATGGACCGGTGCGTCCTATAGAACGAAAAATACGGTATATGCAACTCCTGATACCACCTACAGTTGTCTCATTCTTCCATCCAAAAAATAATTCCGTCATTCCTGCTCCTTATTTTTTCCTGGCTGTTAAAAAATGTAAAAGACCCTTCTGGAACTATAATGGAATATAGTGCAAGCTTAGTGCTCATGTTGGTATTACAGGCCACAACCATTTCAGGCACATCTGATATGTGCACAACCACGCTGAACCCAGAAATGATCTGAAAACGTCACAAAAATGGGAAGGAGTGGAACAGGGTGTTTGCAGCTTTTATCCATGGATGTTCCTATTATATGTGATTTCATGTAAGCCTGCAGTGCCATGGAACATAACCCCCACACAAATTGGTCACTGCCTTTATTTGCTTCCGGGGAAAAACCTGTTTGCAAATAATATGGCAATATGGGCTAAACTTGCACTATATTCCACTATAGTTCTGGATGTGGCTTCTACATTGTCTGAAAGTTCAAACATAATGTGGAAATTAACAGGGAAACATGAAAACAGAATAAACTGCCTAATAGGCTCTTTAATTTCAATCAGTCTACAACTGAGTAGATCTGCCTTTCCACACTTTTTGGGCCAAACTAGGCAATGGTGGGACATCTGTGTTTTAGGCCCCAATCTGCGCCATTCCCACAGAAAGCAGGGAGATGCGCAGGTGCAGTGTTTGTGCTAAACTCTCCCCCTGGAACATAGGAAGATGTCCTAAACAGTGTAGATAGTTCTAGATTAAATACATTAATCTGCTGCCATGATGTCTAATTTGACCATTTCTGTAACAACATTTACCTTCAAGTATGCCTCTTTGCAGAACTCAGTGGCCTGACTTCTGCACAGACATGTGTAGGATCATGCTGTTAGTCACTTTGACACTTGGAGCGAGCCTCTGGTTTTTGTGTAGAGCTTTAATAGGTGGGTAAACAGGTTTTCAAAGCTGAATTGTGGAGGCTTCAGTCCCACCGCCTCTCTCTTTTCCTCTTGCACCATCCCTGCTGTGTTTTAGAAAGTCCCACTACAACAGCGCCCTTCAAAAGAAAATCCTGTTAGCTTTCACATTCATTGTTTGCGTGAAAGCCCTGGATGGCTAAACTGTGCTCTCTCATTCAGCGGGACCCTATTCTCTCCCTCAGAGCTGACAATGTGGCATACTTTGGCCTCAGCATGCAAGCACAAGGTTGAAATCGCCAGGCTGCCTACATAAGCCAGAGGGGAAGGGAATATTGCAATGGGATGGAGAGTATATGAACCTCTGGAATAAAAGCAGAAAGAAGAGGAATGCATAGCTGTCAAGTGTCCCTTATTTGAAGGGACAGTCCCTTATTCCAGCGCCATGTCCCGCTGCTGTCCCTTATTGATAGATGTCCCTTAAATGTCCCTTAAATGATGTCCCTTAAATTTCAAAGAAAGCAGCTACTCTCCCTCCCTCCCTGCCGGCCAGGAAGGAGAGAGGCTCCAACTGTGTTGCTTGGCTGTGTTGCTCACCCAATAAGAAGTCTAAGAACGACTGGGGGGTGGAGCTTGTATGCCTTGTGTGTGGCTAGTTAATGCAAGCTGAAGGGGTTTTTGAATGCTGGACGCCATTTTGTTGCACGTGCTGCTGCAAACTTTGCAGTGCAAAGCCAGGCCGGGGAGCCATCTTAAGTTGAGGCTGCATAGGCCTTGTGGTGCATGTGATTCAGATTCTATTCAGTTGAACCTCTGGTTACAAAGTTGGTTGGACAGTGTTCTCGAAGCTACCAGCATGAGTTTGACCAGACTGCAGGAGGGCAGGAAGACTGGAGTGCCTGGAACAGGTGAGGCTGCAGATCCCTTATTTTCAAGGCTGCTGGTCCCTTATTTTCAAATCTGTAAGTTGACAGCTATGGGAATGTCATTGGTCAGAAATGGTTGTGAATGAAATGTTTAAACTACAGATGATGCCCAGCCCTACCTTTTGTGGCTGGGGCAACCCAGTCAGATAGGCAGCATATAAATAAACAAGTTGTTGTTGTTTCTTTAACTGCTGTTTTTAGAAGGTTGGAGAGGGGGGATAATGGGCTTAAAACGGGCCGTGTGTGTGTGTGTTAGAGTATGGAAATGGGGCTTTTGGCTTAATTTTGTTGCATTTAGACTCTTCCCTTTAGCAAAAGGGAAAAAAAGAAAGCATTAAGAGGAGTTTGTAATCTAAAGAAAGATAAATGACACACAAAGAAAAAGGAACAGGAGGGAGGAGGGAAAAGCAAGCTTAAGCACATGTTCTCAAAGTTACGGTTCTTATAACTCAGTTAAGACCAGCAATCCCTTGCCGTTGTGAGTGGTGGTTCTGGGTGTCTCACCATAATGAGTGCCTCCCCAAAACACCCTTTCCTCCTAGATCAGATGCAGGAACCAGCTGATCCACTGGGCAGTGATAGAAAGACAACCTGCTTATCCTCTCCCACTCTTCTTCCTCCCTACTGATTCCTTCTCTTTTAGTAACTACAGTGGTACCTCGGGTTAGAGACGCTTCAGGTTACAGACGCTTCAGGTTACAGACTCCGCTAACCCAGAAATAGTACCTCGGTTTAAGAACTTTGCTTCAGGATGAGAACAGAAATCGTGCAGTGGCAGCGGGAGGCCCCATTAGCTAAAGTGGTACTTCAGGTTAAGAACAGTTTCAGGTTAAGAATGGACCTCCAGAACGAATTACTGTATTTTTCGCCCTATAGGACGCACTTTTTCCCCTCCAAAAATGAAGGGGAAATCTGTGTGCGTCCTATGGGGCGAATGCAGGCTTTCGCTGAAGCGTGGAGAGGGAGTTCGTGCAGGGCTCCCTAGGCTGCGGATAGCAGCCTGCTGCCCGGAGCGCGGGGCGCACCGAAGCAGAGGGCCCGCGCTTCAGGCAGACATCCGCAGCCTAGGGAGCCCTGCGGGAGTTCCCACCGGGCTCCCTAGGCTGCGGATGGCAGCCTGCTTGCCCGGAGCGCGGGGCGCGCTGAAGCAGAGCGCCCCGCTCTTCGGGCAGATATCCGCAGCCTGCTTGCCTGGAGCACGGGGCGCGCTGAAGCAGAGTGCCCCGTGCTTCGGGCAGATATCCGCAGCTGGGGGGGGGGAATAATTTTTTCCCTCCCAAAAAACTAGGTGCGTCCTATAGGGCGAAAAATACGGTAAATCCTTAACCTGAGGTACCACTGTACTGGTTCATAAAGTACATCACACCCTTTCAGCATTACTTTCTTCTTCCTGGGAGACAACCCTGCCTGAAATCCTGGAGAGTCGCTGCCAGGCAGTATGGACAGTACTGGGCAAAATGGACAAATGGCCTGACTTGGTATAAGGCAGCTTCCTATGTTCCGTCTTACATGCACATGCAATTGCCAAGTTGGCAAACCCTGCTGTGCGACACTGACTATTAAATCCAGATGTTCACTTCAAAAACAGGAAGGAAGGAAGTGTTGGTGGTACCTTTCTCCCAGGCTTCAAGATGCTTGATGTTGTTAATGGCTGGTTTGTTCTCTGTCTCCTTTGGCAAACCAATCGATGAGTCAAGAAACCCTGTTCATGGGAATGGATGGAAGAGAAGAGAAATTAGTATCTCCTTTTTCTAAATACAGTGGTACCCCGCAAGACGAACGCCTCGCAAGACGGAAAACCCGCTAGACGAAAGGGTTTTCCGTTTTGGAGGCGCTTCGCAAAACGAATTTCCCTATGGGCTTGCTTCGCAAGACGAAAGCCCATAGGGAAATCTCCGGGACAGCGGGGAAGCGCAGCGCGTCTTCCCCACTGTCCTCGGACCTCCTCCCGCCGCCCGGCTTCGGAACGAAGCTCCGATGCCGGGGGGGAACGCCTCCTCCCCCCCGCCCGGCATCGGAACAAAGCTCCGATGCCGGGCGGGGGGGGGAAATGCCTCCTCCCCCCGCCCGGCATCGGAACAAAGCTCCGATGCCGGGCGGGGGGGGGGAATGCCTGCTCCCCCCGCCCGGCATCGGAACAAAGCTCCGATGCCGGGCGGGGGGGGGAAATGCCTCCTCCCGCCGCCCGGCATCGGAACGAAGCTCCGATGCCGGGCGCGGGGGGGGGGAATGCCTCCTCCCGCCGCCCGGCATCGGAACGAAGCTCCGATGCCGGGCGGGGGGGGGAACGCCTCCTTCCCCCCGCCCGGCATCGGAACAAAGCTCCGATGCCGGGCGGGGGGGGGAAATGCCTCCTCCCGCCGCCCGGCATCGGAACGAAGCTCCGATGCCGGGGGGGGGAAATGCCTCCTCCCTCCCCCCGGCATCGGAACGAAGCTCCGATGCCGGGCGGGGGGGGAACGCCTCCTCCCCCCCCGCCCGGCATCGGAACAAAGCTCCGATGCCGGGCGGGGGGGGGGACACCTTCTCCCGCCGCCCGGCATCGGATGGCTTTCCTGAAGACTTGGGGTGGGAGGAGGGTTTTCCTTCCCACCGCCAACATTCAGAATGCTGTTCTGAATGTTGGCGGTGGGGAGGAAAAACCCTCCTCCCACGCAAGCCCCGGGAACAGAGGGAAAGCGCTGCGCGCCTTCCCCTCTGTTCCCGTACCTGTCCTGAAGGCTTGCGGTGGGGAGAAAAGCCCTTCTCCGCACCGCCAGCCTGGCAAGCGGTTTCCCTAGGAACGCATTAATTGATTTTCAATGCATTCCTATGGGAAACTGTGCATCGCAAGACGAAAAACTCGCAAGAAGAAAAAACTTGCGGAACGAATTAATTTCGTCTTGCGAGGCACCACTGTAGGATGTTATTGCTGTCTTCTGAAGTCACTTTTCAGTCAAAGACTTGTCTCTTTCTTTCCCATGTGTTGCCTTTCAGCTAGATCTTCTATTTTCTGTGGATGTGGCTGGGCAAATGATTTGGAGTGCTCTAATACCTTTCATATCGGAGTGCCTTAAGTTGTGTTTAAGTTGCATTGTACATATCAGAACTTGTGCAACATTACAGTGGTACCTCGGGTTACAGAAGCTTCAGGTTACAGACTCCGCTAACCCAGAAATAGTACCTTGGGTTAAGAACTTTGCTTCAGGATGAGAACAGAAATCGTGCGGCGGTGGCACGGTGGCAGCGGGAGGCCCCATTAGCTAAAGTGGTACGTCAGGTTAAGAACAGTTTCAGGTTAAGAACGGACCTCCAGAACGAATTAAGTTCTTAACCTGAGGTACCACTGTATCTTGAAGCTGAAGCTTTGGAGCATACAGAACCGCTCCTTGCTGTTCTTCCCACATACCTTCCCCAGAGTGACCATAGGAGCCAATTCTCAGTGGCTGACTCACCACCTTTCACTCTGACTCCAATAAGCACAAACGGCGAAAAGATTTCATGGTGGCTAAAAACCTCATCTTTCATGCTGACTGGAAGGCTCTGGGATGCTGGAGACAAGCACCCCTCTGGGATCGCGCTGCGGAAGTAGTAATGGGTCCTTGATCTCCTGCAACCCAGGCCACTACAGCTTTTATTTTAATAGCTGTAATGGTTTACCAAATCACTTTACTTCCCTCTCCAACACAATAACTCTCTAATGCTGTGACTCCCAAACTAACTCTTTAACTTACTCAATAACTCTTTAACTCTCCTGAAAGAAATGCTCTAAGCAAAAACCTTTGGCAAGAGGACATGTAGGACATGTCACTGTTTCTTAGCAACTTTGCTCAGCAATGACATTATTCCTCTTAATGTTAGTTTTTGTAGCCTTTAATAGGTTAAGCAGTTTTATTTATATCTACTAACTTAAAAAAATAATAATTCTAGACCATTCACCATTCACCTAGCAGATCCCAGTGCAGTGTTCCAATCACAGAAATACAATATATGAAAAAAATAAGATCCTTAAAAGAGAAATAAGATTGAAAGGCAAAAATATTACAAAACTGTTGCAGCAGAACAAAAGCTACACAAACCCAGTGCCAGAAATATGACACTACATTTCTAGCCAGCAGAACTGTTGGGATTTCATATGTGTGTTACTGCATTAGAATTTTCAACTTCTAGTTCCTGAAACACTGGTGCCCATGACCGTTAGGAGGAGTGCAGAGAGAAGAAATGTCATGATTCATCTGCAGCACCATGACTGGATGTGTTCATGTACCCCAGCTGCAACAAAACATGTCTCTCCTCTCCTGTATCAGTCTCTACAGCCACAACAGGCACTGTAACTCTCCATCGGTTTGACATTTCCCCCAAAGGAGTACTCCTCCATTGTCTCTCAAGGCAGACGGATGCTAACAGAGCCAAAAATCTCATATTGCCCGAACGTTGCAGAGTAACATTGTCTGGTTTTGGCACCTGCACATATGCAGCAGATACAAAAACAATGAAAGTGTGTTTGTCACTTCAAAATTCCAGGTTGAACCCTTTGGCACTGAGGCTACATATTTTTTGTTTGTTTAGTCGTGTCCCGACTCTTCGTGACCCCATGGACCAGAGCACGCCAGGCACTCCTATTTTCCACTACCTCCCGCAGTTTGGTCAGACTCATGTTTGTAGCTTCGAGAACACTGTCCAACCATCTCGTCCTCTGTCGTCCCCTTCTCCTTGTGCCCTCCATCTTTCCCAGCATCAGGGTCTTTTCCAGGGAGTCTTCTCTTCTCATGAGGTGGCCAAAGTATTGGAGCCTCAGCTTCATGATCTGTCCTTCCAGTGAGCACTCAGGGCTGATTTCCTTAAGAATGGATAGGTTTGATCTTCTTGCAGTCCATGGGACTCTCAAGAGTCTCCTCCAGCACCATAATTCAAAAGCATCAATTCTTCGGCGATCAGCCTTCTTTATGGTCCAGCTCTCACTTCCATACATCACTACTGGGAAAACCATGGCTTTAACTACACGGACCTTTGTTGGTAAGGTGATGTCTCTGCTTTTAATGATCCTGTCTAGGTTTGCCATTGCCTTTCTCCCAAGGAGCAGGCGTCTTTTAATTTCGTGACTGCTGTCACCATCTGCAGTGATCATGGAGCCCAAGAAAGTAAAATCTCTCACTGCCTCCATTTCTTCCCCTTCTATTTGCCAGGAGGTGATGGGACCAGTGGCCATGATCTTCGTTTTTTTGATGTTGAGCTTCAGACCATATTTTGCGCTCTCCTCTTTCACCCTCATTAAAAGGTTCTTGAGGCTACATATACTGGTAGATAAGTTAGGAGGGCCATTCTACGGAGCATTCTTGGGGTGGTAGGATCTTGCAACAGTTTGTTGGAGACTGAAAAAGGAAATTCTTAGGCTATTTCTCAGGACATTCTTTTCTGAGAAATTTTGGCCCAGGCTCATTGACATGGACCTTGTTTGATTTCATCACATAAGGGGAGCCCTGCTTATTCACGACCAGCTGTTTCAAGGAATGGACAAACCAGCCTCTTTAATATTGCAGGCACTCAGTCATAAATTAATCCTGCAGGCTTTCTGCAGGCTTCCCCCCCCCCTTTAGGTGGGGGAAAACATGAAAAATATTGGATCTAAACTGTACCCATTTCAGGTAAAGATACCCCTGACTGTTAGGTCCAGTTGCGGACGACTCTGGGGTTGTGCTCTCATCTCGCTCTATAGGCCAAGGGAGCCAGCATTTGTCCGCAGACAGCTTCCGGGTCATGTGGCCAGCATGACTAAGCCGCTTCTGGCGAACGGAAACACTGTTTATCTTCCCACCAGAGCGGTACCTATTTATCTACTTGCACTTGACGTGCTTTAGAACTGCTAGGTTGGCAGGAACAGGGACCAAGCAACGGGAGCTCACCTTGTCACGGGGATTCGAATTGCTGGCCTTCTGATCGGCAAGCCCTAGGCTCTGTGGTTTAGACCACAGCGCCATCCACATCCCTACCCATTTCAGGTACTTTCCCCTAAAATATTCCTCTTGCATCCAATTCTGCTATAAAGTGTCCCCCTTGTGCACTCAGCACCCGCTCCTGTAAAATGCAGATGTTTGAGTTTTTTACAGTCTCAGAACTGTGAATTATGTGAGATTGCTTTAAAATTCAGACCAAACAAAATTCTTCTCCCTTCTTACCTGTTCCAGTGCCTGTTTCTGATGACCAGCCAGATGCCCCAAGATGTCCAGAAGCAGGTCATGCAAGGCACCGAGTGCCCCCTGTTTCTCATTCCCTGTACTCAGAGGTACACAAACTCTGAACATAGAAGAGCCATGTCGCTATCCTAGCTTGCAGCTGTTGGTAGACCTGTCCTCCTATGAATCTATGTAAACTCCTTTTAGCAACAATAGGTGACTGATTGCTGTTGGTCTGCCTCTCTGTGTCTAATGATGTTTCCCAGGAGATGAAATAATGGTTCTGAAATGCCCTCTGGGCCTTATTAGTAAACCTTGCCCCATCCAGTAAGCAGATGCTAGAATCCCAGCTGTAACAACGTGGGGAGCTCCAAGAGAATTTTGGTGGGTTCATACAAGAACTCTGGCTCCCAGTCTCCTTGTGTGAACAGCCTTCATCAGCAGCAAAAGGTCACTTTACTTTCGGGATTCAAAGTGGAGCTTTGGTGCCCGTTGAGATACAACTGCACTCCCCATGGGTTACTTCAGATATTCCATTTTTCTACTTGCTTTTGGGGGGGGGGCATATTTGCTGCCAACTTTAAAATATGCCCATTACAAAAAGAAGCAGCAGCTGAATGTATAAATGGAGAAACACAGAGAATGCCAAAGGGTAAGCAGGCATAGACAAACTTGTCCAGATGTTTTGGGACTACAACTCCCATGATCCCTAGCTAACAAGACCAATGGTCAGGGATGATGGGAATTGTAGTCCCAAAAACATCTGGAGGGCCGAGTTTGCCTATGCCTGGCATAAAGTTTAGGGATGGGCTAATTTGTCAATTTTGGTTTCTCTTAGTTCCTCACTTTCTTAGTCTTAAATTCACTTCTCCACATCCACAGAAATGTAGATTGAAAACAAATCCATTTTAAATAGAACATCGAATTACAATTTCAGCTAAGAGAGGGCATAATTTTGAGAACATCCATAGGAATGCGAATTCTGCTGAAGCCAATGGGGCTGACTAAGCGGTGTTAAAGAGAGTAGGGTGTTAATGTCAAATCTAAATAGGTTTGTGTTTTGGATAGGTTTTAATATTCAAGATGGAGCTTGCCACCTTCAAAATCTATCCCCCACCGTCTGTGGTCCCAGTGTGTCTGTGTGTAATAGGGTTGTCTGGAATGATGTGGAATGCAAAAGAAAGGGCTGCATACAGGATGTCCTTAGGAGGTCTATGCGAAGCTGTGGACTGTGCGTGAGAGAGGGAGAGCTGGGCCCAGATGTTCCCAAGTGCCCTGCTCAATAATGAATTAGCCACACGTGTTTTCCCGATTGTACGGTTTTTGTCATTCTTTTCTGCCAGAGGAGCTTTACTGGCCCAGTCTTCAACCTTAAGCCTCCCCCCCTCAACAATCTGGCTGTAGGGAATATATGTCTGCTGTCCTTTTGGGATTTATGCCTGCCCCACCCCCGTCCCACAACCCTGCTGTCTTAATGATTTTCCATGCTGACAAGTGAGCTGAAAGAATGCCATTCCATACAAAACCTTGGCTGTGTTCTGTTGCTTGAAACCAGCCCCTGCAAAAAGTGTACAGCATCCTCCTCTTTTTGTTCATATCAGAAGTGAAATGTTGAAGGAGGTAGGAATGTCAAATAAACTACAAAATTTGGTTTGAGCGGTAAACCTTAGAGGAAGCGGTGTTCTTTTTTGTTTTCCTGAGCAGCCCTAAAAGTTCTGTGGTATTTGGCCTCTGACTTCATTTGGCAGAGATGTAAGTGGTACATGCAGAACTCCCACCAGAAGGGTGCTTTGCTGCATTTGCCGCAGATGTTTGTCATAGGGACCAAAACAAGGATGGGGAACCTCAGGTGTGGGTGGCCAAGTGTGGCCCTCCAGGTCTGGCTCATGGGACTTTTCTTCGGTCACATTCCTCAGTGGCTCATCTCTGCACCCTCCCTCAGCACTTTTGCCTGACTGGAATGTGTCCTTGAACTATCACCATGGTCAAACAGTACATGAAAACAATATGTGAACTGAAAAGTCTCCTTCCTTCAAAGTTTTAACTTCTATGGATTTTGGAATGCAGTTCTCCAGCCAAGTAATCTGTACAAAAAGGCATATACTCATGTGCCAAAAAAAGGCATATGTGCATAAAAATAACACACACAAATGCAAAGTAATGGGGCAAATGGCTTACAAAAAACTGTGCATTAGGCAAAATTACAGACAAAACGGTATATATTAACAGAAATTCAAAATTAATCAAAATGTTGATTAATTTTCATGAGGCATTTTTTCATCAAAAAATGAAAACTTATGTGGAAATGTGGAGAACAGAAATTAGGAAAAAAGAAATTTGCAAAAAAGAGAAACAGAAAAACTGAAATTGAGATACATCCATGCCTATATGTAACATGCACTTATATACTTTTCAAAAAATATGTGCCACTCCTTCTCAAAGTGGCCATCATCTGCCACTTCTGCTGCTTTCTTAGGCTTGCTTTCCCCAACCTGGTGCCCTCTGCAACTCTCATCAGCATCTTTTGACTATCCTGGCTTAGGACTGATGGAGGTTGGAGTCTAATACATCTGGAGGGTACCAAGTGGGTGAAAGCTGATCTAATCAATCTGGGGGTCAAAATATCTTGTGAATTCCTTAAAGCCCTTCCATGGTTGGGGCTGTAGGTTCTCAACTCACCCTGAATCTCATGATCCTTTTGTTAGATTTTTTAAAAAATATATATATTTGAAAACAATGGGAGGAAGCCACCTGGGCACAATTTAAAGTAAAGGTTTCAAAAAAGAGCAACTCTCTCTCTCTCTTTCTCTCTCTCTCTCTCTCTCTCACACACACACACTGATTGGTTTTTGTAGGAACAAATTATGTATTCTAAATTAAGAAGAGGAAAATGGAGCATTAACAGGAAAATGAGGTAGCTGTTCCTTCCGGGGAAGTTTCAAATGCAAAGGGAAAATACATCTGGAAAAAGTATAGTATCGAGTAACTCATCAAAACCATCACTCAGACCATCACTCAGGTTAACTGCTTATTTAGCGTTCATCTTGATTTGTTTGCTGGGAGATTAGCTGGGAAGGGCTATTTAGCAGATAAGCTTTTTGATATATTTGTGGGAAGGTTAGATAGCATTGCATCAAACCAAAAGTAGTATCGAAATTTCCAGTGCATTTCCCCCGTCACTTTCCAGATTGCAAAAAGCCTTGACATTTTGGGGAGGCAGGTTTGTTGCTCCCTATCAACTGCAGGTGCCCAACCTGAATTTGCCAGTCTGCTATATTCGTCAGGGAGAGGACAGTGCATCGAGACAGGAGTTTCATCAATGGGGTGGAATAATGTAAGCGCTGTCATTATTTGCATATAACTACAGTTCACCGGAGTTTGGGCAAATCTCACTCTAGATATGAGGCAGGAGCCAAGAAACAGAAGGGCTATGGGCTAATGATAAGAGCTGCTGGATCAGGCTAATGGCCCAATGGCCCATCTAGTCTAGCATCCTTCTCACAGTGGACAACCAGATGCCTCTTTTGGGAAGCCCACAAGCAGTAGTGCAACAACACTCTCCCCACTTGCAATTCCTTTCAGCTGGTGTACAAAGGCATACTGCCTCTGGCCAAGGAGTGTACAGAATGTAGATAGAGCCCAGCCTTTGTGTCTAGTGGTCATTGATAAGCCTTACGCTCCATGAATTTTTCAGTCTTTTTAAAAAGCCATTCAAGTTGTTGGGCTGGTGGCCATCATTGCCCCCTGTGGGAGCGAGTTCCATAGTTTAACTTTGTGCTGATCTGGGGACCGTATGTGGATTGGGAGCACATTATGAATTAGGTCCTTATGTTTTCTTCAGGGTATCTCCTGCTGCCAAAAAAAATCCCTCACCAAATCTCTTCCTTTTTCAAAAAGCCTTTTCAGGGGAGATTCTTACTCCAGTCTGCTATCTGACTGGATTTGTAATTGATTTTGTTGTTATAGTTTTTATTGAAGTTTTTATTGTTAATCACTTTTGGATATCTTATGGGAAGCAATTCATAAATGAATTTATTTATGTAAAATAAATGTGGCAAGATTATGTGCACTTGGTTTTTTGTTTTTTTAAAAAGAAGTGTCTTTCTATTAATGTTACTTTGGCCTGAATTTATTTATCAGGAAAGCAGTAGCAATGTATGATAATCTGGAAGTAGAATCTTCTTGGTTTTCCAGAATAGAAAACTAGACTCTCATCCCATTGTGTTGACTTTGTGTTAGATGGGTCTGTGTTGAGTTGAGTCACCCTGGATTCCAGAAGCAGTCAGAAAGGCCTTTTGTCCTTCATTTCCATGTTGGGTTTGGTTTGGTGTTATTTTTTCTATTCTTTTGTGTCTTCACTTCCCCCAGTAGTAATTCCACAGCAAGGAGGAAGTACAAAGCAAATAAACTCCAAAAACACACACACAAAAGGAGTAAGGGAAAAATAACCCTTTCAAATGGCTGCACAGGAACAATGGGGTCGGATATGTGCCTTCTGGGGAAAGGTTTGGACTGAAAGAGAGGAGCACGCAATCAGCCCAGTCTTGGAAATGATAGTCTGTGAGCTATTTTGCGAGTAAGGAAATGGGGGATCTCCTGGGTCACCCCCAATGAAAAAAGAGAGTTTTGTCTCATGTTTTGGATGAGGCGGTGAGTTGGGCATCGGGGCAACACTTTGTATAAACAAAGTTTGGTTTGTCTGCATTCATTCGTAGAGTTTATTTACAGTACTGGCACAGCATGGACTGATGTCATTTTATAGGCACTTACTGGGGAGTAAATCACATCAACTTGCTTCCGAATAAATGCACATGCCAAACTGTTTTGTTCTCTAACCAGGCATGGGTGGCACAATCCATATTGTGAAAAGATGGGTCATTTCTTAGGATGGTGGAGTGGGTCCTGCTGCAAGCATTGATCCTGTATAGTGTTGGGGCAAGGCTCTGGATGAATGCTACAGGAAACCAGAGCTCTGGTGTTGCTTCAGCTCTCTCTATAGGAGCACCTGTTTTGTTTTTTGCATTTGCAAGCTCCACTTTCACTGAAAGGTAAGGTAAAGGTAAAGGGACCCCTGACAGTTAAGTCCAGTTGTGAATGACTCTGGGGTTGTGGTGCTCATCTCGCTTTACAGGCTGAGGGAGCCAGCGTTTGTCCGCTCCGCAGACAGTTTTTCCAGGTCATGTGGCTAGCAAGACTAAGCCGCTTCTGGCACAATGGAACACCGACACCAGAGCAGCGCACAGAAAACCATTTACCTTCCTGCCGGAACGGTACCTATTAATCTACTTGCACTTTTTTGGGGGGCGTGCTTTCGAACTGCTAGGTTGGCAGGAGCTGGGACCGAGCAACAGGAGCTCACCCTGGCACGGGGATTTGAACCACCGACCTTCTGATCAGCAAGCCCGAGGCTCTGTGGTTTAGACCACAGCACCACCTGCATCCCAGGAGCACCTGGGGTTTTTTTTGCATTTGCAAGCTCCTCTTTCGCTGAAGGGTACTCTTCTGTTAAAGAGGTCCAGCCCATTCCAGCAGTCTTTTATGTCCAATAGAGCAATAGAGATTCTGGCTGGATTGGGGCTTTTGTGACTGAGTCCTCTGAGTCAAAGGATGGCAATGCAACATCCTTGGGCTGGAGGGGGCACTGACACCACAGGATCTTTTTGCAGGGCTGGCCCTGCATGAATTTCTGACTCTGAGACCTCAGTTTCATTCCCTGAAGAAGGGGAGTCTGATCTGCAAGGCCATGCCAAGGAATGGGTAGAGGTTCCACCTTGCTCACATCTGATGTTTATAAGTTTCCTGGTCAGACATGTCTTCAGTAAGCTGTTTGGAAACACTTCAGTGCAAAACTGCACATTGCAATAAACATGTTTTTTGTGTTGTTGTTTTTTAAAAGCATGCATTAATTGACTATTTTTGTTTTTAAAGAAAAGCAGCCAGTCTAACTGTTCCAGAACATGAGGATCAATGCCTCATGCCACTTTGCTTCCAGAACTAAATTCTGCTGCTACTTGACATCCCCACCAGGATGTTTATTGTAAACAGGACCCATGGAAGCAAATAGCAATGGGAAGGGGAATGATTTTCAGCAAGAAAATGTCACAAGGGTTTGATCCAAATCAGGAGTTTGTTCCAGAATGAGGCCTGGAGGCAGTTTTTCATCAAAATGCAAGTGGCTAAGTAACGCTGCAGCTTGCAGGATTGCTTTACCCCACATTTGCCCACTTGACTGCCTTGACCTGCAGAACTGACACTGTTAGATGTGCCACATAATACTCATTCCACACTTGTAATAAATTGGTCTTTTACTGTGATAACCTGGCCAATAGGGTGGGCTGAACCTGTTGTAGAGCTGACGTTGTTCTATGGTGACCAGTTCTATGGTGCTTCTATAGGGATGGATGGATCTATTAGTTTTGGTTTCCAATCTTAAACTCAGTTATCCACATTTCTGCAGCTATTTGCATTTCTTTTTAAACCTCATGAAAATGAATCCTCATTTTAGTGCCCTCCCAGATATACACATTTTGTGTTCAATTCTGCCTAACATATACATCTTTGCAGAGCATTTTTCTCATCTGTATGTTATTTTCATTAATGTATTGCATTTGTGTGTACATCACTTGGCTGGAGAAGTGCATTGCAAAATTTGGAAAAGTGAATTTTGAAGGATGTCTGAGGCTCAGTTTGCATATTGTTTTGGAAAGTGCAGATTAAGTAGGTTTACCCTTAAAAGTGAATTTCATGAAATTTCTGCATTGCAATGCCTGCACAAACTGTTTTAGATGTTTTGAATTTTTTTAAAGCCCTTCTGGCTTTAGCAAAGCCAAAACCAGCCACAATACGTGGTAACCAACATTACTGCAATAGACAGTGTAAATTTTGTTACGGTGCTGAGGGCACTTACTGAATAATGCCTGTGATGGGCTGTGCACACATTCCCTCTTCCATCCCTGTGCCCAAAGCAATTGGAAACTTGAACAAATAATGCTGGTTATTTTTTTAAAAAAAAAAGCAAGAAAGGGCAAGTGCATATTTGCATTGTCTCATCTACACTGATGCGTTGTGTCTAGCTTGATTAGTTTCAACACTTATTTGATTTGTATTGGACAGGGTGAAGCCACTGCATTGAGCATTAGAACAATGAAGAAATGTGCAGTGTTCTCTCTCCTCCATGAATGCTCCCTACTTGTTCTTTAACTCTGCATGTGCATGATAGCCGTAAGACATCCTGCTCTCTTTGTTTCATAAAAAAAAAGGTATACAACTGAAGCCCAGTCAAAACATAAGATGTGTCTGTGGCTGGAAATAAACAATAGCTTTCAAGAGAATTGATGATGGTTTGACAGAGATGCCCTTTTCAATGCAGCATCTATTTACATATTTCTTGTCTCCCACTTCAGGCACTCCACCCATGCATCTACCCCCCAATTAAATTTAATTAGTCTTGGCTTCCCAAAAAAACCTCTCAATTGTGCCTCTTAAGCAGAAACTCTACATTTGCTATACAAGTTGCTTTAATTCAAATTTCAATAACCCTTGTAATTTCCAAGATATTTCACTTTAGGGGGGACTTTTCATCCCATTTCATCTTAAATTGTGTGCCAGCCCTAATCGCTCTATGGTGATAACCTCCAAGGGTGGGGGAGTGGTGCTAGTCTGTTGCAGAATGCGCCCCCCCCCGTACTGTTACATCATAAAAACAAAGAGATTTATTAGCCTTTCATATATTTATCAGATGAAGTGGAGTCTAGCTAGTCCAACAAAGCTTCTGCCTTCATACTTTTTAGTCTGTAAGCTACTACAAAGCCCTTTGATATTCTTGCTCCTCTATTGGCTTTCGTCATAGCGGATTTTCAGGAGTTTGAAACTTTTTTCCTTACCCCCTCCCCCCACTCCAAACCTTGTACTCTGAGGCTGTGCACATGGAGGCAACAATGGTGCTTTCTACTCCTATTAACAGCAGGCAGCATGACCAGTGACCAGGGATGAAAGGAATTATAGTGCACAACATCTGGAAAGTACCATCTGGGTTGCCCCTGTTGGTAGTTGGTGTTTATTTAACCATTTTAAGCTGATCCAGTCCTGTTGGAATCAAGAGAATTAAGTAGGTATTCACATATCAAACTCACCACTCACCTCCAATACATAACATAGGAATAACTCATTGGCTAGAGATGTTTTAGCAAGGAATGCCATAGGTGTGTTGCTATCTTGTATGCTTTGATCATTGTCTTATTACCTGGAGCAGGGATGGGGAACCTGGGCCCCTCCAGTAATCAGGGGTGATGGGAAGTAGAGTCCACACTGAGTTTCCATGATCTGGGCAATGATGCTACCTCTGTTATATCACATTGTCCAAGGTGATCTGGTGCTTTGTTTGAATTGAAATAACTTTGATATCAAGGATCATCATCAGATGAATTTTTGCAGCCCAGGGTAGAGTTTGAACTGTTGACCTTCCTTGAGTGAAAAAGCTTTTGCATTCTGCTGTTTGATCTCCTCCTTCACATTGTCTCCTTCTTGCTAATAAAAGAGCTTAATGCTTCGCATACAACATGTTTTTCAGCTGATGTATTAAAAAAAACCTGTGGCTTTAATTCCACGGCTTCTTCCTGCAGCAGACCTTCATTTATATCTTTTCATTTGGCCTTCTAGAATACTAGGGTTTTCTTCAGCAGACATAACAATCACTGTTTGACTCCTAGCACCCTGCCCTGCAAAGAAACGGATATAAAAGAGGTAGCTATGATGAGCCTGTTACATGAAGAAGAATCCCAGGGCACCTTAAAGATTAACCAATTGTATTATGGCGTCAGCTGATGTTGTGAGATCCCAAATTCCGAGTTGATCAATGACCTGAGTTGTTACATAGGCTGCTGTATCTGATGTATGCAAGGAATTGGGGAAGGGTGATAGCTTAGTAGAGCATCTGCTTTGCACACAGAAATGCCCAGGTTCAATCTCTGCAGCTCCTCGTAGAACTGGGAATGCCCTCATCTAAAACACTGGACAACCATGGCATCAGTCAATTAAGGCTCCTTCTGGTGATCCTATGAGCTCCCCAGATCAAATGAGCCTCTGATTCTGCTGTGCCAGGTAACGTGGCTCATTTGCTAGAGACAGCAAATACATTTCTAGCCTACTTAACATCCTGCTAGCACCTCCTAATGGAATACAGTGGTACCCTGGGTTACATAGGCTTTAGGTTACATATGCTTCAGGTTAAAGACTCAGCTAACCCAAAAATAGTACTTCGGGTTAAGAACTTTGCTTCAGGAAATCGTGCTCCGGCGGCGCGGCAGCAGCAGGAGGTCCCATTAGCTAAAGGGGTGCTTCAGGTTAAGAACAGTTTCAGGTTAAGAACGGACCTCCGGAACAAATTAAGTACTTAACCCGAGGTACCACTGTACTGCCTCCTTCACCTCTGCAGTTGTTTACAGCAGTGTCACAGGGACCAGCAAGGCTGCATTGGCCCAAGCGTACCCCTCATGCCTGCTCTGAGTTAACCAGAAGCGCAGGTGGGCCAAGACAGTTTGGTGCAGCTATAAAGGTGAGGTCAGTGACTGATAGGGATGGATGAATCTGTCCACTTTGGGTCCTCTCAATTTCTCATTTTCCCAGTTCTTCACATTTCTACAGCAATTTGTGATTTTTTAAAATTTTAAAATATCATTTGCATACCACTGTGAATTTAACTAATTATACAATTTTTGTAAGCAGTTTTAACTAATGCATGTGTTTTTGCAAGCCACTCCCCCTAATACAATGCATTTATTTCCTCCCTTCCTGCCTATCACTCTTGCCTTCTGCTATGCAAAGTGAGGTGATTGTCCAGGGCTGTCGTAAGAGATCTATTTTGGCATACTTCTCCCTGTGCAATCAACACTGCACATCGGAGAGCATTGTGGACTGTGTTTGCAGGTGCCTCCCCTGCCCTTCAAGCCCAGGACTCTCAGAACTTAGCCTGCCACTATCTCCACACTGCCACGCACAGAAAACACACAGGAAGGCTCTCACTGGTAACTTGCCCCAGTTGCATTGAAGAAGCTGTACCATGAAAGAGATATTCCTGTCGCTATATGACAAACATCTGTTTCCTCCTATTTTTTGAATGCAGCATATACTGGCGGAAATGCTGGGGGGCTTTCTTTCCTTTTCTGGGCAAGGGGAAGTTGTATGCCCTGGATCTAAAGAATGTTTGGAGGAGAGAGGTTTCTCTTGAGGGTTGTATGATTGTTACTCAGTTTCTCTCCCCCCCCCCCTTCTCTTTTTATCTTCCTGGAGAGGAACGGATATGAGTACTGTACGTTGAAGCCAGGCGGAACTTCCTTAGCTTGCTTTGGCACCTTTGGGAAAGTGCAACTCTCTGTGCTTAATGTTATGTGCTCTCCGTGTCCAACAAAGCAATGGCCCAAACGATCCATTCTTTTGTCTTTTTCTGTTCTGTAGCCCTCTTGTCAGAATTCAAGGAAATAGGCAACTATCCGACTTTTAGAAGACATCTGAAGGCAGCCCTGTTTAGGGAAGTTTTTAACATTTGAAGTTTTATTTTGTTTTTAATGTTCTGTTGAAAGCTGCCCAGAGTGGCTGGGGAAGCTGAGCCAGATGGGTGAGGTAGAATTTAATAATAATAATAATAATAAGCACTATGTTGTTGCTGGTACAAAGAGACACCTCATAAAGAGAGATGCCTGGTATTTATTTCTTATTTTTTTAAAGTTGAAAGGGTCTCCCTGTTGTGTACAGTAATCTTAGGTATTGGCACAAATGTCACTGTCTATCTGTTTCTTCTCCTCCTACTCCTCTAAAAATCATTCTAAACTATTCTTACAAACTAGTGATTGGCTGGAAGTTCAGGGTTCTTGTGAATCAACTCATGAATTGACAAGCAAAAGGGAAATCTCCTAGCACTGTCCCTTTGTTTATGGAAGACTTGAGTATGCAGAGAGCCTCAAAGTGGTGGTGGGTGGAGACTTGGCACCACGAAGGCTACCGTAGCTTGCTGTTGGCTTGAAGGCACTTGGCACTCCCACACTCCTGTGGGTACCACCCAGCCAGGATCTGGCCCTGTTGCAACTTGTTCTCTTTAGATGGAAAGAACAAGCCTGATGTACTTTCTTATTGTTATGAAACACAAACATCCTGTTTGAATGGATGCTTCCTTTTCAGTTCATCCCTCCTTTTCTCTCCATTTGAGCTCTATGAAAAGCCCAGCCATTAATAAATTGGCAAGGATCAAAAATGGAGGAAAATCAAAGCATTGGCCTCTTGTGCACTTTCGTCTCCCAGTAGGATATGTACACACAAATACACATTGCAAGAGGCCTCAGGAGGAGGAGTGCCTAGCCATTGTCAAAGCTTTGCAAGGAGTGCATTTATCTTCGTAAAAGGGCCATTTTTCATGTTCATATTTTCTGTCTTCATCAAACCAAGGCATACATGGTCTACAAATTTAGTGTCTGCCTAAAAACTACTGAGCACAATTTTAGATCTTAAGTCTGCAGGCTTAAGTCTCTTATTTTTTGCTAAGTGATTAGATGCGGGTGCTTCACGTAAGATGCTGCATAGACAGGAGGCTGTGTCAAAATGGAGCTCCCAGAAATCTGACTCTAGCACCTTCTCTTGAATCCAGCTAAGTCATATGCAGGGTGGACTCATTGAAATTAATGCACCTAAATTAGTCACATTCATTAATGTCAATGGGTCTTCTCTGAATGTGTCTAGTCAACCTCTTCTCTCCTGCAATACCAGGCCTCTATCTCCAGTGCACACATGTGCTTCCAGTGCACCACCAAGACTGCACTACACATCTGTTTGAGCAGTTTGTCAACTGACTGCACTACACATCCGTTTGTGGGGTCTGAACTGAACCTTGTGATCAGTGGTTCTTATTTTATTTCTTTTTCAGATATATAACCTGTGGGACTAGGTTTGCTCTTGCCCCATAAATGTGCTGGTTCCTCTTTGTTCCCTGTCCCCAGTATCCTCCACCATGCGCCCACCCCTGGTGCTGACACTGGGGGCCAAACTAGATGTGATATTTGTTATGTGGCTGGCCATGAATGATTTATTTTTTCTTTCACAAATGGCTGGAATGAAGGGGAAGCTAAGCCAACTCAGGATCATGGGAGGGGAAACAACTTATTCCTATTGTTTCTACTGCAGTCCCAATTGGAATTGCTCCCCATACACCAGCTAATTGGAAGAAAGCCCCCATTGGTGCTGTTGGAAACTTTCTCCTCATTGCAAATAGGTGCCAGGCAGGGGTGGGGATAAGGGTTCAAGTTCCCCTTCCCAATGTCACAGTCCTGATCCAGATCCGGAGGGCTTTATACCGTCTACTCATTAAAAATAAAATAAAATCAGCCATGCAAGGCCAAACCACAGGACCAAGCTACCTGGAATGCACTTCCAGTTTCACAATGGAGATAATGTGTGTTTTATAGCATTAGGTGTAGCAGTTGAGGTCAATATTGTTCCTTATTCACTCCTTGACAGCATGTATATTCAGCAGTACTGGAAACAAACAGAAATGTTTGTTTTAGATAGAATATTCCTGTGATTTATTAAGAAATGTATTCAAAGGCATTACTTATTCAACTTACAGAAAGTTTTTAAATTTTTGTGTCTGTGTTTTTTGGGAATTTCTGTGAGTGGTCTGCAAATTAGCCCTTGTAATGATCCAGCTGTTAGATGCCATTTTCAGAAATTCAACTTTCCTTTCTCTGGCTTACTTTTTTTTAAAAAGACACAGAAACTAATTGAATTGTTTTCTGTTTACCCCCTTAAGCTCTGCAGAACGTAAGCATCTGGTGGTGATGGAGCTGTGACATTCGGACATTGGATTTGTCAGCTGGAAGTATGGAATTCGTTGACAGCTGCCAACATGGTTGCTCTAGGCCAGTTCCAAATGGATATGGAAACAAGATTTTTCAAACTAATCAAAAGGAAAGATCCAGTGATTTTAAGCATTCTAATTCTTGTGATTTCAATGATGATGAAAAGGAGGATGGAGCCAAGCATAAGAAGAAGAGCAAGGGCAGTCGGCTTTGGAATTTTGTCAACCTCAAGAAAGCATCCTCCATGAATTCCAAGAGACCTCAGTCCATGATCCTCTTTGGAGATAATACGGAGATCTTGGAGCAAAATCGTAAGATGTCCTTAATGGAAAGGGTGAGGTCTTTCAAGAAGCTAAGATCGTCTGGTATGGCCAAGAGTATGTCCAAAACCAAGGCTGTTATTATCTCTGTGGAAACTCAGGAAGATCTTGAGCAAAAAGCACTTCACCGAATTAAGAAGCTAAGTAACAATCAGCGTCCATACCGCCATTCCTATGCAGGTCATATTGAGGATTTGGATTCTTCTTTTGAAGATGTTGAGGTGAATAGCTGTGTGCTAGATATCGCTGCCAGTGAAATTAAATGGCACAAGAATTTTGGCACTGGAATAAACAGCGACAATACTGATAATGACTGTCACAAAATGCCATCGGCTCAGAGGTGCATGGCTCTAGAATGTGAGAATTCTCAGGAATCTGGTGTTGCACAAGGGGACTCTCAAAGGAGATGTTCTGCAGCTGCTTCTGAAACTAAAAAAGGAAGAAGTTCTGGGGTCTGGAGTTACATCAAAGGGATTTCATTGACAAGCAAGGACAGTGAAAAACTGCCCGACATAAGCAGGGAACCTAATTTTCAGGACATGGGAAATGCAACAGATGATCCCACTTCTTATTTTGACTTTGATGTGGGATGTGAGGAGAGCGTTGGCCAGTCTCAAAGGGTTAAGGGCAGCCACTTTGGTGGGGTTCTCCGATTCTTCAACAGCTTTGCTAGGAAATGGCGGGGCTCTTCAAAAGAACAAAGGCCAAACTCCAGTTCCAGACGCCAAAGGCAGGAATCAACTCCTCCCCAGGAGCCTCTGGTCATCATAAATGATAAAGCCAGCAGTTTCTCTTCTCCAGGATTGTCTCCGGATTCTGGAATCTGGGATAACCATAGTTCAAAAAGTTCCGCTGGTAAAGGGCCACCCCAGGAAAGCACAGATGCCGAGAATTCCCATGAAGTCTTCAGTGAGAATAGCAGTTTCAATGAAGTTTCACCCCCTGCCATAGGTTTGCCAGCTTTTTGCCAAACAGGCTTTCTCAGTGACTGTTCATTTCTTGATGTGCATGGTCTGTCTATGGATGTGCCACAGGTTCAAGAGCCACTTCTCGATAAAGTAGACAACTGGGGCTTAAGTGCTGCTCCAGTAGGCACCTGGGTATTAGAGTCTTGGGTAGAAGGCAATACTGAACACTCTGCTGATACCCCAGTGGACCCCAAGAGCTTGGATATTAGTGATTTAAAGACTCAGGATTTGACTAAGATGGATGTTAGGGATATCAAAAATGCCTCTCTGAATTATGAAGGGTTTTGCAACACTGAGCTGGATTTGGAGGTTTTTTGTAAAACTGATGAGGGTACACTGGGCCTAAGCATTGTATCAGAGGATGTTAACGCTGTACCAAGTAGTGTTATTGATGCTCCAGATCTAGCTTGTCCTGTAGTAGATGCTAGAGCTCTCCATAGGACTGCAGCAGATGCAGAGCACCTGGTCAGAATTTCACGAATTAACCCAGACCTAGAGCTGATGACACCAGCAGATATCACAGATGCTGGGACTATATTAGCACATAGCCAGACCCTGGAGAGTGTTCCAAGGGATGGACAGCCTTTGGCTACTGTACAAGCAGACAGCCAGGATTTAGCAAGGACTCGAGTAGATGCCCATAATTCAGAAAGTTATCCTGTGGATTCTGAGAACATTAGCACTACTCTGTCTGCTACTCAAGGTTTGTGCAGCATCTTGGAGGATGTTCACAACCCTTCTGCATCTGCTTCTTTATGCTGCCAAAGCTACAGCCAGCAAGTGCCAGATCGGGAGAATTTTCCCATCAAAATGAATGGAGACACCTTCCAATTACACCCGGATCCGGTGAGGAAAGCTCGCAAAGCGCAACGCCCTGAATGCAGAGTTCGTCATCCAGTTCAGATGAGTGTGTGTACAATTGTCCCCTTCGCTGAATTCAACAGTGCAAAGGTAGTATCTTGCTCCAATTAGGCAGTATGTCAAATAAATCTCGTTTATTGCCTCTTCCCCTATTCCTTCTATTCTTAAAGCAAAGCTATGTGTGCACAATGTGCTAATTGCAGATCTTTCGAATTCTGTGATCAGAAAAGCTGCATTCTGCAACCCATAATAATTTTTTGTTCGTCCTTTTTTGTTATAATATTCTTTTCCTGCTAGTCAGGAGATTTCTATGGGTTGCAGACACCAAACACTTTGCCAAACTGCCCTATTTGCATAGTGATTGATTACAAGGGACACTCAGACCCAACAGTGTACTGTAATCCACTAGAACAATCTTTCTCCAACCTGATACCCTCCAGATATTTTGGACTACAACTCCCACCCATCTATCTAGCATGTTAGCGCTGGCTGGGACTGATGAGGGTTGTAGCCCAAAACATCTGGAGGGCGCCTGGTTGGCAAAGGCAGTACTGAAAAAACTGTGACTTTAAAAAGGCAAACACTAAACACAGTTGCAAAGGAGCTATTGGTCACCAGTGGCAAGTGTGCTCCAGGAATTTTGCACCTTGTTGTGTATTTGGTATTTTTTTTTATTGCATTATCTTTCTGTCTATCTATTCTCAATGTAGTTACAGGTAGGTAGCCGTGTTGGTTTGCCGTAGTCGAAACAAAATAAAAAAATTCCTTCCAGTAGCACTTTAGAGACCAACTAAGTTTGTTATTGGTATGACAGAGTTTATTTATCTGTAGTTCTTTCTGTGGATTTTTTCTCTTGATAGGGGACATATCTTTTCAGTTCTGCCCGTCTGTTCCTGACAACGTGCTAGGCCTCTATTCTGTGCAAACACCCTTTCTTTTGTTCAAATTGAAATGTACAGAACACTTCAAGTAGAGAGAACTGACATTTTCCTGGCAATTTGGGGTCATCTGTGGAGGATACCTGCCATCAGGGTCTAAAGTGAGTGAGGAGCACCCCCCCCTTTAAATCCACCCCCTTTCCCTCTGCTTTCCTTGCCACTTAAATGAAATTAGGCACAGCACAGGACAGATGCACAGGCATAAATGCCAGGTTGCACTGTTCTGACCTCCTTGCTACCTCACCCTTCACCCTTCTGGTAAGGAACCCACCCGCAGGGAAGCTAGCGCATTGACCTGGCTTGCCATTTTTGTTAGGGTGATGTGAAAGCACTCAAAGGTTTCCCGACCAAAGTTGTCACATGTAATTGGCAGTTGCTCTCTGTTGCGGGTTAATCCCCTAAATTTGACAACTAGCGGGGAGTTAGGGTGGCTGAATCCCTGTAATCTTAACCGTTCAACTCTATCACTGCATTTCCATGATTTCCACAGGGCAGGCCTGTGAATGTGTGCAAAATACGTGCATGGTTTGTGCTTTTCTCTCTCCTGTGGTTGGCTTGCCGCAATTTACAGGGGGGGAAAGCACTCCCAGTCCAGCGAATGGGCTGACACAATACAACAGGAACCTCCTCCCCTGAAAAAGCCCAACAAGCGCAGGGATCAAGCTGATAAGAGCAACCTGTTGACTCCTGGGCCTTCCGGCCTCAAGCATTCAGGAGCCTCTTGCTATTTTTGGCCAGAGGAACATGAAGAGCAAAAGGGATACAAAAATATCCCTCCCTGGCCTTTAACAATCCGTTTTTGCATGCTCAGATAAAGTGATGTCTAGAGAATTAGAAAAACGGATGTAGTTCAGTGGCGTTCTAGTTAGGGAAGAGGGCAGAATAGCTGTCAACCGGCTTCCATGTTTGGGAGAAGGGGTGGCATCAGGCACCAGACTTAAAAATGCTACAGAGAAAAAGCCTCTTGGAATGTTTATACTAATCGGCCTTTTGGCTACTGTTCTTCCCACAAGGATTTGATGGCTAGGGAAACTTCTTCAGGAAACTGGCTTGAAGCACAGGACTGTACATAGCGATGGGCAAACCTTGTTAATTTTTCTCTCTTTCTCAGTTTCTTGTTTAAATCAAACCTTAAATTCAGCCTGCCACATTTCCACATTGATTTGCAATTAAAAAAAATAAAGTCTTTGAGGGAATTTCTGTGTACTTTCATGTACCTTTTTACCTAATACATGCATTTTTGCAAGCAATGTCCCCTAATGGAAAGCATTTTTGGACATTATTTATATCAATGTGAGCATTTTTGTGTGTGTGCATTTCCCCTAATACATTGGTGAGGGTGGGTGGGTTGTACAATATTTTTGCTTGGATAACTATATTGCAAAGTTCAAAGAAGTCTGAATTTTTAAGGATAGCTGCATTTCAGATGACACTTTGCAGAGGCAGCCAACTTGGTTCCCTCCAGCTGTTGTGGATTACAACTCCCATAATCCCTGACCAGTGGCCCTGCCAGCTGGGGCTGATGGGAACTGGAGTCTAAGAATATTCAGATGGTTCCATGTTGGCTATCCCTGTTGTTTTGGTTTAGGAAGTGCAAATTAAGTAGCTTCATGTTAAAATATCAAATGAATGGGTATCTCACCCATTCTTACCTGTATTTACATTAGCCTGGAATTGTGACTTACTAGGTGCTCAGCACAGTAGCTTATTAAAGTGGCCTTCCTTTTGTTACTGGGTGTGGAGTAGGAAACTGCATGTTCAATGACTTGGATTGGAAAGGTGCAATTGTTAGTGGAAGAATGATGGAGGAGGAGAAGGGGCTACTAAATCCTTAATTTAATAATAATAATAATTTTTATTTATACCCCACCCTCCCCAGCCAAGGCCGGGCTCAGGGCGGCTAACAAGCAATAATAAAAACAAGTTGAATGAATACAACTTAAAAACAATATTAAAATACAACATTAAAATATTGAAACATTAAAATATTAAAATGCAGCCTCATCACAGGAGGAGAAAGGAAAAAGGAAAAAGAAAGAGGGGGAGGGAATCAAATGGGCTCCAAGCCAAAGGCCAGGCGGAACAACTCTGTCTTACAGGCCCTGCGGAAAGAAATCAGATCCTGCAGGGCCCTGGTCTCATGAGGCAGAGCGTTCCACCAGGCCGGAGCCAGAGCTGAAAAGGTCCTGGCTCTGGTTGAAGCCAATCTAACTTCCTTGGGGCCCGGGACCTCTAGGGTGTTGCTATTTATGGACCTTGAGGCTCTCCGTGGGGCATACCGGGAGAGGCGGTCCCGTAGGTATATGAGGGTCCTAGGCCATGAAGGACTTTAAAGGTCAAAACCATGTCACCGATGGAAGCGAAAGCTTTGAAAAAGCTCAATATGGAAGTCAAATGGCCGAAATATTGGGAAATTTTGGAACAAGATGGAGATAGATTGAAACTGCAGAGTTTTGAAAAACTAAAAAACAAAGTGCGAGACTGGCTCCATTATTATCAGATAATGGAGGCATACAATTTGGACAAGAAAATCGGCTTCCAGGTGGAAAAATCAAAATTAGAAACAGAATTGTTAGAACCCAAAACTAAAATTTTGTCAAAGATGTATAACTTGCTGTTGAAATGGAATACTCAGGATGAAACGGTGAAATCTGCTGTGATTAAATGGGCACAAGATGTTGGACATAATATTATGTTTGCTGACTGGGAACAGTTGTGGACCACAGGTATGAAATTTACGGCATGTAATGCCTTAAGAGAAAATATTATGAAAATGATATACAGGTGGTACATAACCCCAGTCAAGCTTGCAAAAATCTATCATGTGCCTGATAATAAATGTTGGAAATGTAAAGAAACTGAAGGTACATTTTTTCACCTCTGGTGGACGTGCCCAAAGATTAAGGCTTTCTGGGAAATGATATATAATGAACTAAAAAAGGTATTTAAATATACCTTCTTGAAGAAACCAGAGGCCTTTCTCCTGGGCATAGTCGGCCAATCGGTGTTAAAAAAGGACAGAACTTTCTTTATGTATGCCACAACAGCAGCAAGAATACTCATTGCAAAGTATTGGAAGACACAAGATTTACCCACACTGGAGGAATGGCAGATGAAATTAATGGACTATATGGAATTGGCAGAAATGACTGGTAGAATCCGTGACCAGGGAGAAGAGTCGGTGGAAGAAGATTGGAAGAAATTTAAAGACTATTTACAGAAACATTGCAAAATTAATGAATGTTAGAATGATGTTGGATTGAAGTTAAGTGGCTTCTAGCTATATAGGTACAAAAGAATATGGAAAAATTGGTTTTTAATATGTAAAAATCTAATGTTACAATATATCAAGATTAAGGATTAGGATTAAAAAGGAGGGAAAGGAATTCTTGGATTAACAAATTGAATTGGAATACAAAAGAGGGAGGTATGAGGAGGTCCGGGAAACAAGTAAACGTAAAAGAAGTGAGGGAAAGATGGAATTGTTTTTAACTCTTTTTTCTTTTTTTTTCTACTTTGTAATTTTCCTTGTTATTGTTAATTTTTTTTTATTAATGTGAATTTTTTTTCCTTTGAAACTTTAATAAATATTATTTTTTTAAAAAAATAAAGGTCAAAACCAGCACCTTAAATCTGACCCTGTACTCCACCGGGAGCCAGTGCAGCTGGAAAAGCACTGGGTGAATATGCTCCCATGGCAGAGACCCCATGAGGAGCCTCACTGCAGCATTCTGCACCCGCTGGAGTTTCTGGGACAGCTTCAAGGGCAGCCCCGCATAGAGCGAATTTATGTGCTAATTGTTTCCTAAAAATCCCCCTCTGCTGCTTTTCACCTGGTGAAAGAAAATATATATGGCTCAGGACCCCAATATGTTAAGGACTTCATCTTCTCACATGAACTTACTTGGATCTTGCAGTTGCCATCTAAGGCCTATTCTCGTGCACAGTTCCCTCGAAGGGGTGGTGTGCAGTGTGGCAACAGAAGACTCTTTTCAGTGGTGGCTCCCCAACTGTGGAACGCTGTCCTCGGGGAGGGGGAGGCTGAAACCATTATTTTCAACTTTTAGGTGCTAGGTGAGGATGTTCCACTTTACCCAGGCATTTGATTTTTATTTGTAACCATATGGTATAATGATGCCTAGCTTGAAGTTGTGTTCAACAGTTTTATATGGTGAAGTAGGACTTCTCCTTTTTGTAATAATATTGCAGGATGAGCTCCTTTAGTAAATAATGTTTAAACTTCTGTATTTGCATTTCTTTTTCTTTTTTTACAATTGAAAGTCACTTATGTAGTAGTAGTAGTGGTAGTAGTAGTAATAATAATAATAATAATAATAATAATAATAATACCCCACCCATCCGGCTGGGTTTCCCCGGGCAGCTTACAACACATTAAAAATGGTAGAAAAAAATATAGTAAATAACATGCTGTTAAACTTTTAAAAAGATATATTGACACTTTGCTTTTTCCACATTTAAATTAAGGCTTGTTACCCAATTATTGAAACCATTGGCTCTTTGTTTGTAGGCTAACTCAGTAATGAACATTCAGCTACTGCATAATGCTAGCAGAGTTAGAGAAAATCTGCACTAGTTGCTGCTTATGTGGGTTTTTGCTTTGCGGTTTTTGCTTTGCATTTTTACTGTCTAGCCATGTTCATATGTAGTAATCCCAGTCTGATAAACCATGGTTTATCAGACTAAAAATGAATCCTCCCTTCTTTTGTGCACATTGATGCATTATTTTTCGTGTTTGTCAAACCATAGTTTCCTATTAGTATCTGAATCAGGAAACTCTGGTTTCAGCTCTGACTACAAGTAAGGATTGCAAGTTGCTGTTTCATGATTGTAGATGGAACTTAAACCACACTTTCCCCATTTAGACATAATGGAAAACTGCTTTGACAAATCGTAGAAGTATTGTTTTAGGAAGGCTTGCTTTAAAAAGATGAAATGCATCCCTTAAAAAAAGACAAGAGATGACCCAGATTTGTGTAGATTTGACCCAGATTTGAGGACCCAATGTGGTGTAGTGGTTAGAGCGCTGAACTACACCCTGGGAGACAAGTGTTCTAGCACCCACTCAGCTGTGAAGCTCAATGGGTGAGCTTGGGTCAGTCACTGTTTCTTAGCCTAGCCTACCTCACAGGGATGCTGTGAGGATAAAATGGGGAGAGGAAAAGCTGTGTCCACACTGGAATAGGTGGAATATAAATGTTATAAATAAGGAAACAAACAAATAAGAAAAATTGCACAGTAATTTTATAATTACAGTGGTACCCCGCAAGACGAACGCCTCGCGAGACGAAAAACTCGCAAAACGAAAGGTTTTTTCGTTTTCGAGTTGCCTCGCAAGACGAATTTCCCTATGGGCTTGCTTCGCAAAACGAAGCTTGCCCCGGGGACAGCGGGTCTTCTCTTTTGAAGCAAGGGGCGGCGGGGAGAAGCGATCTTCTCCCCGCAGCCCCAGGTCCGGGGACAGCGGGAAGCGCTTCCCGCTGCCCCCGGACCTCTTTTGAAGCAAGGGGCTGCGGGGAGATCGCTTCTCCCCATCGCCCCTTGCTTCAAAAGAGGTCCGGGGACAGCCCCGGACCTCTTTTGAAGCAAGGGGCGGTGGGGAGATCACGATCTCCCCGCAGCCCCTTGCTTCAAAAGAGGTCCGGGGGCAGCGGGAAGCGCTTCGCGCTGCCCCCGGACCTCTTTTGAAGCAAGGGGCTGCAGGGAGAAGCGATCTCCCCGCAAACCCTTGCTTCAAAAGAGGTCCGGGGGCAGCGGGGAAGAAGCGCTGCGCTTCGCGCTACCCCCGGACCTCTTTGGAAGCAAGGGGCTGCGGGGAGATCGCTTCTCCCTGCAGCCCCTTGCCCCCGGACCTCTTTTGAAGCAAGGGGCTGCGGGGAGATCACTTCTCCCTGCAGCCCCTTGCTTCAAAAGAGGTCCGGGGGCAGCGCGAAGCGCAGCGCTTCTTCCCCGCTGCCCCCGGACCTCTTTTGAAGCAAGGGGCTGCGGGGAGATCGCTTCTCCCTGCAGCCCCTTGCTTCAAAAGAGGTCCGGGGGCAGCGCGAAGCGCAGCGCTTCTTCCCCGCTGCTCCCAGACCTCTTTTGAAGCAAGGGGCTGCGGGGAGATCGCTTCTCCCGGTGCTCCGAAGCGGGGCGGGGGGGTGGGAACACCTTCCCCCACCGCCCGGCTTCGGAACGGTGCTCCGAAGCGGGGCGGGGGGGTGGGAACACCTTCCCCCACCGCCCCGCTTCGGAACGGTGCTCCGAAGCGGGGCGGGGGTGGGGTGGGAACACCTTCTGAAGGCTGGCGGGGGGCAAAAGTCTTTGTCCCCCCTGCCTGCCTTCCCAGGGGCTTTTAAATCGCCCCGGATAGCGGAGAAGTCCTCCGCTGTCCCGGGGCGATTTTAAAATGCCGCCCGCCAGCATTTTAAGATTGCCCGGACAGCGGAGAAGTCCTCCGCTGTCCCGGGGTTTTTTAAAATGCTGGGGGTGGGAAGAAAAGCCCTTATCCCCCCCCCCCCAGCCTTCAGAAGAGGTCCGGGGACAGACTGTCCCCGGACCTGGTCTGAAGGCGGTTTCCCTAGGAACGCATTAATTGATTTTCAATGCATTCCTATGGGAAACCGTGCATCGCAAGACGAAAAACCCGCAAGACGAAGAGACTTGCGGAACGAATTAATTTCGTCTTGCGAGGCACCACTGTACTGCAGTTGCACATTTAAAAATAATTACCAATAATCAGCAGCAGACAGCATAATGGGTTGCTTCCATGCACCAGACTTCTAGTTGGTTGCACTGCTGTTGCTTCTAACCCAGAGGTAGATGGGGAGGGGTAAGGCAGCGAGGAGGTTGCTATGGAGCAAACACACCAGACTGGCTCTGCCGGTGCATCTGCACTGCCTTGACTTTAGGGAAGGGTGAGAAATTTAGTTCAGTTCACATTGAAAGGTAAACCTACCTAATTTGCACTTTCTGAAAAAATATACAAACTGAAGAATAGCTATCATTTGAAATTCACATTTTCTCCAAATCTTGCAGTTCTCTGGACAAGTAATCAGTGCAAAAATATGCATGCTTAGGGTAAAGTGTGCTTTAAAAGGTGTATGTTTAGTGGAAACAACATACATATGTGAATTATGTTAAGGCAAATGTGAATATTCGAGGAAATATGGTTTGGAAAAATATGTGTATTAGGCAGCATTGCATACAAAAATGTGTACATCATGAGAATTCCACACTAAAATGCTGCTTAAATATCACAAGGACTTTTTTTTTATTGCAAACTGATGTGGCAAACTGAACTTAATATTGGAAAAATGAGAAACCGGGAGAAAGGGAAATTGGCAGATTCTCCCACTCGATTTCTTTTCAGTTCCTAGCAATGACCCTGGTCTAGTCTGCATTCCTACAGCATCTTCTCTGATGTGAGAGGGAGGGTGCCAGTACAAAGAAGGAATGCGGTGTCACAGAATGACCTGGTGCTGGCTATCTCCTCCCAACCCTGTGCTCATTTGGCAAGGCAATTGCAGTGCAGTGTGCTCTAAGAGCCAAAGAACATCTTACTTTATTGGTGTGAGTGCAATCAATGGGCTTCACTTTGAAGTTTAATCTGCAGCTTTCAGGGAGGGAGAAACATCAGGATCAGGCTTGTGGTATGTGGGAGAGTTTTGAAAAATACTTTGCCTTCCTACTCCAGTCCAGATGAAAATTATCTGCCCATAAGCTTCATTCTAGCCTTGAGGGGGAATCTCCCATTCATGCTTTCTGGTGTGGATGTGGGTATGTCATCAAGACCACAGGCAAGTTGGGGAAAGGGTTAATCATCCATGTGGCACAGTTCTGATTTCTTCCATACGTGCACAGCTGCAATTAAAACTTTAAAAATAAAGCAGGTTAATTACATTCAGAAAATTAAAATGACACCTAATTTGGAACTAAACTGTGCAGTTTGGTGTCTTGTCCAACACATGCAGACAGACAACTTTCATTTGTACATAAGGAAGATATACTTACTCAGGCAAGGAGTTGTAGAGGTTCGGCAGCAGACGCAGTGCTCAGGAGTCACAATGCAGGAGTTCAAGAGCAGGGCAAGAAGTTCAGAGCTGTATGGAAGTGATGAAGTTATCCCAACAAGTTTTCCTGCACCTCTTGGCAGCATTTAAAGGCAGGATCTGGGATGCTCACTCATGAGACTCTCTCACCTTATGGGAATTTGAAGCTGTTGGATGCACTCCTTCAGAGTGGGTCTGGGTCCCATCTGCAAAGGTAGCACCTAGTTCTAGGTGGCAAGGCTGAGCCCTCCTGTTCAGGTTCCCCCCTCGGCTTATCAAACCCCTCCTCTGCTTCGCCTGAGGGGAGAGAGCTCTACACTAAGGTTACCAGATTTTTTTCAAAGAATCTGGGGACACTTTTTTTTTTTGCAAAGAGTAAAAAAAGTAATTAAAAAAAAAAAAATGTCGCGTGGCCTTCCTCTGGACCCCGGCCTGCTCTCTTGGAGTGCTAGCCGCCGTGGAGTAGGCTTGGGTTGGGCCTGGGCTTGGCCACGTGTCCTTGCCCTCTGCTCTCCTACCTCCCCTCCTTAGCAGCAGCGGTGCGGCAAGGTCGGGGCTCCTCTCTTTTTTTCTCCTTCCTCTTTCTCTCTTCCTTCTTCTCCTCTTCTCCTCCTTCTCCCTGTGTTGGCTCCGGGGTTTTCCTGGCCCCGGAATGCCGCTGGCCAGTCGGCTGGGTGCTCTCACTCCCAGCTTGATTTGGGTTATGGGGGGGTGTCAGCGGTTTCCCCGGTTGACATGCCGGGCGTCCCTGGTTTCCCCTCGACAGTGGCGGTGGCAGTGGCAGCCTCAGCAACCTGGAGCCTGCCCGGTAGTGCAGTTGGCTCTGGCTGGCTTCAGGAGCTGCTTGCTGCCGCAGTACCTGCCATTTTGCCTCACTGAAAGTCCCCATATGATGTGTCTTCTGCTGTTGAACCAATCACGCAGCATTCATTCCCTACTAATAAATCTACAACACTTAAAATATAAATCCGGGGACATTAAATGAAACCTGGGGACATTCCTGGGACGGATTTTGTCTGGGGACAGATTTGTAAATCTGGGGACTGTCCCCGGGAAACGAGGAAGTCTGGTAACCATATTCTACACCCCCTTCCAAAATGAATGACGTTGGGGTGGAAAGAGGAGCTCTCCCTTCTCCAGCCCAGGTTCCCACCATTCAGCCCCCTCCTCTGTTTCTCCCTCTTCCTATGTCAGAACTTGCAAGTTCAAGCCCAACAACACTATGGGGCTCATGACGCTCAGGTGTTTTTTGACACTGACCCTCTCTATCCTGTTCCATTGAGCCTCAAGCCGTGCTTAAATATTCAACATTTTAAAGATTCTGCTATTGCTTTGTAAAGAAGATGGTCGACTCTCCTTCCCTGGAGTTTTCTAAAGAGAAGTCAGATGACCATCTGTCAGGGATTCTTTACCTGTGATTGTAGTGGGTTGGACTAGATGATCCTTGGGACCCCTTCCAACTCTAGATTCTATGATTGTATGGCAACATTAAGCTTTCCAGTGGCAGGTTTGCCCAGGGCTGAGGAAATGGATTCCAACAGCTTGATGCAAAGAATGCTGGGGAAAGGCTCTCACATAAAATCAGGTACATGTAGAGAATTATTTTTACTCTCACTTTGCCTTCAATCTAATGCATCTATATATCTCATAGTTAAATAAAGTTAAAAATACAGACAACTTTTTTCATTGTAATCTTTTAGTGCCCTCTACAGGATGCTGGTCAAATGAGGATTTTTGTTTTTAGGGATCTTGGAAGTATAATTTTCCCAATCAGTTGGGTGAGATTTTTATATATATATTTAAATAAAATACGAGATAGAGTCTGGTTCAGATCTGATCTGTGCTGGAGAAGAATTTCACGGCATGTAAAGCTCACTGCTCATTTGAGGTACTAGGGCAGAGCTTTCCAAACTGTATGCTGCAACACATTACTGTTGCTCCCCCAAACTCCTCCCGGGGCAGGAAAGGGGTTAGTTTAACCTCCAGTTTTCTAGCAAAACTGAATTACTGTGTTGCAAAATGATGCATGTCTAAAAAGTGTGTCACCATCATGAAAAGTTTGGAAAGCTTTGTGAAGTGTGCAGAAAAATGGAAATATTATACAGAACTATAGCATATTAGGCAAAATTGCTCTGCAGATATGTTTGTGTTCAGCAAAATCATAAATGTATGTATTAGGAGAAAGTCACACTAATCCTGGTTTATTTTCACAAGGACATTAAAAATAAAAGAATCACAGACTGCTGTGGGACTGTGAAGAACTAGACTTAAAACTGGAAAAATGAGAAACCCAGGGAACCTGAAATCAACGTATTTGCTGATCTCTAGTTTCATGTTTAAGGTTCAGCTCCACCTTGAAGAAACACTTCTCATTTTATTTTTACAGACACCACTGAGCATTCAATCTTATACATCATTTCTTGCTCACAGACCCTGTTTGATGATAAGGGTTGCTGTGTAATCTGATTGCAATCACTGTGATAAGAAATTAAAGGATCATGCTAAACATTCAGCATCAACAGATTCCAGCTGGTTTTGCTTCTTAGCAAGGCATTTTCTCCAAGTTTGAAATCCCAGGAACAGTAGCATGTTTGGTGCAATGACCTTGAATGTGGATCCTGTCGTGGCTGTTGCTTTGGCTTCCAATCACATCTCCTCTGCCCAACTCCCAGTGCATACAAATAAGGCACTTTCCCATTTGCTTCTGTTCACTGAAATTTCCGCAAAGTTCCTGACTCCCACATTATTTACTGCGCCTGAACAGTGACATTGATTGACAGTGGAGCAGGCTCAGATACAGGCTTTAGGACTGATTAGTTAGCACTGCATCAATCTACTCCGCTGTATTTGTGTCTTCTTTAATGTAATAGTATATTGGCAGCAACAGTTGGCCATAACAGAATTTTCAGTCATTAAACCTCACGTCAGCCTACTGTATTGGAAAACTGACAAGAACTGGTGAATAAAAATAGGTAGGGAAGCTATTCTAAGGGTATGAATGATTTGTGGTTAATAAACCACTTCTGAATTTCAGCAAAGGCTGGCTTTCCTTTTGCTCTGTTTGATTTTGGAGGTTTGGTCTTTCTAAAACAATTATTATAGGTCTTCAAAGCTTGTTACAGAGAATTGCATAATGACATCTGCAATTCTGTAGCCCACCAACATGGTGGCAGTCTCCTGTGGTTTTTCAGACATTGGGTGACCCTTCTCCCCTGCTGTTCATGTAGTCCAAGGCAAGAGGAGGGAAGGAAGATTACTGAGTTCATGGTGGGCTGGTGACCTGCTCTTGGTTGGGTGGGTCACACGATGTTCAGATGTAGTGATACCGTGTTGGACTTGGCTTAAAGTCCCACCCAGCTGCATCTCTCATTGAGTAACCTTCAGGCCACCCTAGGCTACCTTCAGAATTGTTTTGTGGGTAAAAGAGGGGCAATTCCCCTTTTATACTGTATTGAACTTTTAGAAGGGCACGTGGTTTACAAATGTAATACGTATTCACTTTCCCCAGATTGACCAAAGGGAGGGATCATTCATTCAGTGGAGTCTCTTGTTTCTCAATCAATAAAAAAATTGTTTTAAATAACTTGTCCCTCACCAGAGTAGGTAATGCACTTATGCCATCAATCATCTTTTGCAGCAATTGCCCCTATGAGGCCTGCTGCTTTCTGTGGTAGGGATGATGGGCAAGCTTGAGAAAGAAGAGTCTGCTGAAAAGGGAGGAAGACTGTGCAGAACTCTGAATGCTGGTTCAGTGCTGCTTTTATAATGGAAATGAAGTCTTGCTTTCTGCATTCTTACTTTGAGAGATTTGGAAGGCTGCTGGATCTAAGAGGTTTTTAAAAGGCTTCAAGTGTTTCTAAGGAACTTGGGGAGGAGGGAGCCAGGAAGGTAAGAGCTTATGCCTGCTGCAATGAGGAGTGGAGCCTTAAAGGGGCATAAAGCTTAGAGACGACAGCGTCTGACCATGCCTCATGGGTTTGGATGCAGCCTGATAGACACAGAGAGGTGGTGATGAAATAAATAGAAGCACAAAGCAGAAATCAGGCTGCCCATGCTTATTGAGCATTTTTATTTCTTTGCAGACAGATTAGATGATGTTGGCTATTTTATAAGTGCTTATCCTGAGTTCTTTTTGAAGATTTTATATGATGTTGTGCCAAAGAAACTGTTATCTCACATTTCCCAATGCATTTTCCTCTCACTTTCCTTATTGTAGAAAGTTTGATCATTGGAGGAAGTAGGTTTGTTGGAAGAATAAGGAACTGAGACAGACCAAAATCTACATATCCACCCATCCCTATTTGTATCAAGGTTGTTTTTGTGTATGCATCCTCTGTGTCATCTCCTCTTTTTGATACTGTTTATCTGGCCTTATTATTAGACAAATGGGTAGTTATTTAGTTTATTATTTTGTATTTTTTACTGTCAGGGAAAAGTATATTTTTACTGTCGGGGTGCTTGTGCGATTTTCCTGTCTCAGGTACCAGAGTAACTTCTCTTGACTTGGGGACTGTGGATCTTGACTTGCAGAGGTTGGGTACTAGTGACTGCTTTGCCTCAGGCAATAAAATGTCTTGAACTGGCCCTGCAAATATAACACAATGTAACATAAATGTGTATGTGAGAGGAGAGCACCTTATTTTTGAATGTGGCTAGGTTCTGACAGAGCAGAGGGACATACTGCATTTCAAAGTGTACACACAGGATGTCATGTGAGGATGCGGCAAAGATGTACATCCCAATGCACATCAGGTTGGCTTCAGTTCTCCTGTGAGTGTTCTCTGGACAGTTCCCTGACAGCTTTTATGTAATGTGGTAAAAGGCTCACAGTGTGTAGAAATCACTCCCACGAGAGATCCTGATGGCCAGCAACTTGAATGGCTTTAAAAATGGATTGGACAAATTAATGGAGGGTAAGGATTTCAATGGCTGCTAGACACAATGGCTGTGCTACATCTGCCATGTTCTGTATGCTGTACTATCAGAGGCTGTATGCCTTCATGTACCAGTTGCTGGGAATTGCAACTGGGGAGTGCACTGTTGCACTCAGATCCTGCTTGTGGGCTTCCCAAAAGAGTCATCTGGTTGTCCACTATGACAACAGGATGCTGGACCAGATGGGCCTTTGGCCTGATCCTGCAGGGCTCTCCTTAAGTTCTTATACCTGCATCTTGATGCCTTCTTAATACTCCTGCAATTTTGGGGGAAATAATTTAACTCCCGTTTGTTTTGCTTTCCTCCCCTTCCCAGCCACTGTCCCACCCAACTCATCCATCACCAGAATCTCCACCTTTCAAACTCCTCTTGGACAGATGCCAGTCTGTGCCACTCTCCCAAAGTACCCCAATGGGGCTGGATCAGCTTGGCCGGCAGCGGAAGTTGCTGTTGAGTGCTGGTGGTAAGTAATGTTTCGCGTGGACTGTTTTGAAGCAAAGTTCTTTGCTCTGAAAGGCGAGGTTGCAATGGGGGTGTGTGCATGAGGGATGGTGGCGAGGGAACATGATAGAATGCTGTGAAATTGTGCACAGTGGAGAGAAAGTGCATTAGGGCACATTTTCCCTTCTTATTTGGGTCATCTAAATAAATTGATAGACAGTTCTTTACACAACATTCAGTTATTCACTGCCAACAGACATGGCGTGGCTGCTAGCTTTAGAGGGTGATTTGACAAATTCACAGTGAAGTTACAAGCTGTTATAGTGATATATACCATCTCTGGTTTCAGAGGCAGCAAGGCACTGAGTACCAGCTGCTGGGAGCAACAGCAGCTGAGGGCTATCATCTTTACATTGCATTTCTAGGCTTCTCAGGGGCACCTGAGTTCATCACCATGAGGATGGGAATGTTGAATGGGATGGGCCTTCTGTCTCATCCAGGCTTCACCAACACAGTGCCCTCCAGATGTTTTGGACTATAACTCCCTTCAGCCCCAGCTGTGTGAACCATAGTCTGAAACATTGGAGGCCAAGTTGGTGAAGTCTGGTCTTAATCCAGTCAGACTCCTCTTGTGCTCCTTTGATCATCTTTGGAGCTAAGTCCTGGTTGAGGTACAAAGGCTAAATCTCTTCCAGTCATGCCCCTGAGGTTGAAGTTCTGACACTTGATTTCCATGAAAGTAAGGTTTCAAAATGGAACATAATGCTTGAAAACATGGGTCTTACTCTCCATCTCCCTCCCCATTTCCCCCCTCAGAACAGCTGTATAAGGTAGGCTAGTTGGAAAGTATGTGAGTGGACTTCATAGCTGAAAGGGGACTTGAACTTAGGTCTTCCCTGGTCCAAGTGTAATGCCCCATCCCAAACTCAGAAATGGATTCATTAAAGACTGTTGTGAGCCCAAAGCTCCCATTCATAGAGGAAGTCCCACTGTTTCTCTGCATGAATCACTACTCCTGTTTTCCTCTTCAGTTGATTTCTGCTGGAAGCAAGTAATTTTGTGTCCATCCATTGGTTGTGATTGGGTCATTCATTAACTCCTGATGCAGAGATGCAGCAAAATTAACCACTCTTAGGGCTTATGTACAGTTTATCTTGTTCTGCTGTTTTCCCGCGGGGAAAACCCACTCTTTAGTGTTCATTTGGAGCAAACGGCAATTTGGGTTTTCCCTGGATTGTCATTTTTTCTGATCTAACACCAAAGAACAGATTTTCCCTTGGAAAGGAGCAGGGCAATGAGAAAACTACTCAGATCTATGGCTAGAAAGTGTGGGTCAAATGGAAAACCACTCAAACTCATGTTTTCTAGACACGGCACAAGCGAAAGTTAGGACGAGCCCTTAGACTCTAGAGAATGTTGTTTGCTGCATCTCTGTATGAGTCACTGCTCTGGGCCTGCCTCCTTTGATCAGCTTCCACTGAAGTCTGTGCATCAGACATGCTTGGATTATCATCATTCCTACTGCAGATGCAGCATAATTACCACACTTCATCTCTTCATGATTATCTGCTTTGGCTCCATTCCTTTCTAATTAGCTAACCCCAAGTTAGGCTCAACTCCTCCATATCTCTGCAATGGGTGTGTTTGCATCATTCAGTCCCTCCCAGTACAGAGTAGCAGTATTTCCCACTTTTTAGAGGAAAGCTGGAGATTGTGTCTCTGTTTGAGTTGCTTCCCTCCTCCCAATCAGGCGTGCTATCAGAAACATTGGGGAGCTGTTTCTCTGAAGGTGGGTGGTTCTGGACCCTTTTGCATATTAAAAAGTGATGACTGTGAGGATGTTGAATGATGGGTGCCTCCCCTTGGAATTCAGAAAAAAAAATTGCGTTGTGCAATGGTTTGTCAATGCTGTGCTATCCACTGTCCATCTTACTTTTATTTGTTTCTTCAACATATGCTGCTTTCAGATGTTGTGGGTCTCCAATTCCCACCAGCCCCAGCCACTGCTGGGAGTTTTAGTTCAGTGAGTTCAACAGGGCCACAGGTTCCCCACCCCAGGTTTACAGCCTGCATCTCAATTTTCCCTTGTTGTGCCATTGTACTGTATTGATTTTAAGTTTCAGGATAGGACTATGGAGACTTGCATTGTAATTCCTTCTCAGCATGACTGGGTGAGCCAGTTGTGCTTTCTCTCCCTCTCTCTTTTTCAGCCTAACCTACATTGCTGAGTTGTTGTGAGGTTAATGGGTGTGTGTGTGTGTGTGTGTGTGTGTGTGTGTAATGAACCATGAACACTGCCTCGAGGTGATACAAATAATCCTTAATGAATTAATCTCATTGAATGACTTCATTTTAGTGTATTAGTGAATTTCACTAGTCAGCTGAGTTCCTGAACAAAGATTTGAACTATGTTTTACCCATTCAAACCCACTGCTCTTTCCTTTCCCACCCACCCATTGCCGGATCCTCTAGTTTTGGGTCATAGATCTATTGCAGCCTTCCCCAAGTTTGGGACTACAACTCCCATCAGCCCTAGTACTCAGGGGCCATGGGAGTTGTAGTCCAAAACATCTGGATGGCACCAGGTTAGGAGAGTCTGCATTACAGTGCTGCATACTCCCAGATAAATATGGGGTGCACCTATATTGTCTGGTGTAGTGGAGGAAATTTAGCAAAATACAGACTGAACTTTATTGAGGAATTCATCCCAAATCCAGCTGCTTTTGGTAGGCGCTCTTCTCCCTTAAAGCGATGACAAGCCCAAGGGAGGGAGGGAGTGAACACACAAACCCCCACATGTGCAGTTTGTGATGTGCTGAAGCCACGTGCAGCCTGCTGACTCAGGAGCCTGCCTAAGCAGCAGCTGTGGACTTGCACGTGGTCTCTGCGCTTCTCTGCAGCCTCTGCTTCCCATTGTGTGTCACTTCCAAGCGAGAACAGTGCGAAAAAGGAGGATGTGGCTTTGCACCCTATCAAAAGACAGCCGTGCCTCTCTGGAAATCTCAAAGGCTGCTCTTCTTACAGCACTAGCTAGGGGGAGCTTAATTCTTGGCTTAATTCAAATCATACCTTTTAATTTTAGAAACTTTGATTCCTCAGTAGGAATGGTTCCAGAATTCTCATCCATGTTCTCCCCCAGATTTTGGAGTTTTGAACCACAGAGCCTCAAGCTTGCTGATCAGAAGGTCGGCGGTTCGAATCCCCACAATGGGGTGAGCTCCCGTTGCTCAGTCTCTGCTCCTGCCAACCTAGCAGTTTGAAAGCACGAAGGGCAAGTAGATAAACAGGTACCCCTCCGGCAGGAAGGTAAACGGCGTTTCCGTGCTCTGCTCTGGTTTGCCAGAAGCGGCTTAGTCATGCTGGCCACATGACCTGACAGCTGTACGCCTGCTCCCTCGGCCAGTAAAGCGAGATGAGCTCCGCAGCCCCAGAGTCGTCCACGACTGGACCTAATGGTCAGGGGACCCTTTACCTTTATTCTTGTTTCTGGAGTGGAACGCTGTTACATAAGAGCACAGGGAGTGGGGAAGCTTGTTGCTCTCCAGGTGTTGCTGGATTTACACCTGTCATCACCTTGGCTGGCTGTGCTGGCTGTGGCTGATGGGAATTGGAGTCCAGCAACATCAGGAGGGCCACACATTCTCCATCTCTGCATTCGAGAACCCTCCATTGTTTACCCCTAATATTGTTGAAAACACCCTCTATGCACCAATTGTGCTAGCATTCTTTGTTCCTACATAGGTATTTTCCCTCCCACCCCTTCCAAGTACACAGTTTTAAAAGTACTGCTTTTAAAAAAGCCATCTTGAATAGCATGCCTATATACCTGGTTGTATCCAAGGTTCTTTGATGTGGTGCACCAATGCACAGGAGCGCAAGTGCATACTGGTCATGCAGTGAACTGACGGAACAGAAAGCAGCAAGAGACTATGCATGCCCCATTTCTGTAATTTATTTTAGAGAGTTCCTGCAGGTCAGGGGTGGCTAGTCCATTGCACTCCAGATGATGTTGGACTTGGAACCCCCAGTAGCCCCAGGCCAGCATCGCCAATAGTAAGGAGACTGGATAATTTCTGTGTAAACTGGAGCATAAATTCCCAGTGTTCACTTTTTTATCCCATGTCCAGAATGGAAACTAATCAGGCGAATATGATACGCATTTTTGTTTGCCCACTCACTGGTTGTGTTTGTTATTAGTCAGAGTGATCTGACTTCTGGTCAAGATGGCAACAGAGATGGTTGGGTGAAAAGAAAGCTCTTCTTTGTTCTTTTTAAGCATTGCTTGATGCTTAATTCACTTTCTGCATTAAATGGATGAATTAATCCCAGGGATTCTTAATATTCAGGATGTAATAAGCATAGAGAACCTCTTTTTATGACTGCCATCATGCACTTTGTGGTGACATTTCAGAAATGGCAGGTGGCAAAAGGAGTATATGGTAAAACGACATAAGTTCTGGAATCAGGGAACGATCAGATTCTTTGGAAACCCTATTTGTACACCCCTGATCCATGAGGATTAGGAGACCTAAATGATAATGAAATTGTTGATCTTATTGGTTTGGAGGAACCCTGAATTTGTGATTATCACAAAAATGTAAATCACCATTGCAGAAAGCAGCACCTACCCTGTGTAGAAAATGATTCTAGAGACTCTTTCTGTGGAGCATATAAGATTTCTAAACTCTTTCTTAGCTTTACCTAATCAGTCACAAGATAAAATAATTGACAGAATATCATCCTTGAGATACACTCTTATTCATCTACGAGGCCTTGATAAAGCCATAATTATTCAAGAAGAAGATATAGAGATAATGAGCAACCAAGAGAGATCTGAGCAGGGGAACAGAGGAGGTTAACCTTCTTTAAAATAAGGGCAAAATACCAGGGGAGATTTACTCCCTCACTAAAGAATGGTAACTTAATGTGCCTCCTAGGGGCCCGACGACTAGAGCAAAATGGCAACAAAGAACATATTGCAGCTCAGAAAAATGGGGACAATATGAATCTTTAAGGCACCACAACACAATAGTACAAAAATAACTCTTGAAGACCCAGAAAGGAAATCGGTTTGTTTTTGTGGACGAAAGAGGGAACTTTATATAAATGGAATGACAGGTTACTTATCAAAACAAAAGTCTGATGGTAATGGGGGAGGGGAATAAGGGGGATGGGATTTTTATGTCATGGAACGTGTGGGGACTAGGTAATCCCATAAAGAGATTTGGAGTTTCTGAAAACCTTTGGAAGTTCTGCCCAAACATAATCTGCCTGCAGGAAACACACCTTCATTCTAGGTGGACATGCTTGCGGACTCACAGATACTTTGGGGAGCATTTCTCAGATCCTGGGATGCCCAATGTGATGCCTCCTTCCTAATAAGGGTCACTCAGATCCTGAGAGACATTGCATATTCTTAAAGGGGAAATTGGGATCAAAATCCTTAACTATTGCTTCTATCTATGGTCCAAACTCCCATCAGTGGATGTTTTTAGTACACACCTTTTCTCTTTTCGAGAAATTTAAGGAGGATGACTTCTTGATTGGTGGCTATCTTAATATGTCACATTGTGATGGCTTGGACAGGAAGGGTCAGGGAGCCCCAGTTTCTCTGTCCAGGGAGTGCACAATTGCAAATATTTTAGTCTGTCATGGCTTGGTGGACCCAGTTGTCACTTTCTGTTTCTCTTGTTATGGGTCCCTCTCCAGAATAGATTGTCTTAATAGATTCTTCCCACCTTGAGGGGTCCTCAACCTAGTTTCAAGCATAAAGTTATCAGCAGAGTTTTAATAGTTCTGTAGAGTTCTGAGCTTTTATTTCCCTCTGCATAATTACTTATTAAATATTTACTAAATTTTCATCCTGCCTCTCCTTGTATGTTGTTTTCTCTCCATCCCCATTTTATCCTCACAATCACCCCTCAAGGTAGGTTAGACTGAAAGTGATAACTGACCCAAGGCCATGCAGTGAGCTCCAGAGCTGAGGGGGATTTGAACCTAGGTCTGCTCAAACTTTCTCTGATATTCTTTCTTGCCCAATGAGTAGATGTTGGCATGCCCAAATTCCCTCTAGGGATTTAGAACTCGAGAACTGGGGAGAAACAAGTTTGCAAAAAAAGAAAGAAAAATAAATCTGCTTTTCCAAATGTGTTTTTCTTTCATCCCACTTTTTGTTGAAACTTGTCCCGGCAGCTGAGAGTGATCTGGGGTCGAAAACCTTGGAGGTGCATCGTGCTGGGAAGAATGGCAGGCGTAGATGGAGACCTCTCAAGCCCGGAGGGGAGCAGTTGCTACTCAATAAAGTAAGTCACCATCTGAAAATGTGTGCCTAACTGCGTCGACAGCATCATTTATCTGCTGCATAGCTAGCTGTGAAAAGAAGATGAAGAAGATGACTCTGTGTAACTTGCGTAAATATAATTTGCTTCAGCAGCAGCACATTCTTGTTGTTTTAAAGCGTTATTATTCTTAGCAATTAGTCACTGAATTATTTTGTGACTCAGTAAAAACTAGCACATTAACCTCCCCATTTCTGTTGGATATTACTGTTGGAATATTCTTCCTTCGGCAGTCTTACTTTTTGAAGATGGAAAAACAAAGTAATTTTCAAAACGTTTGTAGCTTCGATCTGCTTTTTCCTTATCCTTTGTGGCAATAGAATGGAAGTGATCTCAGCAGCATGTCTGTGCAACTGGTTTCATTACAAAGTGCTTTTCTCATGTACAGTTAATTTGCAGGGCTGTTTTGCACCTTGGTTGAATTTCGAACTTCTGTGCACATGTTTGTAGTCTAGGGCTTGCAGACCAGGTTGTGGAAATGTGTATTTTGATAAGAATTGCCTGGTCTCTCCTGACAGCGTAAGGCCAACCGTCAGACAAAGTGAGATGGTAGATTCTCCTTCAACTTATGTGCGATCAACTTGTGCGTATACGTGCATCACAGGAAATAATTAAATAATTCAATTCAAACCTGGAAATGGTGGGCGAGAGCTGGAGAGTACTTGTGACTCCTGAAGAGACCCTCCTCCAAGCCTGAAGAGGATGTCAATGAGAGTGGTGAAAGCCCTGAAGAGACAGGAGGGACAGTGGGACTTTGTTTATGTTGCTCAGCCTCCCTGTCAAATAGCTGATGCGTGTAGTAGTGCAGCTGCAGCCACCAATTTTCCACGCATCCTCCAGCCTCCAGCTGGCTCCCAAGCCTCCATCCTAGTTGCAGATATTTTTGGATACAGTATTTTTGGTCTGGATTGGAGAGAGTGGCAGAGAAGGCGCTTAAATGGTATTTAGAGGGCGCTCCCCACATAACGCGATTTTCGCTTATGCAAACAGGGACCCTGAATGTAACCTGCTGTACTTTTTAAGTACGTTTGGCTTCTGTATGTGGAATGTGGGGTAGGAGGCATGAAAAATAGCCTAGAGCTTGTCTCCTGAACCTCAGACCTTGAGACTTTTGGGTGGCATGCAGATTCAGAGTTCCGGAGTTCAGCCGTGGTGCATCATTAAACAGGGTATGCAGTTTGGGCTATTGTAAGTGCTGCCAGTTAGGATAGGAGGTAAATTGTGGATGCAGCAAATCGTTTTTAAAAAGAGAAAGAAATCACATGCCTCTCCTCACTATTTCAGAATTACCACCCTCTTTCCAATGTGTTTACAAAAAGGTTTTATTATCACATGTATTTGTGTTTAACACTCAGTGTTTTGACTTTGAAATCCCTATTCAGAGAGATAGAGATATGATGCCTACTGGAGGAACATGCTGGAGAAAGGAAGTAATGTAAACTTAAGAATGGGGGAGAAGGGCAGGCGATGGGTCCCTGTGTCAGGAGAAATATTTGCATACTTCCATGAAACGTCTGGTGTCCCTTAGGGCAGTGGTGAGATAATGACATAGTAACCCATCCCAAGTATATTGCAGAGGAACCTTATAGATGCTGTTCTAAACTTCAAAAGTGTGTGCAGAGGCTATACATGTTTATTCTGCACTCATTTGCTATATGGAAAGGATTACTAGGCTTGACTGTGCGTGGTGGTTTTTTATTTTTTTATTTTTACACCGCTTGGGAGAAAATGCTTTTCAAGGGATCGCAGCTGTTGATGAGACAGTTTGCTGTACTTTGGACAGTAACATCTGGGAAGGAAAGGCTTGCAGAAAAAGGTTTTCAATTTTGGGAGCCTCTTTATCTCCCTGCCAAGGCTGCCACCTTTAATTGCTCCTTGTTTCTTCATTTATTGTGTCAGCTGAAATATAATCCATAGAGAAGAATCCCATTAATTGGGGGACAGAGGTGGAGGGAGAATGGTGAATCTTGTCATTCCATTTACATTTGGCTTTGATTAAAATGGCTGCCTGCATTTTGCAATAGGACCCTCACAAACAGACAGAATAAAGGTAAAGGGACCCCTGACCATTAGGTCCAGTCGTGGACGACTCTGGGGTTGCGGAGCTCATTTTGCTTTACTGGCCGAGGGAGCAGGCGTACAGCTGTCAGGTCATGTGGCCAGCATGACTAAGCTGCTTCTGGCGAACCAGAGCAGCGCACGGAAATGCTGTTTACCTTCCCGCTGGAGTGGTACCTATTTATCTACTTGCACTTTGACATGCTTTCGAACTGCAAGGTTGGCAGAAGCAGAGACCAAGCAACGGGAGCTCACTCCGTCACGGGGATTCGAACTGCCGACCTTCTGATCGGCAAGTCCTAGGCTCTGTGGTTTAACCTGCAGTGCCACCCGCATCCCTAACAGACAGAATATATCCCTGTAAAAATGGGGATTGGCAAGGGGGGTCCAGTGGGAGGTAGTGGTGGAGTAAGCATGGGTAGCAACTCCTAGTTGCCTGCAGTGTTGGCAAAGGCCTAAACAAAGAAAACGACACTGTTGTTCATCGAGAGCGGATGTGACAGTGTACAACTCATCTTGTTGTACAGTATACAAGCCCTATCCAGGGATGCTGTCAAGTGCATCATATTGTACTATAACATTACCATTTCCAGGAGCTGGCTCTATCTGATGCATAGTTCTGGTCAGCCAACTTTAATAAATCATATTCTCTATTCATTCAAGAGAAGAAAACGCACCAACCATAAATTACCATAGCCACTGTTTCTTTGCCCTTGTGTGATAATGAAACCAGTTCCTAGAGTTGATGTGCATTCTCATGGCTAACATGTTAATTTACCATCTCCATCATTTTGTCAGCATTGCGAGCCATAGGAGAAAAATTTTAATGCAGAGATTTCACATGCTTTTAAAATGAATCTTGGGAAATCTCCTATGACAATATTCCATGCACTTGAATGAATCTGAAAGCGTTTTTAAAAGCTTAAAAATAAGAGCTCTGTTCAGGTGTTTGAAGCAAATGAGTGGGGACTTGAAAAGAGGACGTGTGCTGTGCACCAGGGCTGGTTCTACCATTAGGCAGAGGGAGGCAACTGCCTCATCTTTATAACAGCTCTTCAAGGTAGGCTGGCCCAAGGTCACCCAGGGAGCTTCATGGCTGAGAAGGGATTTGAACCCTGGTCCAACTTGCTTAACCATTATACCACACTGACTTTCTGGTGGATAACACAGATTTCAGCCATTGTTCCATCTAGCTTAATATTGTAGCTCAGTGGCAGAGCATCTGCCTCACATGCAGGAGGCCCCAGGGTCAATCCCCAGCATCTCCAGGTAGGGCCAGACACCTGTCTAAAACCATTGAGAGCAGCTGCCAGTCTCTGTAGACAATACTGAGGTAGGTGGACCAATCAGGTAACTTCCTATGTGACTGGCAGAAGCTGTCCAGGACTTCAGACAGGGTTCTTTTCCAGGCCTACCTGGAGATGCTGGGGATTGAACCTGGGACCTTCTGCATTCAAAGCTGATGCTCTAGTACTGATCCAGGCCCTTCCATAAAGCTGCAGCTCAAAGGAAAGGAGGCTGCAAAGGGAAACCCAGCTGACACCATGGAAAAGAAGCTGGGCTTGGCACTCCACCCTACAGCCTATTCATATGCCCGCATTTCCATATAAACACCCCTACCATGTGGTGGCCATTTTAGTCATAATGTTGGGACTCATCAAGCTACTGATTCTTCTAACCTCGCCTTTTAGGCTGTGCAGTGGGTCTCTCTGGTGCAGCTCTAGCTGCTGTTAACAGTGTCTGTCCCAGCATGATTACATCTTTGGTTGGTACTTGCTAGCTTTCAGACTGCCACCCCTGACAACTGTGTGCCTCTGCCAGATGAAGTTCAAATGAGAGTGTCCTGTCTGAAATGCATACTCAAATACCTCTTGAGCCTCGTTCTCCATCCGACTGCTGATGCATGTTGTGCAGAGCCTGAATTACAGCACTTCTTAGAGCATCTCCTAAAATCTTCCATTGGGTTTATAAATCAGGTCTGCCAAGTTAAAAGAGGCAAGTGGGGTTTGTAAGCCTAGGCGTGGTGATGGGAGCACTTATGGTTCCATCCATCTCCAGTAGCCCAAAATAATATCTGTAAATCAGGACCAGCTAATTATGGAGCTCCTTGTAAGGTTTGTAATGCTGCAGTAAGATTTGCAGCCCTTCGCCTTGGTAAAGGATATCTATTGAATCTTCGTGGAAGGTAGCAAAAATGTGGCTGCTCAAGCACACAAATATTGGTCTATTTAAAAATCAATAGCACCTACCTGCAAGTAAATGCCATCATGACAGAGTTGCCAGAAGCTTAAGGCTGGATAAGCCCTGTATAATGAAGGGATTTCTTTTCGGCAAACATAAGCCCAGCTCAGAGAGAGATGGAAGCATCCAACTAGGGGTAGACAAATCAGACTGTTTCTGGTCCCTGTCAATTCTGGTCCCTGACAACTCCCTTCAAGTGGAAAACCCCCTGCAAATAGAAGACTAGATGACACATAAAAATGGGTTGGAGCTTTTCTGTTTCTCTGCTGTTTTCTTTTTATATGGGAGGGGCATTGCAATTAGACTTCACCCATAGGCAATATGCAGTAGAACAGTCCTCTCTGTTTCCTCAGGACTCTGCTGTCCCACATGGTCACATGTGCAGACCCAAAGTTTGGTACTTAGCCAATCTCGCCAGGAGTTGCAACCAGAGGTGGGCGAGATTGTCCCTGCTCACCTTGGACTGACTGGAATAAAACTGACTCAGAAAAAAGCAGAATAGGGCATCAAAATGTCCAAGCGAATGGAGCCATTCCCCCCGCCCCCATGAGGAAAGGCTGCCGCATTGGGGACTTTTTAGTTTAGAGATGACACAGGTGAGATGTAATATGACAAACGGTTATGAAATTATGCATGGCGTGCAAGAAGTGGATAGAGGAAAGTTTCCCCTTGTTTCTCATAACCCTAGAACTCAAGGAATTTTAATGTTGAAAGATTAATGACAGAAAAAATGAAAGTTATTTTTCACGCAGGGCGTGGTTAAACTATGGAACTCTCTCTGACAAGGAGGCAGGGATGGCCACCAACCTGGATGGCTTTAAAATGAATTCATAAAAGACAAGGCTATCAGTGGCTATTAGCCACAATGGTTATGTTTTGCCTCCATGGTAGGAAGCAGCTATGCTTCTGAATGCCAGTTGCTGTAAACCACAGGAGAGGAGAATGCATTTGTACTCTGGTCCTGCTCGCAAGTTTCTCATGGGCCACTGCAAGAGCAGAACGCTGGATTATACGGGCTGTTGACCTGATCCATCAGGCTCTTCTCATGTTCTCACGTTTCTTAATCTGAGGTTTGAAAAATATTCCCCTCGTCTCCCCCAAATACCCTCCAAACCTTAAGGCTTTATCTGGCCAGAGAATGGGACTAGAGGCAGTGTGTGAGGGGGAGAGCAAATGAATGAAGCTTCTTTCCCCTGGTCTCTAGAGATGGGGAAGAAATTCAATTCAGTTTGCATTATGGGCTTACCTAATTTTCACTTTCCGAAAAAAAATGTGTGCAGCAAAACACAGCCATACTTTGAAATTTGCCCTCCTTCAAATGTTGCAATGCAATTCTCTAGCCGCGTAATGTGTACAAAAGATGGATATAACAGGACAAAATGTTCCTTAAAGTGCTTATAATAGTGAAAACAACATGCAAAAATATTACCATACTTTTCAGTGTATAAGGCTACATTGTTTTTTTTTCTTCTTTTAAAAATGTTTTAAAATGGGGGTAGTCTTATACATGGAGACAATCTCCCCCCATTTTCTTAATTTTGAGTACCCCAAAATAGGGGGCGTCTTATACACGGGGGGGTGTTATACACGGAAAAATATGGTATGTTAGAGAGAATTACTTTGCAAAAATGTGTATATTATGAGAATTTGCAACCATTTTCTTTCTGTCCCCTAACCACATGGGTTACACAAGCAAATAGCATTAAATGTTCTTTCCTATGCAAAGTAAAAGCAAAAACCCTTTTGGGCTGCTTATCACTTTCTTTTCTCTCCCCCTTTTTTTAAAAAAAGATGGAAATTCTGCATCTGCAGTATGCTGGTTTCGTAAACATCCCTCTGTGCTAATAGCAAGTGCAAACCTGCTGTGGGGAGAAAGCATTTAATATTCACAAGGGATGCACTTCTCTCTGTAACAACTACTGCTTATTTCTAGAGGCAGCAGGAGGAGTAGAAGTCGGCAGTCACAGTGTCTGTGGACAGGGTCGCTTCTGGGTGATGCCCCCTCCAAATTCCTTTCACTTTGCTTTTTTAAATGCATATGCAAGGAAGCAGTGTAAATGCTGCATTTCCAGAGAGCGAAAGATGAGGGTGGGCCACTGGCGGTATTGTCTCTTAGTTTGCATGGTGCATGGCGATAAAGAGGTTGGGGTGCTCTTTCTTGCTCCAGCTTTGGAACTGCTGTATTTTCAGCTCCTTGCAGGGTGCTGAATGAGCAATTTGTTTTAGAGGAGATGCTTTTCCGTTTGCTGTTTTTCGAAACATGGCTGACACTGTAATTCTCTCCTCGGGGTGGTGGTGGTGGGGAAGATTGTCAACTGCTGCATGGGGAGACGTGAGCTGTATTTAATCATGACAGTAAGCAACAGCCTTCCTTATCTAAGGTGAGGAGATGACAGACAGGAGAACAGGAAATGGTGTGAATTTATCTGGGTTAATTAGTTTTAATGCCAGTGCACCAGTCAACTCTGAGGTTTTATTTGCATGTGTGTAGAAGAGCCTGAAATCTTCACCTGCTCTTCCCCTTATGTCTCTTTCTTCAGTCTCAAGCTCTGCACATTTCATGAGCATCAATATATATTTCCCCCATGCATTAGCTAATCACTACCCAAGGACTGTAGCTCAGTGGTAGAGCACCTGCTTTGCATGCAGAAGGCCCGGGTTCAATCCTCAGCATCCTCAGGTAGGGCAGGGAGAGACTTCTGTCTGAAATTCTGGAGAGCCACTGCAAGTCAGTGCAGGCAGTACTAAGGTAGATGAACAAAGGTCTGATTCAGTAAAAGGCCACCTGTGTTACTATTCTGGGGTGTTATTTGAGCTAGAGCTGGGCCAACACCCTCTCTCCAGTTTCACCGAAATTCTGCAAAACAAAATGAATCCCTGCAAAACAAAACAGGATGCAATTTTGTGCTTCTTTTCGCAGAGGATTTCCCCAACATTTGGGGGTCTGTTCCTTCCCCCCATACACACTTAACTTACATTAATCTGTTGAGGTGACTGAAGGTGTTTTTGTTTCCAATGTTAAAAGAAAGATTTCTGCCTAGCCTAGCGACACTTGGCTCTGTCTGCAGGTACTTGCTAGCTATGCTTCCTGGAATGCTTTGGGAATGGAAGCAAAGGTGCCCTCCTAGCAACCCCAGCCAGCAAAATGTGCTCTGGAACATCTGGATGGCACCAGATTGGCGAAGGTGCTCAAAAGGTTAAGGAATGGTGAGCAGCAGTCCCTGCTTGAACAATATGGGGAGATTTCTTCTCAACCCTCTTCTTGAGGGGCTCTAGCACATCAATGTATCTGTTCCCATATTCAGTGGTATCTCTAATTCAGAGCCAGGGAACCCTTTTCAGCCCAGGGCTGAACTTTCATGATCAACTTTCCAGAGGCCACATGCCACTGGGGGGAGGGAGCAGAGGCAAAAGTGGGCAGAGCAATAGATGTGATTCCTGACCTTCATGTGGTAGGCTATATGCCACCCACAGAAAAACCAGAGGTTTCTACACATAACTCTTCATTTTTTTCCACCCAGTCAAAGCACAAGGCATTCATGATAGTTCAAGGACACTCCAGGAGGGGGCAGGACCAGGGCTAGTGAAGGGTGTGGCCTGGGGAGGCCAGGTAGAGAACTATGGAGGGCTGCATTTGGCCTCTGAGACTCAAGTTCCTCACCCCTTCCATGGCTTGGGAACGAATGACTTGGTTCAAGCCCTTGTAGAGGGAGCATCGTGCAGCATTGGCCATCAGCCTCCCGCAGCTGAGTGCTCCAATCTTTTTGGTATGGAAAAATGGAATTAAGACCATGACAAACCTCAAAAGGGAGGACGAGGGGCAAAAAACCCTCGTCCCCTTAGGGTGGAGATATGACTTGATGTGAAAGTGATGTTGACCCCTTGTCAGAAGCTCACACATGTACACAGCTGGATCAGAGCCAGGCCCCTTCTGTCTGGGCCCCTTCCTACCTTCTGCTGGTGTTCCTCTCAGCCATGCTCAGCATTTCACCCTCACCCTCAGATCTGGGTGGGCAGGTGCATGCAGGTATAGCCTTCCCCTTCCAGCTGTGAGCTCTCACCAAGCTCTCCTGGGAAGTGCCTGCTGCTCAAAGTAGAGAGGTCACAGTTTTCATTTGTATAAAGCAGTTCTTTACATGGAAGGGAAATGACTTTTATTCCAGGAACAGAAAGCGTAGTTTAGAGACTCCCAGCTTTAGGCTCATGGGCACATTTGGAGTGTGTTTGTGTGCATACCAAACTTTATTAGGAAATAATTGATTTTAGTAGAATAGGAGAAAACATCTATTTTTCAAGTTGATAACATAAAGACCAATTTGGCAAAATTCAAAATCTATCTTAAAAGTTAGGATGGTACTTAACTTGGCTTTTTGTGCCTGCCACCTTGCTGCAGTCTTTAGGAGATAGATTTGTGTTCAAACCTTTTGATATTTTCCTTTTTCCTTGACATGTGTCCAGTCAAAGACCCATCCAGTCTAACATCATGTTCTTGCAGTAGCCAAGCAAATATACACAGACACAGAGTGTTTCATAGGAGGAGCTGGGAGATTTTTAAATTATTTTTTTTTAAGGAAAGCAAAGAGGGAGCTGTTTCAAGCTGTCATGCCACATTAGTGTCTATTATCAGCTCAAACAGCTCAAGGCGGATGAGTTCAAGAAAGATCCACGGAGGGGCGGGGAAAAACAATTGGCGTGTCTGCATGACCATAGTGTGTGTGTTTTTTAAAAGAGGCAAGTGATTGGAGGAACTGCCGACTGCATCACTTTGACTGGATAGAGTCAGGAAGTGGAGTGACAGGACAAGTGGGGACAGGGTGCAGGTTTCCATTTGTTTACCCTGCACCGCAGGGTCAAGATCCAGATTTGCCATTGTTGGAGGGCTATCTGTGCAGGAGGCCCACAGTTGACCCTGGGGACTCCTTGGTGCCTCTACCTTTCCACCTGCACTCTCTGAGCATGCAAGCAATGACCAGAGGGAGGAAATGTAGCAGCATCTTGTATGGAAGAACTGTAGGTCATTGGTAGAACCTTGTGTGCAAAGGTCCCTGGTTCAATCCCTGGCATTTCCAGGTGGGGCTGGGAACCGTGCAGTATGGCTGAAAAGAAATAAAGCAACACTTCTGTTGATTTTTGTTGCTTCCCATTTAAAAGTGATGTGTGTATGGGTCAAATATATATAGGTGGCTCTCAACTTTTGCTGGAGTTACATTCCAGGCGTAGTGCACAAAGCTAAAACACACTCTCCCCGCACCTTCAGATGTTCTTCCAAGACCACACACTCCAAGGCTACTAAACACTCTCGCTGTACCTCCAAACAATCTCCCAAGGTGAGCGCAATGGCGAGTGGAATTAAGAGTGGGATTTTCCCCCCCTGGATGCCCAACCCTTTTTATTTATTTTTACTTTTATCAGCCAAGCATGCAAAGCTGAATTTGCACAGGTTAAATGCACGTAAGCTGCAGGTCGACTGTGTGTGTGTGTGTGTTTCTCATTTTTTCTTCATGAAGGAGGACATTGTGTGTTGGATTAGGAAACCTGGGTTCACATCCCTAGTCAGCCTTGAGCTGGCTGTGTGATATTAGGATGGAAACCTGTCTCAGCCTAACCAGGAAGAATGGTCCATAAGGGCAAATGGGGCACTTCCCCACTCACTTTGTTCTCAGTCAGCCCCACCCCCGACCTGCCTGCCTTCTCACTCACCAGCTGAAGGAATGGCCCTGCCATATCAGCTTCCTTCTCCTCTTTGCAGTGTTGCCTTTGTAGAACTTTATTTTTCAACTCTATGTGCCTTCCAAGGCTCAGATAAATTCTACTACATCTGACTGTTACTCATGGCCCCTTGGAAAAGCAAAGTAAATCTGTGCATGCTTTGTTTGTGTGTCAGTGTCTCTAGGTGGGGGCTGATCTGGGAGAGTAGGGAGAAGGTACTCCAGCACTTAATCAAGAATTCAAACGTGCCCATGGGCCTAAAATGGTTGGTAGCCCCTGCTTTGTCAGTAGGAAGAGCAGAATCAAATCTTCATATAGTACCATTGAAAGCTGTGCAGAATGAGAAAGCTTTCTTTTTTTTTAACTGCGTACCTGAAACTAAGCAGATATGGCGGACAGCCTAAATTTTCTTATTGTGTGTGTGTGTTCATTCCTTATTCAGAGTGCATTAAAACACCGGGGATATGTGACCTGCAAGGGTGTCAGGCTGGCATGTGAATGCAGAGTGGTGGAGGGTCTAGTTTGATTCAGTGGATTTTTCAAAGCATGCCCAGCATCTTGGGAGCACCACCCTGCAGACCCAGGCTTAGCACAGGGGTAGCCAACATGTTGTGGGCTCTGACTTCCATCATCCTGGACTACTGGACATGCTGACTAGGGCTGGTGGAAGTTGCAGTCCGCATCTGGAGGGCATCAAGCTGGCTTTCCTGGTTTAGCAGCAGAGAAAGAGGATTTTTTATTTTATGTTTTGGCCTGCTGCTGATGTACTTGATCCCTCTGACATTAATGTGTGAGGAAGTGGGTTGCTGAAGGGACTGCTGGCGTGAAGATGGAAAAACGGTAGTGAACTGAATATCAAGCAGGATGCGGCAGGTACCGCCCAAACTGCAGCTGCGGTGCTGTAGTTGTTCTGCAATTAGGTAGAATATTGCCAAAGGTGAATGCTAAAAGGGGGTGGGCTTGAGGAAGAGGGTTTGCAGTGTTCAGTTTCACAAGTCGATTGATTCCACAAGCTCTGAGAGTCCTTGATAATGACTGGATCAGACCCAAAGGCCTATCTCAGTGGTTCCCAAACTTTTTCAGGCCACTTTCCCTTTGTTTTCATGAACTCATCCCACCTTACCCTATGAAAAGCATTATTCAGAACAGCAGTTTGCAAAATCCACTAAGGAAGATAATAAGGATGTTGAATTTTTCAACTTTCCAAAACGAGAGGTGCTAAAAAGGTGTATCATGACTTGGGAATTCAGAATATATTATTGTTATATTAATATAATTTAATTTTGCTAGGAAAGTACAATGTGTGTAAAATTGCATAGAAATCATTAAAAATGATTGCCAATTACTTGCAGTTATATTGTATATTAGTGTCTATTAGCATCTATGTTACTATTATTATTTAGTATTACATGACATTTTCAGAAGGTAAAATTAAAATTCTTTGGTTTACCAAGAGCAATTTAAGAGCTTTTTCATCAAGCACAGATTTACCAAGCTACCGTAAATGTGGTCCGATCACAAAAAAATTAAAAGCAGGTTTGAATTCTTCATACCCCAAAACATATTTTTAAAACCCCTCACTGAAGAAATTTGCAAAAAATAAGTTTCAGCCCCTTAAATGACATACCATAATACCATGGTGATATTCAAAACAGTAACAATGAATTTCACATTTATTCAGTAGCTGATAGAATGGGTTGCAGCATCTGGGTGGGTGACGCCCACAACAATTTACAAATGTGAATCCACAGACCCCAAAAGGTTGGTGATGCCTGCTGTATGACCTCACATGTTCCTTGAAAAACTGGACAGAGTTTACAACTGTCTGAGAATCTATTTAAGGCTGAGGATGAGGTATAAATTATCCTGAATTGGGTAGATCTGGGTGGTGCCCATAGCAATCAGGAGAACCCAAGCTATAGCAACCGTGATCCGTTCCTAGGCAATGTGCTGCTTTGATGGGTATCAACAGTCCCTAAATTACACAGGATATTATTAAAGTGCCTGTGCTGTCTTTGGAGAGCTGTTACAATATGCTGTCTCCATCAGAGGCACTCAGCAATAGATCACCGTGGATTTGCCCGGTAATTACATAATACGCTGCTTGCTGCATGATTCTCTAGCCTCTGTTTTAGTGTGTGAAAGAACAAGAGCCCATCTATGTCACCAAAATGTTGAACAGTGCACTTTTGAAACAGATTTTCAATACCTTCCTTTCACTCATCTGATAGCGTAGTACAGAGCAGAGAAACCTTTCTCAGCCGGAGGGGCACATTCCCTTCTGCGCTACCCTGCTTGGGGCCACGTGAGGCCAGAAGTAAGTAAGTACAGTGGTACCTCGGGTTAAGAACTTAATTCGTTCTGGAGGTCCGTTCTTAACCTGAAACTGTTCTTAACTTGAAGCACCACTTTAGCTAATGGGGCTTCCAGCTGCTGCCATGCCGCGAGATTTCTGTTCTCATCCTGAAGCAAAGTTCTTAACCTGAGGTACTATTTCTGGGTTAGCAGAGTCTGTAACCTGAAGTGTCTGTAACCTGAAGCATATGTAACCCGAGGTACCACTGTAGAGCAATTAATATACATTTTATCTGTGAGTGGTAGGCTGGCTAGTTTCTGCACGCCCTCGCATACACACCTCTTTATTCTCCATTCAAGCAAGCATTATCAGAATTAAAGATTGCATTCCCTCCAACATTTGCCCAGTGAAAATAGGGATCTCCTATTCAAGTTGTTGTTGTTGTTGTTGTTGTTTTAATGTTGATACCCCACCCATCTGACTGGGTTGCCCAAGTCACTCTGGACAGCTCCCAACATAAATAAAAGCATAATAAAACATTTAAAAAGCTTCCCTATACAGGATTCCCTTCAGACAGCTCAGGGTTCGTCCTAAGGAAAAGTGGGACATTCTGGGATCAAATCAGAAACCAGGATGACTTCTGTAAATCCAGGACTGTTCCTGGAAAATAGGGACACTTGGAGGGTCGGAGATTGAATTCCAGCCATGCAAAACCACACAAGGAGGGTGTGAAGTTGGGCACCTGAGGGGTGTGGCCTGGAGGACTATATATGATCCCCTAGGCCTCTGGATCCCTGCCCAGAGGTAGCGTTCAGAGACCCTGTTGGCAACTATCTTCCCCTGCAGTGGCATTATTCGCATATTTAAACACATACAAACATAAGAAGCCTTCTGCTGGATCAGGACAACAGGCCATCTAGTCCAGGAGTAGTGAACCTTTTTATACCTACCGCCCACTAATGCATCTTTCTTGATGGTAAAATTTCCTTACCGCCCACCAGTGCTCTATGGAAGGAGGATTCAGGTTGTGCTGTAGAACCCCCTACCGCTCACCTAGAATCCTGAAACGTCCACTAATGAGTGGTAGGGACCATGTTGACAACTCCTGATCTAGTCTATTATCCTGTTCTCACAGTGGCCAGTCAGATGCTCCAATGGGAACGTCGCAAGAAGGACAGGAGCACTCTCCCCTCTCCCTTGGCTTCCATCAACTGGCATTCAGAGGCAAACTGTCTCTGACAGTGGAGGTAAACCATAGCTATTGTGGCTTTTAGCCTTCGATAGCCTTACCCTCCATGAATTACTCCAATCCTCTTCTAAAGCCATCCAAGTTGGTGGCCATTGCTGCCTCCAGTGGGAGTGAGTTCCATAGAGTTTAACCACTTTATTTTATCTATCCTGAACTTTCCAACTTCACTGGGAGGTTCCAGCTTCACTGGGAGTCCACATGTTCTAGTTATCAGAGAGGGAGAAAAAACTTTTCTCCATCCATCCACTTTTAACATTCCTTACACAACTTCTATAAACTTCTATTTTGTCACTTCTTACTTTCCTTTTCTCTAAATTTAAATGTCTCAAGTGCTACAACTTTTTCTCATGGAGGTGTTGCTCCATCCCCTTGGTCATTTCGGATGCCCTGTATGTTCTGCTACAGGCCATGACCATTTTGCATGTGTTCTATTGGTGTGGGACCGCCAACACATGCACCATTTTTGGCCTTGGAAGGGGGTGGAACGGGGGCAAGGGTGGGCTTATGTGCAATCCAGCAACATGCACAATGACCTGGAATACAACCCCTGTGCAAACGGGGAGTTGCCTGCATTGGGTACTTCTTATTTTCATAGTTTTTGTTTCATAGTTTATTATTCACTGCTTTGGGAATTTCCAGATAGAAAGCTGGTTTGTAGATCTGTATCCATGAATAGACCAGCTGATCTTTCATTTCAGGCACATGTATGTAGGTTATGATCAAGCATGATAGCCAGCCTGGCAAACTGGATTTGAGGGTGGAATGGAGTTAATACGGAACCTGGTTCACATAGTTCTGCAGGCAGTTCTGCCTTGAAAAGGAACAGCATCAGCCTCTTGTTACCTGGCCGGTCTGATAACCCTGCATCCTGCCCACTCTTCTCTCATCAGCCAGCATGGCCAATGGCCAATGGCCAGGGATGGTGGGAGTTGAAGTCCTGCAACATCTGGAGCAGCCTGGTGCCCTTCAGATGCTGTTGCACTCAAGCTCTGATCAGCCCCAGCAACCATGGCCAGTGAACTGGGATAATGGGATCTAGGATAATCTGGAGTGTAGGAACATAATAACATCCCCCCCCCCCCTTTTAAAATCATTTATAACATAGCATACAGTGAGCCTGCTGGGCAGCACGTGAATGATGGGAACAGATCTCACAAGTCTGCAGCAATCAAGAGGCAAATGAAGAAAAAATAAAACAAACTTTTGTGAAGGCTGGAGACTAGGAATCCTAACTGATATATGTCTTACTCTTCAGAAATGCCACCCCCACCCCAAGAGCCTCTGTCAGAAGCAAACGTAAACACAAAATCAGCACATTTCAAATAGGCCATGCAATCGATGGGAACATATTGATCAAAGGGGATAATGCAAAGACTATTATTCAGTGAGCACCACCTTTGCTTCCACGAGCCTGCACATGGCTTCAATCAATAATTCAAGCAAATGGTCCATGGAGGCTTTAAGGAAAGGGAGAAAAATAAGCTACAAAGTATTTCCCAACAAGAATCTTTAAGCATGACAGGTTTCTTACTCAAATTATGATCAGGCTTCAACATTAAATAATTAGAGGATTTTTTAAGATTACAGACTGGGTGAAACAGGGTGTAACTGAGCCAAAATGCAAGCATCTTCTTTATTTATTTATTTATTAAATGTTGTTAGTTGGATTTTTGCTACAACAACCTAAAGCGACTTACAATATTCTAAGCAAAAAACAAACACAAATATACATTAAAACTAGGAAAAGGATCCCAAACCTACATTAAAACATTCCCCTTCCCCCACACAAATGTCCATAGATAGTCAAAAGCCAAAAGGCCTGGCTTAAAAAGGAATATTTTTTCCAGGCACCTGCAGATGTGTAATAATGGTGCCAGGCATGTCTTCCCAGGGAGAGCATTCCACAAGCAAGGAGCCACCACTGAAAAGGCCTTTTCTCAGGTTGCCAACGGAGCCTCATTAGAGCAGGGCCTGTGTCAAATCAGGACACACAGCTCCCCTTCCTTTCTCTTTTGAACCCCCTTTTCACCTTTCTAAAGCAGACGGGGAATCTTACCTTACAGAAGAGAGAAGGAATAGCAGGTGGTAGGGATCCTGCAGAGTCTACTCTTGTTTACATACAAATGATGCATAGGGCATCTTTTCATTCTGGGGCTCATGGACTTATTGAGTCATGACAAGCCCCAGCAAAGAATCATGCCCTCTACATCACATGCAGCCAATGAAAGGTTTTGTGGGGTCAAGTGAGGAAGAGCTTTGCATATCCTCAAGTCTTCTAACTATTTAAATATTTTAATTCAACAGTTTGAGAAGTAACTTTTGGTGGTCTTTTATTTTATTGCTTATTGCATGCTATTTTTGACAATGCTGGTAGCCATCCTGAAAACAGTAGGTGCTGGAGGATAGGATAAACAAATATATTAAATAAAACAGTTTGGCCAGAATAATACTAATACTAATACTAATAATAATAATAATAATAATAATAATTTATTATTTATATCCCGCCCATCTGGCTGGGCTTCCCTAGTCACTCTCGGCTGCTTCCAACCAAATATTAAAATACAGTAATACATTAAAAGCCTCCCTAAACAGGGCCGCCTTCAGATGTCTTCTAAAAGTTTGGTAGTTGTTGTTATCTTTGACATCTGGTGGGAGGGCGTTCCACAGGGCGGGCACCACTACCAAGAAGGCCCTCTGCCTGGTTCCCTGGAACATGGCTTCTCGCAGTGAGGGAACCTCCAGAAGGCCCTCGGCGCTGGACCTCAGTGTCTGGATAGAACAATGGGGGTGGAGACGCTCCTTCAGGTATACTGGACCGAGGCCATTTAGGGCTTTAAAGGTCAGCACCAACACTTTGAATTATGCTCGGAAACATAAAATGAGACAAAATGCTAAAATGGCCTTCCTCAACCTGGTGCCCTTCAGATGTTTTGGACCACACCTCCCATCAGCTCTCACTATTTGGTCATACTGGCTGGAACTGATGAATGTTGTAGTTCAGAATATCTGGACAGCACATGCGCACGCACGCACGCGCGCGCACACACACACACACACACACACACACACAGAGTTGCTTTAGCAAAGCCATTCTTTAACACATGCCCTTAAAGCAGTGGTTTTCAACCAGTGTACTGTGGCACCCTGGGGTGCTTTGAATGATGGTCAGGGATGCTGCAGGCAACAATGGCCTCTGCCCGCCCCCTCTTTCCTTCCCTCCCTCCTCTGTTGCCCTCTCACGTCTTTGCCTCCCAAAGGCTTGCACAGCTTTTTATTGCAGCAGCCCTGGCTATAAGCTCCCTGGCTGAACGGTGCATCTGGGAGGCACCTCTCTTTGTGGGGTGGGGCAGCTCAGAGACCAGGAATGGCAGCAGCATTTGCCCAGAGGACCCCCAAGCAGAGGGGAGAGGAGGCTGAGGGAATACTCCACAAAGGAGGGTGTTTGACAAAGGGTTAGGGGCTGCCAGCTCTGCAGGCAAGGGGTGACATGACTGGGCTCCTGAGCCCCACAGGGGTGCCGCAGAAAGAATGTAGTTGGTCAAGGGAGCCGTGGACTCAAAAAGGTTGAAAACCTCTGTCTTAAAGGAACCATTAAAAGGCATGGCGAGCAGAAAAAGGGAAATGGACCACTGATTTCCATTCAACTTCCAAGATCAGTCAGGGTTTATCCACCATCAAAGCCTTCTCTTATTTCATGCTCTCCATTTCTCTTGCCCTCATCTCTGATTGTGCCCTTGATCCTCAATTAAACCTGCAGGCAATTTCTCCAATTATCATCATCCTGATAACAGACAAGGAAAGCAGAACAAGCTATGCAAACATCACCCGGGCAAGCGTTCAAAACAAATCTCAAAAGCGATATAGAGAAAGGATAGGACTCATGATAAGCCCATAATTATTTTAATTTAAAACCTCTATGTAAGAGGGGGGAAAGGCACTGCATTGTTTATTTCACAGCCACCCAGAGAGGATCCTCGTGATTTTATTTAATTGACAGGCTAATCAACCAATGCTAATATCCCTTTCTTTTGTATAGTTACACATGCTGATTTTCAGGCCAGGTCAGCTATTAGGGCTGGTAAACCTTGCAGTGTTTTCCCCGGAACCCTCCAAAGCACCACAGGGGATGGAAGTCTCCTTCTCTTCTTCCACCTCCTTCATCTTCTTCTTCCTCTGTCAGCAGTTTAAGTGTTCTGTTTGAACTATCCAACAATATCTGCGCATGGTGGCTGAGATTGTACTTCAGAAACCCCAGTTGGATTACTATCTATCTATTGCATTCATATCCCATCTTTCCTCCAAGGAGTTCAAAGTGGCACACGTAGTTCTCCTACTTCCCGTTTTTTCCTCACAACAACAGCTCTGTGAGGTAGGTTAGGCTGAAAGTGAATGACTGGCCCAAGATCACTCAATGAACTGCATGGCTGATTTGGTTCCTGGTCACCCAGGTCCTAGTCCAACACTCAAACCATTATACTATACCACCCTATTGCTAGAAGCACAGATGAGCTGTAACAGGGCACCTAAGCTAGACAAACGGGGGCAGGGGATGCTCCTTTCCACAAAACATTTAATTGTCCTGCAGAAAGACAGGAGATCCATCTTCAGATCTCCTGCCATTAGGTCTATGTCACAGGGCTTAGACAGCCAGTGTGGTATAGTGGTTAAAGGAGATTTGAACTCAGATTGCCACTCAAACATGAAGGCCACAGGTTGACTTTGGGTCAGTCACTATCTCTCATCCTAGCTGACCTCATGGGATAAAATGGGTCATTGGTCTGATCCAGCAGACTCTCATTACATTCTGATGTTCTTAGGCCATCTTTCCAGGTGTGCGCTTTTCCAGGTGGTGTCCGAGCATTTTCTTTTTTTGCTCCACCACTTTCCCCAGGAAAATCCAATCTTTGCCACTGAATCAGAGCAAACAGCAATTTGAGTTTTCCGTGGATTGCTGTTTGCTCCAATTCAGTGGTAAAGAGTGGGTTTTCACAGGGAAAGCTTTTATTGGCATCCCTCTTTCTAGGGAGACAATGGAGGTACGTGCCGAAAAATTAATAGGTACCTGGAAAGCCCAGACCTGTGCTTAGAAATGCAGAGCAAAGGTGAGTGTAGATAAGCCCACAGGTCCAAATCCCAGATTGGCCATGAAGTTCACTGGGCAAATTTAGCTTTGCCACCAATGTTTTCCTTGCACGCTGTTCGGTTTTCCTTTGGCACACTTGAGACTCAGGTATGTGTTTCCATTGAATTTCTTCAGGTTTTCCCAGATGTTCTGCCATCTCTGTCCTTTCCCTTGCCACTCCCCCAGGTTCTTTGTATTGGATTTCTCTCCAGCAAAGCTACTTCTGGGACAATCTGGCAGAACATCTATGGTTGTGGTGGTTGTGTGTGTGTGTGTGTGTGTGTGTGTGTGTGTTAGAGAGAGAGAGAGAGAGAGAGAGAGAGAAGAAACCGACTTCAGCATCCTCAATAAAATGTCTGCCATGTGCTGCAACAGGTGGACCTCTCAGAGGAGAGAGTAAAAAGGTGTATTTTCCCAGCAGCCAATAATTTAAAAAACAAAAGAAAACATGCATTCAGGAGAGAAAGAAGCAAAAAATAAGAGAGAGAGAGAGACAGAGAGACAGAGAGAGAATGAACGAACACACAACTAAATCTAAGTTAAGAAGCTTGTTCAATTTTTAAACACTTACATAAAACCATCAGAGACTGACAACTTGAAGATGCACATTTCTGCAAGAAAAGGATGATGAACAAGAAGGGGGGAAATGGGCTGAAATGGAAATGTTGATGTCAGTTCCTTGAGCCTTAAACCTAAATGGAGCTTCAGATCATAGGAGAGCAGGTAGGGGTGGGCAAACAAAGCAAAATCCTCCACAGCTTTCTGTTTTGCTTTGTTCTCGTCCATTTTACTCTTTCAGACAAAAGTTTTTTCAGCATGAAAGCAAGCAACTTCCCAAGGCCTATTGGAGCATTCCCTCTTCCTCTCCAGTCTGCAGCCAGATTCACATATGGGCTCCAGACCAGTTTGAGAGGAAGACTTTTTGGGTCACATCCATGCAACACATTTGGAGCACTCTTTTACCACTTCACCTGCCATGGCTTCTTCCCCAAAAGAGTGCTGACCTCACAAACCTCCAATTCCCAGCACCCTTTACAAACATTCATTCCCAGGATTCTCTATGACAGTTAGCAATGTATAAGGGCGCTTTAAATGTATGGTGAGGAGGTGACTTTAGTTCTCAACCTGTGTCTGGGTGACCATTGTGACACAGGACCCTGGCCCCACCATTTCTCTTAGCCAGGCTGACTAACTAGCTCTCATCAGAGGCATACCTAGGGGTTTGCAAAACCAGCCCTCACTGGGGGCCCAGGCCCAGGGGTGCACGAAAATCACCCATCAAACTATGGAGTGTGTGACATATGCGGTGCTGTTTACCTAGAAGAAGGTGCTGGAACTCACCATGTCTCCCTTGTTCTCTTAGAATGGCAAAGGCACCCACCTGAGAGGCTCTAGAATTGAGTTTCTGTGAATTCTAGCTGAAAAAAAATCCCTGCATATATGTGTATGTGGCAATGTGCCTTCGCTGTCACAGCAAGATCAAACATGGGAGAAGCTTCCAGTCTTTGCACCATGGCACAAAGGCATGCAATTTTTTTCACCCTTCCTCCTTGCCCTCCAGATGCTTTGAGTACTTGGGTCACATAATATGCTATCATTTCTAATGCAACTATTGCAGTAAAATGATTTGGAGGGGGGGGGGACTGATACAGCTCCTTGACAAGGATGCAAGGGTCCCTAGGTACGCCTCTTGCTCTCATTGCTCCAGTGACAGGCGAGAGAGCCTTTGAAAACTGAGCTGCCCTCAGTTTTGTTCCCTATGCCACCAACATGAGTTTCCTAAACCATCAGGAAGCTGATTCTGCTACACTGCCTACTCAGCCTAGTCCAACACTCTAACCACGACATCACTACTGGCTCTGCATTGCAATGCCTCTCTTCCGGACTGGAGTTTTCATTAGTTACTGGGAAAGAAGGCATATACTTCAACAGTCATATCTTGTTTGTTTTGCATGCTATGACTTTTACACACTTTTAAGAACAAGCAATGTGTTTGTTTTTAAATAATTTATGGGGTCGCAGGAACAGTAATAAGAGGGAGATTTGAGCTCCAGGGATTGAAACTTCAGGGTTCAGTTTCAGGAAAGAATACCACTACCTACAGTAGTCTCAAGATGGCCTGGGTGGAACTATTTCAATTTAAATCTTGGGCAAAAGAATAATTTGCACATGATTCTTTTTTTAAAAAAAACACACAGAAAAATCCTGTTGGAACTGTCTGTACATACACTATTTCAAACTGCAGCATTATACGAGCTGTCTCCATGGATACATATCCACGTATAGCAAAGGACCTCATTAGATGCTGGTGGAAAATGGCATCCTTTTGATTTGTCCGTGTAGAAACCTCAAAATGTAACTATATAAATCTTCCTCATCTCTGATTGATGGATACTTGTGGGTTCACAAGAGGAGTTGTACTACAGAGAGAACAAGGAAGCTATCTGTTCAGTGACGCAATTCACACGGAACTGTGTGTGTGTGCTATAATTATGAAAGCTGGGAAACCCTCGCCTTGAGAGAAAAGGGTTTCCTTCACACACACCTCTGGCCACTTTCCCCTCCAATGCTTGCTTCTTTAATACAGCTATAGGAAAAGGAAGTTGTAACTGATGCTTCCTTGGCTACTGGTTTTGCTTCAAGTTCATTCATTCAGGACCAAGATACTCATTACGTGAGACATGCAGACATTCCTCCAAGGCAGGGATGAGGTTGGACCTCATCTCCTATCAGCACCAGCCAGCATGGCAAATGGTTGGGGATGATGGGAGTTGTAGTCTAACAACATTCAGAAGGCATTAGGTCATTGCTTTAAGTTTAGAGTGTGGTTTCAGCCCCACCCACCCAAATTCTCATACATAGTGTTAAAAACCAATTAAAACCAAGTGTTAAAAGCTAATTAAACCAGACTAGGCTTCCAGCATGAAGTGATAGCTTGGGGGATAAGCCATTAAGACAGAGAGGATCAAAGGAGTTTGCTGTGAGAGGGCAAATGGGTGGGCCTTTCCCTCAACTCAGTTAGAAGATAAAGCTAGAACTTAGAGAGAGAAGACTCAGAGTTGCTGTGATGTGAACTAGAGGAAAAAAAGGCAGAGCATGATACTGGATCTCTACTTGAATCTTACCCTAGGCTGCAGCTATGGAGGCAGCAAGGCCCGCTTGGAGTGCTAATGCTGTGAACCCCTCCACAGCAGGCTCAGGTTGTATATATGTGTAAATAAGCCATATATGATAAAGACATCACCATCTCTGTGAGGCCTCATTCCCAAAAAGAAGCACAAACCCTGCGTTCCTGGAGCCCCTGGAATCTCGCATCACTTGGAGACTGATGTGGCATGTAACAAATTCGTAGCTAATGTAATAAATGGTTTGGTCCTCAGACTGTATCCAAAACCAAGGTCTGTGAACCCATAACCATAAATTCCAACTGTGATTTCCAAACTTCCAACCTCTCACTGTGTGTCAGGAAACATCTGCACACCTGCCAGGAACAGGTGTAACCCTGTCAGGTGCCATCTACTTGGGCTTGCCCCCATTCCATCCAAAGAACCCTTTGCTGGTGGTCTCACCGGGTGGCAGTGTCATGTTGCTAACGGCCATAATTGTAAGCCTCCCCCCACCGTGCCCCCCAGTGTATAACTCTTCCAGGGAATTGCAGGGCATTGAAACCGAGGCTTGCAGTGCCGTGAGGAGCCCAGGTCACATATCAGTAGCTGTGGGCACTGAGGGGTTCCCAAGAATCCAAGGTCAGGTGATGCTGGGCATGGCGTTTGCTGAGGAATTCCTGTGCAACATACACACAGACAAATCTGGGGCATGCTGAAGGGCACCTGCTCAATGTAAGTGACATGTTCGCCAACCTCACAGAATCTGCTGTGCCATGCATGCATCATGTGGAAAGAGTGGGCCACCTGGAGTGTGCCTGTTGCACACTCTTGTGGGCTGTCAAGGGCCCTTTTCTGAATACCGGTGGTGCGCAGCAGGAATCACAAACTCCCCTTTGTCTCCGGGCCTGCTAGGATCAAGACTGCACACTTAGTAGCTTGCCACCTCATATTTTGAATGGTTGTGGGAGAGTGGAGAACTCAGGCTCCTGCTGGGTGGGAAAGCAATGAATCAGACTTTTCAGGAGTCTTGAAAGCTGTTAACTCCTCTCTCCTGACAGCATGTGTGGGAGGCATCGACGTCTGAGGGCTGCGATGTCTGAATATTCACTGTGAAAGATTGCAGGCCTGGAAGAAGATCTTTTATTTTCATTTCCTTGTCAGCTGACACTTCTGTTTTAGGATGGAGGTGGAACACCACCTTACCTTGGCAAGTGTTTGCTTCCAAACTTGCATTTGCCAAGGTGACCTGACTATGGAAGGGTGGGTGGGTGGGGGGACAGTATGTTGAGTGTAGGAGGAAAGGCTATGGGGAAGGTTGCTGATTACTACCTGCCCCCACTGATCTCTCCCTTGCAAAGGCCTCACTCCGCACCCCAGGCTACCTTTGCTTCCAGAGCCCAGCTAGGAAGAAAAATGGATTTCAAATGAATTCATGTTTGGGGTGGGTGGATAGCACTTTTCAGGGGGCAACTGACATGCAAAGAAAAATTGGAAACCCTCTCTTACTTATGAGTACTCCTCTGCTTCGTATCTGTTTTAATGAGAAATCTGGGAGAAATTGCATCTGCCTTAGAAAGCTGAGTGGGAGAGCACATGTTTTTCATGCACCAGGACCCAGGTTCAGTTTTGGCATCTCTGGCTCTTGGCTAGTAAGTTCCTGAAGGGCCTTTCCCTGAGAAGTTGGAGAGCTGCTGCTAATCAATGCAGGCTTTCCTGGGCTAGGTTTGCATTCTTTGTTCTGCCTACTTATACCTCTGGTTTCACCCAGCATTTGCATGTGGCCGTCAGAAAATTGTCCAGAAGGGAATGCAGCTCATGCATGGGCTGATCAAGAGTCCCTGGTATAAACCCTCAGATGGAATATTTTCAGTATATGTGTACCTTTAAAAAAACAAAACAAAACAAATATCCAATTTAATTGCTCTCTCCTCCCGTCCCTGGACTAGGGCTCTTCTGTTGAGCTTGTTAGAGTGGAGTCCAGATCCTTTTCACACATAAGAAACAAAACAAAACAAAACAAAACAAAACAAAACAAAACAAAACAAAACAAAACAATTTCTTACTTCTAATTAGAGCTGCCTTATTTCTTTCTGCCTTTTTTTGGTTGTCCAGCCTGAGATGTTGCTCTTGTGTGCTTGAGCTGAGAACAGGCACTGGGGAGAGTCATCTGAAGCTTGGAGCTGCAGCTCTTTAAGTATGTTGTCAGCCTGTTGGTTATCACTCCCAACCCAAGTTCTGCCCTTGTGCTGGACCATCAATTTAAAAGGGAAGCCCCAGCAATATGCTGTGCCCACTTCTTTTAGTGCTGATGTGTAAGGGGGAAAACCCTCTACCGCTGCAGTGTGGCTGGGCTCATATACTGGAATATTTCAGCGGTGGCTTTGCCATATTTTAGGTTTCTAACATTCCACAGGGCTCTGAAAACTGAGTCTATAGTGTTCTGGGGAAAGACTTCCGGGTTGGCGCCATCGCCGAATGGCGGACTCCCTCCGAGCTCCGGAGGGAGCCTGCTCGGCAGGGGCTGGGTCCTACCGCACCGGCGATGCGGGGACCCTTAAAAACCACGGCCACGAGGGCCGTGGACATGGAGACTCGGCTGGCACCGTCAGCGCCCTCCCGACTCGTGAAGGAGCCTTTTTAAAGGCTACGGATCGGGTGCCGGGGAGAAGCGTGGTGCTTTGAGTCCTCTGCTATCCCTGCCGAGCGCAGCCGCATGCCATCCGGCGGAGAGCGCTGACTTCTTCCATTGAAAATTCGGACTTTTTAACAACAACCCGTGAGTAATTTGGAAACTGGGTTTAAAAGGAGGGAAAAAAAAGAATTTCCTTTCGATTTGGACACGAGCGGGGGGGGATCCAAAAAGGAAGTCAGTCCCCCCCCCTATTGTAAACCTTCTAAGACAAGGACGGGGAAACCAAGGTCCAAAAAGATTTGTATTGCTGATAAAAACTAAGAATTCCACGATGGGAAATTATAAGAACTGTGCTGGAGGACGAATTGAGGGAGAAGAAACGTAACCCCCCCCCCTGGGAACCGGGGTGATTGAAGAGAGAGCCTGGTGAAAAGAGTCGGAGATTTTGACAGCTGTCAAAGTAGCTGTCAAAGTCAGAAAGCAGAGAGGATTTTATTATGAGAACTTTGCTGGCTAAATTTGTTACAATTTGCTACAACTTTTTAAAACTTGGATACAAAATGGCGAAAACATGGATAACAATCGGACTTTTGGACTAGAGAAAACAAAGTTACAACAATCCCCCTAGAGGAGTTTCGGGACATTACAAAGATGGTCGTGAGTGGAAAAATACCATTGGAATTTTACAGAACTGGTTATCTTCTGGGAAAGCTGCAAAACGGAAATAATATTTTGTCTACAGGGTGTACAACTAAAGGAGACAATAGAATTTTCTATTGAAGAAAGGAAGGGACTGAACGCAAGTTTTTGTTCCTGAATAATAATAATCCCTGCAGACTTACTAAGCTTCTGAATTAGAACGTTTCAGCAGCGGAACAAGAGGAAACTGGACTACAATTTGGAAAGAACAATGGGGGGAGCTTTATTAAAGATCTGAAGCTAAGTGTTTTAAAAAATAATTATGAAAGGAAAAAAATAAAAAAAAAAAAACCAGCAAGGAGTTGGGGGAAAATAGGCGATTTATGGATTGTAAGAATTCCAGGCGGATAACATGGTTTGGTGGTCAGGGGGAAATTAAACCGGGGACAGAGGGGGAGAACTAAAATCCAAAGGCTTGTCAATTTCTTTTTTTTTGAACTGGTTTTGTTTCATCTATTATACCTTTTATTTCTTATTTCTGATATTTCTATTATGTGGGGTGTCTTTATTATTACAGAAAAAAGGGAAATTGTGGAATAAAAATGGGGTGGACCCTGGGAAAGAAATTTTTGGCTTTTTATTAAGGGTATTGATGAGGAGTGTAGAAATTTTAAATTCGAACAATGGTCTAAACAAATTAAGTTTTTAATCAGAATTGAGAGCTTGTGGAGCCAACAATATGAAACAGGAATATGATAGGGGTGGGGGAAGGGGGGAGTCCCAGAAAGTGGTTATATGAAAATAAGGTTCTGAATGTATTTTAACTTTTTACTTTCTGTATTTTTGAAAATTTTAATAAACATTATTTAAAAAAAAAATATATAGTGTTCTGGGGAAATTACCACATCTCTTATAGCTTCCCTGGTTCTGATTCTGCCTCCTAGAATGCACTGGGCTTTTTCTGTGTCATTGGGGGACAGTGGTATGTTTAAATTTAGGGAGAGTATCTAGTCAGTAATGAATTGCACCATGTACCACCGCCCCCCCCCCCCCCGTCCCTGGCTCTCTGGTAGGCCTTGTATATTAATTTTTTTCCTCCTATCCCTGTCCAATTGTTCCTCCAGCTTCATTGCTAAATTTTCAGTCATTTGTAAGAGCTGGATCTCAGACTGGTTGATTAGAGCAAGATAGTGCATATCATTTGCTGTTTTAGGAATATCTGACAGTTAGTTAGATGGCATATCAAATTTCTGCTCGAATGGAGCTAAGGCTGCTCCTTAGTATTCATCTGAGTCTCTGTCCTCCTCCATTATGGCAGATATTTTCCCGCTTTGGGGGACCCTCATCTTGCTTTTCGTCATGTCAGTATCTGAGGCCTTCTCTAAGTCTCAGAAAGGGCTCCATCTATTTCTTCCTGAAGATCTAACCTCACAGATTTGCTTTTTGGGCCCCTTATTCCTTGCTGGGGTGTATTTTGAAGAGCAAAAAAAAGACAACATGTTTGCCAACTTCCGGGTCAGTATTGCCTACACTGACTGGCAGCAACTCTCCAGGGTTTCAGACAGGAACTCTTCCCAGCCCTACCTGGAGATGCCAGGGATTGAATCTTGAGCCTTCTGTATTCAGAGCAGATGCGCTGTCACTGATCTATGGCCCTAAAGCAATCAGAAGATCACATGAGCAAAGAGAGGTTTAAAGAGATGGACAGACCCTGGATGAGGCTCTCACTAACAGGAAGTCATTAGGCAGAGGCTGGGCAGCCACCATAGTGTAGAGGGTAGAATGCTGGACTTTGGGGGTGGGGGAGAGTAAAAGGACGCAGCAGGTGGTGGAGGGGGAAGCCCTTGGAAAGACGAGGAAGTGGAGAAAGGAGAGAGAATGGAAGAGAGATCCCAGTAGGAGAGAGATGGAAGGAAAGTGTTAAGTTGTGGGCGAACATATCAGATGACACAGTGATTCTTCCAAAGCAGCTCTTTATTTGTAAGCTGGAGCAGAACTGAACTGAGGAGCTCAGCCAGCCTGCTTATATAGAGCTCCACTAGAATGCAACAGTAACCATTTTCTGTAACTAGCCAATCACTGAACGTCACTTTCGATCCTTCATTTGCATACAAACTATCCAATCACTGAACGTCACTTTCGATCCTTCATTTGCATAACTATCTACAGTATCCCCCTGCTGGCCCAGGGTGAGAACTTCAGTACATAACAGAAAGGAAGAGGGCCTGGAGGAGGAGGAGAGGGGCGTGCTGGAGGGCGTTGTCCAGGCAGGAGGCAAGAGGCAAAGGACTGAAAAAGCCACACAATGGCGAGAGGCTGGGGGCAAGGGAATGTAGCAGCAGAGAAAGGGAGAGCAAGCGAGGGGACAGCAATTAGAAATCGCAGCAAGACGAAAACCCGTTTGGGGAAAAAAGTTGGGGAGCACAGCAGAGATGCAGGTAAAGGAAGGAGGGGGGAGAATTAAATCATTAGGTTCCAGCTGGGGGAAAGGAGGTTCTCCTTGAGCCAAATATAGCCTCATTTTCTGGAGGATGCCCCCCCAAAGGGGGTGAAGGGATGGAAAAAGTGAGCAGGAGAGGGGGGATGTGGAGGAGGCAGGCCGGGGGAGGGAGGGGGACAGGCAGGCGAGCACTCGTGTGCCAAGAGACAGGGTTTGGCGGATGCTTACGGGCAGGTGAGTGTTCATACACCACCAAGCAAAAAACCCCAGACATTTTGCCACATTTTAAAATTCCGACTGGACATAAATTTTAAGCCTGAAAAAGAGGACGTGTCCGGCAAAATCCAAACGTATGGCAACCCTATTCCCTCTGGTTATTTTATATCCCAGGGCAATTGGAGACACAGAATAATGCCGCTATTTTGCTTTCCAGCTAGCCACACCTCCTTGAATTTTTCACAAATGTAATAAACTCTGTAACACAAGATGAATTACAAACAGGATTGCAGTGAATACTTCATTCATATATGTATTACACTACACACATTAATAAATAAGTCTCAAGCTACATTTTTGTCCATATCTGCTCTTCTACCTCATAGCAAAGAAACCAAACAAAATCACAATGTTATTGGACTGCTAGCTGCTCTCTCTTTCTAAAGGCATCTTTTTTTTAAAAAAAAAAAAGATACAAAAAAAATACTTTTGAAAAAAAGTTTAATTTTATTTTGTGGATTTTTAACCTGCTAATTTGCTGCCTTGCCTTGCATTCATTTTAACATTTGCTATTAATTACTGCTTTTAGAGCTGCTTTATTTTTGATGTAATTTTGTTCTTCACTTTCATTAGCCGCTTTGAGTGATTTAAAAAAAACAGCAACAGAACATCAGTAGGAAAACCAATGAATAAATCAACTTTTTATTTCAGTTAGGTATGCATAAGATGGGTCGCTCCACCAAGATGGGTTGCCTGATGGGTTGCTCCACCAAGTCAGGGATGGGAAACCTTTGGCTGTCTAGATGTTGCTGGACTACAGCTCCCAACATCCCTGACCATTGGCCATGGTTGCTGGGGCTGATGGGAGCTGTAGTTCAGCTGCTTCTGGAGGGCCACACATTTCCCATCCCTGTTCCACACTATTTTGTGCGTGTGTGTCTTTGTGCCCGAATGCCCAAGGCCAACCCTCTCACTCTGCACAGTTGGTTTTAACAGATACTTCCTTAGAAATGTCACTGCACACCAAGTGAGTTACTTTATTCAGGTTTTTCTGTTAAATGAGAACAAAGGCCGCCGTTTAAGGGATAATAATTGCCTGACATGAAGAAGAAGAAAAGCCAACACCGTCTTCTTGAAGCACTTCCTCATCCCATGCCTGCTTTCATCTCCGTAGATCCATTTATAGTTTTGTAGGTATTCCTGGAATGTCCAATATTAGCTTTCTTGCGTGTCTTTTTGCAAGCTGGGAAAGGAAGGCAGTGGAAACAGAGACCCACTTGAACAAACTTGTTCTAGGCTAGTGACTCAGCTCAGTAGGGGCTGTGCCTGAATCTCAGAAAAGAGCAAAAGATGGTCTTGTTTGTTCTAGCAGTGCTTCCAATAGTGAGATGTGAAGGGGAGGTGTTTAAAGAGGCTGAGAACAGATTTCCACTAAACTTTCACTAGCAATGCAAATGGGACCTGCAACAAAATGTTGCAGGCCTGACCGTGGGTGCCTGGGGCCGCTCATGCAGCAGGCAGCATGTGTCTGATGTCACACCCGCATGTCAGTGGGCAGGCTGATATTGGGCGCACACCCCAGTGGTGTGCACGGCCCTGGCACAAAACTTGTGGGTGTCTGGCCCCTTCCTGGGTATTGTTGTGGGGGCTGGAGCACCCAGAGCCCCTGGCACCTGGCACCTATGCAGCATAGAGAGCTTCTCTTCAGAGCTCTAGCCAGCCAGCTACCCCTTTTTCCAGGATACTCCATTCCATATACCTTCCCAGTTTGCCTCCCTATCTCATCTTCCCAATAAATCATTTGCTAATGCATCAAATAGTGTGAAAATGTGCAGGCACTGCTTGCTAATGTTGGGGAAGTAAATTTCATTTTCATTTCTATACCACTTTTCAAAACTGCTGTACTCAAGTCTGTTTACAATCCATAGAAATGACAAAATAACACAAGAAAAATTGCTTTGCCAACCTATAACAATTCAAAATACCACTAAGAAGACCACATTTCAAGAATGCATTTCATATACAGAATTACAGGGTACAGTGGTACCTCGGGTTAAGTACTTAATTCGTTCTGGAGGTCCAGTCTTAACCTGAAACTGTTCTTTAGCTAAGGGGGCCTCCCGCTGCTGCCGTGCTGCTGGAGCACAATTTCTGTTTTCATCCTGAAGCAAAGTTCTTAACCTGAAGCACTATTTCTGGGTTAGCAGCGTCTGTAACCTGAAGCGTATGTAACCCGAGGTACCACTGTAATAGCAACAGAATGTCAGGAAACAGCTAAGCAAATTCACCTGCACCCGCTGCAGCAAATTAATCATTACAAACAACTGTGACGTCTGCAAAGGTTCAATAGACAGTGTGCCAGAAACTATGCAGAAAGAACAAGTGATCTACAAAGTCACGTATTTACTTTCTTGTTCTGTAGCAGTTCTCTGTCATGCCACCCAAGGAGCCACAGCACAAGAGCCCTTTGACTCATGCCAAAGGCTCACAACATTGGTGCAAGCATCTGTCAGATAAATGAATACTGGAGAGAAATTAGATTCACTTCACATTTAAAGGCAGGCCTAACTAATTCACACTCTCCAAAACAAGTACACAAACTGAAACACAGCCATCCTTTGAAATTTCTACTTCTCCAAATTATGTGGTACAGTTCTTCAGCCAAGTCATGTGTAATGTACAGTAATGGATATGCTAGAGTGAAGTGTACATTAACATGCACATATGAATGGAAAACAGTGTGCAAAAATGCATTTATATTAGGGGACATTGCTTAGCAAAAATGTGCATGTTAAGGAAACTTGCATACAAGCAGGAAACTATCAGGAGAAATTTGCGCTAAAACACTGATGAGTTTCCATGAGGGCTTTTCAAATACAAATTAAATAATTGCACTCTGTTGTGGAAAGGTGGAAAACTGGTCTTAAGAGTGGAAAAAATGAAAAGTCCAAATTGGCAGATTTGCCAGTCCCTGACTGCAGGGTGTAGTGGAGGCCACTGGACTGAATGGGTAACTGTCCCACCAACCTCATTCTGCCCTCTTACAACCAAGCCAAGGGTGACACTGCCTGTCGGCTTCTTCTCCCTTAGTTGGTATCAGTATTGCAGGGAAGCAGACGGGGACAAACCTTGAATTAGTTTGCTCTGCCTGTCACTGGCTCTGGCCCCACTTACAGTTTGCCACCATGCTTTCTGCCCCACCAGTCCCATTGGTGCCAGCCACTATTGGCAGGGTGAGAGGATCAAGGTAGACAAACCTAGCTTCCAGTCCTCCGGGTGCTTCTACTTGTGACATACCAGCCCTTCTGGGTCATATACAGATTCTGCTTGTGTTAAAACCATAAATCCTGTGTTTCTGCGGTATGAGAAATGAGTCAGGGCAAATTCAGTGCAAGAAGATAATGCTCCTAAAGTAGGGTTGCCAAATATTTTTTAACCAATCAGTGCTCTCATGCCTCTAACAGCAGCATGATCTGTAGATATTAGCAATTGCTCATGCTTATCTCCATGTTGCAAAACAAAACAAAACAAAACAAAACAATACACAACAACAAAAGCCTCCGCTGGTTGATTTATCTGGTTGCACTTCTGTTAAAGGCACATAAGCATGATGTGTCGTTTTCCACCAATCATTTGGCAGCTTTATTTACAAAGTGCTGGCTGACAGTGTCCATCTTAGCTAGGAGGGGGGAGAATCTATTAATCAACTTGAGCACCTTATCAAGACAAGCAGTTTAATTCCAAATTATGAGGCTGAGGGAGAGTCAGTGGTCCTTTAAAACTGTCTGAATAATTAAAAATAAAAAAATGCTTTCATGTTTAAAAGTATGATTAAATATTAAACACAGCTTATTTTCTTCCCATTGTGAAGCTAACTCTCTAGTGCCTACAGATACTTCTCTGCATATTTTATTTATTTATAGGTTCAGTTTATAATTATTGCTGAAATGAAGCCTGCTGGCCAAAGTCCAGCAAATCAGGAATTATTCTTAAATAGATATTTTGGGCTTGATCCAACCATGCATATGCAGGGCTGCTGGGGCTCTTCATTTGAGGTCCTGCTGCTGTTTTGAGGGGTTGCCACAAGCTCAGATTTGGCACTTGGACAGGCAGTGGTTTCCTACATACAGCACCTGCAGGTGGCAACATCGGCTTTGGTGCTTTAGTGCAACAAGGAACACAGAAAACAACATTAAAGGTAGCATTTCTAATGTTCGCCTGGTTCTCACATAACACTAAGCTGTGGTTTGTTTGAATGCCTGCATCCAGCCCAGCAGGCTCACCATGGTTTGTTTTCGTGGAATCATAGAATTGTAGAGTTGGAAGGGACCCCATGGGTCATCAAGTCCACCTCCCTGCAATGCAGACATCTCAACTAAATCATCCAGGACATCCAACCTCTGCTTAAAATCCTCCAATGAAGGAGAGTACACCACCTTCAAAGGGAGTCCACTCCACTGTCAAAACTACTCTTAGCACCAGAATGTTTTTCCTTATGTACTTGCACCATCCTCCATGTGAAAGGCTCTTGATTAATTAAATTTCTATACTGCCCTTCATCCAAGGATCACAGGGCAGTTTACAATATAAGAACACAAAAATCTGCAACATCTTAACTAACAAAACAGTAACCCACCTACAGTTTAAAAGGGCACGGATTGTTTAATTAGCCAGAGGGCTTAGAGAAGAGGAATGTTTTTGCCTGGTGCCTAAAGATTTGTAATGAAGGCACCAGGCAGGTCTCCTTTTGGAGAGCATCGCTTAAGTGGGGAGCCACCATGGAAAAGGCCTGCTTTTGTCTTGCCACCCTCTGAACCTCTCACAGAAGAGGCATGTGAAGTTCTCATCATCCTTGACCATTGATCATGTTGCCTAAGCTGATTGGAGTTGGAGTCTAACAACTTCTGGAGGGTTGCATCTTCTTCAGTCCTGCTCTAAACCACTTGAGTGAAGCAGCGGCCTGTTCTGAAAAAGGATGACTTGTGCTTACATAAGAATGCAATGAAAAAGGTTTTAGACTTAAAAATCACCAAGGACTTCCGGGGTGGCGCCACCGGCAATGGCGGACTCCCTCTGAACTGGGGGACTAGCTCCGCGGAAAACGGGTCTTCTCCGCTACGGCGAAGCGGGGACCCTCTTAAAAATCACAGGCTGATGAAGCCTGTGACCATGGGACTCGGCGGGCACCTTTAGCGCCCCCCCAACCCGCTAAGGAACCCACTAACGGGCTCCGAAGTGAAGAGGGGGAAGTGGTGCGGTGCTGTGAGTCAACTGCTATTTCCGTGGAGTGAAGCCGCATAGCCGTTGCCGGAGAGCGCTGCCTTTTTCCTGGGACAATTTGGACTTTAAAATAAGCACCCGTGAGTACTTAGACTTTGAACAATTGGACATCAAATAAGGACTTGCGAGCAGGAAAGAATTGGACTTTAAAAATTTACTCTAATTTGGTACGGAATGGGAAGGTCTAAACAGGAAGTCAGCCTTCCGTTCTTTTGTAAACAGAATAAAGCAAAGACAATTGAAACTAGAGCTCAGAAAATCGTTTTTAAAATATTGGATTTCACCATTTAAAATTGTGGAACCCCCCTTCGACAGCAGGAGAAGGGGGGGATCTTTTTGGACTGTTTAAAGTGACTTTAAAGTGAAGTAACTTTCCTCCGTCCTGATCCTGGAGCGGGGTGTCAGGACTGACGTTTGAAGTTCATTGACCAAAGACAAGTGTCGTTGACAGATAGCTAAAAGAAGAGAAACCTAGTGATTCCACTGTTCCCTTTCGCATTTTAAAGGAATATATACGGACAAAGTATCTTGAAAAAGGATACTTTGTTGCAAGAACAAATAGAAGTCTTCCCCCTAGGGGGAGTCTGTGAAACTGTAACTGTGAAACTGTAACTAACTCCAGGGAGCCGGCAGCGGTTACAGATTACAACCGTGGGAACAGGCATCTGACCTTGCAGGACAATGTATTCAGAAGACTTGTTGTGTGCTCTCTATAAAACAAATGCCCTACTGGAACAATTACACGAGAAGGTGAATTGGATGGCGACTTCGACTAGAAATTTTGAACAGGCAGTGGGAAATTTTGAACAGACAGTGGGAAAATATGTGGAGCCCACTCAGGAATTAAATCAGGAGAGTGTCTTGACAAAACAGGAGTTTTTGACATTAAATCAGGAGTGTGTTTTGACAGAACAGGCCCAACAGGAATATGATTTTTCGGATTTGACAAATGAACTTGGAAAAAGCCAGATTTGGGAAGGAAAAGTTTGGCTTGTTTTGGAAATGGGGGGCTGGATTGACCCCCCTATGCTGGGACGTTTGGACTTTTCAAATATGGCAACGGGCCGTGAGATGTTTGGGACTGTGGGGGCTCTCAATTTTGGAGGGTCTTTGAAACATGCTTTTAAATACTACATGGAATTTAGTGTTGAACATGGAAAAGGGGCTGATTTGTCGAGAAGGGCTAAAAACATTGTCAAGTTGGAGTTACCACGAGCAGGAGATAAGGGAAAATACAGTTACAAATATGAAGAAGAGCCGCGGAAGGGACATGGAAGAGACTTGAGGGCCTCGGATATAAGGTTGCCAGGTTAATGGGCTAGATTGACGGGAATAAGGACTGACAAAACCCGGAACCAGGAGGAAGGGACACTGGATGAAGAGTGGATCTGTTTGTACCTCTTTTTTCTACCATTAGAACTGTTTTATAAAAGTGATGAATGATAGAAAAATGTTGGAATGAAATTACTTGGCTTTAGCAAAGATGTTTAAAGAATTATGAAAGAATATTATGGTTATGAGAAGTTGGTAAGGATAAGATTTAAGTTTTAAGGTTTATTTTATTATAGAAAGATAAGATCAAAATAGTTTAGGGTAATGCAATGACAGAATTTTATGAAACATGGAAAGGATTTGCTGGGATAATTAATAACTAGGATACAAAGAAAGGGAGGAGGAGGAGGTCTAAGAAAGAAGGCAATGACAGTTAAGGATTTGAAAATAATGAATTTGTTTTTAAATGTTTTTAAAGGTTTGTGATTTTTGTATTTATTTATTTTTCTGTCATTTTTTCTTATTTTGAATTTTTTCTCATATGGTGGGAAGCGGTTCCCCCCCCCTACTTTGTCAACTATTTTTATTTTTTGTACTTTCTTCGGCTTCTATTTTATTTTTTTTTATTTTTTGTAACATTTTGAAAATTTCAATAAATATCTTAAAAAAAAAAAAAAAATCACCATCTGAGCTTGATCCAGATAGCAATATTTTAAGTGCTTGGGTGACCAAAGACCTGGAACTTTCGATCATTGCTAGCAATGCTGTGAATGTTAAATCTGTTTTTCTAAGATGTTTTTCCCTGAGAATGTCTCCTTCATTTCTTTCTCTATAGTATCCCTATTAAGACTTTCAGTTTTGCACCATCAATTTGTAATAGTGCTGTCATGTTGCTTTCTTAACGCTGTTCAGGGATTGTTTTGCTTAGTGGGCAGTTTTGCAAAGCCATGGGGAAAGTTTCCTTGCTCGACTGTTTCTTTCCAGAGTTCTAATTTTAGATCCAGTGCAGGGTGAGACTCCCTCATTAATGTTTAATGCTTCTGAATTTTCATTGGAACCTGAGAAAATGTTTGCATCCTGGGTGTTCCCTCGGCACTCTGCAGAAGGGCTGTTTGTCATCTCTGAGGGATTCAGACATCCCTCTAGCTCTTCTTTGTCTGCCAGATCACTTTATGAATCTTGAAGACAATTCGATGCTTGGTGACTTTTTTTAAATGGGGCTTCCAAAGGAAGGAGCAAACACATTCTGGGGATAACAGCAACAGAGCCTTGAACTCGGACTCCTTGTTTTGATAGGAAATGTCATCTTAAAGAGTTTGTATGCCTGCTGCTACAGCTACACCATCTGCACCATAACATGGGAATGGTTGAAGCTGGCAGAGTATGGAATTGTGTGGTGCCAAGAGATGAGGCTTCTTACAGATAACATCTGGATTTACAAGGAATGAAACTATGTAAACAGCCCCCTTGATCTCATGCCTCCTCCCGTAGCTGCAGGACTTTTGCTGTTGTTGTTGTTTAGTCGTTTAGTCGTGTCCAACTCTTCGTGACCCCATGGACCAGAGCACGCCAGGCACTCCTGTCTTCCAATGCCTCCTGCAGTTTGGTCAAACTCATGCTAGTAGCTTCGAGAACTCTATCCAACCATCTCGTCCTCTGTCGTTCCCTTCTCCTTGTGCCCTCCATCTTTCCCAACATCAGGGTCTTTTCCAGGGAGTCTTCTCTTCTCATGAGGTGGCCACAGTACTGGAGCCTCAGCTTCAGGATCTGTCCTTCCAGTGAGCACTCAGGGCTGATTTCCTTAAGAATGGATATATTCTTGCAGTCCATGGGACTCTCAAGAGTCTCCTCCAGCACCATAGTTCAAAAGCATCAATTCTTCGGCGATCAGCCTTCTTTATGGTCCAGCTCTCACTTCCATACATCACTACTGGGAAAACCATAGCTTTAACTATACGGACCTTTGTTGGCAAGGTGATTTCTCTGCTTTTTAGGATGCTGTCTAGCTTTGTCATTGCTTTTCTCCCAAGAAGCAGGCGTCTTTTAATTTCGTGGCTGCTGTCACCATCTGCAAGTGATCATGGAGCCCAAGAAAGTAAAATCTCTCACTGCCTCCATAGGAAGCTGCAAACTAATGCCAGCCTGGTATCCCTTTTGATGGTGGTTGAGTATTTTTGTAAAACAAAACAAAACAAAACAAAATACCACTACTATAGCTGTAACTGAACTCTTCCTTTTGGAGCGTCTCATAGCATTAAGGAAGCCCCAAACCACAGCTTTGGGCTCAGCACAGAACAAGACAAGCCTCTGTGTCTCCAGCTTCCAGTATCAGTTAAAACTTTCTGTCTCACACAGCCCCGCAACCCTCCCCACAGCCTATTGTTCTCCATCCTAGGATTATGTGGCATCCAGGCAGGTGAGCTGGGGGGGAAACCTACCCATTTATCTCTATGGTTGCTTTTAAGACATGTAAATGGAAGTACTGAACTGGCCAACCAAGGCCATTACCTTAAAAAAGGGAATGGCTTGGCAGCTTTCCCTCAAATATTCCAACCCCACATATATGAGATCACAGGTTTGGAAGAGTATCACCCAGACTGACTCCTCCTGACCTGTGACTATGTTTATAATCTACGCTTCAATCCAAAGGTTCCTAAAAAGCAGTATGCAAACAATTCATTGCAATACAACATAGCAATATGACATGGAAACCATGAAGCCAACAGATACCATAACACAAAAGTCCATCAGCAGAAGAAACCAATTCATCTTTATAGGCCTAAAAGAACAAATGGGGTGCTATTACATCAAAGGTCCTGCTTTAAGATGTCACAGCTGCTGCTGTTGATAGAACTGCAAGCAGGGGCTCTCTCACAGATCTTAAGGTACAGGTCAGCTGGTAATGGGAGACTTGGAAGGTGGGTGGAAGGAAAAATTAGCCAAGCTCATGCCTTTGGCTCATGCCAAGATGATAGGTATCATCACAAAGGTACATCCTAAGTTCAGTTCACAAATGCCCACATCAGTAGTCATGGAAATCTACCAGCATTTTATTGAAAGTATCTCCTATTATGCACATTTTAATGCAAATTTACCTGATCCACACATTTTTGCAAGCAATTTCTCCTAATGTATTTATTTTTGAGTCCATTTATACTCATATATTCATCTATCTCTGTATCTGTTTCCAAGCCTTTTTAATTACTGTGAGAATGGTATTACAAAAACATTTCAGATCAGTAAGACAAACTCAGGAATAAATTGTTTTGATCTTTGCCCATCCTTTAGAGGGCACAGATCGCCTTTGGAAAAGAGCAAAGCATCCCTGTTGACACTGATTGACATTGTTTTGGTGAGCAAATTCTGTTTTTATATGCAAACACTGAAATGGCTCATGAGAGGGATTAGACTGTTCTCCAGACTCTTCTGCAATTAGTAGGACAGGTTGCTGTTGAGGGTCCAAGAGGCTGAACCATAGCTGTCAACCTTTCCCTTTTCTTGTGAGGAATCCTGTTTGAAATAAGGGAATTTCCCTTAAAAAAAGGGAAATGTTGACAGCTATGGGCTTAACAGGTATCATGACCACAGAGTCCAGTAGTGGTCATGGCACAGAGTCGGGGGCTGCAGAGTCACCAGCTAAGGAACTAGGCCAGGTTTAAGGCTCCAAGCCTCCCATTGGAGATTGGGAGGCAGCTGAGCCTCAGGCTGACAGCCAAGAGCCCACAAAAAAGCCTCCCATAGCAGCAGAGCCTGTATAGGCAAAGCTAACACCTTTGTGTTAGCTGAACCTGAGGCACCATATGCTTCTGACTATACATCCCAGGTTAAACGGCACAAGGAGTGTGAGAGGCCTTGGTATGTAGGAGGAGCCGTCTCCTCCAGGCCAGACGCTTGGCCCTTCTAGGCCCTTTGGAACTTCCCACCTATTGATACCAGGCAGGTTCTTTACTGTACTAGAAGTTTAGAAAACTTATGCAAATTTTTAGTCTCTTGTTATTTTAACATTTTGACAACAACAACTTATTGTTGTTAATTTTTCTTATTAATAATTTTTCTGTTGATAATTGTTTCATTTATTTTTTGTAAAGTCCTTTGAGGGTGGGCTTTTTTTTTAAAAAAAGTGGTGCATAAATGTTATAAAGTAAACAAACAAGCAAACAAACAAAACCAGGAAATTCAGTTTGACACAAGGGAATGGCACATGGGAGGTTTAGTCTGGGGGCAGAGGCTTAAAGAGCCTAAACTGGCTTTCACCTTTGCTGTCCACTTACCATATTTTTCGCCCTATAGGACGCACAGTCCCATGAGGCGCACCTAGTTTTTTTGAGGGGAAATAAAGGGGAAAAAATTTATTTCCCTCCCAGGTGCGGGGCTGGGGCGGGGGAAGCCCGAGCTTCCCCCGACCCCAGCCCCCAGAACAGGCAACTCTCCGTAAGCCGTGGGAGCCCGGTGACAGGCTCCCACGCCTTGCGGAGAGCTGCGCGAAGTCTGGGCATGCTGAGCTCAGCGCTCCTAGCCTTCGGCATGCAGGCAACTCTCCGCAAGCCGCGGAAGCCCAGCGCCGGGCTCCCGTGTCTTGCGGAGAGCTGCTCGAAGTCTGGGCATGCTGAGCTCAGCGCTCCTAGCCTTCGGCATGCAGGCAACTCTCCGCAAGCCGCGGGAGCCCAGCCCATAGGACGCACACACATTTCCCCTTCATTTTTGGAGGGGAAAAGTGCGTCCTGTGGGGCGAAAAATACGGTATGTTTCTCCAACTCCTGACCAGCTGCCTTGCCTTGTGGCTCCTTGTCCAAAAAGGACACCAGAAGAGGACACCAGATTGTGGATTGTGTCTAATTAAATCCTGCTTAGAGCAGACCCACTGAAATAAATGTGCTTAAGTTGTCCATTAATTTCAGTGGGTCTACAGAGAGCAGGACTATCATTGGATAACACCTTTAATATCCAGAAGCTTAGAGTTTGTTTTTGGTGACTTTGTTTTATAAAAACAAAAGCTTTATTGTAGGGAGAAAAGGGTTTCATAGGGAAGTTGTCTAATGGACTGAAAGATCTGGTCAGTGGTCTGGACAGCAGAAGCTCACCAGGAATGCTTTTCTAGCTAGCTTCAAGTAACAGCTGGTTGTTTAGGGTTCAGTAGTTTCCCTAAAATAGAGAAAAGCACTAAATAGCAAATGGAACAAGTCGCACAACATTAGCAGGATGTGTGTAACTATAGGGAAAGTACAGGAATATGAAACTGAGTGCTGAATTCAGTTATGTTCCCTGAGAATCTCAGCTTTGTCTCTAAATTAAAGATCAAGTTCCTAGTCCATGTGGTACAATTGAAAGCAAGTGGACAATACCCATGGAAGTTCCAAAAGGAAGAAGGGCAACTTGAAGCAGGGCCTCAGTGCCTTGTCCTTTTCTGTGGCTACAAAGAGCAGAACAAAGTGTTCTGGAAGAATTTATGCAAAAAAGAGACGAGGTACATTTGCAGAACTCATCTGTTCACCAGATCTTGTACTCCTCCCAATGTTAGAACATAGTTTTTGCACCTCTTTAAATACATGTTTTTAGAGAGAAGATGGACATTTTAATATAAATTAAAATATGAACTAAATAGGCATTTAAATGGGTGTTTTGAGTTTAAAAATTAAAAACAATAACCAGAGAGTAATGTATAAGTGGATTATGGATCAAAACATGTGAACATCACATGGTGATAGATTTACCCCTCCTTAAGTGGACAGTGGAGGCTACGAAAGAAGCATGGAGTGTTTCAGAGAGATGAAGAGAATAGTGAGGGGCAAGGAGTAAGAGTCAGACAAGAGAAACTATGCAAGCGAATGGACAAAGAAGAGATCTCCAGGTAGCCAAAAGCTGCTATATTGGTATGAAATAACCAGCCAAATCTTTGGCTTGCAGTTTTCAAGTTATATTAAGGCGGTCCAGATATATTGACATTTGTTGAAGTCTTTTTACTGAGTGTTTCTGTAATAGTTTGTTATGTGCAAACTTATTCTTCATCTTGAATTGAGTGATAACTGAATTGAGTGATAACTGAATTGAGTGATAACTGTAAAGTGGATTCTATGTTTGGCTAAAACCAGCTGGTGGCATTAGTAAAACAGTGTGTTCCCTTGAACTTAGTCAATGCCTCTTGCTTGCTTGGATGGAGGATGGAGATGTGGACAGTTTTCGCATGGCTGGAACGTAGCCTTCTGTACAAAGAGTCACACATATTTCCCCACCCACTTTTACCTCTGGCTTCTCCCACCCTGGTAGGTGGCCCCCAGAATGATGTTGGTCAAGGGAAGGCAGCCCCCAGGCTGAAAAGGGGAGGGAAGAAGGAATAGAAATAGTGAGAGAGATGAAGGGTGGTGGGAAAGAGTGTATATGGCCTGGAGCTATATTGCTGTAATCTTGGTGAGCCCCACTAAATAATGAGATGGCTTCTGTTCCTGAATGACGCTTTTCACCCTCTGCACTTTTCCATTGCATATCCATTGCCCGATCATTCATGGTGAGACTTCTTGACAATGAATATGCCAGGCTAGCAGAGTTTTAGCTTCATTGTGCTGGCTCTTTTAGGTCCTCTTGTCATAGAGGGATTAAGGCTCTTCCCACTGCATAATAATGTCTGGCCAATTGTCAGATGGATGACTAGACAAAGGCTAGTCAGCAGCTGCTCTGAACCAAGGGATTTTGGGCTAGAGCTCTCTCCGGCTGGGTCACGGCACCTAAGGACTCAGCTAGCCCTTGACAAGGGCTATGGGGAGGTGGGATACAGGAGTTCCCCGTCTTTTTTGAGGAGTAGCGCTGGTAGCTCAGGGATGTTTATGCTCAACTTGGCACTACTAGGGATGAGTGGATCAGTCTATTTTTCTGGTCCTTATCTCTTCCTTATTTGCCTAACCATAAGTCCATTCCATTCCAGTTACCCTTGAATACATCATTTTTTAAAACCCACATTTAAGTATATATTTTATACTATTATTCTATCAAAATAGCATTTCTGAACATAGCCTTTTCTTCATTATATAGATTGCAAAACATATTCTTCATCTTGATCTGACTGAAATTGATTTGTTACTTTTACCCCAGTTTGCTGCCCATGGGTCACATCCACACTACAGATTTAAAGCACATGGCTTCCCCCATAGAAGTTGGTGGGAGCCATCATTTATCCCCCTATATCTTTGGGTTGCTTTTTGAGCCAGTAGATGTTTCTGAGCCCTTTTCAAAGGCAGCCTCACGTACAGTATGTTACAGCAATCTAAATGGGATGTAACTAAGGCATGTACTACTGTTGCCAAATCAGACATCTCAATGAATGTGGGTGCAACTGATACACTAGCTTGAACTGTGCAGGTGCACTTCTGGCACCTACCTGCTGGCTATACCAGTAAAAATAAAGTGCAATTTTGATGCTAGGTGCAGGCAGTCCCCTGTTCTCTTTGGCAGGGGAACAGGCCCTCATCCTCTCACCACCCCAAAGTGTAAAGCCTCTTTGGTGTCACCAACAAAGCTTGATGACCTAGTCAGGTGTTGTTGGGGACTGTTCAGTCAGGTCTTCAATTCTGCAAGGAGGCAAGACAGATCAGGAGTCCCGCTAGGAAGCAGCCAACCACAGACAGCTGGGTTCTCCCTCTCTCTCACTGGGGTGCTGTGCATCCATTTATACCTATTGTGCCTGTGTATATTTTTGTGTGTGTGATGATGAGGAAGAACTGTTTCCATTATTTTATTCTAATTATGTTTTGGGTACTTTCAGGGTGTTCAACAGAAGAATAAATGTTTATTATTCAGATTTGCATGGCTTAAATGCCCTTTTCGAATAAGAGTCATTTGCATGAATTACATAGCTTTGTTTGAAGGCCGAGGCAACCCGAAGTGGACCATTTTAAAAAATTCATCTCATCTGGGCACCCCCACTTCCACTCTGATTCATTATTTTAGAACCATGTGTGCAATTTGGCCATAGAAAATATTGCTGAGCCTATGCTAATAAATTACAAAATGGCTTTTTCCAGTTAGAAGTTAATCTGGAATGATTGGCAGTGTCTTTTGTTAGCGCTAGTAGAAATGCAAATAACTCTGTGGAGGGGGATGCTGAACAGTGGAAATGCAGAAATCCATAAATGAGCAGGAGCATATAGGCAATTCTCTGAATCATGCTCTTCACTTTTGTCACTGTTAATCCCCAATCCCCTTGAAATGAGATGGAGCCACCAACCAGAGCCTAACTCATTTATTATGACACGATGCGTTAACTGGCCTAAAAAGATGGCAGATCCTTCTCTCCCCTTTTAATCTGAGGCCACATTCACACCATGCCTTTAAAGCACTATGCTACCACTTCAAACAGCCAAAGCAATCTGGGAACCGTTGTTTGTTAAGGGTTCTGAAAGTTGCTAGGAGACCCCTGCTAACTGGGAGCCAGTGTGGTGTAGTGGTTAAGAGCGGTATTCTCGTAATCTGGTGAACCGGGTTCACGTCTCCGCTCCTCCACGTGCAGCTGCTGTGTGACCTTGGGCTAGTCACACTTCTCTGAAGTCTCTCAGCCTCACTCACCTCACAGAGTGTTTGTTGTGGGAGAGGAGGGGAAAGGAGAATGTTAGCCACTTTGAGACCGCTTCAGGTAGTGATAAAGCAGGATATCAAATCCAAACTCCTCTTCTTCTTCTTCTGCTGCTGCCCTCACAGAGCTACCACTCCCAGAGTTCCCTGTGAAGGGGGATTGATTGTTAAACCACTCTGGGAGCTGTCACTCTAGGAGGGCAATAGGAGGCTCTCATACCCCATTCATATTGTATGATGGGGAAACTCAGGCTGGGGACCAAACACAGCGCTTGAGGCCTCACTGTTTGTCATGGTTCCCTTTGATTCAGAGTAGGGGATGGAGGCACCTGAAGACAAGGACTTGAAGTGGGAGAAGGGGTAATGTCACTATGCAGCAGGGTCCACTTGATGGAGCCCCCCCCTAGATCTGATGAGGCAGGAGACCCAGGGACATTCGCTTCCTAGCCTATGAGGGATGATGGGAGCTTGGGGCCCAGCCTGATGGGACACAACAAGAGAGTTCAGAGGAGGAGGTATGCTCAGTGATGTCTCCTAGGAAAAGGCAGCACATCTACCCACTTTACCTCTTGCCGCACACCTGTGTCCCCCAGGAAGTTGCTCCAAGAAGCTTTTATCCATTTGTCAAACCTAATACCCAAGGGGGGTCCTGAACTCACGTCACCCACTTCCAAGCACCACACTGGTTCTTGTGGTATAACCAACCTCATATAACCAACATGCTTAAAGGTAAAGGTACCCCTGCCCGTACGGGCCAGTCATGACCGACTCTAGGGTTGCGCGCTCATCTCGCTCAAGAGGCCGGGAGCCGGCACCGTCTGAAGACACTTCCGGGTCATGTGGCCAGCGTGACGAAGCTGCAACTGGCGAGCCAGCACCAGTGCCGCACACGGAAATGCCATTTACCTTCCCGCTATAAAGCGGTACCTATTTATCTACTTGCACTTAGGGGTGCTTTCGAACTGCTAGGTGGGCAGGAGCTGGGACCGAACGGCGGAAGCTCACCCTGCCGCAGGGATTTGAACCGCCGACCTTACGATCAGCAAGTCCTAGGCACTGAGATTTTACCCACAGCGCCACCCGTGTCCCTTAACCAACATGCTTAAGTCTAATTAATACATGAAGGGGTGAATGCTATAAAGTAAGCTGTGCTTTGTCCACTTCCCCTCACCTTGGGAGAAACTAGGCAATCAAGCCTTTGTTCTCCCCAGTCTAACTGAAAAGCTCTGTGCATGAAGAGGTTTGAGCTGGTTGCTCCTGCTCAACCTCATGGCTCTCACAAGCCACTCTTGCATTCCTATACTGATAATGTAGGAACTTTCACCACTTTGTAACTAAGCTAAATTTTACTGCCTGTGCAACTTCTTCTGAATGCTATATAGAGAAGCACATGAATCTGATCTTTGGAGAATTTATAAGGACAGTGGTACCTCGGGTTAAGTACTTAATTCGTTCCAGAGGTCCGTTCTTAACCTGAAACTGTACTTAACCTGAAGCACCACTTTAGCTAATGGGACCTCCTGCTGCTGCTGCGCCGCCGGAGCACGATTTCTGTTCTCATCCTGAAGCAAAGTTCTTAACCTGAGGTACTATTTCTGGGTTAGCAGAGTATGTAACCTGAAGCGTATGTAACCTGAAGCGTATGTAACCCGAGATACCACTGTAAACCATTTCTAGCTTAGCAGTGTGTGGTCCTTTCCTATGCTGGCGAAGAGGGAAACTTTGGAAAGAATCTATTTGGAACTCACTTGCATCTTTCCATGCATATTTTGTGTCTATATATCTTACCTACAGTTCTCCATTCAGCCCATGCAGGCGCAGAGCTACCTACATAACCAGAGTCAGACACTGCCTGAATGGGATGGAAATGACAAAGCACTGAAAAGAGTGCAGTTTTTAATGAGCCCAAATGGAATATTGATGAATTTTGAAGAAGGGATAACAAAAGGAGCCCAGCTTTGCTAAGAGGTGGGAACTCCCAGTGCGATGGATACTGTTTTTGAGGAAAGCTTCTTTCCCTCCTAGGAATAGGAGAATATGATACCCAGCTGTGGTTTGTTTGTTTGTTGTTTTTTGCTGCTCTTTTAATCTGTATAATGGGCACACTTTATTTATTTAAATCACATTAAGGGCCAGACAGAAGGTTAAACAGCAATATGTGGATGGACAAGAGACTATACAAAAGCCCTGCTAGTTTCTGAAAAGTCAGCAAGATTAGCAGCCATTTAAAAATAGAAGCATTGTCAGGCTAGACAATGCTTCTGTTTGTTTTTTTTAAACACCACGAGGCCATGATGTTGACACTGAATATTATCCTGGTCCTGCTAGTTCAGAAGGACCGCTTCATCATAAAGTCTGGATGGGTTTAAAAGACAGATTCATGGTGATAGGCATGGTGGCTTTGCTCGACCCTCACCGTCAGAGGCAGTATGCTGCCTCAGAATCCCAGTTGCTAGGAAGCCCAAGTAGGGAGAGTCCACTCTGGCCCTGTTTCCTATGGGCATCTCATTGAGAACAGGATGCTGAACGAACAGATTTCTTATTATTGTCACAGGCACAGGTTGCTGGGTCAGAGGAGCCTTTGACCTGATCCTGCAGGGCTCTTTTGTCTTCTTATGCATTATGCTGTTAAGTAATAACCCACTGGGGACTAGGCAAGTTAAAAATAGGATGAGTAAGAGGCATGTTATCTACACTGTTGGGCTTGGATGGGGTGGGGCATCAGTCCATGCTCAGCACTGAAGCTTACTGGACCAAAGACTCTCACTTGGGCCAGACTCTTACAGAGTCACTGTGAGGACAAAGATAAATTACCCACATGTGCATCAACCTGAGCCCTGAAGAGGAAGGCAGTGCAGTAGACAATTGTGCAATAAATAAAAATAAAACCATTTCATGTGTTTTGAGGGCTAACTGGAAAATTAATGCAAGCAAAACTATGTTCCTTGTTGGTTTAATTTAAAGTTACATTGACCAATATATTCTCTGCCCACCACCTGTGGTGAATTACATCTTCTGCCTGGCATTACGTGCCCTTCAAAAGTCTAGATGAATTAGATTGCAATTATATTTCTGTGGACAGTATATTGCTCCAGGTCACCATGACCACATTTACATCTTTAGATCTGTGCCAGTGCCAGTAGCTGGCAGAAATTGAGTCAGTTTTTCCTCCACTTACAGTACACCCACTGTTACTGTCTCATTTCACAGATGAATGTGGGGTCATTCTTGTGTGCTTTAAGCACACACACGTTCTCACGCACAAGGTCATTTGGTTACCCCACCTTCTGCTATTAAAAATTGCTGAGGAAAAGTATCTGCTTCCTCTGTAGAATGGTCAGATCTTTAACCAGTCCCTGCTTCTCTTTCTTGAACTGTGGCTTGAGGGGCAGCAGTTAGCAGGTGAAACTCTTCAGGTCAAGGAGATACTTATATTAGTACCTTCTACTTGAGAGCCAGTATGGTGTAGTGGTTAAGAGCAGTAGTCTTGTAATCTGGGGAACCGGGTTCATGTCTCCGCTCCTCCACATGCAGCTGCTGGGTGACCTTGACTTTAATAATAATAATACAGTGGTGCCTCGCAAGACGAAATTAATTTGTTCCGCGAGTTTTGTCGTCTTGCGGTTTTTTTCGTCTTGCGAAGCACGGTGTCGGGAAAGTTTTGGAAAAGCTTCAAAAATCACCAAAGTCTTTAAAAACCTCAAAAAAGGCTACCACACCGTGTTCTATGAGTTGCTCCTCGAAGTCAAGTCGCAACTGTATTAACGGTGTTAAGAAAAAGGAAACAAACTTGCAAGACGTTTCCTTCTTGCGAAGCAAGCCCATAGGGAAAATCGACTTGCGAAGCAGCTCAAAAAACAAAAAACCCTTTCGTCTAGCGAGTTTTTTGTCTTGCGAGGCATTCGTCTTGCGAGGTACCACTGTAATAATATGAGTTTGGGGGTGGGAGAATAGGCTGTATACCTGAGCCCATTCTAATTCCTGGATCCAGAAGGATTAAAATCAAACCAATTCAAATGATTGAAAGAGCCAGACAAAATTCTTGGTAATGGCCCTCTATGTATGGACCATTAAGGTAACAAGGAAGTTTCTCTGTATCAGAAAGCATATGGGTGGGGCTCCCTGCCTCAACTCACCTGTATTTAGAAAGACAAAGGTTGAGAGTTATGTGATGTAGAAGCTAGAAGCTTGCAGGCTGGGTGGCTGGGAGGCAGAACTATGCCTGATTTCTACTGGATTCCAATGCTGAGAGAAGCAAGACCCTCTTGGAGTGTTAATGCTGTGAGCCTCTCCAATGAAGGCTCAGGTTGTGTAAATAAGCCATATATCATAAAGGCACCACAGTCTCCACTGCCTCTCATTCCAAGGAAACACAAACCTTGGGTAACTGCCTGGAACCCCTGGAGTCTTGCATTGCTCAGAGACTGGGGTGGCGTGCAACAATATACATAGATAAAATCAGAAATGTGTAACAAAAATGAGGATTTCTGGAGGGGCCCTCACTTATAAAGAAAGAGGTGCTAGCCTCCATGAATCCGGAGGCAAAAAAAAGAAGTTGTTTTTTTCTTGAGAACTGAAGGTGGTATGTTAGTTGCTGGCATCATTTCCCCAGAATAGAAAGTGGTCCTGCCAGTAAATGCAGCTTTGCCCAATTTCGCATCTTCTTGTCAAAAACACTTTCCCAGACCGGCATGTTGCTGCTGTGAACTGGGGCATGTTCTTCTTTATGCTGTGAGTCTAATTTGACCGCTGGTTATTAACTCTCACTTGCAAAATAAGAGGGCCTTGGCAACCAACTGCGTTCCCTGGCAACAGGACCCCAAAGTTTAATTAAAGTAGGCTTGGGAGTTGAAAATGCTGGTGTCGGAGCGTGTGTGTGTGTTTTGGGGGAGGGGGAAGGAGGAGAGTGAAGAATATTAGCAAATAAAATGGGCCTTAGGAGAGCTGGTGAGGCAGAGGGCAAAGTAAAATGGCTGAATAAATAAAGCTCCTTGAAGGTAGAATGGACAGTGCTTGGGCTGCAGTCACAACGTGACTCAAGGGTGTTGTGGTCCGCCAAAGCTTATTTACTCAGATGTTAAGCCACACTGAGGTCAATGGGACGTGCTCCCAAGGAAGCATGCACAGAACTGTGCGAAGCTTGGGAACACCAAGGGCCGAGCTTAGTATTGCTTTTAGTGACTTCTCTGGAAGGAATAAAGGGAAAGGAAGATTAACACTTCCTCCCCACCCCAAATTAAAGCTGAATGTAGGAATATATTGAATTAAATATTTGGCAGTACTACAAAGTGATGTTTTCTTTTGTCTTATACTTTTGGTAAACTGACAAAGGTCTCATCTCCATGCACTTCACAGGGCACAGACTTTTTAATATGCAGATTGTTGTTGTTGTTAGGAGTTTGGGTGGTCAGTCTGGATGATATCCTGGGACCCCTTCCAAATCTGCAATCCTGCATCTGTGAGAGCAGAATGTATAGTAGAAAATAATAATAATAATAATAATAATAATAATAATAATAATAATAATAATATTTATACCCTGCCCATCTGGCTGGGATGCCTGCCAAACCAGACAAACCAGTTCCTTTGTAATGCCTTTGGTTGGCAAGTTAAGTACCATCATTTAGCATTTCCAAATAAAGTCATAGAGACCTTTCCCAGATGGAGAATGATAGGCCAAGGGGAGCTGGGTATGTGAGAGTTGTATGAGAGAGTTTTTGGGCTGAGGCTGGAAGATGGAAGCAGAAGTATATTTTCCCCTGAGCAAGAGCCAAGCTGACTTTGGGGCTCCACTGGAAACCTAATGGGGAAGCAAGATCTGTTCACCATCCCATGATCCCTCCTTATGTTCTGGGTCAAAAATCCAGACTCCTGAACAGCAAGCTGTTTCTCCCATAGCCACTCCTCATAGTGTCATTGAGAGTCAGTCTGCCCTGCAGCATCTCCCAGCTTCTGCCAATGTGCTCCTGATTTACACATCAGGATGGATGCCTTACTGTTTCCCTGAAGGACCTGCTTAGCCCCTGTTAGCATTCAAGCAGCCCATACCATCTGCCACCACACTCCAGCACATTACAAAGGATTCTTGGTTGTGTTTGAAGGTGCCAACTCAGTTCATCTATTATGGTGGCAGGGCATGATTTATGCATGAGCTGAGGATATATTATAAGACACACCGAGCATTTCTTTCTGGCTTTACATAAGATGGGTAGGTTAATAATGATGGGCAACTTATCTCTCAATAATGTTTGTCCACCACAACCAATCTTCTCATTCAGGGTATCCAACAAAGCACAGCTTGAAATCTATTGGTACAGGCATGTGTGATCCTCAAAGTGTTTCCACTCCTTTCAAAGTCAGTTTGCATTGGCAAAGGAATTTGATGGTCAGTCTGCAACTCTGGTTCCAGCCTTTACATCTCTATCCAAGCTTCCACACTCCTGGCATTCTTGTTCCTTTTCTGAAATGGGGCTTTAAAAAATAATAAATCTAGTAAACAATAAATGAGCATCAATATTTAAATTAGAAATAATTATAATAAACACCAGCAGGTATAGTCTGTGGATATGAAAGTAATCCATGCTGAGGAACCGGCAGTGAGACAGGACTCCTGGGTCTTTTTCTTGTTTACTGTGGTTTTCTCTGTCCCATTTGTGTAGAAAATGAAGGCAACAGTGACATGGTTAATACATGATGCTAAGTCTAACCATGGCTTAATGTTAACAAGCGAACATGCATGTTCATGGAGCAGAAATTGTGGCTGCTTCCCTCCCATTCACACTGCTTCTGCAATACCCAGAGGTAAGCCATGGTTTGACTGAGCATAATGTCTGAATCTTGGCACATGGTTTGTCTTGTTCCCGACATGCCACGAGCTGTACGTAAGGTTTGCTCTTGGTTTACTGCTCATGGTTTGTCTGGGGGAGACAAATGATAAACCTAGGGTCAGACACAATACTAAGGCAACTAAGCCAAACCATGACTTTGCCCCAGGTCACACAGGAACAGTAGGATCAAGGGAGGAGCAGAGCCCCCATCAGGGCTGGCCAAATATATTTTGGCACCTGAGGCTGACTCCCAAACGGTGTCCCCTTCCCCACAAGCGATGAAGGAGCTAGGGACGATCTACAACAGGAACAAGTAGGGAAGAAAGATCAACAACAGGATCTGCTGTTCCAGTGGATTCTGCTGCCTGAGCTGGTCATCTCACCTTCCCTCATGCGTGGGCCGATCCTGGCCCCCCATGAACTCCTTTCCATTTGCTCATTTGTGCTAAGCTTTAGTTTGTTAGCATTATGGGACATTGACTATTGCTGCTGTTCTTTTTCATTTTTAAAACATTGTGCAAGGTCAGAGGAGACAATCAAAGCATGCAATTCAATTCTAGTGTGTTGTTGTTGTTGTTGTTGTTGTTGTTGTTGTTGCTACTTTCACCATCAACATCTATTTATCATGCATTATAAGCCTGAAATTTATCAAGTGCTGTAAACAATTTAAAAACAGTTCCTGTTACAATCTAAAAGACACTACGTGAAAGATATAACCTGCTCATGCACTAAGATCTTAGGAGGTGGCCCTACTTGCGATCCTACCCCAAGTGAAGTTCACCCTTCTTCTGGTAATGATCATGTACATGATCATTCCCAGAAGTCCTGGAAGTCTGTGAATGCGGGGAAACCCTTGGCCACCTTATTTGCTTAAAAAGATAAATGTACCTCCACATTTGCTGCAAGAAGATCAAAGCAGGGAAGGAAATGGCTCAGCAGAGACATATTCTTTGCAGATATGTAAAAAGTGTACTTGCATTTTGCAGTTGTGTGCATGAAATTAATGGGATGCAATTGCATTTTGAAGTTGGAGGTTTTAAATCCCTCTGAGATAAGGCTTGCATCTCACCTGTACATTGATGATATTTGCATTTTTCTGGGATTACCAAGTTATTTTGCCTTTTGCACAATGAGGACAGATAAAAGATGCCAGAGAGTTTTCTTTACCAATTTATTACAAAGTTATTGAATAAAATGGAAAGTGACTCTTGAACAGAATGTCTGAGAATTTAATATATGCCTCCGTCTCCATGGGAAACAGCTCTGTGTGTGCGCATGCCAAGAGTGTGTCAAGCGATTTTGTGCAGGACTGGCCACTTTTGGAGCAGGTCCTGCCCACTACAACTTTCCATCAGGGCAATGTGATCCTCAGCTCAGAAATGTTCCCTACATTTGCATTAGTACTCTCCAATTCTATGATATCAGTACATCTTTGTATGAACATTTAGCTAAAATGCACAGTTTTACAAAGCTAAGTGTGGTGTAGTGGTTAAGAGCGGTAGTCTCATAATCTGGGGAACCGGGTTCGCGTCTCCGCTCCTACACATGCAGCTGCTGGGTGACCTTGGGCCAGTCACACTTCTTTGAAGTCTCTCAGCCCCACTCACCCCACAGAGTGTTTGTTGTGGGGGAGGAAGGGAAAGGAGAATGTTAGCCGCTTTGAGATTCCTTAAAGGGAGTGAAAGGCGGGATATCAAATCTAAACTCTTCTCTTCTTCTTCTTCTTTTACAAACCTATTAGATGTTTTCTTCTTTTCATTTTTTTTATATTTGCAGAATTTTTATTGCAATAAACTGCCCATTTGTGTGAGTTAGCCCATTGACAAGTCTCCTTGTACAATAATTTTTGTTTTTGTTTTTACTTAATGCCATACTTTTTATTGGAAGGAAAGCAGGTGGGGGGGGGGTAAAATCACTGCTTTTAAAAATGTGTTTTTGAATGCTGCAGCAGTATAATTTCATTAAAAGCTATATAAATATAATATCTAGCCATTTAGACCTGCTGGCAATCCGCGTTAGATCAGGCTTCATCAACCCAACTCTGATCATTGCTGATTCTTGTCTATAATGGCAGGGGCTGCTGGGATTTGTAGTCCAACAACTTCTGAAGGGCTGGGGAAGGTTGGGGAAGCTTGCCATACATACATACATACATACATACATACATACATACATACTTACATAATTTTAATTTTATACTGCCTTTCCACAGTTTAAACCATGCTCAACATAATTACATGTAGACATAAACAATAAATAAAACATCAAAAATACACAACCAAATTGAACAATTTCCTCATAAATCAGAAGATAAAAAAGAAACATACAAAAAAAATCTATGTCAATAACAGCAACAGCACACATCTTCAACAAAACCCCTTAAGCAATACCCCAGCTCAAGAGTCCAATCAGCAGCCTCAGCTTTTGTAGTTGGAGTCAGTCTGTGCCCTGCCTTCCCAAGCCTGCGGGGGAAAGGCCTGCAAGGCAGGAGGTAGGTCTTCCAAGATGGTCTCTCCCATAGACAATGAAAGGTGGATGGACCAATATTCTTGGTAGTATAGTGGTACCTCGGGTTACATACGCTTCGGGTTACATACGCTTCAGGTTACAGACTCCACTAACCCAGAAATTGTGCTTCAGGTTAAGAACTTTGCTTCAGGATGAGAACAGAAATTGGGCTCCGGCGGCGCGGCAGCAGCAGGAGGCCCCATTAGCTAAAGTGGTGCTTCAGGTTAAGTACAGTTTCAGGTTATGTACGGACCTCCGGAACGAATTAAGTACTTAAGTACTTAATTAAGTACTTAACCCAAGGTACCACTGTATATGGTTTATTCCTATGTCCCTACTTCATGTGGTAGACTTCATTCATTCAGGGATATTTAAGCAACGGGTGGATGGTGTGGGTGGCAGAATGGTGTTGTTGTAGAATACAAAGAACATCAGAAGAGCCCTGCTGGATCAGGCCAATGGCCTATCTTGTCCAGCATCCTGTTGCCACAGTGACCAACGAGGTACCTGTGGGGAACCTGCAAACAGCAGAGGTGGATTTAGGGGAGTGCAACCGGTTCAGTCACACTGGGCATAAAGCCTCAGTGTCCCTGCAGGGGGCAATGCAACGATGAGGTACAATGGAAGGCAAGAGGTGGGACGGCATGTCAAATTTTGGTATTGCACAGGGTGCTGCTAAAAATTGAGACTCCAAGGTCCGCCACTGCAAGAAGGACCTGCAGACAAGAGCAGGACTTTCCCCTTCTGTGGTTTCCAGCAGCTAATATTCAGAAGCGCTAGTGTCTCTGACCATGCAGGCAGAGCATAGCTGTAATTGCTTATGGCTATTGAGAATCTTATTCTCCATGAAAATGTCTAATCCTCTTTTAAAATCATTCAAGTTGGTGTCTATCAAGGCCTCCTGTGGGAGCGAGTTCCATAGTTCAACTATGTGCCGCATGTAGAAGTCCTTCCTTTTATCTGTCCTGAATCTTCCAACATTCATTAGACGTCCATAAGTTCTAGAGTTATGAGAGAGATTTATTATCTTGCTCTTGCTTATCTCTCTTTCTGTCCATATAGTGATCTTGCATAAATGTTATGGGGAGGAGGGAATTCCTGCCTTAAAATCCAGGCACATCAAAAAAAGGGGGGGAGATTTATAGAAAGGGGACAGGTTGGAGGGTATTAGCGGATGGCGAGGCACTTCCTCCACTGTAGGTAGAGAAGCCCTGGTAAGTGGGAAGGGTGGGAGGCGGAAAGAAGGGTGTGGGGGGGGGTGCCACAAGGCATTAAGAGCCAGTTCTTGCCATTCCACAAATGTCAGCAGAAAGCTTAACAGTGAACTGTGTGCACACAAGCAGATCTGCTGACTCTGCACACCAGGGAGATCCCCTAGCAGAATGGCTGTGGTGTGCGGGGTGGATGGGCAGAGAGCCCTGGAGCAGCAAAGCCAAGGGGAGGGGGCATAGACAAAGAGAGAGCATTACAAACCCCACTTGGGTCTCTGCTGTCCCCCACACCCTCACCCCTCTTTTCTGCGCGCACGGTGAGGGGGGACGGGACGTCAACACTGTTCCCTCTTCCTCCCTCCCTCCTTCCCTTGAGCATACCCAGTTTCCCAAGCACAGGTAGTGGTTGAGGGAAAGAACCCAAAGAAAGAGTTGGAAAAGGAGGGGAGGAGAGAGAGAGGAGAGAGGGGAATCCTGCTCCTTCCTCAAATGAAGCCATAACTTCCCAGGTAGCAAAGAGGCGGCTGATCTCTGCTCCTTCCTGAGTTGCTGGGCTGGAAAAGACTGGGCAAGAGTCGAGGAGGAGGGGGTCTTTCTTTCTTTCTTTCTTTCTTTCTTTCTTTCTTTCTTTCTTTCTTTCTTTCTTTCTTTCTTTCTTTCTTTCCTTCCGTCAGGCAGGCTTCTCCCCTCCTCCCCCTTTAATAACCAAGAGGACGACATCCAAAGAGAAGATGCAGTGGCTTAGGAATGGACCTGCCATGGTGAGTTCAGGTAGCTCTCTGCCTCCCACCCCTACCGCCCCCACCCTGCTCTTTCTGCCTGCAGTAGTTGGGTGTCCTCGTTTTCATCCCCCTCGCTTAGGAGTCTCTCTTTGCTTCGGGGATAGCTTCGATAGGTCCGTGGCCATTTTATGGATCCTCTCCTCCAAGACAACGAAGCGGAGGTGGAGGAGGAAGGGGGGCACTAACGGAATTTGGTTTTTTGCAAGGAGGTGGAGGGGAGGAAGGTTGGGTTTCAGGAAGGATGCTTGTGTGTGGAGAGAGGATCCCCTTTCCCGGGTGCAGAGAGTTGCCGTGAGGTCTCTGCCCAAGGGAAAGAAGGCGGGGGGATGGACTTTTTGTGAGCGGCGGCGCGCGGGGGGGGCATTATTGTTAAAAGGATTGTGCGCAAGTGAAAGCTTTGCGATTTGTAGCAGGTTAATGGAGATTTTCTTTTTGGAATAGGAGCGTTCCTTAAGGTTTGTATTCCAGCTTTGTGCTGGCAGAGGAATGTATTGAGGGGTTATAGAACGACAAGGCAGCTTAAAAATAGAAGCTGCCGCCGCTTCTTCTTTGTTTCCATTCCGGTGCAATTTGGTGGCGAATGACTTGGGCAAAGGGAGGAGGGGATCTTTCACTCACCCAGCTGTAAGGTCCTTCAGATTCTTAGAATGCACAGCTCCACAACGCGAGGATTTGCAAAGCAATCCTGTGCTCCCTTCTTTGAAAGGAGCAACCCTGAGCCTTATAATTAAGCATTTGCTGAGGGATGTACGTACCACATAATGCCAGGCATCCTTATTCGGAAGTAAGTCCCCTTATGCTTTACTCTTGGGTTAAGTGACAGCATAGGATTTCGGCATTTTGGTGCCATCTTATGCACATCTACTCAGAAGTAAGTCCCATTGAGTTCACCCCCAGATAAGTATTATAGGGTTCCACAAGCTTTTGTCCTTTCTTTTTATCCCCACAAAATGACCTAAGACTGAGGTGGGCATCATTTAGTGTTCAAATGAACTGTGCTTTGCCTCCCTTGAAATCAGAATGCATATGTGAACCCAGGGAAGCATTTGCTTCAACAACAACAATATCCCTCCTGCTTCTGTGTGCATGTTTGCAGCCTTCCAGTCCTCAAAAGTGGCCCGACACAAGTGAGATGCAAAGACTGGGCTGGATCCTTTTGTCTGCCATGTGCCTCAGTCAGCTCTTGTGGATTGTGGTCCACACCACACCTCTCTATTCCCACAACCTTGATATATCGATATTGTTCTGTTGGGGTGACAGTGAGGCAGGAAGGTTTCCACTACCTGGTTCAGATAAGCCTCACCTGGACCCTGAAGTTTTATGGCAATAGATATCCTTCTTTGGGGCATCCAAAACTACATTATATAAGATCATTCTATGTGATCATCTGGCACATGATTTCCCAATCTCGGGTCTCCAGCTGTTTTGTGACTACAGTTCGCATCATCCCTGACCACTGGTCCTATTAGGCAGGGATGATGGGAGTAGCAGTCCAAAAACAGCTGGAGACCCAAGTTTGGGAAACCCTGATCTAGCACAATTGCTGTCTACTCTGACCAACCTGCAGTGGTTCTCCAGGGCTTTGGGCAGGGTCTTCCCCATTACCTACTACCCGATATGGAGGTTAGAATCATAGGAGGTCATATAGTCTAACCCTCTGCCACGCAGGAATGTTTTGCCCAATATGAGGCTCGAACCCATGACCGTGAGACCTTGATGCTCTACTGACTGAGCCGCACACTAGATGCTGGGGTCTGAAACTGTGACCTTCTGCCTGTGAGCATGTTTATTTATTTTATTGCATTTATACCCCACCTCCAAGGAGTTCAAGGTGGCACACGTTCTCCACCTCCTCATTTGACCCCACAACAACCCTGTGAGGTAGGTTAGGCTGAGAGGCCGTGAGTGGTCCCCAAGGTCACTCAGTGAGCTTCATGGCTGAGTAGGGATTTGAAGCCTGGTCTCTCCCAGGTCTTAGTCCAACACTCTAACCTCAGTGCCACCACTGGCTCCCTTGTGCACAAACACTAGTCTATGCTTTGCTTCAGCTGTGCCCCCTTCCTTTGAGGCCACCCATCTCCTTGAATAGCTTGATGCAAATAGCGCTAGATAAATCTGCGATCTGAATCATGATCCTTCAGATGCATCTGGTGGCGGTGAGTGAGGGTTGCTTAACTTCCACAGTGTTCATCTCCTGCGCCCACTCTTATCCTCCCACACAATCTACCTCCTGCTTCCCCTGCCCCCCTCCCCAACGCACAGAATGTAATATTCAAGCAAAGTCCCTTGCTTGTTCCCACGCTGTGCCAGAGCTACTCAAGCTGTGCCATGCTGATTTGCCTAGTAACATTTTCGGAAGAAAAATAGTTATGGGGGAATAAAGCTTTTCTGTCTTCCCTGTGGTGTGGGGAGAGGTGAGGGCAGTTGTAATTGGAAATAATGAGAGACATTCCCTACTGTTTGATGTTTTCAAAAGAGGCCTTGAAGGTATAACTGATAATTCTCTTTTCCTATATCTAAAAATAGGCTGACAGCTTAAACACCCTGATTTGTGTAAGTGTATATCTGATTCTCAAACATGTTCTGTTTGGCCAGTGCATCCTACTAATCTTTAGAAAATGGAGAAAATTTTCCTTCCTTCCTTCTTTCCTTTCGTCTAGTGGTTTTGCCTTAGTGGAAGCAGTTCCCCTTGCACAAAACAGGGAACTCCCCTTGCCTGCAGCACCCAGCACCCCAGAAATCCTGCTCTTGAAACACTTTTTGGAATAGCATGGGGCACTGAGGTCCAGCTCTGAGGGCCTTCTGGCAGTTCCCTCACTGCAAGAAGCAAAGCTACAGGGAACAAGGCAGAGGGCCTTCTCGGCAGTGGTGCCCACCCTGTGGAACGCCCTCCCATCAGATGTCAAAGAGATAAACAACTACCTGACATTCAGAAGACATCTGAAGGCAGCCCTGTTCAGGGAAGTTTTTAATGTGTGGCATTTTAATGTAATTTTAATCTTTGTTGGAAGCTGCCCAGAAAGTGTGAAAGGGTGCAGTTGGTGAGCGGTTTTGGTGCCAGAGTGGAATCACAAACGCTAGGCTATGCTTTCCACTTGTACAAAGCCACTGTTGGATGCAACTCCTTTCTCATATGTGCCCATTGCAAAGGCAGCAAGTAAATCAGTTTTGTAACTTGGTTAAGTTGGGGATGAAGAATCTGTGATACGTTGTTCGACTCCAACTCTTATCGGCCTCAGCCAGTATGCCCAATGGTCAGGGAGAGGACTGGCCCAAAACATTTTGGTACCTGAGGCAAACCACAGAAGGGCACCTCTTCTCCCACCAGTGAAGAAGAAGGTGTGAATGAAGATTTACACTGGGAACAAGGGGAGGGGGAGTGGAGATCTAAATTAGGAACAAGGAGGGAATAAAGATCTATGTTGAGAACAAGGGGGGGGGGGAGTCAAATAAACCTTACCCAATGGTTGAAGTGGGAATTAAAGGCCATTGCAAGGGGGAGGGGCACTCTGAATCACCCTGGGCAGGTGCAGACCCCAGGAGGCCCCAGAGGGCAGCCCCTACTATTTCCTCCCTGGGGTGGGAGGAGACCAGTAGCACCTCCTATTTGCCAAGAGGCCACTGTAGATGCAGCTTTGGGAGGGCTGCTCAGCATATGAGTCAACTCCTAGGGGCTGAGGGAGCTTTGGCCTCCCCAATAAAATATTTGAAGGGGCTGCCCCCCCCCCAAGTTGATGGGCATTGCTATTCAAATGGTGTGCATGTGCCCTATCATATGATTGATTATGAGGGGCAGGGCTCACCTGCCCCCACCAATATTTTATTCAAGTTGGCACCCCTGTTGCTGAGGCAGTGGCAGATCTGGCCTCCAAGGAGTATGTTGCTGTCACCACAACAGCGGCACCAGGAGTGGGCGGTGCATTTCTTTGAAGCCTGGATCTGTTGCCCCGGTGGATCCTGATGCAGCTTCTCCTAATAATAATAATAATAATAATAATAATAAATTATTTATACCCCAATAATAATAATAATAATAATAATAATAATAATAATAATAATATAATAATAATAATAATAATAATAATAATAATAATAATAAATTATTTATACCCTGCCCTTCTGGGCCAACCTTAGTCAGGGATGATGGCAGTTCAGGTCCAACAGTGTCTGGAGGGTCATGGGCTCCCCATCCCTGAGCTAAGCAGATGGGGCAGCAATCTTGCATACTTGTACCTGGGATTCATCCCTGTTAAACTGAGTGGTTTGTTTTTTTTAATATATAAGCATGTTTAGGGTTCCATGGAAAAACACCCATTTCAGTTTTTTAAAAATACATGATCTACTATATTAAATTAAAATTGCCCCATTCCTGCTTAATCTCCAACCTAGAAACGAAGATGCTCCTCTTTGCTCTCTACTTCATGGATGTGCCCATCATAGAGAATGTTATTATTAAAAACCAAGAGTAGAATGCATCTATAAAATCTTATAAGCCAAAGCATTTCACAGCAATTTTATAAGCCAATGCATTTCACAGCAAGGCCAACTTCACTTACGGGAGCAATGGGGGCTGTGCCTTTTCAATGCATTATGCCTTTATTGTGGCATCAAGTCAGCACATTACTGTTTTGTTGCAGAGAAGGTGCTGCTTTGATGTAAACACTGTGATGTAGCTGATGTGCAAATTGGAGTAGCACCTGGGAGGCCAGGGTTCAACTCTCCTCTTAGCTATCAAGCTCCCTGCATGACCGCAGGCTAGTCACCGTCTCTCAGCCTAATCAGCCACACAGTGTTATGAGAATAAAAGTTCCTTGAGCTTTTTGGAGGAAAGATGGGATATCATCATCATCATCACCATCATTATCAACAACAACAACTTCTGCACACATAGAGAGTGTTGTTAGAAATTCCATGTGTTACACACAATGGCAGTATGCCTTGGGTGGAAGATATTGAAAGGTTGAATTTCTTGTTACATTTTCACCACAGTCTTGCATGTCAATGTGGTGGACTACACTTTTGAATGCATCAGGGCAGACATCATCTCAGAAGAGGAGGAAGAATTACCCGTCTCAAGGGGTACCTCCAAGTTTGTATGAAAAATTATTTAATGGAGGGAGCATTTTGAATAAAAACATTTTTAATTACTTAATAACCATGTTCAGTCAGCCAGTTGCAGCTTGTGACTTTTGCAACTGGCAGAGTGGAAGGCAGGGAAGCTGACAGGAAGTGGAGCCAGAGCCAATGGAAGGTGCAGGCAACCAATTCTGGTTTGTTCTCCATCCTAGCCCCTGCTGAGTTCTGCAAGGGCAGTACTGAGACTAAGAAGAGAAAGTTAACAAAAGAACGTAAGAAGAGCCCTGCTGGATCAGGCCAATGACCCACCAAGTCCAACATCCTGTTCTCACAGTGGCCAACCAGATGCCTGTGGGAAAATTACAAGCAGGTCTTGAGCAAAAGAGCCCTCTCCCTGCTGTGGTTTCCAGCAATTGTATTCAGTAGCATTACTGCCTCTTACCATGGAGACACAGCATAGCCGTAATGGCTAGTAACCATTGAGAGCCTTGATGGTGATCAAGTGATATGGCTGAGGTTCAGAACCAGTGTGGTGTAATAGTTACTTCCATAGGCAGATCCACCACATGCTTGGTATAAGTAAGAAGGCAGGAAGGTGGGGCTGTCTGAGAGTAGACTGGGATTGGTGGGGCACTGCCTCATTCACCCTAATGGATCAGCCTCCACTGCAAACCAACTAAATATCATGGTTGGTTGTAATTCAGCTCAGGAGCAGAATGCTCAGAGAAAATCTTAAGTATCTCCAGCTGAGAGGATCTCATGTAGGAGGTGATGGAATGAGTCTCCTCTGCATGAGTCCCTGAAAAAATAGTCCTACAGATATTGTTGCTTCTCCAGCTCTGGTCAATCCCAGCTAGCATGGGTCAGGAATGATGAGCTCCAACAACATCTGGAAGGTACCTGTGAAGGAGACAGTGCTGAGGTAGATGAACCCATTGTGTGGATCAGTTCAAGATAGCTTCTTCAGTGCAATAAAGAATGAATAAATTCAGTGATTTATTGATGGTATTTGAACTTGAATTATGGAAGGAATTAACACAGTCATTTATCCCAGTACCTGCTTCAAGACAAGGATCATTAGCTTGTTTATAGCACGACAGAAGAGAAGGTCCATTACCAAAAAGTGGTAGCAGAGGAAGGAGATCTAGATGACTTAAATAAGTTGCGCTGAAGGCATTAGGGAAGTATAGAGACAGATAAGATTAGCAGACAACCTGATCTTGGTAATCATTCATTCCCAACCTATATCTTCCCTGTTTATAAATTGATTTCAGATGGTGGCATACCACTGTTAATTTCTAAGCTATATTCCTTAAACAAGGGAGACTTCTAAAAATAATCCTCATCCAAATTTCTACCTGGATTCTGGAGTTCTGAATTACCTGGTCTCTTTACCCCTCAAAGTGAAGCTGATATCTGATACATTAGGAATTCTCCATTGTTTTTATCCATCCACAATAGCTTTTTCCAAACTGAGGCTCTGCAAAGGTTGTGGATTACAACTCCCATCAGTTGGCTGTGGTGGCTAGGGTTGATGGGATTTGTAGTCCTAAACATCTGGAGGGCATCAGATTGGGAAAGACTGGTGGAGAGAGACAGTGAGAAGTATAAATAGATAGATATGGGTAATCTATGATTAACAAAACAGAGGGTTTTTTGTTTGTTTTTTAAAAAATGTATGTGGCAAAATGTTTTGGCTTCTGCTTTCATCAACTGTTCTGATGAAAATGATGCTGTTTACAAAGTGGTACTTACAGAGCTTTGAAGACTGAATGCTCAGAAGGGCATCATTCACTGAAGCCAAGTGATGCTGCTACTACACTCCAAGCTGAAGCCGTGCAATGTTATTGTGTCCAGTGTGTACACCTTTCCTAACACTGTTGGATCTGTTGGCATCTCTAGAGGAATTATCTATAAGTCTGACAGGTTGTGGTTTTCAGAACCGAAATGTTTATGAACCGGTTGCTTCACTTTGGGGGTCAAAATTGCACATTTGTGGTTTCTAAAATGTGTGCATAGATTGGTTGTAGTTTTACCTCCATATTAGATATGACAACCCATTTTTTTGCAGGATCTATCCATACTGGTGCTTTTGAAGGTAGGTTCACACAGTTGATACAACATTTGGAACTACAAGGATGAGATTCAGGATTGTAGATTTGGAGGCTAGTAAAATGCTATAAGAAGAGGTCATTCAGAGTTTGCTAGCAAGGGGTAGATTTCCCTGACAAATGAAAAAACAGTGCTTAGAACAATTTATAAGTTACATCAGCTCCATTTATCCAATTATCAAGTGTTCATTAAATAGCACCACTGATACACATCCTTTTCTTTGATGTCCTTCTTGCCACAACAAAATAGCAGCTGATTTCTGAAACAAACCCGCTAACACCTATGCCGACCTATCCTGGAAATCCTGCCATCCAAAACATATAAAGAAAAACATTGCCTATAGCTTGGCTCTCAAAATGAAACACGTTTGCAACAGGAAAGATAAGTGTCACAGAAGGATCTTCCAGTATATTTCATTGCAACATCCTCAGGGTTTCCATCCTGTCTAGGGAAAACCTATTCCACCAAAATGAGGTGACAACAAAGAAAGAACAGTGTATCCCTTTTGTAGTAGATTTTCACCCAGTTCCTAACTATCACCTGACAACCAGAGAAAGCCATACGTTGTAGCTTTATTCACGCACATGTGTGTTGGTGATATATAAAGCGGGGTGGGGGTGGGCGGTGGACACTGTGGCTAACTTTGTGTGCTCCGTTTCCAAAGTTAATTTTAGAAATGTTCCTGGTTCAATTGGGATTCAGGAGGTGGGAAACGCAGGCAGAGCAAAGCCACAAAACAATATGGGATCAGAATGTTAGAAATCCTTTCATCCCTTTTTTCAGGCTTGCTCAGCTTCTCTCCACTGTACTCAGTTGTTTAATGGTTGAGCACACTGATTTCCATCCATCTTTTTTTAAAAAAGCAGTTTAATCTACGGCTATTCATGCCAGCTTCCCATGAGGGTATTTTTGCATGCGTCAATGGTACTGGGTTGCTAAAATCTTTTGAGTATCTTCTTCAACCTCATAAAATAATTCAGTTGCCAGTAAGAAAATGAAAGATAAGCATCTGATCAGCAATGCAACAAAGTAATTGTCTAGTATTGATTTCTGGAACACCCGCCCAGAACAGCTACATGATGCTGCTCCTCTCTCCTCCCCCCACCCCCCCTTCCATCTCCTCCTCCTCCTTTCCATCCATAACCTTTCTGTTATGTGAACACAAAAACATAAGAAGAGGCTGCTGGATCACACCATCCTTTTTTCATAGTTTGTTTGTTTGTTTCATAAAATTTATACAGTACAGTGGTACCTCGGGTTACATACGCTTCAGGTTACAGACTCTGCTAACCCAGAAATAGTGCTTCAGGTTAAGAACTTTGCTTCAGGATGAGAACAGAAATTGGGCTCCGGCGGCGCGGCGGCAGCAGGAGGCCCCATTAGCTAAAGTGGTGCTTCAGGTTAAGAACAGTTTCAGGTTAACGGACCTCCAGAACAAATTAAGTACTTAACCCGAGGTACCACTGTATTACCATTTGATTTTAGAAAAAAACCTCAAAGCAGTTTACAAAAAACCCTAAAACAAACAAACCAACCACAACCACCCCTAATAAAATTACCACTAAATTTTTTACAGCCATGATTTAAAACATACACAAAGTTAAAACCATAAAATAACAGACTAAAATGAATTTAAACTCATACAAACTTTCTAAACACCTGAGTAGGCTTGTCTAAATAAGAATGTCTTCAGCGGGCCCCAAAAAGAATACAGGACACAAGTAGAACCTGAGTGCAACAACACTCTTTCTTTTTGTTACTTCCATCGTCTGGTCTTGAGAAGCATTATTGCCTGTGACAGCAAAGGGAAAACATAGCAACCAGGGCTAGCCTTATACTCTATGAATTTGCCCAGTCCTCTTTTAAAGCCAACCAAGGAGATAACAGTGAATAAGCAAGCCAATGGCCCATCTAGTCTCTTATCCTGTTCTCACAGTGGCTACCCAAATGTTTGTAGGAAATATGCAAACACGACCTGAGCACAAGAGCACTCTCCCCACCTGTGACTCCCAGCAACTAGTATTTAGAACCATCGCTGCCTCTGACCGTGGAGGCAGAGCATCATCACTGGCTTCATCCCTTAGACTTCATCTGCAACTGATGACCCTCAGGGTCCCTTCCAACTATACCATTTTATGATTCCTAAGTTCCTTTCATAAGATGAGCAGCCTTTTAATGTTACCTTAAGAACTGCCACCTGATGGAGGCATCACTGCCAGCCTATCCATTACCGTTTCATATATTTAAATTGGACACACTTACCACATTCCTATTCTTACATCAAGGCTCACTACCCAAGTTCCTCCCCCTCCTACCAACTGTTAGCAAACCTCTACTCCACCTGCTTGCGTTTTGATAGATAGCAGTGGAGCTGTATGGAGACAGGAGATTCTTCTGCTGAGTCTCCAAGTGGGTGGGGGAACACAGCACCCTTCACAAACACATTCTGAGCAAGGCATTCCCAGAATGACTCAGGCCCCAGATACCTGAAAGACCACTTCCTTGCCTGCAGACCCTCCTGGGTGCTAAGTTCTGCTGAGGGCCCTCTTTGTGGTTCCACTGCCCTCAGAAGCTTAGACTGAAGATGATCCATAAGACAGCATTCTCTGTGGCAGCCCCAAAATTGTGGAACTCCCTCAGAGAGGTGCATCTGGCATCTTCATTATGTGAATGCTGGAGGCACACCTCTTTTTCCTGGCTTTTGGTCATATATTAGGGCAAACTTAACAACTTAAGGGCAAACTTAACAACAAGAACAACAAAAGAACAGGCAGCAATTTGTCCAGATTCCAGAAAACAGGGGCATTTGGTGACAATAAGTCCTTGGACTACGAGTGTGGTTTGCAGAAGGCCAGATCTGCCCAGTTGATACCAGTCTTAGCTGGAGACCAGTGTGGGAGGAGTCCCAATGCATAAGTAGTTGGTAAGCCTGAGCACATTTTGGAAGCTTAGTAGAAGCTTCTTTGTGTTGCTGTTTGGCAGCTGGGAGCACTGTCTGCAGCCAAGTGTGTTCCTTTAGCTCAGGGGTAGAGAACTGCATCCAGCTGGTGGGCCAGATCCTTAATTCCTCTCTCCCTCTTCCACTGACCAACTTTTTAAAAGATGCATAAATTAGTTTTACTGAGATGTTATTAACAGAACAAACTGCATTATAGTAATGCATACATCTGGCAGAGTACTTGGAAAAACCAAAGTATAAATCAGTGGAAGAAATAAGGAGAAGTCAAGAAGAAGCCAAAGTGGCCTAAAAATATGAAAAGAAACTATCTGCCAGAATTCAGTCTGCTAATGTAAGACCTCAGTAATGTAACTTGCCTTGATGAGGTTGTAGTAAATGCTCAAATTGTTAGCATAGGCTATAAAGGGCCACCATATTGTATCAAGCTTACCTTTCTTAGCTGTCCCTCATACTACACTATTTTGGTAAGCTGGTCTTTCAGACAAAACCATATACCATATTTTATCCAAACTCCCACAGGCCAACTTTCGGCTTTGATTGGAGAAAGCCCCTGTGATGTCCATTTGCACATGTGGTTTGGCTTCAACCCACGTCTGCAAATGGCCAAAGTGAGGTTTGCTGACAGCACCAGTCAGCTGAGCCCCTTCAGTTGTACCCCCGAGCAAAGGACTGTAGCTTGGAGGTAGAGTATCTGCATGCAGACTGTCCCTGATTCAGTCCTCAATGGCATCTCCTACCTGAAACCCTGAAGAGCCACTGCCAGTAAATGTGGACTGTGCTAAGTTAGGTAGAGCAATGTGGTCTGATTTCGTATATACAAATTTCCAGTGTTCCAGTAGGCTACTCCTTAGTACAGCCAATCCAAGAGGTACTCATTGTCAGTGCTAATCTGCTATTTGGGACTGACAGGGCACCCCACTTGCCAATAAACCATCAAGAGCTCCCTTTAAGCTCCCAATTACTCCTTTTTAGCCACACACATATGACATCAGGTGTGCCACAGATTTCTTGTGGCTTGGGGAAAATGTTCTTATGGGGCAAATAGCAGCCCATGCTTGGCCTAAGCCCTCAGGTATACATAAATTTGGAATTAAGGATCAGAGGGTTGTCTCCAACTAATTCAACCTATTCAAATAATGGACCTCAGTAAGTCATGTCCATTATTCTCAATAGGACCGGCATTGGCACAACCCAGGATGCCAAAGATTTACACTCCCCTAGTACATAAATTAAATTCATGGGGGACCCCAAAATCCCATTCCTGATTCCCTCCACCTTACTTGATTATGGCAGGTTCTTTTCTTTTTCAAATTTAGGAAATAAAATGCTGGCTGTTGCTAAACAAATGTGAATCAGAGACCTTACTGGAAATTTGCTAGAGATCTGCAAGTAACTCAATCTACCTTCTGCCCACCGCTAATATAGTATATATCAGATTAAAAAATAGCATACATTAGGAAGCTGTATTGTTCCAGACAAGACCGTTCACCTTTCTGGCAACTGCTCTCCAGGATCTTTCACATCTCTTGCTATCTGAACTTTTTTTGAGGAAGATGCCAGAAATGGATTATGGAATCTTCTGCATGCAGAGCTTATAGCTTATCACTGAACTCTGGGCCCTTATCTCTAGACAGACTGAAACCTATTCTAAACATTTAGAGACAGGAATGGGATTGTGCAAGAAATCACTTGAATATTATTGATTATTGAATCAACTTGAACCATTTTGTGCTGGAATATACTTGAAATTGCATAGATTCGTGGTGGGGGCCCTGAAGTCAAGTATTGAGATAATTATTAAGTAACAAGTTTACCATTTAAAGGAGATTCAGACCATTAATTTTCAACAGGGAATATTTAACATTAACATATAACAGCCACAGAGGAGCTTTACGTGTCCTTAATGCCCCTTCTTACCCTCTTAAGTTGGTAAAGAAGCCTATTTTGCCATTAGGTGGCATACAGATTAATTAATTAATATAAATAAAATTTAAAAATGCAAGAATATCATACCAAATGATCTGCCTATGATAGTCGAACCAATAAAGAGGGAACAATAACCACTGTATTAACATGGAGGCAGCAAGATCTAACAAACCATGTGAACCTTGTACTTCCATCTCATGGGTTCAAATTTCAACACAGCCTTGAAGTTTTGAGCCAATCAGTGTCCCTTAGTTAAGTTCTTTGTTTGTAAGACAGCTGTCAACTTGTAGCACAGACACAGAACGTGAATCTTTAAGACTTGGTCTATACATGCAGTAGAATGAGGAACCTAGGTAGAATCCTAAGGTGGTTAAGAGTGGTTGTTCCACTTCTGGGTTCAGGCAGGAGACAATGCTTTTGAATGCTCCTTGGTGCAACAACCTCCCTGTAAGTGGAAGGTTGTCACACCAAGGAGAAATGTCTAAGCCCATGTTTTTCTTGGTGTGCTATTCATTTTTAATGCAAGGGAGAATTCAAGAATGGAAGTGGTATTGTCCCATTCTTTCACCATAAGACTACCACCTCCATGTGGTATAAATTAGGCTATAATCTTTCCCCACATCTTTTAGATGGAAGATATGGCCATAATGTTTGGTTTCTTCAGTTTGTTGCCCTAGGACAAATTGGTTCTTCATATGTTGCTAATCTACAACTCCCATCAGCCATAGCTAAGCAAGGCCAATAGCCAGGACTAATGGGCGTTATAGCTCAACATCTGGAGGACCAAAGGAACCCCACACCTGCCCTAGGACAACATACCTCTACATTATGGTGCAGTGGTTGAAGTATCACACTAGAAGACAAGAGTTCAAATCCCCACTCAGCCATGAAAGTTACTGGGGGACCTTTGGCCAGATTCTGCCTCTCAGCCTAAGCTACCTCACAGGAAGAGTTGTTGTAGGGATTAAATAGGGGAAGGACTTTGAGTTCCTTGGAGAAAATGGTGGGATATAAATACAATAAATAAACAAACCTGGTGCCCTCTGGGTGCATTGGACTACAATTCCTAGTATGATGGGAAGGCTGCCCAAGGGATGCAAGTTATTATTTTTTCACACCTCCAGAAAGTGTTTGACATTCCATTGCGTCTTCCAATTGACCTCTAAAAGTAACTGGAGGAGTGGGTTGATTTAGGTGACCAAAATGAGAAACAAATAGACGATGTGCTAAGGGGTGTTTGTCTGAAAAGTTTGTATGAGACATACAGGGACTTTGTGGTTCACAAGTTTTTGATGAAGGCTGCAGCATTATTTTCCTATCCTTGATCATGAAGAGTCAACTGAAGTAGGTGCCTCTTGAACAAGGATGTTCTTGACCCCTTGTTGTGACAAGAGGGTGGATTTGTGCAGTGAACAGCTTTGTTAAACCATTTCCTCCTACAAGGCCAGCTGATTGAAAATTTCCCTCTTTCTTGCCACTCCTTCTGCGAGGTTTTTAGTTCTGCTTTTTGTTTAAAAATCTAACTAACTATATAGTTTCCAGTGCGCCATTTTTCTTTTGGCTCTTGATTACCATCTTGAGGCAGAAAATAATCATCATCATTTAGATATGAGGAGAGGAGGGTTGCAGCAGCTAGATCATTCCTTGAGTTATAATTGTTGAGATAAAATATAAATTAAAAAACCAATTAATATACATTTCACGGAGTGCTAATTTTTAGATGCATACATTTTAAATAAAATGCTAATTGGGGTGCAGAACAGGATAAGGTAGAGACATTCAACTACAAATCTTTAGGAGGACTATCAGTTCAAACGTTTCATTGCCCACTTGTGGAAGGAGAGGTCGCCTCAAGTCAGGGTGGTCAACCAGGTGATGAAGAGTCAATGGGCAGACTGGATGGGTGCAGCCCAAGATCACATCACAGCCCAAGAATGTCCAGGACTTGCAGACCTGGTGGCTCGCTGTATGGGACAACAGATTCTGAGGGTGTCCAGTTGCCTCCAAATAACAGAGCAGGAGATGCAATTTTTGAATGATTAATTGCTGTTGTCATTGTTATTTAATTTCTATCCTGTATTTCATTGCTGAGTGATCCCAATGCAGGCTACATATTGAAAACAAACACACAAACACCACCATTCAATAAACTTATCAATGCAAGACCTTCCTTGGGGAAGAGTCCGTAGCTCAGTGGCACAGCATCTATTCTCCATGCAGTTTCAAAGCTCTCAGGGCTGGGAAAGACCCTGTCTGAAATCCCCAAGAAACCACTGTCAGCCAGTAAGCAATACTGAGCTAGGTGGACCAATGGTCTGACTCTTTATAAGACAGTTTCCTATGATTCAACTGGCCACTAGCAGCTAATGGTACTAGAAAATACACTCAAGTTTGACTTTCTTTAAATAGCAGGTGTAAGGATGCCCAGTTTTATTTGGAGCCACATTGCAAAGGGAGTTTTAAGCCATAGTCCTTAACAAAAATCCCCATCCCTTAAACAGGTAGTATTAACCCTGGAAGAACAGCCCTCCTTGGTGCCTCTTGAAGATAATGGCAACTGTGGGGGCAACTTTCGTTGTTACCATGGATTTTTATCTTAAAGACAAACCAGTAGACTGAATTCCCACATACCCTTTTGCCTGTCTTCCTTCCTTCCTTCCTTCCTTCCTTCCTTCCTTCCTTCCTTCCTTTTTCGAGGGGAAGGGCAGTTCTAGTGTTTGGTCTTAGGCTGCACCACTGTATTGCACAATGTTTCCCACTATAGCCTTTACCAATGCACATTGCTGATCTGTGCTCCATGGAGGAAGTGTGGGAACAATTATTGTTAAATAAATATTGCACACCATTCATCACAAAAGTTAATAATAGACTATCCATGTTCAGAGGCAGTATACTTTACAGGACACGGGGTTGAGGCTGGAGTCATTTGATAGAGCAGGAGTCTCAATATGCTCTTTCAGAGTTGCTTCACCTCTTTTTTTCAAGAGCTTCCTGAAGGTACTTCTTCCTTCGACAGCCTTCTTGGATCCTTCTAATCCTCCCCTCCCCATCACACACACCTTCACCCCTTTTCATTCCATTTTCTCCTGCTATTCTGGATCAGGATGAATGAAATGGCATCAATTCTGCCCACACACTGCCTCCATCTTCTAGCAAGGCTTTTAATGCCATTGTGCTGTGAATACAAAATATGTTCCATGAGGCTTAAGCTGATTAGCAGCTATTGTGAATCAAGGACCTCTTCAGTCACCTCTATACTTTTGCATTTCACTCTGATGATGGGCATAGAGGGCACGGAAAGAGGCAGTTTGGGGCAGCATCAGAGACTCACCAGGAGAAAGGTTTAGTACAGGGGCTGTTGGGGGAGAACAAACGGACCTGGATCATGGCAGTGGCAATCTCAGACCCTCCAAGTGTCCCTATTTTCCAGGGACAGTCCTGGATTTACAGAAGTCATCCCAGTTTCTGATTTGATCCCAAAATGTCCCACTTTTCCTTAGGATCTCCCTATTTTCATTGGAGAAATGTTAGAGCACATGCAGTCATGGCTTATAGGAGGCCAAAATATTAGGGGTGCCTGGAGTGTGAAAGATAGAGAAAAGAAATGCGCTGCAAGATACATGCTTCCTAAACTGCAGTCAAATTTTCTCAAGTATCATGCACAAAGCAAAGGTAAACCATGTTGTCCATTAACAGCCATTCCTTTGTATGGTTTGAAGGCACGTGAGCCTACTACCCTTGCTGAAAAGAAGCCGGTCTGGGTCATTGATGGGATGGGAGACCTTCGGAGAACCATACACATGCCTCCTTGGGTTGTGCGATTGAAGAGAAGTGGGATGCAAATGTTAGAAAATGAATCAAACAAAATTTATAGTGGGGCAATACATTTATTATGCCCTGCTAATTAAAATTTCTCAATAAATTTATTTTACTTCTTTCTTTCATTTAAAAATCAAGCAATAAATGTTGTTTCTGGCATTATTTGAGGGGAGAAAGATAAAAAGAAAAGAGCTTTTAAAAATATAAATTCCTGATTCCTAAAACTGCAATAGTCCAGCCATTTAGCAGCAGAATCCCAAGCATAACCACTTGTTGGTAAGTCCCATTGACTTAAATGGGCCTTACTCCCAAGTAAGTGTGTATAGGACTGCAACCATGCACACCACGGCTGTGGAGCCAACCCTTCCTTCTTAAGCATGGCATGAGAGAATCAAAGGCTGATGCCACTTCTAATGCTAAAAAGTCTCACCTATGCTGTGATGATGTCAGCAGTCACACCTGTCTGGATGCAAACATATTCAATGTCCATTGCTTATTGCCAACATAACACCATGGTGCTGTGCAGAATGCATCGGTTGAGCATGAGCCCAGTATATCAGTGAGAAGCATGTTTGCATTAGTTCAGCAAACACTTTAGGACTGGGTCTTTCAAAAGTGGTCAACTGGCATCTGGGCTGCACCATTTGAAACTGAAACAATGAAGCTCTTCTATGCCAGAAGCTCCTTCTACAGTGATGGCTGGTGCCCATTGGGACTTGCAGAGTGGAAGGTAGGGAGATCAACTGTAGGTGGAGCCAGAGCCAATGACAGGTGGAGCCAAATCATTCCAGTTTTCCCCCAATTCTTACTCCTGCTGAGTTCTACAAAGGACAAGGAGAAAGGAGCTGTCATCCAGTTCTATTCCAACCTACTAAGAAGGCAGGCAGGTGGCAGGTGGCTGGCTGGGGTTGGTGCAGCAGCGGCATTTGGTTTGCAAGTAAAACTATATGCATTAGGTGGATCAGCAAGTACTACTGAACTAGAAACCCCTCACCCTACCCACCCCCTGTTACTGTTCTCACTGCCCTCCATGAGTTGGAAGGAGAGGTCTTGCATTTTTTGATCGATCACTTTAAAAGGTTTATAGGTTGCCTTTTTAGAACAATCATCTCACAATCACTAAAATGAATCAATAGCAATAATTAAAATGTAGCAATAAAACTGCTCAGCTTGATTACAAGCGGGTAAATAAACATAATGAAATACACTATAACTGGTGTTGGACACATGGCCCAACTAAATCAACTGCCAGCCTCACATTTACCATAATCCCCAAGGGCCAGTCTTTAAAACTCATTCAAAAGAGGTCTGTGAGGGGCCATTGCAGAAAAGACTCTGCTCCTTGTGCTTACTAGCCAAATGATTTTTACTGTTGAGCCTCCAACATAGATTTTAAGGGATGGGTAGGTTAGTATGGGTGCAGATGCCCCCTAAATTAACTTGGTCCTAAATCAGGGCTTTAAATGGCAGCAAACGACAAGGTGAGGCTGTGCCTCTCACTTGACATCAGTCCAATTGAGTTGCTGCAGTATATTGGGATAGAGAGAGGGAGGGACACTGTGGCAACAAGGTTGGTATGGTGCAAACATGCCATCAGTGCCAATCCAGCACTCCTGCTGGTGCATTTACACTCTGCTGTGCTTGTTAACACAACTGCTTTGAACTGAGGCAAGATTTTGGAGGCTCCCCAAGCAATTTAGAATGGTGGTAGAATTGGGGTTCCATTTGTGACAGCATAGTTTTCATATTTTTTCTTTGGGCTGTTTTGATTTTCCAAAAGTGCCCCTTCCCACCCCCACCCCATCCCCGGACTCCTCTTCAACACTCTTTCATTCCCAAAATGCATCCTTTCAGTTAGTTATTTCAACACATCTACTCCATCTTTCTTTCACTGAGTGGGTTCCGAGGCGGTTAACAATATATCAGTACAATGTCATGAAACATTTGCCTTTAAAAGCATCAAAAGCAAAACAAATTACCATTATATTTAATTGTTCCAATTAATTGCCAAATAGATGAACCTAATAATGACCACAAATATTTTAATGCAGGCAGAAATTGATAGAAACATTCAACAATTAAGATTGCTGTGAAGTTGTGATTGAGCCATAATAGCAATTCACCAGGCAGAATTACCTACCCCTGACTAAGGCTGTAAGAAAGGAAGGGAACCCTCAGCAATGTCTCATGCAAAGATGCAGTGGAGGGTCTCAGTGGGAAAATGCTTCCCAGGAGCCTCTGAATAGTGAATGCCTGTATTTCTTGTGGCACCTTTGTGGTTGTGTTAAGACCAGAGTTTTGGATAAATGCACTTTACAGGGGGCTACTTCGAGAAGTGACTTGGAAACTGGTGCGAAATGCAGCTGCCATTATGCTGGGGTGGGCGTTGGGAGGAAGCGGAAGGCCTGGACATGTGATGCCACTTTTTCACCATAATTGAATGGAGTATGCTGGGAAAGGGCCTGGCTGGCTAAGTTGAAAGTGGAGCACCCAAAACTGAATGATGATGATGATGATGCAAGTCTTTAAAAAGAATAAGCTTTTTCATAGAGGGACATCCTGTCAGTGACTATTGGTATCCAGGATAGCTGTATTCAGAGGATGCCTGTCTCTGAACACAAGCCGCTGGGATGCGGGAATAGTATAATGGGAGCACACTGTTGCATGTGAGGTTTCCGGAATCCGGAGGCACCTGGTTGTCTTCCCCACCTCCGGCCCCGCTGGAATTTAGATGTTGGACCAGATGGACCTACCCCGCCAGATATAGCATCCAATACCTTTTTCTTCTTTTGCTCCTAAGTCACTGCCGCCTCCTTCCCTTGCGGAACAAAGGGAAGTCAGGAGGAAAAGAAAGAGCGGAAGGAAGGAGGAAATGTGGGGCGGGGAAAGGGAGAAGGAAGGAAGAGGAAGGAATGGAAGGAAGGGGGAAGGGAAGTCTGAAGAAAGAAAGAAGGGGAAAGGGGGGATGAAAGGAGAAATAGGAAGAAGAAAGGGAAGAAGAAGGAACTTCTGCAGGAACAAGGAAGGAGAAGGAAATTGGATTTTGCTTTTCCGTGCTTGGAGCTTTTGCTCCTCTCCAGTTTTTCCTCCTCCTCCTCCTCCTTTTACCCTTTCCTTCTCTTCCTTGCCACTGAGTGACAGCGCCGCCTCTCCTCCGCCCGCCCGCCTGGCTCCTGGCAATTGATTCGTATGCGAAGGGGGTCCGCCTCGCGACGAGAGATGCGGCAGCAGCAGCAGGAGTGGCGGCGGCGGCGGCTTGAAGAGCCCTCCAGCGCGGCCAGGCTTCTGCTGCTCGGCGCTGCCTTGGCGAACTGAGCGGGCAAAGGCAGCTCCCCCACCCTACTCAAGAGCCGAAGCCACACACACACGCAAGCTCCTGGGGGAGAAGGACCTTTGCGGGAGTCGGCAGCAGCAGCAACAGCATCCTGCAATCTCAAGCGAAGAAAGAAAAAAAGAAAGAAAACATTGAGGAGACTCCCCTCCCTCTTCTGTGGCTCCTTCCCTTCCTGCTCCCTTCCTTGTGCATCTTCTCCAGCGCTCAACTAGTTGGCGATACTGCTGCTGTTTTGCATCGCAGGTTCCAGCAGGGGCTGAGAGAGAGAGAGAGAGAGAGAGGAATATACAAAGCAACAGGCGCGTGCACGCTCTCCCCCTCCCCTCCACACAAACACACACACAAGCAGGCAGACCCAACAGAGCCTCTACCACCACATCATCCTCCAAACCAGCCACCCTAAAAAAAACCGCAAGCGGAGAGAGCCAGCGGATAAAAGAGGGAGCCAGAGAGCTAGAGAAGCGGTGCCTTTCCCTTGCCTCCTCCTCTCCTATAGCATGGTGGATGTATGGACAGTCTCACAGAGCAGAGGTTGACAGCTCCAAGCCTCCAAGCTCCACATCTGGAGCACTACAGTGTTCTGCACTGCACCATGACCTTGGATGTTCAGACGGTGGTGGTGTTCGCTGTCATCGTGGTGCTCCTGCTGGTCAATGTCGTCCTCATGTTCTTCTTGGGCACCCGTTGAATGGACTCTGGAGTGTGTTTTTTTCCTTCCTTTTTTGATCTCTCTCTCTCTTCCCCCTTTCTCCTACCCCCCTTTTTCCTTTTATTTTTTGCTCCTGAGTTGGTGATGGTGGCAGTGAAGGAGGCAGCGGCAGCATACCACTAGCAAAACTCAAAACAAAACAAAACAAAAATCCCAAGTTTCCAAATTAACAAACAAAATCCATCCAGAGAGAAAGGGAGAGATTACACACACATAAAAGAGAGAGAGAGAAAGGAATTTCCTTACTGAGGGGGGAGAGCAGCTTTGAGAATCAACATGGCCTCGCTGTGATCTGTATGACGTTGGTATATTATCTCTCCCTAAATCTTTTGTCATGTCTTGTCTATTAAGTATGCCTGTAAGTGTATCTGCTTAATGCCCAGTTAATTCTATATTGATGGCTATAGATATACAGATATATATACACACACACTAAGCCAATGTCTCTGTGCCTACCTATCTAGGTAGACACAGAGTGCTGCTATAGCTCCATATCTCTGTCTATACTGAATTAATTCCTGCTTATATTTCTTGTTGTTTGCAAAGGATCAGTGGGAGATAAATATTTCAAAGTGAAATGTGGGTTTGCATCATAATAATGAGCAATGGATGCACTGCTAGTTTTTACATAGTGTGTGCATGTACATTTATTATTACTTCTTAAAGCGGAAAAAGGGCACTGGAATGCTTTGGCTTAATACCAAAATAAGGCTTGCTTTGTGCCAAGTAAGTGGGAATCAAATGCCTTTGCAAAGGAGATTGCAGGGCTGGAGAGAGTGCCCATTCAGCTTTGCATTTTCCTGATATATATTTAAGAGGTTTGAGAGGAAAGGAATGCCATTGAAAGCTTTAGTCAGCTATTGGGAAATAAGAGTGTGGGGGGGGAGAGGTTTATTTTATTTGGTTGCCTTGGAAGTGTGATTTGAATCCTCAGACCTTCTGGCCCCCGTTTCAACCCTTTCAGATCTGCTTTTACACTGCTTATTCACAGCTGCTCCATTCAGCCCACTAGAAGCACAACCAGCTGGGCTTCGGCTATTAGTGTGCTTCCCATCTTTGCAGACTGGCGAAGCAAATAGAAGAGGTGTTTTGTTTCCTTTTAAAGCATGCTTCCCCCCTTTTTTTCTTTTTGAAGCCATGTTTTCACAGTGACTTGGTCTGTCAAGGTGGATGGGGGAGTGGGGGGTAGGGAGGGGAGAGGGGGGAAAAAAGCTTTATGCACCACTTAGATAACAATATTCAAATATGGGTCGCTTAGGGTGACTTAATTCACATTGATTTCCTTGAGAATGAAGTGCTAAATTATGTTTTATGAGACTCTGGCAAAGAGGTGTCTTCCTAAAAAGAAAATGAAATTGTTCCATGAGAGATAGCTTTGCATGGCGGGGGGGGGGGAGGTTTGAGGGATGCAGGTATGATGAAACAAAGTCAAAGTGGTACAAAATGTACCTTTGTGTCATATGTCTCCTGAAGCTGCGATATATATAGAAAGGGTATGGTTGATTGCAGTCTTCCCTGCTCTTTATTTATTTATTTGCAGGAAGAAACGGCACAGGCAATTTTATCTTGTTCTATTTGCTTACATCATGTCCATCCATTGCCGTGTGTGTGTGTGTGTGTGTGTGTGTGTGTGTGTAAGTGTAAGTGCTGGTGTCTGAAATGAATTAAAACACCGGCACGTAATTTTACAAAGGTAGAAGTGCTGGTGTTTGAAAATAACTAAAACGTGACCAAGTTGATAAAATCACAGAGAAAAAGAGAATAAAATTGGGTGGGAACACTGTGTGATTCTCGTTACCTATGGTTGATTTGGCAAATTTAGGAATAGAAAATTCACTGACATTCACAACAAGTGTTAATATAGAAATATATTGTGATATCGCTTTTTATTCATAACCTATTGCTTGGATTTCCAGCTTTCCTGATTTCTTCCCTTCTCTCTTACTTGTAGCTTTAAGAGAAGGAACAGGTGTTATTGCATTCAAGTTTGGGTGGGTGGTCTTTAAAAATAAAATAAATATTCAGTGAGACAATTTGGCTTGGAATATTTCCCACCTTGAGTATTTAGACACACAAGTTGGTGTCCCCTTAACACTTCAGCATTTAGCAGGGTTCTCTTTTCTTATCCAATGCCTCTTTCCAGGAAACAAGAGATTGTTATAATGAACTTAATATCTTTCATTCATTCATCTGGCGTGAAGACTGAATGGTGGAACTAGGGGGGGCGGCGGAATGAGGAAGAAATAAGATACATGGATTTTATTAGCATCTCAGAATGCTGCTTATTTCTCTGATGTTCAGTTTAGCCAAAACAAATAACTACAGGCAGCACTTGGCAACTGTCAGATTCCACCACCTGGATGAATCAGATTTCTCCATGTCCAGATGTTGGCAGTTTGCTCTATGCATGTGTGTGCATATGGATGTGTGAACACTTAGTATGCAAAGGATCTGTTTTCTTTTGGCATGGCTCTCATGACTCATTTTGATTACATCACTGGTGCTTTTTATTTATTCATTATTTTGGAGGTGCATTTAATCAAGCTTGAAGTACCTTTAGATGCTTTAATTTGGGGGTGCCTGTTAGTTTATAGCAACAGGAATATTATTTTGCTGATGCTGATACTCCTTGCCAGAGCAACAGATGCCTGAATTCTAAATTTTGTCAGGAATTCTGCAATTCAGAATCAGATCTCTCCCCCACCCCACCTCACCCCACCCCACACATAAAGAACAGTGGATGCCAGATTCAGACATTATGTCATGTCACCTGGAGTTTAAGGGTGGGGGGTGGAGATAGGAAACTTGAAGTGGGTTAAAATTGGGGGTGGATTTAAGACGTTAAAAGCCTTAATTCAATATTGTTTACTGTAAAAGACTTAATGAGTCTAATGGAACTGATTCACAGGTAAAGCTGCCTAGGATTGCAGAATAATTATTAGTAAATGCTTGTTGCATATGTTTTAAAGATACATTTTGAAAACAGCCCCATTGTTAATACTCTGCCTACTGGTAGTGTGTTTGCCTGGAGTTGGCAGAGAACTCTGAGAGCAGCTGAACTTTGTGATTAGCTGAGCAGATATAGTACTAAAAACAAAACAAGAACCAGCAACCCATGATACTTACTTGTACCTCAGTTTGCAGGGTGTTGGTTGGGTCCCTTCCTGCTGTAGTGTTATATGATTATATACATATATAGTATATAACTTAAAAGAAAGACCCACTGAGATCACTGAGACTTACGCACACATTAGTGTGTGCCGGACAAAACTGCAACTACAATTTTGCGTTTTGGGTTTGGTAACTTGGCTTGCTTGATGGGCAAAATAAGCCTTAAGGAGGGAGTGAGTATTTTATCAGCTTTGAATAAGGGTGGAGAACCTGGTGCCTTCCAAATGTTGTTGGACTCCAGCTCCCATAGTTCCTGATTATTGGGCATGTTGGCTAGGGCTGATGGGAACTGAAGTCCCAACAACCGGCGAGCCACAAGTTCCCTATGTTGAGTTGTCATTATTTTTATAAGAGAGAATAGAGGTCAGTTTTGTAGGCAACGGCGTTCGGTTATGCTTTGTAGTCCTAGAAATGGGTGCTCCATACACCTGCTGCACAATATGTCACCCACCTGTCATGCAAATTTGAGCTATCCTGCTTTATGGCATCAGAAGCCCTCAAATTTTGCAAAGTTGCTCCCTCTCCATCTGGTATTCAAACCACAAGACGGTGCAGAGGGGGATCTCGCCTCTCTGATCTTTTGTGATGATAGGTTCCCTTAGCTACAGCTTTAGCTAATACCAGGGGTGTCAAAATTTGGATACAGTTGACAATAGTCAAGGAGTAAGGCTTGTGTATTTCATCAATCCCCTCCACCTTATGTTTTCCCCTACCCCATAATTTGAGCACTGTTCCCCTCCTGGATGTATAGGAACCCTCCAACTGTGGCATTTCCCCTCCCCATAGACAAATCTGAGAGAGAAATCCTAGCAACTGTGACCACATGTACTTTATAGATAAAAGTCTCAGATGCATTATTTTCTACAATATCCAAGAATAAAGCTATTGACTGTATCATAGCAACTCCTGCACCACTGTACTTTTTAAAAATAAAAATAAAAAAGCATATTTCCTCCTGATCTGTAATCCACCACCTTAAAGCTCCAGGATCCTTTCAAGATAAGAGGAGCATTGACACATCTCTCCTCCCTCCCTCCCTTCTGATGCTCTGGATGGGGGGGGGGGGAGGCAGTCTCTCATGCCACCGCTGCTGATGCCAGACCCATTGGGCTTTCCTGGTGGCTAGTACATTGAATCCTTCCAGGCTGATAGGATAAATTATTTTTATTTATTCTTCTCTTCAAACTCTCCTTTATTTCATTTCCAGCTCCTCCCTCCCTCTTTCCCTCCCTCCCTCCTTCTCCATCCCCTCTCCCCCTTCATTCTGAATTTCACATGTCAAGTAAGAGGGAGGGTGAATAGGCGAGCTCTGGATATTTCTGACGCTGTTTTGGCCTTTTTTGCATGAGCATTTGAGGCTGAATAGCTATTTATTTATTCTCTTCCCTGCCCATCTCCCCACTTCAGTGGAGGGCAAGGGTAGCTAGGGAGCTTTCCCCTTCTTTCCCAGTTCAGACAGTGGCAGGAAAGCTTAACTGGATCCCAGTCTTTCTGACTGGAGGGGGCAGTGGGGAACCCGGCAGAGAGGTGCTTTCTTCTAACGTTTGTTAACAGCTGCATGCCTAACCTAATTCCTCCTCTTCCTCCGTCCCTGTCTCTTTTCATAATGTGGTTATATTTCTCTTTGGATCAGGTATTCTGTACACAGCCCAACTGCTGTGTATAATGACCGAAGGAAAATTGCCAAAAATCAATGTAAGTTTTCTTTTTTAAAACACCCCCCCCAATTTATTTTAAATTATTAGAACCCATAGTTTATGGTTCATTGTCTCGTCTTGTGCTGTCCTTTCCATTAAAAAAATGTAATGAATGCTAGTTGAGTGAAAATGCCTTTCCTTCATTTCTCTGGGTGAATGCTGCCTGCCTGCCTGCCTGCCTGCATGTATGGGTGTATTTGTGCATCTTTCTGCTTGCACTTCGCTTGTGTGTGCAATGGATTGTGAACAATGCCTCTATATGGAGCAAAAAAAAAAGCACCGGAAAGGCTTTGATTTGATATGTTGCATTTACAGTGTGTCTCTTTTTGTGAGCTGAATTGGGTACCGTATTAATGTGCATCTCCATTAACTGGATATGAATGTAGCTGATGTATTAAAAGCATACTTAAAAACACTGCCAGTTACTGGAACATAGCTGGTAATTCTGCTGAATGACTGATCTAATGGCCTGTTGTATTCAGTAGATTATGGGTTTTATGGTGGTTATTTTTAGCTGTTAAAACTGGAAGGTTATGCTACCTCTTCAATGCCTCATTTTGTTAGATGACCCAAAGCAATGCTTCCATGAGGTGAGGAGGTTGCCCTCACATTCTTATGGTAGGGTGAGTGGGGGGCTGGCTGTGAGAGATGCCTGATGAAATACCCTTCAGTTAGATGACACATGGCATTTAAAAAGCAATGCAGATGCCTAAAATATGCTGGTGGCCAGGATCAGTTGAGGTAGATAATGCTGTTTTTTTAGCATTCCTTTCTAAGGAAATGGTGTGCCGTAGTGTGAACTGCAGTGATTTATATGCTCCAGCCTAAAAATAGATGCTCTTAGAAGGAAGACTACTGAGGAAACCAGAAGAGGGCTTGCGCGTCTCATTCGATGCACTGTAGACGGATTTCATGTGACACCTGACTTTCCTTTTAGAGAGGGGGGGTCGGGAGGGAATAGCATTTTATCTTCCATTTTAGAGAACCCGCAGACAACTGGGATTTCTCTTAGCCCTCCTCCTTTTCCATGTTGAGTCCATTGCTTTTAAATCCTCCCATGCTAGCTGTGCTGCAACATATATCTCCCCCAACCCATTTCTAAAAATAATACTGCCTTCTGCTTTATTGAGCACCATTATCTCTAGCATTCACAGGGCAAGCAAATAGGCCAACAGAGAATCCCTCGTTTCATTGATGACTTGTGTTACGTTGGTGAGCAGGAAGCTTTATCATTAGTGCAGTGCAACTGCATGTTGGCTCAGGAGTAGGACCAGCTATGCTCAATGTGGCTTACTCCTAGGTAGGCATACACAGAATTGCAGCCCAAGAGGCAAGAAGGCTCAATCTATATTAAATACAAGTACTGAGATTTAGGTCGCATTCGTGGTTAAGGCACTTGACAAAAATCTGGATTAGTGTTTGTCATTTCTAAGGCTGAGTTTTTGGCAAAGCTGAGCCCCAAGGAGATCTAGCTTCTATATATAAGTTTTTTAAGGCAGCTAACAGTAGATCTGGCATTTGTGATTTGTATGTGTTTTACTTCTTGGATAACACTTAACTTTTTAAGTTCCAAAATTCCTTGCAAACTAGAATCAAAGAGCAGTTTCATCTTTATTTGCAAAATTGCAATTAGATTTCAAAAGTTTTCTGACTTGTTTTGGACTGAATGGCTCTCTTTCAAGGGTAGCCTTCAAATTTTTTTTTAAAAAAATGAATGGTTCAACTGTCTGCTGTGAGATGGAAACAAAAGCAAAAAAAGAAGAGTTGTGTATTAATTTAAAGTTTGCATTAATGGAGTTGCTAAAATGAATCTAAGAGCTTTTTCTGTAACTACCTGCACTTTGCTTGGTTTTCTGCAATGGGGTGCCAAGAAAACACTTCTAGATAAATATGGGGTCATATTCACCCGCTCTCACCTTCATGTAAGATCTCTATCCTGTAGTGTGCAGTTGGGCCTAGGCCTAGTATATCATGGTAAATACAATAATTATCATCACTTTACTACATTCAAGCTAGCCAGCTTCCAGTTGTTCAGAAGAATGTAATGTCTGTTTCCACTGCACCGGTATATAGATATAGCACAGTATCCGATTAAGAACTCGGAATAGACCCTTGGAAATCAACGGCATTAAGTTGGTCATGACTGACAAGTCCATTGATTTCCAAGGGTCTACCTTGAATACAAGGTATCTGGATACAGGCCATGACCATTAATAATAGCATACTGCTGTTATGTCACCATACAGTGTGGAGATTGACAATGTGACATAATGAAAAATTTAGAGTCTCTGCCTCAAAGAGATTCCAATCTGTATGGTGACAGAAGTAGAATGCGTAAAAAGGGGAAGGGAAGAGTAAGAAGGAACAGATCCAGACAAGCTGCAGTTACGTGTAACTTAGGCTTCAGCTGGGTTGTACACACTGTTTGCATCACAGTTGTTTTCATAAGATGGGTTGCTACTAATGCAGCTCAACTGACCTTCTTTTTCCACTGCAAATCTGTGCACCATTATTTGGGAATGAATCCTGTTTGAAATCAACGGGATTTACTTCTGAGAAAGCATGAACGGGATTGTTCTGTATGTGTCTAAGCATGTTTGGTTTGGAAGTCTCATGGAAACCAGGCTGATATTAGGTATCCGGGCTCATCCATTTCTAGTCTTATCTAGGATACCTCAAATTTAGCCTTCCCTCCTGCTTTTTTAAAGTGGTGTTTCCAGGATAAAAAAAACACCCCAAGATCCAGGAAATTTAGGTGCATGAAATATGTGCAGGGAGCACCTTCCACCACTGAGCAGATATTTTTGGAACATTATTAGTGTGTTTGAATTCAGGGTGTGTTTTTTGCGAAATGTTGTTGACTAGTCAAGAGACTTAGATATTCATTAACATAAAAGGTGGAGCGTCTCAAGAAAAAGCATTAAGCTTTACTGATTCATGTCTGTAATAGTTTAGGTTCAGTACTCAACCAAAAATATGAGAATGTGTCCTCCAGCTGGGCTCTTTTTTGCTTACTTAAAAGGGGTCAGCCACAGCCCTGTTTTCACTTTAGCTGTAAGGCTACCAAAGCTCTCAGATTAAGCTGCATTTGATCCTGGTCAGTATTTGGGCAGACAAGGACCGAAGAGACTGCTCTGCACAGTGTTGAAAATTTGGGAGGTAGCCTTCCTCTGTCTGAGCTGGTATGAAGAGAATATTCGGGATTAAGGTGAGCAGGACTTCTTAATTCTCATAGCAATGCTTATAACTAAGATTCTCCTTGTTTCAGCATTCCTCAGGATCACAATAAACCTGCTAGAGATTCCTCTGGCATCTGACTTAGGCCAGCAAATGTATTTTCCTACATGTCCTAACAGCGCTGACTTACGGGGGGAAATGCTATTACTTTGCAAAAATAATAAATAAAAACAAATCACCATAAATTCCGTATGTAACGGAAAGTATGGGCACTGTCGTTCTGTGCTCATAATTTGATGAACGAGTTTGCTGTTTAATCTTGAACAAACTGTGCTGGTCTCCCCAGAGGTGGATGCTTCTCTGTTGTAGTGAATGAAAGAATTCTGCTTTATATATCTGAGTGTGAAAGGCAGCACCTCATTGGAATATAAGTGTTGTTCTGCTTTTCACTAGTGTTGTTTAGTCCTCATTTGGTGCTGTTTATAAAGGAAGTTTTTAAAGAATCCAATGCTCTTTACAATGTTCTTACCCTTCACCTTTATTGTATTGAGGTATTTATTGTAAACACTTCTGCGGTTCCGTTTGAGGGCCAAAAGATACTTTATAATTTATTTATAAATATAAATACGTAAATAAAAGACTAGGCTGTATTTGCTGTTATATTTCAGGAAGAGACTAAGAGCAGGCTCTCAATGCTGATCTTTTTAAAATGACATGTTATTCATAGTACATTATTATGCCATTTGTCGCTGACCTGGAAGGCATTTCTCACTGAGCTATGCTTCTGGTAATCTTTCGGATGCTCACTGCTGAACAACGGCAAATCTAGAAATCTCTATTTTTCTGGGTTTTCTGTTGTGATAACTCTGATATATTTACATGGGCATCTTTTTGGTTCCCTGTGGAAGGCAGGTGCCTGCTGTTCAATGACTCCTTTCCTTTGGCTCCAAGTCCTTGAATGCACAATGTCCTTTGTTTTGTGGGCCACCTAACAGGCAGCTGTGAAAATGATTCTGATGGTGTCACCAAGACTTCAGGAGAGAATTTGCCTGCTGGAAAGGAATGAGATTAAAACACACACACAACTTCTTTATGAGCAACAATAATAGGGTTATTACAATTGCATGGACTATGCAATGAGCTATCTTAGGCCCAGTATGGGGATCGGAGAGGAATTAGTTTTGGTTTGCGTTTTAATACAAACTGACCTAGTTTGCACTTTGCAAACCAAGACATGAAAAACAACACAGCTGTCCTTTGAAATTTGTGCATATCAGAATTTTATGATGCAATTTGTCAATTAAAACAATGTATACAAAACTGCATATATTAGGGAGATGTGTGAGCAGGCGTGTATATTAGTGGAAGTGACATTGAAAAATGCATTAGAGGAAAAGGCTTGCAAAAATGTACATAGGCAGAATTGTGTACAAAAGTGTTTATATCAGGAGGAGTGTGCATGAAAATGCAGATGAATTTTTGTTTATGATTCTCTCTTCTCCAATCATAAACAGAAGCAGAAAATGGGTAAACTGAATTTAAGACTGGAAAAATGAGAATCTGAAATTGATAGATTCTTCCATTCCTAGCCCAGACTCCCTGCTGACTCCCTGCAAACTATGTTTTGTAAATTGGGAGCCAGCCTTGAGACCTTGCACTCTGCACTTCCTTCTTCCTTCTCTCTCTCATAAAACCCCCTTCCCTTTGCTTCTTAGTTTTAATCTCTGGTGTAACACTGCGCACTCAAGGTATCCATAGTTAATTTTAACCATGGTTTCTTCTTAATCAGATTTGGCAAACACATGCTTATATACGACTTCAGTCCATGGTTTCTGAGTAAACCATGGTTTACTTAACCACAATATGCATTAAGTATGGTTTGACTCAGTGCTAATGTATCGCTAAACCACAGTCGACTATGGAAGGGGAAGGAGAATTCATGGTATGGAAGGCGAGAGAAGGATACGTTCTTGTTAGTGAGTCTGGAGGGAGCCACATACATGCCCCTAGTTTTATTTGTACATGTTAATTTGTTTTCAGTGGGTGTAAGGTAAAGTGGGACATTGGCTTTAGGACTGAACAAGAATGCTAGATACAAAGTGGAGCTGGCTCAGGGCTCTGTTGCCACTAATGTGACATACAAATTCAAGAAATAAATCGCTTGTCACCCCAGATTTTTAAATTTCTTTTTAAGGTATGCTGCTAAGCAGCTACACTTGTATTCTGAGCTACGCACACAGAAATGGTTTTGACATATCAAGTGCCCCTGCTATGTGAACAAGATTGAAGATTTGCTCCTAAGAGGATTATTTCAATAATTCTTATAGACTAGATTTTTCCATGTTAATTTTTCTGGGCTTTGTCTCATTCGGTCCCACCAATCAGTATTTATTTGCCAAGCAATATTTAGATGCCTGTGTTTTTCACAATTGTTACTGTTCTAATATGGGGGTGGTAACGATGATGATGATGATGAATTATTTGATGCCTGCAAGTATGCAGCTCGGACAGTCTGTGGTTCATGCCGCACAAGCAAAGCATTTCAAGGCAACATTCACGGCTAAGCCCCAGAGCGTAGCCACAAATTTGCTGGGGCCACAGTGTTGCTCCCATCACAACTGTTGCTCTGTGCTTCCTCTTCACATAACAGAAGTTTGGGGCAGCCTGAAAGATTCTTGGTTGCACGCCCTTTCTCTTTCTAGGGAGCCCGTTTACCAAAGTCCGCACACAGCCTTCGCAAAAGAGAGAGATAAATAATCATTGAGCCATGAATAGCTACAGTATTGACCCTTCCCTTTGGAGTTAGCAGTGATAACTTATGAGTAAATGCAAGTTATTATTCTGTCTTCATTGCATTGTCTGGTCCTCAAAATGCATGAGGGAAGTGGAAATTCATGCTGAATCTAGTGCCCTGATATCAGTGTAGTTTGATTCACATTGCAAGGGTTGTGGCCAGTGGGTTTTTTTCTGGGGGGACACATGGGGACGCATACCCCTAAACATTTTGTGAATCTAAGTTTGGCCTCATTGAGGGACAGTATTTCAATATGAGTAGGTAAATGAGAGTACCCATATATATCTCTATATATGTATGTATATATATGAAAAAAGCACTGGTTGTGGCTATCAGATGCTCTGATAGATTGGTTAAGAGTGTGGGCTGTGAGCCAGGAATTCCTTGGTTCAAGTCCTCTCCTGAGCCATGAAATTGACAAGAGGCCTGAGGCAGACTGATGCTTTCCCCTCCCCACTTTTGCAACAAGGGGATAGTATCACCTACCTTAATGTGTTGTTGTTAGTGTTTCTGTCAGTGTCTGACAAGTTCTTTCTGGGCACTTCAGAACAGCTCTAAATCAGGAATGGGGAGTACTTTTTAAGCTGAGGGATTCATTAACCAGTAACAAGTTATTGAGTGGAGCCAGATCCAAACATGGATAGGGCTAGATAAACATCTGTACACATGCACACGCCACACACACACTCTCTCCATTCAAACTGAAGCATATATTGAACTCTTACTAACTTCACTAAAATTGTGCCTTCAATTTTCTCCATAGACAATTTAAAAAACCAATGTTTGTAAAAAAAGAGAGAAAGAAACAAGCTCTCCAACATTCTTTATGTGTTCTGAATGTGCAGAAGGCAAAAATAACTCACAAATTCCAGAAGAAGTATGCAAAATAAGGTGCACAGCTCAACTGCCTTACAGCTATTAAAGCCTCAACCTTCAAATGCAATTGCACCCTAAAAATTCCATTCATGCAGTTGCAAAATTCATGGACAACATTTGCATTTTTGCAAGGAACATAATTCTACCTGTCTCTGCTAAGACATTTCCCCTCTGCTTCGATTTTCTAGCAGATGAAGGAGCAGCAGTTGCTCTTTTTGCACAACATTAAAGTCCTTGCTGAACAGCTGCTGAGTGGGAAGGGACCAAGAGGGCCTGATGAAATCTGGCCGTGCAGTGGGAGTTCCCTATCCCTGGTTTAAATATAAATATTAGGAATGAGCATTTTTTGCAAGCATATTTACTTATTTACATAGCACCATCAGTGTGCATAGCACTTTACCGAGTACAATAGGATAGGTCTCTGCCCTGATGAACTTGCAAGGAAAGGAATTGAATGCACACGGCAGTTATATGTGCTTAGGGTTAGCTGCAGTAGGACTTGGAACAAGGAAGTTATACCAAAGTTGGGTTTGGGGGAATGTTCTGAAGGAACACGATCAGGCAGGTGATCTGAAAGACAGTTCCAACAGAAGCAGCTTGTCATGCAAGGCAGAGCCACACTCCTCCCAACAACTGGGTCATTTCAGCTTACCAGGAGAGGGGGGGAGGTGGTGAGGATTTGTAGTGCAAATCGTAGAATCATAGAACTATAGATCTGGAAGGGACCCTAAGGGTCATCTGGTCCAACCCCCTGCAATGCAGGGATCACAGCTAAAGAATCTGGCACTCTTGCCAATGCATTTAAATTGCACCAGCTAGCATGCAACGCTCCTCCTCCCAGTAAACAACATCAACCCACCTGCCAAGTAGCTTAACGTAGCAACTCTGCGCTACCCAGCAAGTTGTTTCTGAGTTCCAAATGAATAGGGGCAGCAAGGAAGAAAAGTCTTTGGAGGAAGCAAACTTTGAAATGAGAAAATATATTGGAGGAAGATTTGCATTTGAATTAGAAAGATATTGCCCCCAATCCAACAAAGGAGAGATTTTCAAGCAGCAGGTTTTGCCACATGGTGCTGAGGTGGGATGAGATCTGCTTCTGCCTTGCAGTGCTCCTTGAAGTCCCATTGAACTGGCTGTATATCTGGGTGCACATTCTAGTCCAAATGCAGGTCACTGATTGTTGCATGTATGACTAATAGAGGCCTTGATCCATGCCATTAACTTTTGGAACCTTCTTGGCCTGTTTTTAGTGATAGGGTTGTTGTTGTTAATGGCACCCATGATTTCATACCCTCCAGGTGCTTTGAAAATGCTGGAACCATCCCTGAAAACCCTCTAGCCACCACAGCTTCTCACAGCGTCACTGGTCTCAAATTCCCAAGGGACCTTCCCTTCAGTAAAGCATTTCAGTCTATTACCAGAAGTTCATATTTGTGTGTCCCTCAAACACATTTCTTAGATCTATGCCTCCCTCTTCCCCAACCCACTCAGTAAGCCTCACTTCCGGTTGGAGGAGAGGGACTTGTAAACAGCATATAACTTTGCATTGGGGCTTTGAAATATACTCAGAGTCGCAAAGTGATTTCATGCTCTTTATTCAGCTCATAGTGGTGAGGAGGAATGAATAAATGTCCCCTCACAGTATCTGCTTTATATACATTATTTACACAATGGGCTGCACATGATTGGCTAATTCTGGAATTCTACTGTAAGCCAATCAGGTTGTGGATTCACTTCTATCTGGAGCAGGATTGGGTGGTTCCTGCCAACCAATCATACTGCTGCATTGTTCTAGGACCAATCAGACTGCTGCATTCTGAATCCTATTGTTCTAGGACCAATCAGACTGCTGCCTTTTGGATCCTATTGTTCTAGGACCAATCAGACTGCTACAGTTTGGATCCTATTCAACTCAGTACATAACAGGCTTGCAAGCCTCAACTATCTTGAGTCTTTCCCTTTCCATGTGCTATTAAAAAATATTTATGCTCCAGCTGCAAACCTTTTCAAATAAGCATAAGTTTTGGTTTTTTAAAAAGAGACTGGTTACTTGTCCTTCTGCTTCTATTTTGTGAGATGGGCATGCAGCTGGTATGCATATTGTTTTTTTCTATGGGTAGGTCCCCCTCCCCCTGCGTGTGGTGCAAGATAAAATGTATAAATAAAAACAGGAAGGGAATTTGGCACACCTTTTAATTTTTCATAACTCTGCCTGGCGTGCTCTGGTCCATGGGGTCACGAAGAGTCAGACACGACTAAACGACAAAACAACAACAACAATACCCATGTTTCCCAAACTTGGGTCTCCAGCTATTGCTGGATTACAGCTTGCATTATCTGTAGCTAGCAGCACCAGTGATCAGGGGTGATGGGAACTGTAGTCCAAAAACAGCTGTAAACCCAAGTTTGGGAAACCCTGCTCAATGCCGTGAGTTCCTACCATCATCTTTGTGCGAGGTGCCCCGTTTGGTCAAGTCGGGGAGCAGTAGCAGCAGCAGCAAGCGAAACACATGCCACAGCTGCATACTGATGTAGAATAGGATGTCCCTATTTTCATCTGAGGAATGTTGGAGGGTATGTGGAAAATAGTGATGGGGCATTTTAAAAAGCCTTGGATCAGACCGAAAATCAGTTCTAGCCCAATGTTCTGTTTCCACATGTGGCCAGATGCCTTTGAGAAACCCACAACCAGGAAAGGAAAGATGGCCTTACCTCTTTTATACCCACTAGGTCACTGTGTTCTATAGGAGAGCTACACCTGCAAATTACAAAGATTATCTGAAGCCTGCTTTACAGTAACTTGGACCAGGACTATTAGTGTAGGTGCCACATTCTGTGGAATGGTATTCCTGTTGAGATATGTCAAGTGCCCCTAACTGCAGTTTCTGGAAACAGTTGGAGACATTTCCGTTCCAAAAAGGTTTTCCTGGTGAATGAATAGGTCTCTACCATGGGTGTCTTCTGTATACAGTGGTACCTCGGGTTAAGAACTTAATTCGTTCTGGAGATCTGTTCTTAACCTGAAACTGTTCTTAACCTGAGATACCACTTTAGCTAATGGGGCCTGCCGTGTCGCCATCACATGATTTCTGTTCTTATCCTGAAGCAAAGTTCTTAACCCGAGGTACTATTTCTGGGTTAGCGGAGTCTGTAACCTGAAGCGTATGTAACCTGAAGCATCTGTAACCCGAAGCACCACTGTATTGTTCTTAAAATTAACGGACATTATCTTTTTTTCTTTTTTTTTAAAGAACTTTTAATTTTTTTTAAAAAAAAGTTGCTCATCCCCCTACTCCTGACCTTTTCAGGTTTGGCATGAACGTTTGAAGCAGAATTGTGTGCTTGAATGGCTTGAAAGCCTCTTTGGAACCAGGAACTCTGCTTTGATTCACCCAGGAAGGTAGAACTGGTTGGCCCCCTCTAACACATGCATATTTTGCCATTTTTGCGTATAGATGGTTTCTTGGTACAGTGGTACCTTGGGTTAAGAACTTAATTAATTCTGGTGGTCCGTTCTTAACCTGAAACTGCTCTCAACCTGAAGCACCACTTTAGCTAATGGGGCCTCCTGCTGCCGCCGCTGCGCAATTTCTGTTCTCATCCTGAAGCAAAGTTCTTAACCCAAGGTACGATTTCTGGGTTAGCAGAGTCTGTAACCTGAAGCATCTGTAACCCGAGGTACCACTGTAGTTGTTGGGGGGGGGTTGTTTCATGTTTGTTGCCACTTGCTCTGGGATTTATTTTCGAATGAAAAGCAGAACACAAATTATAAATAAGGAAATAAAGCTTTTAAGAAAGTGTTTTGGGAAAGGGCAGAGCCTGTGTTGTGTGTTTGGGAGACCCTTGATGTCTCCATTCAGAATGTGATCTCAGATAGCAGAAGCAAAAAATGTCCCCCAAGCAGACATTACTGGGCTAGGTGGTTTGACTCGGCATAAGGTAACTTCCTACGAATCAGTGGTTATGATTCAAGAGCTAGATACATGCTTTGCATGCAGAATGTCACATCGTCGATGGCGTAGTGCTGGGGGGGGCGGCACAGAGGCGATTGCTCCAGGCGCAAAGCTGCTTCTCCATGCGAACCAGGAAGCCACCTCTCCAGACAAATCCAGTTCTTATCTCTGTGGCTGTGATCTCCTGGGTGACTCAGACGCTGTGAGGCAGTTGAATGTACATGCATGCTCCATTTCCTACCTTCTGCATAGCCCCCGGCACTGGCAACCCATGCTATGTCACTGCACACAGTTAAAGTTGTTGCTTCTCCAGCCAAGAGGATCTTGGGTAGCAGACAGGACTTGGATGAGCCAGAAGAGATGGTTCAGGAGTAGATCAGGGCTGGGGAACTCATGGCCCTCCAGGCATTGTTGGGTTCACAACTCCCATGAACCCCAACCAGCATGGGCAGTAGTCAGAGAGGAGTTTTAAAAGACCACCAACATCTGGTTCCCTGTCTCTGGGGTAGGGCAAGCAGCAAGCAGTGGTGGGGCAAGTAGAGTAGCAGCAAGTTATAGCCATAGTGTAATTTGCTAGTTCTTCAAACTATTTTTATGCTTCCCCTTAATGAAAATGATCTGATAATTAATGTCAAACGACATGGGTGGCGCTGTGGGTTAAACCACAGAGCCTAGGACTTGCCGATCACAAGGTCGGCAGTTCGAATCCCCGCGACGGGGTGAGCTCCCATTGCTCGGTCCCTGCTCCTGCCAACCTAGCAGTTCGAAAGCATGTCAAAGTGCAAGTAGATAAATAGGTACTGCTCCGGCGGGAAGGTAAACGGCGTTTCCGTGTGCTGCTCTGGTTCACCGGAAGCGGCTTAGTCATGCTGGCCACATGACCCGGAAGCTGGACGCCGGCTCCCTCGGCCAATAAAGCGAGCGTCGCAACCCCAGAGTCGGTCATGACTGGACCTAATGGTCTGGGGTCCCTTTACCTTTACAATATATACATTTACTATGTGAGAAACATCTCAGTAACTAGTCAGTAGTGATCAAAGGGACATTTGCTCTCCTGGCTTTCCAATGCAGAGGGTCACTGTGACTTAACAAGAGGGAGAGGTGACAGCCACGGCGCAGCGGAGCTTAGCCCAGTGTGGTGCATGGCAACCGCTACTGGAATTGGTTCATTCCAGGCATTGTACAAATCAACTTAAGTGTACCAAGGTACCGATAGTAAAACAGATTTCATTTGCAGGGCGAGGGGGGATATGTCTTGTGCTTTATACAAAGTAATTGCTTTAGGTTGCTGAGGTCATAAAGACAGTAAAGTTGACATACATTGATGCCCTTTGTACAGTGTCTCTTGTTGATATGCTTCTTCCACCATTGGGGGGAAATGCCAAGCTCCACAGGGCAAAATTCAGAAAGAAATGCTTCTGAGCAAACCTCATTGAAATGAATAGGTGCTGCACAAAAGTTCTTGGATTGTTCTTGCACAGTTCCCATTCAGTTCAACGGGCCTTTTGCTAGAGAACTTTTCCTCCAGATGGTCCCCTTAGGCTCCTGCATACAGTTTGTTTGCTTTTTCAGATGATAACTATTCCAAAATATTGCATATATGTCAATTATGAGAAGAATGCATTCATCCTTCACTTGTTTACTGGTGTCTTTTGATTGGCAGCAGACTCTCAAGAGCCCTTGTGAAATCTCCCTTTTGGTCACGACTCCATTACAGTGATCAAATAATCATACTTGACAAATAATCATACTTGTAGAATAGAAACACAGTAGTTTACTCAAATGTGGGGAACACAATACTTAATATATACGGTATTTTCTGTTTCTCTTAAAAGAATAAATGGTCATGTGAAACTGACAGATAAATGCCTTACGGATCAATCAGCAGCTGCAGTCCAAAAAATGCAATTACAAAGCTTATTTTATGTGCTATAATTATAGCTGTCAATGTTTCCCCTTTTTAAAGGGAAATTCCCTTATTCCGAATAGGATCCCTCGAGAGAAAAGGGAAAAGTTGACAGCTATGGCTATAATGCACATTTGTAATCCTGATGAATGTTTTTTTTTGGGGGGGGGGTTGAACCTTGATAGGTTATATTATAAGAAAAGGATAAATAAATCTGAATAACATGTTACTATTTTGTGGAAACTGCTTATTTTAGGATGTTGTGTATTGTTAGAGTTTTTATACTTCCTTTGTTTTTAGACATAATTGGCCTAGTACAAACCTGATTTTCTAAAAGTTGCTTTGGTGCATTTTGTGTGTGTGTGTGTGTGTGTGAGAGAGAGAGAGAGAGAGAGAGAGAGAAGTGGGGATATTAACATCCCTCCCATTTTACCCTGAACATGTTTGCAGGTGATCATTGAGTATAGGCCTCCTAAAAATAACAAAGAGAATATGTTGTGTCACAGTTATTTCTATATTCTAGGGCAGGCGTCTTCAACTTTTTTTCAGACCCAAGACGCACTTTTAACTGAATCATGCATTTTGTGACCCATTTGTTTATCTTAATTTCTTAAACAGTGAAACAGAGAAAAAGTGAAACTGACAAATTCCTCTCTTCCTATTCTGGAAAGGGTATGGTCTCCTCAGTTATCCAGATGATAATATCCTGTGCTCGAGGAAAGGCTGAGCTGCTTCCTTCCAATCATATTTCAATCTGCTGCAACATATCCAGGGCCTCCATCATCATTTCCTATCCTGCTGAGAATTCAACGCAGTTTATGAGCTCCTGTTGGGACAATGTTGACCAAGAGGCAATAAAAAGGAAAAAGGTTTAGAATGATTTATGGGTTGGGAACAGCAACCTTCCCCTTGGTTGAGGCAAAGGCTCTTTTTTTTGCCCTTTGCCCCTGATTTTCTTGAAGGCTGTCTCCCCAGCTCCATCAGCCTCTGTGAAGCACAGGTATATCATTTCCATAGTTTTGAGCAGAGGGTTGCATTATCTTAATGGAGAAGAGACAACTGGTAGTTAGATTATGTCCATCCCTCTTCCCATTTGGAAAAAAAAGGAAGAATCATAGAATCATAGAGTTGGAAGGGACCACAAGGGCCATCGAGTCCAACCCCTTGCCAAGCGGGAAACACCATCAGAGCACTCCTGACATATGGTTGTCAAGCCTCTGCTTAAAGACCTCCAAAGAAGGAGACTCCACCACACTCCTTGGCAGCAAATTCCACTGTCGAACAGCTCTTACTGTCAGGAAGTTCTTCCTAATGTTTAGGTGGAATCTTCTTTCTTGTAGTTTGGATCCATTGCTCTGTGTCCGCTTCTCTGAAGCAGCAGAAAACAACCTTTCTCCCTCCTCTATGTGACATCCTTTTATATATTTGAACATGGCTATCATATCACCCCTTAACCTCCTCTTCTCCAGGCTAAACATGCCCAGCTCCCATAGCCGTTCCTCATAAGGCCTTTGACCATTTTGGTTGCCCTCCTCTGGACACGTTCCAGTTTGTCAGTGTCCTTCTTGAACTGTGGTGCCCAGAACTGGACACAGTACTCCAGGTGAGGTCTGACCAGAGCAGAATACAGTGGCACTATTACTTCCCTTGATCAAGATGCTATACTCCTATTGATGCAGCCCAGAATTGCATTGGCTTTTTTAGCTGCCGCGTCACACTGTTGGCTCATGTCAAGTTTGTGGTCAACCAAGACTCCTAGATCCTTTTCACATGTACTGCTCTCAAGCCAGGTGTCACCCATCTTGTATTTGTGCCTCTCATTTTTTTTGCCCAAGTGCAATACTTTACATTTCTCCCTGTTAAAATTCATCTTGTTTGTTTTGGCCCAGTTCTCTAATCTGTCAAGGTCGTTTTGAAGTGTGATCCTGTCCTCTGGGGTGTTAGCCACCCCTCCCAGTTTGGTGTCATCTGCAAATTTGATCAGGATGCCCTTGAGTCCATCATCCAAGTCATTGATAAAGATGTTGAATAAGACCGGGCCCAAGACAGAACCCTGTGGCACCCCACTAGTCACTCTTCTCCAGGATGAAGAGGAACCATTGATGAGCACCCTTTGGGTTCGGTCAGTCAGCCAGTTACAAATCCACTGAGTGGTAGCATAGTCAAGACCGCATTTTACCAGCTTCTTTACAAGAATATCATGGGGCACCTTGTTAAATGCCTTGCTGAAATCAAGGTAGGCTACATCCACTGCATTCCCTTCATCTACCAGGCTTGTAATTCTGTCAAAAAACGAGATCAGCTTAGTCTGACATGACTTATTTTTCAGAAATCCATGCTGACTATTGGTGATCACACCATTCCTTTCTAGGTACTCACAGACTGTTTGCTTAATGATCTGCTCCAGAATCTTCCCTGGTATTGATGTCAGACTGACTGGGCGGTAATTATTTGGGTCCTCTCTTTTCCCCTTTTTGAAAATAGGGACAACATTTGCCCTCCTCCAGTCTGCCGGGACTTCGCCTGTTCTCCAGGAATTCTCAAAGATGACTGCCAGTGGTTCTGAGATCACATCTGCCAGTTCTTTTAATACTCTTGGATGCAGTTCATCTGGCCCTGGAGACTTGAATACATCTAAACTAGCCAAGTATTCTTGTACTATCTCCTTGGTTATTCTGGGCTGTGTTTCCTTTGCTGAATCATTTGCTTCAAATTCTTCAGGTCGGGCATTGTTTTCTTTATCGGAGAAGACTGAGGCAAAGAAGGCATTGAGGAGTTCAGCCCTTTCTGTGTCCCCTGTTTGCATTTCACCATCTTCTCCTCTGAGTGACCCCGCTGTTTCTTTGTTCTTCCTTTTGCTACGAACATACCCATAAAAGCCTTTTTTGTTGCTTTTAACCTCTCTAGCAAGCCTGAGTTCATTCTGTGCTTTAGCTTTTCTGACTTTGTGTCTACACGTGCTGGCTATTTGTTTGAATTCCTCTTTGGTGGTTCCCCCCTTTTCCATTTTTTGTATACATCCTTTTTTAATCTTAACTCAGTTAAAAGTTCTTTAGATAGCCACCCTGGCTTCTTTAGGCACCTTCCATGTTTCCGTCTCATTGGTATTGCCTGACGTTGTGCTTTTACTATCTCCCTCTTAACAAACTCCCAGCCATCATGAACTCCCTTTCCTTTTAGTATTACTGTCCATGGGATCTCATCCAGCACTTCCCTAAGTTTTATGAAGTCGGCTTTCTTAAAGTCAAGAAATTGAGTCCTAGTATGCTTGGCTGCTCCTTTCCGCTGTATAGTAAACTTCAGAAGAGCATGATCACTTGCGCCTAATGATCCTTCCACTTCTACCCCACTAACCAGGTTATCAACATTGGTTAGGACCAGATCTAAAATGGCTGTTCCTCTTGTTGCTTCTCCCACTTTCTGGACAATGAAGTTGTCTGCAAGGCCAGTGAGGAATCTGTTTGACCTTATGCTCTTGGCTGAGTTTGACATCCAACAAATATCCGGGTAACTGAAGTCCCCCATTACTACTATGTCCCTTCCTTTTGCATGCTTGGCCATCTGTTCCAGGAAGGCATCATCTATGTCCTCCGTTTGGCTTGGGGATCTATAGTAAACTCCCACAATGAGGTCACGGTTATTCTTCTCTCCCTTAATTTTGACCCAAATGCTCTCACTTTGGCTTTGAGGTTCTAAATCTTGGATCTCTTCACAGGTATACACATCCCTGACATATAACGCCACTCCTCCTCCTTTCTTGTCTGGTCTGTTTCTCTGAAATAGATTGCATCCCCCCATTATTACATTCCAATCGTGGGACTTATCCCACCAGGTTTCAGTGATGCCTATTATGTCATATTTAGTTTGCTGTACCAAGAGCTTAAGCTCATCTTGTTTATTTCCCATGCTTTGCGCATTAGTGTACAGACATTGAAGTCCATTAATCATTCCCCCGTGTCTCTTATTTAAGGATTTTTTCCTCCCCCCACCAGGTCTGCGTGCTGTTTGCTCCATTTGGTGTATGACATTTGGATGATCATCTTCATCAATTGATAGACTCCTACCTTCAGGAGCACTGTCTCCCTCCCCCACATTAGTCAGTTTAAAGCCCTCCTGATTTCTGAGGTTTCTGAGATTTTTGGCAAAAACATTTCTCCCAACCTTTGTGAGGTGCAGCCAATCGCTTGCCAGAAGTCCATCTTCAAGAAACTGCAGTCCGTGATCTAAGAAACCAAACCGTTCCTGTTTACACCATTTGCGAAGCCAGCTGTTCACTTCCACTATTTTTCCCTCTCTCCCTGGGCCACGTCGTTCAGCTGGGAGGACAGATGAGATGACAATTTGTGCATTTAATTGCTTCAATTTCCTGCCCAGAGCCTCATAGCCTCTTTTGATCTTCTGGAGGCTATTGCTTGCAGTGTCATTGGTTCCCACATGAACCAAGAGGAAGGGGTATTTGTCAGTGGGTTTTATGATTCCTTGCAGTCGTTCAGTTACATCTTGGATCTTAGCCCCGGGAAGACAGCACACTTCCCGAGACATCTTGTCATGCCCACAGATCACTGCTTCTGTTCCCCTCAGTAGGGAATCCCCTATCACCACTACACGCCTCCTCTTAGGTTTGGTCGGGGTTCTTCCGTGAGCTGTCCGTTCCAAGGTCGCCTGCACATTCCCTGAGGACTGACTTTGCTGCTCATCTTCATATACCTGATCGACTGTAATGAGGGAGAGATCCTCAAATGGAGTCTGCTCTTCGAAGAAAGAGAAGATGCTGAAACCTTGCTGGGAGGAAAAATAGTTCTTTGGTCTTGATTTCTCTCTAGACTGTATTTGACTAGCCTGCCATTGTGCTGGTTTCATTGACTGTTTCCCAATGGAAACAGGTAGGAGAAGAAGTGGAAGTTGAAAAGGGTGCTTTGTGGTTGCATGGAGTGGGAAAGGGAAGCTCCAGCAAGCGAATTTGTGGGGAGTGATGGTGGGAGGTGGCAAGCAGGATGGCTGATCCCCCCTTTAGTACACCTAAATGCATGCTGTATATCTAGAAATAGATGCTTGTTTATTAGCTGTTGCATTTATATCCCACATTTCCTCCAAGCTCAAGGTGGGGTACATAGTTCTGCCCCATAACATTTCATGCTTGCATCAACTGTGAGGTAGTTCTGGGTGAGAGACAATGACTGGCCCAGGGAGCTTCATTACCATTATGTTTTACCATAATAACGACTGCACCACACTGTCAAGTGCAAGAGTAATGACCAACCTGAGAGATGATTTGAGCCAAGGAATGGGTTTCTCAAGGGTTAATCAGAACCTGTTGGTACTGAACCATTCCAGCACATTGGAACCTTGAGATTCTCTAGCCCTCCTTGAACCATAGGTTACAGGAAGTAGCTATGTTATGCCTAAAAGTGAAGACCCATGGCTAACAACCCAATAGTAGACCCACCCCTCCTCAGTGAATTTGTCTAATCCCCCTTGAAAGCTACCTGTGGCCAGTGATCATTAGCTCACCTTGCGTTAGCAGATTCCAAAACCTCTTTGACTGGTGGGACAAAAGAAAAACCTGTGTGTGCCATAGAAAGTGAAGCCTCTTTTTGGTCCCTTCTGACTCTCTTAAATATAATTGCCTGTCTCCAACCTAATGCAGAGTGCCTGAGATAGTGTTTAATACCATGTTTTAATAGGGCAGTTTCATTATCATCACCATCCTTAACCTGGAGGATTTTCTTTGTCTTCCCAGGCATGAAGAGAAACTTTTCTCGGTGCAACCCAACTGCCCCATGCTGTAGAGAAGGGGAGGGCAGACTTTTGGCTTGAAAGATCTGTTGTTGTTTTTTACTAGAACCCAGAGATTCACCAGCATTAAAGAATTCTGAGCCCAGGAATTTGTTTTGAGTATCAGAACTGGACTGAATAGATAAAACCCACTCCATGTTTTCCCCAAGCAATATAATTTAGGAGTTCTTTCATTGCTGTCATCTCAAATAAACAGGGGACAGAAATACTTGCTAATCTACTTCAGATCACTCAGGTATCCACTAGTACATCCCAGTCTACATTTTGCTTATCCCTGTTTAGGGATGAGCTTTCAATTTTGCATTTTCCCAGCATTAACCCACACTTAAAAGAATTTTTTTTTGCCACACTTTCGTAGCAGTTTGAAACTTAAAAAAACTTCTTGTGAAAATTCATCACAATTTCTCTCAATAAACACATTTTTTTAATATGCAGTTCTGACTAGAAATCCAAATTTGGGCAAGCAATCTTTCCTGATAAAATGTAATTTTTGTATGCTATTTTCACTAATGTATGCACTTTCCCCTAATATATGCATTTTTGTATACATCGGGTGGTTGGAGAACTGCATTGCAAAATACAAAGTGTGTATTTCAGGGGATAGCTGTGTTTTGACTTTCATATCGGTTCAGAAAGTGTGAAGTGGGGAGTTTCTCATGAAAATGCAAAAAACACTGAATCCCCCCACCCACGCCCTGCATTCCAACACCTGCTATGGACCATGTGTTTGTGGCACGTGTGTGATTTTCTGACTGCATTGTCCATAGCACACAGTCTGATAAATGAAGGAAGAGCATCTTATGTAATGCCTTGAAAGGAATAACCCAATGCTGCTGAGACCAGCCTTCCTCTGCAGGCAGCCTCTGTTAGCATCAGCGAACCATTGGGGTGTGCAGTTCTGCCAACTGGCCTTGTTTTCTTCTCTTCTTCCGTCAGACATCACCTTTGTTGCATTCTGCCTTACCCCAAGCAAAAAAATGGGGGGGGGGAATGCGGGGAAGCAAGAGCGTGAAAACTTAAAGAGGGTGGCTTTTCCTGTCCTTCCCATGTTACGTGCAAGAACATGCTTCGTGTGGGTGGGTGGAGCTCAGGGGAGGGGAGTGAGAACTTCCTCCCCACTCTCTTAAAAAAAAAATCACAGTTTCTTCTAGAAATAAATGCAATGCCCTTTCTTCTGCCTTCCCACACACTATCGCCCACTCATCCGCCTACGTACAAAATAAATTGTAATCAACAGCTACTTTTAGGGCTGATCTGTAGCGCCTCTGTGCTCTTTCAGTGCACCGATTTTAGACTCCTTTGTCTCTCCCACCAGCTCCTGCTGGGTACATGCCTGTGATTGCTGTATATATTAATGGTAAATTAGGAACTCCATCTGAGTTTTGTTATTAATTAGCACTGAAGCTTTACAAGCCAGGTCAACAGGGTTTCACGCTGCTGTCGTTTACATACTGTGTCCGATCATTTGCAGCAGATAGGCAGTTCCCTTCTTGTTTGGGTAAGCTCTGTGGTTTGGGGGGCTCACTCCACTGACAGTGCCTGCTGAGCAATCTGTTAGTCTTTGCATAGCACCGATGCTTGGTGGATTGTGCCCTTGGGTGAGCTGTGTATATAGTAAGGGACAGTGCTTGCCAAGGAAGAAACTATGAATGGTCTAGATTTGGATGGAGTTGAGGAGGGCCGCCAATTCCTAAACGCTTGCAGACAACTGTCTTTGGCTGCTGTAGTAGTATCTTAGTGGTTTCCTAAAGCTAAAGGCGACAGAATCAGGAGGAGATCAGACATCATGTTGCAAATGAGCATTTAAGCAAGGCTGTTGAAAGACAATAAAAATGCCATTCTAAGCAATTCTTCAAAATTGGTTCCCGAGGGTCGAGCTGAAACTACCTGCCTTTGCTTTCGTCTTCTGAAATCTGCCTTCCGTGTTCCGTGACTTTTGACACCTATGGCAAATAGATTTGTATCTCCCCCCGCCCCCCGCCGCCATCATTTTTAGTGACGCTTCTCTCCTTGGTAAATCCCACTGGCCTCAGCTTCATTGGCTGTCGCTGCATTCAAGTCTGGTCAGCTACGATGGCCCACATGGTTTTTGTCAGTCACATTACAGCGTCATATCTAACTCAGTGGCATCACAGAGACCAGATGTGAAATCATGCAGGTAGCCACAGCCTGGGGAAAAATTCTGAAAAGGGCATCCAAAATGATCAGGGGGCTGGAGCAATGCCCCTATAAGGAAAAGTTGCATTGTTGGGGGCTTTTTAATGATGCCCTCAAAAAGAGGCTCTCCAATAAAAGGCAGTACTTCTTCATGCAGCACATAGTTAAACTGTGGGATTTGCTTCCCCAGGAGGCTGGAATGACCATGAATGGTCTGCTAGTACAGGGCAGCTTCCTTTCTTCCCAGAAGAGCAAGGAGTAGAATTGCTTGCCTTCTCCCTGCACCTTATTATTTTGGCAGTGACTTGTGCAGCCCTCAATCCACTTTACTCTAAAGTAAATCAATAGAAGACAGTGTGAGAACACTGAAGGTAAATAAAGAAGTGCCTTAGAGGTTTTCAGCTCTTCATCCATTTAGTTCCATGTCTTGGTCACCTCTTCTGACTTCTCTGATGTTATGACAGGAACAAATCTACCCAGAATGGCTTAATATGTGCATTTCCTCTGTACAAATATCAGATTATAGAAAATAGTACCATGGACACACGTGGGGCATTAAACATCACTAATCTTTATTTATTTTTGTTTAAAGTACAGCTCAGCCTTTATTTCTGTGTATATTTATTATTTTAAAATTTCATGATTATATTTAAAAGAAAACATGTGGAACATCTGTGGAATCTCTAAAAAATATATCTAGCATTCAGCTAGTCTGTAGATAAATGAGTGCAGTAAATGTTGCAGAAGTTTGATCTTGCTTTAATCATCATGAAAAGCATTATTGAATTGGGCTTCAGGTACTTTAAGGTGAAGCTATTTGAGCATTGGCAGGCAGTGGAAACATAAGGCTACAATACAACACACACAATTGTCCGGCCCTAAGGTCCATAGAATTACGTGGTATTTACTTAGGAGTAAACTTCCTCAGGAACGGCATTTCCGTGCGCTGCTCTAGTTCACCAGAAGTGGCTTAGTCATGCTGGCCACATGACCTGAAAGCTGTACGCCGGCTCCCTCAGCCAATAAAGCGAGATGAGCTCCGCAACCCCAGAGTCGGTCATGACTGGACCTCATGGTCAGGGGTCCCTTTACCTTAAACTTCCTCAGGCTGCTCTGTGTCGCTCCAGCCCTATGCATACTTACTTGGGACGAAACCCCCATTGAATTCATCAGTGGAGAAGGATGATAGTTCAGTGGTAAAACATTTGTCTCAGGTCCAATCCCTGATGTCTCCAGATAGGGCAGCTTCCTATTACCATAATGCCAATCACATCTGAATGAACATGTGCAGATTGCACATTAATTAATTAAATTTACAAGGCACTCTAGGCAGCATGTAGAATATTCATTTTATCCTCACAGCTGTGTGAGGTAGGTTAGGCTAAGTGATAATAGCTTTGTGTGTTCAGACCCAGAAACCTCCCCCCCTAAATAAATTCATACATGACTCAAATTTTGCTTTTGGTTTTTGGCAGAATTTAGGCCACAACTTTATTGATTACAGAAAGTGATTGGTTGCATAGGCTCTGGTTCGACTAGCTCCCTGTCATGCAGGTAGCGCTGACCCAGTGTTCCAGAATAGGTCAGCCAAGGGTGAACACCCAGATGAGCGGAAAGCAGGGAACAGGCTAACTCCGCCACCCAAATGTCCTTAATATATTCCCAACAAATAAGGCACCTTCCTGGCTTCTTAACCTCTTGCTTGGATTTTGCTTGCTCAGTGGATTTGCTCTCAAAATTCGGAGAGATATAAGTAGTCCACACATCAAGGTCTTTTCGATTCCATTAAGCAGAAGGGATCCTGGTGGCACAATGTCTAGAACTTTCATCGTAGCCTATAGCTGCCGCCTGACAAGCCAATGCAAAAGCCTTACGCACCAACGATTGGTAAATCCACAGGTGCAGACTTCTTTTGGGATATACTCCTGCAAATACCTGAAAGGCATTGAGCCATTTCTCAAAAGACCTCTCTACCTTAAGGGAGGTGGCCTTTCCCTTCCCTGACGCCACCTACTTGTCCTTATCCGGACATTCCTCAGGCGGAAGGAGTTTGAAAATGTCAACATACCGGCCATTGAGAATCCTATTCTGGGTCCTAGATGACAAGTGCGCACTGGGAATAATATCCCTGACCGCATTGGTTGAGACTTTAACATCCTTGACTGGTTTGCCATCTACACATTCAAGGGGAAGGCTCTACCTAGCCCTGTGCAAATTGGCTCTATGCTGCCACGCACACCTGGGAAGGCCCGAAGCCCCTTCACTGTGGCCCCAGTAAAGAACTAGAACCACATCTGACTCATCGTCAGATGTCTCAGAAGACGTACCAGTAGAAGAGGAGGTATCACCATCCTTGCACCTCTTGGCCCTGTGTTTGGAGCGACAACTCTTCTGCCGCTTGCCACTGGATGAAGGGACCTGGGGCACCAGAAGATCCTCCTCAGAAGAGTGGATGCTGATCGCCTCCCTCGAATGAACCGACTTCACCTGAACAGAACTAAAAACATGATGTGCTAGACTGAGAAGAAGTTCCACTCACCATAAGCTGCGCTGCAGGAAGCCCTGAACTCCCAGAACCCCGGGGTGCTGACTGTGAACGAGGCAGTCCAGACCAAAAGGCCTGCTGAACCGTAGCACCCATACTCCTGGGACGACCCCTAGGACTAGCTGGGACTGGAATCCTGGAAAACTGCGATTGGGGAAACAAAGCCCCAGAAGAATCAAAAGCCTCACTTCCTTCACTCATATCAGAGGGACCATGGGCTTCACAAACAGTAGAAGAAGAGGAGGGGCCAGGCTGGGGATCAGGCTGCCTCCCAAACTGCTGAGCCACTGACTCAAGCTCTGAATTAAACCTTGTCAAGGCCGCAGGGTCCGTGCCAATATTGGCCATGATAGCACCCAGACAATCCAGAGTTTGCTGAGGAACTGCTGGGGCTTGAACTGAACGCAGCGACTGAGACAGGCCTCTAATTACCCTTTTTGAAGGGAGAGCAGGACTAGGCATCTCGATAAGCGCTCCCAAAGTACAAATTAATAAATTAACACTTAAGGCATTAAAATGGCGCTCCCGCCAAAACAAGATGGTTCTCCTGCCAAAACAAGATGGCGCTCCCGCCAGAAATGGCACTATCACCGATGCAAAATGTTCCGGCCAAAATTAAGCTGGGGAAAATGGCTGCCAGCCCTAGGAATCTCCCCGACCAGCCTTAAGCAAATTAGGAAGGTGGGGTGTAGGATTCACCAAGCTTACAGAGAGGGAACTCTCAAAAGCCTAAACAGCGAACAAAACAATCACTGTAACTCAAATTCTTTCACCCTCACTAAAACTCAATTCAAGGCTCTTGAAATTAAATGCGTGGCTATACCCGCTCAAAATTGCTGCTCCCAGAACCCAGGGAAATGGAAGAAACTCAGCAGCCAGAAGCGCTAAAGGCAAAAACCCTGTAGGCAAAACTTTCCCCGAAAATAATATGTGGGGCCGCTGCACAGAGGGTTTTTTCGTCCACTGCAACAACGCACACCGGGAGCCCCCGGATCGACCGGCTCATGAGCTAAGGGCCCTTTAAGGGAATAGCAAGCTGCAGAAAGTCACAATCACAGAATCGAATCCGCGGCAAACCCCGCAAAAGGGAGTGCTCAGGGAAAATCCCAGGACAAACACCTAAAGAAAATAAAAGAACAAAAAGCTCTGAATGTCTAGCTTGACCCAATTTTTGTTTATTTTTTATCATTGATACCCTGCATTCTTTCTCAAAAGTTTTACTCAAGTTGGCTTCCATCCTTCAGCAAATGCCAAACATCCCTACAGAAACGTGATATATGTATAGCTCAGGTAGAACACGATTTCCGATCCCTTTAAAACAAAGCCTTCAACAGGTAGGATATATCTATAATAGTAGTGCCTAGACCCACCGTGAGAGAGAGTTACAGCTCCTTTCCCCTAGAATTATAGTATTATAGAGTTGGAAGGGACCTTCTTGAGGATCATCTAGTCCAGCCCTCTGCAATGCCTAGAACCTGGCGTTGGGCTGCAAGAATGTACTGTGACTATCACATTTTCAAAATGTCTGATAGCCAAGACTACTTTTCACAGGCTGGGAATAGTGGCTCCTTCAGATTGTACCCACTATGGAATTAGACTTGAAAGGAAAGTTTGTGCTGTGGATATGCTACTTCCATAGTTTACTTGACATGGTTCAGACTGACCAATGCATTATTTTCAGTGACAGTCTGTAGCAGTTGAAGCTGTGAAATGTGCTAGGGCAAGCATTTTTGTTGTCATGAATTCTATTGCTGATAACATTATCTGACCAATACCAATAGTACACAAAATCTCTTAACTGGTCTTTGCAGCATACAGTACAGTCATACCTTATGTTACGTCTGCTTCTTGTTACGTTCTTTCAGGTTATGTCCCATGGCGACCCGGAAGTACCGGGAAGGGTTACTTCCGGGTTTTGCCACTCGCGTATGTGCAGAAGCGGTGAATTGCAACCCGCGTGTGTGCAGATGCACCGCTGCGGGTTGAGCTCTTTTCATGTTGCGAACGGGCCTCCAGAACGGATCCTGTTCGCAACCAGAGGTACCACTGTATGTGTTAATGAGATGAAAGAAAACTAACCATGGCTCCAATTGAGAAAATGTTTGATATACATTGACTTTTAGTGACTTATTTGTGGGTTGATTCATTTTCCACATTGATCAAAAGGTCGACAACTCTGGGAAATGGGGGGGGGGGGCGCAGAGGGATCTTTGCACCACAGGGCTGGATATGCTTATGACGGCCCTATTTGAACCGCCCTGAAATCTTCAGATGAAGGGGTGTTATGCACATTTAATAAACAAACAAACAAACAAACAAACAAACAAACAAATTATGCAACGCCCTGAGCTATAAATCTTTGAAAATGTAAGTTTTATAGACTTGTAGTCCTATCCAGACTATTTGCAGGCTTGGGCACTGGAATCTGGATAAATTTGATGGTAGGCAAAGACTGCAAATGGGAGATGTGATTCAAAAGTTAAACTACCACCTGTCTGGCTCTAAAACAACCTGCAGGGGCTCAGTGGTTAAGGCAGGGAATGGAAGAGCAGCTGGGTCAAGTGAGTAAGGAGCCTTTCTGAGCCCCTGGAGCCCCTAGCCATTTCCCAACTTGGCTGGTCACTGGCACAGGGACTGCGGTCCCTTGAGCTATTCCTGCACCAGACCAGACGTGTAAAGTGGCTACTATAACAGCATGTTAAAGGTAAAGGTACCCCTGACAGTTAGGTCCAGTCGCAGACGGCTCTGGGGTTGTGGCGCTCATCTCGCTCTATAGGCCGAGGGAGCCTGCGTTTGTCCGCAGACAGCTTCCAGGTCATGTGGCCAGCATGACTAAGCCACTTCTGGCGAACTAGAGCAGCGCACGGAAATGCCGTTTTACCTTTCCGCCGGAGCGGTACCTATTTATCTACTTGCACCTTATGTGCTTTTGAACTGCTAGGTGGGCAGAAGCTGTTAGTACTGTGTAATTTTTGACCTCCTTTATTAGTGGTGGTTGGGGTTTTTTTTGGGGGGGGAGTGTGACACTTTACTAGATAGTCTAGCAGGTTTATACATCCAAATAATATCCATTTTTAGCTTTTCCCAATTGTTAAGAATCAATGAGCTTACTAAGAATAGGATGTTGATAAACATAAATAATTGCATTTGGTAATAAATTCATTGTAATACAGTAGTTGCTGTTCTCCCTAACCCAGACACCCAGTTTATTTTTAGCTCAGTGGTAGAGCATCTGTACTGCATGCAGAATGTCCCAGGTTCATTTCTTGGCATCTCTAGGTAGGGCTGGGAGAGAGACTGTCATAAACTCTGAAACCCTGGAGAGCTGCTGCTAAGTCAACATGAACAATATAGATAGACTGATGTTGTCATGCTGCAATAGGCTGTTTCCTATGTTCTTTTGTTAATTTTTAAAGTGGTTTTATTGTACAAGTGTTTCCAATTCAGGATTAAATTAGTTTGATTAGATTAGTTTCCTGTGGAATGTTATTCCTTAAGGTTAACAGGCTCCTTAATTCTCTTGGCATATTACATATCATTCATTCTGATTTACTGTGGTTGATTTTATAACCAGATACATTACAGGGTTATTATAATATATTTATGAGTTGTGGAAAATATTATTCAGGGCTTGTTGGAGTTAAGGCAATGTTGCCTGTGCACTGTAAATGATTTATACCCATGCTTAGTCTGTAGCCCAGGTGTCTTCTTATAACAGGTGGGAACAGTGTTAAAAACTGAGATATGAAAGCTAGGAGCTAAATGGGACCTAAAACGTAGGCTATGGACACAACAACGGAATGTCTAGGTATTTTTTTTATAACAAGAATACAAAGCTGAAAATGAACAAACTGCAGCTAAAATATGTTCATTTTTCACATGGTCTAGTCCTTCCCCTCCCCCCCCCCCCATATTTTAAGAAGGTCTCTTTTCCAGTCTTCAGAGAGTAGCTGGAAGTGGGGAGGCAGAAAAAGGCCCTCCTTCCCTTCCACTCTGCAGTTTTAATCTGAAATCTTAGGCACAGTACTGCGCCAAGAGCTCAGAAACAGATTTCAGTGCACTAATGAAATCCCTTGTCACAAAATGCACCTAGAATAATGGGAGCTTCGAATGCTGAGTGGGAAACCTGTGGCCTCATGAAGTTATTGTACTACAGCTCCCATCTTCCATGACCATTGGCTTGGAATTGAGGTCAACAACATGAGGGCCACATGTTCCCCACCCCCATCATATACATCTAGCTAAGTCATAGAGTAGACCTATTGAAATCAATGGACTCGTTACTTGAATCTGGATTTCAGTAAGCCATTTGTTGTCTGGGCAGCCCTGGACCTCCATGCACACTGTCTAGGCTTGCTTCCAGGGAGGTCACTTTGATGCTGCCTCCCACACAGTGGTTTGAGTTCCCCCCTCGAAATGCACTCTGTTAACAGTCTCTTATGACAGATGGGTGCCAACAACAACAACTCTATGTATGCCTAATGTTGGCTACCACCAACTTGATCTGTGAACAGCAAGGAAGGAAGTGGACATCCCTGTCAAACACCTCTTTGATACTGGGGTTCATGATTGTGGGGAGGCTTGCAATTACGTTCAAGCAAACACACAACCCTCTTCAGATCTTTCTGCTCAGCATACCAAAGGTGAAAGGGGGCAGGGCCTGCACACATAGCCCTGAGGGCTTCATTCACAGTTAGAATTTTATAACAATCGAACAAGAAGCCATCTCCGCTGTGTACCTCTGGTTTTGAGCCATCGTCACCATTTTCTCTGTGGCAAAGAATACAGAATGGAATAGAATCTAGTGGAGGCTGGTTTATTAGGGCAAATGGGGCATTGCCCCACCAACTTCAGCCTTCCCTGCCAGCTACAACCTGCCTGCCTTCTTACATACAAACACTCACTGGCTCCAGTTCTACCTAGTGTTGGTATCCCAGTTGAGACCCACTAGTCCCAATTGGCAGTCACCACTGTATCTAGTGGGGAATGGAATCTATAAGAGCAACGTATGGAAAAGAATCTTGAGGGGCTTCATGTGGAATAGAATCCACAGGGGGATTGCATATAGAGGGGTTATATTTGCCTTCTTTCCAAGTGCTTGCTGAGAGGAACTTGCAAAAGAGTGTGTGCATTTGTTCATGTTTCTACTTTGCTCAGCATATGATATGAGCATCATGCGACTGATGCAGTGGCTCCCGGAACAGATGTTATGTTGCTTAAATGCGCAAGCATCATTGTAAGTCCTCTCTCAGCAGCCCTTTTTTAGTTCCTGAAACAGGAATATTAGCCACGGGCAAACTATAAATAGGGAGATGTAGCAAAGAGTATGAGCTGCCCATAATGTAATCCCTGACTTAATAAAATATAAAGGCGGATGGATGTAGAACAGCTTGACTTGAAAATGAAAAAAGTGGGGGGGGGGGAGCAGGGGCAGGGGAAGACAGAACTACAAACCATGGGCATAATAATGTCTAGACCAGTCTTTTTCAACCTGGTGCCCTCCAGATGTTTTGGACTACAGCACCACTGGAGAGTTGCAGTCCAAAACATCTTTAGGGCATCTAGTTAGAGTATCTATTTTGGGGGTGCTTTGGATTCTACCCCCCTCAGAAAAAATACCCCACATAATTTTATTTAACAAATTTATCTTGAAGATAAAAAACACAAATTTCTGCACATTTTAGAATTCACACATAGCACTAATAAAATTTAGATTGGTAATGAATGGTCAATTACTTAATTATGAGATTATTTTTGTTAAGCCTCACAGGACAAAAAAACCCCCAAACAGTGTAGTCTTATACATGTCTACTCAGGAGTAAGACCTGTTGAGTTCACTGGGCCTTACTCCCGGGTAAATGTGTGCATTGGCCTTCCCCAGCCTGATGCTGTTTACATGTTTTGGACTGCAACTCCCATTAGCATAGTCATTGGTCACGGATGATGAGAGTTGTAGTCCAAAATATTTGGAGAGGACCAGCCTGCAGAAAACTAGTTTAGAAGCATGAAAGGTTCTAAGAACATTGCACAGAGAGGCTCTACAATGAAAACACTAGTGAAACGAAGGTACTATTAATGACATAGTGCCATTCTTTTGTTCCTTGTGCCTGTATGTGGCAGGAAACCATGACAAACACAGGCCTATGGGTAGGCCAACTAAGGCCCTGGGGCTGGATCCAGCCCAATCGCCTTCTAAATCTGGCCCGTGGACGGTCCAGGAATCAGCATGTTTTTACATGAGTAGAATGTGTCCTTTTATTTAAAATGCACCTCTGGGTTATTTGTAGGGCCTGCCTGGTGTTTTTGCATGAATAGAATGTGTGCTTTTATTTAAAACACATCTCTGGGTTATTTGTGGGGCTTAGGAATTCATTCATTTTTTCCCTTCAAAATATAGTCTGGCCCCCGACAAGGTCTGAGGGACAGTGGACGAGCACCCTGCTGAAAAAGTTTGCTGACCCCTGATTTAGATGATCCATATCACAAACTAAAACTGCTTGAACTGTCATTTCCTTTCCTGGGGAGACCCTCGACAAGGGTTGCTTTGTCACAGTAGCCTCACCCTATCAAAATTCCTTGGATCCTTTGGGGGGGGGGGAGCCTAAGTGACAGGGCAAGGCAGGGCAACAAAAACATGAACAATGGTTTGCATCACCCCAATAGTGCACCTTTCTACTTTCCCCCATGTATGTGAATGTGTTGGTTTAAAAATTAAAAAATAAATAAATCAGCAGCTCTTTAATATATTGTTGCATCGTGAGCACAATTTCTTCTCTATCCAAAGTACTGCCCGCGCAGTGCAGGGGGCAGTAGTCATCTTCAGGCACAGTGAACCCCTGAGAGATGTCTCAGTTGGTAGAGCATGAGCATCTTAATCTCAGGGTCGTGGGATCAAGCCCCACATTGGGCAAAAGATTCCTGCATTGCAGGGGGTTGGACTGGATGACCCTCATGGTCCCTTCCAACTCCACAGTTCTATGATTCTATGAAAGCTGTTGCACACTGAGTCAAACCATTTATCCGTCTACCCTAGTATTGTGACAGCCAGCTCTCTAAACTCTTAGGCAAAAGAGTCTTTCTTATCTCCTTCTAATGTGATTCTTTTAGGTAGAAGTGACAAGGATTTGAACCTGAGAGCATCTACACACACAGTAGATGCTCTTCAAATGAGCTGTGGTCATTCCATATCTGATACCCCATGGTTTAGGTGGGGTTAAGGAATAAAAAGAGAACAGAAAAAACGGAGGAAGGTAGTGTAGTGGACTGTAATGAAGTCTAACAAAATTGATCTTCCCCCAAATGACCACTTCAGTGGGGTTTTTTCTGGTTTTTTAATTAATGACAAAATCTTTTATATTTAAAAAAAAGTGTTTGTGTGTGTCCCTGCTTTACTATTGGGCAATCCAGGTGTGGTAAAGGGAAAATGAGAATACTTTGACTTTCTCTGTGTGGCTGGTGACTGTACCTCAGTTACCTGTTTCCTCTTTGTTAAGGAAGGGCATTCCAGCTGTCCTTTATAGCTTTTGAAAATGGGGCAATGCAACTCCTGTGATCACTGCTGGCCATCAGAAAGGCAGAACAAATGGCAGTAGACTTTCCCTGGAAGCTTGGCAGCCACTAGTGTCAGGGTCATAAGCAAAGGGAGTCATCTATGAGTGTTAATATATGGACTCTGTCCAAGATGTATAAAGGAGCTGGGATCCTTAACTCTGAATATGCTGAAAAAGATTTTGAGGTTGATTGGTTAGCTAGCAATACAACTAATCTATCATGATGAGCACTTTGCGACTTACATGCTTTTGCATTTTCAGCCAGAAGCCTCTAAGATTCTTGGCAGATTTCAATGCAATGTGCCATTTCCTTTTCTTTTCAGATTAGGAAAACTTTGGCTTGGTCTCAACTGCTGACTCTCAATCTCAGATGGGCAACCTGTAGCCCATTTTAAGTAGATAGATCCCTGCTGCTGCATTATACCTAGTCTATTATTTTTCCTAAAAATGGCAGATACCTGTGGGAAGCCATATACCATAACTGTAACCATTCTTCATTTGATTTTTGTTTGTTTGTGTTTTGCCATGATCTGTTATTTAGATGAAGACTTCCTTCAAACATGGAGATTCCTTTTGGCTGTCAAGGTTAATAGCTATTGTTAGGCTCAATTGCCATAAGTCTTCTGTTCCTTTAAAAAAACAGTCTGAACCATTGTCACACCTTCCTGCAGCGAGTTCTCTGAAGATTGAACAATCTCCCCTGTAGTTGCTCCTGAGTCAGGAAATAATTACTGTACAGCGGACGTGGGGAACTGGGTCCAGCCAGTGGGCTGGATCCTTAATGCCCTCCCCTGCATGAGGACCAACTTTGATAGGTGGGGACACACACTTTTGAAGTCCACTTGCAGATGCAATTTGGATTTAAGGAATACTTGCAAATGGACAAAGTGAGCCCCTTTAGCTGCACTTAGGAGTTCCTAATAGGGAACTCATTAGTGCAGCCAATCTCAGTGGGGTTTGTTGTCAGCTGATCGGTGTTGTTAGCTAGCCCTGCTTGCAGAGGAGCAATTTCGAGCTTACATTAAGCTCTTGATTGTTCCTATGCAGCCATACCTGCCAAACACTTGACATCATTAAAAACACACACACACACACACACGAATTTTAATTCTTAAACCTAAATGATCAAAGCTGAAATTAACATGTTTGACACAAACTCCTACTGAACGTCAGGCATTTGAGCGCAAGTTGTTTTCTGTTCTGCTGAGTTTCCTTTGGGCAGAACAGGATGGGTGTAGCAAAACTGAGGAGAGCAGGTCCCACCTTTAAAGTCTAGGTTTACCTTTTGGTCTATTAAAACAAACAAACAAAAAACATGACCCCAAATCTGTTCTGACAGTTTGTCACAATGGCTCAGACAGTGAATTCAGTCGTGAGGAAAACTAAACTATTTTGATAAAGGATCCAGTCAACTCACTTAAGTACCGTAGTTTCTGAATATCTGCTGTACTGACTTTGGTCTAGAATCATGGCTGGCAACTATTAAGTCTTACAGGCTCTAATCTGATTTCAGCAAAGGAGTGACTTGCCACCAACCAGTAAGAAACTGCTTTATATCAAGTCAGGCTGCTGGTCAATGTAGCTCAGTATTATCTACACCAGGCACCCCCAAAGTCGGCCCTCCAGATGTTTTGGGACTACGATTCCCGTCATCCCTGACCACTGGTCCTGTTAGCTAGGGATGATGGGAGTTGTAGTCCCAAAACATCTGGAGGGCTGAGTTTGGGGGTGCTTGGTCTACACTGACTGGCAGTGGCACTCCAGCATTTCAGACGGAGAAGATCTCCAAGCCTAACTGGAGTTGCCAGGTATTGAACTAGGGACTTATGCCTGCAAGACAGATTCTGTAACCACTGAGCTATGATGCTTCCCCCACTTGCTGATTCCTCTGTGAGCTAAGTACAGGTAAAGGTCACTCTGGCATCCTCTTTCTTGAAGGCTTTAGGAGAGCATAGCCTCCAACATTCTTCAGAGAAAAATAGGGGTATTTCTCACTCCCCCCTCCAGCTGATCCCATTTTTTCGTCGTCCCCGCCGTAGACCATTTCTTATCAGAAGAAGGCCATCACCACCACAGCAAAAGGGCACAGCACCCATGCTCTCCACCATCATGAGAAAACCCCTTAATCCCAATTTTATTTTATTTGTTTCTTTGGCAGATTTGCAAAAAGAAAAAAACACACACACCAATAAATAAATTTTAGAAAGGGGCAAGATTAGACATGGATGCACAAAGCATTTTAAAAAACCAAAAATCCCCGTCAAGTCAACTTGTGCTCCATTCTCCCTTTCTTCCTGCCCCAGGCAGCCCTACCCTTAGAGCTGGCATGTAATGCTGGGCTGGGCTGGGCTGGGCCTTGGCAGTAGCAGCCTCTTCTCCTCCTCACCTGCTCTCCAGCAGCTGCTGCAAGTTGCCCAAGGGAGGAGGCCGGCAGCAGCAGCCATGGAGAGGCAACTGGATGACACCTCACAGCTGCTGCTGCTGCCGCTGCCACCACTAATATCACTTGGGACAAGTGCCGGCTTCTCCTCCTCCCCAAGCTTGGTGTTGGTGGGGGAAATAGGGACATTCTGGGATCAAATCAGAAGCTGGGATGGCTGTCGTAATTTCAGGGCTGTCAGTGGAAAATCGGGACACTTGGAGGGTATGGGAGAGCTCTCTCCTCACGAGTCTTAAGAGATTCGCTCCAATTTACCTTTAAAGCCCTATGCACTTTTGGATAGCAGACCCAGCTACCTGACGAAGCACTACCTTCCACAGAAGCTTTCACACACACAAAGGTCATATTTCGAGGCCTTCCTCCAGATGTCCCCATTTTATTTATTTCTTGAGACAATGTACTGTGTATAACATTTACTTTATTTTTTTAAGGAAAGCTTATGAATCAGGCCTCTAGGAAGACTTGCTTGCGTATATGGTTTTGGTTTCAGGTGGATAGTTATTTCCTCAAACTTTCACTGTTTTGTTGTTCTTTATTTTTGTAGTTTTTCTGTTCTCTGAATTTTCTGCATTTATTTACTTATTCATATAATAGCCTCCCTGGAAATAGTAATATTGATCAGATATTAGTACAGTGGTACCTCAGGTTAAGTACGTAATTCGTTCTGGAGGTCCATACTTAACCTGAAACTGTTCTTAACCTGAAGCACCACTTTAGCTAATGGGGCCTCCTGCTGCTGCCGCGCCGCCGGAGCATGATTTCTGTTCTCATCCTGAAGCAAAGTGCTTAACCTGAAGCACTATTTCTGGGTTAGCAGAGTCTGTAACCTGAAGCGTATGTAACCTGAAGCGTATGTAACCTGAGGTACCACTGTATAATAGATGATGATTAGATGGAGAGAGAGATAGCTATTCATATCCATCTGTACTAATATTCACATATATAGAAACAAGGTTCTGTGCACAAGCTTTGAAAGAGATTTGCTGAGTCCTTCCTGTGTTACAACTGGAGGAAAAAATAATACAATAGTCATTAAAAATATCTAATTTCTTTTATTTAATTCTTGCAAGGGGGAGAAAAGAGAAGCGCAATAATAAAATGCCTTTTCTATGGCTACAGGCAGAGAGGAAGGAGAATCTCGGGTTTGTTGAGCTGTGCAATGCATGCTGGGACTGAGGCTCACATTTCCTCTCTCTGTACATCCTGCCTTCAGAAGAAGCCCCTGTGGCGCTGCCTTTAATTTCCTTTTCATATAAATACTTAATACTCCTGTGTTCATGCTGCTGGGTGATCAGCTGTGAGGGTGAGATGCAAAAATGCACTTCTATTTTTATATCACATGCTAATGAGGCTTTGGCTCAGAATTGCCTGCTGCATGATTGGGTGCCAGCGAAGCAGAGAGGAGGCAGGCAGGGTAAATGGGCAAGGAGGAATACTAGGAAGATGGAGAACAGAAAGCTGTCTTTTTCTAAGTCAGGCCATCAGTTCATTTAGATCAGTGTTGCCTTCACTGACTGGCAGCAGCTTTCCGGGGTTTCAGGGAGAGGGCAGGGACTGAACCAGGAGCTTCGCTACTGAGACAGTCAGATGACATTCTAGTCCTTACTACCGTTGTTAAGAAACATTTGCATATAGCTTGACAGTAGTCTGAGTACGGGTTCCTGAAAAGGTTTATATTTGCAAATTCTGGTGTGATCTAACCTGACCTGCACCTCCTGGACTCAGTGACAGCTACTGTCTTGGGAACCCTCAAATCATGAGGCTACCTTCAGACTGCCCTCACTGTCAGATGCTGATGCTGTTCTTCTGCCTCAGTCATTGCAGCCAAGCTGAACTAGTGTACAAATATACAGTTGCAGATACTTCTAATCACAATGGTTGTTTGCTTCCCTATTCCACACCTGCCCCTGCTTGCCCCCCCCCCACCTTGCTGGGACAGAATGTGAGACAGGTTGTTATTTGCCTATTTATTACCTGCACTTCACCTTAAGGTCCCAGGGCGGCTTATAACATTAAAATGCAACATTGCTAACCTGTTGTAATATTTTCCCTCCCTGCTGCAAGAAAGGGGGGGGGGGGAGAGAAAAATCCTCCAATTTACTAGCAAAATGCCTGTGTATGTGAGTCTGGGTTGAGAGTTTGCTTATTGCCAGAACATGGCTGGAGAGCAGTGCAGTGCTCTCTGTGTGCTTCGTACATGAAGGGGCCTGGCACTTTTGGGGATCTTCCATAGAAGCCTGCAGGGCAGGTACCATGTGCGTACTCTTAAATCTTTATGAAGAGTAAATAAAAATGGCAGGTAGTAGTGCTGGTTCATTAGATAGAAGAGGAAAATAGAGAAAGTTGGTCCTAATGAAGGCATTACCTAACCATCTTTCAAATGGTGTGGGGAAAGCCATTATCACATCACCACCACAGGAATTAGGACAGTTGTGTATCTGCTACCAGTGTGAGAGTAGCAGTTTACACAAGCTGCATGTATGAACTGACAGCAGGCGTGCCAATTCCTAGGGGTGGAGGTGTCTTCGGCCCCTTTCAGTATTGGCTGGCAGGGAGCCAGGCCCCTCAGTATTGAGGAGGCGGAGGAGGCTGAGCATGGAGCTAAGCGTGGTGCGGTTCAGTGGCTGGCTCCTGCTGAGCGCGAGCAAGGAAGCAACACCACGCTGGGCTCCATGCTCAGCCTCCTCCCAACAATCTGACATATCACACATGTGTTGCGCATTGCGCACTCGATGTCCCACAAACATGACATGTCCCCCTCAATCTTAGGTGCAAGATTGCACCTCTGACTGACAGGTATTTGCTTGTCTACCTTCCCTTCTTCTAGTGAAAGGCTGGTTTAAGTGATAAGTGGCACCAATAATTGGTGAATATGAACTATGTGCTGTGTTGCTTCTTCTATGAGACTCTTGAGGTTCCTACCACCATCTGGTATTTTTCAAAGCTGCTGAAATTCTCATATCTTTGGCAGATAATCACTATAACCTCCCACTCATCTATTATTGGCTTCTCCCAACTCCTGTTCTCCCTCCCTCCATCATCCATCTCCAGCATGCTACAGCCCTGGTATTATTATTATTATTATTATTATTATTATTATTATTATTATTGGTAGTCTGCAACTATCTTCCTTCCAACATGCTTGTTGCTAATATCTGCCTTTCTTGCAGCAGGGAGATTTTCTTCTTTTCACTCTGTTAAATATCAGCACAAAAGCAGGTAACCTGACAGGTATCTTACTCCCCTTTTAAAAGTTCTGCCTTTCCCCTTCTCTGCCTCCCCTCCTCTCTTACACACACACACACACACACACACACACACACTTACTTTACCTGCCAAGATCCATCTACCTGTTTCTTAGATTGTTGGCAGTCCCTTCAGGTATGACAAATGAAAATGCTCCTTTGCCCTCCATTTATTGAAAAAATGTTGGAAAGCAGGTGAGGGCAAAATCCCTCCCCCACCTCATAGCACTGCCACGTTCCTCTGGTGTCAGTTCCTTCAAACAACAACATCCTCCTCAGAAGGAGTGGGGAAGAATCCTGGCCAAATCCAGAGTTCATCTTTACAGGGAAGAGCTCTGTGCACATACAGCAGTACGTAAGTAGAACTTCTTACGTAGTTGGAATGTGTGGACTTGGCAGGGGGCAGGGGAGCCAACTTGGGCCCCAGGTTATGGGTGCCCAGTGCGCTGATGTCATGACATCACAGACGTGCCCCCGGCCTTGGAACCTGACTTCTGGTGGCATCTCACACACATCAGCGAGTTCCATCTGACTGTGGGGATGGCCTGTGTCTCAGCAGAAGAGCATTTGCTTAGCAAGAGGGATCTTATATTTATACAACAATGATAATTAGGGATGCATTGCAACAATCAGTGCAGCTCTCCATGTGTTGCCTTTCAGACATACCTTCTATTTTCTGTGCACATGGCTGGGTAAATGGTTTGGAGTACTCCAATATACTCTTTTGGAGTGACTTCAGTTGTGTTTTCCTTCGAGTCCCATTGTACGTAACAGAACTTGCACTCCATTCTCTTGAAACCGTGGCACTATGTGTTTTCAGTGCTCCTAAATGCTTAGCTTTGGAGCATACAGAACAACTCCTCAGAGGCCTTCCCATGTACCTTCTCCAGAGTGACTCTCAGAGCCAGCATTCAGTGGCTGACTCACCTTATTTCACTCTGATTAGCTCCAATCAGCACAAAGGGTGAGAATACTTCTTTTCAGTGGCTAAAAAGCTTCCATTTTGTTGTGATTAGATGGCTTTAGAATGCTGGAGACAGTGACCCTGTTGGGACCCTGCTGCAGAAATAGTAAGTGTATGTTGACTTCTCATGACCCTGATTTTAGAAAGGAAAAAAGGGGTGATAGAAAGAGAGATTGGAGAGAGGTGAGTGTGAAGATAGAGGGGGGAGGTGTCAGAAAGACAGAGAAAAACAGGTTGTTGGGGGGGGGGGAGTGTGGCACCTGCTTTTAGTTCTGGTCCCATCCACCACTGCCTTAAGCTCCACCCATGTTTCCAAAAGACCTTGGAGGTTGAAGGCCAGCAGAGAACCTGTCCACTGTTTTGCTCCCAGAAAAATGTCAGAATTAGTTGCCAATTTTGTACAGCTTTTGTTCTGTTAAAACCAATGAGGAAGGTTAACACCCAATCAAATGCATCAGAAGTAAATTGCTTCTTGATGATTCTGAGATTCGAAAAGAATTGCTTGCTGGCACCACATTGACAGTCTGGGGTTTCTTCTGGCATCCATTACGCTGTTCCTTGTTCCAAGACTCTGGAACAGTTGTATTTGTAAGGTCTTTGTTTCCCAGAGCTAAATGGTTTGGCTGCATTGGAAGGCTGGATAATTAATATCCTGTCTAAGGATTCATTTTCAGGACTGCTGTGTAAAGGCAACAAGGCCTTCAGTAAGGCCCCTTTTACTGAAGAAGATATATTTCCCGCAAATGATGGGGCTTTGTTGATTTATGCAAAACTAACATAGTACAGAAATGAGAATGACGAGGCAGTAAGACAACTGGCTTTGCTTAATTCTAACTTTGGTGCGGGGGGGGGGGGAGCCTTTACTGATGTGGGCTTCTTTCCCAGGACTATTGCGTGAGGTCTTTAACCCAGCAAAATCAACATTCTAACTCTCAGGTTCTCAGCTACTGTGCTCTTTTTCAGTATTCCATGATTGGAACTTTAAAATCAATAGTTTACAAGTGGGGACCCATCTTGACATGGAAACATTCTTTGTTTATCAGGCTTTAAATTATCTATGGCCTGTTTGGGTGGGTGGGATGTGTTAATTTCATTTTTTTAAAAAACTAAATTGTCTTTTAGATTACTTTAAAAAATGGTTTTCATGTAGTCTGTGGTTTTTGCTTAAAATATTGTAGGTTGCTTTAAGTTGCCATGGCAAAAAGGCAACTAATGCATTTTATTAATAAGTATTAATTATTTTGTGGTTTGTGTATTTTAGTCTTAAATTCTTTACAGGGGACGGATGGCTATGCCCATAGGGCATAGAGGTCAAAAACTAGATGTGTAAGAAAGAGTCTTGAAAATAATCTGTTTCAGAGGGAAATATTTAGAAAACTCCTAGTTGTAATAACAGTGATAGAACTAAAGTCTTCCGAAAAAAGCTTAAAGCTACAATTCCTCCCCCACCCAAGAAACAGCTACATGTTCTCAGATGAAGATGTTAATTTTCCCATTTTCAATTAAAGTTTAATCCTCTATATTATATTTTAATCATTAGTTGTAGAAGTGGTAATAAGTCATCATGAATTGTACAGGCAGTGCATCTAAACGTGGAAGATATTTCATTTCCCAGTAGGTGGCCACTGTGGTGCTCTCCAGATGTTCTTGCACTCCAGATTCCCAACAACTCCAGCCAGCATGGCAAGTGGAGTGGTGGGCGTTGTCACCCAAAATATCTGGAAGGGTTGACAGTGGCTACTCCTTTCTTAGTTGAATGGGTGTGGGCTTTTTAAAGGTATGAGTGCATGAAGTGTAACTGAATATGCCTGTTAATATATGCATCCATGCATATAGTGCTTGCTGATGAATATTAAGGCATGCATATTTTTCTTGTTTTAATCACTGTCATCTGCAAAATGTTACACACAGAGAGAGAGGCACATATGAGAAAGAGAAATATGTATCTATATCTAATACACACATACACACACACAGAGAGAGAGAGAGAGAGAGAGAGAGAGAGAGAACCCTTGCTAACATAATGAGATAATAACTTTAAAATAAATGGATATTAATTTACTGGAAGGTTTGAAAAAACAGTTCTCATCACCAATACCACTGGGTTTTCCATTCCCCTTTTCGTTCTGCTATAAACCTGTAAATTGTCACCCCTGAAATTTGCAAAAAGGTCAGCAAGCGTCTTGCTTTGCTCTGCTCCATTCCCAAAGGTTCTGAACATGAAAAGTAGCAAGCCCTAGTTCAGCTTTTCTTCAGACTTGCTATTTTGATGGGCTCTCTCCACAGACCTTTCAATTATTTATAGCAGTAAAGGGAAATAACGTGAAATGTAGGGCCAGTGCTGGTGAATTTCTCACGCTTTTAACATTAGCCACAGCATTTCCCCTTGAATGAGGGCAGTAATTGCAGGAATACATTCTTCTGTCGTTACGGCAAGTGGTTCCATCTTATCTTAAAACTTAACCATCAAGTAGTCACAGTAGATGAGAAATTGTTTTCAAAATAATGTCAGTTCAATAAACTGTAGCCGTCTTTAAGGGCTTTTTTGAGGGGGCAGCGGCGTTTGTATGTGAACTCAGCCTCTTCCTCCACTTTGTCCAACCTCTGAATATTTATAGCTGTCTTTCAAACCTGGTGCCCTCCAGAAGTTGTTGGACTCCAACTCCCATCAGCCCCAGACAGCATGGCCAATAGTTTGGTATGACGTTTGAAGGGCCGCAGGTTAGGGAAGGTCAGGCTGATTTACAGCATTACAGATTTTGGGGGTGGATTCCCTCAGGCCTGAAAAGAGTGGCTTGAATCAAGTTTCTTTTAGGGAAGGTCTGCAACTCAGTGGTAGAACACATGCTTTGCCTGTAGATCTCTCGGGTTCAGTCCCCACTGGGAAAGACCCAGTCTTAAGACTTGGAGAGCCGTCGCCAGTCAGCATGTAGAGCAGGGGTGGGGGACCTGTGAGCCTCTAGATGTTTGCTAGACTACAGCTCCTATCACTCCTGACCACTGGCCATGCTGGCTAGGGCCGACAGGAATCACCAAATAACATCTGGTGACCCACAGGTTCCCCACACCTGGTGTAAAAAACACTGAGTTAGATGGCACAGTGGTCTGACTTGGTTCATCGGAGGTAAAGCTAGGAAAGACTCAGACTGAAACCCTGGGACCAACTGGCTTTGGTTTCTGGGGCTGATGGGAGTTGCATCAGCCTCTCTATGGTTAAATTGAACAGAGTTACTTAGGAATGGAAATTTTGAGATATCACCTGAAAGGGAAGTAGAGGAAGTCACTTGTCAAAAAAAATAACAAGTTAAATCCAACCAGCATTGTCTTTATTATTACTACTACTTGGTAATCACAATTTCAAAGCACTGATATAGATATATTTTCAATAATCTCCAATCTAACTAATTTCAAACAACTTTATATAAGGGCATAAAATATGCAACTCTTTAGCGGTATTATTAATAGCTACGACTGAAAAGCCCACTTAATCATTAAATCTTTTCTTTTGTCTGACTGTAAATCTTAATTTTTATGTGAGTTCACTCTTTCCATTACATTAAGCAAAATATAATGAGCAGGAGGTTAAGCTTAAATAGACGTACTCCTCCTCTTCTTCCTTTTTGATGGGTTTTGTTACATCTCGCCACCCTTCTGAAGTTTAGGTGCAAGTTAGGCAAAATGAAGGCTTATGTTGAGCTAACTTTGCTGATAGAATCTATGTATAAAAACACTGTTTATGTCAATTTGACATTTAATAGATTGAAAAAGAAAACAGTGTCTGGAGGGCCACAGGCACCCCATGCCTAGTGGGGACAACATTGTACAATGGCGTGATTGTACAAGGCAACTTCCTGTGCTTCCTAAACTGTGCCAGGGCACTCCAAATTCATCGTGGAACAGTGTCCATAGGAGCATAGAGCTAAAAGGGACAAAAATGCAATTGAATCCCATCCATGCTCCATGGCAGAGCCCGCTAGTGTTAGTACAGTAGAATAGTAGTAACCTGGACAACTTGTGTGGGAAAGTCCACAGGAAGACGGCACCTTGCCTGCCTTTTTCACACCATCATCATCATCCTTTTTATTCGACCGTCAGTCAGAAAAAAGTACATTTTATCAATACACAGTTAAAAACATCCAGGAAGATTTTAAAACTTAGCCAACACTAAAATGGGCTAAACAGATAGCCCCATATCAATACAGTCAATTATAGTCTTGCGACGCTTAAAAGCTAAAAAGAGAAATTTGGCCACCAAGGAAGGTATAGCTCACACCATCATATATAGAGAGAAATAATCCACTGCAATTTTAAAAGTGGCATTTGTTTGTTTGTTTGTTTGTTTGTTTGTTTTTCTTGATTCTCTGAGAATGTGAAGCTCCTAAACTGGGATAGTGGGGTAAGGCACCCAAGTCAATGACAGGAGATATTGACTTGGGTGCTTTACCCCCACTTTCCAAGTTTAGGAGCTTCATATTCTCAGAGAATCAATAAAAACAAACAAACAAACACCACTTTAAAAATTGCAGTGGATGATTTCTCGTAAGCAGTTATACCAGGAGGCCTTTTGTAATCCAGTTTTTGTAATCAGTTTTTGAAAGAGTTGGGGAGGTCAATGCAAGCAAGGATAAAAAGACAAAGAGAAAGCAAAGTAAATATCTGATATATGTCTTGATGTTACTCTCCCACTGCCACCACTTCCATATGTGCAGAGAGAAATGTTCCTTGTGGAACTCTCAGTTTGTTTATGCTGTAGTAGCAGTAGGAATAACTGTAGCATTTGTTATCTTTATACTATACCGCATAGAGAATAATTCCTGTGTGGTTTTTCTGTGCCTACGAGTTTCTTGAACTGGATTTTGTTTCTGCTTTAAGTAATGTTCTGAATTTTGTTCATATTTTTAAGTCATGTTCTTTGTATATTTCTGTGGGGGGGGGGGACAATTAAAAGGGGGGGAAACAGGAAAGTATTGTTAAAAACTATTTAAGAAGGCAGCGCTAATCTGCAATAATTTTAAATGGGGGCGAGGAAAGTTCACACCAGCCAAAAAAAGCAATGGAACTGATTCTGCACATATTCCCAGAATAGCATCCAGAAATGTAGGATGAGATAAATATATTTGGGAAATGTGTGGATTATGAAAATGGCAAATGCAGCAAAATGAAGAATCAGGCAGTCACATGCTCCTTCTATACGAAACTGCTCTGTCTGTGCATCTGTTCTGTCTTCTAAATATAGGAAGGGCCACTGTTCACTGGTAGAACAGCTGCTTTGCATGCAGAAGGCCTCAGGTTCAATCCCCATTCAGAAGGATCATGCAGGTCCACCGGTCGTAGAGATCCACTGCGGACAATGTAGGCCAGCACCCTCCAAGTGTTTTGGTCCCTAACTGGTGTAACGACTAGTTAGAGATTACCGTAATGGAATGGCAGCACCAGGTTGGGGAAGGCCGATGCAGACAGTCTAACTTGATGCAAGGTAGATTCCTGCATAAATAATGGGTGGGAGAGTATTGCAGAGGGAAAACTGATTTAGGGAAAGGGATGGAACAGCCTGTCCTGTCTCCAGGCTATCAGAGTCGACGAGTCTTTAATTAATACATGCAAATAGGGGGTGGGGGAGGCCAAGCAATTTTTATTTATTTAATTCATTGCATTTATATGCCACCTTACTTCCAAGGCATTTTACAATTTTAAAGGGCTTAAACTAATTATACATGTAAAGTTTAAAGTTGACTGGGGTTGAGCAGGGAAAGACAGTCCCTCCCTTGACCTTCTTCTTTCTCCCCAGCGGGCAAAGAAAATAAGGCTAAGAGCCTTCCCATTATGATTTATTCCTTTATTTAAAAGCATTTATAAATGGCTCATTAAAAAATAAAGTGGTGCGCAAAGTAAAACAATAAATGATATCATTAAAGCAAAAATCCAACATGAAGCCAGTGAAGCAATAACATAAAATCATATAATAACAGGAATTCGGGGGATTTTTGAAAAAAGAAAAGCAGGGTCTCATCTGATGGGTCAGACAAGCTGGGGCAGAAAGATAAGTCTTCGCACAAGAAATCTGAAGCAGGTGGTGGTTGCTGCTTCATATACATGTAGAAAGAAGGGAATTGCATAATACAGGGGCAATAGTGGGAATTGCCCGTTTTCAGGTCACTGCCCCATGATACTCTGTAGGGTTTGCCACATGCAGAATTTCCCCAGATAATCCCAGTGATATTATAGGTCTATATAGGGGCAGGCAGTCCTTCAGATAAGCTGTAATTAGCAATACTGTATTGTGATGCTGGGCATTTTGATAGCGTGCAAGAACTTTACAAACTGTCATACAAATGCATGTCTCTAAAAGAGGTGTGTGTGTGTGTGTGTGAGAGAGAGAGAGAGAGAGAGAGAGAGAGAGAGAGAGAGAGAGAGAACACGTTAGGCTTCTCACTGAGCTATTCACTTTTCTTCTGGGTCCTGCTAGCCATCATCCAGTCCTCACCAGTTGCATGACACACCTGTAGTCCTGTTGGCCAGTGTAACAATAGGACTAGGCAACAAATGAGAGGGACCAGCTTCTTCTGTGTTCTGGTGTGTTGGGAGATTTAAGTTAATTGTACAGAGTCCAGGTTGCGAGGTTGCAACACATGTGCAGACACATGACCACACTTGAGTTTGACTTGAGCACAACTTGAAGGCACCTGCCTAAGCAAATCTGCTCAGTGCCTGGATGGGAAGCACCAATTGACTGCCTAGGGACTCCATCTTTGGCACCTTGAGCTATGTCATAAGAAGGTGGCGTATTGATGTAATAAATAGATGCTGTGTAGTTCTTGTTGCAATCTGATAAGCCCCCCCCCCCAATGTAATGGACACTTGTGGAATTCCATTTGAGAGGCCTGTAATAGAACAAGGCAAAAAGAGCTTGTAAATAAGTAATGGAAACTTCAGTTACGTTTTGTCTTTTGCGGCTGGAGACTTTCTACACAGTTCAAAAGCAGTAAGTGCAAAGCAAGAAGAGAGGGAAAGAATCATAGCAGGGAGATGGGCTTCAGCAAAGTGACTTGGAAGGAGACCAGAGACTTATTTCAGAACAAAGATTTCTTCACAGCCAGCCAGTTCCAGCAAAGGATTCAAATGAAAGGTCTTTATTACTGAGGGAATGATTACAAGTTACAAGGAGGGGCAGTTGTAACCATAGAGCTCAGCTGGCATGGCATTCCCTTCCTAGTATGTGTCGTAAAATAAGGATACGTTAATTAGATTTCTATGTGCATAAAATTGTGTTTCATTTTTGTGGGCCCTTCCACCTCCAGTGAGCCAGCCTCTGTAAGACTTATGCTTGCCTAGTCTACTTAATATTTAGTCAGCGGTAAGGATGGATGGATCCACCCATTTTGATGTTGGAGCTCAGAATATCACTCAACAAGCAGATTGAACTCCTGAAATCAGTGAAGAGGTCAGTAAGATTTTTATAGGAATATAAGACCGTGGTCTTGAGAATAACTGTTAGGGAGGAAATAGCACACCACCACTGAAAACCTTCTTGTGCCAAGGGTCTTTCTTTTGCTCAACTACCCCCACCCAAAAAAAAAAAAAAAAAATGCCACAAATAACACCCAACACACTTGATAGGGCAAGCTGGGAATTCTTCTCTGACTCAGATTGTAATGCCTCTGTGCGGTGAGCAATACTGAGACCGCCAAAGCCCATTTCTAGGTTTCAGCCCAGTGAGTTTTGCCAACATCTCTAACCTTTAATCACCCTTCCAGTTCACATGACAGTGGAGGGAAGGTGCAGCTGAGGTTATTTAACTCATATCACTTCCTTGGAAAGGTGTGTGACCTTTTGTGCACTCTTTGCAGCATAAAAGATTTCTCTACAAGGCAGCAGCACCTTTCAGGTGACCTTCTCTGTGCAGTGCTTACCTAAGGAGAGTTGGTGGAAATTACCTTGAGACAAGCTCCCCTCTTGCTTGTGTGTCAGAATACCCCTGTACTTTGGAGGTGCCAGTTTGATTGTTTGTGGGGAGCTGTTAATTTAGTCTCATGAAATCACAATGTTTTGGGTTGTTTTTGATAATTCCAGTTCAGCTTACTGGTGTGTGGTGATCATGGTGGAACGGCCTTATTAGAGACATTTGTATGAGCAATCCCTAACCAGAGCTGAGTATTATACTGTATTATACTGTAATTCTGCAGTGTAATTCTGCATTCCAAAAAGTGTAGAACATTAGACGAGACCCAGAATTCGGCTTCCTGAGAATCTTAGCTGTTTCTTTCTTAAAGACCCAGATTTCTAGCCTCCCAGGTTGAGTAGATAGCCTTAAAGGTTTGTGACCAATGATGGCCAAAATATCAGGCAATGGGAGGTTGAATAAGATTTCCAGGTGTGTGTGTGTGTGTATGTTTGGGTCAGGGCCAGTACCTTTTCTCCCCTCATGAACAGCAAAATTAGAATCAGTTATGCAAAATAACAAGCATTGTAGAATAAGGTTTATGTGAGGGGAATGTGTGCCCCCAAAGTGGATACATTAGTGAAAATAATGTACAAACAGGTTTTATGTTTAGCAAAACTGTTTGCAAAAAAGGGCATGCATTAGGCAAAATTGCTTACAACATGGGCATATTAGAAGAAATGTGAGTGGGAAATGTGTGCAAATTTTCACGTTCATTTAAGAAATAATCTCAAACTGATGTGAAGATGGGATGAACTGAATGTGGGGAAAACTTGAAACTCAAGGAAACTGAAATGGATGCAACTCATCCCTCCCTAGTCACAGTCACACCACTGATCCATCTAGCCAACAACTTGGCTACCCTTTCCTCGACAACCATTCTCTACTGTATGATATATTTTTAAATGGAGATTCTGGGCATTGAACTTGGGACCTTCTGAGTGCAAATAGGTCCTTGACTGCTGTGCTTTGACCTCTCCCCAGCACATATGCAACTGCCTACTACTGTATCAAAACATTGGCTCAGATTAGCCAAGGTGTGACTGCCAGTGACTCTCTAGGTCAGTTGTGCTATCTTAGATCACTTGAACCGTAGCTGCTGGGAGCTGAACCTGTGCCCTTCTGCCTGAGGGCAGAGACTGTTTCATTACTGACACATGCAAGCCACCCTGGGAGTCTTTCTTTCTTTTACTGGAGAATAGGAAAAAAATAAAACAAAACAAACTCCCAAGGGATTGTGCCCTGTGTTAATTGTCTGAAGGTGGGGAGTGGGCCAGAGTTCTTTTTTTAGATTTTCCACTTCAGGCACCTGAAAGGCTTGCACTCAGATTCTTCAAGGTTATTAAAAACCCAGGCTCTTTTGAAGACAAATCTTTCGTTTCTGAAGTCTGCTGAGGATGGACCCACTGCCTAAGAAGGGGTCACAGGTTGAAGCCATCCTTTTAACAGTTCTGTCCTTCTCAGACCCAGGCTTCTAATGAGCCAAAATCACAATCCATTAAAGAGGAACAGCCAAGCAGCTTATTCTACAGTCTGGAGAGATGGGATCAACTGATAAGGGGCAGGAGCTGAAGCAGTTATCAGAATCATTAGGACATCAGGTTTTATTTTATTTTTTATCACAGACTCTGGCTGTGGTTTTTCCAAATCCAAGGCAGCAGATTATAAAGATTCAGTTTTCTCCTTCCACTAAATATCTTCTTTTTTTATGGCAAACCAGCAATTGATTCTCACAGTTGCAACAAAAAAATGAGCAGGAGTGGAAGCAAGGTGTAATAGCCCACTGAAGATGTTTTGGTGAAATTCCAAATTGCACAATTAACAATGGGGGCAGGGGAGCTATTTTGAGAACGAGGGTCAGCTTCATAAGGAAATGAATTATATAACATTAATGGGTATCCACAGCTATGGAAGGGATGGAGTCCTCCAAGTAGTTCCTAATTCAGATGTTGAGCAGGTTCTCACACTGACTCTCTGGACACTAGATGGAGGGGTGTGAACCCTAGGGTAGCCAAGTGCCCTACATTACAGAAGATAACCCTCTATTTGAAATAATACTCTGTTTGAATGGCTAACTTAAAGATACACATGTAAGAAGTACATAAGGGGCATTGAAACTGTCCATCCATAGTTATCACTTGGGCAGCAGACAGACCAGGCACACCAATTATCTGACTATGGTCCTTCCCACCGGGATGAAATATGTAATATAGTAATTCCCCACTGTGCTGAGAAACAATATAGTAATTATTGTGGGAAATTTCAGTCAAACTTTACTATGTATAAGTGCTAGTTAGTGCATGAAGGGGTTAAGACCAGAAAGGTCTTGTTTCTAAACTCAGGTGGTCATTCTCCCTCAGTAAGGGAGGAATTGAAGCTGCTTCTCTTCCTTTCACTTTCTCCACACCATATAACTGACCAAGTGCGGTGTAGTGGTTAAGAGCGGTAGTCTCGTAATCTGGTGAACAGGGTTCGCATCTCTGCTCCTCCACATGCAGTTGCTGGGTGACCTTGGGCTAGTCACACTTCTTTGAAGTCTCTCAGCCCCACTCACAGAGTGTTTGTTGTGGGGGAGGAAGGGAAAGGGGGAGGAAGGGAAAGGAGAATGTTAGCCGCTTTGTGACTCCTGAAGGGGAGTGAAAGGCGGGATATCAAATCCAAACTCTTCTTCTTCTTCTTCAAGGAAGATGTGTCTGAGCAAACTTCTAAGCTTAGAGCACATGTTTGGAACTATCTGTATTTTCTACCCAAGAAATATTATACCTGTGTTTTCCTTGCTGCTGCTTAGATAAATGCATGAATCTGACCTTTGGAACTTTTGTAAGTAAGTCATTTAAAACTTACTGAACAGTGTGTGGTCTGTTAATTGCAAGAGGGGTAGAAAATGGGGAGTTTAAACTCTGCTACTGGGGACTCTCTCCTGCTGGAGCGGGAGTTTGTCCCATGTTTTGAATCCAGGTACCCAGCTGATTCTTTTGTTATTTACCCTGCACATGTGGGTCACAGGCAGTGCTTCTTTTTTATAAAAAAATTGTTTAGGGGTACTCTTATTTTCCTACTCATATTGAAATACTGCCCCTCAATGAGGCCAAACTTAGATTCACAAAATGTTTAGGGGTATGTGCACCTTTGCGTCCCCCCAGAAAAAAAGCACTGGTCACAGGGATTCATATTTTCCTCCCACAGTTGCAAGAAAGTCTCTTACGTTCCACTCACACGCAGACTGAATATGCGGAAAAAGGTGATTGAAAAGTAAACTTTAGCCAACATATTAAGTTAGGTTCCTTCCTTTCATCCTCAGCTCTTGCTTGCTTCTGATTGAGGTCATGATTCTGTCTTCTTCATTGCTGGCATAGCTTGAAAAGCAGATCCAATTTCTGGATGTTGCCCTTAAGCCTTTTAAAGTGTAACAGAAAATGATAGTTATTCTGGAAACCTTTTAAGGCATTCTGCGGCATTTAACAGGGTCAGAGTGTTGCAGTCAAGAATGACAGCTGTGGTACAGAATGGAAAACTTCTAGAGCTGAACTGAGTTTTCTGTGATAAATTTTCCCTGAAAGTCTCATATGCCAAGTTTGAAAATTAATATTCTCTAAATATGTGATTGCAGAATGTGTTTTTGACACACTGTGTTATTTGTCATTGTGTCCTAGATGTTATTTATTTAGCCATGTTTGATGAAGTCTACAATTGTTGTGCCATAATATTACTATCCAGCACACTTGATAACTGAGGCACAGCAGTATCTAGTGTTTGACAGTACAATTTTTTTGCAGTGTATCCTTACCCTGTGCAGAGTGGGATGGGGGAATGAACTTGTTTAGAGTGCCAGCCAGCTAGCAATGCCATCCTTCAGGATACCCTATTCCATCCCCCCACTCTATGGACACTTAGGATTGGCTCAGCCCTCATTGGATTGTTTGGGCTTTATTTGCTTACATTTAGGTTCTTTCTTCCATTGCAGAGTCCAAGGCAGGGTACATGTGGTATTCAGGCAGTCTCCCACCCAGACGCTGACCAGAGCAAGTTCTGCTTGAACTCAGCAATGTGATGGTCTCATGTGTCTTCAGACCATATTCTTGGAGTTGGAGTGGCCAGCAGAGCAGCACAGGTGGGGCTGCATTGCTCTCCTAGCTTCTCAACACCACATAGTGGTTCTACTTCCCAGGATGGGGTGGGGGAGGTGGGGAGGTAGGCACCCCACACATCCCACTAGCCACTACTGCCTGGGACCCCCTTTTGGTCTCATTAGATTTTTAAAAAGGAATTATACTTCTGATATTCTTGGGGTTCCTTCAAGCATACTGATACCCCCTTCTTGATTACATGTCACCCTATTTTGGGTACATAGGCATTGTCACTCAATACATTAGTTTGCTACTACAGTAGAGGTAGTGATTTGACTGTGATGACTAAGACCCAACATGGGTTTCTCAAAAGCAAGTCATATCAGACGAATCTCATATATTTCCTTTCTTTTTCCTTTTTTCTTTTTTGGTTACAAGTTTTGAATTTTGGGAGGGAAATGCATTTTTTTTTAAAATAAATATTTTATTAAGGATTTTCTTGTTTTACAGAAGTAAGTGTAATGCCTCGTATTTCCCCCCCCCCCCATGTAACATTTTTACAAATCCGTTTCATTTGTTGAGGCATTAGGGGGAGAAGAAAAAAAGGAAAAAAGAAAGGGGGGGTGGAGAGAGGGAAGATGGATGGGGGTGGGGTCGGGTGGCGGTGTTTCTATTATGTTTAATGTATGTAGAGTTTGGTGTCAGCGTTGCTTGTGTTGTTCACTTGTGTTCCTTTGGTGGTGAGAGAGGTTGGGGTTGGCCTAGGGTGTGATTGTTTGCTTGTGATTGGCTGTGGTGATCTTTGTTTTCGTGTGTGAGTGAGGTGGGTGGGTGTTTTGGATCAGGTTAGCCATATTGATTTGTATGCTGTTGGTGGATTATTGTCATTGTCCTGTTGGGCTGTGTATGTGATAAAGGGGAGCCATACCGGGGTGAAGGCGTCTTCTTCTGTTTGTCCCCGTGTCAGTTTCAGTTTATTAGTTAATTTTTCTAGTAGGGCTGTTTCCCATACTATTTGGTACCATTGGTCCATGTTTACTCCTGACAGGTCTCTCCAGTGTCTGGTTATGGTGTTTCTGGCTGCTGAAAGTAGGTGGGTTATGAGTACTTTGTGGTGTAAATGGGCATTGTTGTCTTGGAAGATGTTTAGTAGGGCCAATTCTGGGGTGATGTCTATTACTTGCTTAGTTATTTTACATATTTCTTGTATGGCTGTTGTCCAGAATAGTTGGATTTTGGGACACTCCCACCACATGTGGAGGTATGTGCCTGTGGAGGTGCACCCTCTCCAGCATTTTGGTGAGGTTCCTGGGTGTATTAGCGCTAATTTCATTGGTGTTAGGTACCACCTGTAGGTGAGTTTCAGTGTGAATTCTTTTCTTTTCGTTGATATGGATTTAAAGGGGGGTTTAGACCACATTCTGGTCCTTGAGTGGGGTTAATCTCATAGCCTATGTCATTTTCCCATTGTTTTTTGATTGCATCTAAGGGATTTGCGGGATTTTGGAGTAGTATTTTGTATATTGCGGATACCGTCGTTAGGAGGAGGTTTTCGAAGGTTGTCAGGGGCCTAGTTGCTGCTGATTTTACTATTGGGTTGTTTAAGAGGGCATGTGGTTGGTGTTGTGTTAACCAGGGCATTTGGGTGTCTTCTAGTTTGTCTTGTATTTCTTGTGTTGACAAGGGTTTGTTATTTTTATAAAAGTCTATTAGGCGATATAAGCCTTTGGTTTGCCAGGTTTTTATCTGGAGGTTTTGTGCTGCATGGTGGAATAATGGGTGGTACACCAGGGGGATTAGTGGGGGTGGGGTTGGGGATAGTTTGCCTATTTGTGTTTTCCATGCTTTGAGCATGGTCTGTGTGTACCTGTTAAGTGTTGTGGGAATTTTCTTTAGTTTGTTTGGGAGGAGTGGGTATGTTGTGGTGCAGGTATTTTCAATTGTGTCCCTCTCTAGGTGTACCCATTGTTTTGTCTCATCTTCTAGTATATATGGGATTATATGGCGTATTTGGTTGGCATTGTAATATGCTTCTATGTTGGGGATTCCCCATCCTCCTTCTGAGGTGGGGAGGTGCAGGTATTTGAGGCTTATTCTTGGTTTTTTATGTGGGAAATGCATTTTTAATGGAGTTACAAGTTTAGAATTTTGCATTTAAACTGGTAAAAACTAGAAAATGTCAAATGTTGAATATTTGCAAACATTTCCCTCCCAGCTTCAGTTGACATTTAGTGTGTATTGGTATTTAGTGTGGTAGATGACATGCAGTGATAACATTTAGTAGATGACCTGCAAGAGTATTAGAATCTTGACAGTGTTTGATAGCCCTAAAAGCAATATTGCCAAGACTTGGAGTCAAACATTGATGTCTATCAATTGCTACCAAGGATAAGGCTTTGTGTTTTGAGCTGCTGTATTTCACTGACGTGTTTTGCAAATAGGGGCTCTGAACAGAGCTGTTGTGTCTGTCTACTGACCCTCCTCTCTTCCTGTTATGGTGCAGGGCCAGAGAATTATCACATAACTGTGAATGGACACTTCCTTCTCTTGTAATTAGAGCATTATTTTGTGGGCTCTCTGATTCAGATATGCCGTGTGTGTGTGTGTGCATGCGTGTTATTGCTTTTAAATGCATGCAGCCCCATTCTTAAGTCATGTGCCTTGTGAAAGACTTATATTCTGTCCACATAGAGTTTTCACATGGTGTGCCTCAAACAAGCACCACCACACCTCAGATTCTGAGACAGTGTGAGACTGGGCCATATTGGCAGCTGGATATTTGAAGGGATTCTCATTAATAGCTTCTTCAGAGCCAGTCTAAGCCAATCCAGGCTTTGAATCAGTGGTATACCTAGAGTTGGACAGCTGGAGCTGGAGCTTAGACCAAAACCTGGAATGTGGCCTTCTTTGGAGAACCCTTGGATGTTATTATCCTGTTCTGCTGGGCTTTGGGGTCTGCAGGGCAAATTGTAGTGATTACTGGAGTCTTTTCCAGTCCTAAGCCCTCAGCAGCTCCCAGTGGACTCTAGCAGCTAAATTATGAAAAACATTCTCTCAACCAGAGACCAGAGCGCTCCGAAAACCTAGGAAGGTTGGCAGGGCTTTCCCTCTCCAATGGCTTCACCCTCCCCTCCCAAGACAGGCTTTGTGGGAAATAAGGCTATCAAAGTGTACTTGCCATGGTGGTCATATCTTATGTCTAGGGCCAGATGTTGATGCTGAAGGCTAGTTGCGGGAAATCCTAAGCAAGAAGAGTTCTGCTTTTGTACTCAGGTCCTGATTGTAGGCTTCCTCTAGGCATCTAGTTGGTCTCTGTGAGAAGATAGGGGTGGGCTAGATAGGCCTTTGCCTGATCCAACTACGGGGCTTTTCTTGTGTTCCAAAATGGCCCATAGGAATTCTGCAGCTGTATGCATCTGCATGGGTTTGGGGCAGGTGAAGCTGAGGTTCCAAGGATGATAGGAGAGACACATACTTAGGCTAGGATGGTGTAGAAGGGAGTGTTGAGGGGTGCAACTCATGAGTCATCTGAATCTGCTTTCTCCTCAGGCCAACCCTGGGACTCTTGAGGCAGGGGATATGATACTTATCAAGGTTGCCTCAATGAGAAGATTACTAATGCTGGAGAAACTTTCATAACCTACCATTGTCCATCTCTTCCTGCATGTCTGGGAGGACTGGGTGTTTTCTGGGGTGCACACTAAAGTCTAGTTCTTTCTCACTGAGACAGAAAACCTGCATCTCAGTTATATCGCCTCAGGTGGAAAACGCTTAGCAAAGTGCTTTCTCCTGAAACAACTCCAACAGACAATTTGCATAGGAAATCTGCCCAGGCAATACAAAGCTTGGTTATAACCATGATGCTTAATTTATTTATTGCATTTATACTCCGCCTTTTTCTCCAAGGAGCTCAAGGTGGTGTACTTGGTTCTGTTCCTCCTCATATAAATCCCACAACAACCTTGTGAAGTAGGTTAGGCTGAGAGGCAGTGACTGGCTCAAGATCACCCAGTGAAATTCATGGCCAAGTGGGGATTTGAACCCTAGTCTCCCAGGTCCTGGTCCAACACTATAACCACTACACCACACTGGTTAGTTCTGCAGAGATTTTATTTGTGCATGGAGCTGTGTGTGCCCTCATCTGCAGCCTCTGGAGTGCTGTAGCTCAGACACAGAGTGATCTTGGTGAGATTTAGTCCCCCAAGGTGCCAGGAAGGGCCCAACAAACTGGCATGGTGTGTTGTGTCAACTGGATGTGTGCCCTAATACATGGTGTGCAGGGGGTTTTGTAGTGTGCGAGTCACATGTGAAAGAGTTTCATAAAAATATAAAGTTCTTAAATATAAATTATGTGTTTGAAATGTTATAGTGTTTACTGTTCTCTCTCTCTCTCTCTCTCTCTCTCTCTCTCTGTGTGTGTGTGTGTGTGTGTGTGTGTGTGTAATGTAGGTTTTCCATTAACTAGAAAATGCTGTAATAGTTTACTGGAAAAAAGTAAAAGCATTGCTCTGGGGTACAGCTGAAATTCCTCACAGCAAGGTTGTTGTTTTTAAAAGGAAGAAGTATTGGACAAACCAACCTGCTGTAATGATATGGTTAGGAAATGCCTGCTGATGTTTCGTGTGTTAAGAGGGTGGAGGAAAGGGTACAAGCCTTTTCCCAGGGAAGACGTATTTGCTGATTGTCTCTTATCTTGTTTTTCAAGCTGATCAGTGGCGGTTCTATTGTAAGCGCTGAGGCAGTATGGGATCACGTCACCATGGCCAACCGGGAGTTGGCGTTTAAAGCAGGAGACGTTATCAAGGTCCTGGATGCCTCCAACAAGGACTGGTGGTGGGGACAGATCGATGATGAAGAAGGATGGTTTCCTGCCAGCTTTGTAAGGGTGAGTCAGACCCTCTTTTTTTCTCCCTCTCTCCCTCTCTCCCTTCTTCCTCTATTCCTGAACATTTGTATCTTGCTCATGGATATTGTGATGACCATTGCTTTATGAAATCACACAGCAGGGGAAGACTTTTGCCACCATTGCCTTTCCCTGTAGACTTTCAAGAAGCATCCGGTTGGCTATTCAGGTGGCAAGGAGGTCTTCACTTTGCACCAAAATGAGTACACCATGGGCACCAGGCAAGCATTTCTGAGGAGGGCAAGCCACAGTCAACGTGCCACCACTGAAAAGATCCACTCTCTGATAGCTACTCTTGCACCTGATTTGGCATGGGCACTGCAGAGAAGGGCCTTGGTAGATGGCATTAGGGTCAGTTTATATGGGAGCAGATGATCTTTCAGGTATTCTAGGCCCAAGCCACTTGGGGCTTTAAAGCTGGCACTTGAATTACCCATCAAAAGTTAACACATATAAGTTAGCACATGCAACTTGATATGCAGATCTCTGTCCCTTTTTGCCCACCCTAACGAACAACCATGTATCTCCACCATCGTGTTCACACCTGCCACGCTTTGTGCCAGTGGTATGTTTAGGGTAATGGCCAACTCCTCACTTCCATCTCCACATGCTCCCCCAGCAGCTGCACATACAGTGTGTGTTTCTGCATATGTACTTCTGCAAATATTTGCACACATACAGATTTTATGCAGATATGTGCCCGCTTTTACCCTCTTTGTTACAATGAATTTCAGGGCCACCCTAGTTGTAGAGCAAAGGCCTTTCCTAAAAAGAACATCTGTCAAAACACCATAAGGAAGGGGAACTAAAGAAACTTTCCCCCAGGAGGGAATTCGAGACCCCAGTCATGAATCCTGAGTAGAACCCCCTCTCTAGACCAGGGTTGAAAACCTCTTTACAGCATAAGAGATACATTTCCATCCAGGAAACCTTCTATGGACCACATGCCAGTGATGGGTGGGGCCAGAAGCAAAAGTGGGCAGAGCAACTGGTGCTAATTTTACCTTTCTAAAGTAGGCTACTTCCTGCACAGCCATATCTCCATCATAACAAGCAATGAGCATTATCAGAGTTCAGTGATATGTTCGAGTCAGGCAGAAATACTCAGGGAAGATTCATAATAGGATTGGTGAGGTGTGTGGTGTGAGGAGGAGATGGAATTTGTGTGTGAGGATGGAATTTGGCTTTGAGAGAGTCCCCAGGTCTGCCGTAGACACAATCCAAGTGACATCAGGGAATGTTGGAACACATGAGAAGACCTTTCTGCCAGGACTGCAAAGGGCCTTGCTAAGAATTCCGGAAGTTTTTAACATATGTCTTTCTTGGCTGTTTTATTCTGCTGCGTTTGTGTTTGGTTTTGTAGGCTGGATGTCTCTTTTATGTGTATTGCATATTTCTTGTTATGTTTCATTCTTTTTTTCTGTACAGTGCCTAGGGAACTATATTTCACGAAAGGGTCTCATAAATATAGCAAATAAGTAACCAGCCTATTGAAATTTTCCATCCTATTTGAGAACAGAAAAATGTCAGGTGAGGTAGATTTAATGGCATTTCTCCAGAGATGGAGAAATTTTCCCATCTATTTCTCATGGCTGGGGCTGACCATTAACAGAGACAGTAACACAGCATCATTCTTTTACCCCAAGTCATTTCATTGCCCCCACCACCACTGCATCTGTTTCAAGTGGCAGCAGCATCAACATCTGATTTAACAGCCTGGCCACTATTTTGCTTCCAACACAATCTTTTATGATGTACCATCATAACAAGGTATTGTTCGGTAGGGGAATGGTGGCAATCATATAAAGTGGTGGAGAAAATTCTGCAAGATTTTTTTTTCTTTTATGGAGAGGTGGACAGACAGAGAAAAGAAAAAAATAGCAGATATTTTCTCTCCAAAAAATATCAGCTCAGCTGTGGTTCTGTCATTCTTCCCTTCCTTGTTGATAGGATAGGTGTATTCTCATGGCTCCCAAAGCAACCCTGCAATTTGTCTCGAATGCAGCAAACCTTTCATAGTTGGGAACAATAGGAGAACTTTGATGATGGTGTTATTGTTATTAGTCCCAAGAGAGCAAAAGTGCAGCAGGATAACTTCCTCGCTGTCATAATTCCTTACCATTTTTCTAGGGACTTCTCAGACAGTTGGGGGGGGGGGCTGAGACCCAGATATTAACCCCTGTCCTTTTTAGTTCCATCCATCCTTCTCCTCAGCACAGCGTCTCTGTGATAGGTAGGGCAATAGCTTTAATCTCTTTTGAAGCCTAAGAGATATGGCGATTCCTTTTTCCTTACAAAATCATCTGAGTTGGGTGTTATCTGCTTAACTTTCCAGGTAATTTGACTAGCTGTGCTGGTGGGTGGAAAGAGGAGGCAATTTTATAAGCAGCACATGCAATACTTTTCTGATGGTGCATTGCTTTTTCTGTCTCTTCCACCTGAGGTTATACCAACCACCCTAGCTTGTCTTAATCCCTAATTTATGTTCACTGTTCATAATGTCAACCAGTTATGATAACAGTAATAATTACCATTTGCACGAAAAATGCCTTTATGATAACTGGTGTGTGTATAGCGAAGGCTTGTATATTACAAAGACGTCTGGGGGTGTAGTGCATCTCTGCAGAGGCAAACCAAACACCCACCCCTATACAATTGTAGTTGGGGTGGGAGGCAAGCTTTTTCTACTAGATATTTCCCTGTAGAATTAAATAGCAGCCAATGACATATATGGAAGAAAGTTAAAAGGCACTCCACTGGGGTCAAGTGCAAATGAGCTTCTCGTGAGTCAAGGCATTCAGAATCAAGCTGTCTTCTGTCTGCAGAGTCCCGCCTCTTCATCTGCAGAGCTTCCTCCTTGATTCTGTTTCTTGGGCCACATGCACACTATATACGGTAGTTAGCACACAGTGATACCACTTTAAACAGATATGGCTTCCCCCAAAGAATTCTGGGATCTGTAGTTCATTAAAGGTACTGTGGGTTGTTAGAAGACCCAGGTAACTACTCACTGGTGAGCTTGACATCAATACCAGGAAAGGTCCTAAAACAGATCATTCAACAGTCACTCTGTGAGCACTTAGAAAAGGATGCTGTGATTTCTCAAAAACAAGTCGGGTTCTACACTTAGGCAGGAAGAATCAGCTGCTCCAGGATAAGATGGGGGGATAAAAAAGAAGAAGCTACTTCTATTCTAGCTTGCATGAACAGAAGTATAGCACCAAATCAAGGGAAGTAATAGTACCGCTCTATTCTGCCTTGGTTAGCCCATGCCTGGAGTATTGTGTCCAATTCTGGGTACCACAATTTAAGATGGATTTTGACAAGCTGGAATGTGTGCAGAGGTCTGCAAACAAAGCCTTATGAGGAATGGCTGAGAGAACTGGATATGTTTAGCCTGGTGAAGAAGAGACTGAGAGGAGATATGATCGCCATCTCCAGATATCTAAAAGGCTGTCACATGGAAGACAGAGTAAACTTGTTTTCTTCTGCTCTGGAGGGTAGGACCTCAACCCAATGTCTTTAAGTTACAAGAAAGGAAATTCCGACTAAATGTCAGTAAGAGCTGTTTGACAGTGGAACCTTCTTTCTTGGGAGGTAGTGGACGCTCCTTCGCTGAGTTTCTTGCAGTGGGTTGGACTAGATGACCCTTGGGATTCCTTCCAACTCAGTTCTATGATTCCCCTCACAGAGCTACAATTCCCAGGGTTCCCTGTGAAGAGGGATTGATTGTTAAATCACTCTGACAATTGCAGCTCTTTGAGCAGAACAGAAGTCTCTTGGCAACTGGATGCTGTTTCAAATGGATGGTGTTAATGTGGGAACCAGACTCAAAACAAAACCTAAGGCTAAATGTGAGGACTAAGCATCCTCTTTACAGCAGAACAGTTTGTTCTGGACAAATGTCCTTCAAAGTACAACAGCAAGGAGAGCAAATCAAGCACCTCACCTTGTTTCAGAAATACTTCTCCCCCAACCCTGCAGGGACTGTTTTTCAGATGCTTTAGGTTTGCATCTTAAAAAATTGGCAGTTTCTTCCCAGATTTGTCACGGTGAAGACTTTCCAAGAACTACTGTAGCAATCTGTCTACAGCGTGGGACCTCAGTGGGGAAGCGCCTGCTTATTTATATGGACATCAGCATCCAAATAAGCATTTCCACTAGTGCAAGGACTTTTAAAATAATTTTATTATTGAATTAAATCAAATCAAATTTCTTATCCATCCTTCACCAACAGGGCAGGTAGCAACAATTTAATATTCAGAATTTTAAAAAGGTAAAACAGATTACACATAATATCAGTTCCTCTTGTCGAAATGGGAAGACCGTGGGCATTTCAGAATAGCAACTTTTTATTTATTCTAGCTTATTTTAAAGCATCACATATATGTTTATACATACATTACCAAGAAGCTCAAGTCAGCTGGAACTTTGCACATGTCCTGTAAATGATGTGTCTGTTTTGTGTTTGCTCAGAGCACTGAATATGGTACCATTGCAAAGGTCTCACAGAAAGCTGCATTGGTCTAAGCCAAATCCTCTCTCACAGTGGTTGCAGCCTGATTAGTCCTTGGAACCTTTGCCATTTTGAATGCAACCATGTGCTCTTATTTGTCCCTAAGGCATTTTCCACTGGTAATTGGATTAAGTCTAAATATGCGTTTCCTGGAAGATGCCACCACCTTTCCTCACGAGAGACACCTCAGTAACCTGGCTGTAAGTTCTGGTTGGCCAGAAACCCCTCATGACCTTCTGGCCATTCTGAGGTTAGAGTATTGATATGTCTGGTCAGCTAATTGGCTTCTAATCCCCCTTTGCATCCAGAGCTGTCATTAAAGGAATCATTTCGATCTGCATTAGAGCTAGCACCCACCAGGAAGCAACTGGGCACCAAGCACTTCCCCAAACTTCTCTTGCCTAGGAGAGTGGTTAGCCTCTGACGCTGAGATGGAATGGGTCCCAAGTCTGAGATCAAGTGTCGCCTTCAATGCCAGAGGGAAACCTGGCCCATTTGGAGAAGGACCTGACTACAGGCAAGGACTACAGGCAAGAGCAAACTTTTCAGGAATAAGGCCCTCCTCTTAAGGAGACCTCTGGGAAGGAGGAAGTTAACAGGAGTCAGCTGATGTAAGCATTTGGTTCCAGCAGCTCCCACTGAAAACCCCCAGTGTTGGGTTGGAAGAGCTGCTTAGACAACATCAATATACCAGCTCTATGTCCTGCCTATCACAAACCTGGCCATGGACTCCTCTCACTTTTGCCTCTTGCCTGCCTCTTTGTTGTGGACTCTGCTTGATTGGACTCTGATCTTGGAGTAGCCCTGGATATCACTTTGGTTGCTACCCCATTGTTGCTGCTGGCAGGTCCCCTGCTTACTCAGGATTGAGAACAGGTTGGGCTGTGAGTCCTGGAAAACTTGCTCCCTGCCTTGCTGGCCTTTCCCCACCTGGCCTAGAAAAGTGGGACATGGACTGACCCCAGCTACAAAAGTTGCTGAACACACTCTTGGGTTGTGGTATTGTTTAGGGTTTTTCGTTTGGTTTTGTTGTTGTTAATGATATTAATTAGGGTATGTTTAGCCTGGATAAGAGGAGACTGAGAGGGGATAGGATAGCCACCTTCAAATATCTAATAGACCGTCCCATGTAAGACAGAGCAAGCTTGTTTTCTCCTGCTCCAGAAGGTAGAATCCAAACCAATGGCTTCAAGTTACAAGAAAGGAGTTTCTGACTAAACATCAGCAACAACTTTCTGATGGTAAGACCTGTTGACAAAGGAATGGACTCTCTTGGAAGTTGGTAGACTTCACTGGAGGTTTTTAAGCAGAGGTTGAATTAAGTTTGCACTTTTAGAAGACACCTGAAGGCAGCCCTGTTTAGGGAAGCTTTTAATGTTTAATAGGTTATTGTATTTTAGTGTTTTATTGGAAGCCACTCAGAGTGGCTGGGGAAACCCAGCCAGATGGGCGGGGTAGAAATAATAAATTATTATTATTATTTTGCAGTCTCACATAAAGCCTGTTGCAATAATCCAGCCTGGAGACTAGCAGTGCATGGACGCAGTGATCAGGCTATTGTGGTCCAGAAATGGATGTAAATTACCGTATTTTTCGCTTTATTAGACGTACCGGACGATTGGGCGCACCTAGTTTTTAGGGGAGGCTCCCCACTCCCCTGCAGAGACTTCATCCCATGGCTAAGCCAGAAGCCAAGACATCCAGCGGGATGCATCCCGCTCGCTGTCCTGGCGTCTTCTTTAGCCACGCGCAGCCTCTCCGGCCTTGAGAGGCTGTGCACGGCTAAGGCTCCCCCAAGAGCCGCGTTCCCTTTAAAGAGCGCTAGAGAAAAGCCCCCAAGAGCTGCACACACTCTCCATGCGGCTCTTTAAAGGGAGCGCTGACAGAGCCTCCCGCCTGCATTTGCTGCATAAGACGCACACACATTTCCCCTTACTTTTTAGGAGGGGAAAAGTGTGTCTTATAGAGCAAAAAATACGGTATGTACCAGCCAAAGCTGGTGGAAGCCACTCTTAGCTACTGATGTCATATGGGCCTCTAGCAACAGATGGATCCAGGAGCATCCCCAGATTGCAAGTTTCCTCTTTCAGAGGGATGTCGATTCCATCCAAAGGAGGCAATTGACCAATTATCCAGACTTGGGAACCACCCACCAACAGTGCCGCTGTCTTGCCAGGATTTAGAGTCAGTTTCTTGGCACGCATTCAGCCCACCACCGAGTCCAGGCATTGGTCCAAGGCTCCACAACCTCTCCTGATTCAGATGTTACAGTGAAGGAGAGCTAGGTATTATCAGCATACTGATGACACCACGTTCCAAATCTTGCAACGTTGACTTCAACAGCTTCACATATGTTAATCAGCATTAGGGAACAAGATGGTACCCTGTGGCACCCAAAGCACAATTGCCAGGGAGCTGCTGAGAGATCAAGTAAGAATAATAGAGTTGCATTCACCATGTCCTTCTCCATTCATCAGGGTGGCCAAGGTGAATGCAGTCCCATAACCAGGCCTGAACATAGATTGAAATTGGTCCATTGGATGAAATAGGTTTCATACCAAGAGACCATGCAATTGTTGCACTACAACCCTCTCAATCACCTACCCGAAAAAGAGAGTATTTGCAACTGGGTAGTAGTTGTCACATTGTGTCACAAGCCAGTGGGTCCGCGGTGGGCTTTTTCAGGAGTGGTTTGATAACTGCATCTTTCAGGACAGCCAGGACCACTCCCTTCCACATGGATGTTTTGCCCACACCCTGTATCCACACATTCATAATCCCATGGCAAGATTTAAGAAGCCAAGAGGGGCAGGGTTGAAGAGAGATGTTGCTGGCCACTGGCTGCATTGTCCCAAGAACCTTGTCCACATTGTCAGGCGACATCAACTGAAGCTGATCCCAATAAGTTGAAGCAGATGTTGCACTGGATGCCTCACTGGGGAATGTAGTCTGTGGCAGAGGAAGGGGGGGTGTAGGGGGTGCTGTCCACCCCGGGTGTCATCACTGAGGAGGGGGGTTTGACAAAATGAGTGTGTGTTTTTTCAAAAAATGGGCTCACAAAACTTTTTAGGTGTGACGTGGTGGCTTAGATGCCTGCAGGTTCCACGCTGCCTGAAACGGCAGCATAGGACTTGCGCCTGCCTACTGCCTCTCCCTCAGCCTCCCTACAGCTAAGGGGGAGGCAGCGGAGAGGCTCCAAGCATCGGAGAGGCTCACCTCGCCCCACCCCTGGCTGCATGACACCCCCCTCCCGCCCCAGGCACCAGAGCAGTTAGCTACGCCGCTGAATGTAGTGAGTGTGGATGTGGCATTGATATTTTTACAAAAGTGAGTGACTTTACCCTCAAAGTGCCTTGCATACAATTTACACTGGGCCTAAAACTCGCTTCCCTGAAGTAGATGTTACCAGACCCTGGACAATATGAAAAAGTTCCACGCGGTGGCTACTTTAAGATGTGAATGGAGGCAGAGAAGTGAGACTTCTTCACTGCTTTGACTGCTCCGCAGTTATGTTTCACTCATACTCTGTCAGCTTCTTTCATCACTTGCACTCTAGCCATTGTCTGGTCTCTTTCATTGCCCCTACTTCAGTGGTGAGCCAAAGTACACAACAGGCCCCACAATGCAGGAGAGGGCGCTCGGGGCAGTCGTGTCAATAGCCTAACACATCTAACTGTTCCACAGCATGACGAGGGCTTCAAGAGGGTCACTATGCTGTAGCTACTAGAAACTCCCCCAGTGCACTCAGGAATCCAATGAATTCTGTGAGTCTTCAGGAATGAACCATCACAACCCACCATTCTTGCTTTTTTTGTATGTTATTTTCAATGATATATATGTTCCTAGGTAAACATCCCATTAATATGCACATGGTTTTTTGGTTTGAGAACTGAGGCAGTATTGTTTTTGTTTGTTACTCTGCAATTTATTTTTGTGTTTTTATATTGTAAACCACCCTGCGATCATCGGACGAAGGGCAGTAGCTAAATTTAATAAATAAGAATAAATAAAAACCATATTACAAAATTCAGAGCAGTGTTAATTTTGAAGGATTATATGTGTTTAGAAAGTGCAAGTTAGAGAGGGTTCACATTAAAATACAAGCTGAACCTAATTCCCCCCTGTCCCTATCACAAAGGTTATTATTATTACATTTCTATCCCACCTTTTCTCCAAGGAGCTCAAGGTGGCATATATGGTTCTTCCTCATCTCCTTTTTATCCCCACAGCAACCCTGTGAAGTGGGTTAGGCAGAGAGATGGTGACTGACCCCCATGGTTATGTAAGGATTTGAACTCTGCTCTCGAAGGTTCTACCCCAGCACTCTAACCACTCTACCACTTCTCAATATAAATCACTTTATGTAAACCATTAAAGGTTTTTATGAATAAGCTATATATAAATCCTGCTAAATATTTTATTTTAAAAAATAATAATTGCAAATTTCTTAAATGCAATTCTCCTTTTCATCAAGATGGCCTTCCTGTTATGCATGACTATTGCTCGGTAGGAGGAATCTTAAGACCAGAGTGTTGGGCTCTGCAGTCTTGTCATTGTTTCTTGAAGGGACTCCTGTGGTTTTTACAGTCTCAGTTCCCCCACCCGCAACAATATGAAAAGCACGATTGTCAGAAATGTTTCTCACTCCTACTCTGCTCACACAAAAACACAGAGCAGCTCAGTGAGAGGCAACATGAGTGAGGTTAGCTGCAGAAAATGTTCTGTCTAACCAGCTAAATGGAGAGTTGTGTCAAATGCTCAAAGGAGACTTGCAAGCGGGAATCTTCCTGCTGCACTGTCTTTGCCTCCAAGTAAATGCAGGTGTTGTTTTTTTAAATAGCTGTAGGCTTAAATATCTAAACGTGATTTATTATTTATTATTTTTACCTTTTTAAGGAAAGGGGTGCTTGGGACATCTGAGTGTAGGGGTGGGCATGTGGTGGCTCAGCACCCTTGGGCTAGTTGCCAGGGACCCTCTTTATGTCACTCCCTTTTCTCCTGTGTAGGTGAGATACACAAGGGAGATGGAGGTAAAGGGTGCCTTGAAACCTTAATTTGCTGTGGGAACAGCAACAAAGTTTTTTACAAAGCCCTCATTTTTCACACCTCCCCTTTAGACATAGACAAAGGGCTCTTTAAACCCCTTATTCCTCTAGAGTGGACAGCAGCAAAACCTGGCTTATTTTCTCTCCCTCAGCTGCTGACCTTGCATGTAGCAGATACCAGGAATTGAGAGTACTTACGCGGGATGAGTGTGTTTCCATGGGGCTTTCTTGTTATATCTGTCTATCTATCATTAATTAGTTAATAAGTTAATATCTATATCTATCATTAATAAGTTCTTGCAGCATATTGAACCATCAAACAAACATAACCTTTAATATCTCACCCTGAACCAGAAAATGATGTTTGAACAATCCGTCCAAAATGACAATCAAATAGAAAACAAAGTTCCTAGCCAAGACCACCATGTGTAGAAAAGACCTTGTTTAGTTTATGCTAACCAAAATGTTTTATAATATGAAAGGAGTTCTCTGTTTTCATGTTTAGTCATGTACGTGTACCAGTCTTTATGCTTCAGACCTTGTGCCAGTTGTATTTTATTAGTTTCTTACAAGTGCTATTTGCCAAATAAGCACCCTCCAAATTTTTCCAATACTGTATCTTATTATTACAAGCCTGGCTGCCCTCTGAAGCCTTTTTTTAGGAGGTCAGAAAGAAAATGTGAGGCCCAAACTGGGGAGGGAGCAGCTGTGCAGGTTGTGCCCTGCTCCACAATGGATCCTCCCAGATCAAGCAGGAAGGCTGGAAGAGGGTTTCTAAGTGTGCTTGATTGGATAACAGAGTTCCCAGTTGCAGGGAGCCTTCTACATGTGTACATGCTTAGATGCTCCCTTCAGACCTTCCTGCTCAGTGTGGGGATTGGGAAGAGGAGCTGTGTGCATGCCATCCTCCTCCAATTTCACCCCTTACACATTCTTTCTGAATGCCTTGAGAGGACTCAAGCTGCACTCATTTCCTGTCCTACTCCTCATCTCTCAGCTGATGCATAGGAACCTCATTTGCATGCTGGCAATTTCCCCCAAGAGTGGGGTTGTCACTTTTTCTGGATGAGGGTGTGTCTTTCACCTCCTACTCTTATCCTACTGAGTCAGCTGCCAGAAAGACACTGCTGCCTCCATGACTACACTGTTCTCATCTATTTGATTCACCTGTGTAATGCCCTGTCTCATCCTAGTTTGGCTCAGGGCTCTCAGGAGAGACTGGAGCAGAGGCACTTACCTGGAAGGGCAAGGTTATACCAAGATCACAGTCAAGTCCAATGGGGCAGGAGGATCACAACCGTTCAGTCTTATTCAGCACCCTGGACAGATCACTATGCCAGGTGTTGGCTGGAAGTCATCCAGGAAGAATGGTTCTCTTAGCAGCATATTGACACCTTTTGAAGGCTGGCTGATCTGGACCTGCTTTTATCCTGCTCCTCTCAGGGGAACTATCTCTGTTTCTTAAATGGCCATTGCCTAGTTCTACAAGTGTTGTCTCCCATGGCATGGGGCAGTGAGGGGCACTCTGAGCCTTCAGAATGCAGTAAATGTATATCTTCTGACCTGCAAGATCTTGGTGTAGGGAACAATGACTCCCCAGACAATGCATCTCCCCACTCTAAGTTTTCCTCTCAGCCAGAGGTAGGCTGAGATAACAGAGTCTGACACTTCTCAGATCCAAGTCTCCCCTGACATGGATCCCACTCTTGTGATCTCTGGCTTTTTGCAAGGAAGATGCCTCCTCTACTCAGTCTCTCACAGTAAACAACCTAGGTCATAATGGGAGAGATTAGAGTAGGGTCTCCACAGGGAGTGCACTCATATCCCATGGAGGGGTCTGGGCTTCAGCAAAACACTGAAAAGAGTGTTGGAACTGGAACAGTGTCTCATCCAAGTGAAGATTACATCTAATAAGGTACCAAACTAAGAGCATGTCACCCCCAATTTGTCTCTTCAAGTGCACTGTTGTCTAAAGCAAACCATCAAGCAGGGTTGAGTAGGCAGGCAAGTGAAGCATAGAAGATTTGCTTGGCAGTGTTGTGACTGGGCCAACAGGCCCAATTAAAACTGTACAGGGTGTAACCCTTTGAAACTCAAAAACCTCTCTACCTCTTAGACACCACTGGATGAAACCTCTGCAGCAATCCTTCAAATCCCCAAGCTCCTAACAAATATCTGAAATTTATTTATATTTGTAAGTCTTAATAATTGGAGAGAGATGATTTGGGTGGGGGTTTCAGAGACTGGAACTGGTGTGGGGGAGGGACCATAGCTCAGCGGTAGAGCATCTATTTTGCATGCAGAAGCCCCAGGTTCAATCCCCGGTATCTTCAAATAGGGCTAGGAGGCACCCAGTCTGAAGCCTGGGAGATCTGCTGCCAGTTTGCATAGACAATACTGAACTATATAGACCAATGGTCTGACTGGGTATAAGGCAGCTTCCAGTGTTCCTTGTCTAAATGCTTTTGCTTCTGGTTAAAGAGATTTTGCATTGTTTCTATACCTGTTTGGCCAGAGTTGACAGTGGGACCCCCTGGAAGTGATACCCCTTATTGAATGCTTGAGGGAAATACTCACTGCATGTGATGATTAGCTGTGCCATGTCATTATATGATCAAGACCAAGGCTTATTCTCCACCCCCACCCCCCGCCTTGCCTCTGGCACAGCAGTGAGGAAGAGAATCAGAAGCTTCCACTTTTAAATATCAAAAATATAAATGGGGGGAATTGGGATGGCCTTAGAGTGTGTGTGTGTGTGTGTGTGTGTGTGTGTGTAAATGACAAATCTGTGGGATCTCTTAGGAGGCAGCAAACTGTCTTTGGCCAGCCTTGCTTACTTTATATGCTGAAGTGATAAACTGGCTGTGATTGGCCTTGTCCTACAGCATCCTTCACTAGCTACTGCCTTCCAGATGTTTTGGACTACAAGCCCTTTCAGCCTCAGTCAGCATGTTGTAGTCCAAAACATCTGAAGAGTACCAGATTGACCATGGCCAGCCTTCCTCAGGTGCTTCCCCGCCCCCGCCCCCCCGTGTCACATGCTGTTCAACATGTACATGAAACCACTGGGGAAAGTTATCTGGTGGTTTAGATTGAAGTGTTGCCTACCCTGCTTTTCCAACTAAGTGTCCCAGGGAGACTGTTAAACTTCTGACTCAATACCTTGAGGCAGTTTTGGGCTGGGTGAGGGGGAACATTCTGGCACTTAATCCAGATAAGATGACTGATGCTGTGAATGGGGGAAACCCATCTCTTCAGAAGGAGGGTTGCAATCCTTCTTGGATGAGGCAGCACTGCCCTCAAAGGTCTAGGGGTATGTTCACATTACTGTCTTAGAGAACAATGAAAGTGTTATTTTTCTGATAAGTTTTAGAGCTCTCCCTCCCCTAGCTGTTCACATCAGCACAGCTTCAATTAGTTTCTTATTGTATACACACCTGTCCATTTGTTTGTTCTCTCTGCGTTTGGACACTTCTTGAGTTATTATCGCCAAACTTTGCCGGAGGGTTTTTGCAGTGGGGGCAGCAATTTTCATAGACTTTTGAACATCAGGCACCATTTTGATTCAAGATGGCAAACCGAAATGTGAGTTTGGAGGGACTTTGCCCATTTCTTGGCATAGGTTAAGCCACCTCTTGAGATATTGTTGCCATGAGAGATCCCGGGATGGGGCGACAATCTTAATCAATGTTTGGATGCTAGGCACCATCTTGAATCAAAATGGCAGACCGAAATGTGACTTTGGCATGAAGTCTGAATTTACAAGCCATAGAAGAACAGAGGAAGCTGCCTTGTACTGAGTCAGACCCTTATATTGCCTTATACTGAGTCAGACCCAGATCCATCTAGTTCAGTATTTTCTGCATTGACTGGCGGTTGCTCTTCAGATTTTCTAGCAAGGGACTCTCCCAGCCCCATTTGGAGAAGCTGGAGACTGAACCTGGGACCTCCTTTAAGACAGTCAGTGTGCTAAGCCCTAACCATGTACCACAGAGGCAAGAATGTAGTTATGAAGCTGAGTGTCAAAAGACTGGAGAATGGGAGTAGAAATCATTATTTGCCTGTCAACATGTTGGAAGTTCATGCCACGGTTTTGGGTTCTAAGCAACAGTTCGCACCAATAGTAGTTTGACATGATGTTTTAAGTGCACCTACCTCCTTTATTTTCACTCTCCGTAAGCTGGCACTGAAAGCATGTCTCTAGGCTATAACTCACAGCAAGCTATGAGAACAAGCCCAAAGGTACAGCTTTCCACTGCATGGAACAGTGTGATTCTTCCCTTTTCTAAGAACAACCCTCTAGTTTTTACTCCACTCACTCAGAGCCTGCCAAGTAAAAGCTTTGCTTTGCCTTTACAACAGTGGTTCTGTTTGACCCCAGCATCACTACTAGTAGGTTCAGTATCGTGGAGGAAGTGTTTTGTTTTTTTTGCAGCCTGACTCCCCTGTTCCACCTTAGGTGCATCAGGACATGAAAAACAAGAGCTGACAGCCGTATTCTCTGCATTTCATTTCTGCTCCCTCATGTAAGACATTAAAATGGGCTCTAAGTTTTACTATTGCTGGAAAAGGTACAAAGTGTTAGGAGTCAGAAGGTGAGCCTCTTATATAACGCTGGGTAGGTGTGGTTGGAGAGAAGGGTGTAAGGTCTTTTTCTGGGAGATTTCTCACGCGCACACACTCTTTTGTAACTCAGATTAAAGAAATAATAAAAATCACTTTTCTGCAAGTTACATTTTCATATCCTGATTTTCAGAAGAAGTTGAATATACTAACACATTTTCACGTTCAAAACAATTATAAAACACACTTGACAGTTGAATAGTTGAATAACAAGTCTGGGGTCACCACTGTTCACACCTGGAAAGGATCCTTAAAGGTAAAGGTAAAGGTACCCCTGCCCGTACGGGCCAGTCGTGTCCGACTCTAGGGTTGTGCGCCCATCTCACTTAAGAGGCCGGGGGCCAGCGCTGTCCAGAGACACTTCCGGGTCACGTGGCCAGCGTGACGAAGCTGCTCTGGCGAGCCAGCACCAGTGCAGCACACGGAAACGCCGTTTACCTTCCCGCTATAACGCGGTACCTATTTATCTACTTGCACTTAGGGGTGCTTTCGAACTGCTAGGTGGGCAGGAGCTGGGACCGAAAGATGGGAGCTCACCCCACCGCGGGGATTCGAACCACCGACCATGCGATTGGCAAGCCCTAGGCACTGAGGTTTTACCCACAGCGCCACCCGCGTCCCGGAAAGGATCCTTGCTCCACCTTAAACTGGGAATTAGATCACTCGGGGTTCTAGTATTATGAGAGGGAGAAAAATGTCTCTCTGTCCAGTTTCTCCACGTGATGCATAATTTTAAGCATTTCCGTCACATCTTCCCTTACCATTTCCCCCTCTTCCTTAAACTAACATTGTCACCATGTCTCTTAGAGGAGTTACTCCAGTCCCTTGATAATTTTGTTTGCAAACCAGCATGTCCCGCATTCAACAGGGAGCTGCATTGGATAGAACTCCCTGATATTTGCAGCGGACTGTGGTTTACATATGTAGAATGTGTGGAATGGCCCTGAATTGGGTGCACGAAAGAACTCAGTGATCAGACAAAAAAGGATCTCAACAAAGACATTTGTAATTTACCCCCTATCTCATAGTTTGTTTGTTTTTTGTACACAGTAGTTCTTTTCCTTGCTTAGCCCAGTTTCTGGAATTGGTTTTCTATTCTTAAAAAGCCCATTATGTATTTTTTTCACTTCATTTTGAAAATAACCTATTTTATGCTCACTGTGTCTTTAAATCCTAAGTTAGGGAAATTGGTAGGCCGTCTCTGAGATCTCCCATTTCTTGACCTTTAAAGTTCTCTGTAGGAAGAGAAAACACTGGCACAGTAATAAAAAGAATGTTGTTTAGCGAAGTACAATCATCAGACAGAAGAGTGGTGAACATACATTGTAGGGAAAAAGAATTGATGGAGCCTTTTGCAAATTAAAAGGACGCAGCCATTTCAAAGGTACATGTTGTAAATGCAACAGCAGCTTTGTACTTGCTAAATTATATTTTGGCGCAGAGTATAACTTGCATGCTTTACTTAATATGCATGCTTTTTGCTGCTGGACTGTGATGGCTAATGAACAGAATTCTTCTGTTTGCTGCAATCCTTTTCAATTATGAATGGGAAGGAAGCATTGGAATTTAAAGAATACCATGCCATGTACTTAGGACTTATTTCGACCTCTCACTGTTTCTATTTTAAAATTGTTGGATGTTTTCAGACCGGACTGAGATGGTTGCGCCTTCTAGTCATATTTTTAAGGGAACTTGGCGGGGAAAAGTGGGGAGGAGGAGATAAACAAAACTAAAGGAGTAAAGCTCTTAATTATATAAACTGAAGCTGCAAGCTCATAGACCCTTGTCTTAGAAAAAGTCCTGTTGAATTAATGTTACTTACTAAAGGCCAGACACCCACAGGATTGCACTATTAGGCTCCAATCCAGAGAAATTTGCAGTACAATCCTAAGCATTTTTAATCAGAAGATAATCCTACTGCTTGTTTTTAAAATTGCAGCCTTAGTTGCACTTATGTCCCATCTGAAATAAAAAAGACCAATTTATTTTTAATGGTTATAGTCCAGTCTGATGTGACTGTGCCTTTTAGGTGGTCTTAGGGAAGGAGAGAGAAGGAGCTATGCAGTTGAGACGTATGTCCATACTAAAAAAAATCAAAATCAAAGATCAAGCTTCTAGTTTCATAAAACTAACTGTTTGGTTTCATAAATTCTGTTAAATGAAGTGGGAGTTACTACTGAGAAAACATGTTTAGAAATCCAGTTAGGTTCCTGTCCAGAGAAAATGAGTTACACTTTTCTCCTGTTTGAAATCACTTGAGACTTACAGCTTAAGCTATGCATTACATGATGTTTTGTGATTCTTATCTTAGCAGGCTGTATTTGAGCAGTTGGAAATGGGCAGAGAAATACTGCATAACTGTATTATGTGTTTTCTTTTATCTGTCCTGAATTATCCAGCATTCAGCTTCATTGAATATGCATGAGTTCTGGTATTATGAGAGTGTTATCATTGCAAGGTGGCCCAGAGTGGTGGTGTTGTTGTTTACTTCCATTTTCCAGTAGTCTGCATCCTCCCTAGCTGGCTGTGCTTCCTGATCTGAAAAATCCTTGTGAAAGGAGTTACCTCATGATGTCTTGCCTAGGCTTTAATTGAAGCTGGCCACCAGGGAAAGTTACAGAGTTCAAGGCATTGATGAGATGATTTGTAGAACAACAACAACAGGACACTCACAAACACCCCTTTGGCAACATCAGAAACCCTAAACTTCACCCATGAAGAGTCCACTGATTTTTTCCTCTCTTCTAATCATTTGGAGATGCAATTTCTTTTCTCATTAACTAATGAATAGTGGGGTGTTGTTTTTTTTTATAAAAAAAAGAAGGAATATTTATTGGCACAGCACTAGCTTGTTTAGCTTGGAGAAGAGAGGATGGCTAAGTAGTACCCTTTGAAGATATATAGGAAGCCAAGAGCTGACCGTGGACTCAGACTCCTCCTCAAAAGGTTTAGATGGAAATGGTCTCTCAAAACTCTTCACCCTATCTGTGTGCAAACTGCAGAAATCATGTCACCAAATTTCTTAAGGGGGGGAGAAAGTCTCCCTACTGTTTCCAGCTGTGACTATATTATTTTAAAAAATTGTTGTGACCTGGCCATGGGACTTGTTGGTGATAATGGGTATTAAATATGATGATGATGATCATTATAGGGGTCCCTATTAGCAGTGGCAATAGCACAAACTCTGTTGTTGTTTTCTTTTAAAGTTTTGTTGTTGCCATTGCAGGTGGCAACAGTAACAACTTCGGTGGGCAGCCTAGTCCCCATTTTGCATTCCCACAATGCATTGCATCCTCTGCCTAGCATTGCTCCAGGGCATTGCCCCCCTGTGGAGACCATTTGGAGAAGGTTCTGCAAAGTGGCCTTCTTTCCTTCTTTTTTCTGGGGGTGGGCAGGGAAATAAAATAATAATTGTCAACTTATAAATATCAGATGATAACCTTTGCAAAGCACAATCAATTATTCATTTCTAAAGCTTCAACAAAGCATATAATATGGGTATGTGCAAGGAGATTTGCACATATGTCAGGTTGGAGACATATTGCAAATAAATACATAGTAAATTCACACATTGCTTTTCCTTATGCTTTAAACATTATCAACCAATAATTTGCTTCTGGCAACAACTGTTTTCTTTTACCACCCCAGCTGCAACAAAACATGTTTCTTCCACATTAGTCTCTACTGCCACAGCAGGCGCTTTAATCTTCAAACAGTTTGACTTCACCCTCCAAAGGTGCACTCCTCCATTGTTTCCCGAGACAGATGGAAGCCAACCAACTCATTAAATGTATTTTATCTTAGTGAAAAACTATCATGCCTTTGCTTTTGCTCTCTAAAGGTGTCAATTTAGTCATAGCTGCAAATTCCTATAATTTCATGACCTGTTCTTAAAAATCTATTTTAAAAATTGTTGGAGGTGGAAAGTACAGATTTCTGAGACGTTTCAGAGGTTTACATCAGACATTAGGGAGAATTGAAAGAACGGTGAAGTAGAGATGAGCTTTGGAGAAGCTTATCTCCAAAGCTAAACTTCATAGTGTTGCATTTCCTTTCCTTACAGCTATGGGTCAACCAGGAAGATGGTGTTGAGGAAGGGACGAGTGAAGTACAGAATGGGCACCTGGACCCAAATGCTGCTGACTGCCTTTGTCTCGGGAGGACCCTCCAGAACCGAGACCAGATGAGAGCCAATGTCATTAATGAAATCATGAGCACGGAGCGCCACTATATCAAACACCTGAAGGACATTTGTGAGGTATGTATGCATGTATTCTTACTTATCCCTGTTTGGCACAAGGTAGTGGCTGTGCTGGTGGAATCGTAATGGGGAAAGCCAACAAATGATTTTCACAATCATTTCATTGCCATTGGAGAAGCCTTCCTGGCTGTCAGCAACACCAGCCCATAGCAAGCTGGCTGTGCCTGATTCAGTTCCAGTTAAACTTTTCTTCCACTACTTTTCCCTGCCCCACCCTCTGGGGAAAAAAACAAACCCAAACCCTACCTCAGGTTAGAGGGAGCGACAGAGGTGGTGAATGCTCACAGCCCCCTGGAGCATCATTTCCCACTGGTGTCGGGGACTCAGATTCTCAGAATCCAGTAATCCGTTCTGCATGGGGGAGAGACCTGGTTGATAGTGTAAGGTTCAAAGGTGAGTTTCATTGCAAAGGGGGTTGAAACCATTATCCAATTCTGCATGAGCAGTGTTCTGCTCACGAAACAAGAGTTCCCTTCCCTCTCCTCTCCCCATGCACCCCCAAAATCTGCTCCAGAGTGTCTCTCCCATCTCTAGGAGGAGAATTTGAGAGGGTTTCAGGCGGAAATTCCAAAGTGCAAGAAGAAGTCTGCTTTGTGAGCTGAATGGCAGCATTGGATACAAATTGTAGTGGCAAACTCCACAGCATCAACTCCTTTTGCTTAAACAACACTGCGTGCTTCTGAGGGAAAGCAGTCAATTATTGCCTGTTTTTTGCCAAGCTGTATAGTATCCCCTCACACTCATTCTTCCTCCTTTGTACATAGCTTCAATGCTCTCTGCTTTAACAAAAAAATGGAAAAAAGATCTGAAATCAAAGCACTCAGCTTTGAGCTGCGTGCCTCAGAAAGTTTAAAATTTAACAACTCTTGCTTACAGCCTCTGCAGAATCTATGCTGTTGTCCAGCTGCTGATGCCTTTAACTCTTAAGGGGACTCCCTTCCTTTACCTCAGAGAGGGTTCTATTTCAGTTGAGAGGCAAATTTCACTCCATAGGAAGGGGAGCCTCCAAATGAGGGTTTTAGCATAGTATTAGAGCATCTGTTTTGCATGCAAATGGTCCCGGGTTCAATCCCTGGTATCACCATGGCTGGGAAAGACCTCCTCATCTTCAACTCTGGGGAGCTGCTGCCAGTCAGTGTGGACAATATTGAGGTAGATGGACAAATGGTCTGACTTGGAATCATACAATTGTAGAGTTGGAAGGGACCCCAACAGTCAAAGGCACGTTCCTATATTCCTATTCAAATCATCCCTTTATTCTGAACTATGTAAGCTGGATTCTCGTTCTTTTTTATGAGAAGGGCAAGAACACATGACTTGCATGCAGAAGGTCCCAGGTTGAATCCCCAGCCTTTGGGAGAGAACCCCACCCAAAACCCTGGATAGCTGATGCTGTCAGACAGTGTAGACAATACTGAGCGAGCTGGACCAATGGTATGACTCAGTATAAGGCAGCTTGTTACGTCCCTATCTCACTCTTCAACTGAAGAGGCTCTCAATGTGGCTTACAAACATGTAAAAGAGCAACAAAACCATCAATGAAATAGCAGAACAGCATAAAAACAAAGTCATTAACATGCAGGTTAAATAAACCATGAGTCTAAAAAAAGATCAAGAACACCTAAGCAAATAAAAAGACATTTTCTTCACACTTGTGTCCCCTGATTTGCATGCAGAAGGACCCAGGTTCAATCAGTGTAATGCAGTTTCCTGGGTAGCAGTCTTATTGCATCCTGGGGAGCTTTGTGGTTTTAGTGTAGAAGCAGGTACATTTAATTTTGTTTACACCCCCTTTTAATCAGAGGAATCTTTCTGCACCGCAGAAGAAATAGCATCTTCAGTGTGTGTTCTCCTGTCCTCCCATCCCCCAGTCTTCTCCTATTTTCCTGCCAGCAAAAGCTAGCAGCTTTTGAATCTGACCGTGCCTGATACTCTTAAACTGGATCTCCTGGGTCAAATTTGTAGCAGGCCGATGGCTCTGTTGGAATTGCTCCCATTTACTCCAGCCTGCAATTAAAATCACTGTGTCAAGGCAAACTATATTGCTAGGCCTTGTACTCTGCTCTTTATTATCCCAAATGGAATCGAATGAGAAAACCTGCCAGAAGGTGAGAGTTGCGACAAATCTTCCAGACGTCTTTTTAAACTAGAGACGACTGCAGCAAACATTCCCATTTGCAACGTGATGGCCGATATGCCACTTTCGGGGGGCGGACTTCACTTTGCCCAGATTAAGTGCTCGAAACCAGAGTGACATCATGACTACCAGAGAGAGAGAGCGCTTAATCACTCTATAGGCTCCATATAAATTGGTCCGCTCTGTTCTGTGCTTAAGTGGAATCCAAGGGTGCTGGCACGAGCTTGCCTTTCACAAAGGAGGCAAGGAAATGGGTTTCTTGCCTTTTGGCAAGGATGGGGGACCTCGTACCCCTTAGGACTCTTCCCAGGCCACATCATGAGGCATGACCAAAGGGATATTTTAAGAGTGTTCCACAACATGGGATCAGCAACATTAAATGCCTCATTTATAGTGGAGGCTATTCAGGCCTCTGTAACATGGGGCGCAAGTAATAGTGCTTCAGCGGAAGATGCCACTATCATGGCTGTCCGCTGATATCATCAGCAGGACAACCAGCAGTATGGTAGTGCTCACTTGAGCACAGGTTGAGCCTATGTTGCAGTGGACACTCCAACATGCACACTACCACCATCAACAACAGAGCCCCACTATTAGAACCATAGCTCAGTGGTAGAGCAACAGCTTTGCATTCAGAAGGGTCAGTGTTTAATCTCTGGCATCTCCTGGTAGGGTGCTCAGAAAGACCCGTATCTGAAACCCTGTAGAGCCACTGCCAGTCAGTGTAGACAATATTGAGCTAGATGGACCAGTTGTCTGCCTGGGTATAAGGCAGCTTTACCTTGCTTGGTGGATGAGTTGCTTGCTGGCTGGTTGACAACCCATCCCAGTTAATAATGAGGCAAACAGCAGGCACTGGAACACTAGTTCACTTCCAGAGATAGTTGTCTCCTTGCTGCTCATTACTGGGCCAGTGCCGGGAGAGGGAGAATATCAGAGGGAAGCAGGACCTCCCTGGCTGGCAATAGCATTTTTTGCTAGAGCCCTGTAAATATAGGCATAGTTTCTGCATTGGAAAAGCATGATAAATGAACCTGTGTGCACTTTCTAAAAAGAATTTTTGGGTTATCTGAGAGACCTCAAATTTAGTACAGTTCCAGGCTACCCACTAGATAAATTCCACCCACTCCTGGTTCCTTGAAAAGGAGGGAAGATAGATGAACAATGATGGAATGCATCTATCTCCCAACCCATGACTCTGAAAACTTAGCACTTAACCTCCTGCAAATACTCCCCAACTTTGTGCAATACCACAGGGACTACATGGAAACGTACTTTAAAAGGAGATGGTCTGGAGGCTATTTATAGCCCATCACCAAGCATAGACTTCTCCAGCCTTTGATCATCTGTCCTTTGAATCTGAGGATGTGAGCAGTGACTGTATGACATTCATATTGCATAACAGGCATAAATTTACTGGGCAATCCATGGAGTAGCCCTTTCAGGTGATAACCTGCTGCGTATTAGTCATGTTCAGCCTTGGGGAACTTCACCAACTCATCATGGCATATCCTATGGAGCATTTCAGCAAGAAACATGTTTCCTCTGCAGCTTGGTGGTCAAGCTTTTCTGTAAATGTGCCAGGAGCAAGCCCAAAAACGTGAGAGGTGTCACTACTGAGGGGCTCACAACAGTGTGCATAGAATCATTGAAATGTAGAGTTGGAAGGGACCTCAAGGGTCATCTGTTCCAACTCCCTGCAATGCAGGAATCACAACTAAAGCATCTATGACAGATGGCCATCCAACCTCTGCTTAAAAGGAAGGAAAGTCCACTTCCAAGGGAGTCTATTACACTGTCAAACAGCTCTTACTGATGTTTAGTCAGAATCTCCTTTCTTGTCATTTGAATTCTTTCAGCAAAACAGCAAAAAACAAGCTTGCTCCATTCTTCCATGTGACATCCCTTCAGAGATTTGAAGATAGTTATCATGTCATCTCTCAGTCTTCTCTTCTCCAGTCTAACTAAGCCTAGCCAACTCCCTCAACCATTCCTCATAAGGCTTGGTTTACAGATCCTCGAAAAGCAAGAGAATGCAGAAAATAATAGTTTCATTGCTTCAGGAAAAAGTGTAATTGAACACTGGGCATTTGTTTGTAATATTTGTAGCATCCTTATCCACTGGTGTCCTCTTTTCTCTGTTTCTCACAGGGTTACCTGAAGCAGTGTCGGAAGAGAAGAGACATGTTCAGTGATGAACAGTTGAAGATAATATTTGGCAACATCGAAGACATCTATCGGTTTCAGATGGGCTTTGTCAGGGATTTGGAGAAGCAGTACAACAATGAGGACCCCCATCTCAGTGAAATTGGGCCGTGTTTTCTGGAGCATGTAAGTGCTTTTGAGGGGAAATAGCTTGAAAGGGAGAAGTAACTCATCTTATTTATTTATTTATTTATTTATTTAACAAAGTACACTTGTTTAAGGCCCCCGTGCAATTCTGCATAAGACCACAACCCCTAAGAGTGTTCTTTGCCACCTCTTATATCAGAGGACAGGAGTCTCTGTTCTTGAACATAAAGCCCCAACTCATCATAGAGGTTGCGTTGAGGAGTTACCCATTCCTTCCTCCTGCAGACGGACAACATTCTTGGAGTTTCCCTTCTCCAGTATTGTTGCTGCCAAGTTTCCTCTCTCACAGACTCTTCTTATGTTCTTAATGGTAACTTCTATTTATTAAAGAATAGATTAACAACAAACATTAACATATTAAATTACAGTTCCCACAATATACTCTTAATTACTCATAGTATTGATAGATAATACCTCTTCACATATGAACTGACCCGGACCCTGCAAACATAATATGAGGCTGTTCTCTAGGTGCCCTCTCCAGGTAGGTTTGTGGGGGTAGCAACAGTACAATGGCTCTTTTCCCAGGTGACTCCCACTTGTGGAATGCTCTCCCCAGGAAGGCTCACCTGGGGTCATCGCTACTTATCTTTAGGCACCAGGCAGAAACATTTCTTTTCTGACAGGTCCTTGGCTTTTAATTATCTGTGGCCTCCTTCAGAGAGTAGGATCTTCCTTTTGAAAATATAAATGAGTTTTATGAATATGAATGAGTTTTAGATTTTTCCATGTTGTTTTATGATGGTTTTAATGTATGTGCTATTGTTGTAAGTAACTTTGAACTACCTTTGTTAAAAAGAAAAAGAAAAAAAAGCCACTAAGAAATGTAATCATATAATCCATGGGAGAGACCGTTCTCTGTGGACATACCCAGATTCTTGAAGTCCCTGTCTAGGGAGGCTTGCATGACCCATCTCTGCTGGCCTTGTGCCATCTGCTTAAAAATGTTTCTTTCCAGCAAGTGCTTGTTTTGCTGAAATGATGAATTGCTTTGAGCTGACCCTTTGTTCTAAGGTTGTGTTTATTGACCATGGCTGTTACTGCCTCTCTTCTTTTACAATAGAAAGGAGGGATGCAACTATTTTTAAATAAATGTTTTACAGATAATTAACACAGAAGGTGAACTAGCAATGACTAAAACATTCAAATTAATAAAATGATTCATAAGTCATATGTTTCCCGCCACAACAAACACACCTATACCCACTCTTTGGGGCTTCAAAACCAGTGATGGAATTCAGATCAATAGCAACATGTGTGCTTTGAAAGATTGTGTGGGATGTCAGCAATAATAAGATTCCGCAAATAGTTTGCTTAATTTGATGCTCATAAAACTGTACTGGAAACAGCAACAGCCAGAGCTTGCTATATGGGAGCCACACGTAGCACAGGTAGTCAGGATAGGAGCAGGAGGAGTTAGGAGTTGAACTTTTTGCACTGCTACCTGATATCTGACTCTGCAACCTGCAGGCAAAAGCTACATAAGGGTGTGTTGTGAGGTAGTGGCACTGCCAGGTGCCTTCTGTGGCCCTCCCAGCCACTCATCACCACCTTCCTTTACATAAAACTTGGGTTGCCATATTTCAAAATGTAAAAACCAGGATACCTGGAAGGTTGTTGCGCAAGACCCCAAAGTTGTTGAGCTTTTTTTAAAAAGCCCACGGTTTTTATTAGCAGACCAAATAAAACACAAGGTGGCTGAGGGTTGCTCTCCTTATCTTCTGCCCTCCTACCCCTTGCTTATCTGAAATTCGTTTTTAAAGGAAAGCTGCTGCTTTCTCAACTCTCAGGAAGGGGGGGGTGTCCTTTCTCAGAGTGAGGCATTCTAGGAAACGTGACCTAGGAGAGAGCACCACCCCTGCCTTTGCACATTAGCAACTACAAAAGCAATTTTAACATAGACAAGGGTGTAAGAAGAGGGATCCTTATCTGGTGCCTGTTGCTGATCAATTTAGTCTTTGACTTGCCTTTGGAGGGTTTTTTGGCATGAGGTTGCCTTGTTAACATTTTTATTTGAATGCCTGTCCATGCTTTAGCATTGCTATTCTTTGAATTTTTACGCCTTTCCCTTTAACTACCAGCAGGTAAATATCGGAGAGAGAGAACAGGTGCCTCTTGACTCTCAAAGACATGCATGTACCAAATACCTCCCCATAAACAGTAAGGCACCATGTAGCGAGCCTCCTCCTGTTCCACAAACTGCAGCTGGCGAAGTTCATTTTGAACTGTTATGCCTGATAACATAATTTAGGATAATTAGGCTCCCCCTCCCTCATCCCACATGCACATCCTTACTCCAAACAGCCTCTTTTCTTTTAAATCATGTGATCAGGCTCAAGCTGTGTCTAAGTTGATCCATTCTTGGTTTTCTAAATATAAATCGTCAGTACACAACTAGCTTTCACTCTCCCTGCTTTATTCTGATTTTAAGTGCTTCTGAATGCAGCTCAGAAAGGTTTTCGAGTTGTAGCAATCCTATATAAGTGCAGCCTGTTCCATAGTGATATTCTATCAGACGCTCTTCATTTGTTTACATCAGTTATTATTGTTAATTGTTTTCTGCTCAGCTAAATCCTACTCAGAGTAGACCCACTGAAATGACTAGATCTAAGTTAGCCCTGTCTTTTAATTTCAGAGGAGTTTACTCTATGCATGACTAACTCTGTAATAACAGGTTGTATCTAGAGTTAGTCATGCATAAACTCCTCTGAAACTCTGAAGTCCACCATTCAAATCTACAATGAAACAATCCCATTAAAAACTGTGCAGCAATTAAACAGGAGATAATATCACAGAACTTCTGTGGTTTATGCTAATCATGGTGGCTGGTTAAGACCATTATCTTACAATTGCCTAAAGAAATGGGCTGGTTTGACAAGCTTGCTGTCATACCTTCTCCTTTTTGCCCCATAATCCTGCATTTCCGCCCACTGGAACCTCTGACCACCATCAGAATGCTGCAAACCCCCTTTCCCTTGGGCTCCTTCCCAATGCATCACTGAATGCCCACTATGGCTGGGAAATGCCCGCTCACCCTGGGTTTGGATTTAATCACCTGCTGATGATTCACCTTCCATCCCCGACTTGGCTCGTCTCAACAAGCTAAGAATGGTTAAAAAGAGTTATCTCGCACACTCACTTCTATCCCTGACGTATTACCCAGATTTTACTAATTACTCTCCAAATGGAATAATTGCATAGAAATTGCATTTGCGTAGAACTGGGAGCCTGCTTCAGGTGAAGAAATCCACCCCCACCCCCTTCACAATTACTGTTTTTCCCTGCGTGGAAAAATGAGTTTTAAGGAGGCAATGATAAGACTGCTTCTTCAGAAACCATCCCTGGATTCTGGGAAATTCATTAATTACCAGCCAGTTGCCAACCTCCTTTTTCTGGGCAAGGTTCTTGAGCTGGTGATTGCTGACGAGATCCAGGGGCTCATGAAGGAGACTGATTTCCTAGATCCATTTCAATCGGGGTTTCGGCCAATAAGCTGAAGCTCAATCCAGATAAGACAGAGGCACTGTTAGAGGGGGATTTTGTAGACCAGATGGATGGTCTTGAAGGGGCTACCCTCCCTCTTAAGGAGCAGGTCCTTAACTTGGCAGTGCTCCTGGATCCATTACTGTTGCTTGAGGCCCAGGTGGCCTTGGTGACACAGGCTGCCTTCTGTTAGCTTCTGCTGGTGGCCTAGCTACACCCCTATCTGGACAGGGATAGCCTAACTCCTGTGGCCTACACTCTGGAAACCTCTAGTCTGGATTGTTGCAATGGCGTTATACATGGGGCTGCCTCTGAAAACAGTTTGGAAACTTCAGCTAGTGCAAAAACCAAAAAACCAAATTGCTCATCAGAACAAGATGATTTTGGCCTATAAAGCCAATCCTGGCCCAACTGCATTGGCTGCCAATTAGTTTCTAGGGCCTATTCAAAGTGCTGGTGTTGACCTCTAAAGCATTCCACAGCTCAGGACCTCAATATCTTAAGGACCGCCTTTCTGCATATGAACTGACCCAGACACTGTGGTTGTCATCTGAGGCCCTTTTCTATGTCCCCATTCCCTGAGAGGTACAGAAGGTGGCAACACAAGAATAGCCTTTTTGGTGGTGGAATGCTGTCCCCAGAGAGGCTTGCCTGGCGTCATTATTACATGTCTTTAGGTGCTAGGCAAAAACATTCTTCTTTACCCAGGTCTTTGGCCATTAAATAATCTATGGCATGTTAAAGGTCTGGGGGTGTGGGAGGCAGTTACTATGATTATTTTATTATTATGCTGTCCATTATTCTGCTTTTTATTATTGTGCTCTGAAAAATGTGTTCTTAATGTAGTACACCACACAGGGATGTACCACACAGGGCAGTATATAAATTGAAATAATAATAATAATAATAATAATAATAATAATAATAATAATATACAGTGTGTATGTCTCAGACCAGTCTCTACATGATGAGTTGATAACCACTGGCGAGGGGCTGCGATTCCATCGTATTCCCCCCCCCCCACCTGCTAGCCCCATCTTTTTCTTTTTGCTACTGCCAAAATCAGGGGGCTTTTGTGAGTGGGAAGAAAAAATTACATATGAGGGAGGTAAATACGGTGCTGGCTGGTTGGAGAGGTTTAAATTTCTTCACCCAGCCTAGTATGGAGATACAAATCTTCCCCTTCCCACGCATCAGGCTAATCATTTGATGAGCAGGGAAGGAACAATTTGCATCCCCATTAGGTGAATCTCTACAACAAATTAAATGGATGTAAATCTGACATCAGAAATAACAGAGTTCAAAAACCAGTAGAGGACCTTTTCAGTATTGCAGAACCTTCTGTAACTGAAGGACCACCTTTCTCCATATGAATTGATCCAGACCCTGCAATCATAAACTGAGGCCCTTCTACGTGTGCCCCTTCCCCAAGAGGTCTGGAGGACAGCAGCAATAGAACAGGCCTTTTCTGCAGTGACTCCCCATTTGCAGAATGCTCGCCCCGTGCCTTCATTACATATTTTAGGCTCCACTAATTAAACAATCTATAGCCTTTAAACATGTGAGGAGGGGTATTGCTTTGGTTTGTTCCTATGTTAAGAATTTTTATTTTTTAATATTGTAAACTGCCCTGCGATTCTCAGATGAAGGGTGGCATATAAATTTAATTAATAACAACAACAACTTGCAATGACCATTTTTGAAAAAAGGGGAGTGTAATTTGAAATGGCTGAGTTATAATTAATCAAGTAATTAAATTATTCCATATGTGTCTTGAGTTGGGACAAAGGTTTTCATTTCATTTTTAAAATCACACTACACGCGTTAGTTAGCTTACCAATGTGTGTGTGTTATATCACCAAATTTTGTGAATGACCACTGTTAATAATGCAGGTATTACTTTCTGGACTTTCTCCACTTAATTCCCCTCTGGCCCCACTGTTCATAAGTCTCCCTTTCTCCCAGCCATGTGCATATAATATATATCTGTAATTCAGGATAATGCTCCAAGCATTTGTTGAACTAAATTGTAGTCCACAAAAGCGGATGCCACTGTACATTTCTCTAAAGTTCCACAATACTCTTGGTTGTTTTCCTGTTCCCATATTTCATCCTCACAACAACCCTGTGAGATAGGTGATCTTGAGAGATAATGAATGTCCCAAAGTGACTCAGGGAACCTCACAGCTGAGAAGAGATTAAAATCTTTCTTTTTTCCCCTTTTTTGGTTTGATGATCTTAGTTCAACACTCACTGTACCACACTGACTTTTCCCAGTTGGTACATAAACATATACAATGAGTAGGATGCTTAAACTGACAGCGTTCACTCTCAGAGATCCCACCAAGTCCGTCCTCCCTTGTTACATAAGCTCCACTGTTATGGGAGCTGACGAAATGGCCAGTGTTGTAAATACATCAGGAAATGTCAAGAAAATCATGCAGCCTTGCTTTTTGAGCTTTTCCTTGAGGGGGAAATAAAGCACTATCTTGGCACTTATGTAAGCGGATGCAGCTATCTAGGATGCTGGATCCTTTTATGCATAAATATATTACTTTCAGTTATGGCTTGGCTGGGCTATATTTCACACTGGCAACACTTCAGATACTATTAGAGAACCACACTGTAAATGCTAATGAAATTACAACAGGGCACAATTAAAACCATTCACAGCAGCTTCTCTCTGAGTGCTATAGATTTCCCATTCCTGTAGTTTCATTGTTGTTGTTGTTTAAAAAGGGATGAGGTTGTAATAGCAGCACTTTTCTCTGCTTTTCAAGCTCAGGCTATTATTGGCAAGCAGGCTTCTGAACAGGGGTGAGCAGAAGGTAGATTAGGATATACTAGTAGGTCTCTGATTGCCAGTTTTCTAACAAAAACAACAGCCCAAAACATTTCTCTCTCTGCTGTCGTCATATTAGGTGGCTGGAAAAGATAATCGAGGGAAAACTAGGAGTGAGTTTTTGTATGAAAGGGTTTGTGAACTTGGTTCTGATACTGATCACGTTTATACTCGAAGCATGTGCTCAGAGGCACCCTGTTCCTTAATTTTTACAGCGTGCTCAACCACCTGAACTACCATTTGCACTTGGCTCCAGTTGATAGACATCAAAATTCTAGTAAAAAAGCACACACGCAAAACAAAATAGATCGCAGAGGTCCATGCTATAAAACATGCAGAGGAAATAAGCAGAACTGGAAACTGTCAAAATCCATCTGTGGATGTGATGGCTTTGCTCCAAGCAGAGCTCTTGCCACAAAGGTCAGAAAGTTTAACTTCAGCTGTCGGTTTCCAATAGAAGAGGGTAAGGAAACCTTGTTGGCAGAACCACGTAAAAAAGGAAGCTGAGGGGAGGGGGATGGAGGAGAAATTTGGTTTGGTTTAGCATTTTACTGCATACCTAATTCACACACAAACAGCAACATGACTATCCTTCCAAAATTCATTGAATATTGTAATGAAATTCTCCAGCTAAAAGGTGTGTACAAAAATGCTAAGGCTAAGTTTGCACAAAGATTAGGGCTAACTGTGCATAAGGATGCATTTCTTAGGATGCAATATCATTCAAAAATGCATCAGGGAAAATTGCTTACAAAAATTTGAGAACTGCTGATGAATTTTCAAGAGGGCTTTTGAAAAGGAAATCACAAACTGGTGCAGAAATATGGAGAACTCACATTTAGGTTGTAAAAACAACTAGAAGAAGCCAAAACTGACAGCTCTGCCTATTTTCCACAGAGGAGGGAGAAATCTGTGAAGTATAGTATACATTCTCCTAGGTCAAGAAGGTTTTACAAAAATTAGCCCTGGCATTGAATATTGGAGGCCAAAGTTCAAATCCCCACTCAGCTACGAAGCCCACTTAATGGCCTTGGGCTTGTCACTGTCACTTAGGCTAATCTACCTTACGTGAATTTTGTGAGGATAAAACAGGCAGGAGAAGAAACATGCACGCCACCTTGACCTTGTTGAAGGAAAATAGAATACAAATACAAATAAGCCAGAATTTAGAGCTTGTGTAGTAAGGATGGTGGAATTTCAGGAATGGCATACTCAGGAATTTCAGCACTTGTGCCCAGATAAGGATATCATGTAAGCTGCTATGAATGTTCCATCAGCTCCTACCAGGGTGGCCGATGGTAAGAGAGTTGTAGTCTAGTAACATCTGGAGGACCGCAGGTTTCCCATTCCTCTCCTTTGCATCAAATCAGATTCAGAGGAGCCTCAAAGCAGACGAGAGGAGCAGTGCTAGGCTTGAAAGTGTTAAAACACCTTTTCCCCAGGGCATTTTTCACACATCCCTGCCCACCCCCCTCTGTATTGTTTTGGCTTCATGCTGTGCCATTTTTACCCTGCATGTTTTCAAAAGTCACATATCTTGCATTAAATGACTAATATGTAAAATACCTCTTACAATGTATAGATCAGGGGTCAGCAAACCTTTTCAGGAGGGGGCCGGTCTACTATCCCTCAGACCTTGTGGGGGTGCCGGACTATATTTAGAAGGGGGAAAAATGAATGAATTCCTATGCCCCACAAATAACCCAGAGATGCATTTTAAATAAAAGCACACATTCTACTCATGTAAAAACACACTGATTCCTAGACCGTCCGCGGGCTGGATTGAGAAGGCGATTGGGCCAGAGTTAGTTTGCCCATAGTATAGATACAATTGTTATAAATCACATTGGTGTTTTTATGAAATTGCAAATATGAATATTTATATGGATAATATGTCCAATAAATTAATAATAGCTCTCTGCAAATAGAAATGTATTTTTTTTAAAATGCAATGTTTTTGTGGATTGATGCAGCAGCAAGACAGAATGGACTTGTGAATGAATGCATGCAAAACTGGGATAGACTGAAAATAAACTGATTGGTCCATCTCTAGGTGAGTAGCTGATGGTTTGTGATGTTTCTCATACACTTCTTTGTTTCCTCCCCTCCCCCCCGCACTTTCCTGCTCCCACCCCTTGCAGCAAGATGGCTTCTGGATCTACTCAGAGTACTGCAACAATCACTTGGATGCGTGCATGGAGCTATCCAAACTAATGAAAGATGGCAGATACCAGCACTTCTTTGAAGCATGCCGCCTCTTGCAGCAGATGATTGACATTGCCATTGATGGTTTCCTTCTGACACCTGTGCAGAAGATCTGCAAATACCCACTGCAGCTGGCAGAGCTGCTGAAGTACACTGCACAGGACCACAGGTACACTGGTGTTTGGGTTTGGATTCTTTAAAATAGGGATCTGGTAGAAGGAGGGCAACAGGAGTTGCTCTCAGCCCCTGCCTGCCCATCACCCATGGAACTTCAGAGATTTGACAAGTTCCTTAGGCTGAGCATCTTTTGGAAGTCCTCCCAAAGGAGTTTAAATTATTTTAGAAATAGTTAATTTGATTTGCCCTAAGCTTTTGAGGAAGATGGTACAACTGCTATAACACCCATTAGCCCCTGGATGGCCACTGATCAGGGAAGATGGGAGTTGCTGTTGTCATTATATTACTATTATTCCTGCAAACCTTGGGATCCTCCCAAGCTTCCTTATACTGCATGATCGTGCATGGATGCTGCTATTTTGATTAGAATAAGCAACTGCACTCATAGTCTGCATATGAGAAACAGAAGGGGTGGGGACAGACGACGATCCAGCCCACCTGGCCAGACAGGTTCCCCGTCCCTGATCTGAACCAACAGCATGAGGTAGCTGTTTAATAAGCTCAGGGACATCTCTGTGTCTTCCATAATGAAGGGTTTGTAGAGCAAGGACCATACCAGACGGTCCTTTCTGGTGTCCATCTAGGCAAACAAGACTTTTAATGCCATTTATTTCAATTAGCTACCTTTAGCTAATTGAAATAAATAGCAACAATGCTTTGTTCTTCAAGCCATGCACATTTACTGTACAAGATGCCGTCTAAGGCATTGAATTGGAAGCCAGATTTCTGGTTATTGAAACCCCAATTAGCATAGGATGGGCTGGCAGAGAGCCTCATCCATGTTCCCTGCTTAAGCATTGCGAACAACTCGATGCCTGTCCACCTAAAGCCAAGGAGCAATTTCATGGCATTAATGTATAAGGCCTGGCCAAATGCCTTCCCTCCCTCTCCTCTGATGGTTTTCATCTGTGTGTTTTTGCTGGTTCAGCTGAAGCTGCAGGCTCTCTTTCTAAATGTTCATTTTATTAATGAATGGAGGGGAGGTGGGGAGGGGACCTCGGTCATGATGACACCTCTAATAAAATGAGTGAATTAGGCTGGAATTAGACGTTGAGCATCCATCGCTGCCATTGAGATCAGCAGCCCAGGATCGCCTCCCCTTTGGCTCTCTCTCCTGCTGACAGCTAAAAATACCAAAAGTGATGTCATCATGCTCCGTTTCCTTCCCCAACCCTCCACCAATGTCAGCCAGTGAGGCAGAACAAGGGCAGCAGCACACAAGGCAGGGGTGAGGAACCTGAACCCAAGGGCCACATTCCCTTTTGGGAATGACTTCCAGGGGCCACATGCCAGTGGTGGTCAGGGCTAGAGGCAGCAGTGGGTGGAGCAATGGATGTAAATTATACATTTGTTCACTGGACTGTTTTCTATGCACCACCCTCTATCCCCCATCTGGGAAAGCAAGAAGCACCATCAGGTTCAAGGACACATTCCAGCTAGGAGAGTGTAAGAGAGGCTGGGGAGGGATGCTGCTTGGGTACAATACAGTGGTACCTTGGAAGTCAAACAGAATCTGTTCCCGAAGTCTGTTCGACTTCCAAAACATTCGGAAGCTGCAGAAACTGCACTGGACATTCGGGTTCCAAAGATCATTTGCAAACTGGAACACTCACTTCTGTGTTTGCGGCTTTCGGGAGCCAAAACGTTCAAATACCAAAGCGTTCGGGATCCAAGGTACGACTGTACTGAGGGCCAGATAGAGAGGCCTGGAGGGACATATTTGGCTTTTGACTCTGAGGTTCCCTGCTGCATACTATAGGTATGCACAATTTGGTACCAACTGATTTGGTTGATCAGCGGATCTGTGAGCATGTGGCACAGAGGCATTTGCCCACAAAGTGGCACACAAAGACTGAGGGCATTTGTATTGACACTAGCTGTGTAGGGATAATGGGAGCTGATGTTCCACAACACTCGGAGAGTGTTAGCCACCCCTGCTGTATAGCTACAAAGCCTACCACACTCTCAAGCTGGATTCATGCCATTTAAAGCACATGACTTCCCCCAAAGAATCATGGGAAGTAGTTTGCTGCTCACAGAGCTACAACAACGGTGGGCAGTTCCCAGGATTCTTTGAGGGAATCCTGTGTGCTTTAAATGTATGGTGTGCATGTGGCCTCAGCTTGGGCTGTCTATCACTGAGTGAAGCCACTAGGATGCTTTTCTGCCCAGCCAGATGCCACCTGCAACTTCCTCCTGTTGGTTTTTGCCTTCAGCCTGCCAGTCTCTTTTCTGCTTAGTTGTACTTCACATCCATCAAACCTTTGGCCCTGGCTTCTGCCATTGGCCTCAGTCTCTAGTTTTGCTTTTCTCCTCTGCAACCTGCAGCCTCTCCAGCCACAGGATCTGAGCCTGACTGTGCTCAGAACTGAGTGTCCAGTTGCCATCTTACACATCTCCTCGGCTCCACTGAACAAACACATTCTTCCACATGCAAAAGCAGCATGGGTGGCTGCAACAAAACCATAAATAAATAGCAGGAACTGGCGTACTTTTTATCTGACATAATGACGAGTGGGAACACACCAGGTGCTTGTAGGAGGCCAGAGTAAACTCTGTGCTAAAATGAGCAACTCATTTTAAAGCTGAATACATGGGAACATTCTGCACAGGGCAGGTGTCAAGATGCTGCTAGTGAGGATAGAAGAGAAAATGGGTTCCGTTTGAATTTAAAGACGAACTCCCTAATATTCACCTGTTCCAAAACAAATGAAAACAGATACATGGTTGCCTTTCAAAAGCTGCACTTTTCGGAATTTTGCCGTGCTGTTCTCCAGTCAAGAAATGTGTGCAAATATGCATGTATCACACATATCAGGGGGATATGCCTATATTTTGTTTACAAAACTATGCATATAAGGAGAAATTCGCACTAAAATACTGATGAATTTTCATCATGACTTTTTTTTAAAACCCTCTTCTGGATAAGAACTGAACTTGGAAAAATAAGAGAGAAAACCAAAATTGACAGATTAATTCTGCCAGTACCCTCATTTTAGATTCTGATGGAAATGCTGCCATGTGGTGTCAAGTGATGAGGGGCGCAGAGATAAAGGTGCTTGAAGAATTCAGGCTGACTTTGATACAAACCAACCTGATCTATGCCTCTTGCATCAATGTGCAGATCCAGCTATTCATTGGGTTTTGCATATCTCTGAAAATTCTCCCCATTCCTCCTCAGGATCTGACCATCTGCTCCATGACATCCCCATGGAACTCATGGCACATATAAAATACGTAATTTTGTAAAACACACACGCACACTAAACAATGTGAAGCTTTGTGTGGTGTAAAAGCCAATTTGCAAATTGAAGCAGAAATGGGACAGGGTGGATTTATGAACGAAGACATCCAAAATGAACTGGGAATATACTTATATGCTCATCCCTAGTGGGGAAAGGGCTATACTTCAGAACCACAGCTGTACACCTCCAGTCCTCTTGCTCAACAAGGAAACTGACTCTGCAGAGCCCCTTCACCAACCTGGTGCCCTCCAGATATTTTGCACTACACCTCCTGTTGTCTCCAGCCAGCGCAGCTGTGCAGCCTCAACCAGGATGCAAATATGCTCAGCAGGCTTCTTCATTTTTCTCATTAGTCAGCAGTCAATAGTAAGTCCCAAGTTAATCATAAATTTATGATGACACTGAGATGGCAGCTGGCCCTGTCTGGCTCTCCAATTGTGATGAACATTAAGGTTTCTTGGAATGGAAAGTAAAGCATAAGGCAGAAATCAATAGCATTGATTCCAACATCACTTTTTCAAAAGACTGCTCATTGTCCTTGCTGGCCCTGGCAGGAGGCTATTTTCTTTCTGTGTCATGACGCACATGTGCATGCACACACACACACATCCAGAAAGCAGAAAAATCCCCCTCTGATTTGCATAGAGAGCTCACAAGCCATCAACAGTGAGAGCCAACACTGCCTGGGCTAAAAGGGCAGAGAAGGATGCCATATGGCACTCCTTGAATCACTCTGTGGCCACAAAAAACCTCTTACAGCACAGTTGAACTGACTGGCCTCCGTTCTTCTGTCTTCAGGGGCTGCAAGGCCACTTACGCACTGTGTATTCTCTGCTGGCTCCAGCCATGGAGATCTGGATTTGATATTCTAATGAATAATGAGACCACAGCTGGGTAGAAAATTCTGCTTGGAGCCAGGGAGTAACTGCCTGTGTGGAATGAGCAAGTGAAGGCAGCCTAAAGTGGAGGGGGGAAGAGTCCATGGCTCTTTGTAATAGCACATATTTTGCATACAGGAGGTCCCAGTTTCAATGCAGTTGAAAGAATTGGGTAGGAGATGATGGGGATGACCCCTTCCTAAGACCCTAGAGGGTCACTGCCTGGCAGAGTAGACTTCCAACTCTCGGATTCTATGATGAACCAATGCCCCGGCCTGGTCTAAGGCAGCTTACCAGTGAGTATCTTACTAAAATTTCCATTTGCATTTCTCAGGCTGGTTTCTCTCTCCCCCCCCCCTTTCTTCTGCATAGTGATTACAGGTATGTGGCTGCAGCTCTTGCCGTTATGCGGAATGTGACTCAGCAGATAAACGAGAGGAAAAGGAGACTGGAAAACATTGACAAGATTGCTCAGTGGCAGGCCTCAGTTCTGGACTGGGAGGTATGTTGCACACGGAACAGTAATTTTCTTCCATCAGTCAGTGTGATGCTCCAGATCAGATCCAGTGTCTTATGTTCTGGGCAAACAGTTATTGCACTTTTACCTGGGAGGTTGCATTTGTAGGAGGTTCTCTGTGACAAACGCAGCCTGTGATGTTCTCACCGAAAGACTCTTAGGGCTTACCTTGAGAGGTCCAAGCTACCTCTGTAGTATAAAGCACTATTTTGCCTGTTGATTTCCAGCTGCAACTCTTGATGGAGTTTAGATAGCTTGTCCACATGCTCTGGCAGCCTCAAAGTTAGACTACTGCAATGCATGGGGGCTGCCTTGGGATACTCATTTGAAATGCCAGTTTGTTATATCTGTTAGTATATTCCAGTTCCTTGGGCTCCGGGCTGGCCTTACCATTAGGCAGAGTGAGACAGCCCTTTCAGGTGACACATGTTGAGGGGCATGAAGCAGGCCACCCAATCTGCTCTGTGTCCCTTAAATTAGCTTGCTGCCTTTGGGTGCAATGGAGGATGCTGTCCCATTGCCGGTGCTAAAGAAAGAGTGAAGTCCCCATAGAGCTGACTTCTCTATGCAAAATGGGGAGGGCATCTTATCCTTTGCCTCCAGCAGCCAAATGTCTTGGACTGACCCTGTTTTGACTGCTAATGTTACTTCTGTGTAGGAATGGCTAGGAAACTGACACACTGATTGATTGATTGATTGATTGATTGATTGATGGGTTTATTAACTTACTGCACTCACATACTAATGTTCTGCCAATGTACTGAGCAAATTAAAGCTTGTGGCCCCAGGTACCTACCCTCGTTTCAACATGCCCACATGGTACAATTTTCTACTGAGGTCCTTCTCCAGGTACCCTTGCCATCAGATATAAGGTGGATGGTGGAAGCAGGATCAGGCTTTTTCACCTGTGGTGCCTAGGTGTGGAGGCCCCTCTTCAAAGAAATGCACATCTGGTATCTTCTCTGTTATCTTTAACAGAGAAATGCACATCTGGTATCTTCTCTGGTATCTTTAAGGCACCAGGCAAATACTTTACTATTCTCTACACAGTCGCTAACCAAGTCATTTAAAAATGTTATAATGCTTTTTCCATTTACACTTGCTTTTGTCTTACTGTATTTACCATTTTTAATTTGTATTGTAAACTGCCCAGGGATATATATTACAAAGGGTGGTATAAACATCTTAAAATAAATGAATTTAAAATAGCATGCAATTTAATAGAGACAATGCACAAGGAAATAAGAAAATAAGCAAACCAGGTCTCAGTTCTTGCATATTGTTATACAGTTGTTATAATAACCAGGTAGAAAAGATTATTATAATGTCCGTGCTATCACCATGGTTGCTGTGGCATAGTAGATCTGGCAGTCCATTTTAACTCTTTAATCTCTCCCAACACAAAAAGCATCAGGGGATTTCTCAGCAGACACATTTAAGCTGCCATGAGCTGTGAAGTAAAGAAATTATGTGGGTTGTCACAGCCAATTATATTTAATAACTGTGTGGGCAAATGAAAGGAATGATCAGATTCCTTAAAATTTTCTGCTGGGATTAAGGGAGTTGCTGGGAGGCAGGTTCCGTCCCAGGATAAAATGAGACACACCCAACCTCTCAAATGCTATTTAGCCACAGTGTGGAGATAGACCACCAGAGAGATTTAACCGGTCATGAGGAGTTTGGTTAGTAAAATGATTTATATATTTATTTTATATGCCATCTGATGCCAATATAGAGTTGTTGGCAGGCTTCAACTATAGAAAACAGACCACACAAGCATGTGACTATAAACACCCAATAAAACAAACCCATTAAAATATAAGCTTTGATACTTAAAATATGCAACAAAGCAATCTGATTAAATAAGAGCTAGTGTGTGTTAGCTGAATCCTGCATCTTTCTCTGTCACACACACACATATACACATAGGGTGACCACTTAATGCATCACACACACAAACCCCAAAAGGAGAAGAGAACAGAACACACTTTTCATGAAATTGCATAGGTTGCTTTGCATATATAGATGCAGCTATCGTTATCACTTAAATAGAAATACAAGCCATCTCACCAGAGTGGAAGAGGTTGTGTACAAGTGGCCCCTGTGCCTGCTCAGTTCTCTCCAGGTACCTGTGGCAGCTCCTTCAAGGCCTCTTGCTCTCTCTCTTCTTAGGGCTCTTTGTGGAAGTCAGGCTCACAGATTTCATGTAGGAAAAATGGGGTAGTAGATGTAGGGCCAATAGCCTTCGTTTTTTGTTTTTTTAAAGCAGTGCAGTCCCAACAAAAGCCTTTTTGATTCTCACTGGGAGTCACTTTGATGAGTGGAAGTATAACTTGGAAAGAAAACTCGCAATTGCTAAACCAGTTTGCAACAGATTGATTGTGGGTTATTGCAAGGGTAGCCAACATGGTGCTGAACTACATTTCCTATCATCCCCAGCTGAGTTGTAGTCCAGCAACATCTGGAGGGCACAACATTGGCTACCCCTGGAATTATTGCTTGTGTTCAAAAGCAGTTGCTTGGGAGGCAATATAGCCTCAGATGTGACTTCCCTGTATTTTGATGCCTGCCTGTGATCTCATGTGACTCATTTGTAAGGATCCTCATGCTGTAAAAAAAAAAAAAAAGCTCAGTGTAGGAACATTTCAGCCTCAAGATGCTTAATATTCATGTATGGGTGGAAGGATAATATGACCTCTGTCTTGGATCGATTGCTATTTTTATTCCACCACCATTACTACTTTGAGGCATTCACTTTTAGCAAACCGTGGCTATCTGCCAATTTTCTCTCCTTGGGATTTTCTTTTTTACATTAATTTTCCAAATCATTCGGGAGGCTGCCCAAACAGAAGTCACTTTAAAAAAGAAAACTGTAACCTGTTTGAAGATGAAAGCACTCCAAGCATACCAACCATTTAGAGGAGAGTACTGTAGTGCTTTTTGTGGCTATTAAACTTCTTGTATTAATTGGCTGGGCAGGTGCTTGTTTGCAAGGAATGTTCAATTGCCTGAAGAACTGATCAATTTGCTACAAGGGTGGCCAAGCTGAAGGGTAATGCCTTGAAAATGAATTGAGGGCTGTTGTGCAGTTAAGAATGTGGGAGAATTCTGACAAAAATGGAAAGGGGATTGGAAATTGCCAAGGTTGACTTATTTGTCTCCTGTTCAGAACAGAGATCAATGCAATGAAAACGATTGGCATTCACTGTTGTTCTTGCATTCATTTTGCTAATTTTCCATAATTAATTACATCCCCTCACATTTTGCATTGTGTTTCCTTTGCATTGAAATTAATTTGTAGGGATAATAATGCAATGGCATTAACAGCAACTGTTTGCCTACCCTTGCAGGTCTGTATTGCACCTGTCAACCCCTTTGCTTCCTGAACAGGCAACCCATCCGTTCATTTGAACATAGGAAATTAAGAGGAATTGAGTGCAGAGGCAAAAGAAGGGTATGTCCAGAGTGATTAAAAAACTGAGAACAAGGAACATGAAGGGACTTAACAACTTGATCCATACCCTGATTTAATGAACTGCCTCACAGCTCCCTCGAAGCATAGAGAGAGTTTAGAGGTGGGCAAATATAAGTATTTTGAACCTCTATAAACACCTGGAGCACAGGCTCACTGCATCGGTTTGTATGCAATTTGCATAGGCAAATATATATGCATATGTGTCCAGGGCAGATGTCTACATCTGGTACGCAGGCTGAGACCCTACCTGCCTGTGGACTGTCTTGCCAGAGTGGTGCATGCCCTAGTTATCTCCTGCTTGGACTACTGCAATCCGTTCTACATGGGACTACCTTTGAAGGTAACCCAGAAACTGCAACTAATCAGAATGCAGCAGCTAGACTGGTGACAGGGAGCAGCCACTGAGACTATATAACACTGGTCCTGAAAGACCAGAATTGGCTCCCAGTATGTTTCCAAGAAGAATTTGAAGTGTTGGTGCTGGCCTTTAAAGCCCTAAACGGCCTTGGCCTAGTATACCTGAAGGAGCGCCTCCACCCCCATCGTTCAGCCCTGACACTGAGGTCCAGCTCCAAAGGCCTTCTGGCGGTTCCCTCCCTGCAAGAAGTGAGGTTACAGGGAACCAAGCAGAGGATCTTCTTGGTAGTAGTGCCTGTGGAACGCCCTCCCATCCGATGTCAAGGAAATAAACAACTATCTGACTTTTAGAAGACATCTGAAGGCAGCCCTGTTTAAGGAAGTTTTTGATGTTTGATGTTTTATTGTGCTTTTAATATTCGGTTGGGAGCCGCCCAGAGTGGCTGGGGAAACCTAGCCAGATGTGCAGGGTAACAACAACTTGTTGTTGTTGTTGTTGTTGTTGTTGTTGTTGTTGTTGTTACATTTTTATGCTTCAAAGGGGAAGGGGAAAGAGATGCCGGTCTGGGACACACACACAACTCTACCAGTGCCCCTGGTGGTCTTTGCAATTGTCAGCCATGCAATGTTGAGTAGGAGCTACTTGGTTGTGACCCACTGTGTCTACTTTAGCTGGGTTTCCCACACTTTTTTCCTGCTGCCACTATCATCAGAGGAGCTGGAGAGGGCAGAATTTTTTTTATGGGATGGGGTAATCAGGCTCCTGTACCAGGGGGTTAGCCACCCTTGCTCTAAAACAACCATGGCACATCTGAGGAAGGATTTGGAAACATGAAGTAGAAGCATGCTTGTTGGCCTATTTGTGTCAGCATTAGTATTCATAGTTCTGCTTGGCCCTCAAGGTTGTTCTGTTAATCCTGTAGTTTGAAGGTTAAATTTGGGGGTCGGCCTTTGCAAAACACAAATGCCCGTGGGTTAGCTAGATAGTGGTGTTCTCCCCCGCCCCGCCATCAGACATCTAATTCCAGCCCAGCTCAGGTTTTGTTCTCTGAGTTTATCTTCCTTTAGCCTTATCAAGATTGAGAGTAAGCTACTAATGGCTATGAAGTCAACCAAGGGGAAAGGGAACTGGGAGGGGGGAGCAGCTAAAACTCAGTAGTCATCAGCTGTGCAGAACAATCTTAAGCATGTTTATTTCGGGGGGGACCACTTGGAACCAGGGGACCTATTCAGGATGGTCCATTTGTTGGACTTAATGCTCTAACCAGGCAGGGGAGGGGAAGTCAGTATCTCAGGTGACTTGCTCCACCTTATGTGCAGTGCCTGCCTTGTGTAAATTGTTAACATGGGGAAGCAGCTCTAAAAAGCCACTAAAGAGAAGTTTTGCAGGTGAAATGGTGCAGTGGGTGTCATTTGCAGCATTTTGAGTGTCATCTGCAGCACCATCGCTTGGAGGTAGTAGTGCTTCTGAATACCAGTTGCTAGAAGCCACAGGAGGGGAGAATGCTCTTGTGCTCGGGTCCTGCTTTCAGGTTTCCTGCAGGCATCTGCTTGGCCACTGTGAGGACAAAATAATGGACTAGATGAGCCATTAGCCTGGTCCAACAGGTTCTTCTTATGCTGTTAGTTTATTATGCTCCAATTGCCTCATAGAAAAGATTTTGGTAGTTGAAATACAAATATGAAATTCCCCACTGCTTTAAATGCATACAAATGCACAAATTCGGGGATATACACAGTTGTCCCCTGTCATCCCACTAGGTGTTCCTTAGTTGTCACAGTGTAGTGATAACTTCATTCAATTCCTAAAGCTACAGCCGGGTCTGGGCCAGTCTTCTGCAATATTGGGTCTTCAAGTGTTGTTGGATACCCCCTACCCTTCAGGTTTCTCTTTGTCCTTTCACGGCTTTCTCTCATGCGTTGCACTCAGTGCTATTTTTCTGGGGGGACGCAGAGGTACGCATACCCCTAAACATTTTGTTAATCTAAGTTTGGCCTCATTGAGGGGCAGTATTTCAATATGAGTAGGAAAATGATAGAACCCCTAAACATTTTTTGGGGGGGGGAGGAGCACTGTTTGCACCTATCATTCCATCCCATCTTTAGGCTACCCTCTGTCCCGGGACTTCCTGCCAGTCCTGGCCTTTCTCTGTGTGAGGTTTTAATCTCAGCCAAACAGACTATTGGTCCTTCCCTCCCAGAATCTGAACCGCAAACTGTTTCATTCCCTGAGCATATGAACATTCCGTGCCTTAGGAAGCAGCTCAGCCAATCCGTGCCCGAGGTTTCACTACGACAAGCGTAATACAATACATATGTTCTCTCATTGGATTCAGCTGTTTACAGTAGCACCTCGGCTTACGTTACCCTTGGGTAACATAAACTTTGGGTTGCGAAAGCGGCAAATCTGGAAGTGTTTCGCCCCATGCGCATGCACAGAAGCACTCTACTGCACTGTGCGCATGCACAGAAGCGGTCCCTCCGGTTGCAGAAACCTCGGAATCCGATCGGAGCTCTGAGATGGATCCCGTCCGCAACTGGGATCCATTCTGTATTGGCTTTCTGTATTCAATAAATTAGTGTGTTTCTAGACTTGTTATTGAAACTTCTGCTGTCAGTGATTACAGTTTTCCTTGTGCTCACCATGTTAGCCCCTAGAGTTAACTTTAAATACAGCTGTTCTGTCTGAGAAACGGCGTTCTGAAGCTCAGATGGTTCCACCATCTAATATGTCAAATTTTCTATCCCCCTGCCCAGCCAGATTTATCCTTACCTAATGTGCTACTCTCATTCTCTGAGGTGCGATTTTTTGCGCTTTCCAGTAATATTAAATTCCCTGAAAGATGAATAACTGTTGAAAAATGTAATTGGCACTGTCCTTTTAAATTTCTTCTAGCTCAGAAACCTTCCAGTTATTTATGGAACCTCTAATGGAAGCCTCCGTGCCCTTAATTATGTAATGTGTGAGAGCTGGCTGCGGACTAATGCCGCATTATTAAATCCAAAGACCGTTGTGAATAAAAAAATATGATGCATGCAGCAAACTTCCTGTTTTCAAAGCTAGAGCAGTCTGACAAGAGATAACCTTTTGAGGGAGGGGGAAACTCATATGGAGGTTCTGCAAGAAAGGAAGGTTATTTTATCCCCCACTCCTGTCTCCGGCAACAGAGGGTCTGAAAAATGAGGCTGATGAAAAAGATGGTATTTCTCCTGCTTTTTTTCATTCTTTCTGATCTTTCTATCACCCAAAACTTTGATCAATCAATCATTAAAGCACTGGAGGCTCAGTCATGGAAAGGGCATGTTTTGCTGAATAATGCAACTGGTGCAGTGCCAAAAAAAACCCCTCCTTCTGCAATTTCCTTCAACCATTCTCCACCAGTTAATGAGAAAAGAACTTTGTTTGATAAAAGGGGAGTGAACTTTTGATGAAATTTTCATGGGTGGGGTACCAGGAATTTGTCACTCTTACCTTACTGTTGAGGTGGCCAAAGGGTGTCTGAGTGTCTGAATCATTTCACCAGTGGTCTGCACTCCCCAACTTATCACGCTTCAGTGAAAGTCATGGGTGCTTCCAGACTGCTGCTCTTTTCACTTGGGATTCAGTTGCATACAGGCAAATTCAGGTTGCATGATTAAAGTTGATTAACAAACCCACTTCCTCCCAAAATTGGACCTTTTGTAATAAGGAAAGTGACTGGGAAATGCACTGGAAAGTGTGGGATAACATTTGCTTGATGCAATGTCATTGCACTTTCCTGCAGACAAATCAAAATGAGTTCTAAAAGAACAGCTGATGTCTGCAAACTGTGTGCAAACAAACCAGGGTAAATGCTCAATGAACAGCTCAGCTGGAAGTGACCCACAACACCCTTTCGGGGGAGGGTGTTGACATGAGGAAATGGGGGTGGCTGCAGTCGGTTGGATAAATGTTTGCTGAAAATAACTCTCACACACCATGCTCAGCCACGTCACATGATCAGGTAAACTCAAAATTTTACTCTCATTGGAAGACTTAAATGTCCTGAAAATGGTCTTGGAAACTGGTGGACCTCAACCCTATGCAGTGTTTGAACCCTAGTCTCCTCATTCTCCTCAAGCGGTCACTAAGGAATCCAAAAACCCTTATGCCCACCATGGGAGAGGCCAGAAAGTCCATCCTTTTCAAGCAGGTCTCATGCTCCATGCTCTCTGGGGGTTGAGGCTATCGCAGAAGTGATACTTGGAGGTCCTGAGTGTCAGTATCCTTGTTGCTGATGAAAGCTGTGAATCAGGGCCCAGGATGCCACAGTGCATTGTTGTTCTCTATTTTTCTGCATAACCAGGCATAGAATATGGGGGATAAGAGGGTATAAAGAGGCCTTACATAATGGCCCAAAGTGGAGCAGAGGAAAGAGAAGCAACACACTGGCAGAAGTGTGATTTGCTATTAGCTGTCAGTCATGCATGACCAACCTGCTAATGAAAAGGGCTGCAGAAACCATCCTTTTACCAGGCATGGGCACTTAATTGCCAACCAAATATGGAGATTCTTTGTACTGGATCTTTGTACTGGTTTACCATTTCATTGCAAGCCCTCATCGGAGATCATGGAATATTTTGGTCAAGTGCAACCCATTGTTCTTCCATGGTTCTATAAGTGCACAGGTGTATGGACTAAGTTCTAAAGAACATCCCCACTGATGTCAATGGGATTTTCGAAATTCATGAACACTAACAACCTTTGCCTAACTGCCCCCCAAATGTCATCATCACACTTTCTAAAAGATATATAATATGTGGAGAGAATCCAGTACCTTCTGAGCAAAGCACCAGTCTCCCTAGGGAGGTGGAGGAGAAAACCGGTATGTTTATACATAGCACACATCTGGGTCAAGGAGACAGAGTCTTGCGTATGCTTCAGAACTTATAGCAACTATGGATGCCCTGCCTTACAGCTGTCCTTAGATGAACTCTGGTCACCTATTGTGTTTTTAAGGAATTGTGTGAGAGCCCCTATCTGAAAGATGCTGAATGGTCACTGTGTGAGAGGCAGCTTGGGTTTCGTGTTGACTATGCTCATTACAAACACTTTCAGTGTTCATATGTAAATTTTGTTTGAAATTGTGTCTTTGTAATCTATTTTACCTGTGTGGATATTGTGTCAGGGGAAACATTGTCTGAATATTCAGGGCAGTCTACTAAATACGTCTTTTTTTAAAAATAAAAAATAAAAGAAGGCATCCTGGAGCCCCTCCCTATATGTTAGGCTCCACATCCCCAAAGCATCTTTCCTCCAACCTAACCATTGCAGGGCACATCACCGTGTCTTGGAGGAAAAATGCTGACTGTACTTTTGCATATGGAATTCATACTGACCTCTGAGGCTGTCAGCTTTTTCACCTAAGCCGGTCTGTGCATGTTTGCAAACAGAGATTTGAAATGCATCTATTTATACCCTTGATACAGTGCATTTAAGTGGGGCTCCCAAAGTATTCAGTGTAATAAAAACCTGATCTTTTTCAATCTCAGTCTCATTTCTCCATCCCTTGCAGGGACTCAACACTTTCGATTCAGTTAATTATCTTGGAGCACTTGCAGAGGCATTCAAGTCCTCAGGCCTTAGCTACTGCTAAAACTGGCTCCAGGAGCAAATGTTCTATTTTTGTTAGGCAGGGGGTTCTTCTCCTTTTTCCTGACCAAAACATAAGATGGCCAATAAGTGTTTTCTTGAATAATTTCTCTTTAAAAAAAGGAAACAGAAGCCTTTGAAAAAATGGATTAATTTGTAACATAAAGTTAATATAAAGTAGTGAAGAGAAGATTCTTGCCTCCACTGTGTAGACTACAGATGATGTTGTACTCCAGCTTCCACCATCATGGCCTGATGGGAGGTAGAGTTCAAAAGCATCTGGTTCCCCATCCTTGATCTACAAGGAGGGAGTGGGGCCTTTTTCAGATGAAGGGCCACATTGCCTTGTGGGCAGTTTTCTGGGGGCCACAGGCTCATAGTGGCAGAGCCAAAGGTAAAAGAGGGCAAAGCAACACTCACAACCCTTAGTTTTGTACAGTAGGCTACATTCCCACGATGCGGATGACAGATCTTTCTACAGACGTACAAATCTTTCCACCGTCTATCTAGGCAAGCAAGATATGCTGGATCCTTTTATTGGTTCCAGTGTAAAAAAGAAGAAGAAGCCAGTGCCTGATAATCCAAGTTCCTTCCTGACATTTGATGGCTTTACAGCAGGTATCAGCAGGCTTGCAGCAGAGTAATTGCTAGATTCCAATGATTCACTAGCCTAGTGCAAAAAAAAAAAAAAAAACACAGAGAGAAAACAACTCTTGTAATTACAGTCATATCTTGGGTTAAAGTAGCTTCATGATGAATATTTTTGGGTTGCGCTCCACGGCGACGTGGAAGTAACGAAGCGTGTTACTTCCAGGTTTCGCCACATGTGCAGACACTCAAAATGACGTCACGCGCAGGCGCGGAAGCAGCAAAACGTGACACGCGCAGATGCACAGTTGCGTGTTATGTTTACTTCAGGATGCGAACGGGGCTCCAGAACGGATACCGTTCGTATCCAGAGGTACCACTGTAAAGAGTTCTGAACCCAACAATTTATCCTTGCACAGTCCGTATAATTTGGAGGTGGAGGCTAAGTTTGTTGCAGCTGTTATTGAGGGTAAAAGAATCCTTGCTCATCTACTGAAAATCACCCAGAGATCAATCTTCTGTCCACCTGTGATTTACACATTCTTCCTCCCTACATCTAGAATAGTTAATTTGTTACCTGAAATTGTCCCCTGCAAATGTTGATGTCTGATATTTTCAGGAGGCTGAACTGTTTGCTAAATTTATTATCTCACAGCAATATTTCATTTTGACAGTTAATATCTGACAGTATTTGATAGCTGACATGCAATGGTAGATGTGTCTGATACTATTTGATGTTAGCATGCAATGGTGTTTCATTTTCACTGCATATCTGTTCTATAGATGGAGTTGGCATATAATGGTACTTACTATTTGACAGCTATTTATGAGATTTCATTTTTAAGGCTTGAAGTGCCAAAGCATGAAGTGCGGATATGTCTTAAAGCTCTCAAATGTCAAGATTTGAAGTAAAAAATTCACATTCAGTTTGGAAAAAAAGGAATACCTTATCACTTTCAAGTATGTACTATTATCCATTGGTACATGTGAATCCCTGTGGGAAGTTTGAAACAACTAAATTTCTGCATACAGCATACTAAATTTCTGTCCATGTTGCTTGTATTCCCTGAAAATAAAAAGGATTTTTCCCATTCTGCAAGCAAGATTTTCTACCTCTGTTTTATGTTCCATATTCCATTGCATTTCATAGGAGGACCCTGTTGTCAAATGATGCCCCATTAATTAGAGAGGTAGGATAATTTATTCTCCCATCTGTCTTATACCCTCTAGGGGGAGGACATCTTGGATCGCAGCTCTGAGCTGATCTATACAGGAGAGATGTCCTGGATTTATCAGCCGTATGGACGAAGCCAGCAGCGTGTCTTCTTCCTCTTCGATCATCAGATGGTTCTCTGCAAAAAGGTAGTGAAATTTGGGGTGTATGAAGAATTTAATCTTTGTGAATTCCTGTGAGGACTTACCTGATCTGTGCCACACAGACTACTGTTCCCGTTGGAACAGAGATATTCACCCACTTTTGCACTTTTGAATTTTGTGATATGGTAGTTCTCAGCTCAAAAACACTTACCAAAGTGCATTCTAAAATGTGTATTTTTAGGATAAAATACATTTAGAAAAGTGTACCTTGAGCAAAATATATTTGGAAATCAGTATTTTGTGGAAAATACATTGAAAAATTGGCATTAAATAGAATTTTTAATGAACAATGTGCAGTTTAATGCGGAAAAAAGGGAATACAGACTTTTGCATGAACATATATAAAAGGATCAGATGTTGTTTGACCAATCCAAGTGAAATCTATAGCTGCCCTCTGGAGGCAGCAAGGGTTTAGTCTACTTCCCCCTCAGAAAAGGAGGAGAGTCTTTGAATGTTATGACACCCCTGGTGAACCATAACTCACTGCTTATTGCATTTGGCTTCCTTTAGTTTCTTATTCATCCTTTTCAGTCTGAAAATGGTTCAGATATGTTGTTAGTCCAAACTCTGGGTAGAGGCCCTCAACCCGAAAGAATAAAATATGGTCTGATTTGGTCTAACACTAGGTGTTTTGGGTGGGGGGATTCAGGGTGTACAGCAGAGATTTCCAGACTTTTCAAGTTGGCGACACACTTTTTGGACATGCATCATTTTGTGACACAGTAATTCAGTTTTGCATTATTTTGTGACACAGTAATTCCGTTTTACTAGCAAACCAGAGGTTAAACTAACTCTCCAGGAGGAGCTCTGGGAGCATTCGTGTTACACTGCAGTCGACACACTAATGTGTCGTGACACACAATTTGGAAAGCTCTGGAAATTCCAGGTTTAGCCCTAGTGCCCTGCAAACAACTGAATAAAGGATTCTGTGGGAAGGGAGGAAGCTAGGGTCAAATAACCAAGTTGTCATGTAGGGTCTCTGTATAACCTCTTCCTGTTAGTTTCTCCCTATATCTGTGTTCTTTTGTAAAGGTCCTAATGCCTTCTTTTGTAAATTCATTGGAAATCTATTGATGAAAAGAGCAGAAGGCTGCATTTTCAACTTCTGTGTTCCAGCATAATTTGATTAAATCGGGGGGGGGGGGGCAGCACAGAAAGTAGAAGTGTAATGTCACTGTCAGCAGAGCACATCAGGATACAATGAATGCGTCCTCCCTGCCACCAGGGAATTGGCACAATGAGGGAAAGCTGTGACTCCTTCTGACGGATTGACTTTGAATCTCAGGGCTCCATGGCTCTGTCTTTCATGTTGATGCTTATTAATTTTAATAAGGTCTCTTCTGTCAAGGTGTCGGAAGTTCAATATCGAAGCCCTGTGGGTTGAGATGGGTAATTCTCTTTGCAAGACAAAAGGGGGTCCTTCCACATTATTCAATTAACTTTGATGTGATAGAATTGGGTTTCACTCTTCCTCTAATTCAGCTCCTGAGCGCAAGAGAGCATACATTCAGATGACTCACTCACCCTATTGTGTTTGCTGTTGCTGTGGGATAAACACAGCGCCTGAGTAATATTATCATGCTATTGTAATACTGGTTTGCATAGTTTTATAACCATGACATTTCTGAGCACGGTGAAAAGTACTGGTATTAATCTTCAAAGCCTTAAATGCCTTTTAGTTGGGATACCTGAAGGATGGCCTCCACCTCCATATACCTGCTCAGACCTTGAGATCTTTATCAGAGGCTGTTCTACAGGTTTTCCCACCTAGTTTTTATTGAAAGAACCTTCTCAGTGGTGATGCCACAGTGTTAGAATATCCTCCTCAACAATAATTGGTGTCGTCGTCACAGTCTTCTAGGAGAAATTATCTCTAAATTATTTTATTTTCTTAAGTGTTTCACTGGTTTTGCACTGACAGGCTGACAAAGGTTTTTTTGGGTTTTTTTGTAACAGCTGTTTTTAGCTTTGATTGCATTTGCGTTAGCATTTTGTTGATTTTTAAATTTGTGAGTCATTCAAAGGAAGTGGTTAATTGGACCATGTAAAAATAACTAAATTCCCTTCTCCAGAATTCCTCCTTGAATTTTAGAACTCTGAATTTGCCTCTGCCAACTAAGACTTGAGGAAGAAGTTCAAACACACAGCTGTTTGTATTCCACAGTCCTGCAATTGCAGCTCCCTCAAAAGCTCAGCTTGATTTTAAAAGCAAAGTTTCTGCTCTCAGTTAGAATTATTTATGCAGTTTGCTGAATTTGGGGGGGGGGGTTCAAAGTTTGGGTTACCTTAATGCAGAGGTTCCATTGCAGCTGTTAATACAATCAACTCAACAGTTATCACCAATCTGCTACTGTAAAAAATTAAAGGTGTTCTTATTTAACGTAGATTTAAGCTCCAATTATCACTGACTTAATTTTTGCATCTCATTCACATTTTATCTATTCATTATAAATAAATACCCCACATTTCCTCCAAGGAGCTCAAAATGGAATTTCCCTTTGAAAATTAATAAAGAGGGTTTGTATTGTTTTTACTGCAAATTATCATTGACTCTTAAATAACTGCATCATTCATAATCATAGCCATGTGTATTTCTAAAGAAATGTATGGGTTATGTGTCTTTGATCTCTAGATCAAAGTTGATCTACAATTCAGTTAGCTTTTTGCTCCTAGAGCGTGAAATGTGCATATAAGTCAGACTTATCCAGTTATTACAGTATGTGTCTGAACTCACATGCATGTCCAGCCGTCATGTGCATCCATGCATACACTAAATAAAGGTTTGGGATCATTTGCTAGAGTTACAATGTGTGTCCGTTTATGAATGTTCTTGACATCCAATACTTTTTGTTTTGGGCTGGTGATCCTAACAATCTCTTTAACTACCAGATGGACAACCAGTAATTTTTAAAGGTGAACAAATAGCTTTACATTAAGATCCTTGAGAGACAAATTAACAAAGAGAGCTTGGTTTATTATATAAAATGAAAATGACAGACTACATAAATGCTGTAAAAATACAGTTTAAGCAGGCAGCAAATCCTACCTTGATCTAAAGAGTGAAAGAATCCCTACGTCTTCTCAAAACCTACAGAAGTGAGCATGACAATTTTACCAGCAGGACTCATACTAATAATATGTTAAGCAATGGAGGGGGGAGTATACCTGTCCTTAAGTGAAGCAGACATGTGCTGATTCCTTGAGAACAGTGAGCGAGTTATTTTTGTTGGAGCAAGGAGAGCCAAACTAACTACTGAAATCTGGAGGTTTTAGGTTGAAAGAATAGCATCCTAGTGTCATCCTTTGTTTTCTCTCTGCCTTCAAATTATCTCACCATTATCTTGATAGCTCCTATTCAGGTGGTGAATAGACTGTATTGGCAGCTAAATTTACAAATGCTGACCTTTATGCAAGATGTGAGAAACTCAGGACATTTCCTGAATGACTTCAGGTCATGTTTTGTGATCAGACTTATACCAAGGTCACCAGAATTCATCATGGAGGATCTCCTGTCATATTAGAGTTATGTCCCTTTTCTTTCTTTTTTATTGAGTTTTGTTGGACAAATAGCCCTCTCATAACCGCCTTGCTGGCGTCCTATACTATCTGTAATGAAACCTCCTTATTCAAATTTTGACACTATTTTTTAGGAAGAAAACCTAGTCTTATACACGGAAAAATACACTAGTTGGTCAAGAGAGCTGTGGACTCAAAAAGGTTGGAAACCTCTGCCACAGTGAAACAGACCAGCACCCTGGAGAGCTCCTTCAAACAGCATAAACATTCTAATCTAGGCAAAAAAAAAAAAAAGGAAGATGTAAAACTGGTCTGTCAAAAGCCAATTGTAGAAGTGTAGACTTACTAACTAACTAACAAAGACTTGATTCAAGAAGCTGTGAATGAATGCAGAATTGGTGAATTATTTGGACTTACCTTATTCTGCAAGATAAGACCAGATACTGTACCTTTAATGCAATTTCAATTCAAGCCTTCTGCACTTACTTACTTTGTTTTTTAAAATAATATTTCATTGATTTATTAACAAAAAAGTGCAAACATAACCAAAAAAAACAAAAACAAAATGTAAACCACAAGGCAATCAAGGATATTCCCAGGGGAACTGAAGGAGGCAGTGGTGCGCCCACTCTTAAAGAAAACATCATTAGATCCCTTAGATCTATCCAATTACCGCCCGGTTTCGAATCTTCCATTCCTGGGTAAGGTGATTGAGAGAGCGGTTGCTGAACAGCTTGGCAGGTTTCTGGATGAAACATCGGCTCTGGATCCATTCCAGTCCGGCTTCCGCGCTGGTCATGGGATCGAGACGGCTCTGGTCGCCCTAACAGATGATCTCCGCAGGCAGCTGGATCGAGGCGGGTCGGGGCTGCTGATTCTTCTAGACCTGTCAGCAGCCTTCGACATGGTCAATCACGAACTCCTGGACCACTGCCTTGCCGACGTGGGGATCCAGGGCACAGTCCTTCAGTGGCTGCACTCGTTTCTCTCCGGTTGGGGACAGAGGGTGGCGCTTGGGGGGGAATTGTCATCGCGCCACTCCTTGGTGTGTGGAGTGCCTCAGGGTGCGATACTCTCCCCGATGCTTTTTAACATCTTTATGCGCCCCCTCGCCCAGCTTGTCCGGAGTTTTGGGTTGGGTTGCCATCAGTATGCCGATGACACCCAACTCTATCTGTTGATGGATGGCCATCCTGACTCGGCCCCAGACACACTGACTAGATGTCTGGAAGCTGTGGCTGGATGGTTATGTGGGAGCCGGTTGAAGTTAAATCCTTCGAAGACAGAGGTCCTCTGGCTGGGACGGGACGATATGGGATTGAGGGGGCAACTCCCATCTCTTGCGGGGGTGCAATTAGTGCCAGCACCGTCCGTTAAGAGTTTGGGTGTAATCTTCAATACCTCCCTCTCTATGGAGGCGCAGATTACAGCTATAACAAAGGCGGCATTTTTTCATCTCCGCCAAGCTAAGCAGTTGGCTCCTTATCTCTCTCGCCCTGACTTAGCCACTGTGATCCACGCGACGGTCACCTCCAGACTGGATTATTGTAACTTGCTCTATGTGGGGCTGCCCTTGAGACTGACCCAGAAACTCCAGCGAGTGCAGAATGCCGCGGCGAGACTCCTTATGGGGTCTTCGCTGCGAGATCACATTCATCCGGTACTATACCAGCTGCACTGGCTCCCGGTGGAGTACAGGATCAGGTTTAAGGTGCTGGTTTTAACCTTTAAAGCCCTATACGGCCTAGGACCCTCGTACCTAAGGGACCGCCTCTCCTGGTATGTCCCACAGAGGAATTTACGGTCTGCAAATAAAAACATCTTGAAGGTCCCAGGCCTCAGAGAGGTTAGGCTGGCCTCAACTAGAGCCAGGGCTTTCTCGGCTGTGGCTCCAATCTGGTGGAACGCTCTGTCACAAGAGACTAGGGCCCTGTGGGACCTGACATCTTTCCGCAGGGTCTGCAAGACAGAGTTGCTCCACCAGGCCTTTGGTCAGGGCCCAGCCTGACTCCCTCCTCTGGCAACCTGCACAGAATTTTGCTCAACGGTTGCCATCAATTTGATTTTAATTAATTTTTAGAATGAAATGTTTTTAGAATGTCGGATTATTTGATTGTTGTTAGCCGCCCTGAGCCTGGCTTCGGCTGGGGAGGGCGGGATATAAATAAAATTTATTATTATTATTATTATTATTATTATTATTATTATTATTATCTGTACCTACACACACTTTTCTGATATTTGCATTTGGGTGTCTTATTAGCATCTCAAACTAAGTACAGTGGTACCTTGGGTTACAGACACTTCAGGTTACAGACGCTTCAGGTTACAGACTCCGCTAACCCAGAAATAGTACCTTGGGTTAAGAACTTTGCTTCAGGATGAGAACAGAAATTGTGCAGCGGCAGCGGGAGGCCCCATTAGCTAAAGTGGTGCTTCAGGTTAAGAACAGTTTCAGGTTAAGAACTGACCTCCAGAATGAATTAAATTCTTAACCTGAAGTACCACTGTATATTCATACTTGGATTGCTCACCTTTCCCCTCAAGTTCTTCTGTCCTTCATTTGTATCCCTACCGAACAATCACCTTACTAGGAATGCAGGAGAAATGTGTTCATGCACATTTGCACCTAATGGATTCTTTCTGAACCAATACATGAATTAAAAAAAACAGCTTTCCTTTGAAATTTGCACTCCTCCAAATTTTGTGATGCACTTTTCCAACTGAAAAATGCAGCCCCCCAAAAAATGTATATTAAGGAAAAGTGCACACAAGTATGTATTTTAGTGGAATTAATGTACACAATTGAACTGAGAAATGTGTGTATTAAAAGAAATGAGGTTGGAAATGCATCCACAGAGAAATCATAAACTGATGTAGAAATGAGGGTAAACTGAACTTAAGACTGGATTTCCACCAGCCCCATCTAGCATAGTCATTGCTTAGGGATGTTGCAAGTTATATCCCAAAACATCAGGAGGGCGCTAGGCTGGGGAAGTTGATTACTACAGTCCCATTACCCTTTTCTCTTAAGCTCTGGCTGGTACTCAGTCATTCCTCCTTGCATCACCAGCTTCAAGTGCCTAGTCCTTGTTTTCCCCCTTTAAAAACCATGCAACTGGGAACCAAAGTTTCACCCCAGGAATTCTGCTTTTTAAGCAACCATTTTCCTGTGCTCACCCAAACCTACAAACAAGATAATTCTGTAGGTGAGCTGACCAGGTTGTACTGGCTATCTGCTGAGCCACCTAATACTCATGTAGGTCAGCTGACTCAGCTGATTCCCCTAATGCTCCTATGAAAAAGCTATTCAGATAGCTAGAGCATGGGATTTGTGTTTTTTTTTAACCACCACCTCTGTGCCAGCAGTCCTAAATGAGTGTCTGTGTCTAAATAAATTATCATTTGCCGATTACCCTTGGCCCAAAACCTCTCCTGGACTTTTCACCATTAAATTTTGTTGATGTTTGGTCTGCTACTTGTTCCTGCTGCTAAGATTAGTATTTCAGTGTGACATTTATCTTTTCAAAAGGTGCTTTTCAAAAGCCTTGACACAAAATTTCCAAGAAATTTCAACTCCTTGCTGCTTGAATGGTCATGAGATCAACATTGCACAGCCTGAGATATGTTTATGGTTCTCTTGTAAAAGACAGCATTGCTTCAGTTCTGTTGAAATTAGCTATTTAAATTTTAAAGGGTTATTGTATGCTTCTCCTTATAAAGTTGTGCCTTTTTACATAATCGGTTTCTGTGGGTTTGTGTTTTTTCCTGATGAGTTAGCTTTTCTAGAACCAGGTCATGTAAATGATTGATACAGCAGGACCTGCTTTTCATTTGGGCTGCACTGAGGTTTATCAGAAGTTAAGACCTTAGAAACAGTTATGTCTTGAATCTTGGATGATTTATATTATATCTTGCTATGTGGATAGGAATAGGAGATGTTCTGTGATAAGATGGGTGTTTGCTAACATCTGCAAGTTTTGTGGTACCCTTCTGCTGAATTTCCTGTAAGATCTTTCCAAATATTTGCAGTGTGGCATATTCACTGAGCTAGAATAAGCAACCAGCCAGGCTGGCTGATGGTTCAAGCAATGCAAGCAAGTCAGAAGCAGGAAGGGATATTAGGCTATGCCAGACATATCTAGCTGCTCAGTAAGCAGAGAGAAATTTGTTTAAGAAACCTAAACTATTAGAAATAAATAGCAAACAGTTCTGGGAAATGTACATCCCACATGCACACTTGAAACCTTGCAATCCCAAGCTCTTTTGATAGAGCTAAAAAAAATCATGGCTTGAGGAGTTCCCCCTGAAATCTCCCTGCCAGTTTCCATCTCCCACTGCTCCCCCAGCAAACTAGTTATAGGAGTAAGATCAGCAATAGGAAGAGCTTGCTGACAATGGCCAGAACCTTGTAAGTATCAACCTTATGGTCTGGACAGTCATGGAGTATGATTAGGGTGCTATTTCCTGCTGGGCTTTTTGAAATGTGTAGTTTCTCCTGCCTCCCAGAACAGAACATTTAAGGCATAGGAAATTACAAGTCCTGTGCATCCTGGCTGGAAATGATGCTCTAGAGCAGGGACAGGGAACCTGTGGCTCTCGCATCAGCAGTAGAGAACCATTGGTCAGTACATAAGACTTGTAGTCCATCAACATCTGGAGGGCCACAGTTTCCCCAGCTCTGCTCCAGGGCATGTTTTAGACCACCTGGCTTTGTTGTTGACAGTGTTCACTGCCATTCACCCTCATTTCAAAAAATAACATTGCTTGGGAAAAGGGAAATGACAGATTCTAGAAGCAAACTCAGTTTGAACTAGGTCTGAACTCCAGGGAAAGACTGGTTTTGGCTCCTGTTGGATTTCTCTCAATTCTGAATGTCCTCCATTGTCAAATGGTTGTACTTTTAGAGAGAATGGAACATTGGAAAAATGAGTATAAAAGAAAGATGTTGATAGCATAGGATGGAAAAAAGCCAAAGTAAAGCTCATTCTAGTATATGATTGGGGTCCTCTCTCCTGCGCTGTCTAGCATAAACAGAGGACTTAGGAGAATGGCATCTTCTCTCCATTGTGTGGGGTATGGAGAATAGTGAAAGTCTCTTCTGCTTCTTACAAAGGACTCCTGCTTATTCCCTGCTTGAAGATTACAGTGAATATGTGTCCTATGGTAGGGATTTCTGTGGGTGCTGAATGTGTTGCTCACCAAAAGACTAGGAGAGGGAAAGAAGGTATCCCTGGCAAACTTGCAAGTGGAGTTGTGGATTCCTGGCTGAAGTTCATAGATGAATAGAAAACTACTATCCAATCCTTGCCTCCATACCTCCAGCATTGAGAGAATGCTGCAGTCACACCCAGACATCCCATTTCCTATTGCTCTAGGATTATGATTAAGGATAAGGTTTAAGAACGCTCGGCAACTAAAGTTCTGACCACCTTAATTAGCAGCCTTTCATATTCTGCTCTTTGATTACATTGTTAAATCTCCCAAGGACATTAAGTTGGTATTTAAGTCCACCTAGATTCTAAAATGGCTACTTTTTCTTTTTCAACTTTCCACATAGGACCTGATAAGGAGAGACATCCTGTACTACAAAGGACGCATTGACATGGATCGGTATGAGGTTTTGGATATCGAAGATGGAAGGGATGACGACTTCAATGTCAGCATGAAGAATGCCTTCAAGCTTCGCAACAAGGAGACGGATGAAATGCATTTGTTTTTTGCCAAGAAGCTGGAGGAAAAGCTGCGGTGGCTGAGAGCTTTTCGGGAGGAGAGAAAGATGGTGCAAGAAGATGAAAAGATAGGTGAGCCCCATAGGTCAAGTCAGCTGGTGGGCTGGGTTACTGATACCCCAGACTAGTTGCTGGCCAGTAGGACCGTCTCAAGATATTTTGCTACCTGAGCTTAAAGGGTATGTTGTAAACAAAATCTGCCCTTTTTCCCTTATGGGGTATCCAAGAACCCTTGTAGAGTCCTTAAGTGGGTTCCCTATCGGTAGGGGAAAATAATAGAGGCCAACCAGAGAATATTGAGAAGCAAAGCAGCCAGTAAGCCTGATCTTTATTAAACTGTTCAACAGGGTGCTCACTCACCACATGCAGGAGGGAGGAGGAACCCAGAACATTGGTGTGCAAGCTCTTAGATAGACTTTTGAAATTGCCCACCCCATAGCCCAAGACTACCACCCCAATCCATCATACATACGTCACTGAAGGAGGCGGTCAACAGCAGAGGAGGCGGTCTACAGCAGAGATTCTGTCTGCCAGGACCTGATAATGGTCACTGATTGCATTACTTGGGCAGTCTGGCCATTCTTTTGTGAGAATGTCGTGTGCGTAGTGGAAACCACAGGAGGGGAGAGTGCTATTGCACTTGGGTCCTGCTTGAGGTACGTGCTTGGCCACTTTGATAACAGGACACCAGACTAGATGGACCATTGGCCTGATCCAGCAGGCTCTTCTCATGTTATTGTGTTCATTAAAAGTAAAGGGGGGGAGGTGTACCTGGGCGGAGAGAGAGGGAGATCTAGTTGTATATGTGTGAAGCGTCTGTGCATGTAGGAGTTACAAAGATAGCACCAGGGGGATGCATGTGTCTCTGTGGTCTGGATGTGCATGATGAGTGCATGTCTCTTGTGTGCGCACACAAGGGAGTGTGGTGTGGTCACATTACATATCTTTATTGGTTTTTTGAAGTTCATCACAAATTCCATAGTGTGGAGGGGCACAGGAAGTTGGGAAGGGTAGAAGAGGCATTTGATGGTTTATCAAGTTATGAGTACAGGCTCCTCGTTTCCTCCTTCAACAGAATAGTAGCACTGGGAACACCCGTGTGGTGCATTAAGTCAGACAATCTAATTTCGCACACTAGCTGATTGGCAAGAACTTAAACTATATGAGGTGGCGTTGACCTTCCATTTAGAGTATGTATACACAACAATCAAACTAACATGATTTCACCTATAATATATGGGGATTGTATTTTTTACCATGATGAAGAGAATGCTTGTTCTGACCTTTATGTCACATTCACTTTCCTCCAACACCCTCTTTAGGTTTTGAAATTTCTGAAAATCAGAAACGGCAGGCAGCAATGACAGTAAGGAAAGTCAGTAAACAGAAAGGTAAATTACCTGTGCATGGTCTCTTTGGTGGGGGGGGGCAGGGGGGGAAGAATCCATCTTGGTTAATGTAATCCCACCAAATTATCATTCTTTGAGCCAATACATGAACCAAAATGCAGATATTCTTTGAAATTTACACTTCTCTGGATTTTGCAATACAGTTTCCCAACCAAACGTACACACAAAAATCATATATTTGAGGAAAGTGTGTGCATAAATGTGTATGTTGTGCAAATATAGGGACAACTGCATTATAATAGGAGAAATGCCCTGCAAAAATGTGTATATTTACAAAAATGTGCATGAAAATGAGTAAGTTTTTTATGAGAACCTTGGAAAAAAACTGCAAACTGATAGAGAAATGCGGTGAACTGAAGAACGGAAAACTGAAAAACTGAAAACAGCAGATTCTTCCATCCTTTAAGTGGGGCAGTCATCCTCATTATTTTTATGCCATCTTCCCATAATTAAACCATACTCCAGGTGGCCTGGAGAACTTTTGAACAAAGCACACATACTCCTTCAGCTTCTTGAACAAAGTACAGTCATACCTCGGCTCCCGAACACCTTGGGAGTTGAACGTTCCGGCTCCTGAACGATTGAAAACTGAAGTGAGTGTTCCGGTTTTCAAATGTTCTTTTGGAAGCCAAACATCCGATGGGGCTTCCGTGGCTTCCAATTGGCTGCAGGAGCTTCCTGCAGCCAATCAAAAGCCGTGCTTTGGAAGTTGAACGTTTCGGAAGTCGAATAGACTTCCAGAACGAATTCTGTTTGACTTCTGAGGTACGTTTGTACACTGAAATGAAAGAAGCTTGCAGAAGTAGATTTCCTCTTCTCAGTTATATCAGGAAAAGTTCCTAGCAGGTTATGAACATAGCCTTGATTATGCTTAATGAAACTCAAGTCAACCCAAGACTCTGTATGAACATTTCCAATTAAATTTCCAGTTAAATTGCTTTAGACCTTCATCCGAACAAAAACAGCATACTTAATTGTGTTTAGTTTTTTTTAACATAACAATTGCTTTCTCATTTTCTCTGTCTCTCTATGGATCCTCTGAAAAATTGAGGTATAATGTTAGTCCAGGCTGCTTTCAACATAAAATTAATTAGTTTCTGTTTCTCTAGTTGATCAGGCTGTGCCTTCCTTGTGCAGTGTGAATGTCTTCTGCAATACTGGGAATTCCTTATATAATTAGACATCTTTGGTCTTCCTGCTTTGGAGAAACAAATGGAGTGAAAACCCAATTGTGCTCTCTCTCTGTATGTGTCTTTTAAACCAAAGACATTAACCTGGAGATAACAATTAGAAGGATTTCTGTACAAACAAACAACAGTTACGTAGCATGCATGTGCCTAGTCTGTGAAAGCTTGCGCCGCCATGAAAGTTATTAGTCTTTAAGATGCCGCACAAACATTTGAACTGTGTCAATAAGCTGCTTTGAAGGCTGCATGCAGAAAGGCAGTGTATACATTTCTCAAATAAAGCTCATAATAAAACAAACTCCCAAAGTGTTGTAAGCTGGCATTCAAAGTAAGGAGGTATGCTTTGCCTCTGATGTATTAGCTCATCACCTGCAAGGAGGTTTAAGATAATGGTGGGGGTAGGGGGAGTTAAAATAACACATGCCTGCAGTCTGATATTATCCAGAAATCTACCACCTCATTCTGTATAATTTGTAGATAGTGGCTCCTGAAGACTAGTTAAAATTTATGCAGCACTTGATTATAACATCCCATCCAGCAAGGCGTTTCTTTCTTGTAAGGCAAGGCGTTTCTTCCAGTAATTGTCTCTTACATGGAGAAGGGACCTCTGACCCTCTAGATGTTGTTGGGCTATGATTCCCAATAATCGCCCCTGATTCAATATGCTGTCTCGTATGCTGTCTGGGGCTGGTGGGACAACATCTGGAGAGCCACAGGTTCCCAGTTTCTGGTCTGTTGCATCCTTTAAAACATATAAAATACAACAATATATTTCTCTGTTGCAGTTCTTTCCTTTGTTCCCTGTGTTTGGGGAATAGACCCTCTTTTTTGTCAGTGATAGAATTCCTAAGGCAGTGGGGAAGGAGCAAAAAGAAGTGTTAAAGGGAATGAAACATAAACACATGAGCCAATCTAACAGAGGTGAACTTGACAATAAACTGCCACTTACTTCATGAATGGGCATGCCACATATCCCGAGAGTATTCAACAGGAGATGAGGAGTAGACTCATTAAATGGAAGTGTGTAGGTAACCACTTTCTGCAAAATGACAGGGAGGAGACGTGAATAGAACAATAGCAAGGAGAAAAACCTACAGAATGCATTTGATCCAAATGTGCACAACAAAAGCCCAGTGACTTCTCTTGTATTTGATGGGGAAATCAAGATTTGCAGTGCAGAAGCTGCAGGAGTATGTGTGCTTAGCTCTTCAAACACAATGCAGTTGTGTATACAGAGGCTATTCTAAATCATCTCTAAAACCCCTACACTATTGGGACCATACTCCTGGCATGTGTGGACAAGTACATCAGTAAAACATTACAGAAAGCATCTTGGTGCAGTCATGCATAGTCATGCATGCACCCCAATTTCCTGAGTGGCGTGGTTTCAGGGCTCCCAATGCTTACTCAGGCTTTTGGTTTCATTTAAGGACATCACTTGACACTTAACTGGTGTTTTGTGATATGTGGTACACACACACACACACACACACACACACACACACACGTTGAGCATATTTGGAGAGTCCACAGCTTTACATATGTTGCAAATTTCTCATTAAGAACCCCTTTTGTGCAGCCAAACTCAGCTATGAGTTGCTTTTCTTTCTCGTTCTTTCAGCCTGAGCCAAAAATTCAAGAGCCACAGCAATGTAGTAGACCAGCTAGAGTGCTAGATTTAGACCTGGGAGACCAGGGTTCCAGTCCCCACTGAGCCATGAAGCTCACTGGGTGTCCTTGGGCCAGTCACTCACTTTAAACTTAATGTAGCTCTGTGAGTTGTGAGGGTAAAGGGAGAGGAGGGAGGACTCCTGTATACCAGCTTTAGCTTCTTCAAGGAAAAGTGGGATATAAAGAAAATAAAAACAGCACTTCCTCTAAGCCTACTTCGATAATCATGGAATTCAATCATAGAACCACAAGGGTCAACTAGTGCTACCCTGTGCAAAGCAGATGTCACCTGGTTATTTCCTTAGCCAGAACGTGCTGCAAAAATGGGATCTGACAGGCTAAACTTGTTGAACCAGTATAGACCTCTTTAGCACACTATTAATTTTACTTTACTTTACAACAACAACAAACTAAATGATCTTGGAAGAGGGGATCCCAGAGAGATCTTTCAGACCATCCCTCACCTGTCTCCTTACAAAATGCTCATGTCAGGTTTGCTTCTGGGCACATGCTAGTTTCTGCAGAAGCGTGGGGGAGGAACAACAACAGAACAGAGAGCCAACCTCCATGGCCCTTTGCTAACCACACTGTTTGTCTTTGAGTGCATGGTTTTGTTTCCCCTGCAAGGGAGGATAAAATCTGGATTGGGATCGCAGTGGGGAGCCAGAGGACTAAAGGACCCCTACCTGCTACACCAGGTTTCTGATACACTTGGAGGGGAAATGCTGGCTGTTTCTGAAACAGAAATTCATGCAGTCCAGGGTGAATGAAGTGATTAATGTTGTGTAGTTTGGCCCAGAAAGCTGTGGGAAGCTGGCCATGCATATCGCTCTGTCAAAATTCAGCAATAAAGAGCAGCAAAAAAGCCTGCATAATGCTCTTCAGGCATTCTCTTTGCCATGCAGTTGCCTTCACACGAAGGAGAGTGGGGTGCACTGCCAAGCCCCACCTCCATTGGTGTGGCCTCCCCCAATGATTTTGCAAGGAGCCTATAGGAGGCTTCCTGCTTCATAATGTTGCCCTCCCTCTCACAGTGGGCTGAAAAGCAGAAAGCGATGTGCCAGAAAGGTTTGGATTTGGTAGCACACAAATGCATGCACACACCATGTGATAACAATTGCAGAAGCAAACAGAGGAGGGCTCACCTAGGATTCCTAATTCATCAGTTCCACTGCAGAATCGATTTCTGAATCCCTGGATTCAGAATGTCGTAATCCAGGGGGAAATTTGCATGGTGAGAACTCCAGGTGGCTCTTTAGTTAAAAGATTTCAGGGCTTTGTGGTGGATTAAGACCCCTCCAGAAATGATATCATGACAATGAGTTTGGATTTCCTGGGATTTGCAGTTTCAGATTGAGAAAACCCAGCCATATTAAACTACTTAAGGCAACTCTAAACTAATTCTAAGTCTGCTAAGCTTAGAGTAAAGTGCACAAGGGGAAGATTGGAGGCATTTCTTACCCAAACAGAATATTACATTCAGTGATCAGGAACAAGATTCCAGATTTAGAGTCAAAGACACAACAGGAGACCTGTGATTGTGACTTCCCTTGGTTTGGTTCATTTTAAAACATCCACTCAAGGAGGTGTCCATTTTATTTTATCAGAGCATCAATGCTGGAAGTGGGAGGGGGATGTTCCTCTGTTCTCTCCCCATTTCAACCCTCTCCTCCCATACAACCTTTAATTGGTGGGGGTGGAGAGACCTTTCTACAGACATGATACAATTTCATATTGAAGGAATGGGTTTGGGAAACCCATTCCTTCAGTATTTTTGCATTAGATTACAGTCAGGGTCAAATCATAATGTGTTTAGTAGGGGTTAAATGCTGACATGTGGTACAATCCTAAACAGAAGTAAATCTAAGTGTGTCCAATGGTGTTTAGGATTGCTGCCTTAACTGAGCTTTATCTGACCACATTGTCAGACTGATAAAGTATTATTATTGTTTTCCCCACATGTAGGATGCTTATTGCTTTTTTCTGCCTGGGAGGAAATTGAATTTTATGCAAGGGCCAGTCTGTACAGGTTCTGGGTATTTGCATCCTTGTTCTCAACTCCTTTGTCATCTACCATGACTCTGCTGCTAGTCCAAAGGAATTTACAATATTTGCAGGCAGGTCATTGTCTATCTTGTGGCTGCCACTCAGAGTTATAAGCATCTGACTCTCAGTTTAGGATGATGGGCTTGGATGTATACAAACCACCCTGTTCCAGTGGTTTGCAATGCCTTACACTGTACTAATTTAAAATGCCTTGCATTGCTTCAGGAAAATGCTCAGGCTTTGATGGAAAAAGCATCCCAGGAGTGTAGTAGTGGACTAAGCACATAGTTAGACTAACGAAAACACTTCTGGCTGTGTAAACATGTAAGGTGGAAACAGCTTCCTAAATATGTGAGCTTAAGACTGCTTAGGGTTATTTGTAAGTCAACATCAGCACCTTGAATTGAGCATGGAGGGCAACAGGGATCCAGTGCAGATGGACCCTAGAGCAGGGGTAGCCAACCTGCTGCACTCTAGATGATGTGGTTTCCACCTCCCATTCACCCCAGACAGCATGGTCAATGGCTAGGGATGGTGGGAGTTGCATAGAGCATTGCTGTATGGCTACCCATGCTGTAGTACATTGATGCATGTGGGCAACACAATTCCTTTCTGCAGGGGCAATCTGGGAATGCTTTTTTTACGCTAGGGGAATGACCTAGAGTCAAAAACAAACATTCCCAGATTGCCAAACTTCAATAAAGCCTAGGCACTTTTATGAATCTATTTCTTCTCTCCAGAGTTTCAGGTAGGAATCTTTCCCAGATCACTCCAAAATGTCTCAAAAAATGAAGCGTAATGCCCTCTGGCATATGTTTCTGGATGTAAACTCTAAATAATATTCTCACCAGCTTCCCACCTGAATGTATTCATCCATATCTCGTGGTAGTTCATTGCCCAGCTGCTCCCATGCTAGGACTGCCCCCTTCTGGCTTTTTTCTAATCTGCTCTGATCCAGTGTAGTACAGCACAGGCTTCAAAAGGTTTGCTGTTCAATTTTTGAGACATTTTGGAGTTTGAGCATGCTCATAAGTATACAGAGCTCTGAGAATCAATTAGATGTTGGTCTTTGTTGGTTTTATTGGAGTAATTAAAATTAAAAGAGAAATCTGTAATGTTAAAGTATTCAGAGAGCATAGGACAATATTTCTACCCTATGCTATATTAAGTCTAGAAAGTCTAGAAATAATAATAATAATAATAATAATAATAATAATAATAATAATAATACAACCAAACAGTGCAATTCTTTGCAAACCCCAGTGAAGCAGAATATTGCAATGACATATTTATGCTGTGCTCAGTCAGATCAAATTTCCCCATGCCCAGTATTCCACCTGTATCAGTCGCCAGTAATAAGCAGGATGAAGATAACTGTCATTTGCAGATTACTTCACATCTATCAGTTAGATGTGTTAAGGTTTCTTCTTTTAGCTATCATGACTAATAGCTAATGACCAAGTACTCGGCGAGAAAGGATATCCTACTTTTTTGAACAGAGCTGATTCAGAAAATGATTCATTCTTCCTACCCCTTAAAATATGGTTCAGTTTGGCATTTATCAGAGAGCTATATCTTACCCTCAAATGCATTTATTAGTAAGTGAGTAAGTTAATGCATTTATTATGCATCTTTTCAACGTTGATTTGCCTGGGTATTTTTCTTCGTCTTTGTTTATTAATTAGCTGAGCTACTTCTCCGCCTCGTTTCTGTATGCTCTCAACCACCATTAATATTGGGAGTGGGGTAGCTCAGTGTTTGAGCACATGCTTTGCATGGAAACTATTCAGGTTCAGTCCTTGACATCTCCAGGTAGAGGGTTGAGGGGAACCCTGCCTGAAACCCTGTACATTGGGCACTGTACATTGGGCTAGCCAAAATGGTGCTCTTCAGATGCTGTTCTATCCATGAGCCCCATCCAGCATGGCTAATGGTCAAGGGTGTTGGGAGTTTTAGTCCAGCAACATGGAAGGCACTATGTTGGCTAATCCTGGTAGCCAAGCTACCCTCACATCAGTGTGCAGCTTCCAATATTCCTAGCTAAACAGGAACCATTAAGAAGTAAGAGACAAGGTTGCTTTTTCCTGTGTGGCATTGCCCTGGATTCTGCTTCTTGAGGGGTATTCATACATTACATTCAGCTAGAGTACAATCTGTGTACCTGTGTTCACAAACAGTTGAGCTCTATATTGATATAGTCATTCACATGTAACATTCCACAAGTGAACCTGCGTATCCAAGAGTTGAGCTGCACAAATAACAAGTGCACAGTCTTTCATACAAACACTTGTAGATGTGTAGAATCACAGAGGGGGGAGGAAACCTGAGGGTCTTCTAGTCCAACCCCCTGCAATGCAGGAATCTCAACTAAAGCAACCGTAAGAGATGGCCATCCAACCATCGCTTAAAAACCTCCAGTGAAGGAGAGTCCATCACTGGACATCAGCCCTCCAAGGGTGTCCATTCCACTGTTAAACAGCTCTTATTATCAGAAAGTTCTTCCTGATGTTTAGTTGGAATCTCCTTTCTTGTAACTTGAATCCATTGGTTCTGGCCCTACTCTTCAGAGCAGGAGAAAACAAGCTTGCTCCTTCTTCCATGTGACAGCCCTTTGAAGAGACAGCTTGAAGCTTTGTAATGTGTAAATAAGCCTTTGTGCTAGAATGTGATGTAATATTGGGAACTGGGATGAAAAGATGTTCGTATCTTTAGCCAGTACATTCTGATGGGCATTTCTTTCTTCCTACTCCATCCCATCCCATATTCTTTTTCCTCCACCATTCATACAGGTGTTGGCTACTCTCGATCAGTTCCTCCAGCTTACCCACCACCCCAGGATCCACTAAATCAGGGACAATACATGGTGACCGATGGCATAGCCCAACCCCAGGTCTACGAATTCAACGAACCCAAACGCAGCCAGTCACCATTCTGGCAAAACTTCAGCAGGTTAACGCCATTCAAAAAATAATATATAGAGTGAGATGGAGAATTTTAAAATAAATTTTAAAAAATGCTTAAAAATATTTAAAAAATATATATTTATAGATGGACCTTTTTTTGGAGAAGCACTGTTGCAACTTAAAAAAACCATATAGATATATATAGATATATATAGATATATATATAGATATATGTATATATACAGACATGCATATATACATATACATACATATATATGTATATATATTTGAAGGACCAAAAACCTTTTTGTTGTTGTTGTTTTGGGGAGGCAGTCTCTGCTACTATATTCTAAGTAGCACCAAGTACTTCTGATCATGTAACCTGCTTTATTTTGGCACCATTGGAACCATTGTTGTTACTGTTGTTCTTTTCTTATATATATAATTTGTTTTGTTGTCTCAGAATCGTCTCCCGGGATGATTTCTTGTTCATTGTGCATTTCCTCCATTGACATGTTCCATCCAGCGCCACACTGGTGTATATTTCCTTTGGGGTTTTATTTATAGATTACCTTCTCTTAGAAGGGGGTTGGGCGCATGGTGAGAAAAGAAAAGAAAAGAAGTGTCTGTTCCTACATCTCATTCCCACAGCCCACCATGGATGCAACCTGTTCCTGTCTGAGCACCATTGAGAAAGGAATGAGAGGCCTCATTTGCTTCAATGGGATGTGCTCAGATGGTGTGCCGGGGCGATTGTACCACACACATTGAATGCTGACTTAAAACAAGACAACAAGCTGCATTTTATCTCCCCACATTCTTCTGTTCTGAGTCCATGCTCCATTGTGCACTGTATAATATGCTGCTCAGTACTTCTGTTGCTTTTTAATGTTGGGTAGAGGGATGCTGGACATGAGACCCTTCTGCTCCGCAAACTCCCAGGTAAATGGAGGTTGGAAAGCAGAAGCGCCTGTTGGACTGTGTCCCAGGTGTGCAGGATGGTAAGAGGGCATCCAACTCTTTATTATGCAAATAATTATGTCAGTTTAGCTGATGTTGTTGCATTTTTTTAATTGCACTCCCCCCCTTCCCTTCTTCTTACTCTGTGGTTTGAGCATAACTTCATCTTTTTTTAACCCCCCTAGTAATATCCTTAGGGTTATTCCCATTTTGGTTATATATTTTATTGCAAACAAGTTTCCCCTTTGATTTTACCATTTTCTGTTTTATTTTTTATCTGAAAGATCTGCCAGTTACAGTGCCCTGTGCTCTATTTATACAACCTACAGACTCAAAACAATTTGCAGAAAAGAGTTTGTGGGTCCATATCCCATATCCAGGGTTAGAACCAAATTGCTCTTAGGACCTCCCCACCCTCACACTCCCAGAACTGGCCACTTTCCCTATCAAGGAGACCTATTGATTCTGCCATATGTAGTGTGGCTTTTATGCACCATTGGTTAATGTTTAGAGATGCATTGTTCCCAGTGAAGACAAACTATTATACAGACCTTTGTGTCTGACCTGTTTCATTTGTCCCTAGTTGTAGCCTTAGGTCTCTAACTACCGTGCACAGCATTAGCCAGTAATAATGAGCTATTAGCTGTAGGATCATTGCCTTAGTAATCAGAAGCATTTCCCCCATTATTAAGGTATCAAATCCATGGAAGGAGCTTAGTGCTGCATATATGAACAGACCTGCAATGCTTATTTGGACCGAGGAATGTGCTGAGCCTGACAAAGCTAATAGCTTGGTGATGATTCTCATATAGGTTATAGCAGTTGTTCAGCAAACAGGCATCACTGTCAGTATCCAACCTCTTTCTGCCTTTCTGTCTTCCCACTCTCTTCTTTTTTTCCCTCTCTCTCTCTCTCTTCTCCCCTTTCTCTATTAAAAAATGCATTTTTTCAAAGCCATCTTGTAAATTTCACTTTGGAGTTCCTAGATAGGTGCTGGTCTCATCTCACTAGAAGAACAATCCTCAGTGGCGACCAGAGCTATATGGCAGAGGTACCACCACATCCAAACCCTGGGTGGCTCATGTCAACCAGGGTGCAAAGGGTTTGGGTGTGTGGCGGGGGGTGGTGGTTTTGCCAAGCTTTTCAGCCTGGCAGATCCCAACATTTTAACTTCCCCACCCCCACTGAAAGCGATCAGTCACACCAACTCCAGGCTGGTGTAGCTGAGGGCTCCCAATCAGAGAAGCTTTGGATCTAGCTGATCCACAGCCTGCTCTGCTCCACCCCAGTTTCAGGTCCCTATGCTTGCTACCAGCAGGAGGAACACTGCTTTTTTTAGGTTCCCACCCACTTAGCAGGTGCATTGGATGCCTCCACCATGGTAGGGCCACCTGCCTCCCAAGTGAAGTTGGTAGGGAGACACCCTGATAATGTGATTGTTCTCAAAGGCTTCAGGTCTAAACACACTTACTAAGAAATAAGCCCCAATGAAGTGGAACAAAGCTGAAATTTCTCAGCAGGCATGATACCTGAGATTCCTTTTGTTTTCCTCAGTGCTTCCTGAAAGAAAGAAAAAAGGATGCTACTTTGTGAAATTTCCTTCAGATATTCTCCATTTTATTCTTTTATTTAGCTACTTATTTTGTGTTGCAGTAGCCAGTTCGTACTTACAGTGCCCCAAATAACATGAGGCCCGGGGCATTGTGGAGGATACAGGATGGAGGCTGAGCTGCCAACACAGTTGGTTTTTGCTGCCATTTGCAACAAAAGAAACCCCTTAGGGCAGAAATAGAAAGAAGCTGAGCTGCTGCCACCACTGATAATGGTGAACCCTACCTCTGAGAAACTGTTGAAGAATTTCTAACCCTTGAGAAGAAGAATGAAATTGTCTCTCACAAATAGGGTCGAGATTTCAGTGGACAGCTCTGCATTGAACAAATACGTATAGGAATGAAGTGTGCACCCCACATTTAGTTGCAAAGACATAGAAGTAGCTCACCTAAGATACCAAGGCTAAACAATAACAGAGTGTTGCATTATCTAAAGCAGCTTTCCTCCATAGCCTGGTCCTCCCAGGTGTTTTGAATTACCCATCATCCCTGACCATTGGCTGTGCAGGCTAAAGCTGATGGGAATTGGGAGTCCAGCAACATCTGGAAGGCACCAGGTTGCGGAAGGCTGCACTGAAAGAAGCATCCCTGTGCCTAGGAATAACCAGCAAGCTAAAATGGTTGGCCTGACATCTTCCACTGCGTTGTGAGTTTCTCCCCTTCGCTGATTGCCATTTGCACAGGAATGGAAGCCCACAAAGTGTTGATACCACACAGTTTAGCTTCCTATATGTCACCAGGGCAGGTGGGAGGAAGAAAAGGAGAAGCTAGGTGGTAGGTGCTCTGGATGCCAAGCCTATTACCTTCATAATGCTTAGCTTGCAAAGAAAGGATGAGCTTGGCTAAAAAGGCTAAATTTGGAGTAGGTGTACTTTTCTTTTTTAAAAAAGACTCCTTTGAAAACAGACAGTAAAATGGCCCAACCTCCTTTGCTTTCTTGCCTGTTCACTGTTGGGTTTTTTTGCTCTTTCCTTCCTAGGCAAATCTGGCCAGCCTTTAAATAGGGAAGATTCATTAGCTTTGCTCATAAAGCTGATGCTAGTGGGAGTTGTAGCTCAAAACATCTGGAGTTTCATATTTTACCCAGTGAACAAACAAACAGATTTTTAGAATAAAAATTTTAGAATAACAGCCCTTGAGTGCATTATTAGGTTGAAAGACGCCTCTTTCAGGTGCATCCATAGGATGTTTTGTTAACACTAACACGTGTCACTGTAACATGTGTCTCAACTCTTGCTGGTCCTCATCCCACAAACCCACAACAGATGACAACAGCCAGTTCAATGTGCACAGCACTGTTTGTGCCATGATGTTTGATATGGGCTTCTTCAGCTGCACCCCATAATTTTTAATCTTCTCTTGGGCTACTAAACCAGGAGTAGAGGATGCTCCTGGTCTGAGTAGTGATCCTGGTCTGAAGGGCTACAGCAAGCTCCAAGAAAAGAAATGAACTGGCAAGATAAGTGGTTGAACTTATCTCACGCCTTAAACACAAAGGCAGCCTAAGTATTTTCTCTCCCAACTTCATCCTATCCAGTTAAATTTAACCACCTAATTCCAGGCAAACTGTTGCAGAGGAGCACTGCAGTGTGTGTGTGAAACAGTCCCATCTGCATTCATTTCCAGGGAGAGGTGGCTCTTCATGCACAGAACTGCTTATGCAGCAATTCCCTGGGTGCTGGCTTTGGATCAGTCTTCCCAACTGACCTTAGTGTGTCCAGATTTTCAGTGCAGAGTGACCGATAAAGGGAAGAGTCAGTGACAAAGTTTTGTATCAACAAAGAGCATATTTTTATTGCGGGGTGGGGGGGTGGGGCTCTCTTTTTTAACTTTGCATGTTAGTGGGTAACAGAGCAGGTTTTAATATAGACTCTCATTTGTTTAATACCTTGGTTTTCCTAGCTAGGCAGATGCTTAGGAATTGAACCAGGGTTATGAAACTGGAGGTAGAATTTCTTGCAGTTTGTGAATGGCTAGCGAGAAAGAGAGAGAGAGAGAGAGAGAGAGAAATTAGGGGCAAGTTGTCAACATGATGAAAGTTTTACTTATTCCTTTGCCTTTTTAATTGCATAAGAGGTGGGAGTAACAAGCACATTAGTTAAGCCTGTTCATTTACTGTTTTGTGCCCCAGAGAGCGAAAATGAAACATCCATTATTTTTATGAGAAGATGCTTCCTAACTATTCAGCGCTAGGAAAAAAAAAGAAACCAACATCGTCACACCATTATTTGCATCATAAATCAAGATTCGCTTGGTCTGACAAGAGCCACTTGTTGGACTCCCAGCATCTTTCTTAAAGTGGAAAAAATAATACCCAAAGGGGAAGAGCTTTGCCGACTCAGTGCCAAAGCAGAGCAGATGCTGGCATTTGTTCCCAACAGAGGGAATGCGTTTGCCCCGGCTAGTGGCATTCAAGAACTCTCCTCCTTTCCATGTGTTGCCAAGGTGCTACGAGGAACGAAGCATTGCTGCCATGAAGAACCAGCCGTGGGTGCCAGTGTTACTACCTACTACATGTTCTTGAAGGGGAGGGCTGGTGTCAGGTTGGGCTGTCTTGTTATTCTCGAATGCTTACATCTGCTCAGATTTGGGGAGGGAGAATGTCGGAGGAGTATCAGAGATTGAGCATGTTACATAGACTTCAACTTTCCATTGCCAGAAGAAGAGGAAGCTGTGGTATCACAAGGTATACATCAAGGACGGTTGTAATGCGCTTACTGTACACAGGATCTCTCTGGCATATATAGATATATTTGGGGAGGGGGGCATTTCCCCATGCCTCTTTCCCTAGACCACTGATCACATTACCCCTTTGACTTTGCAAATACAAAGGATTTATCTTCAAGATTATTGGCTCCCTAACCTTCTTTTAAAATTTAAGGGAGGGGAGGCAAGGCAAAGGTGCATCTAACAGTTGTAAATAGACAATAAATAGAGGGGGAAAACAACAACATATATTTGAAATTTGTTTCAGTTTTGGATGGACGCTAGCCATCCTTTGCAATGTTATTGATAGTACACCGTGGTGCTTTTGGGTTTCTGGTTCCGTTCTCTTTATGCTCAGTCATCTTTTTTAATTGCAGCTACATTTCAGGGAACATGTATATTTAGTAGCTATTGTAAGTTCTGCATGGCATCACCAAGCTTATTTTTCCTTGAGAAGATTAAGAATGAGCCTGTCGGAGCTTAATGGCATGATGGCTGGAGAGAGGCTCTTGCCAGAGAATGCAAGTGAGGTTGGAAGAAGATTGAAAATCCAAGTTTGGGGCCGAATGCTGAGGTTTTTGTGTGTGTGTTGTGGGGGAGGCTTTAATGGTCTGAAGGAGCAGATAAACGGAGGATTTGGGTAACCCAGCTAATTCTCACTTGCCAGTTCTATTATTTTGTTTCTATTGGATTGTTTGACTTCGTCAAACAAATGTCAGAATTGTGTGTATTAAAAAAAAAAAAAAGCAAGCAAACAGTGTTTTAAAAAAAAGTGTTGTAAAAGACACTGAGCCTTATGAAAAATATTTATGGAGTTAAATAAAAAGAAGTAAAAAAAGACATCTCTGGGCATTTCTTTTCTATTAAAAAAAGAAACACGGTTTCTCTCTACACATATCAGATTTATGCTTTGTTTTCAAAGTGGTGTCTCTGGGACCCACATGATGAGTCAATGCATTGCATTGCATTGCATAAGAAGAAGAAGAAGAAGAAGGAAGAAGAAGAAGAAAGCAGTGCTCTGTGCCAAGGTACATTTCCTGCAGTTTGCAGCAGGTATTACTCCAACACAACACCCAGTTCTTCACTCCTTGACTGCACATCCGCTGAAGTGATAACTTAATAGCTGGAAGTTGTACCAAGTTTTGGACAAGGCATCCATTCAGGACTAAGGCAAAGCCACAGGCCAGGTTTCTTAAGTTTTCCTAAGGGTCAAAATTCTCCTCCCACTCCAAGGTTATGTGTCAGCAGATGCATTTGCACTGCCTTGATGCTCTCTGGTGCTCTTTTTTTGCCTGGGCAGCTGTTTCTCTCCAGCTCCTCCTCTTTTGACTTCACTGTCCCTGCTGTCACCGATCTGGTGACCCAAATGTTTGTTTCCTTGCTTGCTTGCTTTTCTTGATAGCATCATTACAAAACATGTGGCCTGAGGTGTAAAAACCACAAGTAAATAAATAAATGCAATGACAAAGCCGGCAACATTAGTTAATTATTAAAAAGCTCTGACTAGCCTAAAGCATTCTGTATCTTGGTGTGAGTAAAGCCTAATTCTGTCTTCTTCCAACTGGATGTTGGTGGTAGATGATTCAGCTGCTCTGCAGCACTGGTGTGACCAGAGACCAGTTTACACATTCGGTTTCCAGCAGTCACAGAAACCACTGCCAAAAAAGGGGGGGAGCACAAACCTTTGATGAGGTTTGATACCTCCAGACTTGGTGGTTTATGCTTCTGAATGTCAGACATTTTGGTACCTAGGTTGGTAAAGTGTAGCAGAGCACTCCTCCATCTCTCTGTCATCATCCCCCCCACACACTGAGGGCTCATCCACACTTATCTCCCCCCACCCCCCTGCTTTCTAGGCACAGGTCCTCACTTTAAAGATCTATGACTGAGTGTTGTTGTTTTTTAAATTTTCCCCAATGCTTTCCCCAGAAAAGCCCACTCTTCAACACTGAATCATAACAAATGCAATTTGGGTTTTTTGCATATTGACATTTGCTCTGATTCAGCGGTAAAAAAAAACAGGTTTTCGTGAGGAAAGGGCTGGAGGAAAAGAAAACCCACTCACACATGGATGAGCCCTGAAACCTGCTTAGTTTCAGCAGAGTTAATGCATTGTGTGCCCTCAAGTCCATGCTACTTGGCAATCTTGCTTCATAGGACATGCTTTTCACCTATGTTCCCGATGCCACCCAGAGACCATCACATGGAAGCACAATTGACCCATCATCCAGTCTGTAAGGCTGCCAAATTTAATGTGGAGCAGAGTGACTAATTATCAAAGCACATATATGCCTTTCTGATTACAAAGTTATGGAACACTTCTCCTACAAATTATTGTCTGCTGTCTTTCTGGACCAAGCGAAGATCCATCACTCCACTTTGTGCTTTCACACAATAGCTACCCTGGCGCCTTGGGAATTTCACAAGCAAGATACAATGCTCTCTCTCCAGTATCTGGTAACCTGAGAAAACCTGCTTCTAAACATGGAAGTTCTGCTGTGTCTTGACAGCTCATGTAGGGATCATACTGTTATTAGGTACATTTATATTTTGTTATAATGTACTTTTAGTTCATCAGATTACCTCATTTGTTCTTACAAAAGCTATGTGGGTTACTCCCTCTCCACTAATGTGGAACCAAGCAGAGAATAAAGCTTGCCAGTGGTTAAGAACTGAGGCCATGTGCAGTGGGATTGGAACCCAGTTGTGATGGATGATGAGCAGCTGTCAGGAGGCAGCAAATCACATACACCCCCATGGCCCCACCCCAGAACAAGATCAGTGTTGCCAGCATTTACCTGTTCCATTCTGTAAAACAGGGAGAAAATTAGTGGACAGCCCACCCCCGATGCTGCTCAACTACAGCTCCCATCATTCCCAACAGGTGGCCATATTGGCTGAAGCTATAGGGCCACAGGATGACCACCCCTGTATGATGTATGAGCAGTAATGCCCTTGCCTCCTTACAAAGAATTGTGGCCATGTCTTTGTTTACCTGATCTCATCTCAATGAACTCGGCAAAACTATACAGAAGAGGTAGGGGTTGGTTTAACTCTGGCTATGATGGACAATTCAGATAAGGGCCTTTTAATCTTTTCATTTTGGAGAAGGTAAACAAATTAGCAAAGAGAGGGTTTCTCCTGGTCCATTCCTTGATTTAAAGGTTTTCCTCCACTCTGCACTTCCCTAACGATTGCTGGTGCCCATTGAGACTGGCAGGGCAGATGACATGGCAGCAAACACCAGGCAGAGCCAACTCATTTTGTCCCAATCCTCTTCCCTGATGGAATCTACAGTGACAACACCAAAACTAAGGACATGTGAGGATACAAGTAGCACTTCCCCTGGACTGGTTGTTAAGTCAGAAGGCAGATGGGAGGGTGGCTGATGACAGAATGAGGTTGATGGGGCACTGTCCCTATTCACCCTAATGTGCTGGGGTTGTAGCCAATATTAGTCCTACTCAGAGCAGACCCATTGAAATTAGTGGACCTGGCTTAGGTCTATTCATTGCAATGGGTCTTCTCTGAGTAAGAGTAGCATTGCATAGAACCACTGTATTTTACTTCTCCTGAATTCCCTCTTTAACTTGGAGAATTTCTAAAATGAATTCCAGATCTGGAGCATATTTACTTGCAGTTTTCAGTATTCCCCAGTTTGTTTTGCACCTTGCCCTTCATTACTAGCACATACATTTGCATGAGTGAAACATTGCAAAAGAAGTAGTCCTGGTAACCATTAATAAAATACTGCTGAAATAAAACAAAACAAAAACAAAAACCACAGTGTTGATGCCAAATTATTTTTGTGCAGTGTTTTATTCATGCACACAAATGAGCATGCTCATTGGTAAGATGCCACACAAAGAGATATGATGTGATTGTATATATGATTTCATTAAAAGCACTTTTTTGGCAATGCTTTATCAATGCTTGCATGTGGAAGGGGGAGTGTAGACTTGAAGGATCTGAAGACTATTGCAAGCTGCACATGAAACATGTTCTGGATAATAATGAAAAACATATCAATGGAAAATTCATAATTCATCAGTTCTGCTTCAGAAACAGAAAGGTTTAATATGGAACCGCAAAATACGATGATACATTCACATGAGAATTTATGCATTTGACTTTCATTTGCTATTCTCAGGGATCACTCTGCTACATACCCACACCAATAAAACTGCAAAGCCCCCCCCCCCCAAAAAAGCATCCTCAGAAGCGTAGTGCAATGGTACTAAAACAGATTTTAGAGACTTCTAGGCTACCTCACTGACCTACTGTTCTCAGAGTTGGGAACAAAGGAAGCTGCCTTATGCCAGTGGTCCATCTAGAATGGAAATGTCAGCATTTGAAACTGAGACCTTTTGTATGCAACACAGATGCTCTGCCACTGGAGAAAAGAGAGATGATTGCACCAATGTAAGTTGGTGCTATAAAAATGCCTGCCTGCTGTGAGTTGCAAAGGCACATTCATTTGCTATCTCAAAGAACAGAAACTGAATTCTGGGTTGCTTCCTGGTTTATTCTGTTGAGAAAGCTCAGATTGGTATTTGTTCCCGTTCACAATCATATTTACTCTTGAGCAGAGCACCCCTGTTTCCTAAACCACAGGTGTAACAAAGCAGCTTATTTTGCCAGTTCTAACTTTGATAAGTCAAAGCACTGAAGCTCATCTTTTAGTGCTTTCTAGCAAAACACTTAACAATAGCTAGTAATCAGTTATTTAATGACACTCATTGGGGTTAAGAGTGTTTTAGGACTTAAATGCCCCACGCAGCTAAACATGCCGTGTTTAGCAAATTAATTTGAACAGTCTGGTGAGGGCCTGTCAGAGTTTCTTGCCAGGGCTGGTCCCAAACTACTCACAATTTTCCACAAAAATTTTCTATGCAAAAACAACAACCTGCTTTTGATAACATTTTACTATTGTAATAAACGAAAATCTGCCCTTATTCCCTTATGGGGGACACAAGAACCCTTATAGAGTCCTTTGTAGGTTCTCCATCGGTCAGAGAAAAGAACAGAGGCCAACCAGAGAATATTGAGAAGCAAATCAGCTCGTAAGCCTGATCTTTATTGAACTGTTGCAACAGGGTGCCCCCTTCACACGCAGGAGAAGGAGGAGGACCCAGAACCCAGGTGTGCCTGCCCTTATATAGACAGTTTAAATTGCGCACCCTGGAGTCCAAGACCACCCCCAGAAACATAATACATACATCACAGAAGGGGTGTAGCTCAAGACCACCCCCCAGACACATCATGCCTACATCACAGAAAGGGGTGGTCTACAACAGAAATCTGAGTGCATTGTTTACCTACTGTCTGGCAGGTTACCTGTTAATGCTTACTTGATTGGATACCCTGGGGAGCCTGGCCAGACTTTTGTAATGATAAATACTTATTTCCTGAGCCAGGTCACAGGCTCACCCTATTCATACACAGACATACCCTTAAGGCAGGATTTGTGAAGGAAAAGACAATGGGGAGGCTTTTCCATTTTCCTTTGACTTTGCAGAGAAAACATTTGGTCAGTTTGGGAGCCAAAATGGCTTCATGGCTGTTTTCCTGTGCTGCTTCAGACATGTGGTTTATACACATATGTACGTGTTTGTTTGGTACATTTGTGAACATTTATTATATATCTAAGACCTTAATTTTTTTATTTCACTATTTCTCATGAAAACACCCAGGCATTCATTTAAATAAATGAAATTAAATGGACAGTGGGATTATTGGTTGGTTGGTTCTTGTTTTTATTATGAATTTTGTGTTTTTATCTTGTATTTTTATGTTGTGAACTGCCCTGAGATCTTCAGATGAAGGGCGGTATACAATTTTTTAATAATAATAATAATAGTCCTCACTGACAATTGCCCACAGTGACATTGGAAACCCAAATCTGACTGGCTACAAAGCACTGGGATGCCATCCAATATGTGATCCCTGATTGGGTGGGATCCTACTATGCGACTAATCCAGGAAAACGAAAAGAGCAACCAGGCACCTAGAATAAAATATGGCAATTGACAGAATTGGAAGAGCTGACTTAAAAAACCCCAAAACACCCTGCTGAAATCACAAGTAGCTATCTATAACATAATACAAAGAGCTTCTTTGGACAATGGCAATAGGAACAATAAAAGAATCTATCTATGGTTTGCTAAATAACCACAAAAGGCTTGCAATAAGAAATTGCACATGTCACTGGGGATCACTGCTGTTCTTTTCCCTTTCTGGAACCTAGCTAAGGAAGCTAACTACCATTTCTGCAACCAACCAGATTTGTAGCTGTGAGCATTTGTGAAGCTAATCAATGGCTTTTCCAGCTGGCTGCCAATTCTATTCTTGCCACAATCCAAATGCCACTGTAAAATACTTCTAATTCAGTTACATTTCTCAAGTGTTCAATCAAATGTTTCTAGTGTCTGAGTAACAAGCTTACTGGACTCACTGAAAGCCTTTAACCGACCATACACTTTATTAATCTCTGCAGTTTTCTTCAAAAGCTCTTGATTTTACATTATTGCTTCCAGGAAAAGAAAATCAAAATTTGCTCAACTTATAATTGAAGAATATGTAATGCTAAATAAGTTTCTTTTCATGGACACACACAGGCAGATTTAAGGCAGAACGACCAGTTCAGCTGCACTGGGGGCTGAATCTCAGGGGTACCACAAATATGATATAGAATGGAAGGGAAGAGGCAGGGGGTTCTGTATTGGCACAGGGTGCCACTGAAATTTGAAACCCCAGTGTCTGCCACTGACAAACATCCAGCCTTTTATTTGTTTTATGGCTGACCACTCTACACATCTGCTATATTTTATTTTATTATACTTTACATACGGTAACTGTTGTAATAAGAGGGTTGATTATGTGTTCATACATGTGCAGAAGCATGCTAATCAATCCTAAATGCTGTGCTTGCAACAGCCCACCATGCCAAATACTCTTATTACCTGCTCTTGGCCATTGTGGATCATGGTTAACTAAAGCATAAACATTTGTCTAATCACACCAAAACAACTGAATCATGCAATGGTGATGACAGTATGAAAGCACCAAGCCATCTGCAATTTCTCTTTTCTTCTGTTTTGGATGACCACCCTCAAAGACGTATGGAGGTTTGGATGACCACCCTTTAAAGCAGGTATGGGAGAACCTGTGGCTTTCCAGATGTTATCAGACTGCAGCCCCCATAATCCTTGACCATTGGTCATGTTGGCTGTGGTTGATAGGAGCTGGAAGTTTAATAACATCTGGACATTTGGGCTGGCAAAGAATCCTGCTGGAGTGTTAGGAGGGTCAAGCAGACAAAGGTAACTTGTGTTCACTGCCCTATCCATCACCATTCTCCATATATTTTTTAAAGCAGGGAATTGTTATGATTGTGATTTTGATCACCTGCTATTCACTATCTGAAAGGCCACAGGTTCCCCATATCTGCTGCTAAACATCTGGATGATGGCACTAGGTCAGGTGGCATACACATGGTCCTTCTGTCTGCTTGCCCCCTGATGGCACCCCAGCTTGGCTCTTTGCCAGCAAGAACTTCATGCACAAGACATCCTTCCCATGGTCCAGCAGGAAGTTTTCTGGATTCAAAGTGTGGTGGGATCTTTTCTTTCTGGGGTTGTGGGGCCTGGAAGGTAATGAGAGGGGAGGGAGGAGATAAAAGGATGAACTCTGCCACCTACACCTTGAGATACAGTTGGCTAGAAGACTATCTGGATGACAAAGGAGATTTGATTCCTCCACTTGGGGGTTTCCGCTACCCACCTACCGCTATAACCCTCCAGCCACAGATGGGCAATCAGAGACCAACCTTCCCCACAGGGGAAAAGTGGAGGGGGAAAGCGGAGAGGAGAACCATGCATGCTGCCTTGAGTTCTTCGGAGGAAAGATGGGATATAAATCTCTATTAAGATGATGGTGAATAATAATAATAATAATAATAATAAACACCCAGCACATCATAATAATCATGCATCTTGTGTTTGGCAAGGCTGTGATAACACAGAACTAAAGGCATGGTTTCCATATGTATATTTTTTCCTTGTTTAAAATAGTTTCAAATACACAAAGGATAGGCTGCTTCTCCCTTTGGTCCACATAGCAGAATGATTCTGTCGTAGCAACCAGTTTCTAAGGAAGAAGAATACCTTGCCTCCCCAAAAGGCTGACTTCTTTTCTTTCTCTCTTATGTAACATAGTTCACTAGGAACATCTTCCATAAAATAAGGACAAATGATGTGAGCTGTACATATTCAGCGAGCCACTTCATTCAGTGTACCATACAAGTTGTGGTGCAAGCTGACCTGAGCATTTGATGACTCTTATTGTTTAGTCCTTCAGCTTGTATTGCAATATAGTGTCAAACAGCTTTGATCTTGATGGTGATGAGCTATTTGTGTTCTGTTTGGAAGGGTCTACAGACCATCAGTGGATGCATACAGGCACTGAATGCAGAAGGTCCCAGCAACTCCAATCAAAAGGCGCTTATGTCTCATTATTATTATCAATATTTTTTACATAAAACATTACATATTAGCTTTCATTTCAAGAAGGGATACCAAGGTGGTTCACAAAAAATAGAAGCCACCAGAAAAATAAGAATGGCAATTATAAAAATACAACTATCTGCAATCAAAATACATAGTAAGACATCTACACTTAGACACCTATAATTAAAATGTGCAATACTCAAGCCTGTTAAAACAGCCTCAAAGAATTTCCCCCTCAAAAGGTCCAGAATAAGTACCAAACACCTGCCCTTCCCCACACTTGAAGGAAGCTGAGGAGTCCCAAAACTGGAGGTATATTTCATTGCTAGCCAAGTAAGACATAAGGTAAAGGTAAAGGGACCCCTGACCATTAGATCCAGTCGTGGCCGACTCTGGGGTTGCGGCGCTCATCTCGCTTTATTGGCCGAGGGAGCCAGCGTACAGCTTCTGGGTCATGTGGCCAGCATGACTAAGCCGCTTCTGGCGAACCAGAGCAGCGCACGGAAATGCCGTTTACCTTTCTGCTGGAGCAGTACCTATTTATCTACTTGCACTTTGACGTGCTTTCGAACTGCTAGGTTGGCAGGAGCAGGGACCGAGCAACGGGAGCTCACCCCGTCGCGGGGATTCGAACCGCCGACCTTCTGATTGGTTTAACCCACAGCGCCACCCACATACATTCCCTTTTATTTTAGATGATACTTCAAAACAGTCAGTCCAACTGGAAACAAAACAAATTGAGGGACTTTCAGCCTCAGCATACCCCTTCTTAAAGCAAAAATTTAGAACTGGCCCAAAAGTTCAAAACCTATATAGATACATACATAAGTTTATTCATATGCTGCCTTTCCACAGTCCAAACTATGCTCATGTTGGCTTACAATATGAAAAAATGCATAACAATAACATAACAAAAGTAGTTATAAGCAATAACTAAAACATTAAAAAATACATAAAAATCATGCTTAATTGCATGGAAAGAGAAGGCAGGAATCCTAACTCCAGCACTGTCCCCACTGAGACACTTTATGTTCCACCCACTATTTCAAAAGATCTATACTGGTAATGTGGCTTTTATAGCAAAAATACACAACTATCAGACCAAGAAATGTGGACTAAACTAGGAAATTTACAAACCCTTTGACTGCTACTCAACCCAATCCACACCTTTTTGGCTAACCCAATTACCAGTAAAGCAGCCACAAGACCACTAGTCCCTTTTGAAAGACTTGTAATATCCACAGAAAGACAAGGCCCAGATATAACCTCCACAATCTACAAAATTCTACTCAGTGCATTGGTGGGTTCACCTGACCCTATTTTGGCAAACAATAGAGACTTAACCCTAAAACACATATATAGGTGGTGCCTGACCCCTAGGAAGCTGGCAATGATCCATCCTCATGCCTCACTCTGTTGCTGGAGGGGCTGCCCCACACTTGGTACATATCTGCATGTGTGGTGGGAATGTACAAAAATCCAGCCTTTCTGGAATTTGATATTCCAAGAAATTAAAAAAATAGCAAAACAACAATTGGAAATCAAACTAGAATTAGCTTTATTAAATATATTTCAAGACAAGAATCTTGAATTACATAATAAATAATTAATAAGGTATTTATTACAAGCGGTGAGACGCAGCATAACCAGACACTGGAAATACTTTTCTGGCAGAATGACAATTGGTACAAAACAGTTTAGGAAACAGCTTTCCTTGAGAGATAAACAAATAAACTACAGTTGACACGTGGATAGCTCAAGAAACATGTTTCTACGCCAGTGTGGTTTAATACACCACATATGTCAGTATTCCAGAAAATAAACAATCTATCCCCTCACATCCTCAGCATTTGTCTCAATGAGGTTGGATCTAAATTTAAATTTAAACATAAATTATTATATTCATTTTTAATCTGCTTCTCACATTCATCAATAGACCAACACTTTATATTGTTTCATTGGTAACATAAGAGAGAAAATTACCATTACTTATAGTGATTCAAAGCACAACCAATGAAACATTCAAGAGCCTGCAGAAAGCCAATAGTGATGGGGCCTATCATATTTCAGCAGGGAGGGAGAGAGAATGGAAAGCCACCACCTAAGCCCTTGGGAAGCTACTGCCAGTCTAGACAAAAGTGAGCTGGATGGGCCAATTGTCTGAATTAGCATGTGACAGGCTTATAGCTGCAAACAGACACAAGAAGCACAGCAAGTAAATTACAAACAGACATCCCCAGTGCTTAACATTTTTGCTGCAATGAAGCTATTAAAAAAAATCATATATTTAGACAGTATTGAAGAGAAATGCCCCAATAAGCCAAGTGTTCTTGGGTTAGTAAGAGAGGGGCAGGGAAAGCATAGTGAGCCAGTCAATAAATGCTCAGGTTTAAGCCAGACAATAAATGCTCAGGTTTCTGCTTTCCCATTGGTAAATGATGCACAATTATGTCAGGCCCATGCTTCGATGGGTAATAAGCAACACTTGTGCTTTCCAGTGAGGTAGCATGCACGATGATGCCTCTTGCATTTTGCAATGGATAATAACCATGCATAATATCTGAGGCTACCCTTGGCGTTGGTCTGGAGGCTGAAAATGGTGCAGAATGTACCAGCTAGGTTGTTTGTGGAGGCAAATTACCACCAACATATAACACCCTGTCTGTAGGATTTGCACTGGCTGCCAATCCGCTACCAGGCCAGCCCAGATTGTTGGTACTTAAAATATAAGACAGTTCAGGACCAGGTTATGTGGGAGACCACCTTATAGTAGATTGCTGCATGAAAGTTTCTCCTGCAAGTTCCTAAGATTTCAGAAGCTTGCTCCACAGTAGCTGAGACATCATTGGTTGGTGCCCATTGAGACTGGTAGGGCAGAAGGCAAGGAAGCCCAGCAATAGTTGGAGTCAGAGTCAATGGCTGGCAGAGCCAACTAATTCCAGTTTTGTACTCTTCCTCATCCTCCCTGCTGTGTTCCTCAAAGGACAAACACAAGACTAAGGAGAATAAAGCTGACAGACTGTGTCACCCCCTGGACTGGTTTTAAAGAAGGCAGGCAGGTGGAGGCTGGCCGAGAACAGACTGAGGTTGCTGGGGTACTGCCCTACTTTGCCTAATGGACTAGCCTCCACTGAACTGGTCCATCAGTGAAGACCCATTTATCTAAGTGGGAAAGCCTGCTGGAATAAAAATGTGTTCAATTGTTCCAGGAAAGTGCAGATAGTGGGAACCTGCAGTATCTCAACAGGAATTCTGTTCCACAGAACAGGGGCAGCCCAGCCATTCTGAAAATTCTGCTCTGAGTTCAGTGGAGGCTTTCTTCCAACAGGCTTTCACACTTGGATAAATGGGTCTTCACTGATAATGTCTGTTTTGCATTATTTTATTTTTGCTTTAAATGTATTGGATCACCATCTCAAAGTCTGGAACAATCTCTTCCCCCTCAGAGCAGGAGATCCAATGCTTCCTATAGCCCCTGGGTGTCCTCCCAGTAAACGTAGGATTGAAGATTTAGTGGATAAGTAAAACAGTGGAATGGTTTCTGTGAGATTTGAAATTACACTGGGAGCAGAAAAATGGCATGGTCCTTGGTGGGTTTGGCTCCTACCACAAATGGATGAATGTCCCTTAATTAAACAGTGTAATTATAGTAGGTGTCACCAGATGGCACTGGAACATACAAGTTTATTTTGTTTGTCCACAAGTGCAAAAGTTCTCTCTTGCATAAGACAACATAAAAGCATTTTATTTATTTAAAGAGAGAAAAAAATGTTGTATGAGTCAGAGGTAACTTTTAAACTGAAATGTAATGTGGTGTACAGAGGCACCTAAGATCACAGTCAAGTGTGGATAGGTGTGCCCATATATGTATAATCGCCTAAGACAAATTCTCAAGATGATGCACTTCTGTGATTTTACCCAAGAGACTCTACCCAGCTGGAACCACTCAAATTCATTAATAATTCCTTTTGTTGCAAAATTCTCTTCAGGAAAGGCAGTAGAATAGTAGAACTGAAAGAGCAAAACAAATGTTAACTTGAAGAGAGTTCCACAACTGTGGGGCCACCACCACAAAGGCTCTGTCTTGTGTGCTTGCCAACCTGATTTCACTAATGGGCACACAAATATCTTAAGATAATGGGCAGAGTCCAAAAGTCACATAAGAGCCCTGTATATGCATTAGATCTGCAAAATCCCTCCCTTTCTTAATTATTTCTTTGACAGTTATAATTTATAACTGAGAGAGATGTCTCCATGGAGATTTACATTTGGTGCATGAGCTGCATTCTAGTTTCCAGAAGAAGGGAAGGGAAGTCAAGTGTTAAAGGGTTGAAGGGAGAACAAAAAGCCTGTCTTATGGCTTGAGACAAGAAAGTTTTAAACAAACAAGAATTGTGCTGAGAAAATTTTTATTTGTTGTTTTCTCAATGAAAGTCCTGCTTAAAAATTGAAAGTAACTCTGCCATTTGATACTCTGTGGGAAAGGAATGTGTTCATTCTACATGGACTGTGCCTGTTGGGTCTCATGTTACATTAAGAGATAAGGCTGTGAAGATCTTAAGGTAGAGAGAGATGTGAGATGTAATGAGACTCAGTTGTTCATAATACATTCAGTATGGCAAAAGCATTCAGTATGGCAAGTATATATTTGGACATTACACTTACTGTTTGTATTCTTCAGCAAATGTTTGCTGAGCAAATGAAATTGATTAGATCAAAGACTGATTAAATGGGAAATGAAAGTAAGCCTCGGATGAGTGAAATGAAAAGCAGAATCAAAGATGATGCAGAGACTTTGGAGAAGAATACGGATAAAGGACTGACAGAGGTTGAAATGGTAGAGTTGGAGGGAACAAATGGTGAAATGGAAAAGTTCTTCACAGAGGTGTTTGGAGGATTGAAACAGCCAAATGGAAGAGTTGTGATTTTGGAGGAGTGGAATGAAGTCATGGATGGAAAGATGGAGAAACATCTGGATCTGGCATTGATAGAGCTGAGAGAGAAAAGGCTTTGTGTACAACTTGGCGTGAACTCAGAGGAAAGAGCTATCAAATTTCTGGCACTCCTCTTGGAAAAAGAATGGAAGAAATGCAAATGAAATGGATAGTTTTAGATAAGGATGGAAAACCATGGCAAACACAACAGGAAATGGGAACTGAGGATACAGAACTGGGTGCAAATTAATGGATATATAAGAAAAGAACTGTGGAATAATATCTCAATATATGAACACAATGGGGAGACTCTTATATGGACAAAGACAGAAATATTTATTATTGTTTATTATGAAGGCATGGTTGTTGAAATTATTGGAGGCAAGGTTGATATGGTTGATTAGAGAAAAACCATTGTTGACCTTTAAAAATAATAATTGGAGAACCCCTTTTGGACTTTTTGTATGAAAAGAAAAAATGAATGTATTTGAAACCTTTGGCTCTGAAAATTGGACAAAATATTTCTTGACAGAAAGTAGAATAGTTGGATGTCATCCTTGAGTGAATATTTTGAATAATTTATTTAATGTAACTGACAAATGGAAAATGTGAAGACCTTTCCCCTTTTTTCTTTTTTCTTCTTTCTTTTCTTCTTCCATTCCCTTCTTCCCTTGCCTTTCTGCTGTTCCTTTTTTCTTCTTTGGTGTCCTCTGCTCTTGGCCACTATTGGAGTTCAAGGATGACACATACAGTGGTACCTTGGTTTTCAAACGCAATCCATTCCAGAAGACCATTCTACTTCTGAAACATTCAAAAACAAAAGTATTTACTTATGGAAGCATTTATTTACGGAAAACTCAATACGGAAGCTGCATGGCACGTTTGAATTCCCAAAAGCATTTGAAAATCAAAGCAGTTACTTCTGAGTTTTCAGCGTTTGAAAACTGAAATGTTCAATTTCTGAGACGTTCAAAAACTGAGGTTCCACTGTATATGAAGGTGGTAGATCATTGGTGGAAGGACCCTGTGTGAGAGACAGGGAAGTGAGATCTTCCAGTGTGAGAGTTTTGGAGAAGAAAGGGAAGCTCACAGGTGAGAGCTAGGAGAGTCCACCACTTTCTATGGGTGACAAAAGTCAAGAGCTACCTTTGAGAGAGTTTTCTCTTATCTTTATCTCTGTTTTTTTTAATCAGTTTATTTTCTTTTATTGTATTATGAAAAAGCTTTAATAAAATCTTATGGGGTAAAAAAGAAAAATTATGGGCAGAGTCATACAAGAGCAGATTGTCCTTCAGGTGATCTGATCCTAAATGATTAGGGCCTTAATGGTGGCTCCTCACCCAACCCCATACCAAGCAGTTTTTTTCTGGCCAAGCAAGACACAATTAATTTTGGCAGCGGGTGCAAAAAGAAAATTAAAGTAGGCTAGGCACAGAGCTGGGGTGCATGGAGCTCAGCACTGATGGAAATTAAACCATTCCTACCCTGATTATCGGAGTAACCGTTTGATGAGCAGAAAAGGAACAATAACCACCCATTCTCATCTGAGCTGCATGAATCAGAAGATGGAGGCTGTGTGCCTGTGTGTGCACACATGCATCTAGGAATGGGAGAGAAATTCAATTCAGTTCCTATTTTAAAGGCGAAGCAACCTAAATCTGCACTTTCCCAAATAATATGCCATCTGAAACACAGTTATCCTTCTAAACTCACACTTCTATGAATTTTGCAATGCATTTCTCCAGTCAAGGTATTAAAAATGCATATACAATAAGTGTGGAGTGTATGAAATGCACATATTAGCAAAGACAGGGGAGAAAGATGCATTATATTTTGCTTTGTAAAAGTGTGTATAATAGGAGAAATTCACACACACAAAAAAAAGAAAATTTATGAAATGCTATGAAAATGTGGGGAAATGAACTTATGAGTGGAAAAATGAGAATCTGAGAGAAACCAGAATTGACAGATTCACCCATCCTCAATGCATGCATAAAATAGGGAGGGTGGGTAGTGGTGAGCCAACACTGGCATGCAGCCCTCAGGGAGCTGCCCAAGTGTGAATGCACGCCTCGGGTCAAAAAAGATTAGCCAGACTAACTTAACCTTGGAGTACAGCTTCTCCACAACAATTGTGTATCACCCAAAAAGGACCACCTATCTGTTTTTTGAAACTTTTAGGGATTTTGTTCGAGTTTTAGTTATGCCTCTTTTCTTTCATTTACATTACTGTTAAATATAATGAAAAATCTTAGTACATTATTGATTAATAACACACTGAGTTTATTTGACTATTGCCTGTGAAGTTCTGATAACACCTTGCAAAATGATAATGCTCACAGTTAACACACTCCCCCCCCCCCATGCTTGGCATTATTTAGGATTATGCTCCATGGCACATTAATGAAATGCTTTTCTCTTCAGCCTTTCTCGCCTAGTATGTAGAAGGAGACCTTTCCAGTTTTCCAGCTGACTTCCTTATACAGTGTTCTGTCATAATCCGTTTACAAACAATACCTTCAGACAAATTCAAATCTTTGGCTTGTAGCTTCAAGATTCTTCAAATTCTAATATCTTTGAGTGATCTTATTCTTGTAGAAACCTCTCTGATGACTTTCTCCTCTGCCACCAGAGACAATTCTATTGCTTGTTAGAAATCCTGCTAATTCACTCAAGCAGCAATTGTTACTGACCCTTCTTAACTGTGTGACATAATGATAAACAGTTTGATCTGCTTTTTGCATGCATGTACAGAATAATTCTTTCCAAATTTTCACCACCACCACCACCACCACCATCATCATTTTAGGTATGCAGTAAGCTGTACGCTGGCTCCCTCGGCCAATAAAGCAAAATGAGCACCGCAACCCCAGAGTCGGTCATGGCTGGACCTAATGGCTGGACCTTTACCCTTTACCTTTATTCTTCAACTCTGGCCAAAATTTAACTTAGTTTCATATTCCCCACTTTTTGCAAACCTAGAGCTATTACAAAAGTCCAAGGCATTCGCTCCCACAACATGTAGAAACATTTACAGTTTTGTTTTTTCACTTCTCTTTTCTGCTCCAGTTGTTGCCAGGTAAACTTCTAACCATTGTTTGTCACTCCCCACAAAAAATGAAGGCTTGCAGGTGGTTGTAGCAAATCCATGTTTTTATGGATCTCTTTCACTTCAACAGTACTTACAGAAGCCTTCTGCTCTTAATGGTTCCCTTGTCCGCTGTTAACACGTCGTATATCCCAGAAATGGTGTCTGCCAGGTTATTCCAAGGTCCTCTTCACTCGAGTATTCTGACAGTGTGAAATGATTTTAGATCCATAAATATAGATCCCAACCTGAATCTGCAGAGTGACTCAGCAAAGTGCATGTCAGCCTGAACCTCTGTTCCAATCTATTGTGGCCTGAGGGTGTGCCCACAAATGATAATTTCCTTAATATTTATTAACCAGTGCTCCATATGTGGGAATGCCTCTCAGTGCTAAACTATATCACTATAGTAAGGAATAGACTTTGTTCTATTCTGTCCATGTGCATGTATTTTTCTGCAAATGAACTCAGGCTCAAATCCAATATATTGATATCTGGGATAACAACTCATTGAACTCAACAGGACTTAATTACAAGTTGGCATTCACAGGATTGCAGAGCTGGAAATTTAATGTCACGTGGGTACAGGCAGCCCAGAGGGAGAAGAGGCCTCAAGTATGGGAAATGGAGGAGGAAAGCCAAAATGGATGGAGCTTTTTGAGAGGAAGATCGGTAAGAGAAGGCTCTCTTAAAGCAATCTGTTCCTCCAATAAGAGAGATCTGCCCTCTCTCAAAAGCCCCACCAGGTGAGGAAGAAGAGAGAGAGACAGAGAGATATTAAAGGAGAGAAAGTGGGTGGCCCTGCCCATTTTGGGATCCAGCCCCATCCAGCCCCAGAACTCCTGTAACCTGAAGAATACTAGTGGAACAGCGGGGGAGGGGGAAGCATCACCAACCACCCCCCCAAGTGGAAAAAGGGGTACTATAGAAACATGGAATCACAAAGTACTCTGAGGGTCTTCCAGTCCAACCCCCTGCAATGCAGGAATCTCAACTAAAGCATCCATAACAGATGGCCATCCAACCTCTGCTTAAAAACCTCCAGTGAAGGAGAGTCCATCACCTCCAAGGGAGTCCATTCCACTGTCAAAGAACTGTTACTGTCAGAAAGTTCTCCCTGATGTTTAGTATGAATCTCCTTTCTTGTACAGTCATACCTCGGGTTGAAGTAGCTTCGGGATGAATATTTTCGGGTTGCACTCTGCGGCGACCCAGAAGTAACGGAACACATTATTTCTGGGTTTCGCCACTCGCGCAGACGCTCAAAATGACGTCACTCGCATACACGGAAGCGGCGAAAGGCAACCCGCGCACATGCAGTCGAGTGTTACATTCACTTCAGGGCTCCGGAATGGATCCCGTTCGCATCCAGAGGTACCACTGTTACTTGAATCCAGTGGTTTGGGTCCTAGCCTTTGGAGCAGGAGAAAACAAGCTTGCTCCATCTTCCATGTGACAGCTCTTCAGATATTTGAAGATTGCTATCATATCTCCTCTCAGTCTCCTCTTTTCCAGGCTAAACATACCCAATTCCCTCATCTATTCCTCATAAGACTTGTTTTTCAGACCCTTGATCATTTTGGTTGTCCTCCTCTGCACACGTTCCAGCTTGTCAACATCCTTCTTCAATTGTAGTGCCCAGAATTGGACACAGTATTCCAGGTGTGGTCTGACCAAGACAAAATAAAGTTGTACTATGACTTACCTTGATCTGGATACTATACTTCTGTTGATACAGCCCAGAATAGAATTAACTTTTTTGCTGCTGCTCCACACTTTTGAATTGTGTTAAGCTTGTGGTCTACTAAGACCCCAAGATCCTTTTCACGTGTACTATTGACAATCCAGGTGTCCCCCATCTTATATTTGTGCAGCTGGTTATTCCTTGGTTATACCAATAAATCTGGATTGCCTGTTATAAAACAGAGCATTATTTGTAGGATTCCTCTACTGCAGAGTGGAACATGTGGTTGATTCAATCCACCACACACCTTTGCAAAGCAATTAACCACCAAACATTTCTGCTTTAACACAACAAAGAATGCTAGCCTTTGTTGGCCTTTCTTGGGCAGTGTTTTGATGCAGGTAATTCCCCTACCAAAATATATCCTCATTCCAATGCACCATGAAGGGAAGGAGGTAATGGGGAGAGCTTTTAGTGTTTTATTTTCTTGTTGCAGTTGTCACACCCACCTTCCTCCCAGTTAATTTTTAAAACAGATGCAGACGGACAGGGAAGACTCATTGTACTTTTAATTGGAAGCTCAATTAAGCAATAGTAGGATGGGTGTTGGCCTGATTTACAAAGCAATAATCCAGACTTGGAATGAATAAACAAGAATGAAGGTTAAATACAGTTATTGGCTTTAGCCAGAAGGCTAAATTAATCCTGGATGAGTCAAAGATAGTTTCCCAAACATCCCCAAAGGCACACTTCTTTTGGCAAGGAGATGATAGAATTGGAGGTGCATTTTATGCCTCAAAAGTTTTAGTTTAGAGTGGGTAAGCATCAGAACCATCTGCCCTCCAAGCAACCTCCCCTCTTCACACGCATGCCTCATGTTTCTCCATGCTTCTTTATTAGAATGTGGTGGGTCCAGATCAGGGAATCATGTAGGGATGCAACATTCTCTATAGACAGGTAATTCCAATGTGCCTCTTCATCAGGAGTGATTAAGTAGGCCCTTGCAGAGATAGGGCAAAATTAGCTGACACCCAGTAAAATATGATTAGAGTCATATTGACTCAACAGTTAGCTGCTTCTGGAAGTGAGGAGTCCTGCTGGGTCCCTGCATTGGGAGGCAGAAAACAATCTAATCTCATTCTACCCAGAAATGTGGCAACGTTACTTGCCCTTAGCAGACTCGGTTTGGAAGGAGGCAAAGCCAGAATGATCTAATGGGTAGTCTTCTGGAGGGTAGATGGCATGAGCCATTAGCAAAATCACTGATTTCTCACAAACCACTAACCAATTCTTTCACAGGACACACAGGGCAGCAGTTTGCCAGTTTAAGAAAATCAGCATGGATCTGTAGACATCCCCCTCCATGCTTCCATATCATACTTTCCTGCTTTCCAGCAAGTAGGAAATGTTTTTACGGTGACTAAGGGAGAAGGGGGTCGGTTGGGAGGAGGAGGATCTCAGAGAATTCTCTTGGGGAACTTTGCAAGGCTGTCAGTGATATTTTGAGTTAAGGGCCAAGAACTCCAACAACTCAGTAAGGTTTCACAGGTAGCTGGTGGTTGGCAGGATCTTGAGTGGAAAACCCCTATTCCTTCAAGATGAAAAGTGTCTGACATTGTGCCCTGATTATTTTAAATTGAAAGAGGAGAAGGGAAACACCAGTCCTTGCTCCTAAGTAGGAATGGGTTGGTGATTTAGGCACTTGAGGAAAGAAGTCCAAACTGCCACATGGTGGAAATACTTAACATAGGTGCTGGGTCTAGGGGGCCCTGTGTGTCAGGGCAGCCACACATTTTGTGTGTGTAGGGGGGTCCTTAGCACCCACAACATGGGGCTCCAATGCAACTTCCAGTTTCTACCAAAAGTCACACAAGAGCCCCAATGCGAACTCCCAGAGGATGTCAGAGACCCTGCCAGGCTTACAAACACGACTTCTGGTAGTGTCCTGCACTTCCGATAGAAACCGGAAGTCACAACGTCACGATGCCATGTTATATCATGGGCGCCATTGGGCACCCATAACTTGGGGCCCAAGTCAGCACCCCTGCCATATAAAAAGAAATCTCTAAGCAGCTCACACAAACAAACTAAAAACCTAATAAGCTGTAGTTGTTTTTAGAACATTTTAACTGTTTTAAGAACACAGGTATATCTGTCAAAAAGCCACAGTTTCATAAGACAGCTGGTACAGCAGTGTGAAAGGAGCAGTAGAAAATGGAACAGAAGCGCTAATGATTGAATCAGGAAAAGTAGCACAATATCCACTATCTCTGAATGCATCAAATATCCAGAGTCACATGTTCCCTGTCCCCAATTTAGATGCTCTTGGTGCAACAACAACAACAACAACAAAAAGGGAAAAAGAGAGAGAAGCTTGAACAAAGTCTTGGGTATCCCTTGTGGAGAAAGCATCAATACCTCTCATATCAGCTATCTCCAGGTTACCGATTTAGGATGCTGAACAGATAAGCTGATACCATCTGCAGCAGCAGAAGGGCTCCTTTCAGTCAAGCAGACATATTCATAATTAGGAGAAATGCATCGTTTGTCACGTAACAGCTTGAAACTGCAAATGGGGCTGCTGCCATTTCACAGTTGCCTACGAAGAGAGTGGAACGGCTTCAGTGCCTCAAATTGGCATCTCTTGAAGGAGCACCACACTTTAAAAGGATGCATGAAAATACCATAAGGAACTACCCCATCCCAAAATACACACAGTAGCCACACCCTGGGTGGTGATGCACATGCCATATCTGACCACCTCCTGCCCCTGCCCCTGCCCCCACTTGCTTGCTAATCTATATCGATCATCTATCTATCTATCTATCTATCTATCTATCTATCTATCATCTATCTATCATCTATCGATCTATCATCTAGGTAGCTAGCTAGCTAGCTAGCTATAACCCTTCTTTTCTCTCTGAGTACTCAAGGTGGCTTACAGATAAACTTAGGAAAAAACCCAAACATTAAAAAACAATTAAACATTGATAGAACTAAAACTATACAGTTGTTGGCATTGATTCAACAAAAGTGATTAATTTGATCAGTGATACCACTTTAAAATTATAATGCTATAAATTGATATACACTATTATCTCCTAATGCTGTAAAATGCATGCTTTCTTCTTCTTTTACTTGTTATAAGTTACACTGGATATTTTGTTGTTTAAATTATGTTGGAGATCAATTAAAATATTATATTAAAATATATATTTTGTATTCAAATAATATATTGCCTATCTCTTATGCCCTTCAAAAGCAAATGTGTCGAGGCGTGTGTGCGTGTGTGCAAATCCACATGGTGGTGGTGGGTTCCAAACTGAGTCTTTGACCATGGTAAAAGAAAGCCTAGTGCTTTGAATCAGGGTTGGGCAAAATTTGGCCCTCCAGATGTTACTGAACTACAGCTCTCATCATTCTTGCCCATGGGCCATGCTTGCTGGGGCTGATGGGAGTTGTAGTTCAGTAACCTCTGGAGGGCCAAAGTCTGCAAAGTTCTTACAGTGGTGATTCACTGTTAGGTATTTCTCAGTTTATGAAAAGCATCACAGGACAGGCCCCTGCTCTTTCTTCATGGAAGCAACAACACAAGCTCAGAGACTCACAGCTTTAAGGCCTAACAGACTGGAATAGTTAAAGTGAGCTGCAGCGACTGGTGGAGCTGCCTGGCTGGTTAGGAGCAGTCCAAACCCCAAGAAGGCTTAAGTGCCCAGGAAGACACTCCTCGCTGCAGTCCTGGAAGCTCATGGCATAGCTCAGCTATGCACAGAGCTGATTCTAGTCCAGATGACTCTCGACGATCTCTACAGTTCATAGACTCCTATTATTAAGGATTATGTTATCCCTTTGTTGCAGACATAAGATTGCACAAACAATGGTCTGCTACACTACACTAGCTTTTGTATAACCCAACATGTTTCGTTAAGCAAGGGATTACAGGAAGGAGGCCTTGGAATTATGGCCATAAAAAACACACCACCCAGGCTGTTGTATTCTGTTTCTCCTTTCCGTCCTCCTAGTTCATTGGAGCAGAGAGGGCGGCAGGTTGCCCATCTTCTGCATCTATCAGAAAGGATCAGAGCCCTTTGCCAAAACCTCACCCATGTCATGAAACAGATTTCAAGGAAGTTGGCAGCACATTCAGGACAGGTAACAAACACCCATTGCAGGCAGGGATTCAAATTCTATTTTCCTGGGCTGACCCTATTGAATAGGCTTGGATTGCTCAACACTCATGTCACAATGCAGAAGAACGATGTGTACTGTATACATAGGGGTAGCCAATGTGGTACCCTGCAGAAGATGTGACAAAGGCTCAACCTCTGAGCTACAGCCCTTCTCAAGATCAACTCACCTGAGATATCTGGCCTCTTGTCCTGCTTACCAGACTTTTAAAAGGAAGATACTTTCTCCTCTTCCTTCATACATAATTCTGATATGACACCTGTCAGTGTATGAGTGGTGGGGGAGAGATTTGATCCACTTCACATTTAAAGATGAACCTTGCTAATTCACTTTCTGAAGCAACAGGAGAACTGAAAAACAGCAATCTTTCAACATTCACATTCAACCTGAATCTTGCAATGTAGTTCTCCGGCCATATAATGTGTGCAGATGTGCGTGAGCAGGTGGGCATAAAAATTACTCCATGTGCAACACATTAGGGTGCATAATATATTAGTGAAAATAATATACAGAAATGTATTATATTATGGGAAATATAAATTTTAGGTAAAATCTGTGTATTCAGCAAAAATGTGTCGATTAGGAGAAATTCCTACTAAAATGCTGGTGAATTCCTATGAAGACTTTGAGAGAGAAAAGCTGTGGAAGTGTGGAAGAAGACTGGAACTGAAGACTGGAAAAATGGGAAACTGGGAGAAACAAAAATTTACAGATTTTTTTACATCACTTGTCCATTTACCAGATAACCTATTTTAAAGTAGGAGGATCAAATTCTTCCTAACTCCATTATAATATTTTCAATAAATTATAAAATGATGAAGAGTTTTGTAACAGTCCTCTTCATAAGGGCATATTCTTTCTTCCAATTGAGTATGGCTAAATTGACTCTCCATTAGTACTTGTAGCAGAAGACTGCTCCATGCCATCATAAAAGCTATTTGAAGAGTTAGAAAGGGCACTTATAAACTGTTGCTATTTTGGGGTTGAATTCAATCATATCCCAGCAAAGTCAGGTTGCACAACCTTGGTTAGGAGGTCTTGCACAACAAACCCACTTCCCCAAAATATCAGACATTTTTCAACAAGGAAAGTGACGGCAAAATGCCTTTGCAAACAGGTCATCTTTTCTCCTTACAAACAAATCAGAATGGGCGCTCATTAAATAGCCAACATTGCCTTATCTACCAGCAAACAAATCATGGATGATTCCTTAATATGCAGGTCATCTGTAAGCACCCAAAGTTTAATAACTTGTTCATCTATAATTTTCCAATTATCCAAATCCAAATGTATTGGCGGAATGCTATCAAGTACTGAGATTCCATTGTTGCGCCATTAGATCATGCTAATAGAGCAGCACCCAGTGTCCCTGCTAATAGCATCATCACTCAAGAAACATCATTGCAGCCTTTCTTCATAGTTTTTGCTGTTTGTTTTTGTTTCCAGGGCTGAAAGTCACCTGATGTTGCTAATTTCCAACAAAGCCATTCAGCTGACATAAAAAGAACATAAATGTATATGTATATACCAACCCTTCCTGACCACCAAAATGAAAATATCTGCTCTCCCCTTCCTTAACATGACATGCATTTGTAAACAAGCCCATGCCAGGGTTGGGGGAGCAAAATACACTTGCCACAGGCCTCAGAGGGCTAAGCTAGCTGAGGGGCCCCCACCCATTTTAACTTGAAATGAGAAGGCTTTTACCTCGTCCTCTAATTAAAATCCTCAATAGCATTTCACATCCAGCAGATATTAGCTTAGTTTGCATGTAACTACGCGGGTGGCACTGTGGGTTAAACCACAGGGCCTAGGACTTGCTGATCAGCAGGTCGGCAGTTCGAATCCCGGTGACGGGGTGAACTCCCATCGCTTGGTCCCTGCTCCTGTCCACCTAGCAGTTCAAAAGCACATCAAAGTGCAAGTAGATAAATAGGTAGATAAATAGCTGGAAGGTAAATGGCATTTCCATGTGCTGCTCTGGTTCGCCAGAAGCAGCTTGGTCATGCTGGCCACATGACCCAGAAACTGTACGCTGGCTCCCTCGGCCAATAAAGTGAGATGAGCGCCGCAACCCCAGAGTCGGTCACAACTGGACCTAATGGTCAAGGGGTCCCTTTACCATTACCTATAAACTTAACCATGGTTTACCTTTTGAATTAAAAGACCGCCTGGAGAAGGTGATACCACCGACAGAACAGGAACAGGCACTTGGCACAGTTGGAGGAGAAGTAAAGTAACTACATCATGGCTCTGCAACTATTAAGCTGGAATTGTAATGGTCTTAACTCCCCTCAGAAAAGGAAATCTGTGTTTCATTTATTAAAAAAGGAACAATTGGACTTGATTTGTTTACAGGAAACACATGTAACAAGGTTACACAGGAAAGTATTGATCAATAAAAGACTGGGCCAGGAATTTATTTCCTCGGATAAAGTTAAAAAAAGAGGAGTAGTGATTTATGCAAAGGAGAGACTATTACCGAAATTTATCTTCAAATATGACCAAGGAAGATTTGTGGCAATTGAAATTCAAATACAAGGAGAGAAATTCTTAATAGTAGGAGTTTATGCACCAAATGAGGGGAAATCTGAATTCTTTAAAAAGTTGCATGAGACCTTGATGGACTATTTGGACTATAATGTGATTTTGATGGGAGATATGAACGGAGTGGTATCTACACATATGGACAAGGCACAAAGACAGGTAGTCACTAAGGATGGTAGACTACCGAAAACCTTTTTTGAGATGACAGACAACTTGGACTTAGTTGATATTTGGAGAACAAAGAATCCCTTGGCCAGAGAGGGAACCTTCTTCTCTGAAGCCAAACTGACATGGACAAGAATTGACCAAATATGGGTAACTAGAGGAATGGCACCAAAGACAAGAAAAGCGGAAATCTGCCCAAAAACCTGCTCCGACCATAATGCTGTCAAGATGGAGATGAAACTAACACCAACCGGTTCCTTCAGATGGAGGATGAATGATACCTTATTTAGAGATGAAGAAGTGATTAAGAAGGCCCCAAAAACCTTGAGAGACTATTTTGTGATAAATATGAATACCAATGTGGAAAAAAGAGTAATCTGGGACGCAAGCAAAGCCGTTTGAGAGGGTTCTTGATACAACAGAATGCATTAAAGAAGAGAATTCAAAATGGGAAGAAGGATAAAATATTGGAGAAAATAAAGGAAAGTGAAAAGAAATTGAGAGCAAAACCAAAGTCGCAAGAGATTTTGAGAGAAATAAAGTTACATCAAGTACAATATATGAAAATGATGAATCAGGAGATAGAATGGAAAATTAAACAAATGAGACAAAAGACATTTGAGTCGGCTAATAAATGTGGGAAATTGTTGGCTTGGCAAATGAAAAAAAGACAAAAACTAAATACTGTCACAAATTTAGAAGTGGAAGGAAGGAATATACAGAACCCAGTTGAGATTAGAAATTGTTTCCAGAGGTACTTTAAACAGCTATATACACAAGGGCCACAGAAAGAAATTGATGTAGACCGATTTTTGAAAACAAATGGATTACAAAAAATCTCTCAAGAAAATAAATTAATGCTGAACTACAAAATAACTGAACAGGAGGTAGAAGGTGCCATTCAGAATATGCAACTAGGTAAATCTCCAGGACCGGATGGACTGACTTCTAGATACTACAGATCCTTGAAAGAATGGCTAGTACAACCTTTAAAGGAAGTCTGTAACGAAATAATGGGTGGGAAAAGGGCACCAGAGTCGTGGAAAGAAGTGTATATTACACGTGTACCGAAAATAGAGACTGAAAAGACCCAGCTTAAGAACTACCGCCCCATATCACTGCTCAATGTGGATTATAAAATCTTTGCAGACATTTTGGCTAAAAGACTAAAAAGAGTCCTAATGGAAGAGATACATAAAGATCAAGCAGGCTTTCTCCCGGGTAGACATTTGTCTGATAATGTGAGAAACATAATCAATATTTTAGAAAAATTACAAGTGAATATAAATACCAAGGCAGTTTTGATATTTGTGGACGCGGAGAAAGCCTTTGACAATATTTCTTGGAGTTTCATGAAGAAGAACCTACAGGGGATGGGGGTAGGCCAAGGCTTTGAAAATGGTATAAGTGCAATTTATTCAGAACAAAAGGCTAAATTAATTGTAAATAACGTGGTGACAGAGGAATTTAAGATAGAAAAAGGGACACGACAAGGTTGCCCAATCTCCCCATTGCTTTTTATATTGGTCCTGGAGGTCCTGCTGAATATGATTAGAAGGGACCAATTGGTTAAAGGTATACAAGTCGGAGCTAAACAGTACAAATTGAGAGCATTTGCAGATGACTTAGTATTGACATTACAGGAGCCAGAATCTAGCACTAAAAGGGTTTTGGAACTGATTCAAGAATTTGGTCAGGTTGCAGGATTTAAATTGAATAAGTTAAAAACAAAGGTCTTAGAGAAAAACTTAACTGTGATTGAGAGAGAGAGGTTTCAGAATGAGACAGGTTTAACAGTGGTTAAGAAAGTGAAATACCTGGGGATTAACATGACAGCTAAAAATGGGAATCTATTTAAAGACAATTATGAAAAATGCTGGGCTGAAGTGAAAAAAGACTTAGAAATTTGGTCAAATTTGAAGCTCTCACTGCTAGGCTGTATTGCTGCGATAAAAATGAATGTATTGCCTAGAATGTTATTTCTCTTTCAAACATTGCAAATTTTGGACAAAATGGATTGCTTCAAGAAGTGGCAGAGAGATATCTCTAGATTTGTCTGGCAGGGCAAGAAGCCTAGAATAAAATTTAAAATACTAACGGATGCAAAGGAAAGAGGTGGATTTGCCCTGCCAGACCTTAAACTTTATTATGAATCAGCAGCTTTTTGCTGGCTGAAAAAATGGCTGCTTCTTGAAAACACAGACATTTGGATTTAGAAGGTTTTAACAATGTATTTGGATGGCATGCATATTTGTGGTATGATAAGGTCAAAGCACATAAAGCATTTAAAAATCATATTGTCAGGAAAGCATTGTTTAATGTCTGGATAAGATATAAAGACCTACTGGAAAATAAAACCCCAAGGTGGCTGTCACCGATGGAAGTGAAAGCTCAGAAAAAGCTCAATATGGAGGCCAAATGGCCGAAATATTGGGAAATTCTGGAACAAGAGGGAGATAGATTGAAACTGCAGAGTTTTGAGGAACTAAAAAACAAAGTGCGAGATTGGCTTCATTATTATCAGATAATGGAGGCATACAATTTGGACAAGAAAATAGGCTTCCAGGTGGAAAAATCAAAATTAGAAACAGAACTGTTAGAACCCAAAACTAAGATTTTGTCCAAGATGTATAACTTGCTGTTGAAATGGAATACTCAGGATGAAACGGTGAAATCTGCTATGATTAAGTGGGCACAAGATGTTGGACATAACATAATGATGGCTGACTGGGAACAGTTATGGACCACAGGTATGAAGTTTACGGCATGTAATGCCTTAAGAGAGAATATTATGAAAATGATATACAGGTGGTACATGACACCAGTCAAGCTTGCAAAAATCTATCACTTGCCCGATAATAAATGTTGGAAATTTAAAGAGACTGAAGGTACATTCTTTCACCTCTGGTGGACTTGCCCAAGGATTAAGGCTTTCTGGGAGATGATCTATAATGAAATGAAAAAGGTATATAAATATACCTTATTGAAGAAACCAGAGGCCTTTCTCCTGGGCATGGTCGGCCAATTGGTGCCAAAGAAGGACAGAATTTTCTTTATGTATGCCACAACAGCAGCAAGAATACTTATTGCAAAGTATTGGAAGACACAAGATTTACCCACTCTGGAAGAATGGCAGATGAAGGTGATGGACTATATGGAACTGGCGGAAATGACTGGCAGAATCCGAGACCAGGGAGAAGAGTCGGTGGAAGAAGATTGGAAGAAATTTAAAGACTATTTACAGAAATACTGCAAAATTAATGAATGTTAGAATGATGTCAGAATGAAATTAAGTGGTCTTAGCAGCAATGTTATAAGGGTGTATGTAAAAATGGATTGTTAACAGATGAGAATCCAAAGTTATAATATATTAAGTTAAAGGATTAAGACAAAAATAAAGAGGGAAAGGAATTGCTGAATTAACTAATAGAACTGGAATACAAAAAAGGGAGGTGTGAGGAAGTCAGGGAAGTAAGGAAATGAAATGTAAGTTATGGAAAGATCGATGTGTTGTTTTTTTAAAGTTTTTTTTATCTTTTTCCTGTATTTTGTATTTTTTTATTTCTTTTTCTTTTTCTTTTCTTTTTATCTATGTAATCTTTTCTTTGAAACTTTAATAAATATCATTTTAAAAAAAAATAAACTTAACCATGGTTTAGTATGGATGTGTGACTGTATGGATTCCCATAGACGAGATTGCAGCCTGTCTGCTTCCCTTCCAGTACTGCTGCTGTTAGGCTAAGCCACAGTTTAACTATGCATGTTATCCAAACCTGGGCTCACAGTTTGTCTCTCCAAAGAAACCACAAGCTGCAAACCAGTAACAAACCATGATCCTGAATTCAGATGATATGCTAAACCAAACCATGGGTTAGTTAACACTAGTGCAATAGCAGTAGCAAGACTAGAGGAGAACTAAAGTGACCAAACCATGATAAGTCATGGTTTGGTTTAACATTATGCATGAACAAAGTATAGGGCTACCATATGTCCGGCCATTACCAGGATTTCAAAGATGGAATTTCTGGGGGGAATTTCTGAAAGATGGAGCTTTGCCCTGGCCTTAAAAAAGCTCTACATTTTTTGGGGATTCCTAAAAAAAGCTCAAGAATAAACCAGTTCATTGTCTCTACTAATTTCCTACTCTGTAGCTCCATGATTTATATCATTCATTTATTATCTAGCTAGAGGTTTCTTCCTGCAAGGAAACATCAGAGTCAAAGGCAAAAATAGCTGTGGGTATTTCCCCTTTTCCTTTTCTGTTCAATTTGCAATTACATTGCTTCAAGGAATATCTCATAGACAGATTTTCTGATGCATCTTTGGGCAAGAGTTTTAGGCTGATGTGAACGGGAGCCTTCCTTCCACTGAGAACAGCATTTGTGCTTCTCCAACCCACCCCTGATGGGGGATAAAAGTGGTTCTGTGGTCCCAATTGAGCTCTGCCACTTTCCCTGCACTGAAGGCCCCTCCAGAAGTCCTTTTTCAGTGCTCATTCATGATGACTTGTGCTCATGATGGTATTGGGGAGTTTATATGTGGTTCCGCTTTCAATACTGTTTGCACCTGCAACAGTTTCAGGATGGGCATACTGCTTCGATTCCAATCCAGTGCATGTCCCATTGCTTTGGGCTCAAATCCTGTACCCTTTCATACCACAAATGTTCCGGGATTGGTTTCTCTCTCCCGCTTTTGTTGTGCTATAGTGCAAGAGTTTCCCTCCTGATGGCAATAGTGCAGGAACATTGGGGAAGCGTTGCAGAAAAGCTAATAGAGTGGAACGATTTATGGGTGGTCCAATATAAACCCACCACTAATGCACCAATGCACTGGGTGATCCTGGACTCATGGATGTGAATGGTTTTTGGACTAGGGAGGGGGTTGAGGTTTTGTTTATCTGCTAATTAGTGAGTGGGAGTATTGCCTTGTTTATTGTTTGAGTATTTCTAATGTTTTTGTTACTGTTTATGAGGCTAGTGTGTTGTTTTTGTTTTCCCCCATCAGCTGTATTTTATATGAAATATGAAAGTATTATATGACACACACCCCTCTTTTTCCTCCTATGGCATATGTGCATATATTCTTCTTCAAAGTCAGTTGTTTGAAACCTTTAAGTGACAAGGGACTTTTCAGTTCAATAAATAATAGCAATAATAAAATACTATTGTGTCAACAATATGTCAAAGAATATACCCCCCAAAACAACAACAACAACAACAACAACAACAACAATTTTTATTTATACCCCACCCTCCCCAGCCAAGGCCGGGCTCAGGGCGGCTAACAAGCAATAATAAAAACAAGTTGAATGAATACAACTTAAAAACAAAATTAAAATACAACATTAAAATATTGAAACATTAAAATATTAAAATGTAGCCTCATCGCAGGAGGGGAAAGGAAAAGAAAAAAGAAAGAGGAGGAGGGAATCGAATTGGCTCCAAGCCAAAGGCCAGGCAGAACAACTCTGTCTTACAGACCCTGCAGAAAGAAATCAGATCCTGCAGGGCCCTGGTCTCATGAGGCAGAGCGTTCCACCAGGCCGGAGCCAGAGCTGAAAAGGCCCTGGCTCTGGTTGAAGCCAATCTAACTTCCTTAGGGCCCGGGACCTCTAGGGTGTTGCTATTTATGGACCTTGAGGCTCTCCGTGGGGCATACTGGGAGAGGCGGTCCCGTAGGTACGAGGGTCCTAGGCCGTGAAGGGCTTTAAAGGTCAAAACCAGCACCTTAAATCTGACCCTGTACTCCACCGGGAGCCAGTGCAGCTGGAAAAGCACTGGGTGAATATGCTCCCATGGCAAAGACCCTGTGAGGAACCTCGCTGCAGCATTCTGCACCCGCTGGAGTTTCTGGGACAGCTTCAAGGGCAGCCCCGCATAGAGCGAATTACAGTAGTCAAGCCTGGAGATGACCATCGCATGGATCACTGTGGCCAGGTCGGGGCGGGAAAGGTAAGGGACCAGCTGCTTGATGTGGCAAAGGTGGAAAAAAGACACAAGTCTGGGGTGTGGGTGGGAAAACTGCTCAGTGGTGTGAATAATGTTTCATCTATCTTACAAAATAATTAAGGAGGGAAGACTTATTGAATTTTTGAGTGAGTGCTGTGGGTGACACCCCTTCTGGTCAGTTCCACCCCCGGACTCCACCTGTCCTCAGGATCACCCCCTCTTCTAGGAGACTAGTTGTGTGCACACACACTTCACTTTTCCAGGGGATCTGGTAAAAGCTGAATGCAGTAGAATTAAGCTGATCCTTAACAATCCTTTCCTCTTTCAGCTCTATGTATTTTTCAAGGGGGGAGGGTTAACCACCCTCACCACCTCTTGACCAAGGGAAGAGTGAGTGGGGAATATATTTTTTATTAAAGATTTCTTAGTTTACAAAAATACGTGCATTGTCTCTTTTTTTAAAGTTGCATTTTCTATTCACTTGTTGTATTTCTTTGGTGGTGAGACAGGTTGGCCTAGGGTGTGGTTGGTCATATTGTATTGCTATGCCTTCTTTTCTGGCTGTCAACCTACAATAGCTAAAAAGCTTTTTAAAAAAAAACAAAGAAAAAACACACACAAAGGCGTATTGAAACAGTTTCCAGGCCATACTCAAGCAGTGCACCTGATATGCAAGAAATTTTAGCTATAATCCATGAAATGGTACTTGCACTTTGACAACTGTATTACGTCGTTTAAAGGAGGGAATCAGACATTTAATAGCAACGCTTTGAACAGCAACTAGAATGTGCATTGCTCTTTGTTGAAAATAATCACAAACCTCAAATCTCTGAATAGTTAAACATAATTTTGTGGGAAATAGCACTATAAAAATACTAACATATTTTTTGCAAGGTATCAAGGCAATCATGTTTACAGAAAAACTGCTTTTAAAAAATAATAAATCCTTGGGATGATAATGTTCGTGATGCTTTTTGTCCAGTGGTAATGGAAATTAAAATGGACACTTAGTCTTGTATCATTATATTTGTTCTTAATTTTAATTATCTTTGTAATGTTTACACCTGTGTCTTAAAATAAATTAAACACCCATTTGTATAACTTCACAAACCTGTAGTCACCTGTTAACCAAAAGACTGTGTAAGAAACAGAAATAAGCAACTAATCAAAAGAAACAAAAAAGCAGCAGGTGGCCTGGAGGGGCAGCACCACTTACCTGATCTCCATCCAGCAGAGTCCCTGCTGTGTACTGTGATAGAGAGTGGGAGGGGTTAAGCCGCCACCAGTGTGGTGCAGTGCAAACATTCCAGCAGAACAAATCCAGTACTCCTCCTAGTGCGTTTGTACCAAGCCGAACTTGATGCCACGGTGCTCCTCCTGCTCTCCACCCCAGTACAGTCATACCTCATGTTACGTTTGCTTTATGATACATTTTTTCAGGTTGCGTCCTACGGCGACCCGGAAGTACTGGAAAGGGTTACTTCCGGGTTTTGCCGCTCACGCATGCACAAACGCGCAAAATGATGTCACGCGCATGCGCAGAAACGGCGAATCATGACCCGCGCATACGCAGAAATGGACTGTGGGTTGCATTCTATTCATGTTGCGAACGGGCCTCCGGAACAGATCCCGTTCGCAGCCAGAGGTACCACTGTATGCTGAATTGACTCAGCTGGAGGGAGGTCAGGTGAGTGGCACAGTCACGCCACTCTGTCTGCTGCTGGGCCTTTACTAACTCCCTTTTTAACACACTCGCTGTTTAACATCCTAAAGGGTGGGGGAAGTATTGAAACAGGTTGCTTCCAAAAGTAAAATACTTGTGATTAAATTTCACAGTGGGCACTATTTAAGAAATGTTACAAAGTTTTCCATCCTAGTTTACTGTTAAAGACATATTCCATTCAATCTAAGAAGGGAGAGTGTTAGGGGATGGAACCCTGGAAGCCCCTATCTGCACTTTCTCTCCTCCCCCCTTTTTAACAAGTGCTAACAATATATTTCACAGGCATAGGACAATCAATAATAAGAAGCATCAAGTCTTAGCATCAAATACATACGACTTGCAGTTTTCTGGCTTAAAGGGCTAATGCAGTAGCAACTTTCCTAGATGAGGCACTGGAAATACTCTCCTCTCTATATAATGGGATGTCAGATTCTATTGTACTTTTGAGAATGCACATTTTCCAGTTAAAATATCACTCCTAAATTGGTGGCTCCCATACAAAATAGAAAATGCGCTGAATGTGCCATTTAGCTTTGATGGCGGCGGGGGGGGGGCTCCATTTAGTGGTTTACTTGGTTCTGATCTGAAAACAGAGTTGATTAATACATAATGAGACAATCTAACAGGCACATATGTTCTAATCAGCAATTCCAGACGAGTCCTGAAAAGCTGAGAAGAAAAACAATTGCAACCTCCCTTATTAACTTGATTATACTAGACTTATAAACACAACCCAGAAGCATGATTCATTTTCTTAAAAGCTTAGCAGGTAGTGCTGTAGGGAGACGATCTCTAGTCTCTGCCTACAGGGCAGGCCCAGGGTGACCCTGCCCCCCCCCCAAAAGAAAACTTCCGTCAGGACCAAAGGTAAGTAGTTAACACAGTTTCCACCTGAGGTCTTTCACGTAACACCAAACAAACTGAGATTCCTGACCACAAGTCAACATTGTAATTCAGAATGCCATTTTCAGATTGATGTGGTAATCAGATTTTGAGGGAACTAGACTGATCATGTCTATTAGCACGTATTGCACAAAACAACCAGCTGGGGAGCTAATTTTCTCCAAACAGAGTCCTCCAATCATGCCTTTCAGATGTAGTCATAGGGAATTCAGCAGATATTCTGCAGTCACTTTTTTATTTTTATTTTTTGGCACCGTAAAGACTAACAAATTTATTATGGCATAAGCTTAGGGACAGAGCTGTCAGTGTTTTTTTTTGGGGGGGGGGGAGGGTTGCATTCATTTACTTTTTTAAAAAAATATATTTTTATTAAAGATTTCTTGGTTTACAAAAGTATGTGCAATGTCTCTTTTTTTCAAGTTATGTTTTCTACAGATCAGTTTCATTTGCTGTGAGACATTAGTGTAACATTAGGAAGAAAAGGGGGAAAGGGGGAGAGGGAATGGTGAGTGGGTTGGGGTGGCAATGCCTCTATTCTACTTTGTGTATGTGTGGCGTTTTGTGTCACCCTATCTGCACTTTCCAGAAAAAAAGTAATTTTTATTTCAGTGGGCTTTGGTAGTCGCATGAAGGGTCTCTGACATGAATGTCTATATTGTTTATTAAACATATTTCTGTTTCCTGTGTTGCCTTGACTGCTTTTAGCTGTTTTATTGTGTCTTGTATATCACACTGAGAAATGTGTGTCACATGATATTATTCTGAGTGCATTTCAAAGCTCATCTTAATTTGTTCATAGGCATCTATACACTATTTATGTTATGGCTTCTAGGTTCTAAGTTGTTTACAAGTGTAAAGCCAACTACGGAATAAAAACACACATAATTAAAATACACAATGAAAGAATTCATTCCAACCATAAAAATCCACAACTGATATGTGCAATAAAATGAGCCCATTGAAACAGCACAACAATTAAAACAGGAGGTTTGGGTTTTGATAACTTTTTTCCTGCTTCTCCAATTATAGGTCTTGTTGTGACTCGTGGTTTTGTAAGAGGTTTTATTTTGTACTGATTTTGTTCTGGTTTATGGTCAAGTAAGCAAAGCTCACTTATGAAGGGCACCTTTGGAATATATGTGCCCTTATTAGGGCAAAGCCAAGCTTTCTCCCACTGGGAACAATAGAAGGGGAAATAATTTTGTTGTGGTTCTTTTTTTTTAATTTTAAGGTCACAGAAAAGGAGGGGAAAGGAAAAACACCCGCCACTGCCACCATCTTCTGCCCTGGAGGCAGCAGAGCTCCGGATTCAGTCGTCTCTCATCTTCAAGTTCCCCTTCCTCTGAGTCCTCATCCTATGCTTCTTTTCACCATGTTCTTCTAACAAATTTCAGTCATAAGGTGTATTGATTGATTGATTGATTGATTGATTGCATTTCATAATCGGGCTATCTTCCATCATGGAGTCCAAAGATTTGATTTACTTGTTCATTTAATTTGGAGCATCTGTACCCCTCTCTTCAGCCAAAAAGGCTTCCCGAGTGACTTACATGCAATCAATCAATCAATCAATCAATCAAGACAAGGCAGTCCCTTCCTGCAGGCTTACAACCTAAAACCCCACAACACACAAGGAAAAGGGGACAGGGAGGGAAGAGGAAAATCAAAACCAAAGCTCAGGCACTAGTCTTTAAACAGTTGCTCCTCTAATGCCCAGTTGGCCCAGTTCAGGGGCTTCCTGTCTGCTTCCCAGTTCTGCTTCCCGTCTCTCCCACAGAGGCAGTCTGTAGCAATGAATGCCTCCAGATGACACCTAAGGGGAGAGCAGGCCTAATGGGGCTGGCCTGTCAAAGCAGAGCCAATGGAGCTTCCCCCACTGCTGGAATAGCTGCCCCTTGTTATTCTTGCAGTTGACTCTTTGTGGAGCTCCACTTGCTCTTGGTCCAGAAACTTGTTAGTACAGAATGGTCACTGATAGAAGTGGGTGAGATCCTATCAGTATATTGTTCAGAGATCTGCCACTGCTGCCAGTTTGTTACCGGGTCAAATTCAGTATGTTACTTAGTATATATGAAGACCTGAACAGTTTGGGACAGTTTCCTTACTCCACATTCAGCTAGTATGTGGAACTACCATGTTTACATGTCCTGGGTAATAATCATTCTGAATTTGCAAAAAAATCAATCCTTCAGTGTAGCAACACCTACTCTCTGCAATCCCCAGCCTAACCCAATGCTATATTGTTTTCAGATGAAGTTTTGATAACTTTATTATGTCTACTAGTTTTGAGGCCTGTTTTTATTATAATTTATATAAAATATTTTTATTGTATGTTATGTAAACCACTTAGAAGCCTTTTTTTTAAAATTACCGGTAAGTGGCATATATACCTAGCAGTTCAAAAGCACCCCTAAGTGCAAGTAGATAAATAGGTACCGCTTTATAGCGGGAAGGTAAACGGCGTTTCCGTGCGCTGCGCTTGTGCTGGCTCGCCAGAGCAGCTTCGTCACGCTGGCCACGTGACCTGGAAGTGTCTCTGGACAGCGCTGGCTCCCGGCCTCTTAAGCGAGATGAGCACGCAACCCCAGAGTCGGTCACGACTGGCCCATACGGGCAGGGGTACCTTTTACCTTTAAGTGGCATATAAATCTTGCTAAGTCAATACACAGCATTTATTACATTTCTAATACACTTGTGCACTGGTTCTAGCTGAGGCTTGAATCATGAACCAAATAAGGCTATTTCAGGGTTTGGGCTTCTGGCTGATTGGGTTCTGGCAGCCCTGGATCTCCCCAGGTTGAGATGGCCCACCTGGATTGATATGGGGCTGCCAAAAGACCAGGAGGGTGGTGGTGGTAGTAGTAGGAGATGCAGGAAGCCACAACAGAGTCTGCTTCACCAGTTTACCCCTTGTGGGGAATGCACTGGTGAAACAGCACCCAACAGGATTGAACTCTCTATCCATCAGCTGGTGGGTAGACAGTTCAAATCCACACTGAAGGGCTTTGCTTCATGAACTTGCATCCACAGCAAATGCACTGGGGAAACAACACCCCACCCAACCCAAATCAATTCAGGGACAGGATTCATGTTGGGTCAGCCCTGCATCAGCCCACTTTGGATCTAATTCCAGGTACCAGATTGGACCCCAGATTGCAGTAACAGTCTTTGGGCTCTCAAATTTCAGTGGCATTCTGTGCAAAGCCCGTCGCCTGCAGCATGGCACCCAGGGCCACCGCACTGGTCATGCCATCCTAAAACCTCCTTAGCAAATTGGATCAGTGTATGTGGGCATGCATGTAATTCCTAGCTGGTCATCCATCCAGGCACTGACCAAATCTGTTTAGCTTCAGCAAGGTGTTTTCTCTTGGAGAACCATTGCCACCACTGCCACAATTGTCTTTATATTTGGAATAAATGGACATTGATTCAATAGATCCTCCTTGCAGAAATGAAGACTCTTTATTACACAGCCGCTCATCCCTTCTGGTGGGCATGCTGGGGGAATCACAGCCAGTTTCCCAACTGTACAATAAGGTGGTGGAGGAGGAAGAACTCCTTGCAGCAGAGGTTTTCATGAGCACAACAGTGATTGTAGTGGACTTTGAATCGGAAATTGTAATAGAAACAAAACTGAATCAGACCAAGTGTTTATACCACAAAGTCAGAAAGTCTCTCTCTCTCTTTATTTAAGGGGAAGGAAAGCACAACCATCTTACATCTCTGGCAGATCATACTTCCTGTGCGTCCTTTTATTTATTTAGCTCTGCAACAGGATGCCGCATTTTCCAGGATATGCTGTCTGTCTCCCTTGGCACTTACCGGCAGTTACAATGACTGGGTGCATTGGGAAGCTAAAGGCAAGTTCAGGATGTCTTGAAACCTGGAGACTTGTCCAACCTCTGCACGACAGGTTTGTAAACTGCCCTCTCTTTAAACTGTGCACTTATTTATAACTTTGCACTGGAACAACTGGCTCCACCCTATTCCCATCATGGAAACCTGGATTTATCAGTAAGTCTGTTGCATTTCCCAGAAAACCGTCACAGCAACTGAGACACTTTCATTTGTTGCTGGAATTACTGGTTACTCCTAAGGATAAATGCTAACATTGCAATGACTCCCTTGATTCTGAAGTTCTGAATTACCTGGTCATATTTTCAAAGTGGAACTGAGGCATTTAGGAAATTTGTTTTTAGTCAAACTGTTTCTTTCCCACATTACCAATATGAGGAACAAGTGGGATTCAGGGGAGGAAACAATAACCATTGAACAAATGTTTTACTCTGAGCCGTATTATAAGGAAATATACTAAGAACATTAAGAATAATATTTATGTAGCCTTTATTGATCTTTCCGCCGCATTAGACTCTGTTAATCCAAATAGACTATGGGAGAAATTTTAAATTGCCAACATCAACTGCAGGCTTCTGCTATTGATCCAAGAACTATAGTGCAACACAGAAATGTGGTTCAGAGTAAGGACTGGTGCTATTAAAACATAGTGAGGAGTGAAGCAAGGTTTCATTCTGGCTCCCACTTTTAAAAAATGTTTATATTAATGATTTGGTACTGTATTTAGCCAATGCAAACTCCCCTCCTCCAGTAATTAGGAACAGAAAGATCTCAATCTTGATGTATACAGACGAGTTAGTGCTCCTCTCTTTCCATATTGGGCCTCAAAAATCTCTTGGAGGTGTTCAGCACCTACTGCAAACAGGAAAGCCTATATATAAATTACTCTAAAACCAAGATTATGATTTTTAGTAAACATCGTCCTAGATATAAATGGTGCTTAGAACAGTAAGCTATAGAACAAACTCACCTATTTAGAAGACACTGCAGAAACATAATCCTGAAATGGTCACACACATATAGTGACATAGGAAGCTGTCTTACACTGAAATAGACCATTAGGCCTTCTCAGTAGTCATGTACTGCTTGAGAGCAGTACATGTGAAAAGGATCTAGGAGTCTTGGTTGACCACAAACTTGACATGAGCCAACAGTGTGACCCGGCAGCTAAAAAAGCCAATGCAATTCTGGGCTGCATCAATAGGAGTATAGCATCTAGATCAAGGGAAGTAATAGTGCCACTGTATTCTGCTCTGGTCAGACCTCACCTGGAGTACTGTGTCCAGTTCTGGGCACCACAGTTCAAGAAGGACACTGACAAACTGGAACGTGTCCAGAGGAGGGCAACCAAAATGGTCAAAGGCCTGGAAACGATGCCTTATGAGGAACGGCTAAGGGAGCTGGGCATGTTTAGCCTGGAGAAGAGGAGGTTAAGGGGTGATATGATAGCCATGTTCAAATATATAAAAGGATGTCACATAGAGGAGGGAGAAAGGTTGTTTTCTGCTGCTCCAGAGAAGCGGACACGGAGCAATGGATCCAAACTACAAGAAAGAAGATTCCACCTAAACATTAGGAAGAACTTCCTGACACTAAGAGCTGTTTGACAGTGGAATTTGCTGCCAAGGAGTGTGGTGGAGTCTCCTTCTTTGGAGGTCTTTAAGCAGAGGCTTGACAACCATATGTCAGGAGTGCTCTGATGGTATTTCCTGCTTGGCAGGGGGTTGGACTCGATGGCCCTTGTGGTCTCTTCCAACTCTATGATTCTATGCCCACCCTGTGGACTGCCTTCCCATCAGATGTTAAAGAGATAAATAATTATGTGAGCTTCCTTAGACACCTGAAGGCAACCTTGTATCGGAACACTTTTAATGTGTGATATGCTGTTGTTGTTGTTGTTGTTGTTGTTGTTGTGTTTTTATATACTCTGCTGAAAGCCTCCCAGAGTGGCTGGGGAAACCCAATAAGATGGGTGGGGTTCCTCCTCCTCCTTCTAAACTACGGTATTCCTGTCCCCAGGAGGGATGGGAAGGCAATTGTTTAATATGTTGTTATGTTGTTGTTTTTTACAGTGGAACAATTGTCATCAGGTGTTCTTGAGCTTGCATGTGGATCAGAACACAACTCCCCATCAGCTAACACACTCTCCAGATTTTGTGATGCAGGAAATGTGCACACAAAAATAAGAAATGCAAATGAAATGCATATTTTATAGGCAAAAGCACCAAAAAGAACAGAAAGGTGTGTGTTTTGCATTAAATTTCTGCAACTGTAAACCAACTATTTACAGTTTAAGTTTGTGCATGGTTTTATTATTACACATGGAGCTGAGGACTGACTTGAGTACCGGTGGCATGCCATGGGACAGAACTGGGGACTAAGCCCATCCCTATTCCCCAGTTAGCTTTTTCAGTATTGTTAAACCTTGTTTCAACCAGTTCCCATCCTTTCCAGGAAATCTTGCTACCAAAAGTGTTTTATCTGTCACTTAGACTCAACCTGAAACAACACATCCCTTAATGGATACACTCTGACACTAGGAAGACACAACACTGGATGAGGTAAACAGGCTGCTTTGTATGAATGGAGCAAACCAGATTGTCCAATGTGAAGCCAAAGATAAGCTCAGTATCTCAAAAAAACACACAAAAAAACCACATCCAGCAATATTTTGGATTTGCACAGGGCAGCAGGACTACACAACAGCTCGCCCTTTAGCAGAAATGGTTTCCACTGCCTCAGAGTAAAAGGAGACATAGCTCAGTGGTAGAGCATCTCCTCTGTAAGCTATCAGCTTCAGTCCCTGGCATCCCCAGGCAGGGCTGCGAGAGACTCTTGGCTGAAACTATGGACGGTTGTGGTCAGCCAGCGTAGGCAGCAATGAGCTGGATGCATCAGTGGTCTGACTCAGAAAAAGGTAGCTTCCTGTATTCTTAGAGTCATGCATTCAAGGAGAAAAAAGAAAGTCATATCAAAAGTAGGTTGGGGATCAAGGACTGAACTGATATATTCACACAATAGAGCACACTTGAATATGTGGCCTTGATTGCATATTGAACAGGTATTGTGTCTGAGTCATGGCTGTGGTCACGGGGGTGAGAGTAGGCGGCAGTGTTGGAGTATTGGCCTTCCTAGCCTTCCCTCAAAGCTCATCTTTCATCTGCAAAGTAAATCTTTAGCTCTTTCACATAAAGTGATAGAAGGGGAATGTGTGTAGGCCATGCTTAGTCATTTTTCTGAGAAGTAAAATTGCTTCTGCCTTTCAGTATTCTGCCTAAGATATACAAAAGCCACTGGTGTAATGGGCTACATTTTACTTATTTTTTGCCAGTAACAGAATGTTGCACTGAATGCTGCCCTGTGGAGTCCTTCAGTTGAGAGATCCAACCAGTCGCCCAAATTCAGGGGTGCATCTACTATGAAACTAATGAATCTTCAGCTTCAGGGCCCGTAATCCTGGAGGTGACCCAGAAGCAGTTTAGACCACATTGCTTTAAAATGTTAGGTCTAGTAGACCCAACTTGAGTCACACAACACAATTTGCTTAATTTTTTGTTTTAAATATTTCAACAATCCCAAAGTTTAAGAGTCATTAGCACAGATGAGTTTATAAAAGTAGATTGTGGCAGTGAGTTGGCTGTTCTGCTGAAGAGCGCTTGAATCTTTATGCATATTGTCTCCAGAAAATGGCATTGCAAGGAAACTCTCCTATGATGAAACCGTACATTAGCACGTTGCTAGAAAAACCAGGAAAACAGTATTTTGTAAAAAGTGCTTCATGTAAAATGAGATAATCCAGTACAACAATTTTAAACAAAATCTGAGATATAGCAGTTAAATTTTTTAATAAAAAAATCTGTGGTGATATGTCGTGGAACAATCCCACTGAACAGTGGTCACCCCAACCTCATTGCTGGTTGCGATGAGCTTCAGGGCCCGCCCAAAATGTAGGGCTGCCACTGCCCAAATGCCATCTTTTAGGATACTCTGTCACCCATACCAGTTTTCCACACACACACCATCCCAATAGGACCTTTTCCTCTGCAGATTGTTTTGCAATGGTTCCCATGAGGCAGCTGAGACCTCCCTCTTGTGCTGGTGTTGCATTGGCCACCTAAGGATTCTCAAGCAGAGAATGAGTTCTCTATCTGCACATAACGCATCTTATGCACATTTAACATACACGATTTCAACCATATGTAGCTGAAGGCAGGCTGGTTCCGCAAGTTAAAGCCAAGCAAGGTAAGGAGCGTAAATGTTATTTTGTGCTGGGTCTGCTTCGATTTACCTGGTGCAGGAAGAGTTTTTAAGCTCCTGACTTTGCTAGGGGGAGGGGGCAAGGGCTGCTTGGTGCACTGGCTCTGAGGTGCTTTTGAGAGATCTCATGCCATCTGAGTACCTGTCATATCTCGCATGAGCATCTCTAGGCTTCCACAGCTGGTGTGTTGAGATGGCCTTTCCTCCCAAGCAAGGCAGAGAGCTTAAAAGCTATTTGCCTGCTGGGTCTGCTTGGGCTACCTGGCATGAAAAGAGCTTTGTCTTGCTTGCTGGGCAAGACCCATTTGGTGCACAAGTTCTGGGAACATGTGAGATTCTCTCTCCCTCTTCCCCATTCGCCTGCTAACAGTGGAGCAGTTCCAGGGGTTTGGGTATAATGATTTTTAGGTATATTCAAAACCCTTGGGACTGAAGCTATGCTTAAGATGATATCATAGAATCATGGAATTTGTAAAGTCAAAAGGCAATATGAGGGTCATCCAGTCCAACCCCCTGCAATGCAGGAATATTTTGCCCAATGTGGGGCCTGACCCATGACCCTGAGATTAATATTCTCACGCTCTACCAACTGAGCTATCCCAGCTGTTGTATATAAGAGACAACTTTTTTAAAAAACACACATTAAGCTACCTGGATGTGGGTGGTGCTGTGGTCTAAACCACAGAGCCTAGGACTTGCTGATCAGAAGGTCGGCAGTTTGAATCCCCGCGACGGGGTGATCTCCCGTTGCTCGGTCCCTGCTCCTGCCAACCTAGCAGTTCAAAAGCATGTCAAAGTGCAAGTAGATAAATAGGTACCGCTCCGGCGGGAAGGTAAACGGTGTTTCCGTGCGCTGCTCTGGTTCGCCAGAAGCGGCTTAGTCATGCTGGCCACATGACCCGGAAGCTGTACGCCGGCTCCCTCGGCCAATAAAGCGAGATAAGTGCTGCAACCCCAGAGTCAGTCACAACTGGTCAGGGGTCCCTTTACCTTTTATATGTGATCTGGCTGTTTTGCAGTGACTCCTTGCAGCCTTAGCCCTTTCCACAAACAGTCACAAAATCTCTGTCTAAATGCCTGGTTTGTGTTGATATGAACCTCTGCTTTCACCGTGACCTGCAAGCCTACGCATCTATCTGTTTAATCCCCAGAGCCCCAAATTATCTCTCCCCCTCCCACCCCAAAATCAGGTGCAAGTTTGGATTTCTAAATTTGGGTGTTGATGGCAAAATTTGATCACAAATATTGCTGTTTGGACTGTGGGATCAAACCTGGATGCCGGCATTCAGCATTGTGTTTCTTTAGCTAACAGCACAATCCTATTCACAATCTACTCAGAAATAAATGCTATTCAGTTCAATGGGGCTTACTCCCAGGTAAGTGGATACAGGATTGCAGCCCAGGTAAATTAAATGAGTTCCAAAGCCCCTAAATTCCACTGCAACCCAGCAGTCAGATGCTATCAAATAATGACTGCTACCTGCATTGCTGCTGTCAAATACTTTCGATGGTTGATAGCTGTATGTCTGGCTACTGCCAAATCCTGGCATCCTCTGCAGGGCAGCTGCCAGAGGCTATTGAATGCTACTGGGGGGGGGGGATCTGCTGTAAAATGCTGCTGCTGAATACTGAGCATCAGGCAAGACAAACAGCCCAATGAGTATCCACACAGCCAGAGAACCTGGTGAAGTTGAATTTCAAGCAGAATTGCATATGGAAGAGCCAAGGAACCTGTGATCCTCCATATGTTGTTGGACTACTGTTATTACTATTATCCCTGACTGTTGGCAGTGCTGGCTGAGGCAGATGGCAGCTCAACAATATCTGAAGGGCCATCAGTTCACCATGCCTAGTGTAGGGGCAAAGACATTCACTCTCTACAGATAAATGTACATACATATATGAATTTATTCTAAGATGGAGAAAGTGGATGCACCATTCACTTGCTAAACTATATGCAACGCACCAGGTTCGTATTGGGGAGTGGGGTGTGTCCATCAGGAGCTCTACAAACTTTCAGTGTGTGCTTTCTGCCTGTAGCTATAAAGATGGTGAGAAGTAGAAATGTCATCCATTCATTTGTTTATTAAACTTATTAGTTGCTTATATAATACATTAGGAGGTCTCATATGATACATATAATTTTTCATAACGTAACACTTATGGAAAAACAAAAACAACACACCAGCCCTGTAAATAGTAGCAAATGACATTAATAATTAGCAAAGAAATACTCCCACCCACTAATTAGCAGATAAACAAAACCTCAAACCCACTCCCTAGTAAAAAAAACAACAACCCATTCACATCGAACCAACAATTCCCTCCCCTTTCAACTCCCCATCTCACCCAGAAGTAGGTGGGTTAGGCCCTCCAGTGATGCCTCAGCATTTCTCATAAGTGGGGCACAATAGCAAAACAAAGCATGGAGATGGTGGCAGCAATTTTACTTGCTTTGCAGTTGTCCTGCTACTGTACCTCTCTTGTTGATGGTGAGGGTGCAGAAAGCATCTGCCATGCATCTGCTAGGGCACTACACATGCCTTGTGGGCTTTAGTTGCACTTGATGACTCACTAGTTGTCACTAAAATGATTCATTCTAATTGTTTTCTCTCTATTGACCCTTATTACAATGGGACTTCCTCAATGTATATCCAAATATACTGGTCCTTTTAAAGCCAACATGGTACCCTCCATGGCCAAGGGTTGATACGATGGGAGTTATTATTATTATTTATTGAATTTATATACTGACATACCCAGAGGGTGGTTCACAGAACAATATCGGTCACTATGTTGGCTACTCTTGCCTTGAATAATACTCTTTCATCTTCAGCTGTAGTCCAGTTGTATTATATCCCCTCCCACACATGATGGACAGGGCTTTCTTCTCATTCCCTCCATTCCCACCCACCCACAGAAGACCTGGAATGACACACGGCCTGGGAGGAGAGTGGTCAAAAGGGGCACCATAATATATATTATTAGTAATTACATGGCTGAAGTATATCATCATTCAACTTAGAATATATTAGTGGGGATTCTAATAGTAACTTGTCTTGAATGCACATTTGGTTCCCAATATGGTTAAAGACTCTCCTCCCTGCAAGAGAGGGGAGTGGTTGTGGCCGGGAGCCGGACTCCGCCTCAAGCAGGGGGCGTTTGCCCCCTGCCTCCCACTCACCTGGCTGGCACCCACGCCCTCGGCCAGGCACCCAACCAGGTGCCTTCAAGGGGGCGTGTACAGCAGCCTAAATTGCTGCGGCGCCAGCCTCCAGCCCTCACTTTTTGTCATCCCGTCGCGAGTCACCCACCCTCCACTCCCTTAGAGCAGGGTTTCCAGTTTTCTTTTGGCCTTGCTATGGACCTTAGGTTGGTCGCCCTGGTTGTCCGGGGGGCCTGGTAGGAATTATTTCCATTTGGCATTAGGCCTTTTGGTTTTTTCGCCTACCTCGTAGCAACCGTCACAACTTTCATGGTATTGGTGGGTAGATTAGGCATTGGAATAATGTGTTGTGGTGTCGAAGGGCTAGGTGTGGCCATCGCCTGCGCCTTCAATTTTTTGGGTATTCCGTTAAAGGAATCCGGCGGTCGTGTATTCTGTCCGATGCCTGCTTGGCGGGAGGCCATGGCACGACCCTCAGTGACATCAGGGGAGAGCTTATAGTTGGATTAGCATCAACAGGCTCCACCTACTGGTGAATAAACCCCCTTTGTTTTTTAGACTCACCCCTCTCCGAGTGGGTGGAGTCAGCTGACGTAATCCAATGCCTAAGCCAATACCTTTTCACTTGCTGTAATCAATAAAGTTGTGGCCTTTTCTTGCCCATTAACCTTATATCACGTGTCCTTGTGTTTCATTCCACTGTGCGGGGTTCGGGTCCTTGAACCACAATCTAAACTTGCCATTGCAGTTATAGCTTTGGATATGGTAGGGTTATATAGTAGGATTATGACTATAATTCATACACACCTGGAAGTCTCATTGAACTCAACAGGACTCCTAAGCAAACATGAGTAGGTTTGCCTTTGAAGTTAGAGAAGGTAGGCAGGTAGATAAAAGATATACAGAGAAGTGGAGCATATTTGTAACATACTAAAATTCTCTCTCTCTCTCTCTCTCTCTCTCTCTCTCTCTCGGTTTTAATATAAACAAACAATAGAAAAAGCATGATCTTTGTCAAAGTGCTATGGGTACTGCAGTCATAAAATCATTATAATAGAAAAGCATAAAAGAAAACAATACCTGCAAACACAGTACTAGGGTAGAGGTAGCAGTTGAATTAAAGTATAATAAAACATCAAACACCAGCAGCATCTAAAGTTATTTCTTAACTTCCCAGGTATGGGAGCATTGTTTAAGAATTTACCCAACAGCATTCTTTATCTGTTGAATCAATGCACTGGAATTCTAAAATACAGGATGTTTTCCAGCCATATACCTTATTAGGCATTGCACAATATTTGATATCTAAAATATTTAATATTAGTAGTATAAAATATATGTATTAATCTCTCTTTCCTCTGAGAAAGCTCAGGATGATGTACAACCAAGGATCAGCAATGGAATTACACTAGTGGATTAAAACAAATAAAGCACTAAAATATTCATAAAATAAGTCATCTAAAACACAAATCAACACATCAGTGCTTGGGGCAATTTTGTGTGTGTGTATCACATACATGTTAGATTGATTACCTCTTATGTATTTCACTACTAGTGCAATAAAAATATTATTTTAAAATGTGTGTTACTTTGTGACATGATGAAAATCCAATCTCATTGATACTAATTGAAATCCAGGTCATATGTCAGTGGCAGAAATCACAATCTATATATACAGTGGAACCTCGGTTGTCAAATGTAATCTGCTCCGGAAGACTGTTCGACTTCCGAAACGTTTGACAACTGAGGTGTAATTGCTGATCAGCAAAATCCATTGAAAAAATGGAGAAACGCACCTCGGAAGCCATTCAACTTCTGAGGCATGTTCGAAAACGGAAGCATCCATTTGGGTTGCCGGCGTTTGAAAGCTGAAACATTGGACTTCCGAAGCATTCAACAACCAAGGTTCCACTGTACTGTATTTCAAAATGCTAGTTTTTCTACCTTCCCTCTACGTGTTGATTAAAACAGCTGTTGATACGAGCTTAAGTGTCCTGAGACCTAAAGTTTTGTGTGGGTGAACTTTCTAATCACATGGGGAATTCTCAGGAAAATGAATCACAACTTTCCATCAATTCTGCCCCTACATTAATGAACATTGTTTTTTGGTCCACCTGTTTCATAGGAACCTAGCAAAGCCTAACAAGCCCTTCCAAAATTGAGGACCACTTGCACAAGACAACAGCTTATTGAGCAACTGTTGGGTCCACCACATGGAGGGTTACCCTGGACATGATGGATCACCTGTTCTGCACACCTAATACAGATGTCATTTTCTAGCACTAAGCCAAGAAATTTTCTGGGGGAGATTCTGGGGTAAAAATTATTGGAGAATCCAAAATTATTGAGGCCATAGCTGTTTGCAGCCCTTTTACACTATTCCTTCACTATCATATTCATTTCTCCCTCACTGTGTTTTCCAGTAGTGTATTGCCCGTGCTTGCAGCAAAGCACCAGATGGATGGGGACAGGATGTGTCCTTTTGCCTTGCTTCTGCAGTCCCAGACCATTGGAGCTGAGTGTTCTTTCAGGCAGGGAGATGGAAGTGAGCTCACTGAAGCTGCTGCTCCTTCAGCTGATAGACAGGTCTCCTTTCCCCTCTGCCATGGAGTTATTCCTGTGGCACTGAAACCCAGTCTGCTCCCTAGCTGTGGAGTAGAGGATTTAGTTCTGCCGGGGTATGCTGTTACTGCAGTGTGTTTGATGAGGGGAGAATTTTGGGGCCACTGGCCTCTCCTTCTTCCCAACCACTGACAGCCTCATATTGCTTTGGATAGCCCAACCCAGCCTCAGATTATCTGGGGCTGCCTCCAACGGGCTCACCTGAAGCTTGGCTCCAGCTGTATTTTGTGTGAAGCCCTAATTATGAGTAGTTTGGATCAATTTTGTAATTTATCACAGTGCTACATGAATAGGGAAAGGTAGAAATGTAGTTGCTGAAGATACTTTCCAGATTTGCAAATCCATGCTCACTTATCTCTGCTGGAGGTTCTGTGATTACAAGGTGTGCAAAAAGCTTTATGCTGCCATCTGCTCATGCAACAAATAGTTCTTGCTGATTGAAGACTGAACCCTCCCACCCCATGGTTTATTGATCCTCTCAGAGTGGCAATGGCTAATTACTAAGAGAACACCATTCTAGGCCACCAAGAAGCCGATGCAGGGAGCACTACTTTGTCAGACTCAGAGTCAGCAAGGGTACAACACACTTTAGGCTGCTGCTGCTGCTTTAGCCCTAAGAGAACAAGAGGTATAAAGCAATTATGTGAAAGGTACAAACATCATTCAAAGCATCACTTTGAGTCCTGTTCTGATCTGGTGAAGGAGCTCACAGAGCAAGGCAAGTCAGGAAGTGTAGAACCAAAAAATAGCTAAAATAATAAAATCACATGCTCAAGCTTCCCCACAACTGTCATGACTGAATATGTGGACTGGCAAAATGAAAGCTTTTTGCTCCAAAGGGATTTTGACATGAATGTTACCTGCACCTTGCATTTTAATAGCCCAGTAATGGAAAACCTTGAAAAGTCTACCTTTGTCTTTGCAGTAACTTGTGGGCTTTGGCTGCTGCAGAAAAAAGTGAGGAACAGTGTGGAGGGTCACTGGGATGGTATTTCCTTATTATTTACACAATCCAGCCCAACAATTGTCCTGATGGGAATTAACCTGAGGGATGTTGGAATCTCAGAAGAATGACAGAATGTGACAGAGAGGACCTGCTCAGCTGTACAAAGCCAGGAGGGCCGTGACTCAATATAACAGTTTTGTTTACACTTCCCCAAGTGGGAATTCTTTTTTATACAAAACCACAAAAGGACCTGTTTTCTTCTGAGGGAAATCACTGGGGTTTAAGGATTGGGGAGAAATTCCATTCAGTTCAAATTTATAGGTGAATTTAGCTGGTTGGTTCACACTTTCCAAACCAAGATGCAAATCAAAATTCAGTCATCCTTTGAAACTCACACTTCTCTGGAATTTGCAATGCAGTTTTCTAGCCAAGCAATGAGTACAAACAAGGAACTACAAGGGGGAAGTATGCATTAGAAATGTCCCTGTTAATTCTCCTCAACATCTCAGCAGCTTTTGACACCATCAACCATGGAGTGACTGTCCAAGTTATGGATGGGTGGCACCACGTTGCAGTGGTTCCAGTCCTACTTGGTTGGTCGTTTCCAGAGGGTGGTACTTGGGGAATGCTTTTCAGCCCCATGGAATCTTCAATGTGTTCAGTTTTATTCCCTATGCTGTTAAAATCCAGAGGTTTGGAGTACGCTGTCAGCAGTATGCTGATGACACTCAGCTCTATTTCTCCTTTACAACTGCAGGTGACACAGTGGAAGTGCTGGACCAGTGTCTTGCCTCAGTAATGGACTGGATGAGAGCCAATAAATTGAAACTCAGTCCAGATAAGACTGAGGCACTGTTAGACCAGATGGGTGGGAGATTGCCTGCTCCTGATAGAGTACACTTCCTCTGAATGGGTGTATATACATACGGCTACATCTGTTTGGGAACTTCAGCTGGTGCAGAATTCAGCAGCCTGGTTGCTCACAGGGGCAAGATGGTTTGAGCATGTAACATCAATCCTGGCCTGACTGCACAGACTGCCAGTTAGTTTCCAGACACAATTCAAAGTGCTGTTTTTGAACTATGAAGCCTTAAACAGCTCCAGACCGCAATCCCTCAAGGACAACTCCTCTCCTTATGAACCTACTCAAAACTTGAAATCATCCTCTGAGGCCCTTCTTTATGTGCCTCTTCCACGAGATGTCTGGAGGGTGGCAACATGAGAACAGGCCTTCTCTGCAGTGGCTCCCCATTTGAGAAATGTTCTCCCCAGGGAGGTTTGGGTGGTGTCTTCATTATACACTTTGAGGCACCAGGCAATAAAATTTCTCTCCAACCTGACCTTTGGCTGATTAACATCTCATACCCTCTTAAATGTGTTGAGGGATGGATGATTCTTGGTTTGTTTTTGTTCTTATTTTTATTATGAATTTTGTGTTTTTATATTGTATTTTTTCTGGTATGGGCCGATCTGAGATCTGTGAATGAAGGGGAGTACACAATTTATTTTTTTATTTTATTATTATTATTATTATTATTATTATTATTAATGGTATAAGCATGACTACATAAGGAAAAGTTGCTTTGTAAAAAATGTGTGTACAGGTCAAAATTATATACAAAGCTGTGTATATTAAGAAGAAAGTCATATTAAAATGCTGCTGAATTTTCATGATAACTTTTTTAAAAAATCATAAACTGATGTGGAAATGTGGAGAACTGAACCAAGGAGTTGAAAAACAAGAAACTGACAGAAACTGAAACTGAGAGACTTCCCCATCCATACTTGGAACTTATGGTATTTTTATAGTATCTGTTTATTTGTAAAATGTATCTGTCTTGAGCATGGAGGAGCAGATAGCAAAAGCACTAGAGTAGCATCTCTCAATCTCAAAACGGTGTGAAAGCACTTTATTCAGTAGCCTAGATTACAGTTAGTAGGTCTTGTGCCTGGATGGGTAACCATGACATCATAAGCTTCCCAAAGGAAAGTCAGGCCACAAATGCAAAATAATTAGTTGCCCCTGAATTGGAACATCACATGCCTTCTTCACACACAAATGTATTTCTCCTTTAAATGTTAGAGGCTATGAAATAAAGTAGAAACTCTGCAAATGCTCTTTTTGCAAACCTTTCAAGATTAACCTCATTACAAAATTTCCATGCATTGACTGATTGATTGATTGATTGATTGATTGATTGAATTTATATACTGCCCTATACCCGGAGGTCTCAGGGCGATTCACAGAATAAAAGCAAAATATAAAGCCACAATATATATAATCAAAATAAAAACAACAACCCAATAACCCTCTCCCCCTCATAAAATAACACATTTTAAAAGGGCCTAAGATGTCAATCAAATCAACCAAAGGCCTGGTTTAAAAGGATCATTTTTGCCTGGCGCCTAAAGGTATATAATGAAGGTGCCAGGTGAACTTTCCTGGGGAGAGCATTCCACAGATGGGGAGCCACTGCAGAGAAGGCCCGTTCTCATGTTGCTACCCTCCTGACCTCTCGAAGAGGAGGCACAGGAAGAAGGGCCTCAGAAGGTGATCTCAGGGTCCGTGTAAATTCATATGGAAAGAGGCAGTCCTTGAAGTATTGCGCTCCTGAGTTCAGTGCTAGAGCATTCACTTTGTATGCAGAAGGTCTGAGGTTCAATCCCTTGCATCTCCAGGTTGCCTGAAACCCCAGAGAGTCACTGCCAACCAGTGTAGACCAGCTTTCATCAACTGACAGATATTATGGAATACAATAGCCCCATCAAACATAGTCTTAGGGGAAGACTGATGTTGACAATACTAAGCTTGCCAACAGTCTGATTGGCAGGCAGCAGTTTCCTATGTTACTTTGCTATTTATAACCTTGCCGAGAGACTTCCAGTATCTTTTTGCTGAGAGGCACATCCAACACAGGTCCACATATCGGGGTGAGGGCTGGGACATCCTTCCATATTCCTGTTGACAAATGCAAGGTCCTGACCTATAAACAATGAGAACTTCTTACGTGCATGATAGGCTTGTAAATTAGATAAATACTGGTGGTTCAATAACATCCTGACTCTGGATGTGGAAGAACACTATTATGTGTATGCAAGGTTGTCAAAACTATACAGATTATGTAAGGGTTCGAAAGGGAGAACAACCTGCTTGATTCTTTTTCTTTGTTTAAATGACTATTTCTCAGTAGTTACTAGAGAACCAGCAAGCAAGTAGAGTACAACAAAGGCTTGCAATCCTAAACACAATCACTATGGAGTAAATCTGTATATGCAGTGTGATTTAATTTTGAGTAAACATGCAAAGGATAGGGTTGCACTGCACTTATTTGTGATTAGCTTCTATTCGTTAGTGAGTTAGTCATTACCGCCTTTTCACATTGAATTCAATGGGAAACTAAGCACGATAAAATTATCCCTATATGTAACCCAAAGCAATATACAAACATATGACATGCATTTAATGGATTTTGGAAATCAGCATAGGAAGAGAGGGGTACAGTTCCATATATAGATTATTTATTTATTCCCTTGCTTGGTAGTCTTCCCTAAGTTGAATAGCTGGTCATGTGAGGAGGTGGTCATGTGAGGTTAAGCAGTGGACCAGAAGCGGCCCTGGCAGCCCAGATTGCAAACTTCTGAATAAGAAATAGTGGGGAAAGGATGTTTGTTGGAGACGAGGCATACTAACTGGAGAATGTGGACAAAGCCCAGAGAATATGCAGAATTTAGTAAATGTATGCACATCCTCCAAAGCTTGATGGGGATATGTATATTGATCAGGGAATGTGCACAATTCCCTCTTCATGGAATGATTATTTGCACATTATCCAAGAGGCTTGGTGAATGTGCACAATGGCTCATTTTTACACACATTAACAACTCAACTTACATTCCTCTTTACAGAAAGAGAAATGGAAGAAGAGAGAGGAGAATATGAGCGATTAACATGCATAACATCTGGCAATTATGTGTATTTCATAGGCCTCAAGGAGAAAATGCAGATAATCTGTCCATGAAGGGACAGGTGTGCATATTTCCTATTCCATATATACAATATACTGACTGTCCGTCTGTCTATCTGCCGATCCATCCATCCACCCATAATGAAAAATGTCAATAACATACTTAAAATATAAAAATGCTGTGCCGCAATTACTGCTTGTCCCTTCAATATGTGTAGACACAATACAACATTTATCTTGGCTCTTAAGTTGTATTGAAAAAATTGTTCCGTCTCTCCCCCCCCCCCCCCATTTTAATTAATGCTTACACTGTCTGTTTTTCTTTCTGTTTTTAATCAGCTCTCTATAGTCTTGGCTGTTATTTCTTCCCTGTAGCTTCAGCAACACTGATGCCCTGTTTCTTCTGTTGACTTTTAGAAAGTTGTAAACATGATGATAAATTCAGGGCTTGTCCTGCAGAGACCTGAAACATTTGCATGTGAAATCTAACAGAAAGATGGAACATTTCTGAGTGTACTATGTATCTGTGTACTGTATTCTGTTTTAGTCTCTTGGATGCTTAATGAAAATGAAATGTAATTTAAGATTATCACTAACAAGCAGGAATGTGCAAATATAATTTCAGTTTTTTCTCACTTTCTTATTTCCAGTCTTAAATTCAGTTCTCTACATTTCCATATTTGCAAAAATAAAACTAAGTGTTCATGAAAATTTCTCAACATTTTATTGAAAGGTTCACCTAATGTACACATATTTGTTTGCAATTTTGATCAATATACACTTGTTTGCAAAGAATTTTCCCTGATATAATGGAGTTTGTATGCACTTTGGCCTAGTTCTAACCTTGCAATCCTGTGTGTGACTACTCAGAAGAACATGTTCCACTGTATTTTATTGGGTTTACTCCCACAGAAATAGAGGAAACTGTCTTTTAGCAAGTCAGACCATTGGGTCCATCTACCTCAGTAGTGACTACACTGACTGACAGCAGCTCTCTGGGATCTCAGCTGACATTCTCATTCTCCTACTTGAGATGCCAGGGATCGAACCTTCTGTATGGAAAGGAGATACTCTATCACAGACCGACACCTTTCCCACCAAAGTGTGCATAGGGCTGGCTGCACATTTTAATTACCAAGCAATAATAATAGCTAAAGTGCTTTTCGATCTTGTTTGGGGACAGGGTCTGGCAAGGGTGGCTCATTTGGTGGATTTTTGTTTGACTGTTTTTCAGGATCATATACTTTTCTCTTTTTCACTTTTTAAAAGTGTTTATTTTTCTTTTACAGATAATACAAGATATAAATCAGCAACAAAGAACTTCCCCTCACTGCCACCCCCTCGGTATGTTTTTACCGTACCCTTATGTCCCAGAAGCTCAGGCCATAATAACCCTGTGAGGTAGGTTAGACTGAAAGGCTGAAGGTCACCCAGTGAGTTTCATGGCTGAGTGAGGATCTGAACCTAGATCTTCCCCTTCTTAATCCAACACACTAACCCCTACATCACACTTTCAGAGTCTCTCTCTCTCTCTCTCTCTCTCTCTCTCTCTCTCTGTGTGTGTGTGTATACACACACACACACACACACACACAGTCATATCTCGGGTTACAGACGCTTCAGGTTACATTTTTTCGGGTTGTGGACTGCCGAAACCCGGAAGTACCAGAACAGGTTACCTCCGGGTTTCAGCGGTTGCGCATGTGCAGAAGCACTAAATCGTGATTTGCGCATGCGCAGAAGCACCGAATTGCAAACTGCTGCAGGTTGTGGATGCTGCGGGTTGAGGACGTGCATCCCGCATGGATCACGTTCGCAACCCGAGCATCCACTGTAATCTGTATTCTGAAGCAAATTGTGGGGAAACTTTGGACATCACTTATCAGCCATCAACTCCTACTTGGCTATTTTCTAAGCTAAAACGTAGTAAATGCTTAAACCTTTTCTCACAGGGGAGTTGCCCCATCCCTCAGATTACAGTGATAGCTCTGTCTGATCAGAAATGACAGTGAGGAACATGGGCAGGGATGGCTCTGGCAGCTCGTTAGGAGTGGGGAGCTGAATGCAAACCAGGAGTAAAGTCAGGCACTCAAGTGGTAAAGCCCAAGAGCATTCATGTAAAGTCCCACATTCACATTTAGTTTGCTATTTGAAATGTCCCTGTGCTGTCTTTTTTCCTTTTGCACCTTGCCAAATCTGCTTGTTTTCCCAGTTATGTTGCGCCAGTGCCTTTTGATATCACAGCTATTAATAATGCCGTTACTTCCTGGCATATCATTATTTTAAGGATTAATTTCCTGTGCCCCCGGTTTTAACAAAATAAGGATGATGAAGAAGAAAGCATCCGCAATTATACAATATGACCATTATGTAATAACAAGTAAATGGAAAAACTACAACAGAAGCAGCTACATAAAGACTTAAAATTAATGCCAGAGATGAATGAGGAGGGTGAGCAAGCTGAACCCAGAGAATACAGAGGAGGTGTTGTGTCATTTAATTTTTCTCCCCTTCAAAACTGTAAGAGATGTGACTGGTACCCAGAAGCTTGGGTGGGGTTTTGTGATTTCCCCAGGGACCAATTTTATGGGAATTCCAGCCTTACTCATGGCGACAGGAAGCCTTAGAAGGGCAGCTCAATCTCAGAAGCAGTGCTTTGAGAACTGGAGTTGAATGAACAAGTCAATAAGTGGGGCATTCCAACACAAATGAAGAAGCAATATGACTTAGGGCTTAGTGCTAACTGAGAGGTTTGATGGTGTCAGCCCTTTAGTCTGACATTTACATTGTTGCATCCTCGTGACCTTGCAAATTAGCATAATTTTCTCCCCCTTTTCACATCATGTATAAGGACTTTTGCTTGCTGAGCCAACTGCAGATGTGTTCACTCCTGCAGTCAGAAGTGGTGGAGTCCAGGCACAGGCTGTATAAATAAACAAGGCCACTCAACAACAATAACAGAAAGCTCACATTGGAATCTATATGGTGAAATTCAGCTTTAAAAACAAATTTGGCTCACCTCCAGGAAATTCCTGTTAGAATTATTTTTTGGTAGCATTGGACCCACACACACCTTGCAAAGATAAATTCTTTAAGCTCACTATTATGTTGGAAAAGCTGTGGAGAACGTGGTTCCTATATTCATGTTTAGTAGGAGTGTACCATGGTCCACGCTTTTGGGGGAAAGTTTTTAATCTGACCTCAAAAATCACTTAATACTCTCTCTCTCCTAATTTGGCACTTGCCTTGTTATCATTAAATTTGACCCTAAATTCTACCCTTAAATCTAAATAATTCATTGCTATCCTGTTCGCAGCAGCTAGACTAGTTATTGCCCAGTGATGGAAGGAAACTTCTAATATAGTAACAGAGACTTGGGTTAATAATATCTAGAGTATTTAATGAAGTTTAATTAAATGGGCACAAGATGTTGGTCATAACATAATGATGGCTGACTGGTATCTGAAGAAGTGTGCTTGCACACGAAAGCTCATACCAAGGTATCTGAAGAAGTGTGCTTGCACACGAAAGCTCATACCAAGAACTAACTTAGTTGGTCTTAAAGGTGCTACTGGAAGGATTTTTTTTATTTTGACTATGGCAGACCAACACGGCTACCTATCTGTGACTGGGAACAGTTATGGACCACAGGTATGAAGTTTATGGCATGTAATGCCCTAAGAGAGAATATTATGAAAATGATTTATAGGTGGTACATGACCCCAGTCAAGCTTGCAAAAATTTATCATTTGCCCGATAACAAATGTTGGAAATGTAAAGAAACTGAAGGTACATTCTTTCACCTTTGGTGGACGTGCCCAAGGATTAAGGCTTTCTGGGAAATGATATATAATGAACTGAAAAAGGTATTTAAATATACCTTCTTGAAGAAACCAGAGGCCTTTCTCTTAGGCATGGTCGGTCAATTGGTGCTAAAGAAGGATAGAACCTTTTTTATGTATGCCACAACAGCAGCAAGAATACTCATTGCAAAGTATTGGAAGACACAAGATTTACCCACTCTGGAAGAATGGCAGATGAAGCTGATGGACTATATGGAACTGGCAGAAATGACTGGCAGAATCCGAGACCAGGGAGAAGAGTCGGTGGAAGAAGATTGGAAGAAGTTCAAAGATTATCTACAGAAATATTGTAAAATTAATGAATGTTAGAACGATGTTGGATAGAAATTAAGTGGTTTCTAGCTGTAATGCTTTAAGGGAATATGAAAAAGGGGTTGTTAAGAGGTAAAAATCTAACGTTACTATTTTAAGACCAAAGATTAGGATAAATAAAGAGGGTAAGGATTTGCTGAACCAACAAACTGAACTGGAATACAAAAAAGGGAGGTATGAGGAGGTCCAGGAAACAAGCTAAAGAAAAATAAGCAATGGAAAATTTGAGTGTTTTTAATCATTTTTATTTTGTATTTTTTTTCTTTTTCATTTTTTACTGTAATATTTTTTTAAAATCCTAATAAATATCTTATAAAAAAATAATAATATCTAGAGTATTGCTCTATCAGAACGCCTCACATACCATCGGCGACTAATCAAAGGCATCTCCAAAAAAGATACCTTTGACACGATCTGCTCTCCCCTTTTCTCTTTTATTGAAGAACAAGGTATTTTAATGCCACCATCATCACAGAGGTGTCAGTGGAGAGGATATATTGATTGAAAATGTATTGTATTGTAACTGTATTGTAACTTTTGAATAAATGTTTAAAAAAAGGAAAGAAAAAAGGGGGAGTGGAAGCCCACAATACTGACAACTAAAATAAAACAGCATAAAAACAGTTCAGGCTTCTAAGTGATTGAAGTGCAATACAATCCATTATCTATCTGCGTGTTGATGTGTACTCAAATCAATTTGCAGCTTTGGTTTGAGGAAAATAAGTACGTAGTAAAATAATGGTTTTTAAAGGCCTCTCAGAATCCTCTACCCTGTTTGTAGGCAGAGAAACTGGTTGAGGGGGAGCATGTGGTCAGGAGCGGGGAGCATATCACACAATTTTTTGAGTGGGAGGTAAATTCTCAGATAATTTCTCTGGGATGGGGATTTGCTGTTAGCAATGGTAGCAGCATAGCTTCTTTCTCCCCACCCCCAAGGCCAACTATCTTGGTAGTCATTCTTCGTCCTCTACAATGCCGTGGGCCTAGCATTATGCTGAGGCATTTGAGGGGGTGCAGATCCTCCAAGTGTCGCTATTTTCCAGGGATGTCCCTCATTTAGAGAAGCCATCCTAGTTTCTGATTTGATCCTGGAATGTCCAACTTTTCCTTAGGACGTCCCCATTTTCACTGGAGAAATGTTGGAAGGTATGGAGTTATCCAACCCCCAAGCCATCTGAAGGCAATCCTGTATAGGGAAGTTTTTTTTTGTTTTTATATATGTTGGAAGCTGCCCAGAGTGGCTGGGGCAACCCAGTAAGATGGGTGGGGTATAAAAATTAAAATTATCATTGTGGAATAGGACGACCCTATTTTCGTCTGAGAAATGTTGGAGGGTATGAGGGTGGGGCAGGGGGGAGATTCCACAATGTGGTATTTACCCCCTAAGGCATGCGGAAAAGAACATTTTAAAATTTCAGAATTTTTCCTCAGAAAAATACTTTTGCACCTTCCCCATTCCCTGCCAAATATCAAAATGACAGGGTGACAGGGAGAAGTACAGTGGTACCTCGGGTTACCTACGCTTCAGGTTACATACGCTTCAGGTTACAGACTCCGCTAACCCAGAAATATTACCTCAGATTAAGAACTTTGCTTCAGGATGAGAACAGAAATCATGCTCCGGCAGCACGGCGGCAGCAGGAGGCCCCATTAGCTAAAGTGGTGCTTCAGGTTAAGAACAGTTTCAGGTTAAGAACGGACCTCCAGAACGAATTAAGTACTTAACCCGAGGTACCACTGTACCTGAAAGTGAAGTTGTGGAGAAGATTCCTAGGGAAGGAGGTGATTCCTGAGAGATTATTTATTTATATATCACCTTTATAACCCCACCTTTCCTCCAAGGAGGTCAAGGTGGCAAAGAGAGTTCTCTCCCTCCCATGTTAATCCGTACAACTGCCCTGTGAGGCAGATTAGGTCACCAAGCGAGCTTCATGGTTCTGTGGGAATTTGAACCCTGGTCTCCCATGCTCTGGGGTCCAACACTCTAACCACAACACCCCACTAACTTAACGTGGTATCTGCCTATTTAGGGCTGGATAAACCTAGCACTTTGAACTGAGCTCAGAAAGAAATTGGCAACTATAATAGTGGGTTTTGTTTTTATTGATATTTTTAATATACTTTTTACATTAAAAAACATATAGAGAATACCAACTGAAAAACAGAAAACAATAACAAGGCTATGAAAATGAAGAGGAGGGGAGAGGTTTACAGAACAATGTAATCCTATTTAAGGAGAAAGAGTTACAGGGGAAAATACTGTCCGTAACTTTTTCATTCCAGTACAGTGCTGAATAATGAAGGCCCACCTCTCAATAAATCTGTCTTGCTGGTTATTGCTTGAAGCTTTCCTTTTGTATGTTGCCATTAATGCTATCTCCCATATTTCTCTCAGTCAGTCTGTTATGACTGGAGAGGTTTTATTTTTCAGTGGAGTTTTCCATACAAAGTTCAGCAATGGTCCACAAACTTGCTACCAGTAGGAGGTCAGCATTGCTAACTACTGACTATAACAAGGAGGGAAGTATTGTTCTAGGGTTCCCAGATAGGAAGTATGGGGTAAAGGTAAAGGGACCCCTGACCATTAAGTCCAGTCATGACCGACTCTGGGGTTGCAACGTTCATCTTGCTTTATTGGCTGAGGGAGCAGGCGTACAGCTTCCGGGTCATGTGGCCAGCATGACTAAGGAGCTCACCCTGTTGCGGGGATTTGAACCGTCGACCTTCTGATCAGCAAGTCCTAGGCTCTGTGGTTTAACCCACAGCACCACCTGTGTGGCCCAATTACTGCTACTCTTTCTGAAGCTCCAGAATATTTTTATTTATTGCATTTATCTCTCACCTTTTTCTCCAAGGAGATTGGGGTGGCATGCATGGTTCTCCCTGCAACAACCCTGTGAGGTAGGTTAGGCTGAGAGGAGGCGAGTGACCCAAGGTCACCCAGTGAGCCTCATGGCTGAGTGGGAATCTCCCAGGCCCTAGTCTAACACTCTAACCACTACACCACAGTGGCTTATTGTGTAATCATCAGGTTGAGCATTGCTTTTCTTTTGGGTGAAGACAGATACACTGTGACATGCCAGAGGATATCCTCAACACTGGCACCCGGACTTTGGAATAACATTTCCCCAAGGCTTGGTAGGCACTAATATGTTTGAAGAAGGCAGTGGTAAACCACTCCTTAAGAAACCATCCCTGTATTCAGAAAACCCAACTAACTACTGGCAAGTTGCTAATCTCCCTTTCCTGAGCAAGGTTCTGGAGCGAGTGGTCGCAGTCCAGGCACTTTTGAAAGAAACCCATTTTTTGGGATCTATTTCAATTGGGATTTAGGCCTGGTTTTGGCTCAGAAACTGCTTTGGTTGCCCTGTATGATGACCTCTGTTGAGAGAGAGACAAGGGAAACATGTCCCTGTTACTTCTTCTTGACCCCTCAGCAGTTTTTGAAACCATCAACCATAGTATCCTTCTGGAGCGACGCTCCAAACTAGGGTTGGGTGGCACCACTTTGCGATGGTTCCAGTCCTACTTAAATGGTCATTCCCAGAGGGTGTCACTTGGGGAATGCTTTTCAGCCCCATGGAATCTTCAATGTGGAGTTCCTTAGGGCTCAGTCCTATCCCCCATTGTTGTTTAACATCTACATGAAACCCCTGAGTGGGGTTATCTGGAGGTTTGGAGTACGTTGTCAGCAGTATGCTGATGACACTCAGCTGTATTTCTCCTTTACATTTGCAGGTGAGGCAGTAGAAGTGCTGGACGAAGTCTTGCCTCGGTAATGGACTGGACAAACTGAAACTCAATCCAGATAAGACTGAGGCACTGTTAGAGTGTGGTTCCCTAGACCAGATGGGTGGGAGGTCACCTGCTCTTGATGCGGTTACACTACCTCTGAAGGAGCAGGCTCATAGCTTAGGGGCCCTCCTGGATCCTTTGCTGTCGCTCAAGGCTCAGGTGGCCTCAGTGGCCCAGAGTGCCTTCCATCAGCTTTGGCTGGTGGCCCAGCTATGCCCCTATCTGGGCAGGGATAGCCTAACTACTGTTGCCTATGCTCTGGTAACCTCAAGGTTAGATTACTGCAGCACGTTATGCGTAGGGCTGCCTCTGAAGATGGTCTAGAAACTTCATCTAGTGCAGAATTCAGCTGCCAAGTTGCTCACCGGAGCAAGATGGCTTGAGCATATTACCCTAATCCTGGTCCAATTGCACTGGCTACCAATTAGTTTCCAGGCCCAATTCAAAGTGCTGGTTTTGACCTATAAAGCCTTAAATGGCTCAGGACCACAATACTTCAAGGCCCTCCTTCATGTGCCTCCTCTTCGTGTGTCTGGAGGGTGGCAAAACGAGAACGGGCCTTCTCTGCAGTGGCTTCCCATCTGTGGAATGATCTCCCTAGGGAAATTCACCTGGCACCTTCATTATACACCTTTAGGGGCAAGGCAAAAGCATTTCTTTTTAAACAGGCCTTTGGTTGATCTGATTGATGTCCTATGTCCTTTTAAAATGTGGCTCTTTTGGGGGGGGGGTGTTATCGGGTTGTTATTTTTATTTTGATTATATATGTTGATCGTTTCTGTGATGTGTTTTGTTGGATTTTGTTTTATTTAAAACAATGTTATTCCCCACCCTGAGATCACCTGCAATGGTAGGGTAGGGCAGGAACTGCATAAATAAAAAACAAAAGCCACACACTTATCAACACAACCTTCAGGATATTTTTCCTCCCTGGATCTGTTATGACACACAAGGCTTAGAGCCAGAGGTCAAGGATTAGATATTGGATCTGTACCAGGGGACTAGCTATGTTAGTGCATTTTGTAATTTTATAAGCTATATAACTTTGTTGCTCGGTGTAATCTTTTTACATGGTATTTTATGTACGGTGCCTTTGCTGTTATTTTTATTGATTATAGTCTAGTAATTATCTATGTTGAGAGTGAATTTCTATTTAATTGTTATTTGGTGGCATTCTGAGTTAATTTTATTGGATTGTTGAATATCAATTTATTTGATATAGGTTTATTTTAAAGTCATATTTTCTATTATGACTTATTTGCATTGGGTCTGATAGTTATAGAATTTGTAAGCTTTGTTGTACCTGTTGTTTCTGTGGCTTGTAAACTGGCCAGTGTATAGCAGTATAGAAAGGCAACATGCAAATTAAAATGAAATGAAATGAAATGAAATGAAATGAAGAAGCACTTTAGCACTTTGGTTAGGTGCCAAGGGCATTCTGCAACATTTTGTTTCAGGTCCCACTTGCATCTACGCACCCTTTTTAAGACTCTAAGAAGCATCATTTACCAATGACATTTCCCCATCCCACACCTGGGGGGGAAATATGCAGATAATCCTTTGAAAATAAATGATACTGCCAGACACAGCCTTTGATGCATAACAAGGGACTATAAGGCTTTGGTCAGGAAGCTGAAGGGCTTTGGGGCACAGGTGTTTTTTTCATTACTCCTTCCTGTTGAAGGTTGTGGCCCAGGAAGGGAGAGGAGAACATTGGAAGTAAACCACTGGCTGCACAGATGGTGTTATTAGGAACGGTTTGACTTCTTGGACCATGGTCTCCACTTCCTTGAGGAAGGACTTTTGGCAAGAGATGGGTTGTACCTCACAGTTACTGGAAGAATGTGTTTGCCAAGAGTCTTGCAAACCTGACCAGGAGAACTTTAAATTAAATCTTGAGGAAGCAGGAGACAATATTACAGATCACAAAGGAACAACTGATACTAGGGATAATAGCTTCACTGATGCACAGGAAACTGAGGTAGTGCTACAGAAACCTGCTAAAGCGCAAGAAACTGTAAGAAAGAAGCAGCTGGACGGAATGATTCGTGGTTTAAGCTTTCTCAATACTAATGCACAGAGTATTGGAAACAAGCAAGACAAATTCTAGCTCTTAATAAAGGTAAAGGGTAAAGGGACCCCTGACAATTAAGTCCAGTCGCAAACGACTCTGGGGTTGCAGTGCTCATCTCGCTTTACAGGCTGAGGGAGCCAGCGTTTGTCCGCTTCTGCAGACAGTTTTTCCCGGTCATGTGGCCAGCATGACTAAGCCGCTTCTGGCGAAACAAGAGCAGCACACGGAAACGTAGTTTACCTTCCCACGTAGCTCTTAATACAAGATGGCAAATATTACTTAATAGGCATTAGTGAAACCTGCTGGGATGAGACCTATGACTAGCATATAGAAACTGAGGGGTATAACATATTTGAAAGAATAGACTAAACAGGAGAGGAGTAGCAGCATTATAAGCAAAGGAGGTGTACACTTATGAAGAGCTCCAGGATCTGGAAAATGGAAGGTAGGTTGAGAGTACATGGGTAGAAATTGTAGGAGAGGAAAACAACTGTGAACTTACTGTGGGTGTCTGCTATAGACCTCCAGAGGCTAGGATTCAAGTTACAAGAAAAAAGATTGTGACTAAGCACCAGGAAAAACTTTCTGACAGTAAGAGCTGTTCGACAGTGGAACAGATTCCCTCAGAAGGTGGTGGACCTTGATTGGAGGTTTTTAAGCAGAGGTTGGATGGCCGTCTGTCAGGGACACTTTAGTTGAGATTCCTGCATTGCAGGGGGTTAGATTAGATGACCACAATAGTTCGTTCCAGCTCTACAATTCTGTGATTCCATGACTCTATGAAAAACTATGTATATTGAATATCAGAAGCAACATGTTATGATTTGAAAGAAATAAAAAGATTTAAAACAGGTGGGGTGAATTGAAAAACAAAAACAAAATAGTATATTAAATAAGAGGTTCAATTCACTACTACAATCTTTCTGCATATATGAATCCTCTGTTTCATATTTCATCACATAATGACAAACTATATTCAGATTATTGTAAAAGTTATCTTCTTTTTCTAGTTTTCCTGGCATTAAATTAATATATGAGTTTCTCAAAAGTAATTTATCTCAAAAGATCCCATTCTGAAGAGAGCAGATAATGGTGCCAGTCTTGACTGCAGCATTGTTTATCATAATTTATTTTTTTAATAAAGGGCAATTAGGAGAATGCTCTTTCTTCTTAACAGTTTGAAATGGAGAGAGTTACATCTATATGGGCAGAAAGCTATATTTGGAAGTGCTCCAGCCCATTCTTTATTAAAAATTATATTCAAAAGTCTTTGTGCAGTAGTGTCAGATTTATCACATCCTTCTGCAGAAACTAGAAAGTGAGTCATCCTAGCAAAGGCAGATGGGGAGGGAGAGGGCCAATCACTATATTTTGTAGGTGAGTTGTGTGAGTACCTAATTCCACTTTTAAAACATTAAAGCTACAGTCCTATTCCCACTGACCCAGGAGTAATTCTCATTGAATTCAGTGGAAATCACTTCTGAGTAGACAATGAAAATCTAACTGGCAACACACTTATATTCCTAAAATGTGCTTGATTTTGTTAAATTAAAAAAAGCAAAACACATACAAAAAATGCTAGCAGTGCACAATAAATAAATAAAGAAGCAAACTAGTCTGGCAAAGCCTGGGTGGGGAAAAAGTGGTTTTTAGTATGTGATGAAATCCCAATCAGGCAGGTTAATGGGATTCCAGGCAGGGAGTGGGCAATAATGTGACCATTCCCATAGAACCATAAAAGTGTAGAGGTGGAAGGGACCATAAGTGTCATCTTGTCCAACCCCCAGAAATTTAGGGATTTATGGACCAATGTAGGGCTCAAATATTCTTATACAGTGGTACCTTGGTTTACAACCATAATCCATTCTGGAGGTCCGGTTATAAACCAAAACAGGTTGTAACCCAAGGCATGCTTTCGCCAATGGGCCCTCCCCCCCAAAAAATGGTTGTTATCCCCCAAAAATGGGTTGTAATGCAAAAAAAGGGACATGCACTTCCGGGTTTGATGTGGTTCTAATCCAAAACAGTTGTAATCCAAAGCGGTTGCAAACCAAGGTACCACTGTATATCTGAATTATCAGATGACTGAATCATCTTTGTTGCCACACTCTTATGGCCCTTCCCATCTAAATGGTTTATTATCAGTGTTGATGTGGCCCCTTCTGTGTCTGAGGTAAGAAGAAGAAGAAGAAGAAGAAGAAGAAGAAGAAGAAGAAGAAGAAGAAGAAGAAGAAGAAGAAGAAGGGAATGCCTGTGTAAACAGATGCATCTTCAAAAGCTGGCAGAATGTCCCCCTTTACTCTAATAAGTGTGTGTATATACAAAAAACAAGAACCACACTGTAGCACTAAATACAGTCGTGACATCCCCCCTCTCCAAATTTGCATGCCTCAAAGCATCAGTGAACTTTGCCCCATTAAGAGACTCCTTACATTCCAGCATCCATATTCAGACCTGAGATGTTTGATCTACAGTGGTACCTCGGGTTACATACACTTCAGGTTACAGATGCTTCAGGTTACAGACTCTGCTAACCCAGAAATATTACCTTGGGTTAAGAACTTTGCTTCAGGATGAGAACAGAAATCTTGCAGCGGTGGTGCAGCGGCAGCAGGAGGCCCCATTAGGTAAAGTGGTGCTTCAGGTTAAGAACAGTTTCAGGTTAAGAACAGACCTCCGGAACAAATTAAGTTCTTAACCCGAGGTACCACTGTATTGGTATCATGAACATACTTGAGCAGTTTTGAGTTGGTGAATACATGTATACAAGAAACCAGATTGTGCAATTTCTCTCCCAGGTGATTTATGGGATTCCCTTGCAGGAAAACTGCCTGCCTGCTTGTCTCTGAGCCTCATGGAATGGGAACATAGCAGCTTCTTCCCTCTGAACTATCACCTTGTCCAAGACTAGTTGGAACAGCCTGGATTTTTGTAAACAACCTCTGGCAGTCCTTTCCCCCACTTCTTCCCAGAAGCTTGGAAGAGGCTTCAGAGCTCAGTAGGCAAAACAAGCTGGAAAAGCCAATACATGCTTATAAATAGAAGGACCACAAGCACATAAGCTTTGTCTCAGTTTCTGTTTTTCTTCTGCAAGTTTCAACACCAATGTAATCCAAGCATCATGGCCTGACTGGCACCTCATTCCTCAGTTTAGCTCACTTTCAAAACCCAGGTGTTTTTGGAGATTCGGGCAAATGACCAATTAAACTGCCCTTGCTGAGTTTTCTTCTTACTCCATTTCTTCCTTCTTTTGCATATCTGCTGTGATGAGCCCATGTCCTATAACAGCTTTCTTTCCACCATGGGACCCCAGATGTTCATTTATTTACAAGGTGGCTTACAATTTGCTTGTGATACAGCCACTTTGAATCCAATGAGTTCCATCACTCATTTCCTTTAAGTCACAGATTCATTTGCAACTATCTCCACTGCTCAGAGATTTACTTGCTATATTTCAAGATTCCAAATTCCTGCAAACTAGTAAGAATTGAGGAGGAGCCATAGGAAAGTTAATAACTGGAGGCAAGGAGGAGTTGCATTTAGTTTCCATCCTAGCCTCCAGCCTCATGGCTTGAATGCATGTCAAAATAGCCTGTTGAAAGAGCCCCATGGCTATTCTGCATTGCCTCTGCCTTCCTCTGTCCCACTTCTACAGTGGCTTCACTGTGGCATTCTTTACTTATTTTGCTGGAATACAACTCTCACCATCCATGTTGGTGGAGCTGTCTGGGGCTGATGGGAGTTGTCGTCCAACATCTGGAGTGCTGAGGTTGAATAAATCTGTCCTATAAGAAGACCCAGCACACCTGTCTTATTCAAGAGTACCAGCTATTCATAGAAGGGTGGTCATAATGCTCATTCATCACTTAATGCTTGCACAGTGCAGCAGTTGCAGGCTCAGGTTGCATGGGTGATTCCTGGATTTTAACCCACCCTGGGAAGTGGGTTACCTGATGTGGTATCTACATAAGACTGAATGAGAGTGCAGGACATGCCTGCCAGGTGGATGAACAGGTAAAGGGTAGTCTTGTTCACTGCTGCACATAGGGGAGTGATTGGACAAAATAATCAACCAGCTAGGCTGAGAGATGCAAACTAGGAAGTCCTCAGTTGAACCCCTCCCCAGCCTTTGAGCATGCCAAACAGGTCATGTACTATTTATTCGTAAAGGTGAATGAATTGCCTCTCCGTCTGGACAATAATAGTAGCAACAGTAATAACAATGGTTATTAACACATAGTGGTCAGCACCACCTCTATTTCTGCTTGTCATCTGAGTCAAGTAAGGTCATTGTGCAGGTAGTGATGGACTGCTTACAGGTCATGGGTGAGATGAGGGCCAGTGAATTGCAACTGAATTCCAACAAGATGGAGGTACGATGTGTGAGTGTCTCTTGTGTCTAGGCGTTGGGTGGACAGGCTGTACTAGATGGGGTTACACTCCCCTTGAAAGAACAAGTGTGTAACCTGGGAGCACTCCTTGATCCAGCCTTGTTACTAAAAGCCCAGGTAGCTCTGGTGGCATGGAATGCTTTTTCCTAGCCTAAGCTGGTATGCCAGCTGTCGCTGTTCCTAGTCAGAGATAGCCTGGCCATGGTGACACATGTTCTGGCAGCCTCTTATTACTACTGCATTGTGCTTTAGAATGGGCTGCTCTCGAAAGCAGTCCAAAATGAAACTGCCAGGGTATCCACAGAGACAGTTGTAAAGAATCATATAACTCTAATCCTCATAAAGTGCCACTCATTGCCAGGTGACTTCTGGTCTGAATTCCTCCTGTTGACTTACAAAGTCCTAAGTGGCTGGGGGCCCAGGTATCTGAAGAAGCCAAAGATACAAAGTCCTCCCCTTTCCATAGTATCCTTGCAACAACCCTGTGAGGTAGGTTAGGCCGAGGTCACCTCCAGGCTGTCAACATTTTGTGGGAGGGATTCCACCGAAATTTAGATTTGTACATTTAAGGTGGAACTATAAAGTACTCTATTGCTCTGGCACGATAAATCTGCTTTAAAAAAAGACTTTGTGGTGATGGGGAAATGCACTACAAAGGGTGGAATAAATGACCACATAAATGGAAAGGCATAACCACTGCATAAGCAAATCAGGACGGATTCGGGATTAATTGTTCTTATTATATTATTATTGCTACAATTAATTTAATACATTTATAACAAGACTAAAACCCTAACAAGTGGGCACATGCAGTAAAGACCCATTTATCCCACTGGGAAAGACTGTTGGAACGATAATATCTTCAGCTGTTTCCAGAAAGAACAGATAGCGAGTGCTTGCCTGTATTGCGACAGGAACACTATTCCACTGCACAGGGGCAACCGCTAGCAAAAGCTCTGCTCTGCATTACTGTGAAGTGAACTTCTGAGGACTTTTGAACTTGCAGGAGAAACTCTCCTGTAGGCTGCAGGGATCTACTGGGTGTATAAGGAATAAGGAGGTCTCTCAGGAAACCTGGTCCTGGGCTGTATTGAGACTTGCATGTTGACACCAACACCTTGAACTTAGCCAGGTAGCCAATTGGCAGCCAGCGCAAATCCTGCAAGCAAAGTGTTGTATGCTGAATGAGAAGGAGCTGTGGGGAAAATAGAAATGCTAGATAGAAATCCAGCTTGCATTTAAAGGCGTGCCTCTCAAATCCACACTTTCCAAAATAATATGTGAACAGAAACACAGTCATCCTTTTGAAATTCGCACTTCTCTGATTTTTGCAGCATGGCTCCCCAGCCAAGAAATGTCAGCAAAAATTATTGTATATTATTATATATTGAATTTGTACAGGTCTCAGGGCAGTTACAACATAAAACCACAATACAAAAACACAAAATGCATAATAAAACAAAAACAACCCAATAACCGCCCCTCCAAAAATGCATTTACACGGGTAAAGTGTTTGCAAAGATTATATATTAGTGAAAATGACATTCAAAAATGCATAATATCAGGAAAATAGAGCCAGTGTGGTGTAGTGGTTAGAGTGTCAAACCAATACCTTGGATACCAGGGTTCAAAGCCCTACTCAGGGGTGATCCTGCGGTAAGTAACCACCTCTCAGCCTCACCAACCTCACAGGGTTGTTGTGGAGATTAAATGAGGAGAGGGAGAACCATAACTCCTCAGAGAAAAAGATGGGATATAAATGCAGTAAGCAAATAATAAATAAATGCAAGTATATGTTATTGATTATGAAATACATCAAATAAATTATGGAAAGAGTGCTTTATATTTATTTTAACCTAGGAGTATAACAGGTAACAAAAAGGGTACATCTTTTGGATAAGCTTTTGTCTAGCAAGATTATTGTTATTGTTATTGCTCTTTTGTTGTTTTCTCTTATGAGTAATGATCTTATAAATTTTGTGGTATAATTATGAATGCTGTTATCATAAGAATAATAAATAAATGAAAACAGAATAAAGTGCCAGGAAGGAGGCAGTCAGGAGAAACCAGGCTGAATGTTTACTGCCGTATAACCTTCCCGCAAACAAGTTGGAACGTATATCCTCAGTAAAGACTGCACACCATCTGACCTCCATGTCAGCTTTGTGTAGGCAAATCGGGATGAATGTTTATTAAACACATCAATTGGAGGAGCCCTGAGAAAAGGTCACTTGTGAGCTTTATGGCAAAGCAAGGATTTAAACTTGTCTCGCCAACAATACTCTAGCCACTATGCAAAACAGCCACCGTCCTCCTGCTTCGTCTTTTTTTCTGTTTTGCCACTTGCTGCTGCTGCTTGTTCAAACTTTGGAAGCAAAACTCAGGGCAAAGTAGTCTGGCATATAGAAATGTGTGGGTAGGTGGGTACGTCGAGAAATCTTGCCCAGACCTAAGCAACAGGAAGCGGCAGTACTCCCGGCAGCCGAGGAAAAGTGACAGAGGTGGTGGTGGTGGGGTCTCTCCCCCCCCCCCACTCTTCTCTCTTTCTGACGTCTCTCTTTCCTCCTTTTCTTTCGCTATAAAGAATTCCAGGCTTGCATTAAGCATCCCAGCAAAAGCAATCCGTCTGGGAGGAGCTGGAGAGAGAGAGAGAGAGAGAGAGAGAGAGAGAGAGAGAGAGAGAGAGAGAGTGTAATACCTACACTCTGATCTGTCCAGGACAAGCCCCAGACCTCTGAGAGGCAGCAGCAGAGCTGGTCGCGTCTTCCCGGCTTTGTGCCCCTCCGCCCCATCACAACATTAGATCCTCGTGAGTTCTTGGGAACTTAAAGCGGTTCTTTTTTTCTTTTCTCTCAAGCATCCTCACCATACCTTGGAAAGCCTGAGCAAGTTTGGAAGCTTCAAACTTCGGTCCCCGCACAGCGGGAGCTGCAGCAGCAGCACCTGTGCCTCCCGGGCTCACCAGGGAGAGCTCGGGTGAAGCTGCAAAGAAGCCCCCTCAAGCCGAGAGAGAGCTGCTTACTTTCTAGCAGAAATAATTGCAGCCCAGTGGAAGACTGCAAGAGAGAGACTTCTGTTGGGGTGTCTGCAAACTTTTGTTGGAGTGACTTGCTGATTATTTCCCCCATCGTTAACCACTTCTAGGGACTGCTCTTCCTTTATGAAACGAGCCACCCCAGAAAAAAAACACCTTCTAGATCAAAAAAGGATTTTTTCTTTCTTTTTTAAAACGAAAAATTAAGATTTGCATCAGCAGGAAAAAACAAAGAGAGATAAACTTTTTTCACCCCAGCAGTGAGTGGAGCAACAAGTGAGAACAGCGCTGGACGTCTCCTCCAGCCCAGACAGCTAGCTTGCTAGCAACTCAGCTTGTTTGCTGCTCAAGCGGGCATCCTTTGGCAGTACTCGTCGTCATCGTCGTCTGCCTCTTGGCACCTTTCAGAAGAATCCGCTTCAACTGCAACTGAAAATGTTGCCAGACCTCAGGGTTTCCCTGCTGCTGCCCCTTCTGCATGGACTGCTGTCGCTTCAAGGTAAGAGCGGCTTCTCTAGTGACTCAATCTGGTTTCATTTCAGTTCTTCTTTTTTAAAACAGGCAGGATCAACTTTCTGGGTTACCTGGCTTTCCCTCTCACACTCTCCACCTTCCAGGGGCACCTTTGCAAAAAGGCTCCTTGCTTTTATTTCTTCTTCCATCCACCTGTTTGGCTGAGAGTTACTTTTTGTAAGGCATGGCACACTTTGACAGCCACCCTTGACAAACAAGGGGTTTCCAAAGCCAGCCAGGCCACCTTGTTCTGGTGTGAACTGAGGATGAGGTGGATTTGGGTTGAAAGAGCCCTTAGGTGGGATTGGCACTTTGCAAAATCCCATCAGCCACTTTCATGTTGATCTTGGTCGGCGCTCCTTTAAAAATGTGGCCTTTGTTTTCAGCTCCTGGGTTCTTGGGCCTGGCTTCAAGGCATTCCCACTGGGCCAAAACATACACTGTCAGGGAGATTACTGGATAAAAGGAGCGAACAAATATCCCATGTATTTGTCCTCCCCCCCCCGCCCCCGCTCCCCTAGCCTCTGCTTCTTTTGCTTTCTTTCTCTGCCATGAATGCAAACGTTTTGAGGTTGCTTCACATATGCATGAATATGACTTAGTGGCAGGGCACATGTGGTACATAGTTGTCAACATTTCCCTTTTCTTGCAAGGAATCCTATTCGGAATAAGAGAATTTCCCTTTAAAAAAAGGGAAACGGTGACAGCTATGATGTGGTACATGCAGAACATCCTGAGTTTAATTCCTTGCATCTCCAGTAATGGGAAACACCTACCTGTGCAAGGAAAGCTGCTGCCAATCAGAATATGCAATACTCTGATTTAAATGGACCAGTGCGCTGATTCAGCAAAAGGCCGGTGTCATATGCTGAAATATGCCCTGTGGGAGAATGTACCCTCAGTGGGGTAGTGCAGGCTTTGCATATAGAAAGCCCCAAGTTCAATTCCTAGCACTGTGCTGGATGGACCAATAAGCTGACTTGGTATAAGGCAGCTTTCTCTCTTCCTAAAGAGACAGGACAGAAACGTGGCATATGTTGGTATCTTGTCCGTGGATAACTGAACCCTTGTTTGTTGCATGCAACCTGCTGTTCAACATTTTGCAAAGGACAATAAGAAGCTGCCTTGTACCAAGTCAGATCACTGGTTCATCTAGCACAGTATTGCCTTCACTGACCGGCAGCTGTTATTTAGTATATTGGAACATAGGAAGTAGCCTTATACCAATTGACCATAGGTCTGTTTAGCTCAGCATGGCCTTCCCGGGGTTTAGATGGGGGACTATTAGGATACCCTTAGGCACATGTAGCACCCCTCTTCTCTCCTTATCAAGGATCCCTGTTTGATCTCTCTCCCCAAATCATGCATTGACAAGATTTCTCCTGTGTCATCTCTATGTTGCACTTATTTTCTCTGCCCTGCATTGGCTTTTGAAGCAGGTCATATTAGCAGGCTGACCATAGCAGGTTTGTTTGCTTGCTGTTGTTGTTGGGGTTTTTTTTATTTATAAAAACTAAATAGGATGTTTAGTTGAACTGTTTGTATTTATTAAACAGCAGCTGCAACTCTTTACATATCCACGTGAACAGATGAGATGGCCTTATACCAAGTCAGGCAATTTGTCCATCTAGCCCAGTTATTTGCAACTCTGATTGGCAGCACCTGTAGTTAATACCCCCTTTTAACTAGAGGTGCTGGCCTGGGACTTCTGCATGGAAAGAAAGTGCTCTGCAATGAGGCTAGAGTCCCTTCATATGGAGGTGGGTAGGTTATATCCCAGGGAGAGGGGAGGAAAAGGAAGCACAGTGCTTAGATGCACGTGTGTCAGAAGCAAGATGTATACAAAGATATGGGGACAGAGTTAACTTCCGGAGTTTCCAATGACAGAGTTGAAACTTGAAGAATTTTGATACACACCTGTGCTTTGAAAGGGATCCCCATAGTCTCCCCAGAATGTGAATGTGGGACAGTAATCCCACAGGGGCCAGAACGTCAGTGTTCATTGGGGACAGTTTGAGCATTAACCATTTGCAGTAAAAGGTGCAGTGCCTGAAGTGGATCCAGGTGACATTATAACGCTTTCTGAGGTGGCTTAGTCGTGATGCAGTCATGTGGTGGAGAAGATGTACACATGAACATATGCAGATTGCCCTTTGATTTTGCAGCTAGCCATCATATACTGTGTTTATGTGTATATAAACCCCTCTCATCCAGGTCCATGCTTTGTGGCTCTTATGCAGCATCCCAAATGCACATGTTATGGCAACCATCTCTGCATTTGGTTTGTAATAAGAGTAATTCCCTCTTCGGGTGCTATGCTGGTAGCACAGAAACAGCTCTGAAAATCACTCATATATCCACTTTCCAATAGAACATCTAAACCAGTGGTTCCCAAAGTGGGAGGTGGGATTACCTAGAGGGTCACTAAGAGGCAAGGGGTGGCAGGGGGACACTGGGAGTGGGTCCTTCTAAAGTGTGATGATCTCTTATTTATGACTGACCAGGCTAGAGCCTGGAGCAAAACACCTTCCTCGCTTCAAATTTAAAGTTTTACTACTCTTACTGCTTTCAAAGCTTTTTCCTTTGGTCATGTTTTCCTGCATTTGTCTCAAGTCACAAGATAGCCTCTTATTGGGTATAGCTATTGATTTTATTATAAATTAGTTCGGTAAGTAGTTATCTATAAATACTTTAAGCTATAAATTTGCTTCACATTTCTGTTTTCATTTGTAATAATGCACAAAAATATATTTCTTGAAATATCTGGCATCACTGGATCAAGTTAACCAGTTTTCTGGAATTAATTAAACTAAATAGTTTTAACTGGATTTGCAGTAAAGGTGTAATTAAATGTTACTGTTTTGAATTTTATTGTGTTATTATCTTCTTTAGTGGGTCATGCAAACTGCAATTCTGAATAATGCTTTTTGTAGGGTAGAGTAAGGGGCACTGGGGATGAGTTTATGAAACCAAGGGGGTGGTGAAATGAAGTACAAAGTTAGTCAATGGCCCATAGGCAGGATTTCACTTGTGCTGGGGGGCTTGGGGGGGCAGTTTGTGTGTGTATGTCAGCCCGGGCATCCATATTTAATGCCAGAATGGAATCTGGAATATATGAAGTAAAAATGCATTCTCAAAGCTGGTGCAGAATGCATCAAATTAGGCATGGTGTGTGCCTAAAGGCTTCTAAATAGTCATGTGTTTGTTCCCAAACAGACTTGCACCCCAAATGCCTTTTCTCAAAATTAAGTACTCATTAAAGCCAGACCTGCATTTCAGTAGTGCCACTTATTCTGATCTTGCCAGCCTCAAAATTTCAGTTTGACTTCTGAGGTGTCTGACACGCCACCTGTCTGGATGCATCCTTTATCTGGAATAATTTTCCTGCAAGTTATTCCAGCATTTGGTACTTTCAATTAAGGGGACAGATCCCCAATGCTATTTTTACTTTGGGTTAAAAAAACCTGTCCCCTGCTTCAGTACTCCCAACTTTGAACACCGATTATATTCTTCACCCTATCAACAAAGCAAGGGCCCCTTAGCTATTTCTGGAGGGGTAGTTCTGTTAGTCGAATAAGAAGAATACTTTACCAAGTGGTCAGTATGAAATGAACGTACGGGAAGCTGGGATGCTAAAAAGATACTGGCACATGGGCACACACTTGTGCATGTTTTTTATCAGCAATGCTTAGGCATGGAATAGGGAATGTAAAGGGTTCTATCACACATTGGGTTTAGAGCGTCTTTTGGTTAATGTAGTTTCTGATAAGCAGGTGTCCATGCTGATAGCAGGAGAAAGACTGAAAGGCAACTTGAGCTTCATGTTCACTCTAGGATGTGTTTATAGTGAGGCTGAGAGAAGGAGAGAATAGTTCTTTCAGAATTAATGGCTCCAAAGTAGAAGGAGGGTGGATTGACAGAGGGCTGCTCTTGTGTAGAAGCCTTCATTGGGTATGCACTGCTGTCTGGTCGTACAGATGTGTTCATTACCTATCATAGCACAGAGCTAGGGAGTGACTGTTCCTGCTTAAGTTCTGACAGTTTCATCAAATGGTAATGATAATGGTTGCTGCACTTGTCTGAAGAGAGGGCACTGGTTGGGGGAAATCATTCAGCCTAAAGTTGAACGGTTACAGAGTTCAGTTTGGTTTCCTTTATAGACACAAGTATTTCAAAAATGCTGTTGACTTAATTGGCCAGGATTTTCCTAGATATGTTTCCAATTACAATGCTTTTTCTCTTCGCTTTGAAGCAAAGCAGAACTGGAGATGTGCACATTAATACCGGGGGCTGGCACTAGATGGCGGTTCCTGCTAGAAACATTTTCGTAGTTGCTACAGATGCTAGGTGGAAATTCAGGAAGATGCCTCCTATTGCTGCACTACTGCATTTGCACATAATGCCAAACCATCATTTAGTGCTTGTGTGCAGGAGCCTCAGGCTTATGTCCTCCCTCACTTTCTTCTCGGCATGGCTGCATGGAAGGTGTTGTAAGCTTTTGCTTCCAGTTTCATCTAGCTGCATTTTGAGGTTAAGAGACTGGACAACCTGTAGTTAATTTTAACAATGGTTTGTCTGAGCAAGCCACCTTTGAACTGTGGTGTATTCCAGTAAACCATAAATATTAACCTCATTTCCCTGTTAGGACATCATGCAAAAGTGTTGTTACTTGAAAACTGAGGGAAATGCTCCTCTTCATAGCTGAGCTTGAGACTTGTGCACACTAACCTACAACTTGATATTACCAGTCAGGCCAGCTGTCCATCTAGTCCAATACTGTCTACTCTGAATGACAGCAGTCTTCCATGGTAGGTCACCACCTACCTGACCTTTTTAAAAAAAAGGGGGGGCAGAAGAAAGCTAGCAATGTCAGTTATCAGATATGGGACCTTCTGCAACCAGAACACCCACTACCTGCATTCAGTTAGTATTCAGTAGGATGGAGTAAAGACAGTAGTAGCTGGGCATTACCTTTTGCAATTACTGTCCTCCCTCCAGTAAATTTGCATTGATGATCAGCCCTTCCCCTGTCCGCAAAAGAGTCCCAACTTTTCATTAACTCCCCACTTGCCTGTGAACACCTATTAACACAACCATTATTTTTATCTTGCCCTGGAGAACCCCTTGGAACCTTAGTGTGTGAACAGGATTTTTAAAAAGAAATCTGGATGCAGTTGCTCAGTCACTCGGTACCCATTATAGGGTGACCTGATAGAGGACAGGTGTGCCTTTTAACACCAGAATGTCAGCAGGTGCTGCTTGTGAAAAGAAAGTGAGAATTTGTCAACCATTCCTTCTGCAGGACAGCAATTAAAGACCCTCCTTTGCAGCCAATCTTCCTTGCACACCAAAACCTACATTTTGAGCCTTGTGAGGTATCTCCATACATAATTGGATTCTGCAGTTAGGAAGAATCAGAAGTCAGGAATGCACCCTCTGCTCTGTTTCTTGGTCATACCTATAGCCCCATGAACACTGTGTAGTAGGGAGGCATATCCAGGGTTGCCAATTGTTCTAAAACTCAAGCCTGGCCTGTTTCCATGCCTTTATTAGCAACCTGATCTTCCAAAATCAGAGTGTCATGCAGTTGTCAGCCAACTGAGTTGTTGTTAAATGTACAGGAGCTAGGGCTGGTAAAGAAGCTTGCAACCTGGGAAAAAATGGGAACAGAGCTAAGAACATAAAGTGAGCACTGTTGTATAGGCGCCTGTTCATTTAATCAGGAATTCTCTTCCCACCATCAGTCACCTGTGTGCTTTTGAGACATTTATAAGCAACGTATGAGAGCAACAGACCCTGCAGTTGCTTCACAGATATGCTGCCTCTGAACATACAGGCACAATCTGTATGATCGCTATCACCCATTGTTCACTTTAACTGACATGAAGTTGCCTAACTCTGTTTTTAAAATAGCAGGAAGAGCCAGGGGCAATTGGTAAATACCAGAAAATACTATGTAGCAATAACTTGAAAAGACTAGCATGAGGGAGATGCAGATCTCCCCAGTGAGTCTGTACAGCCAGAGTCCAGATGGGTCTCTACTACGAAAAGAACTCACTGCAAAGTTGGTTTTGTACTGTAGTACCATTATTATTGCAGACACTGGGGTTATTCCCCCATATAAGGATCCCTTCTGCACACCCACATATAGACAGGTCAGTGTCTCCAGAAACTTGCAATCTACATTTTGACAGCTGGACAAAGAACAGAAAAGAAAGGTCAAGCAAAGCAACAGATGAGAAACCTGTACTAAGTCATGCTTTGAAATGAAATTTGCATCATTCACTGTCCACGGAGACTTGCAACAAGGGATCCTTTAGACAGGGCCAGCCTGTCCATGAGGCAAGGTGAGGTAACCACCTCGGGTGGCAGAATCCACAAGGGAGTGGATCCCAATGTAAATCTAAATTTCACCTTTATTTCTGGTGTCAGTCTTCACTTCCTACTTCTTTCCTGCCAGGGAGGGGAGCACCATTCTGTGGTTCATGTCAGGTGCCAAAATGTCTTGAGCTGGCCCTGCCTTTAGGAATTCAATTTCCGTGGATTCCAAAACAAACTGACCTAATTTGCAACTCCTGGACAATTTGGAATGTAATTATTCTTCAGAGTTTTCACCTCTCCAGATTTTGCAATACGGTTGTCAGTTCAAAATACGTGCCCAAAATGCATTACAAATATGTATTTTCAAAAAGAGAACATTAAGATAAATACTATTGATGTATTTTATTTAAATACTTGTTAGATACATATGTAAATATGACTGTTCATGTGGAGTTTAAGTAAATAGATAAAAAAGCAGTAAAGGGATGAAATGGATTTATGACTGAACATATGTGAAGTTGACACTGTCCAAAAATAGATTGATCTGCCCATCCTTACTTGCTAACTCTGGCAAGATACCATCTTTATAGGCTTCTCTTTACCACTTGTGCATCCTCACCCTTGATTTCCTCCTTCCAGTAAACAAGCCCTTAGATTTCCAGAAGTCAACTCCAATTATCCAGCAGCCCACAGGTGGTCAGATGAAGCAACAGGAGACCTTTGGAGGTGTGAGTCCCTGCCAAAGAGATCAAGCCCACTTCAAAATGCATCAGCCCCTTGTTAGAAGAGTGTAAAAATCAAGAAAGCTCTCTGTGTTTGTGTGTGTACTGTATGTGGAATCTCATTGTAGTTTTGTATACAGTGGTACCTCGGGTTACAGGCGCTTCAGGTTACAGACGCTTCAGGTTACAGATTCTGCTAACCCAGAAATAGTAGCTTGGGTTAAGAACTTTGCTTCAGGATGAGAACAGAAATCGTGCTCCGGCGGCGCGGCGGCAGGGGGAGGCCCCATTAGCTAAAGTGGTGCTTCAGGTTAAGAACAGTTTCAGGTTAAGAACGGACCTCCAGAATGAATTAAGTTCTTAACCCGAGGTACCACTGTACTTGAAAGGCATTCACACACACACACACACACACACACACACACACACAGGCAAGGACTTTGCAACGGAGTCATATACAGTCTTTCTTTAAATTCCCAGAACACTTCTACCTGATTATGTCACACTTTCCTGTCCCTTTAAGATTACAGTCACAATATAGGATCCTGCCTTTCCTCTAAATCAGTTGTTCCAAGTAGTGCTCTGGGTGTAAAACACCCAGAGGGTCCGTGGCACCATTCACATAATAAAAACTATCACAGAGATATAAAAATTTCCACAGGGGGTCCATGGCTTGGTTTTTGAAAAACAGGGCATCTGCAGTACTTGGCTAATTGGGAATCACTAAGGAGCTAGAGGTGGATTTGCATAGTTTCTTTTCCCTCTCCAGTTTATCCTTACAACAACTCTGTTTGGTAGGGCACACTGAGAGACTGCTGACTAGCCCAAGGTCAACCCAGTGAGTTTCATGGCTGAGTGGGGATTTCAACCCTGGTCTCCCACGACTTAATCCAACACTCTAACCACTATACACCACTAGCTGTCTTCCCACTGGGAGCCACCACCACCCTGCAAACTTTCTGCCATGTTACTAGTGCTCATAAAATTGTTCCTGAATTTTAGGGTATAAAAATGTGTCAGGCTCTGTGCAACTATGCGGCAGGAGCCAACACATGTTTACTTGGAAGTAAGTTCCACTGAGCTCAACGTATATTTCCAAGTCAGTGTCTGTAGGTTTGAAATTCTGTCTGCCCAAATCTGAATGGAAGTAGGTAGAGGAAATAGCCTGTTTGCGCACTGTTGAGGTGAATAAGAGCATAGGAAGGTGACATACTGTACTGAACCGGGCCACTGGTTTGTCTAGCTCAGGGGTCTGCAACCTTTAAGATAAAAAGAGCCACTTGGACCCGTTTCCGAAGGAAAAAAACCCGGGAGCCGCAAAACCATTGCGACATTTAAAACAAATATATCTCTGGAGCCGCGATCTGACAGTGGGCGGGAAGGTGACGTCGGGACAGTGCGTGACTAACGCATGCACCGCCCCCATGCGACGTCACAGCCAGTACAGCGCCCGCCACAGTGGGGAGTGTCGGGGCGCACAATGCGCCTCCTCCCCTCACTAGTATCCGCCCCGGAGCCACGGCAAAGGTGTAAAAGAGCCACATGCGGCTCCGGAGCCGCGGGTTGCAGACCCCTGGTCTAGCTTAATACTGTCTACACCAACTGGCAGCTGCTCTCCAGGGTTTCAGGTGGGAGTCTCTCCTAGCCCTACCTGGAGATGCTAGGGATTGAACCCTAGAGGCACAAGCTCTACGACTGAGCTGCCTACCTCGTGGAGAACATGCTGCCATATCGCCCTGGATGTCTCAGGTTTGCCTTGGAATCATTTTTACGCTGCATGCTTGCTATTTAAAACAACACAAGTCTATCTCTTCTCATTCATCAGATGTTGAAGCGTGTGCCAAGATTTGCAGAGAAACCTGGCTTCAGACAGGGTGTAATTTCCCTTCAAAATGCTTGAAACCTGATCTTGTTCCTTATTCTCCATGGCCGGGTGGGGCTGTGAAAGCAGACCGTCACTGCCCTCACCCCCAGCCAGTGATTTCAATATTGTGTCCCAACTGGAAAAAAAGCAGTAATGAATGGCTGTAGAAGCCAATGAGACTTGTAATGCAACTAGGAAAGGGGGACCAGGAGTCACAGAAAGAAAATAGATATTGCCAGTTCTGTCTTATACACCTCAGAGATGGGGAACCTTTTGTGGGATGTTAGCATCAATGCATATGTAAAAGGTCATTTGCAAGAGCTGTAGAACTCTATGATGTCATTGACTCTGTGTCAGTTGGTACAGTTATGGCAATTAGTAGAACAGTCTTAACAGTTAGAGCAGCAGGCATGTTGTGTTGTGCTGCTGTCTGCTTCAGAGTAAAAAAAAAGTTTCAACGATCTTTGAGACAAAATCGGTCTGAAAATGTTTAAAAATAATAATTGTACATAGCACTTTGTCCGAGAAGGGGAATTAAAACTCTAGTTCCCATTTGCAGAGTATGCGGAAGACAGCCCTGTGTCATTAGACACTTTAATTAGTTCTCTTTTCACTCTCTTTTAATGTTTAGATAACAAATAACTATTACTTAGTGTACATGCAGTTATAGATTAAAATATACAATGCAGATAGGTGATACAGTCATATCTCGGGTTAAAGTTGCTTCAGGTTGAGCGCTTTTGGGTTGCGCTACTCAAAATTGCTAAAGCATCTTACATAGATTTGTATCTAAGACTGACTAACATTTACAGACTTACGGATACTTTGAAGCAGACAGTAGCACACCCACCTTTTCTCAGCTTGAGGGCCACATTGCCTTGTGGACAGCCTTCCAGGGCCACATGTCAGCAGTGGGTTAAGCAACAAGAAAAAGTGGGTTGGGCAAAAGATGCAACTGACCTGTATACAGTAGGTTACATTCCAGCCATGCAAAGGTAAGTGGGTTTTTTTCTACACACACATCTGTGCATCTACAGAGGCAAGCAAAATGCATCACTACAGTCCAAGGACACAATTCCAGACTGGCAAAAACGCTTGAGGAGGGCACAGAGCACTGCAGGTAGGGAGTGCTTTCTAAGGAGGGTGGGGTTCCTGGGAAGAGTCTGAAGGGCTGGATAGAGACCCTTGAGCTTGAGAGTCTTTATCCCTCGCTATACCTGTTTACTCAGATGTAAGTCCCACTGAGCTCAATGGAGATTGTTTCCAAGTAAATGTGCCAACAAATTCATAGTTGAAATTAGAAAGCATCACTACACACACACACACACACACACACACACACTTCCATTTTTCCTTCTGGAGAATGAATTGCAATTTGAAGGGGGGGGCACGGCAACATGGACACAACAAAACCATGCTTTCAGTCTCTTAACAGTTCCTGAAATAAGAGATCAGGGTTGTTGTAGTTTTACCCCAATTTTGCAGCCTGCATGAAATGACTGACATGAAGTTAAGCTGCCCTTTTGCCAACATCCCTTCACCCCTTGAGAAGTAACTGGGCAGGAAGCCCAGCTCCATACCCAAAGCACTCTGGTCAAGTTGGCACCCTGGCATAAGAATGATGGTAGGCTAAACGCTCCTCAGTTCACTAGCTGATGAGATATTTTATCCACTACTTGTTTATTTATCTGCCAGGAAAGACAGAGAAAGCAGCAATACCTGCCAAAATCAACCAGCCCAGATTGTTATCTGGCAATGCCACTTCACATAAGCACATTTTTACCAAGGGAGCGTTTGCTGTGGCAGGAGAAGGCCCCAGCCAGCAAGGAGCAAGGCAATATAGCAGTTGACCATATGTAACTGTTATCGTGCAGCAGATGGGATGCTAATGACTCATCCCAGGCCCATTTCTGTTACAAAGAAGAGGGGAAGAGGGGAAAGTGGGAGAGTCAAGTGAGGCAAAACATTAATACATGATACAATGAGAATATAAGGATCAGGCCAAGGAATCATCTAGTTAAGTGACAGAGCCCTCCGATTACTATTATGCACTTTAGTCCCTCACTTTAGAACATTGACTAAGGCAATGTTCACAACATGCATTTAAAACTCTATGACACCACTTTAAACAGTCATGGCTTGTCCCAGAGAATTCTGGGAGCTTTGGTTCATTGAATGGTGGTGATAGTTGTTAGAAGACTCCATTTCTCCTCACAGACCTACATTCTCATAGTGGTTTAACAGTCAATCCCTCTTCCCAGAGAACTCTGGGAAACTCTGGGTTCTTGAGGGGAATAGTGGTCTTCTCCAGATTTTGTAGTGCAGTTCCCCTGCCAAATAATGTGTACAAAAAGAAAAGGTTTTAGAGGAAATGTTGTTGCAGACATGTGTACATTAGACTGAATTGCATACAAAAAATGTGTGTATTAGGGAAAATAGTTGCACTGAAATGCTGATAAATTTTCATGGAGATTTTTCTTTAAAAACAACAACAACAACATCTCCCTCAAACTGATTTGGAAATGTGGAGAACTGAACTTAAGACTGGAAAAATGAAAAACTGAGAGGTGCCTAAGTCAGCAGGTCTGCCCATCCCTATAACATGAGCAAAGTGGCCAAACAGAGATTGAGCTAAATAAGTTATTGTCCACTCTGTGAATAGGAGAGTTGTTTGAGCTGCTCTCTGCTCACTTGAAATGAGGTACCCAAGGTGCATAATGAAGGGGCAGTCAAGGGCTTTGCATGGTGCCAGACTGGACCAGTAGGCACCCCAATGCTGCTTCTTCCTTCTCCATTTATTTATTTATTTATTCATTCAAATAGAGGGATGCCCCAGCCCTGTTGCCCATTGAGAGCAGCAGAATTTATTGTGCTGGGGTCCAATTGGTTAAGTTGGCATGTTCCGTTTCTGCAGATGGGAAGGCAGCCGTTCTTCATTTGCCACTGAAGTGAGCTAGAACTGGGCGGGGTTTTTGTTGTTGTTGTTGTTGTTAGTTCCTCTCATGCCCCCATAACAGAAAGGGAATTTGCACAGTGCAGATGCAAAGAGATTTTGTTTTGGTTCTGACATGGGAAAGCTTTTAGCACCGCAAAGGAGTTTTTGAAAGGACTGGTCAAGAGGGAAAGGAAACAGGATTGTTTAAGCACTTAGTTGATGATGGCATGGCCCTTACTATGCTTCCTTTTATGGTGTATGGGGAATGATGAAAGCCTATGGGCCCAAAAGATTTTGCAAAATCCTGGTCTTGGCTGCGATATGTAAAGGAAATGTATGGTCTCTCGTTCTATTTTCAGGACTCGTGGCTTTTGTCTTCTGTGTTTCCACATAGGCTTCCTTAGATCTTCCTGTGTTTTTTCTCAAGTGTGGGAAAGAGATTGCCAAGGAAGTGGACAGAGGAGCTTGCAGAATCACTGGGATTGTTCTGAGGTTTGAGGGTCAAGGAAAGCTGACCCACCATTACCTGTTCAGTTTGTTTGTTTAGTTTCAAAAGCCTGATCTACAGATAGCACATCCAACCACAATTAAAATTATTATTGTTCCTTGGTGAAAAACTTGGAACCTAAGATTTCCCCCTCAGCCAGAATGTGTGGCTTGCTTTTGCTGCCATAAATTCTCATTGTTAGGTATCATGCTCTGCCTTCTATTGGCTTCAGACACAAGGGCCAACCTTCACATTATTATCCCAACCGATACAAATCTCCGCATTTTTATAGCACTTTGGAATGATTAAAGCACTTTCAGATTAGTGGCTCAGTCAGATCCATCTGAAGCCCAGATAGTGAACCACATTAACCTGATATGGGTTGATTTGGGCTTTGAACAGATTGTGTTGTGATAGCCTTGCATCATTTGGACCCACCTGGAGTGATCCAGGGGTGTCTAAAGGCAGGGTGGCCAGGGAAGAAGAGACATGCAGGCATTATTTACTAGAGTGTATGGTCCCTTTTATACTGCTGGGGCTTCCTTTCAAGCAAGGGTCTGGCTTGACAGCAGCAAACACATGCAAACCGCCCCCCCCGAACCAAGTTCCATTGAGTCCAGTGGGGTTTACTCTCCAGTACATTGTTTCTCAAGTGGTAATGGCAGAAAAACATGCACAATGTGTGATTTCCACTGAGCTGCGGCCACAGGGATTAAATGTAATTGTCCTTGAAATCCCTTCTCTGACTGAAAGCCTGGAGAGTTGCTGCCAGTCAATGTAGACAGTCCTGAGCTAAAAGTTAGGGCTGCCATATGTCCAGGATTTCAAAGCCAGAAATGATGTCCAAGGGGGATTTCAGAAATGTGGCGCTTTGTCCTGGATCTTAGGTAAGTCAATTGAAAAATTACAATTTTTTAATGTGTTTTTGCAAAGAAAAAGCTCAACAACTTTTGGAATCTTCCCCAAAAAAGCTCATAAACTTTTGGGGTATCCTGCTTTTTTACTTTTTGAAATATGGCAACCCTAAGCCATAACCCCAGGTGCGAGTAGATAAATAGGGACCGCTTACCAGCGGGAAGGTAAACGGCGTTCCGTGTGCTGCGCTGGCTCTCCAGATGCAGCTTGTCACGCTGGCCACGTGACCCGGAAGTGTCTGCGGACAGCGCTGGCTCCCGGCCAATAGAGTGAGATGAGCGCACAACCCTAGAGTCTGGCAAGACTGGCCCGTATGGTCAGGGGTACCTTTACCTTTTTTTAACCCTAAGCTAAGTTGACTCTGTGCAAGGCAACTTCCTTTGAGGACACTTTGCCAAGTCCCTTTGTCCAGCGTCAGCCATCCTGACTCACCTACCATTCCCTCTCAAGAAGTCATGTTTGAAACACATTGTAATGTGAGAGGAACCAACCATCACATGTGGTGGGACTGTGTCCAAGTAAATAAGTTCTGGGGTCAGATAGTGCTGGAAATTGGATTATTTACTGGGCAAAATGTTTTCTTGGATCCTAAGTTACGTTTGATTTCTCTGTTTGTAGAAGGTAGCTCTGAAATTCACAGTAAGACTCTGATTACCCACCTGACGGCTGCAGCCTATTTGGTTATAGCTCAAGGATAGAAGAATGCACTGCATTCTGTGTTAAAATGGTTTAAATCGTTCATGGCCATATCTGAGAAATGTGAGTCACCAACTAAGGGTTGTCTGGGGAGACACTGCTCCACTGGACTATAGTGCTGTCAGAGAAATTATTGAAATTATTGGAGTTCTAGAATGAAAATTGAAATGTGCATGAGAAGGGTTGAACAAGTGAAGGTTGTGTTTGCAAGAGAGGCATGAAAGAAAGACAAAGTGGCACATAAACAAGAGAAACTGTTGAAGAACAAAGGAGATAAGGGTGAAGGCCATTGTTATGCCATATGACTTAGCCAGACAGAATAGCTTTTGTTTAGGAATGCTTAAGGTAGAGAGATTTCTGTGTCTTTTACCTGGTGCAGTATTTTCTTCTCTGCCTTAAAGGTAAAGGTAAAGGGACCCCTGACCATGAGGTCCAGTCGTGGCAGACTCTGGGGTTGCGGCGCTCATCTCGCTTTATTGTCCGAGGGAGCCAGCGTACAGCTTCCGGGTCATGTGGCCAGCTTGACTAAGCCGCTTCTGGCGAATCAGAGCAGCGCACGGAAACGCCGTTTACCTTCCCGCCAGAGCAGTACCTAATTATCTACTTGCACTTTGACGTGCTTTCGAACTGCTAGGTTGGCAGGAGCAGAGATCGAGCAACGGGAGCTCACCCCGTCGCGGGGATTCGAACCGCCGACCTGATCGGCAAGTCCTAGGCTCTGTGGTTTAACCCACAGCGCCACCCGCATCCCTTCTCTGCCTTGGGGGGGGGGGGTTAAATGTCATCTATTGCAATGTTTTTAATAAAGACATCCTGTTTGGCCAACAAATTGGTGTCTGGATTATTTTGGTCATCCAGGCTGAACCCACAGGTATTGTGGGTTGGGGAGGGAGCCCCCTTCCAATATTTCCACAACATAGCCACCTGGTGGTTTTTTGTGACTTATTTATCAAATTAGACTCAACACTGGCAAGTCCAGTCCAAATACAATTTTGTTTGGAAATGGTTGAAACCTTAATCTGATGCTCCATTTGGTTTTTTCTGTTTTGTATCCTGCTGCGTACCTTTGTATCTCTTTTTATTCTTAATTTAAAAAACCTGAAAAAAGTAAATAAATGACAAAGGAAAACTCCCATTCTGTCTCACAGAACCTTTCCTCCTATTTTCTGCACCATGTGAAGTATTATTATTATTATTATTATTATTATTATTATTTATACCCTGCCCATCTGGCTGGGTTTTTCCAGCCACTCTGGGTAGCTTACAGCACATAAAAAATTGTAAAACATCAGGCATTAAACATTTCCCGGTACAGGGCAGATGGCAAATACAGAAGCTGTTGAGGAAAAACTACAGGTTTCTCAAGATGCATTTCTGTATGCCCTTCAACACTTTATAGATATAAACATGGCGGGTGTGTGCCTTAGGGCTCATGCATATATAAAGACAAGATGCAACCACCCTCCTGCCCAGAAAACTAACTTGAAGTGACCCTAAAGAGAAAATTGAATTCTAAAGACTGATGACTGTGGCAGCTAAGGCTGAGCATCCAGTCTGGAGTGGGTCAATGCAGCCCCAGATCATCTCGGATTGGGTTGGGTTCACTCAGAGCAACCTGGAGCTGTGAAAATTTGGGGGAGGATATTAAACATGCAGCCAGGTGGCAAGGAGAAGGGAGAATTAGACTGTGCAGGTGAGAAATCTCTCCCCTCCCCCTTGGCACTTGACCCTAAGGCTGTGCAAAACCCCTGGCTCCATTCAGAGCCTGGATCCTGCCTGGACTGGGTTGGGCCTGAAGTGATCCAGCCTGAATCAGGACCTGAATCTTCACAGCCCAAGTAGCTAGTCATACCTAAGAAAATGGGCAGCAGAGAACAAATCTTTGTCCTCGATTATGCCAAAGTTCTCCAGGAGTTTGAAGAGTACTTATTTCAGCTAACTAACCCGCATTCCTTCTTTACAGACCTTGTTTTGAATATACCTAACCATCTTAACTGCATTCCTCTAAACCTGCTCCAGTTTATATCTTTCTTAAAGTGTGGTGCCCAGAACTGGACACAGCCTGTCTGCTGGGGCAGAGGCACCCTCTTGACATCCCTGGCATTACTGCAGCATAACTAGATGGGACAGTGGTGCAGCTGAGAGGCAATGGGGTTGGGTGGGTGCACCAGCAGAGCCTATCTCATTCATTCATTTTATTTGTATATTGTCTTTTCACACATAAAAGCCATGCTCAAAGCATCTTACAACAAAGAAACAGGGATGCATTTCAAACAAACACTGCAAAAACTATTTCATAATAACATAGTAAAACAAAAATATAATAGCATAACAAAAAAGACATTTCAATACTATAGATATAAAAAGATCTCTTAAGCAATTTGCAGCATCCAATAGCAAAAATAGCAAGGGATCATTACGGTTTCACCACCACTCCTTGATGTTTCTCACAGTCCGTCATCTGCAGCAGATGCTTATAAGGTTTCAAAGGGCAAGGAGTGGGGTAGCTGGAACCATCACTCCCATGTTGTATGATGTTGCTCATCTGGAACAGCCCCAACCTCACCATCATCCTTCCCTGCCTCATCCCTATCTCGTTAAGTTGTACTGGTGCCAGTGCTGGTAGGATGTCTCCAGCCCAACACATGGGTTGCTGTTGGACCCAATACTCTCATCTGGAGTGCCTTCATCAGTTTAGGAATGACCTAGCCAAAGATAAGCAGTGTGAATGGGATCAGGACAAGTTTCCCAGATGCAAGCACGTTGTTATTATCTAAAGAGAGCAACACATTGTTCTAGGGCTGCACATGGCTGCTGTGTTTGCTGGGCAGGAGCATGGAGAGAAGAAGAGAAGCCCTGGATAACTTTCTCTGAATCACACCCTCTTATCTCTCACTCTCAGATATTTGAAAAGCTGGGAACTTTTAAATGGCTTTTTCTGGACATGACACTGGTAGGGAGAATGGGAGGGGAGATTTGGCTAGTTGAGAAAATGTTTCTGCTATTGCAATTAGAAGGCATCCAGGCAAACATAAACAATGATGTCACCCCAATATGCATTTCAAACATAATTCTGAGCTGGTTCAAGAAAAGAATCCAAGAGAATCATCTAACCTTTTAGCCCTTGGAATAGTTTTCATTTCTGAGAAGATGTGGCTATTTTGGGTATGGTACTTTTGTAAACAGAGACACATTTTTGTCTGTTGCATTCGGACCCCTCCCTTTTTTCAAGTTGCTCCAAGTGTGGGGAGACTCACAGCAGAACCCACATCTGCTTAGCTTCTGAGATGTAGCTACATCACACACACACACACACACACACACACACACACACACACAAACACGGCCCATAGTGTAATAACAGAGCGTATCTGCATGTTAACCAGAATAAAGTTGTAGCATCCTGGGTGGTAGAATTCTGGACTGTACCATGGCAGACTGGGGTTTATTCAAAATGGATAGACCTCTGTCCACTTTGAGCCAGGGATACCTCTTTCTGTTGCTGACTTCACTGCAGTTTACCTGGATGTGGCTGGGGCAGGAAGGCAGCAAGGTCAGGGCTGCAAAGATGTGCTGGCAGGAGTGCCAGATTAGGCCTGCTGGTGCTCACACAATACAGCCTTGAATTTACTGCTGCTCTATTCCATCTCCAACCAAGTGATGGGTGGACATCTCTACAGCCCTACATCTCTACAGGGTTCCACTCTGCAGAATGAGAAAGAGGGCCTCTCTGAGGAAAAAAAGCACCTGGATATGGGTCTATAAAAAGCTTGGTATATTTATAGTATCCAACTTGGTGTTATTTTATACTGGATTGTGCCCATTAGCACACTGGCTAAAAGGAGTGACATTTGGCAGCAAATGTGGGCTGGGGAAAGCAGCTCACCATTGGAGGACTGTAGCTCAGTGGCAGAGCATGCAGAAAGTTCCAGGTTCAATTCCTGGCATCTCCAGGTACGTCTAAGAGAAATTCTGGAGAGCTCCTGCCAGTCAGTATAGGAAATATTGAACTGGATGCAACAACATCCTGACTTGGGACTCATCTATACAGCTGCAAATAAAATGTTTTAAGCGTGTTTTAAGTGCAATACACAATGTTACACTAGATGGCGATGGTGAGCTTTATGGAAAATTCAATATATTTTTAAAAACGCTTTTTAAAAAAGCATTTTTAGAACAGTTTTTATATGTGTGTAGATTCCACCTTGGTATAAGTAAACTTCCTATGCTCCTGCAAACAACCTGTATATAATTTCCCTTGGGTGGAAATGATGCCATTGAGAATTTATTGATTTTAGTAAACCTACCATAGCTCAGTTGTAAAGCACGGGCTATACATATATAAAGTTTGAGGTTTATTTATTTGGGCAATATATTAAAAAAATCTGCAAGCAGTGCACATAAACCTAACAACAAATACCCCCAAAAAACTATTAATACAAATTACTAATAAAGGAATATTAAATCCTTTTTCTGACACACTTCCCCACTCAATGCCTCTCAGTCTCCTGGCCCTCAGAGTCGGACACCCAGCTACCCTGATTCTCACCCAGGGCTCAAACAAACTCACAGATCACCCCCAAGAGGGTTCCTGGAATCTGATAGTGCCACCCTAGTCTCTCTCACTTGGGTCTGTGAGCAGGCACCCAGGCGTAATGGAGCTTCCTCAAGCTGCCCACAATTATGTCCCATTCAGCACTCCAATCAGCTGCTCTGCACACACCCAGTTCCAGGTGACAGAAGGCTTGATCTGGAGAGTTCCCAAGGATAGTAAAAGGACACTCACTGTTCTTTCTCAAGCATCTAGACACATCTCCTCTTTCTGCTACTTCCTTGACATCTCTACTTAAAGCACCTTTGGGCTGACAGAACTTGCTGGACTACAACTCTCATCACTTCTATTGGCCACAGTTGCAGGGGCTGATGGGAGTTGTAGTTCAGTAATATCTGGAGGGCCACAGGGCAGCCACCCTGAGCTAGAAAATATGCCGCCTGTCAAAGAAGAAAAAGAAATTAAACGTCTAAGGGCTCCATCTCTGCTTGCTCTCCTCACAAACCCCACCTTCTCCTTCACATGACCAGTTCCGACTCCATTACACTTTACCCAACCCCTCACCTATCCCCTTAAAGCTCTCCCCTAGCCCATCCTCCCCCTCCTCTCACAGCTCACTCCAATCCCCAAACCCTTGGTGCAGCTGCATTTAATGGGTGGAGTTGTCATTCACAAAGTGGCTTGCTAAAGCGGTCTGTGAAGCAGCTCCACCACCCTCAGTTAAATGCTCACCCCCAATGATTCTTTCTCACTCTGATGCCTGGTGTTTATTGTGCTGGAGTTGGCATCCTCACCTATTGGTGGCCATATGTACTGCACAGCATGATGACAGACTTAGATTTTTATGTATATGGGAAGATACAGACCAGTGGTCTGACTCAGTAGAAGGCAGGTTCATACGTTCAAAAACAGCCTTTTTGTTTTCCATTTCCCAGCATTTATCATTTTAAAAAAATAGCGGGAAAAGAATGAGCCATGAAGCTACAATATTGGTTAATTCATCTGTACCACACCTCCCAAAATTAGGAGGAATCCTTGTCTGGCAAATTATGTTATGCACAGACTGATAAAAGATGACTATGATGATCCCGTCCTTCCTCCTTTAGTAGTTGGGAGTGGATGAATAGTAGGGTGTTTAGGTGGTTACACTTTGTCTCCTGGATTCCAACACTTGCTTTACTGCAAAATCATGACATGAGTTTCTGAAATGCCAGCCATGTGCGCAATCTTCATTATGCCCCATACATCTTCCTCTGTAGGAATGCCCATAGAATCCCCCCCCCCTTTTCCTGCCATAAATTTTAATTATGCCATCTGTGCAAAACACTGATTAGCTGTGGGTCTGTTAGGTCTCCTTGCATCTATTTTTGAATACAATCCTCCCCCTCCCCCCGGGTTATTTGCCCACAAACACAATGCAGTGTCCTAATTTCCTAGCAGGGACAATGCATATTGTGCATTGAACAGGGAATGCATGAAGAGGAAAAATAATGGCTTCAGCTGGGGAATTCATCCCCAAAGGCCACTTTGGTTATATTTCGGCAGCCTTCCCAATCAGAATGAAATACTCAGAGCCTGTTCCTGTCTGTCTTAAGTGGAATTCTCACTCAACATCTGCCAGGGTTAAGGAGTTGCGCTTTGATCCCCATGCACAGTCTGTGTCCAGGAACCTTTCAAAGGGGCCACTGCTGGAATTGGAACTATATCTTTCTTGCTGTCGCTGAGAAAACTAACAAATCTCTGCAGTGATGTGGTTGCATCTCTTGCAAGCCACATTGGCTCCATCATTCATTTTTCCTCACAGGAAAAGGGAGTTTGGTGCTCTTTACTTGTCAGAATTCATGCAACTACATTCATGTTGTGTTTACCACAGTTGAGGGAGGAAAAGGGTGGGGATCTTCTGAGGCTCTTTTAAAGAGATGATAGGATAGGATGCCGCAGGGAAGATCTCGATTAAGGCCTTTGGATGCATGGCAGCTGTGAGAAAAGTGCTTGAAGAGCTTATGTGTCTTTGGCTCCAGAGCTGCAACAGGTATTTGAAACTATGATTAAATACAACAACTGGGAGTTTTATCTTTGTTTTTCGGCACTCAGATTTGGCATGCAGAACTGCACCTTGAAAATAGGTAAAAGTGGGTGCTTTAGGCTTGTCCTAACATGATATAATTGCACTGAGATTCCCCACCCCTGTGAAAAGCAGCCAGTCAAGTGGTGTTGGGCACATGGGTGAGGGATTTGCCCAACACATATTTTTGTCAACTATATGTTTCACTGCATGTCACAGGATCAGGGATTAAGATTATGCTTTTGGTGAATGTGGGAAGACCTCGAGGGCTTTCCCTGTCAAGGATATTCCTTTCAAACTCTTTCCTGCATTTTTAGGTTTTGTTTTTAATATAGGCAAGCCACTCTTTTATTTATGGCATTTATTCCATCCTCCCAGGAGTACGTTGTTTCATCCCAGTGTACATTGTTCTCTCCCCATCCTTCTCCCCATTTTATCTCCACAAGAACCCCACAAGATCAGTTAGGTTGATAGACTGTGGCTAGTCCATGATCAACTCAGTGGATCTGCCTTCCACATGACGACCTTCCTTGCTGGTTTAGATCATCAGTGTGTCCTTCTGCTCCTTGATGTTGTTTCTTCACCTCAGCCTGCAGCACTTCCTTACCATGTGACGCAGGGATGAGAAACCTGTGCCTCTCTCCCAGATGTTCTGGATAGCCACAGGTTCCCCACCCCTGATGTATTGCATATCCCCCTGCAAGGCTGCAATATTCTCAGTTGGAGAAGATGTTTCTAACAGAAAAGCCGGCTTTTACAAATTAGAGGTAGAGAGCATGATTTGGCATGATCGTCTTCACTGAGACCGAGGTTTGATACAAACACCCTTTAAAAGTGACTCATGAGCCGAGAATAATCTTCATAACTACCAATCCAGCATGCCAGGAATTTTCACATTTCTCTGCTAATCCCTCCCTCCAATGGACCACATTGATTGGCTGCTTGTTTATACCCAGGTACTGGGTTTTAGAAGATGTTATGGTTAAAATAGACTCTTGAGAAAAGATGGAGTCTCAAAATACATCTCCCATTTTTCCATGTGGAAAACAGAACGGTTGTTTTAACTTTTCTGGGTAAATAAAGATGGGAAGCCGCTTGCAATCTTGTAAGACTGCACCTCAGGGTGAAATGGAAATGAAAGATCCAGGCACAGGAGAGTTGTGAACTCAAAAACAAGAGAGAAAGGATTATTTTATCATGCTGTGAGTTCTCTCCAGAATTGGACAATTTTGGTTTCTCTTAGTTTGCATTTAAATCTTTTTCCAAATAACTTTACATTTTAATTTTTTTAAGCAAACATGAAATTTCTATCTCGGCACATTTTTGTGCATTTCTCCTACTATATGCACTTTGTACACAATTTTACCTCATGCATTCACCTCTGCAAACAATTGTGCCTATTGTACTACATTTCTGTACTTTTTTTTGCTAATGTAAGCATTTTTGTGTTAGCTTACCCTAATATACTTTGAGCTTTGGATACTGCACTGCAAAATTTGGAGAAGTGTGAATTTCAAGAGTAGCCATTTTTCAGTTTGCTTATAAATTCAGGAAGTCCAGATTAACTTGGTTCCCCTAAAACACAAATGCAAATAAATCCTGCCATCCCCTCTGATCTAACCTCTTCTGGGAGAGCAGCTGTATTCCTGGTCAGGCCATTTGTTAATCAGCTAGCCCTACTGCCTACTCTGACTGGCAACTGCTCTTCAGGGTCTCAGGTATCATTCCTCTCACCTTCCCCCGTATCTTTTTAAAAAATACTGGATATGTTATTGGGACCTTCTACATGCAAAGCAGCTGCTCTACCCTTGAACTATGGCCCTGTCCCTTATGTGCCCTCTTCTGCCTTGTATTTCTATTCGTTCAGTCTATCCATACTATGAATTATCCTATCACTGTAATATCAGTAATTTATTTTCGGTGTCAGTTATTAGAGACTGTAAGGAATATCTATTATACACAGTAATGTCAGGTTGTTGTTATTGCTTTTAATTATATTATAGGGAAATCTGATTTCTGCATCTAGGCTTGTAACAGAATATCAATTGGATCAAATGCTCCTGAATAATTTAGATTGCATGAATTTTGGTTTGATTTGTTTTCAGTCAGCATTTCATTAAATAACATCTTTGAAAGTTGTCAGTCATTGTGGGTCTTTACAGCCATGGCACATGTACTTCTGAGGCTGTGGCCTGAGCTGATTTTTTAATGGATTTAGTTGTTGCTTTTATATCTCTCCATTTCCTCCAAGATGCTCAAGGTGGCATGCATTATTCTCCTCCCCATTTTATCCTCACAGCAACTCTGAGATAGGTTAAGCCGAGAGTGAGTGATGGGCTGAAAATCATCAAGGGAGCTTCCTGGCTGAGTGAGGATTTGAATCCTGGTCTCCCAGGTCCTAGTCTAATACTCTAACCACTACACCACACTGCCTTAAAAGTTCAGTGTCCTTGCAAATGGGAACAGCCCTGTTCCTATGTCATATGAAGCTGCATCAGTCTTTGAGGTGGGGGATAAATTTGATTTGCGTTTTAAGGCAAACCTGCCTAATTCACACTTCTGGAACCAATATGCAGACTGACACACAGCTATCTTTCAAATCCACACTTCTTCAACCTACAGTGGCACCCAAAAATGTGCATTTGCAGGAAATAAAATAAAAATGTTTATATGAATGAAAACAGAGCTACAGTTCTCAGAGTGGTTTAACAGTAATTCCCTCTTGCCAGGGAACTCTAGGAATTGCAGCTCTGTGAGGGGAATGGGGGTTGTCTCCTAACAACGAGTGTTCATAGTGGCATGATACTGCTTTAAATGTATAGTGCAGATGGTTGCCCTGGGTGAGATGCACCAACTAGCTTTCTCTTTCTGTTTTTAATTATAATCACTTGGCATCTGTATTTAGTGAGAAGCTCATGCAAACAAGAGTCTCAGTCTATAGAACTCAGGGACTGGACATCTGGTTCTGCCTTCAAGCAGCAAGGCCATAAATAAGTGGGCCAGTGAACTAACTTCAGCTGCCAAGATGTCCCCATGGCCGCCAAGTTCTCAGGCTTTCATAATTTGTGGCAGGGGAATACATGCACCACTGGATCAGTTAGAAACCAGCACCCAAAACTCACACAAGCGACGCCTCCGCTATTTTTGCATACAGTGCGAGTTAACACCTGCTTCTGGACAGGGCTGCGAGTCAATCACAGGGCGCTGCTGTTATCACTCCACATATCTCAAGCTCTTTGGAGTGCACAGTCACTGTATCTTCAAAAAGGAACTGTTACTTGATCCTTTTTTAATTGCGGGGTTGCTCCACCTCCAAGTTTATTCTCAGGGTTTAGTGCCAGAGCATGCTCCTTAGCAAATTCCCCAGCACTAAGATCTCCAATAGAAAGTAGTGCTGTGCCATGGGATGGGTAAATTGGTTGATTTTTGTTTCTCTCAATTGTTCCTTTTTTCCAATCTTAAGTCCAGTCCTCCATACAGTATTTCTATATCGGTTTGTAATGATAGTGATAGTCCTCATTAAAATTCACCAGCATTTTACATATTTTGCAAGCAATTTCCCAAGGATAAAGCAGTTTTACATGCTATTTTTTCCCTAATATATACATTTTTATGCAAACTCTGTTTAAAAGCCTTCAAGGATGGAGATCCACAACCTCCTGACACAGACTGATTCACTGTTGAAGAGTTCTTACAGTCAGAAAGTTCTTCCTGATGTTTACTCAGAATCAGCTTTCTTGTAATTTAAAGCCATTGTTCCCTCTTCCATGTAATAGCCCTTGAGATATTAGAATATGGCTATCCTATCTCCTCTCAGTCTCTCTTTTCTAGGCTAAACATACCCAGCTCCTTCAACCATTCCTCATAAGGCTTTGTTTCCAGATCCATGACATTCTGGGATCAAATCAGAAGCCAGGGCAGCTTTCATAATTCTGGGACTGTCCCTGGAAGATCAGGACACTCAGAGGGTATGCCAATACCCTAATCAGTGGGTTTCAATCAGTGTGTCATGGCCAGAGGTGCCACGGGCAACAGTGGCCTTCATCTCTCTCTCCTTCCTTCCTTCCCTCCCTCCTCTGATGCCCTCTTGTGTCTCTGCCTCCCAAAGGCTTACATAGCTTTTTGTAGCAGCAGAGACTGCCCAGAGGACTCCCAAGGAAAGGGGAGAGGAGAGAAGGCTGAGGTAACACTCCACAAAGAAGGGTGTTCTAAAAAGGTTGAGGGGCTGCCAGCTCTGCAGGCAAGGGTTGACATAACTGGGCTCCTGAGCCCCACAGGGGCGCCACAGAAATAATGTAGTTGGTCAAGGAAGCCAAGGACCCAAAAAGGTTGAAAAGTCTGACTGGCCAAAAAGGCAGGGAGGGGAGGACCACTGTTGCGGGGGGTAGGGCAGAAGACAGGCACAATATCAAATGAGTGTCTGCTGATGATACTTTGGCAGTTGCAAGCTCCAAGGAGGGAAGGCACCCTACCCACCCCAGTGCCAGGCTGCAGGTAGACCAGGGATATGTAGTTTTGCCAAGGGCCACCACATCTTGCCTTGCATCCTGCCACAGAGACTGCAAGGTTGCACTGAACATGCAGCCACCCTTGGCCAGTTTTGTGTGCAAAGAAAAAAGGCTGGGGATGCCATTGGCTGCTGGAGGAGTTTTATGGGAGTTGTCAATGACGTTTCATTTAAAGGGAATAATCGGATGAACTCCTCTGGTGAGATGTCTAAGAAGCCTTAGTTTCTTACATTTTGCAGAACAATTCAATGGCTGCAGATTCCAGAGGGGTAGTAACCATGTTAGTCTCCTGTGGCAAAAACAGCAAATACTATTTTGGCACCATAAAGACTGATGGTGGCCTAATGATAAACAGGATCTTATGCCATAATACATAGTCTTTAAGGTCCCACAAGACACTTCGTTGTTACTGATTAAAATGTTAGCCTTTGCATAACTTGGTTCACATTTTTTTCCTTTCTTTATACCCTCACATCCCCCCTTAGATTAGGAGAACAAGAGGGGGACAGTAGCTAAATAGCTGCAATTAGATTTATCACAGAGGAATAATCAGCTCACTGATGCACTTCCCTTATTAGATTAGAAACCCAAGTGTGTGTGTTTTTGAAAACAGTCGAGGTCAAATTTACTACAAAGAGGTTGTTATTCCCTTTCCTTATTCTTTATTGTTAACTTTTCACCTTCAACACCTTTCAGAAAGGAAAGGGTTTTTTTTTAATATTAAAAAACAAAATCCTGCCCCAGGAAGATTTTTAAGAATAAAGCATCTTTAATAGCTGGGGCTGCAGCAGAAGTAAAAAGTGGGGAGTGGGACTTTATGTATACTTAGGAGACGGGAAGGGGCCTGCACGCCAAGAGTCATCACAGATAGAGGAATTCCGGCCATTGTTTCTTGTGATATGGAACTTCCTTTGCCCAGCAGTAAATAGACTCTAGGCTGTTTTGCAAAAGATGGTGCTCGGGGCAAGAGAGTAAGTGAAATATTGTTCCTGGTGAAATAAAAGTCAGTCCCACCACCCAAATGTCCAATGTTCTCATTGGAGCAGCTCCTCCAAAATTCTCCTCTGCATATTTTGAATTCATATATTCTCCCGGAAGGGAAATATCCAGCAAATAATTGATATGCAGGATTGGCATTTGAAATCTGATATTTATGCAGCAGCCGTCATCCTTTGATGGCATCTGACAGCTTCCAGGTCTAGTAGTACTCCATATCTGATAAGAACATAAGAAGAGCTTTGCCCATCTGAGCCAACCAAAAGTCCCTGTGAAGCCCACAACCAAGCTGAGAGTGCACGAGGGGACAACTCCTTGGCAACTTCTTATAGGTCTGGGAAGGATTCTGAGATGAAACATTGGAGAGCCACTGCAAATCAGTGTCAAAAGTATTGAGACAGTCCAGTGATGGTTGAGTAGCCATTAGTAGCCTTGACCTCCATAGATTTGTCTAGACCCACTTTTAAAGCCATCCAAATTTGTGGCCATCAGCATATAGAATTATATAATTATAGAACTGTGGAGTAGGAAGGGACCATGAGAACCATCTACTCCAACTCCCTGTAATGCATGAATCTTTCACCCAAGGTGGGGCTCAAATTCATGACCCTGAGATAAAGAGTTTCATGTTCTGCCAACTGAGCTCTACCTTGTGGTAGTGATTTCCATAATTCAGCTGTGCTGTTTATGAGGAAGTACTTCCTTTTGTCATTCCTGAATCTCCCACCCTGTTCATTGGATGCATAAATCCATAAGATGGGGGAACCCTGCTGCAAAGTTGCCTATATTAGAAGAAATGTGTACTTTTTAAATTACGAATTTCCATTGTATTGTGCACTACCGTAATATGTAAATGGGCCAAAATGAATTTACAACTGGAAAAATGAAAAGTTTAGAGAATCTGAAACTGGCATATTAGTTGTGTGTGTATATGTCAGTTTGGCACTCATGCATTACACAAATGAGGTAAAAGTAGAAATACTGCACTTCTGAATTACAAGCAGCTTGGGAAAACTGTGAGGGGGCGCTTTAAATGAGTCAGAGAACGAGCTTTGTAAAGGACTTTGACATTGTAGGTGGGTTGAGTTTGAAATTTGGTGTTTTGAAGGTCTGCTACAAATCAATGTCCAGCCAGATTCTCACGATGGTTTCAGGGGGAAATCTGCCAACAGTCAATTAAAATACAGAACCTTGAAAAGAGGTATCTAAAATCACGATCTGGCCAATAATAATGTAGAAAACTGTCAATGTGCACTTCTTAGAAAGGGGATTTGTGTTTGTTCGTGGCATTTATAAAACCTTGTCTCACACATTTCTGAGTCAAACTCTGTTTTCTTTATCTGAGTTGAGAGCCCTTTTCTTCCTCAGGAATTCCATTTTCTGATATTCTTGTTAAAGAACAATGGTAGAAACCTTAAACTTATCTTCTTTGGAACAAGTAATAATAATAAAAAACTAGATCTAGCAATCAGAATCAGAATCAGAATCAGATTTTTATTTTTATTTTTAGAAAAAGAAAAATAGCATACCAGTGCTCTTAAATATGAGATTTTAGACCCTTCAGAGTGTGGAATGAATTCTAGGGTGGCCTGCAGAATCCCTACCACTTTCTACACAAAATATTGGACTCCTGGTATCCTGATCTGGACACAGCACTCAGGTCCTGTAATTCCATGGTCACCGCAGTAGTTACTGGTGCCCATTAGGACTGGCAAGGTGGAGGGCAAGGAGACTAACAATAGGTGGAACCAGCGCTTATGACAGGCAGAGTCTTCCCTTGGCTGCAAGCAGAAAAGCAAGCAAGTAGAAAAGCAAGCAGGTGAGACTGGCTTAGGTTGGTGGGACAATGCGCCATTCACCCTTATTGGCATTTGTGTGTAACAGCTAACATAGGGACGTGGGTGGCACTGTGGGTTAAACCACAGAGCCTAGGGCTTGCTGATCAGAAGGTCGGCGGTTTGAATCCCCGCGACAGGGTGAGCTCATGTTGCTCGATCCCTGCTCCTGCCAACCTAGCAGTTCGAAAGCATGTCAAAGTACAAGTAGATAAATAGGTACCTCTCTGGCGGGAAGGTAAACGGCGTTTCCGTGCGCTGCTCTGTTTTGCCAGAAGTGGCTTAGTTATGCTGGCCACATGACCCGGAAGCTGTACTCCGGCTCCCTCGGCCAATAAAGCGAGATGAGCGCCACAACCCCAGAGTCGGTCACGACTGCACCTAATGGTCAGGGGTCCCTTTACCTTTAACAGCTAACATGTAATGGTGATAGTGTTTGATAGCCAGCTAATACTAAATGATACAGCATCAAACAGCAAAAGAAACATCCCCTTTTGGCACCTGCAAAACTGTCGAGATGTGCTAACAAGCCTAAAAGCACTCAAATGTAAATATAAATTCTGAATACAACATTTTGCTCAAACTTTGAGTGGCAATATTGGAAAAAATTACAAGCATACACAACTTGCTTGGAAGAAGTCAAAGGCTGGACAGAAAAAAGAAGAAGAAAAGAAATTGCATTGCTTGGACCAAGTGTGGCCAACCTCGGGTCTGTGGGCCAAATGAGGCCCTCAGAACTCTCTCTGTTTGACCCATGGGACTCTCTCCAGGCCTCAGGCCTCCCGAAGCCACAGCCCTGCTTCATGCCCCAAGCGTTTTGGCCTGGCTTTAATGTGTCCTTGGACTTTATAATGATTCTTGGTTGTCTAGATGGAGGATAGAGGGAGGTTTGTGAATATAGGTAGAAACAGTATAAACCTCTTGGTAGTCACAGAGGTCCCATAATTCATCTTCCTTTCAAATAAACAGGAATATATACTTGTTCTACACAGATACTTTGTTCACCTGTGAAATCTCCCTCTGACCTTTCGTTTTCAAGGCTGCTGCTTCACCCTGATCTTGTATTACCTCTATCCTGGGCCTGATCTTGACAACCTTTGTTCACACCCACCTAACCTTTTCCTACTTTATTTGTCTCTATGCTGCAAAAGGTAACCAGAAACATATTTGCTTTCCACTTGGCTCAAGCAGATATTCTCAAATAACAAAAGAGGTTTGTGCCAGGCTAAAACTCTTTTCCTAACCGAGAGGGGGAGAAAACAGATCTTCAGTGGGATAAATTCAGTAACTGCGGCTAATGCTCCTAGCAGCTTGCCAAGCTGTTTGGTTGCCGCACAGGACCTGGCTTTTGTTAACAGGATCAGCTCTTCAATTTATTAGCATAACTAGTCACGTCTACCTTGGGAGTGGGATGAGAGCCTTCATTTTTATAATTCACAGTTGTGAATTACAACTCAGATATCTACAAAACTGTAAACTGATGCATTGTTTAGACCAGGGTTTCCCAAAGCCAGGGGTTCTGCCCCCCCATCCCCATATCACAGGGAGGTTCACAACATAAAAATGCAAAATGAGAACACAAAATACATTAGATACATTACACACAATTAAAAAATGGCAAGGCAAGAGATGGCCTGATACAGGCAATGTTTAAACTGAGCTGGTGCTGCTAAATTCAGTGTATAAATGTATTTAAAATTACTGCATTACACATTCAGTCTTTTTAGGAAACCCTAGCCCACACTTTCAGCTTCTAGTGATGTGTGTTTGGTCAAGAGGATTGCTCACCTGGACTGAACAGTGTAATGAACAGGGATCTACATATACACCCACCAGGGGAGTCTTGCTGAAGCGAGGAATGTGTTTTTTGCCAGAAGGTTTGCTTTTGCTAAATTGATCCGTGTGTCTGCTATGCATGTAACCCATTTCATCTAAGGCAACTAAATACCTGCAGAAGCTCAGAGGCATCACTTGTAGCAGAAATAATCAGAGGTGGTGGTTCATTCCTGAAAACTATTGGAGGCCAGCTAGACATTGTCACTGAGTGTGTGCCTGTGTGGTAAGGTTCAGTTCCACAAAGCATTTTTTTGGTAAAATTATTATTATTATTATTATTATTATTATTATTATTATTATTTCTGTAACTATCTACTGCCATTTAATTTCAAAAAGCATTTCAAAAAGAATTCAGTAATAAGAACTCAATAATAGCACTGCATTTCAATAAGACAAATAAGTAATAACAGAAGAACACAAGAGTACCCTGCTGGATCAGGCCAATAGCCTGTTTAGTCAGCACCCTGTTCTCACAGTGGCCAGCTAGATGCCTCTTTGGGGAAGCCCCCAAGCAGATCAGTTTATTATAGTTTTAATTGTTTAATTGATTATGTTGAGGATGATAATAACATGGGAAATTGCAGTCAAACATAATTACGCATGTGTGTCAGTTAGTGCTTGAAGGGATTAAGACTGTAGAATTCTGTTCCTAGACTTGGCTAGGTCACACCCCCTCATCACCGTGGGGGAGTAACTGAAGCTGCTTCTCTTCCTTACTCTCTCAGCTCCATGTAACTGACTAAGAAAACATGTGTTTCAACCTGTCTTCCTGTATTTTCTGCTCAAGAGTATTCTGCATTCTTGCTGCTGCATGGATAAATAAATGAATCTGAACTTTGGGACATTTTGTAAGTACAGCATTTGAAACATACTTACCAGTGTCTGGTTGGTTCATTGTAATAGGGGTAGAAAGAGAGGAGTGCTGTAAGCAACTAAACAGGAAATGAAAAGGGTTTAATAGCCTACGTTCCCACATTACTTTAGAGTTTAAACTCTGTTGCTGGGGGCTCTCTTCTGTTGGGGAGTGAGTTTAGCCCTGCGTTTTGAATATAGGCACCCATCCAATTCTTTTCTTATTTACCCCACACACATGGGTCACAAGGATTCATATTTTCCTCCCACAGGTATCATATGGAACTCATGGCACATCAGCCCAGACTGAATTAGGGAAGTTTTGTTCTTTTGTATACAGTATGCCATCCAATATGCTTATCTTACCCACTGCTATTCCAGCTAGAAGTAGGAAAAGCAATGTTTAATCCAGAGTAGGGAAACGTTTTTCTGCTCAAGGCAACAGTTCCTTAGGGGTAATCTGTCAGGGCAGTTGTGAGCGGGGCTAAAGCTAGTGGTAGGTGGGGCCAGACCCCAAAGTAGGTGGAGCATTATTCCTTCCTTCCTTCCTTCCTTCCTTCCTTCCTCTCTCCCTGCCCCCTGTCCTCTTTTGTTCCCCTGTTTTACAACCTCATTCCCACCCACATTAAACTGGTCCAAGGGCCCCATGCAGCCCCATTCTGCCCACCCTCCTTTAATCAGATTGATAGTTTTAAAAAAAAGGCTGAACTAAAAAGATGCTTCGAACTAACAGGCAACAGATTTATTTCAATATTGCTTTTGATACAATGCTTTTCAAAACTGCTGAGGGTGAGTTTTTACAGAGAGATTCTTCTTTCTCTCATAGACAGGGCAAATACCTGTTCACTGGGTTGAAACCCTAGATTAAAGAGCATGTGGAAGAGAGGTACTGAAGTCTTTGTTGTGCTCAGGTCCACCTAGTCCAGAACACTGTTTTCAAAGTGGCCAACCAGACAACTCTTCCAAGTTGGTGGCTATCTTGTGGGAGTGAATTCTATACAATGCACTGTACTGAGAAGTATTTCCTTTTGTCTGCCCCTAATCTTCCCACACTGAGCTTCATTGGAGTTCCAGTAGAATGAAAGTGTATATTCCTGGCAAACACTTGTGGTATAGATTGTCTGCCCCACTTATGAGAATAAAAAACCCCCAATGGTCAGCTAAACCAAATAAAACAAGTTCTTACTCAGAGTAGACCCACTGAAATTAATGCACATTATTAAGTTAGGTCCATTAGTTTCAGTAGACCTACTCTTAGTAAAACCTAATTGAATACAACCCATTATCTCATAGAACATTTCAGCCAACTGACCTATTAAAAATAATGTTGTATACTATAGTTGACGATCAGCATTTTTGTGTGTTCACACACACTCTCTACATGAAGAAAACAAATCAGGGAGAGAAAGGCTAAGTGCATCTTTCTCTCCCCTCCACCCCGATGTGCCACATTCAGGGAAGCATGAAAAATATGATAGACATACACAAGCACCTGAAGTGGTTCAGTTCAAAATGAGCAATTAAGGAAGTTGCCTTACACTGAGCCATTGATCCAAAATAGCTTACTGCAGTCTACAATGGAAGGCAGCATCTCACCAGGGATTTGCCCAGTCCTGCCTGGGGAGGCCAGAGACCTTTTGTATACCAAGCATGTTAAGGACCCGCATTGTGCAAAACATGCAGATCAATTCTATGGTGTGCTGATTTCCGCAGAGCTCCCTACCAAGTAAGAGTGCTTAGAAGCACAGCTTGGTAGACACCAGCAGTGGGGAGGCAAAGAAAAGGAAATGTGTTGTTTGCTGCACAGGGACTTGATAAATAGGTGGAGTGCTAATGCAAAGCAGATTCTCCTCCACAGCCTTGCCACAAGCAGAATTCTTCCAGAGCCTGTCGTTATGTCACAGCTGTGGAGAAGCTGAACAAGAACAAACAGGGGTCGTGTAAGGAAACAGCAAAGGGATAGCTTGTTGGGAGGATGGAATTTGCCACTGAATCTGATTTCTGAAAGTATTTGCTTTGTTTTTATGTCCAACTGGTGTGCCTGGGTGTAGTTCTGCTGAACTTCCCCAGGAGAGATTCTAAGAACAGGAAATTCAGGGAACCTGCTGCTTGGGAAAGGGAACAGAAACATCAACATCATTATTTGTTTCTTTTTAAAAGGCATATCTCTACACCAGGAATGGGGGACCTTAAGCCCAGGGTGCAGATGTGGCCCTCTAGGGTTTATGTCTTGCCCTCTGGGCATTTCTCACTGGCTCTGCTTAGTGCCCTTCTCATGTGCTGCAATGTTCTTGAACTGTGATACTCATGTTTCAGATGTATTAATTAGGCAACCAAATACAAGTTGTAGCTATCTTGAACTGTGATAGCATGTCTTGCTTGCCTGGATGAAGAGTTGTGTGGGTGACGGGGAGTATATCGGAATCTCAAACTTTTGTGTGACTGGAATATAGCATCTTGTACAAGGGTAAGAGTCACATCCATCACCAAGGGCCTTCTTAGTGGCTGCTCCCAGACTTTGGAATTCCTCCCTAGAAAAGTTGAATGGGCTCCCTCCTTGTTCTTCCGCTGGCAGGTGGCAAGACCTTCTTGTTCCAAAAGGCTTTGGGGAACTGGCTGCTTTTAATGAGGGGTTGGTGCCCTGCTGTTTTTCTCATGATTGTCTCTGTGTTTTTAATACATTGTAGCGGGACGCGGGTGGCTCTGTGGACTAAACCACAGAGCCTAGGGCTTGCCGATCAGAAGGTTAGCAGTTCGAATCCCCGCAACCGGGTGAGCTCCCTTTGTTCGGTCCCAGCTTCTGCCCACCTAGCAGTTCAAAAGCACATCAAGTGCAAGTAGATAAATAGGTACTGCTCCAACGGGAAGGTAAAGGGCGTTTCCGTGCACTGCTCTGGTTCGCCAGAAGCGGATTAGTCATGCTGGCCATATGACCCAGAAGCTGTCTACGGACAAACGCCAGCTCCCTTAGCCTATAGAGCAAGATGAGTGTGCAACCCCAGAGGCATCCACGACTGGACCTAATGGTCAGGGGTACCTTTACCTTTACATGGATTGGTAGAATGACAGATTGTGTTATTTCTATTAATGTTTAATTGCTTTTTAATTATTGTTGCCCCCTATGTTTTTAGCTGTTCTTGTTTCACCTGTAAGCTGCCTTGAGACTGCCAGAGAAATATATAATAATAATAAAAGTGTTGCACAGCACTTCCGAGCAGTAGCAAAATTCCAGGGGGTTCTAAGCACTCACTCTAAGTTGTGTTTCCATTGCAAATTCAAAGCACAATGGAGACTGGTGTCTTTAAGAAATATGGTTTATTTTACAAATACTTACACCTAAAGCCTTCAATAGCGGGGGTACAGAACATTACACCCCAAGAGTGTACCTCTTTACTTCTCTCATAGCTTCAGCAAGCTTGAGTCCAAAGCAGCTGTCAGTCACGGCCACTTGTCTCTCAGTTTTGCCTCTTCCTTCAGCACTGCATGGAGTTCTGCCTAGTTCCCTCTCCTTCTTCCCAGCAGTCTTTCCAGAAAACAACTCCTCCCCTTCCACTTTCAGCATCCCCTTTCCCTCTGCCACTCTGGCAACCTCCATTTCAAAAGCCTTCTGCAAAAGGCACATTTTTTCCTGTAACCCTGGCAGCCTTCCCCTTTAATGTCTAGTGATGAACCTCTCTCCTTTTGTCAGGGTAATGGCTCTGCAATCGCTTGTCTTTGTTCTTGGATGGAACTCTAAGCCCAGCTCCTGAGGAATTTACTACATTTACTAATATCAGAAATTATGGGGAGAACCAGACACCCAGAAATTTTAGGGGATCCTTGCTCCCTCCAAATCCATAGCAACAATAATAATCACTCTGCACACTTTTTATCTCTGGCTTCATCCACCTCTGACATGTAGCCTCCCCTCCTGAACGTTCCTCAACAGATAATGTGGCCCTTGGAATGAAAACAAAATGTTATTCACTGTTGCACTACACTATAAACTTAGGGCTTCTCCCAACAACCTGTTTATTGAGCATTCATCCTGATTTGTTTGTACAAGCTTAGACTATATCCGGTCATTACTGAACATTCCTCCTGATTTGTTTGTAAGGAGGTTATATGGCAATGAGCATCCAGCCTGATTTGCTTACGCAATATTTACGCGTCTTCCTGTTGACCACTTGTTCATTCTACAGTTTTCAAAGGGTTCAGCCATTATTTTCCAAAACACAAACAGTCCCATTTTCTCTAAAAGATGGATTGTTTGTATTAAGGGAAACAGAGCACTTTAATCCAGTTTAAAGTCCTGTATGTGCTTGAACCCTCTCCTGCAAAATACTGACAGTCTCAAAGCACCCTTAAACTGGCTTAATTGTTATTCCTTTTCTCAAAGGAATCTGTCAGCTGTGGCTCTGACGGGGTGTGTGTGCGTATGACACCCCAGCTTCCTTGGGTCCTGAAGGAAGATCCTTCCTAGTTAAAGTGTATCTGTCTGCTTGCCCATCATTCCTTTTAGATCTTCGCTTCCACCAAGTGGAAGTGCAAGAGTTATTTAATTTAGGATTGCCATATGTCCGCTTTTTCTAGGATGCATCCTCTTTTTCTGGGGTAAATTCGAGACAAATTGCATTTGTTTGCTTTGAATGGCTGCCATAGCGTCCTCTTTTTTTTGCTCTTCAAAATATGGTTAACTCTTTGGCTGTCTTTCCCCTGACAGCCTAAAATTCCCCTGTATCCCTGAGAATACTCCCAGGTATCATGACACTGACTTGACACTAGATGTGGGGTAGTACATTAAAGGAGACAATGAAGGGTCGATGAAACAATATTAAAAGTATGCTAAATGATAAAAGGGTAGTTTTTTAAAGAAGAGATTTTAACATAAGAATGGTTACATGCAATAGGGCAAATAGAATACAGCAAATAAATATAACATTAAACACCATGTATTTTACCTCTAGATCAAATATTCCCTAACAACTTACAACTGGCGGTTCTTTGTATGATGTTAGAATGGCATCCTCATTCCTTTCTCTCTTGAAATCATGCCTTGAACTGCTAACCCAATCAAGTCACTGTGCAGGAAAAGCCTTGGGCTATGTGTCTCCTGATTCATATTTTCAAGAAAGTTGGAGGGTTCCAACAACAGACAGTGCCTACTTGCCACCTACTTGCCACCTGCAATTAATCTCCCACCTTTAAGTTTAACAAGTTAACCTTTAAATGTAACAGAACAGTCTAACTACAGTCCATTTGCTTCACATATCATATGAGAAAACTATTGCTAATGGAGATTTTTCAGCTCCTTGCCAAACTTCAACTACCAGAATTTGTTGGAGAAATCCCCCATTCTGTAGGTATGTCAGAAGAAGAGGAAGAGGAAGAGGAAGAGGAAGAGGAAGAAGAAGAAGAAGAAGAAGAAGAAGAAGAAGAAGAAGAAGAAGAAGAATTTGCTCTGGACACTTTCTGCTGTGGACATTTCAATGCATTTCATTTTGTTCTGCACAGAACAGCTTTCTAGCCCAAAGCCCAGAGCGATCCTAACCATGTCTATTCAAATGTAAGCCATATTGCATTCAATAGTGCTTACTCTCAGGTACGGGGGGTTGGGATTGCAGCCTTAGTCTCTAAATCTATATTCAATATCTGAGAAGCATGTGAAGTAAAAATAATAATAAACAACCATATAAGAATGGTAGCAGTACACTAGAATTAGATTCCAGGGCAGGGGGGTTGGAGCAGTGGCTGTCATATTTTTTAGTAAAACAAATTTCAGCACACAGTCTCATACCTAGCTTAAAAACTACTCCCATATAACAAGCAAAACAAATGCAGCTTCCAAAATAATGTTAAACAGCATACAAGACTCAGAGCTTTAAAAACTGCCCCCAGATAAAAAGTATTTTTAAAGCCTCTAGTCAAGTAAAAACAAATGCAGCTTCCAAAGCAACTTGAAACATAGAACACAAGCTCATATACTGTTCCCATGGCATTTAAAAAGGGGGAAAATGATTTCTTTTTCTATCCAGAAGCAGGAAGTAAAAAACTATATTTCTAAATACTGATTTCTCCAATCAGTGAATGGTGTGAGGAATGAAGAAGCAGATTGCCCAGAGATACCTTAGTAAAAACCACCTTACTTAAGGACTCTCTGGTGGGAATTTTAAGTGTGTCTTTAGGCAAAGTCTCTTTCAGAGCAGTTAGGCTCAACTGTTATCCAACTAAAGCTCAGTGAGGATGTTCTAGCAGGGTGTGGTATGGTGGCAATATCTTATTTGATTGACAGGTGCTGTCATTTACTGGTATCAGCACCACAGATAGCAATGTCAATGCCACCTCCTCAAATTTGCCACCATGAGCAGCTGTCCCATTTGCCCTCCCAAAAACATGTGCCTGGTGGTAGTGGCACCCCAGTTTTGGAATAGCCTCCCCAGAAAAGCTCACTTGGCACCTTTGTCACAGTTTTCTCAGCACCAGATCAATAACATTATTACTAGTATTGTTAGTATTCACACATCTGATCTGCAATTTACTCAAAATCTATGCTTCTAAACTGCTGCTGTCTTTTACTCTACAGATGGAGAGGGGAGGAAATGTTCTCTCTTTACTGTACATTAATATTTTGTTTTATTTTGTCTGTTATAAAAAATACAGTCAATAAATAAATAGTGGCTCCCAGTGAGGACAGAGATTGCACCCAGGGAACTGTGCTTAATTCTTTAGGGTAGATGTTGGTGGGCATGGCGGGGGGTGAGGGTAGTACAAATTAAATAGCAAAAAAACTCTCAAGACAAAGAAAGAATACCCCAGTCCTTAATTCTTCCCCTCACTATGATTTTAACTGTGTCAGGGAGACCCTGAGAAGACTAAAAGTCTGAAGTTTCAGATTAAACCCTTAAACCCAAAAATTTATCAAGCCATCTAATTTAGATATTTAGGACTCCAGCTCCCATCAGCCCCTACAGCCAGATACCCAGTAACTGTGACAGTGGTGGTTATAGTTCAAAAAATCTGGAGGGCACCTGGTTGGGGAAGGCTGCCCTGGGATGATGGTAGTCGTAGGGGAAGACTTACTGGTTTCTAGCATGATCACATTTGTGGAGCTAGAACATTCAGAAATGAAAGAGCAGGCTTTGAAGGTTACCCACTGTACATTCCCTCTATAATAATTAGTCACTTTGTGAAGTTCCTGTCAGCAAGGATGTCCTCATTTTCAGCATGCTGAATCTATACAGGTCAAAGAAAGGAGTCAACATTCAAAAAAGGAGGTTAATCGTGTTGATCTCTCTGAACTGTTTGGCTCATTTGCTTCCGTTCTTTCTCTTTCTTTCTTTTTGGAAGTTGCGAAAGAATCCTAACAGCTGAGTTCTAAAGCTAACGGTGAGTGCGAGGATGTCATTTGATTTCCAGATTCCTTCAGCCTTTGCCACCACAGTGTTGATTTTCCAAGCAAAAACATCTGATTGTAAAGCAAGCCCAGAGATTCAGCTCAATAAGACGGTATTTAGTGCAGTCAGATTGTTAGATCAGAGTGCCATAGTCCACCTTTTAGATAGACTGGCCCCTCTCTAAATGCTTTTAAAAAAAATTTTTTTTAAATGCCGATGCACTCAAAACACTGGTCATCATTTCAATCCTGGTGCAGTAGAGAATGTCCATAAGACATCAGTGATAATCCATTTTAGATCAACTACTTAGAGCTTTTTTTCTACAATCAAGCAGTATATAATTTTATCAATCAATCAATCAATCAATCAACAAACTGATTATTTTCCAAGTGTCCTAGGGTATGATCTGAAGACATATGAAGCCACCACTTTGCTGAAGTTTAAGCAGGCCTGGGTCTGACTAGTGCATTCCCCTGAGAGCACAACATTGGTTCCCTCTGCTTGGGTGGCTACCTCTTCTGCAGGTGTTTCTCCTCATTTGTTTGAATAGAAATGGCAATTCCTTGATATATCCATTGGTCCAAAGCTAGGTCTTTATTGAAGGTGAAAAGTCCAATAGATAAGTTTGTAAAAAATGACATAGGAAATGGATAACAGATCACTCTGCTGGCAGATACAGATGTATTTCTGCTATTGCTACACATGAGGCCCTGGCTTGCATCATAATAGATTCTGGTAATGTCATTCCTTTGATATGTGCTAAAAGGTTGGAGAATGCTCCTTGGACCAGGCTGCGTGCAACAATTGCTTTCATTCCTTTGTGGCTGCGGAAAGCAAATGGGTTTGAAACAAACAGAGGGAGGAGATGCCAAATTTGATACACACAGGGCTGCAGGAACGACAGCACAAAGCCTGCAGGTTGCCACCAATGACTTTCCAGCTTTGCAAGTGCTCTTTTGATAAATGAGTTAGGTGTAATAATATGGCAGCTTAGTCCTAGCTGTGTGTGCATTTTTCAAAACATTCCCCTTCTTTAGAATCCAGAACTGCTGGAAGTTGCTACACATGAAGTCTATTACAAAGATGTTATTCTTATTAGATTAACCTGGATGAACCAGGATGGGGGTTTTGGCAAATGGAAAGCCACAACATATGGTTTATATTTGACTGGTGTCTGCACCATTGTCATAGCATCATGTGGGCAAAACCCTCAAATTGATTACATTGTCAAAGGATGTGCAGCTCATGAGAACTCTGGGGATCATGGCGGTGCCAAGTTTTGGCGCTCTCTCTTGGCCTCTAAAGGAGAGGCAGTCATTGGAGTATTGTGGTTCTTCTGATGGGCAACAATGCAGTGATGAAGTGGTATGTCACACTGCCCAGGGAAAACCAAGGAGAAGGGAAAGGGAAGAAATGACAGCAAAGGACTTGGAAATTAGATCAACATCTGACCAATGGGAAATTAAAGAAGAAGAAAGAAGAACTGTTAAGACTGTCTCTGAGTCCAGAATGAGCTATGGAGAGACAGCACATCTCTGAAGGGTCTAGGACAGAAATGGGAAACCAAACTAATTCCATGCACATCTTCAGCACTCCATGTGCAGTTTTTCTCTCTCTCAATCTTGCTGGGTTGTAAAAGGCCCATTGAAAATTGATGGGCATGACTAACATAGGCTAATGAATGTCAATGGGTCTACTCTTAGTGAAACCTAGTTGCATACAGCCCATTCTCTCTCAGTTCCTAAGATAGAGAGAGAAAAGTGAGAGGTGGTCATCATATTTTTAAAAAGCTTTTATTTGTATTTGTCTGCCTATTGATATCCAGCAGGAGCCATCACTGCACTCTTTTTGGCACCTGCTAAAAACAAACCTACCCAGGTGTTTACAAAGTTGATTTGAGTTTTAATCTGTTTTTAGTCTATTGTCTTTTTATCTTTTCAAAAGTCTTAAATTGTTGTTAATTTCCCGCATGGATAATTTCATTTCAAATTTTTTTTGTCCCTTATTTTGCCCAACCTGTCCTTTATTTTGCCAGACCAAAGGTGACAACCCTAATTTTACACCCATTGGCAGTGCACATTGGCCAGGAAATGACACCACTCCTTTATCACTACTTGCTGCACATCACAAAGGATGCAAAAAAAGGGGGGGGGGAGAGATAGAAACTAACAAGAAGTGCCGGGAAATTCTTGAAATTCTTGACCTTCTAAAGCTTTCCATACTGTGCAGACACAGTGAGCCAGAACCAGAGATGCAGGGCAGGGGTAGAGAACCATTCACAGCCTGAGGGCCCATTCCTTCATAGACAGGCTTCTGAGAGGTACATGTCAGTGGTGAATGGAACCAGAGGCAAAAGCATGTGGCACAGCCGATGAGAGTACCATTGTACAATTGGCTACATTCCACCCATGCAAAAGTCAGAGATTTCTGACATCCACCTATATGTTTTCCACCTCCATCCAGGCAAGCAAGAGGCATTATCCTAGTTCTAGGGCACATTCCAGCCAGGCAGAAGCAGTTGAGGATGGCATGGAGCAAGGCAACTGAGAGGCATGGCCTGGAGAGGGGTGAGTCCTAGGAGAGTCCTGAGGGTCAGATAAAAGGCCTGTAGTGCCTCATTTGGCCCCCGAGCCTCAGGTCCACAACCCTGGTATGAGGAGAAATGAGACTTCTGGGTTCAGAAAAGTGCAGTGCTGAAGAATCCTCAGAAATTATTAGGGAGTTGCCAGTAGCAAGGAAGGGCAGTTGAGTGACTCTTATGGAAAGGTTTCTACTGATTACAGGAGGAAACTAGTGTGACCCCATGGCAGTCCAACAGGAAAAGCTTATTCATATATGACTGGCCTGGTTAACACTGTGCAACAGGAGCTCAAGATACCACCACTTCCTTTGGGATTTATTCCTCTTATCTCGAAGCTGTGGCCTTCCTTGCTTATTTTGAGTGTGATGTGGTAAAATGTGCCACTCGCTTGAGACAAGGGGAAGGCGCATTGGAGATGATGCATTCGCACCCACATAAAGTGCCTGTGTGAAGTGCTTATTTGTACAGAAAGCATAGGAAACTGATAACATAAGAAGAGCCTGCCTGCTGGGTCAGAGCAAAGGCCCATTTAGTTCAGCATCCTGTTTCCCACACTAGCCAAACCAGATGCTTACTGGAAGGCTACAAGCAGGACACAAGCGCAACAGCATTCTCTCCACTTCAGAATTATTCCTCTGATCCTGGAGGTAGCATATTACCATAGTAATACTTAGAACAAGTCCAATGGAAACAACCAGAGCCCTGTCTAATCCATCTCCACAGGACTGGTTTCAATTATTTTGCCCCAAGGAGATAGACAAGCTGCTTGCAGAAATGTAGCCAACCACTTGCCCATCTTGGCTTCTTAGAAGTAGCTGTAGGGCATTGACTGGGTGGGTCACTCCAGGGAATGATCAATGCTTCTCTGGAGGGAGGGGAAATGCCATCCACCTTGAAGGAGGCAGTGGTGTGTCCTCCTTAAAAAGCTCTGATGGGGTAATGCATCCTTGAATAAGAACAGTTTTTCAAAGAAGATGAGAATGCAATGTGCAATATAGGAGCATGGATTGCTTTCCTGCACAACCTAATCAGGCTAGCCTGCTGCGGCAGACACCCACACAGCAGATTTGCCAAGGAGTTGCATGTAAAGTCTAATGTGCATAGGCAATAATATCCTGGTTGTGTCCCAGATTCCTTTTTCTCTGATTTATAGGTTTGTTTGTTTGTTTGTTTGTTGTATTATTCCAAACCTAGCCTCAGCTGCCCCTTTCAGAATTGGGACAGATAGACTGGATATCTTATCCTATGTTCATATTTCCCTGCAAAGGAGCTCAAGGTGGCATTCATGCCTTTCCATTTCCCCATGATATCTTCATAACAACCCTGTGATGTAGGCTAGGCTGAAATACAGTGCCTAGTCCAAGGTCTCACAATGAGCTTCATGGGCAAATGTTGGCTTTCACCATGTTCTCACCATTGGCCTGATCCAGCGGACTCTTCTTATGTTATGATGGATCTAATCATAATCATGACTACTAATAAGGTGGTGATAGCCAGGGACAGATGAGAAGGCCCCATAGCATGGAAGTGTATTCTTCTACCAGAAAAGGTGATGAAAAAAGAAACACTAATCTTTCATATTTGCTCATATATTGGTACACAGGTAAGGATGCAGCTAAAAACTTAACACTCTGACTAAAACATATATCTTGAAATATGTTTGGGTTTTTTTGCATATTAAATACCTTTAAAATAAAAAAACCTTATGATTTTTTACTTAGCATATATTTCTGCACAGATTTACGAACACAATATGACAAATAATTGTGCAGCCATTAAATGGGTTTTTTCATAGCAGAACAATAATGTCTGTTTTAGACTCTGTTTTCCCTGTTTTCTTTGTTTTTTTAACCAATTATGTAAAACTCTAAATTTAGTATTTTTATTTATTTAGAGGCCCTTACTTGTACTTAAACCCAGCATTGTGTGGTAGCTTTATCTCGGACAGATCTGCCTCATTTTAATGCCATCTCAGTTGGTGGTCCTAGCCACCTCATGTGGTAGCGAATTCTATTAATGGGTGAAGATTTGGCAGTACTCATGATTGCAGTTCAGATAATGCCACATTACAGACAAATTGGGCACAATCTTCTTGGATGTCCTGTTCTGAAACCCTATTGAAATGCCTGGGAACTGTGACATGTAGCTATTGCTGATGTCGTGACAGCCAGGTTCTCAGTGCCAGGTTAAGAGATGCTTTTTTGAAATCTGCCACCACCCCTGAGACTGAAAAACAATATGTTGCATCAAAATTCTGAGTGTATGCATAATTCTTGTGGTGAGAAAAACAGACACGTCTTTAAAATGTTTGGATAACTTGTTCAGGTTTGAATATTTCAAATCTTTCTGTTCATGCTTCAGACAGTCTAGTGTCCCCGCTCCCCAGCCAGCAGAAGAGGTCAAGCCACAAGCAATATTATGAAAGACACACCATTCATTTTCCTTAATTTATTTTGATTGCTGTCATCTCCTCCTTTTCCAATTTCCACCTCTGTCTCTTCATTAAGCGTCTTGACCACTGTAGATCACAAACTCAGGTGAGAAAATCAAAAAGGAGGCAAGAGAATAACCTGCAACTCTTGGGACACAGAAGATGAGGACCAAGAGTTCCTTGTTCCATTCCAGTAGGAAGATCAGTGTTTCCGTTCCACAAATGAGGAATCAAGATTTAGTTCAGACATCACAGCTAGATATGATTTGCAGCAACTATAGTAACCTTGGTTTGCAATGATTTGATTAGCTAAGATTAAGGTTACCAGACATCCCCGTTTTCTGGGGACAGTCCCCAGATTTATAAATCAGTCCCCATACAAAATCCATTGAAGTTGAAAAGTGGCCCCAGATTAATTGAAAAAAATCAGGTAACTTTAGCTTAGATGTATGGTGTTGTTGTTGTTGTTGTTGTTGTTAAAGTGACTTTATTCTTTTAATTTGAACATTATAAATCACTTCGAGATCTTTTAGGACATAAGGCACTATAAAGTAAATTGATAAAGATACAGTGGTACCTTGGGTTAAGTACTTAATTCATTCCGTAGGTCAGTTCTTAACCTGAAGTACCACTTTAGCTAATGGGGCCTCCCACTGCCGCCACACCACCACAGCCCAATTTTTGTTCTCATCCTGAAGCAAAGTTCTTAACCCGAGGTACTATTTCTGGGTTGGCGGAGTCTGTAACCTGAAGCTTATGTAACCTGAAGCGTATGTAACCCGGGATACCACTGTATATACAACTGTGCAGATGGGACAATACCTTAGGATGAATTGCAAACTGATTTCTGATTCTGTCAGAATCTTGCAAGGAAAGAAGTAAAACTTGGGTGAAACTGGCAGGACAAGTGGAGCTCTGCATGGATGAGCCCATAGTCTTGTAAGACTGCTGGTTGAAAGGATGAAGAAAACCTAAGGTTTATTAGTGATGGAAAACAAATCCTTTCTGAGTATAGGTTTTATCATACCCCACAAGTATCCTGGAAAAAGATGGGACTTCCCATTTTCTCATGCGAGAGCACCCACTGGACACTTGGTGATGTGGTTCCAGGCTGGAGCCCCTGAGTCCCTGTTCCTCTTTTCTCCTTTCATGGTTTTTCCACAGCATACATTTATCAGCCCGCTTTCTTGCAAGCTGCTCACTATAGCCAAGCCGTTTTTGGGGAGAAGTCAATAAATATCTGCCTTGCCTTGTGTTGTGCTTGGCGCCAGGCTGCTGTTTAAGCTTGTGGTTAAACCAAGTGTCTAAGAAACACATGTGCTGGAAATATCTCCCTTTCAGACTGATGGCTTGGCAGGTTGTGCTGACACGCTCTCAAAAGAGATGTCTTCACTTAGATTGTTACGTCTTCTGTTTTCCAGGGTTGTGCTTGGATGAAGCAAGGGGGTTATGAAGCAGAGCTCTGTTTGCTAGGGGGAATTGGCTTGATGCAGAGTGCAGCGCCAGTGCAATTGTCAGGCTTAAAAAGAAAATTGGGAATGTAGTGGTGTTCTTCTGCACAGATTCTGACCCAGAGCCTCTGGGGTGCCACAGGGCATCAGACAAGGAAGATCTGTTTACACAAGACTTGTTGCTGCAGGAAAACGGAAAAATACTCAGGAAAGCTGGCCAACATATAAAATACTTCTAAAAAATGAAGATAACCAAATAAAAATTTTAAAAAATTGAGGAAATAAGAGAACACATTTCAGACTGGTTCCAATACCATCAGTTATTTGAAAAATTTAAATCTGACAAACAAAAGGGGTTCTCAGTAGAAATTTCCCAATTCGAATCTGATCTTGTAAATTCTAAAAGAAAAACTCTTTCCAAAACTTACCGACTCCTCCTTGACTGGACAGTCAAGGAGGAGGAGGTAACAGTGGCAATGGTGAGGTGGTCCCAGGATTTTGGCCATTCAATAACCATGGCCCAATGGGAAAATTTATGGAAGATCAATTGGAAATTCACAAACTGTTACACGATTAGAGAGAACTTTCAAAAAATGCAACATCAATGGTATCTAACACCATGGAAACTTTCAAAAATGTATAAAAATGTGTCAAGTAATTGTTGGAGATGCGGAGACTCAGGAACATTCTACCATATGTGGTGGATATGTAGGAAAATACAGGTATTCTGGGAGAGTATACATGCAGAACTGCCAAAAATGCTAAAGATCTCTTTCAATAAAAAACCAGAGGCCTACCTCCTGGGAATAACAGATTTGGATATTCCACAAAAGAGGAAGGGTATCTTTTTATACGCGACGGCGGCAGCAAGAGTTTTGATCGCAGCAAAATGGAAGAGTAATGAAATCCCCTCTATACAAGATTGGATCCAAAAGCTGACAGAATATGCTGAATTAGATGGTTTATCAGAAAAAATAAAGAATAAATCAAAACAGGAATTTGTTTCTAAATGGGAGGTTTTCAAAGAATATCTGAAAAATAAATATAGTAGTTTAAATTCTGTTGCAGCATTCGAGGAACTTCAGTAATAGTTGCTAGGTAGATAGAAGAAATTAGATTTATTGAGAATAAGTTTAATTATGAAAAAAATGTGTATTGGCAATAAGTAATATGAATTTGAAATATGGAATAAATGGGAAGTTGGGTCTTTAGTGTTAAGACCAATAGATGTTTTATTGTTTGCCAAGAAAATTATGTGTCTATGGTTATTTTTGCAATTTGTGTGTAATTTGGTATTTGTGTTTTTTTTTGGTGTGTTTTTTCTTGTTGTATAAATAAATATTTTTTTAAAAAAAGACTTGTTGCTGCAGTACATTAGCATGATTGATCTCAAAACCTCTGGCTGGCCTGGAAGGTGACACAGATATGTACTGCTATTTTGATTGATACAAAGACATTGGGAAGCATCATAGTTAAGATATGAAGAACCAAAGTGGCCACATGTCATCTACAGAAGACAATCCTATCTTTGAAGATGCCTTGTATTTGAAGGGCTTCATCTCCAAGTTTTATTTAAAGCTGTGGGGAACCTAAGCGTCAGGTGCCAGATGTGGCCCTCCTTGCTTCATCACTCTCTATACTCCCTCCCCAGACCAGGTCTCTCACTGGCTCAACTCTACAGCCTTTTCCCTGGCTGGTATATATATACTTGAACATTCAAAAATCTTCTTGCATAGCTGGACACAGAGATGTGCATGTTAATATTTGGTCCTGTTCTTTGAACATGCACTTCATATTTTGGGGTCAGCATGTAAATTGGCAGCCTATTGAGCTTTGCATGCAGAAACTGATGGGTCTGATCCCTCAGTCAGCTTCAGCTGCAACCTCTATAGACACTGATGTGTGTGTTTTTTAACGGATCAGTAATTTGGTGGTGGCAAAGTCCTCTCTGAGTGTTTGAACAGCTGCTGGCAGGTTCAGAGTAGAGAAAGCTGAGCTAGATGCTAGCTATAACCCCGATTGAGAGAACATTGATTGAGAAGATTAAAAAGAAGGTTCTGGATTCAACCCATTTGGAATGTGAATACAGGAGTTCCCATTTGCATTAGAAATTGCTCCACCGTGCTTTTATCTTCTGCGTAAGCAAAAATCAGACATATGCTTAACATAGCAAGAAAGAGTCTCAGAGGTGATTTTTCACGTGTAGAGTTTGAATGGGCTTTGGGTCTGCCTTGTGCTTGTCATGAAGACTAGAAAGCCCATTTCACAAGTCTTCTTGGCTTTGTAGTTATTCTTCTTGGGCAAAGAGCATAATCCTGTAGGATCCAGACTTTTGTTGTTGTGAGAACAAGATGCTGAACAAGATGGGCCTTTGGAGCAGGGCTTTTCTTAGGTTCTTAACATTCGTTCTGCTTCTTGTTTTTCTCTTGTACAAGTGCTGCCTCTCTTGAGTTTCTCTTGAAACAAAACTTCGAGGCTTTTCTGCTGTTGGAAGAGTCCCTGACATTTGCTCAAAGCCTGCTCTATCTATGTGTGTTCTTGGACAAAGTGCTCAATCAATTTTGAGGAGCAGGGGTGAAAGTTTTGAGAAGACAAGCAGCATTTCTTCATGAGGAGGGGGCCCAGGGCATCCCTATTTATATCACAAGTCCTTGTGCTTCCTCCTGTGTGTATTGTGCTTTGGCTTCCTTCCTGACTATTCTGCCACTTCAAAAGGGCATGTGGACCTTTTACTCAGATGTCAGGATGACATTCACTGTCATTCTGCCGAGTAGATGTGCACCTTCAATAGGCAAGCTAGCAGCAGCAGCGAGCGTGCTTGCGTGTTCCTTTCAACCTTGCCCCTCTCCCCAGTTTCTGCTGCTGTCGTGCGTTCTGCTGCATAATAGGAAATTGTCAAGACTTAAAATAATAAAATGAAACCCGAGATTCAAAGGTGATCTTCCTATGTGCATCACAAATGATGTTCTCGCTGAAAGGGGATTGAAGTCATCCTCCCACCTCATGTCTCTTTCATTCATTGTCGTCCTTCTTCAATTAATTTGCTTTTCATGCCATGAGCCAGCTGAGTTTTCAGCATGGCAAAGACCTGTTAAGGAAGCAAACACCTTTTTTCAAGTGCTTGACAGCTAGCTGGTTGTCAATGGATCCAGTGCCTTGAACACTTCTTCATGTCAAGCTGTCGTTTGTTCATTGGTAGCTATTTTAAACCGTGCAGATAACTGGATGGGCAGGGGCTGGAGTACTTGTAAACCAGCGGTTCCAAACATGGTGCCCACAAAAGACTTCTTGAGGACCCACAGGGCTCCCTTGACCCTCTGTGCAGATCAGGCATGAAAGCAGCATCCTTTGGTAGGCGATACAATAGGTTGCAATGTGTGCTTGGTTGTGGTGTGCCTGTGGTACCCAAAACAGATTCCCTAGTTTACACATGTCACCCCAAGCTCAAGAAGGTTGGTGACCCCTGCTTATATGACCCATTAAGACAAATGCAGGTCACCAGCTATTTATTGGGGTCTTTCAAGGTGTTTGAACTTTCTTCCCTGCTATCCACAAGTTCATAAGCATAAACTTTTGAGACGTTGTGGAATTATGCTTGAAATCCAGCCCCCATTGTTTCTTGATAATCCTAGGTAGAAAGCAAAACAGAACGTTGGCTTTCTACCGAAGGCCTTGATCATATATGATCAAGGAGTAGCCATAGCATCCCAGAGCAGGGCCTTCTCAATGGCTATTCCCAGACTTTGGTACTTCATAGAGAAGCTAGATTGGCTGCTTCCTTGTCCGTCCTCGAAGCAGGTGAAGACTATTTTATTCCAACAGGCCTTTGGGAATTGACAGTTTTTTAAGGAAAGGGTTTTAACAGTGCTGTGCTGTTTTTACTATCTGTATTTTAATGTGTGTGTGCATGTTTATGTATATGCAAAAATACAGATAGTAAAAACAGCACCCCCCCCAACACAATTACTTTTTAATGATTTTTTAAATATGTTTGTAGCTTTTTGTATTTTATCTGTGTTGTTTTGCTTTGTGAAAGCTGTTTTGAGTCCAAGTCTGGAGAAAAGGTGGGATATTACTTTTAACTCCATGGAGCTCATGGTGGCATACATAGTTCTTCCCCTCCTCATTCAATCCCAACAACAGCCCTATGAGGTAGGTTAGGCTGACTGGCCCAAGGCCACCCAGTGAGCTTCAGGGCCAGGCGGGGGTGGTGGAGGACTTGAACACTGGTCTCTCAGGTCCAACACTCTAAACAGTACACCACACTGGCTCTCATATAGATGGCTAAGGGAAGGCACCAATCACAAATGGAGTCCTCTCACTCACTCTTCTGCCTCAAGGAGGGGAGGAGATGTCATGAGTCCTGAGGAGATGCCATGCAGGGGCTGGTCAGACCAGAATGAGTGGTGGGAGGTGACACTGCAATGATCTGTCCCGTTTTCTCTCATGTTAACCAGATGCTCGGTGCCCACTTTTCCCTCAGTTCCCATGACAACCTTGGCTCCAGTCCTGGAACCACCACCAGCACTGCCAGAACCCATCCACAGCCTATCCTCTGCCAAGTCTGGCTTGGAGCCACCATTGCCAACTCCTCTATCACCTTGGTCATAGGGATGCTAGCTGCAGCTTGAACAAGCAGTTGAGGCCCATCACACCAAGGGAAGTTCCTCTTTCCATGTCCAGTGCAAAGGAATGCCCTGCTTGCCCTGCTGAAGTTATGCCCATCCCATTCCCTTATAATGAGACCCAAGGAGGCATGTTGATCATTGGCTCAACCTCTTCGCTTTCTTGGCCATGTCCACCACCTGTTGTGCCTTTGAACCTTATTTTGCTTGTGTTCCCTGTACTGATTTGAGCATTAAAAGATTTTGGCAGAAAATATAAAAGCCAGGACAGGAGAGAGGAAACATCCACAGCCCACTTCGTTGACCCTTCCCCCCCGTCCCCGCTTTGTGAAGCCAAAGGAAACTCACTTAAAGAAGTAGCTGTTTAATGCAAACACTTGTAATTGCGGAGGAAGAAAGCACTTTTCTCTCTCTTTCCTCTTGTGAAAACATTTTGAAGGATTAGGAAAAGCTCCACACTGCATACTCCTCTCTCTCCAGTGAAAACATCAGCTTGGAGTGAATCAGAATGCCAGCCAAGTGCATGCTTTATGTTATTTCGGTACTGTGCAAACACTGTATCACAGCTGGAGAGCACCAGGTTGGCCAACGCTGTTCCAGCTGTTTGTTGCATGTCAAAAGCAGTAGTCTTCTGTCTTGTTTCTTCTCTCTCTCTCTCTCTCTCTCTCTCTCTGTGTCTGTCTGTCTTTTACCCTTTATTGTTATTTAAAGACAAAATGGTGGTTATGATCCTGCTGCAACTTCTCTTGGTTTTGCCTGCAATCCAACTCCAACCCATCAGTTGAAGACCAACAACTAACGACAATATTTAACAATGTTTAGTTTAATATGAGATAGTCTGCTTTACTTTTTATTTTGGCATTTGATATTTGGCAGTCAATTGAGTCAACATTTCTGATGAGTGATATGTTAATGCCATAGACTATTTGACAGCATTTTATAGCCAACATGGAATAGCATTGGTGTGTTTAGTGTGCGACTGCTCGCAACACATTTGTACTTTTTAAAATTTAGAAGCCAAGAAGTGTCATCTAAAATCTGTTGCTCAGATTTCAAATGTCAAAGCAGAATTTCATTGTCAAATATCGTTCCACTTTTTAGTGATAAGTTTGGAAATTCCAGAAAACTTTGAGTTTTTGCAAAGACTCATTTAAGCTCCACTGATATGTCATGTGACATTTATATTGGAAAGTCCCATGGTGAAACAGAATGGAATTGCTGAACCATGATGCCTCCACTACTTCCACTGTTGGAATAATGCTTCTGAATACCAGTAGCTGTAAGTTGCCGGGGGTGGGGGGTAGGGAGAGTCCTGCTTTTATGCTTGGGTCCTGCTTGCCAGTTTCCCAGAAGAGGCAACTGGTTGGCCACCTTGAAAACAAGAAACTGGACTAAATGTGCCACTGGCTTGATCCAGAAGGGCTCTTCTTATGTTCTTATGACTGGCTTCAGTTGCACATGAAGAAATTTCTTATTTATGCTTGGTTACTGCAGAAAACCACTAAGCCAAGTGAATTGTGTTGCTGACAGGACCATTGTTACATAACTTAAAAGAAGATACAAATGTCATACAGTAGACCTGGACAGCTCAGTTGGTTACAGGGTGGTGCTGATAATGCCGAAGTTGCAGGTTTGATCCCCATGTGGGATAGCTGCATATTCCTGCATTGCAGCGGGTTGGACTAGATGTTCCCCAGGGACTCTTTGAACTCTACAATTCTATGATTTTGAGTTACGTGCATTTAACTTGTGCACATTCAGCTTTGTGTGCTTGGCAAAAAAGTTTCAAAATTTTTAAAAAATGGGGTAGAAACAGGGTGTCTGGGATTAAAAAAACCTTTGGCAATCCCACCTAACATTGCACCCAATGTGTTTTCACAATACTTGATTTTTGGCTTTATGCACTATCCCCAGAATGTAACCCTGCATAAATTGCGGCTTTACTGTATAGATACAAATCTCTGTCTCTGAGCAAATTCAGATGGTGAGTGTCTGGGTTCTTGCTGATACTCTGTTTTGTTTACCCCCCCCCCCCCACTTTCCCGCCATTAGCTGGGGTGGCTAATCTTTATTTATTTTATTAGTATTTTGTCCCAAGGGACATGTGCATGCACACAGACACAGGCATACTGTCCCTCTTCTCAGCTGATTCATGAAGATGAAAGGTGGGGGTGATTCACATTCCCATCAGGGCACTGGGCTCTGGTCACCTCCACACCGCCACTCAAATTAGTACATTGTGCCAGAGGTTTTCCAACCCACCTGTCAGGGATGAGTATAGTTGTTCACGAGTAAACAGCCAGGACTCCGACCTGCCTTTTTACAGGTTTTATTTGGTGCAAACTATGTACAGTACAGACATCCAAAGTTCATGGCTCCCTCAGTCGCTGGCGGATTCCGAGAGTGGGCTTTTCCTGCCCCCCCCCATCATAAGAACCTCGCCACGCCCAGTCTCCGCCTTTTTTCCTTACGCTTGACACCCCTGCCAAAACTAGGCGACGGAAGTTGCATCTCTGAGTCCCGCAAATAAGTCTGTGAGCTTTTGCCTTCCCTCTCTCCACCTTTCTTCTTCCGTTTCCCCTGAGGCTTCGCTGACACCAGTCTCTGAGGAAGTGTTACTGCTGATCAAAGTGGGAGGCTCTCTCTTTTTTTTACAAGTTTTTAAACATCTAAAAAAGCAGGAGGTGGGAATAGGGAAGGGAGGAGGGAAGCCCAGCACAGAATATCCCCTAAAGTCAACCTTTGTCAGCCTGGCGCCCTCCAGCTGTAGTCCAGTTGTTTTGAACTACAACTCCCATCAGTCTCTGGCAGCACTTCCAAGTTCCCATCAGCCCCAGCATCATGCTGGGGCTGATGGGAATTATAGTCCAAAACATCTGCAGGGCTTCTAGGTCAGTGGCGGCTGCCCTAAGCCACCTCATATTCCACTCTCAATTTGTCATCATAAGAGTTGAATGGTGAAAGAGTTTTGCATGAGATGTGTTAATCTTCAAAATCTGCAACCTCCTGTCCACCAGTTTGGGTTTAAGAAGTGAAAAAGGGGTGGAACTATATAGACACAAGTATTTAAATTGTTTTGCTTTGTGTTCTTTGTGCATGTTTGATGCAGGTCATGCAAAGGAACTGCGGCTGATGAAACCGGAGTTGAACTTGAACAGTGACCATATTACAGTTGCCGCCGGAAAGCCTTTCGCAATCACTTGCCGGTAAGTGGTGCACTGAGAATCCAGGGTTCCATCCTAAAAAGGAAGGTGTGGTGGTGAATCCAGAGTTGATGCATGGATTCCCAACAAGCAACTTTCCCCAGACTGGAAAGATTAGGGGAGGAATTCTAAATAGGAGGGTGTTAATTAAGCCATAATCCAAAAGTTGCAGGAGGCAGAAATTTCAAATATTTGTACCCTACTTCACCAGAACTCAAGGTGCTTTTACAAGAAAATGAAAAATCAGACCTACAACCTACAATAAAATAAAAATGCAACCCTCTCACCACTCTTGAGAAAACAGAAGACAAAAGCCAGATTCCTTGAAGGAACGGTGGGGTATAAATGCAATAAATTAAAAAATCTTTTTAAAAATCTTTGGCAAAAACGTGTATTTTAGGCAAAATTGCATACAAACGGGTGTATTAGGAGAAGATGCACTGTGAGATAGTGATGACTTTTCATCAGGACACTGACGTGGACGTGTAGAGAACTGGATTTAAGAAAAATGGAAACTGAAAGAAACCAAAATGGATGGTTTCACTCATCCCTAGTGGTGACAGGAAGGAAGCTTAGCTGAGTAGCAGAGTAGATCCTTTGGATGCAGACAGTCCCAGTTTGAAACATCGGTCTGGAGGGTCACTGGTGCCCCACTCCAGCTTTTGCATTCTGTCCAAACCAATCAAATAACTTCCTACCAGATAGTAAAACTTACTGAACATGTTTTGAATTACACTCCCTGCATCCCCAAACACTATAACCATGTATATATTGACATATTAGCAGTGTGATCCTATGCATGTCCACTCAGAAGCAAGCTTCATTGAGTTAAATGGGGCTTTCTTTTGTTTAAGTCTATGGTTGGACCATAAATCTTTTTTAAAACCTTCTTTGGCAATCACCTCCTAATCATGCTCTAATAAGGAATTCAGTGCAAGGCAGAATATTGCAGTGAAAACGCTGTGTTTAAACCTCACAACATGTGAAAATATCCTAACCTTTTTGCAAGCTCCTGAGCCGATCACTCTTTCCTCTTTCCCTCTCTCTTCCTCCCTGCCCCTACAACACCCACTCACTCACACTGATGGAAACAAATAGATTTGAATTTAACTTGGAAGAAATCTATAGTGTGTTTTCCCACTAATGTCTTAGAGCATTTCTATAGCAACTTCAAACAGCCACTATTTGTTGCACCAAAATGGAATATAATCATACCTTTCCTCCAGAATCAATACTGTTCTGCTTATAACCTTGCTCTTGTAACATCACGTATGTCATGCAAGAAACGCAGGAACACTCATCCCTTAACCTTTCAGAAGTTTTCTTTTGGGGAAAAGCAACTTAGCATAACTCCTCAAACAGCTTTAGCAGTCAACCTCAGGAACATAGGGAGCTGTCTTATTGGTCCATCTATCTCAGTATTGTTGGCAGTGACTGGCAACAGCTCTCCAGGGTTTCAGATGGGGTCTGTCCCAGGACCACCTAGAGATGCCATGGATTGAACCTGGGACCTTCTGCATGCAAAACAGATGATCTGTCTCCAAGCCGCAGCCATTCTCCTGAACTAGCCAATCATAGTTTTTACTTAAAGAAGATGGGATCACAGGATACAGATCGTGATGGGGTTGTCTCTTCCAAGAAAAAGTGAGAGTGCTTAGAAGCTACTCTTCTGCTTTAAAGGAACTCGTAGCAACATACAACATTGATATCTTTAAGCAAAATGAACACCATCAGTATAGTATATGAGCAAACATATACTACAAACAAGCTATAAGCTATACAGTCTACAAACAAGCTATAAGCAAACTCCAGGGAATAAAGAGCAGTGGCAGGTTTGGTTCATCCCATTTGTGGCCTTTTGACACACACATGAATTATGTTGAAGCTAGCTAGAAAGGTAGCCAGGCAGAGTCCCATTTGGGAGTGAATTCTGCAAAGATGGGAGCCAACACTGAGGAAGCCCTGCTCCTTGCAGGTGACTTGGGTAAAAGATAGAATGGAAAGCAAACTCTCTTCCAATGAATCTTGAGGAACAGGGATTAGGATGCCTGTGAAAGTCCCCAGTTTGAGTTGCTTGAGTTAGCAGAATCTGAGAATGTAGAGGTTGTGCTTACTGGGCCAAGGATAGTATCTGGTGAGGGCAGAAGATGGTGTCTGGCTGGTTGGCAGAAGAGCCTGACTGTGTCTGGAGTAGGGAAGGCCCATAGCTCAGTGACTGAGCATCTGCTTTGCATGCATAAGGCCACAGGTTCAATCCCTGGTGTCTCCAGGTAGGACTGATAATGTTCTCTGTCTGATATCCCAAGAGAGCTGCTATCAGTCAATGTAGGCAGCACTGAGCTGGATGTACCAGTAATCTGTGTGTCCTACTTAAGAGGACAGCCCTATACTTGAAGGAGTTCTCTATTTGAAGAGCTGCCTGGAATAAGTCTGGCTTAAATATAATCCTATAAAGGGGGAGCAGCCTCAGGAGTGGGCAGGGAGACAAAGCTTGAGGCTGGCACTAGGACAGCAGGCTAAGCCAGCACACACAGGCCACCTCACCACTCTTCCCCACTATAAAATTAATTTTATTTCTATTTAAATTATTTCTAAATGTGCAAATATACATATAAATTAGCATCTGCAAAAAATATACAAATCTGTGCCCTCTTTGGTGCACTTTTTCTTTTTCTTTTACTGCCCCCAACTTCAGAGCATAGCCATCATGGCTAGTAGCCACTAATTATTAGTGACTAATAGCTTTTTCCTGCAGGAATTTGTGTCATCTTTTGAAACCAGCCAGGTTGGTGGCTGTGACTGCCTCCTATGCACTGAGTGATGAAGTGTTTTGTTTCATCTGTCCTTAATCTTCCAGCATTCAGCTTCATTGGATGTCAATGAGTTCTGGTGATGTGAGGGTGGCAGCGAAAACCTTTATATAACCACTTTCTCCAAGTTGTGTATAATTTTATTCATACATCCATGCATCATACAATTCATCCCCACTCCATATAGTTGAAGCATAGGTTGCACTCACATATACGCCTGCCTAATATGTTACATCAGGGGTGAGGAGCCTTTTTCAGCCTGAGGGCCATGTTCTCTCATAGACAGCCTTCAGGGGGGCCGCATGCCAGAGTGGGTGAGTCCTGACCCAGAGTGAATGAGGGGAAAAATATTTGGAGCAATGGAGGAGACTCTTACATTTCTACGGTAGGCTACATTCCTGCCGTGCCAAAGGATTTTTGCACACGCTTCTCTATCCTCCATCCAGTTCCAAGGGCCAGACAGAGAGGCCCAGAGGGCTGCATTTGTTCCCCAAGGCTGAGGTGACACATCTCTATGTTACACTCACATATGTACTTGCCTAATTATGTCTGAAGACCAAAACAGGTTTCATGTCTCAATGTCTTCTTTTGACAGAGGCTCGCCCGGTTTGACTTGGATCTGGAGAAATGACCGGTACAAGGATGGCAATCGGTGGCAGGTATTCGAAAAGAAATGCCCAGGCAGGTCACATCACACCTGCAGCACCCTTGTGGTCAACCGAGCTGTTGCCAATGACACAAGCTACTTCACCTGCCTTTACAGCAACCTTCCATCAAACAAAGAACTCAAGGCCGAGTTATACATTTTCGTCAGAGGTAAATGGTTCAAGATATATATGAAGTACTCATTAACCTGTCTTTCAGGCTATCAGTCTTTACAAGGCTGCTTCTTCTCGTGGCATGAAAGATGGCAAGCCAAACCCCTTTTATTAAATCTGCCAGGCTGGATGCTGATGTCTGCTTTTGGCTCCCCGCCCTTGAAAAACATTCCACCCTGATGCTACTTAATTTCCCACAAAGACCACAATGCCATGTGACTCTGGAGGGGTTGTCAGTAGCCCACAACATCTTTGTTAAATCTGCCAAGACAACCAGATGCATTTTAGGTCCTTTTACTCTTTACCAAAGTGCATCGAATACTCTTGGTGTGGCAAAGTTTTATGCTGTAGCAAGCAAAACCTTCCAGGAACTGACCCTTCTGACATTTTGTAATTTTCCTCTTTTGGAGTTCATGACATGACTACAACTTTTAAAACGCTGGTGCTGATTTTATTTCACTCTGTGCCACTTCTGTGTTGTTGTTTTCTATTCTCTTTTTCTTTTACTCTACTATACACACCTGGATAATGCAAAGCTTGTACTACTTATCTTGTTTGCTTATCATTGACTGTAACAGCAAAGATCTGAAAGGTGTCAAGGGCAAAGACAAACACATGAGCTAGTACAGGACGAGGAAGAGAAAGATACGCATGGGAGCCTGAGGGGCAGGATCTTGGACTCACTCACATCATGTATTTTCATGCTGGCTGTGTGGAGGGAGTGTGGAGGGAAGCCCTCAGTGGTGAAGAAATGAACCTTCAAACCAGCTAAACAGGATGTAGAGGGGAATCCTCTGTAGTCATCATTGCTTGGCCCTTAGCCTCTCAGTTTGAGGAAGTGGAAATCCTAGGAAGGCAGAGAACAACCAAGGCTAAAAAGCAGGGGGAAGGGCAGCTCAGTGGTTGTGCCTTGGCTTAATTTCAATCATCAGCATTTCCAGGCAGGGCTGAGAAAGACCCCTGCCTGAAACAATGGGGCAGTTGCTGGATGGACCAATGATCTGACTCAGTATAAGGCAGCTTCCTGTGAAGTCACAGTAGAAACCAACTTGAGCAGAGGAACCTGGATACTACGGGAGATGTACTATGCCAGACACCAGCTCCACAAATTGTGGGAGGAGGGGCAGGGGCAGGCAATGCATATTACCAGTCAGGTGATTTTTTTTTTATTTTTATTTTTACGGTCCTCCTGCCCTCTAAATTATCCAAAGCCTACTGAGATACCTTGCAGGGTTTTGGAAAAGTGCAAGGCTTGGGGGAGCCTTTGTTAGTAGAAGAAGAGTTTGGACTTGATATCCCACCTTTCACTCCCCTTAAGGAGTCTCAAAGCAGCTAACAATCTCCTTTCCCTTCCTCCACCACAGTAAACACTCTGTGAGGTGAGTGAGGCTGAGAGACTTCAAAGAAGTGTGACTAGCCCAAGGTCACCTAGCAGCTGCATGTGGAGGAGCAGGGACGCGAACCCTGTTCACCAGGTTATACGCTGGCTCTCAAGAGTGATCAAAGAAGGTGGCTGTCAGTGCATTTTCTTGGTGGCTTTATAACACACACACACACTTGTAACAGGACTGGTCAGGCTTCTGGAAACGAATCACACTGTTTAGCAAAGAATAGTAACAGCCACGGTCAGCATTATTTATTTAGCAGGATTTATATACTGCATAATATAAGAAAATCATCTAAACTGTTTATATAAAAGAATATAAAATATTTATAAGAAAATACCAATAAATTCAAGAGACTTGGAAAAACGACGAGGCACAATTTTTTAAAAAAATCAAAATGTAGATGAAACAAGCTCTTTTAAAAAATGGTATACATAATAAAATTACATGCCTTGGTAGCCTAACATAAATAGGAAAGCTCTTAGCGGGCACCAAAACAGTACAATGAAGGAATATATATTTGCAGAGCTGCTCAGTGACACTTGCAACAACCTTGCATGGAAAGCCAGGTTTATCATCTGGTGAACCTCCGAGATACTGCCTTGCAGGGAGCTCCTGAAGCACATGGTTACCCTCTGCGCTGACTCTAAAGCGCTGGTGTCACCATCCTCCAAGCATCTCCCAGGCCCATCACTTTCCACTGTTTCCCTTCCGGGGGGTGGGGCACTATAGGCTTTGTGTCTTAATACCATTAAAAAACAAGAAAGCATCTTCCAAGAAAGGCAGAGTACAATCATACCTCGGGTTGAATGTGCTTCAGGTTGAGCGCTTTCAGGTTGCGCTCCGCGGCAACCCGGAAGTAACAGAGCGCATTACTTCCGGGTTTCGCCGCATGTGCAGACGCTCAAAATGACGTCACACACATGTGCGGAAGCGGCTAAACGCGACCCGTGCACGCGCAGACACGCCGTCGCATCTTATGTTCCATTCAGGATGCAACTGGGGCTCTGGAACGGATCCTGTTCGCATCTCGAGGTACCACTGTATATGTTCAAGTCATCTGAATAATGATTTGGTTTGACCTTAGTCTCTTAAAGCACTGCCCATGCAGTGGTGCAGCCCAGTAATCTTAGAACCTGGACTTAATTGTCTTATAGCCTTTAGTCAACCATGTGTAGTAACGGTTAACCTTTCTCTCCTCCGCACCTTCCCCATCCCCATTATTCCATACTTTATACTGTAATTCTTTCTATGTTCCTGATTTGTTAGAGCAAAAGAAAAAGCAAAAAGCCAAATTAAAGTGTTTGCAGACCCAGATTTTTCTTAATTCAGTGAATACTCAGAGCATATGCAGTTTTGCATTTTAAAACTCACATAAAGCAGAGAGCCATCATGAATACAGGAATAAACCGGGGTTTGCTTCTGATACCATGATGCAGAATTTGGAAATTATTCTCTACTCACTTTTAAAAGTGAATGCCATGAAATGTTATCAAAAAATAGAAAGGAATAAATCATGATGTCACAACCATGTCAGTCCAGATGCTGTTGCCCCTGGCACCTGCCGCTCTCTGCGTGGTCCTTTGGGTGGTCTTTGGGTTGTGGGCCCTGTGCTTCTGCCCAGCTGCACTGCTGCACCCACAGGACTTCGTTCCTAAACCCCTTATAATAGGCAGTGAGTTCCCTTGATCTTAGTTGGGTTTATTTCTACATCGGTGTGTGCGGTGAATTACTCTTTTTCTTCTTCCTCCATTTTGTACATTCCTGGAATTCCCTCTCCTTGCAACACAATAACCTTGATTTGTCTTTATCTCCCTTAATTCTAGTCTTGAGCTGTTTCCTCTTCCTGTTTCAACATTCTGTTGTGATTGCCTGCCTTTTAACTCTCTTGACTCACCCCGGGCATCTCAAGCCACAGGAAGCAGGACACACAAAAATTCAATTCCCCTCTCGCATTCAGTGCCCTTGGCAAATTAAAAACCACCTTGACTTGAATTGCTTTTCTCTGCGATTGCCTCAACGTGGGTTTTGAGACCCTTCCAGGAGTGCCCAAGGTCTTTCCTTTTTTACAAAAAGCGCAGTCCGGTATTAAGAAAATCTTCCCTGTTGTGAGCAAGAAATGAGGACTGATTAACTCTAGAAATACTTCAGCATGATCCCTAACTCTCCAGCTCTTAATTGTGACTTGTGAAATCAGTATTGCATTTCAGCAATTCATAAATTATCATCTTATTAATTTTATATTTTTTAATGAAACTGATAATTGGGGAACTTGAATATCATACCTTCAACCCCTGGGGACAGAAGAAGGCAGTGGAAATTAAAACCATTTGCGTAAGTAACTACAAAATATGGCAATCATAATATGCATATGAATAGGAAAACTTAGGTAAGTTAGATTTAAATAAAAATTGGTTCCAAATCTCCTCATATGGCACATTATGTAGACCTCAGTGGTTCATTCTCCTGCTGATCGCTGGATACTTGTTTTACCACAGCGATTCCCAAGGTGGGCAGTACTGTCCCCTGTGGGGTGGTGGGATTACCTACCGGGGGGGGCATTAATTGGCACGGGGGCAGCAGGGGAGTGCTAGAGTGTAAATAACCACCAGACTTTGAAAAGCTGATATCACTGGCTCAAGCTCATCAGTTTTGTTGCATTAATTAAACTAAATAGTTTTAATTGGATTTCGGATAAATGTGCAACCAGTTGTTATTGTTTTATTATCTTCCGTACTGGGTTGTGCAAACCACAGTTTTGAACTATGCTGGGTGGAGGCACTGGGGATGAGTTTATGGAACCAAGAGGGCAGGGGCCTGAAAAGGTTTGGGAACCAGTGATTTAGCACATGGGCAGGGAACACCTGACTATGGAAATAAGAGACAGGACACGTATACTTATTTCTTTCTCCTTCCTTCCATTTTCCAGCTTAACATCACACATCTCTGCTTCTTTTTCACACCTATGAGTGGACCAGTACAGAATGTGGCCTGTACCTGCAGTTATATTGGACTCATTGTAAGCCAGCTAGTACAAAATGTAACTTATCTGGTTTACTGTGCTTCCTCTTCACAACTCTCTCTTCTTTAGATACAATCTCCTTGCCACAAGCACATTAACAGCCAACCAAAACAAAATGATCCATTGTGCTAGGCAGAGTTCGCCTGCACGTCTCTGATTTTCTTTTATCTGTCCTGCTCTGCTGTGCTGGAGGGGGTTAGGATATGGCAGAGGTCACCTTCTCCACCAGACTCCATCAGGCTGCACAGGGGCAGAGTTGGGGGTGGATGTCACCATCAACTGTACCCACTAAAAGACATGGACAGAAGTCCCCAAAATGGGTTGTTTGGGAAGGGGCAATGAGGACAGAGACAAGGATCCACTGCATGCTAAGACAGTCCAGCTAGCAAAGGGACCCATCAAGGCCCATTCAGATCTGCTGCAGCAAGTATTGTCAGAATTTCTGCCCCCTCTGAAATTCCATCATGGCCTTTGTAAGCAACAGGATTCTAGATTTAGCCACGCTACACTTGGCCGGAAGTTTGCGTTTCACCCTAGTTCCTGCTATGGTGCTAAAACACCATGTAGGATTTAGGTGCCTCCCCTTCCCATCTCCATTATATGTAATATGCAGGTCCTCCTGGTGGGTGCTGGTTAGGGGATCAAAGAACCCTCAGCAGGATGCCATATCAATGGCCCCTAAATGTAATCCCAAAATGCAATGCCATGGAAGTTCCAATCAATGGCATTGTGAGTAAAAAAAAAAAAAGTGGGGAGAGGAAAGTTGCCAAGTATTATGGTTGCTGCCATGCTTTTTTAAAACTACTACTCTATATTTAAGCTCTTCTATAGCTTTTGTTTCATGTTTGCATCAAAGCAAGTGTGGATTTTGAAAGGGCTATACAACTGCTCTGGGCTGTAGCAGGTGGAGTGAGAGGAACTGCTGAGTAAATTGTTCTTCCTTTGGGAGCACTAGGCCATTCTTAATAAAGGGGAAGAAAAATAGTATCTATCCCTCTTTGCCCCCCACCCCAGCTGTGCTTAATGCTGAAGAGCCTGATTGTTGTTGCAACAGAAGTTTTGCTGCCCTGCTACTGTTTCCTGCCCCTGTTTTGACAGCCTTCCCCGGGGAGTTTTGCAGGGCTGTCAGACTAGGCTCCTTGACAGCTGAATATATTGGCCTGCACAGACTGCCTGAGACAGGGGTGGCCAATGTGGTGCCCTCCAGATGTGGTACTCTAACTCCCATCAGCCTCAGCCAGCATGACCCGCAGTCAGGAATGTTGGGAGCTGTAGTCTGACAACATCTGGACTCTAGAAGGGAACAGGTTAGACATCCCTGGTGTGTGGAGTGGAAATTGCTACTGTTCACTTATTCATCCTATGTCTGGAATGAATATGATCAGTATTCCCTGCTGTTGCTTTCAGTCTGCAAATTAATTATTGCCCCCCTCATTTGCATTGTCCTACCCTTGCATTGAAATGAATGGGGTAGAATAATATAATGACAGTGTAAATTATGTAATTGTGCCACAGAGGACAGTGAGACTAATAACATAAGTTTTGGCAGAAAGTGAAATGCAGTAGAATGGAAGTGATGCTGCATACAATGATTACAGGGCAGAATGGGGAAATATGCTATCTTGCATCTCTGACTGCACAACATAGGCTGGATGGAGCCAAGTACATTATCATATCATTATCATATTTATTTATATCTTGTATTTTCTCTGGCCAGGATTCAAATTACACAAATTTTAAAAACACAGATAAAATACAAAAAGTTAAAAACATGTAAAAGATAACTGTTAAAAACTAATTAAACTCTAATAGAATTAAAACAATATAATCAAACAAATCTATTGAAATACAGATAATAAAAGCAGCACAGCACTATTAAAGCCCTTTCCTTAAAAAAACCCAGTCCATTTCAGAACAAAGTCTTCATCTGCCAGCGGAAGGACAGCAGTGAGGGAGCCAGCCTAGATTCTCTAGGAAAGGAATTCCAAAGTCTGGGAGCAGCCACCAAGAAGGCCCTCCCCCATGTCCCCATAAAGCTGGCCTGTGAGAGTAGTGGAACCAAGAGATGGGCCTCACCTGAAGATCTCAGAGCCTGGGCAGGTTTGTGTGGGAAGATAATCTTTCAGAGAGCTTAGACCAAAGCTGTATAGGGCTTTATAGGTCATAACCAGCACTTAGAATTGTGCTCAAAAAGAGAGAAAACATTGCTTTGTTGAACAGTCATATTGTTCCAAAGCTTATTGGTGCCCTCTGTGTTTACCTAGCCTTCACTGTCCTCTGCCTCAGGTGGCCAGTTGACTTTTGCAATCCATGTGAGATCCTCCATCCCAGCAACATTTGTAACGTTTTCATCGCAAACACAGCATCATGACACCAATGGTGCTTTAAGTCTGGGTTTGCTGGCTTTCCTCTTCCCTCACTGGTAATTTTTCATTTTCTGTTGTGCCTTCTAGAATTTGATCCCTGGAACAGGGACTGTCTTGTTTTGTAATTTCTAAATGGTGCTAAGCCAGATGAGTGCCAGGACTCTGCGTCTTCCCTCACCCCACTGCCTGTCCTTCTTAGCATACCAGCTGTGGTACACTGATCTTTTTTAACTCAAACTGGGAAACCATGGCTTATTGCCACTTTAGTAACCAGGATCTTAAACCATGGCATGCATGCATTCACATACACACACACACCTCCTGATATCAAATATTGAGGAGGTGTTACAACAAAATATGCAAGTGCAGCAAAACATAAAATACTGTCAGTACAATACAGAATCATTGTAAGAATGACTGGCTCAACACAAAACACAACTTGCAGTTTGAAGCAAAGGACAAAATGGCACCCTTCCACTCCAATTCCATGTACTAAAGCCAGCCAGGCTGGCAGGGTGAATCTTACTTCAACACTAGCTATAGAAGAACATATTCCACTACACCTGAGAACAGCAAGCTGCTGGTGCAGGCCCACGTGTGTGGTACACACAACTCTGTTCTCTAGCACTTGACCATCAGTTACCCCCCACTCCAGTCTGCTGCCTGAGGCAGTTGCCTCATTTTGTCTAATAGCAGGGTCAACTCTGTTCCAGGTGTAAAGCCTTAGTGTTCTGATTTAGTGTGGCATGCACATTTGTCAGTGATAGCTGTGCAAGCTACTTCGGTGAATTTCAGTGAACCACAAAGCTACCCATTCTACTTTTTGGCCACTTCTGAATCATACATTTAAAACACTTTGATACTGCTTTAAAAGCAATGGCTTCCCTGCTCGCAAAGACTCCTGAGAACTGTAGTTGGTTAAGGATGCTAAGAGCTGTTTGGAGATCTCTGTCCACATCACAGAGCTACAATTCCCAGCGTTCTCTGTGAAGAGGGATTGATTCTTAAACCACTCAGAGGGGTGGTTTAGTGTAGCTCTGTGAGGAGAATAGGGGTGTCTATTTTTCTAGAAAAAGAGGTGAGGGAACTCACCATGAACACCTCCCTCGTTCTCTTAGAATGGCAATGGCGCTTACCTGAGAGGTGCTCGAATTGAGTTTCAGCAGGTTCTGGCTCAAAAAAAAGCCCTGGTCCTGACAACTCTCAGCACCCTTTAAAAAAGCTACACTTCCCATGATTCTCTGAGGGAAGCCACAACTGTTTATAAAGTGGTATCATATTGCGTTAAATGTATGTTTCAGATGTGACCTTTGTTTTGTTTTTCCACTACAGATTGGTGTGGCTTCATTTTGCCTGCCAATCTCTGCTGATTTAAGCTCACATCTGCCCCTCTCTCCTCTTCACTCCCCCCCCCAAAAAAAACTTCTGACCCATCATGAATGCTTCTTCAGCTCTTCCATGTAAGTGTACCTCCTTGACCTACACTGGACATAAATTGTGTGAGCCCCGCCCTGCCTGCCTTCCTGCAGAATTCCTCCGACCTGCCGAGCCAGACAGCCTGTCTGCGGGACCCACAAAAAAACCCTTTTCCGTCTCCTCGGACTTCCCTGACAGCCGATAAGCTGTGAACATTCTGCAGTGCCTGTCTGTCTCTGGGTGCGATGTGTGTTGCAGCTCATAGCAGTTTTCTTCCCTGTGGGTGGCTTGAAGGGTGTTTGAATGGGAGGCAGTGAGCTGCCCTTGCAGCACAGACATTTTGTACCGCAGGGGAAATCATTTCTCTAGGAGCTCAGGATGCCAGATATGCTTCCATCTAGGGTGGTCCCATGTGACTGCTGAGTCAACATTTGACATTATCCGAAAGCTTGTGGACGTCTTGCAAGATAATTGTATGGACCTTTGTTCATTCATCCACTTAAGCCAGCCTCCACCAACTTGGAATCCTCCAGGTGTTTTGGATGGGAACATCTGGAGGGCACCAGGTTGGGGAAAGCTGGATTGAAGAAACATTGCCTTGGGAAGCTAAAATGCACTGCCAACTCTGGATGGAGCAAGCTTGTTTTCTGCTGCTCCAAAGGAAAGGACCCGAACCAATGGATTCAAATTACGAGGAAGGAAATTCCAACTAAATGCTAGGAAGAACTTTCTGACGGCAAGAGCCTTTTGAATGCCTCAGAAAGTGGTAGACTCTCATTTGTTGGAGGTTTTTAGGCAGAGGTTGGATGGCCACCTATCAGAGATTCTTTAACTGTGATTTCTCCATTGCAGGAGGTTGGAATAGATGATCCTCAGGGTCCCTTCCAATTCTACAGTTCTATGATTCTTGTATTCATCTGCCTGATGATGGTACCCATGGATTCATCTCTTTCTTTTCTGCTAAGTGAATGGCTGCTGATAGTTGATGGCCTGCTTCTGTATTTGATTCAAGTTAGTGGCTATTGCCTTTTAAGCCCCTATCAGTGGCTTGGAGAACAGGATTTGGGCGACACCACCGTAACCTGCATAATTCTGCCCATTCACTAAGGTCAGCAGGGAAGACCCTAACCCTTTGTGAGGTGGATGTGATCACAGGGGCTTCCACCATTGCAGTACTTGCTCTTTGGAACTCCCTGCTCCCTGCTCTGGTGGTATTCTGCTGACATCTGGAAACATCTTTGCTCAGCAGGCATTTGACCTACGTGTTGGGTTGACTTTACTGCCTGTCTCTCTCTCTTTTGGTATCTGTTCCCTCTGGTTCTGACTGTTTTAACCAACCTGCTGCTTTTGTTTGCCTGTGGTTGATGTATCAATGTCTTTGTCCTGGGATACCTCAGTTGGTAAAGCCTGAGGCTGCTAATCTCAGGATCGTGGGTTAGAGCCCCACACTGAGCAAAAGATTTCTGCATTGCAGGGGAGTGGACTTGATGACTCTCATGGTCCTTCCAACCGTATGTTTCTATTATTCTCTTTCCGTGTTGGCCATCTTGCTGCAGACCCACAGACCCATTTAAAGCACATTCAGTGCACATTTAAAAGACATGGCTTCCCCAGAGAATCCTGGGAATTGTAGTTCCCCCTCACAGAAATACCATTTCCAGCACCCTTAATAAACTACCATTCCCAGGATTCTGGGTGGGAAGCCACATGTTTTCAACCAATTCCAATCTCCGAGGATGTGGACAGGCTGCTTGGACGAGTGAAACCAACCACCTGTTTCCTTGATCCTTGCCCATCTTGGCTTATAAAAGCTAGCTGGGAAGGGCTGGGCGATGGGCTTCGTGGGGTGGTGAATGCTTCTCTCTGTGAGGGAGCCTTCCCAGACCCGCTGAAAGAGATGGTTACCTGAGCTGCCTGTGGCAAAGGTGGATCTAGGAGCACCTTGAAACTCTCATGTTCAGTTGCCAATATCATAATGCTGTTATACAAATCTGTGGTGCGACCGCATTTGGAATGTTGTGTACAGTTTTGGTTGCCTAGCTGCAAAAAGGATACCTGTATTGTACAGTTGGAGATGGTTCGGAAAAGAGCAACCAAAATTATTAAAAGGATAGAGCAACTCCCCTATAAAGAAAGGATGCCGTGTTTGGGGGGGGGGGGGTTAGCTTAGAGAAAAGGAGAGTAGGAGGTGACATGATGGAAGTTTAGAAAATCATGCTTAGCATAGAGAAAGTGACTAGGAAAACATCCAGTGAAGTGGAATGTTGGAAGATTCAATACAGATTAAAAAGTACATCTTCATGCAGCACATAGTTAAAACTATGCAACTCACTTCCACAGGAGGCCTTGATGGCCACTAACATGGATGGCTTTAATAAATTAATAATAATAATAATAATAATAATAATAATAATAATAATTGCTTACTTATATCCCGTCCTCTCCTGCCAAAGCCGGGCTCCGAGCGGCTAACAAGTAAAAATAGCACAGTGTACATAAAATTACACAGTCAATTAATTAAAAAAAAACATTCTAAAATCAATTCAGAATCAAATTAATGGCAACCATTGGGCTAGAGTTCTATAAGGATTACAAAAGGAGAGAGGCGTCAGACTATGTCTTAGCCAAAGGCCTGGTGGAACAGCTCCGTCTTGAGGGCCTGCGGAAAGATGTCAAGTCCTGCAGGGCCCTAGTCTCTTGTGACAGAGTGTTCCACTAGATCGGGGCCATGGCTGTAAAAGCCCTGGCTCTGGTTGAGGCCAGCCTAACCTCCCTGTCGCCCGGGATCTCCAAGATGTTTTTATTTGAAGACCGTAAGGTCCCCCGTGGGACATACCAGGAGAAGCGGTCCTGTAGGTACGAGGGTCCTAGGCTGTATAGGGCTTTAAAGGTTAAAACCAGCACCTTAAACCTGATCCTGTACTCCACCAGGAGCCAGTGCAGCTGGTATAGCAGTGGGTGAATGTGATCCCGCAGCGAGGAACCCGTAAGGAGTCTCGCGGCGGCATTCTGCACCCGCTGGAGTTTCTGGGTCAGTCTCAAGGGCAGCCCCACGTAGAGTGAGTTACAATAATCAAGTCCGGAGGTGACCATCGTGTGGATCGCAGTGGCTAGGACGGGGCGAGAGAGGTAAGGAGCCAACCACTTAGCTTGGTGGAGATGAAAAAATGCCGCCTTTGTTATAGCTGCAGTCTGCGCTTCCATGGAAAGGGAGGTGTCGAAGATTACACCCAAACACTTAACGGACAAATTAGGCAAATTCATGGAGGATAAGGCTATCCATGGCTACTAGCCACAATGGCCATGCTCTGTAATGCTTCTGAATATAATAATAATAATAATAATAATAATAATAATAATAATATATTATTATTATTATTATTATTTATACCCCGCCCATCCGGCTGGGTTTCCCCAGCCACTCTGGGTGGCTTCCAACTGAATATTAAAGACAATACAGCATCAAACATTTAAAACTTCCCTAAACAGGGCCGCCTTCAGTTGTCTTTTGAAAATAAAATAGTTGTTTATTGCCTTGACATCTGCTGTGAGGGCGTTCCACAGGGCAGGCGCCACTACCAAGAAGGCCCTCTGCCTGGTTCCCTGTAACCTCACTTCTCTCAGCGAGGGAACTGCCAGAAGGCCCTCGGGGCTGGATCTTAGTGTCCGGGCTGGACGATCGGGGTGGAGACGCTCCTTCAGGTTTACAGAACGTGGTCTCGGCGGCCACTCCCAGTCACTAGTCTAGCTGCCACACACTGAATGCCAGTGGCTGGAAACCACAGTGAGGTTGTGTGAGTTTTGTACTTGGATCCTGCTTGTGGGCTTCCCACAAACATCTGGTCAGCCACTGTGAGTAGAGGTTGCTGGACTGGATGAGTCATTGGCCTGATCCAGAAGGCTGTTCTTATGTTCTGATGTTCTTAAATCTAAGCAGCGCTTTTCTGCCCAAGCTGCTCATTATTAAGACTCAGGTGGATAGATGAAAGATGAAAAAATCTTTTTTAATAATTCCAGTGGCACCTTAAAGATCAGCTAAATATAAGCTTTCAAGGTATGAGCTTTCGTGTGTAATACACACTTTGTCAGATACTCTCTGTCGTTATTAAGATTGTTGTCTTTGTTCTCTGAAAGCTCCAAAAACAGTCAAAAGTTGCCATTGAATAGGGTAGTCTTAAGAACAGCCAGCTCAAGCTTTTTTGCTTCTAGCTTCAAGAGAAGATTTCATCCTGGTCTCTGACTAGACAGTTGCAGGAAAATGGTTATTCAGATGGAGCCCAGCTATTATAAAAATGAACAATTCGAGTTTAATAATGGGTACCAATGTAGAGTGAGTCAGTGGTTTGGGTTCTTTGTCTTGTTTTTAATGTCACTATCAGATCCAAGGACAATGTGTTTGTGAGGAAAGAACTTGCACAATGAGGTCTGAATGGCTTTGTCCTTTTGCCAGCAAAGGATCTGCAAAAAAGCAGTGAGGCATTTAATGAAGTCTGGAATATGGGCTTGTGTGTCCTATGACCAAGGGTGGGGGAGGACTTTGTTCACATTTTAATGCGAACCCACCTAATTCATACTTCCTGAATTAGTATGTGAACAAAAAGTGCACCCATTATCCTTTAAAATCCAACCATTTCTGAATTTTGGGATGTAGTTTGCCAGCCTCAAAAAACACAAACCAAGATTAACAGAAAGTGTGTGCAAGAATGTGTATGTTGGTGAGAGCAATGTTCAAAAAAGCAAGTTACCTTAGAGGAAAATTGCTTGCAAAAACATGAATTTTGGGGAAACTTTCCTACAAAAATGTGTCTGTTAGGATAAGCCTACACAAAAATGCCTATGAATTTTGGCTAGGGCTTAAAACACTTTTTTAAAAACAAACTTAATTCTTTATTACGTAAAATTAATACACTTATTGATCCCAGAAAAAGCCTCAAAGTGGTCTAGAAAGAGAATAAAACAATAAAATTATTAGTAAAATACAGTTAAAAACAACTGTTTAAAAAGCATTCCCCCCCCAAATAAGCTAAGCAATAAACTAAAAATGCACATCAATATTCTAGATACCTGGGCAGACCTGTCCAAACAAAAATGGTTTTTAGCAAGAGCCAAAAAGCGTATAGTGAAAGCACCTGCCTAATGTCAGGCAGGGAGTTCGCAAGTGTAGGTGCTGCCACACCAAAAGACTGTCGGTAACCTCCAGACTGCCCAAAATAACTTACTTATTTCTTTATTATTATTTTTATTGGGTTTTTGATAATTTTGTACATATAAAACATAACCATTTCAAACATTAAAATACAAGATTCTTTCAAACCTTCGGGCCTCCTTCCTTCCCTCCATGGGTTCCATGTTTAAGTTTAAATTTGTTGCATCTTTTACCATTATCCATCTATTATATAACCATAATTATTATAAATAATTCCACATCACAAGTGCCATTACATCCCATTGGGGAATGATGTAATGGCCAAAAATAACCTATGCAGAGAAGGGGTGAATTGAATTTAAGATTGGAAAAAAATGAAATGGGAAGAAACTGAAATTGACAGATTCTTCCATCCCCATCACTTCAGAATGTAAGGATTACCGTATATATTTACTGTAATGATGATGGGACTGAGGACAGAAATACATCTGTGATTAAGGAGTGTAGTTGTGAGGTCAGGGTGAGGGCCCTGCTAAAGTGGTGCTTCAGGTTAAGAACAGTTTCAGGTTAAGAACGGACCTCCGGAACGAATTAAGTACTTAACCCGAGGTACCACTGTATAACTTTGTCATCCAATGTTTTGACATAGTTTTTTGAGGGCATGGAAGGTTTCCTTTGCTGGACTTGTTTTCTCAAGACGAACCAAATCTTGAAAGAACCTTTTCATCATTTTTACAACTGCACATTGTTGCAAATAACAACAAAATTATCGGATGGGCAATAGAACCCTTCTTTCAATTTTTATCAAATCTGAAAACACTCTTCTGGAGCACATCTGGATTTGCTCTACAGGCTTCTGATGCAGAAAACATTCTGAGAGTGTCAAATTGCAAACGTGAGTTGATGTAGATACTCTCATCTTCCTTAGGCACTTTGCTCTTGGGGAAATTTTAATTTACTGGCCAATGGATGGACTTTAGGCTGACAAGGAGCTGCTTCTGGGTATTTTCCAAAACTAATTTGAATAGTAGCTATAATAGTAGCTATAATGCCATCCAACCTGTCAAAATGTGAAGAGCTATATTGACTGTGATTAGCAAACCCTGTGGGCAGGGGAAGCACAGCTAATGAAATATGAGGGGAGGCAATAAAATAGCTTCCTTGCCCCCTCTCTTCCTCTGCCCTTTCCAGTGTGATCCTAGCAGGCTTTCAATTTCATTGTTTCTCTGCCTTGGATCCTCTGCCCCCCTTTGGATTTTTCTTCCCCAGCAAAAGCATGACATGGGCAAGTTTGTGAGTGAAAAAAAACACAGGGGGTGTTAAGGTACACTAAGAAACTTATGGAATTGTTTTTATGACTGTGAGGGAAAGAGTTTGGAAAGGCATGGACAATGTTTGCTGAAATCTTGGCAGCCAAAATTTCAGCTATACAAAATGTATGGCAGTTAGGGTTGGGGCCACATGTACCTCCTTCCCCTTCCCAATGACTTAGTGAGTCCAGACTAAATTAGGCGAAGCAGTAAACAATCCAAGAGGAATTGTGAAAATTTTGCAATAATTTAAGCAGATTGCAGAATGCAGCTGTTTGTGGTGCAGTACTTAGTGAAGGTGTTTTGGCTGTTTTAAGGACAGGGTACATATAGCCCTGAATAAAACGAAAAGAGGAGGGATGCAAAATGCATGAGGGAGGATGTTTCTCTTCTTACTAGCTGCTTTTCTGCTTCACATACTCAGTTTCCTCCACCCAAGCATAAATTTAGAAGTATGGTAAAATTTAAAATTCTGTACAAAGTACTGGTACCAAGAGAAACGTTTGGATGTGATTAGAAGTCACCCTAACTGCACCCTCGTGTGGTAAGAACTGGTATTTCATGGTGCTGGATCAGCCTGTAAGACTTGCATCCTTTGCTACAAGGCTTAAATAGCGAAATTGTAATGATATACTGTATTGCAAAGTCAAACAACAGCAGCCCACTTGCTTGGAGCTGCCAGTAGAGTCTCTTACTTGGGTTGTAAAACCAATGTCTCGGATTTGAGACATTAGAAGAACAAGTCCTATCCTGCAAGCCTGTCCCGCAAGTCCTGAGGCATAGGTTATTCTGTTATCACGAATGCCTAGGCCTAACAGATATGCTACACAGCATCCTTCATCAATTTAGTGCCTTCTAGAGGTTTTGGACTACACCTCCCATAAGCCACAGCAGCTTTGCCTGATGGAAGTAGTTCTTCAAGGGCATCAGGCTGGCGATGGCTCCTCAATAACATATTTTTAAAATCTAATGCAATCCATCTTTGTAATAGGCAGGGCTTGTGTTGCAGAACTCTTCTGCCAAAGGTCTCCTGAAAGCATTAGGGAAGCATCATGCTTGAATGGTGCACAGTGTATAACACAGTAAAAAGCAGATGAACCATGTTGATGACTGTCTCTTTCCCTCACGGATGGAAGGGAGGGGCAGCTCTTGAAGCCTGTAAACCAGTGAGCCAAAGGAAGTCAAGACTTATCGCTAAGCTTATTGAGTTCACCATGTGTGTAGTGGAAGCAGGGACCATGGAACTTTCTTGTAAACAGCATTATCTGTGAACCTGCTGGGCATGTGATCTGCTTCCTTCAGTGGTTATAAACCTGGGAACCCAAGACAAAAAAGAAGAAGAAAGCCAGCTCTATTATCTCTGAGTAGCTGTCTTCTTCTTCAATATATCTTTTGGTAATGTTTCTCCTCTGTCTTATTGATCTCCTCTCTTTGTGTAGGGTGCCTGGGGATCCCAGGTACACCACTGTGACTTCTCTGATGGAAGAAGGCAGGTTAGAAATGTGAGAAATAAATAGAAAATGTTGGAATGTAAGGAATTTATTTTTCAGCAGTATCTAAACAGCGGGCAGCCACTTAGAGATGCAGTATTTGGTTATACAGTGGTGCCCCGCAAGACGAATGCCTCGGAAGACGGAAAACCCGCTAGACGAAAGGGTTTTCCGTTTTTGAGTTGCTTCGCAGGACGAATTTCCCTATGGGCTTGCTTCGCAAGATGAAAATGTCTTGCGAGTCTTGAGATTTTTTTTTTCGCTTCCCCCCCCCCTTTTTCTAAGCCGCTAAGCCGCTAATAGCCTTTTAGCAGCTAAGCCGCTAAGCCGCTAAGCCTTTAATAGCCGCTAAACCACTAATAGCGCTAATCCGCTAAGCCGCTAATAGGGTTGCTTCGCAAGACGAAAAAACCGCTAGACGAAGACACTCGCGGAACGGATTAATTTCGTCTTGCGAGGCACCACTGTAAGTGTTTTGGATGGATCACACCAAGTATTATTTCCGCCAAACAGCACAAGTTTCTGGCATTGCATTCTGTCAGCCTTGCATTGGCTGAAATTGCATACCCTCCAAGAGTCTCGATTTTCCAGGGGATGCCCCAGAATTACGAAAGCCATCCCAGCTTCTGATTTGATCCTAGAATGTCCTTTCCCCCCTCCAGTGCTGCCGCCAGTGAGCTCAAGGAGGAGGAGGAGCCTATGCTTCTCTCAAGTGGCAGTAGGAAGGGAGCATCCCATTGCCTCTCCATGGCCGCTGCTGCCAGCCTCCTTCCTTGGGTAGCTTGCAGGGTTTGATGTAGAGAAGGCGAGGAGAAGAGGCTATCACCGCTGAGGCCCAGCTGTGAGGCTGGCTCTGAGGGGCAAGTGGAGGGGAGGGCCACCCCAGAAAGGGGGAGCAGAGTAGAGCGCAAGGTGTCTAAAAAAAAGAAGAAGCTTTTTCCATCCATTTTTTGCCCCTTTCTAAAATTTATTTATTGGTACCGGTATGTGTTTTTTTTTTTGTAAATCTTTCCAAGAACAAAATAAAATCCAGACTAAGGGTTTTCTCAGGATGGCAGAGGAGTGGGTGCTGTGTCCCGTTGCTGTAGTGGTGTTGGCACTTGCCATTCCTCTGCTAGGAAATGGTCTACATTGGGGGGGGGGAATGAGGGGGGGTGCACGGAGGGTCAGTTGGGGTGGGGGAGTGAGACATTTTTCCTGTTTTCATCTGAGGAATGTTGGAAGGTATGAAACTGATCCCACAATACACAGCATTTGACACCTCACATCTGTAACTGCATAAACTGTGGTGTCATGGTCATTACAAAGCTGAGAGATTCCACCTTCCACAGATTTGTCTCAAAAGCTCGTTGCAAAAAAACAAAACAAAGAAACAAACAAAAACTCATCACAGTTGTGTCTCTGTTATTTTGAGCAAAAGCAGAGAGTGATGTGAGGTAAAAGTGAGTCTACAGCCTGTAAAAGCAGGCATTAGTATTGTCCAGACCAGTGAGCAGGATCCATAAACTCTTATGAGGGTTAAGGGCCCATTATGACCTATCGGTGCAAAGAAGCTTCCTTGACTGGTGGGGCTTTTTCCTCTACATTTCCTTCTTCTGGACTGAAACTGGTTTGTGGTGCACCAGATTAAGCTCCTGCCTGCAACAGCACAGGTTGACAGTTCATGCCTTCCTACAGACTTCAGTCCTGACACTGTGGACGTCTTGCTCACATGTAAAGCCAGCAAAGTGTAGAGTGACAGGCTAAGACTGGGCAGATCCAGGCTCAATCGAGCGTTCTCTCATTCTAACCCAGGGGTTGCCAGTGTGGCACCCATGGGCAGAAAAGCACCCATGAGGCCTCCCCTGGTTACAACAAAGCCTCTGAGGCCTCCACTCACTGCCCACTTCATCATGGTACAGGTAAGGGTGGTTACCATTTTTCCCAGGAAAAGTACATAAAGTGGAAGGAAGAATTTGTAAAGAGTGGTGCTCTTTCCCACTTCCTCATTCAACCCTATATGCATTTCAGGGATCAGATTAATTCAGCTGGAGACTGGGATCTTTATCTAGATCCCCTGAAAAACTGAAGTGTGTGTGTACTCTTTTCCTTCCTGTTTCTTGCATAGGAGGTGAGTGGGAGCTGATTCAGGGGACGGGAAGAAAAGTGACCAGGAGTGACATCACTCGCTCACAAATAAAAATGTACCCATGGTCCTAAAATGGCTGCTGATCATTGGTCTAACCTATCTCACAAGGTTGCTGTTGAGAAAAACGAGGGGCTGTTTTGTTTTTGGAGAAAAGAACAGGTTACAAAGGAGAGAAATACCATCAAAGTTGCCTGCATGAGCATCTGACTAATGACCAAACGAGCTTGCCGGCTGGCACATAACTAACATTATCTTCTCTGTGTTCTGCAGATAACACACAGCCTTTCGTAGACTTCCGCCCAAGTGTTCCTGATGTTATCTTCGTACACAATGCTACAGAAGTGATCGTGCCTTGCCGGGTCACCTCGCCGGATATCACACCAATGCTCCTGCTGGTGAGCACACTTCTTCTAAGTCTCATCTAAGAGGAAATAATCAATTCCGCAAGTGGCATAACCAGATTATGGGTGTAATCCGATTCTTGGTAGCGGCTTGGAATAGGATTTGACGGACTTGTCACCCGTCATAGCGTTTTGCTTCAGTTCTCACTTCAGCTATTTTTAGCTGTTCCTGATCCAGCCCTTTAGCTTTTTGAAAACAACACTATCGACCTAGATTGAAAGCAGCATGCTGAGGAGGAGCATGAATGATTCCAGATTGAGAAAAACACAAACTTTAGGGTTCAGACAGGTTAGTGTGAAAGCATCCTAAACTGATAGTGCCTCTGGAAGCAGATTCCATAGTTTAATTATGTGCTGTGCGATTAAGTACTTTCTTTTGTCTTCATCTCCTACCATCCAGCTTTATTACACTTCTCTGGCTTCTAGTTTTTTGAGAGAGGGAGAAAAGAGTCTCTCTAGCCACTTTCTCCATACCATACATAACTGTACTCACTTGTATCCTATCTCCCTTAACTCGCCCTTTTTTTCCTCAGGGCTCATCCACATTTTTGCTTGACCCGTATTTTGATTTCATTGTGTGCTGATGAATTGTCCTGGGTCAGAGAACTTTTCTCATTGTTCCGCAGCTGTGCCTTGTGAAAATCTAAGGTAACTCGGTTAAGCAAAATCCCTCCTCAGATTTTCTGTGAATCTGGTAAGATCTGATTTAGCAGGTCAGATTGGATTTTCCCAAGGCACAGCCACAGAACAATGAAAAAAGCCCTCAGACCTGGGAGAATTAATTGGGACAGGATATGATCAAAATACATGTCAAACGAAAGTGCAGATAGATGAGCAGGGCCATCTTAAGCATATCCGGCGCCGTGGTGCAAAGATCCCCCTGGTGCCCCCCCCCCCCGTTTCCCAGAGTTGTTGACCCAGTGGCATAGCAAGGTCAGGTGGTACTCAGTGTGGAATTTTTTTTGTCAAACCCCACCACCACCACATTGAAATTATTAAAGAAGGAAAAATAAGATACTTACTGTTGCAAGTGTTATTTTCGGGTTTATTTACTTAACATTTTGAGCATAAGCACTTAAAATCCTTTTTTTCGTAACTTTGTTCTCTGCAAATTTTGAAATCACATCACCTCCCAGAGTTGGTGGAGCTAGAATAAAACCCAGCTACCCCTCCAGCTGGACTCCGTCCATGGAACCAGTGAATGTGTGTGCTGCCTTATTCCATTTCGGGGGGGGGGGGGGTATGTGGGCCAGATGACCCTTATCTATAAGAATACGTACTTTGAAAACAAACTCAATCTTCTTTAAGCCACTCCAGCCAAGGTGTATTCATAATCCACAATTAAGAATCCAGTTGAAAGAATGAGTTTCAGTTAATTTTTAGTCTCAACGTCACATCAACAGGCAAATATACAATTTATGCCTGCACGTTTGTAACACATACAAAGCTCCGTTTTTTGACTGATTGTAGCTGAGTCCAAAGAAGATGGTAACCATGTAAAACTATACCGAAGTCAAGTTACAAAACTAGGAAGAGATGAAAACTAAGGGTTTAAGTTGGTAAAAGCTTCATAGGTTAGAGTGGGGGTTAATATAAATGTTCTGGAGGTAGTTATGAGCATTAGGGGACAGATATTCCTGCTGAGATAGAGAGAGACTGTAAGCAGCACGGTCAGAAAGAAACGAAACACCTGCTGCTGGGCGCCTGAGCCCAGCGCCACTGATGCGCAGGCGCTGTGGCGCAGGGTGCCACTAAGCCAAATGGGAAAGACGCCCCTGCAGATGAGGCCAAAACTAGAAAGCCCCAGATGTTCTAATCATTTCTTCATAGAGGAGTTGTTATGAACTTGGTCATGTTGGTTGCCTGTTTCTGCACCTTTCCAGCTTTACAATATTCTTTCTGAAGTACAGGGTGGCTCCAGTTAAGCTGAAGGCAGGGTGAGATAACATGAAAAAAGTGAGAGGAGGAGCAACTCTACACTTCATCATCAGCAGACAGTTTCCAATTAGGGCTTCATTTCTGGGTTTCTTCATAGGAATGCAAAAGGCAAGAAGACCCCAGTAGTCCCTACAAAAGAATGCAAATAATGTCAATACACAGCTGAACTGCAAGCACCGCCTTACATCTATTTAAATTATCAAACTTCAAAAGGCAGCTGCATCCCCAAAATTTCATATATGCAATTTGCAAAACTCATGGACTATGTTTTGCATATTTGCAAAGAGTACCAGTTTCTTCAGACAGTATCCCATCTGCTTTGGTCTTCTTGTAAGAGGAAGGAGCAGCAGATGCACAGTTGCACGATATCACCCTCACAGTTGTATCCCAATGAAAAACTGTTGGCTTGAAGGAACCCAAAGGGTGGGATGAGATGTGGGGTGCATCTGGTTCATGGCCAGAATCATTCTCCCCTGCCCCTGGAACTGTACAAAGATTAATATTGACCAGTGGCATAAGAAGGTTTCTTGTGACTACCTTTGAGCAACTGGACATTACATACCTTATTTTTAGAGTCCTAACCTTCCTTTTACCTGGCTTTGTCTCAGATTTCTAGCTGGTCATTTCTTGTTATTGGAACTGAAGGGACCTTCTTCCTACTACCCTTTTGAGTGGATAAACGAAATGTTTCCACTTCAAGCTGCTACAAAATCTAGGCCAAATATTCCACACTTCCTCTTTGAAAGGGGACAAATGGGCAGGGCTGGAAATCATACCGCAAAAGGAAGGTGCCTCCGGACATCCTCAGTAAAGATGATGAACCTATTCATGGAGGTGTGTGAGTGAGCGAGTGTTTACCTTCGGCGCCTTCGTTCTGTTCCCATTTAAGGAAATACCATAGTGGCTGTTTTGGCCTGGCCTGGAAGCGTGTAGAGCCATGCTGGCTGCTTCCTGTACTCAGAGGAAGTTTGAGGGGACGCGGAAGGAAGGAGTCCGTTGATCGGACGAATTTAGAATATCCTCACCCAAAATTAATAACTGGCCACTGATAAAGCTGAAGGAGAGAGAGGGGGGAAATACCACAAGGTCTTTTCAAGTGGTTGGGTAGATTCTACCCTTTTGTTGTTGTTGTTAAAATATTTTATTATAATGAATAACTTTAATATGTGGGGCCATCTTAAAAAGGCAGATATTCCTTCCTATTCTTTTTCTTGATCACTGGGGGATACTCAAGCACAAAGCCGTAATATTCAACTCTATTCCATTGTATTATTCCTGTAGGAATGTACTTTCCCCCTCATAAATTACCTTTCTTATGTTTCCATTATACTTTAAAATGACTGCACTCCATATCCTTTAAATATTTATGGGGAAGTGTGCAGACTGCTAATGCTCAAGGAAAGAGCCTAACTTCACATGATTTGTTCTTCGGTTTGAGCTTAAAATCCAATCTTTTCAACATCCCCATCATCCCCAGTATAAAACTTAACACACTGGAGACACGAGGGCAGGGGCATGACTCTTTGTGAAGGCTGATTCATTCACTAAATAGGGACCAACCAAAGCATGTGGTGCTGTGCTCTTTCACATGGTGCCGTTCTGGCTATTCACCACCATGGGGGGGAGGGGAAACCCTGCTAATAATACAGAACAAGGATGAAGAGTGTTGAATGAGGTTGGCCCTCCAGTTCTCTCCATTTGGCCCTTAGAACTCTCCTCAGGCCACACCCTCTTGCCTTTCTACTTTGCATGCATGCTCTTGAATGAACACACTGAACAAACTACGGCTCCCAGAATTATCTCTGCCTTTTGCAGGATCACCTCTTGCAGATACCATCCCATCAGGAGGTCTGTTCTGTACGATGTGGGAATCAGGTTTTTTTTAGCATGGCAGTACCTGCCCCTTGGAACTCCCTCCCATTCCTGTAATCTTTTCATCATCTTTTCCTTTTTCAACAAGCCTCCTAGGTAGAGATTCTTATCCACAGTGTGTATGTGCATTGGATTTGAAATTGTGTTTCTATGTTTTCGTACTTGATGATATATAGGTGATCGCTTTGGGATGTTTCATGAAAAGTGTTTCATAAATAAAATGTATAAATGAATGAATGAATGAATGAATGAATGAATGAATGAATAAATAAATAAATAACTGTTGGGGTGGTTTTGAATGTCAGGTGTAGCATCACATCTACCTCTCATCTTCCTCAGCATCCTTCCAGCAGTGCTGTGAGGTCTGTGAAGATGGAATGGGACCCCAAGAGAGGATTTGTGGTCACTTTGCCTACCTATGAGTTCTTCAGTAGCATGCTCAAGTGTGTTGCTATGGTCAGGGGAGACGAATACACATCCTACTATGTGACACAGAAAGTAGGTGAGTAGCTTGTAGGGATGTGAGGAGGAAGCAGATCCCATCCTGTACAGTATTCATTGTAAGCAGCACTGCCTTAGGGCGGACACTGAAAACCAGCGCTCCCATTGCTGGCATCACTGGAGCATAGTATTTGTGAACCCTAATTTCAATTACAGATCAAATTAAGATGCTTCCACAAATGCTGCCCAGAGTTTTACCTTGCAGCCTAGTGTCAGAAGTTCTCCAGATATCCTTTAAGTCAGCCTCTCCCTATCTGGTGCACTCCAACTGGGACTGATAGGAATTGTAGTCCAAAAACATCTGGAGGACACCCAGTTTGGGAAGGCTGCTTAAATACTTGGATGTTTTGCTGATGACCTTTTAGTGTGGCAGCACCTACACTTTGGAACTCCCTGCCTATTGACAGTGGCAGATCTTGGACAGATTTCAGTGGGATCCTGTGTGATGTCAACATGTGGTGCCCCCTACCTCTCACACTCCATTCTAAATCATATTTGTGGCGTCACCTTGTGGCACCCCCGTGCGACTGAATCAGTTATGCTACCCTAAATCTGCCTCTGCTATTGATTATCAGTTAGGTGTCTTCACTGTAATTTTTTGGGCACCTGCTAAAAACATTTTCCTTTAGACAAGCCTACCCAGAGGTTTAGAAAGCTGAAGCAAGTTTTAATCTGTTTTTAGAATTTTGCTATTTTAACCTTTCAGAAGTCTTAAATTGTGGCTATTTTTCTTATCGATAATTGTATTATAATATTTGCCAGATACTTGATAATCTGCATTTGACATCTGCCACTGTTTGGATTTTGATATTGGCTATTGGCTTGCTATGTCTTCCAGAGAAAAGGATACAGAACCTGGTTCTCAAAACAAATCCCCAAAAGCTGGTGGTTGGAGACAACCTTAACCTGGAATGCAGTGCGGAGACATTTTTCAATGGACGCATTGAATTTGTATGGACAATTCCTGGAAGGACTGTGAGTAAATCACATCTGTCCCTGGCTCAAGGACAGTTATTGGTTCTGCTGAATGCAAAAGATTCCAGTCAGAAGTTTTGTTGTGTGCTAGCAATCTCTGTCCTCACTTCCTCAAAGCATTCAAATGCTCAGTATCCAATCAAAGAAATTATGATGTCAGATATGTTGTTGGACTGCCATCATCCCTGACCACTGCCACTGTGAGCTGGCACTGACTGGGGGAGCCCAACAGCATCTGCCTGCTTTCTAGCATCAGTTCAGAATTGCTAGGAATGCACAGAAATATTTGGGTTGGCAGTAGTACATTTTGATGGCGAGAGAAATGATTATGGCTGCTCCACTGAACATCCTGAGTAAATTTAAAGGCATAACATATTCTACATGTTTGCAGAGAGAACTAATGTACATAGGAATATAGGAAGCTGTCTTATATCATGTGAGACTATGAAGCCATCTCGCTCAGTATTGTCTACACTGACTGGCAGCCTCCGTGAGGGTTTCAGACAGGTGTCTCTGTCAGAACTACCTGGAGCTGCTCTACCACTGAGCAAAGCTCTATGGAAGAATCCAGCATCATGTCTAGGGATGGATAAATCTGCCTCAGTTTGTTCTCTTCTGATTCCACACGTGGCTGTCTTAAAGTATGTCCTGTCTGTTCCCATGTGCATTTTGGGGGGGATAACTCTGTACAAATCCTTAAAAAGAAAAAGAAAAAGTCATAACCCCTCCCCCCATGCACAGATGTGGAGGACTTATGAGGTGAATTTCTGTTTCCTTGTTTTAACACTGTAAATCTTATTGGAGTAGCTTCAAAGCCCAGCACATCAGCTGCACAGCAAAGAAAACATTTTTCAAAATGGTACAGGAAACAGCTTATTGTGTAATTCTATGCACAACGGTTCATTCTACATACAACAAAATGGCTGCCCCATTTTATACTGATGGAGGTACATTGTATGTACAATGGCCCTTTGTGCATAGAATTATACAGGAAGTGGCATAAGGTCACTTCCTGTACCATTTTAACAAGCATGTTTACCTTGTGTGCTACAGGTACTGTATTTTGAAGCTGCTTCAAGCATCTTTCCCATGTCAAAACAATAAAAAGGAGAGCAGCCTCATATGTATGAGTAGTGAAACAGCCCTCAGAAGGGTTCATAGATCAGCAGATTAAACCATATATCTGCAGTCCATTCTCATGAGTTGTTTGCTAAGATTGTGTTTTTAGTCAAGATGGTGGGGAGGGTATGCAGAAAAATAAAGCCTGGGTTGAAATCCCCTGATATACTAATTTTGTTGCAGTCATTTCCTTTCAGGGCTGTCTTAAGCATATGTGGCGCCGGGGTGCAAAGATCCACCTGGTGCCCCCCCCCCCCGGTTGTCCAGCCCCAGGCTCGCAGGAGGGCGGAGCCTGCCGGCTGTGTCAGCATCTCACTGGCTCAGTCGCCCTCGAACTCGTGGCACAGAGCTGCCCGCAGAAGAGCCTGCCGCGGTGCTCTAACCGACGGGTGGGCTCTTCCCCAGACTCAATTCTCGGGCCCCGGACTCTCAGCCTGGTGCCCCTGAGAGCCCGGCGTCCAGGTGCCCCGCACCCCTAGTGCCTATGGGTAAGACGGGCTTGTTCCCTTTCCATCTTAGAGGATTTGGGTCACAGACAGAAAGACCTGGAGATACCACTGCCCTAAGGCTGCTGATGAGCAAATGGAGTAATGGTTCCACCACCCTTTGCCTCACTAGAGGTTTTTGAGCATCTGAGAGAAGATCTAGCATGGCTCATAGATGTGCTTTGGATGTGCTGCTCAGCGTTGCCAAATTTGCTCTGAGACCTTCAGCACAGCATAGGAGAGTTATGTTGTCTTTGCACCACCTGCCTCCCACCATCAAGGCATCTTGCAACAAAGGCACATGCTACGCCCACCTCTCATGCTGTTTCAGACACAGGCCCCAAACCCATCAGAAAGTGGCAAGTCCTGTGTCCACTCAGGAGGAAATTCCCTCCCAAACTGTGGTTCTGGCCTGAATTTTGATTCTACCCCATCCTACATTGCAATGCACAACCATCACTGGTAGTTAACTCTGTCATTGTTATAGGAATGAGTTGCACTAATATTGAGGGTCCAAATACCATTGTGACTGAATACCATTTTGCAATTGAATACCAATTTTTCATTTTAATAATTCATGTTCACTAAAATTCCATGAGGGTGGAGCTTGTAAAAGTCACATTTCAGAACCAAGAGTCTGAGGACTCACCTGATTTAGCCTTTTTTTTACATTGTTGGATTCATGGCTTTCTAAGGAGGAAACTTTTAGGAAATCTAAGATTTGCCTTTGTAGTTCACTGTTCTTGACTGGATATGTGTTACTCTCTGTTTGAGCTGTTCTGAACTGGCCTTATAGCAGGTTTTTTTCTGTCTCCACTCTGCTCCCTTTAGGAAACCAAGGCTGAAAATACATTCGACCTAAGTGAGCCAGTGTATAAAGCTTCTTCTAATGTGGTCATCAAGAATGTTACAATGGAAAACAGAGGGTTGTATGTATGCAGAGGCATAATTGCCAATACAACACAATTAAAATCAGAGGCCAACATCACTGTATACAGTACGTATGATATATATCTATCTATCTACACTGGTTAGAAAGTAGCAACTTCTTTTTGTGGAGGCAGAGTCCACCTGTCCACTCCAGCAATCAGTTTACAGCACTTCACAGACCCCCAACTGTATCATAATCAACATCACAAACATTCACTGACACATATATGCAGCCTAAAGTCAAGGAAATGATTTACCACTCGATATTTCTGATTGCATCAGCCGGCATTCAAGAAACTCCAGGGGTTTCTGTGACATGTTGTTACATTGACAGGCGCCACACTTTAAAAAAAGAGTAGTACAGAAAGGGATATTTGCCCTTTGGAGATCTTTGTTTGACTGTGTGTGTGCCTTTGATCTAAAGCAGTTGTTCCCAAACAGTATGTGTCATAAAAGAACTAATTATGTACTGTGAGAAATTCATTGATTCAACAGTTTAAAAGAGTACCCATCTGCAAAGAGAGCAGCTTAATGATGCATTCCAACAGCTGGCCTCCTTTGCTCAGGGTGGGCATTTTGAAAATGCCTCTGCTGCCTAAATGTTGTTATTTCAAGTATACACCACCTTTCATCAGAAAAAAGTTTTCACAAAGCAGGTATAAAGAACAAAATTAACAGACAGTATATAAAGCAATTAAAGCATCAAAATCCATAAAATAGGATTCCATTCACCCAGTACCTCCACAAAATTGCACATCCAAAAACACACCTATACTTCAATCAAACTACACCTGTACATATTCGCCAGCTGTTGGGCTCGCGCACAACTGCAAACCCGCTGTACTTCATTATAATCAGCTACTGGTCCCAACAACCCCCTGGAAGCATATACAAATAGACCACCCCACAACATTGGCAACCTAGCTGCAAGACTAAAAGCAAATCCAATCTAGGACCGCACCAACATCAATAAAAGCCTAACATCCTCCACCTAATCACTTGTTCACATTCATAGAGTTATCCTCTACAGCTGAGGATCTGTCTTTTCACCCTAGTAATCAACCACCAGTTTCCAGCTCCCACCTGCGAAGTGATCAGACTCAAACTACTTCCCCAACCAATTTATGTACTTACCTTGGAACAGCACCACACTAACGATGGGGAAGAAATTTGCTCTAGTTCACATTTATAGGCAAACCTAATTAATTCACACTTTCTGAAACAATATGGCAGTGTTGGCCAAACTTGGGTCTCCAGCTGTTTTTGGACTACAACTCCCACCATCCCTAGCTAACAGGCCAGTGGTCAGGGATGATGGGAATTGTAGTCCAAAAGCAGCTGGAGACCCACGTTTGGCCAACACTGCAATATGGGAACTGACACACAGCCAACCTTTGAAATCCACACTTCTTTGAATCTTGCAATGCAGTTCTCTAGCCAAGTAATGTTTTGGTTTTTGTTTGTTTGTTTTTTAAAAATGCATGTACTAGAGTAAACTATGCATTTAAAAATGCATAATTAGTGAAAATAGTATACAAAATGCATTTTATAATCAGAAAATGCTTTGCAAAAAAATGTTTGTTAGGCAAAATTGCTTGCAAATGCTGGTGAATTTCCACAAGGACTTGCTTTTTCAAAAAACAATTCCAGACGGATGTGGAAGTGTGGAGAACTGAGTGTTTGATGGGAAGAAATAATAACTTGAAATTGCCAGAGGCACCCATTCCCGGCACCACAATCCCTGCGCTCAACTAAAACACAACCATGAGGGGAGGGGCCCTCGTCCTTATAGTGCCCTGAAGCCACCATGGCTCTTTCTGTGTGTATCAGTGGAAAATCCAGCACCCAGGAAGTCGTAACACCATATCTTATGGCTACTGCCACCAAATGATATTGAACGTTGGAGCTGGTAAAAGCTCAACAGAAGGTGGGGAAGGCAGATGTTGTAAATTCCTTTCTCCAAATAATCTGATCATGTGTCCTTTAGGGATCAAAATCAACTGTAGGTTTAAATTAATTAAAAAATGAAGCACATGTTTCAAATGGCAGCATCATTTCCTATTCTTACTTTATACTAACTTCTGGCTGGCCAGTCCATCTGCTTGCTTTCTGCTTGTGGGACTCTTGCATTCTGTTCCACAGCTTTTATTATCCGTTGTGTTACTATTGTTTTGCAAAAAAGCAAATTTGAGATTCATGCCTGCAATTTTTCTTGTTTATTTTAAGGGGAAGCTTTCATCAAAGTTTCCTTTAAGAAAACCAATCCCTATGAAGTTGTCGAAGGTCAAAAGATGCTGAAATTGTCTTGGAAGGTTCAAGCTGTCCCCCGCCCCATAGTGACCTGGTAAGAACCAAGGAGGTACTTTGAACTGACAGAAGGAGAATGCTGATGCAGGGGGGCGAGGAAAGCATAACAATCTAACAGCAGTTCTTTGCAGGTCTACTCAGGCTTGCCTGTGCTTAATTGCAGTGCTTAAATCTGTGCTGTGGTGTGTTTTATTTGGCATTTGGTATTCCCAATCACTTGTTTGTTTTGAACCATTTTTGCGTACATTGCCCAGAAAACTTTAATTAAGGGGTTGCATAGAAGTCACGTTAATAAAGAATAAGAAGAATAAGTCTCAGTAACTCTATCATGGGATTGCCCTTGTTCCCTCTACTCTATCTTTCAATTGGTATCTTTCTTGCTGGACATTGTAGGTACAAGGATGGCAAGAAGCTGACCAGTGCGAACAGTGACTGCTATGAACTAGATCCAGTGAAGTACAGGCTTATCATAAGGGACGTGAAACCAAAGCATGCTGGGAATTACACCATAACCCTGAGCAACACTAAGCATAATGTCCATGAACAACACACTGTCGAGCTGGATGTATTAGGTAAGCACCTATTAGACCTAAATAACTAACCAGCTTATTCCTCTGTTTCTGGTTTCCAGGGCAAAGGAGAATGGCAAGCAGTTTCTGGCCAAATGCTTTGTATAATTGATGTACAAACATGTGGCATATATCCAAGAAACTGCCTGCTCCTGCTGCTATAGCTGTTATTACTATCATTATTTCAGTACAGTGGTACCTCGGGTTACATACGCGTCAGGTTACAGACTCCACTAACCCAGAAATAGTACCTCGGGTTAAGAACTTTGCTTCAGGATGAGAACAGAGATCATGCTCCAGCGGTGCAGCAGCAGCAGGAGGCCCCATTAGCTAAAGTGGTGCTTCAGGTTAAGAACGGACCTCCAGAATGAATTAAGTTCTTAACCCGAGGTACTACTGTATAATAAATGACACAGAGCTCGTGTGTTGTAGTGGTTAGAGTGCTGGACTTAGGGCTCCATCCACAGTTCCCTTTGACCCAGCACTGTTCCCTGGGGAAACCCTCAGTTTAGCGCTAAAATGGAGCAATCAGCAATTGGGTTTTCCAATTTAGTGCTACAGAGCAAGTTTTCCAGGGCAAAGCAGTGGGGCATAGCCAAAACTTCTCAGACCCATGCCTACAAAGTATGGGGCAAGTGGGAAACTGCTTGGACCCATGCTTTCTAGGCATGGGATAAGCGGAAGTGTGGACTGAAAAGGTCCAGGTTCAAATTCCAATAAAGCTCACTAGGTGGCCTTGGGCCGATTCCCACAGTCTCAGTCTCACCTACCTCACAGGGTTGTTGTGAAGATAAGATTGAGATGGGGTGAACCATATATGCTGCCTTGAGCTCCTTGAAGGGCAGGCAAGATATATGTGAGAGGGGATTAAGCATTGTCCAGGGGACAATGTGGCCCTATAGGTCTCTCTGTCCGGCCCTCAAGATTTCCCAGGCCCACTGCTTTCTTCTCCTGCTCTGGAGTGCTTTTGCCAGGCTGAGAAGTGTCTTTGAACTTTGATGTTGCCTCTTGCTTGCCTGGATAGAGAGGTGTGCGGATGTATAAAGCTCTGACTTTTGCATGGCTGGAATAAAAATAAATAAGAGTCGCATCTGTTGCCCCACCCACTTTTGCTTCTCTCTCCCCCGCCCCCACTGGCTCACAGTTTCTGGAAGGCTGCCCATGAGGCAGTGTGGTTGTCAAACTGAAAAAGATTCCCACCGCTTCTGCCATAGCATGCCAAATACAGACACCAGTGTATAGCCAAGTATCCAGGAAATATCTGATAGATTTTGGGAAAAGATGGTTTTGGGAATTTGGGTGAGCTAATTCATCTTGACACCACTGCATGGCTTTTAATGTTGGGGTAGCGTTTTTGAAATTGTTTTACATCACTTCAATAATTCAGTAACTAGAAAAGCAACTAACACATTGACAAATAAATTCAGTATACAAGAAAGGCAAGGTCTGCTATGTCCATTCTTTTGATCTGCTTTAATTCAGCATCTCATAGGACTGGGGGTCTTATTTGCAGGTCTGCTGCAGTGCTTGTATTTCTGCTGCCAAAGTTTTTTCCATCAAAGTTTTTCAGGGCAAGAAATCCCGTTTGATTTTGATAAATCAACATTTTGTCTCATGGCTTTGTTTAGTATTGGTTGGATGGCGTGTGGATTATGGCTAACGGATTTTTTTGTATGTGTACAAATGCTGTTGTGTGCAAGACAGAATTATTTTCTAGTTAAAGAATTGACTGTCCGTAACTAGGGATGCAAACACAAATCAGTTGGCATGAAATTCACAGGCAGTTAACAAAAGGGTTTCTTGTGTGCTGGCTACAATCCATTCAATTCATCTCCGTTAATGCTTTTGCAAGCTTTTCGTATTTGTATTTGTTTACGATTTCATGCCCAAGTGCTCTCTGTTGTTCTTTTGTCATGCATCAGCATGGTGGCATGAATTAAACTGGGATCATTATTGCAATTACTGTAAATATGTTGCTTATCGCAACCGTTCCAGCTCAAAGAATGCTGATAATTCATATACTGAGGAAATATTTCTGCACGTAGAGGGCAGGAGAGAAATTAACAACAGGTGCTTCATAAGTTTTAGCAACAGATTGCTCTTCCAAAAAAGATGGTCCGAAAAGGAATCTCTGGTGTTGATTTATTTTCCCTGTGATGTGACTTACAGTAATCATAATCATAATAGCAATAACAAGAATAGTAATATGACTATTCTTGTTATGAATGTGGATGCATTCCCCACCCCCGCAAACAGTTTTGTTAGGGATAAACTAACCGTGATGTAAACACATATGTGGCTATTGCAACACGAGGCTCACAGAATCTTCCTGCCCTGCTGCTGTATAATGTTTGCTAGAACTAATTTCCTGATAGCATGGTGTTCTTAAAACTCCTCTCTACTTTACATTGACTGCTACAAGATATAGTGACATCCTCCAGTTGTAGAAGTGGGTCAAAGAAGTAACTGAAAGAGGAGTAACAATATTCCTTGCCCACCTTTCACCACAAGGTCCCAGGGCATGTTACAGCAATATAAAAATGCAAGATTAAAAGCAGTTCTAAAAATATACAGTCAGAAGAATAGGGTGGCTCCTTATGCGTGTGTTTGTGCATTAGGCAAAATTGCTCACAAACAGTATAGTAGGAGAAATTTAAACTAAAATGCTGGTGGTTTTTCATGAGGACTTTTTAAAAGATAAATTAATTTCAAAGTGATGTGGAAATGTAGAGAACGGAACTTAAGGTTAGAAAAACACGATGCTGAGGGAGACTGAAATTGACATATTACCTGCCCCCTGTGTGCACCTAGCATGCAGTGCTCCCATATTTATGTAGTATGGAAGGTGGGGTAACCTGCAGGTCTCCAGATGTTGCTCAATGGAAGTTGTAAACACTCCTTGCCACTGGTCATGCTGCCTGGGACTTATGGGAGTTGTAGTCCAGAATATCTGGAAGTGTGGTCTACATCAGTACTGGTGGATCTGTTAAGTACTTGTAAGTCCTTGCAGATGTGGCTTTTACTGTCACTACAACATTTTGACATGGCAAACCTTGGAGAAAATTTATACACCACTTGATTGTAGAAAAAATGCTCAAAGCGGTTTACCAAAAAAAAAACCACATTAAAATTAAAAAGTACATAAAAAGTACAAGTATGCCTGCATATTTAATTTCATTTGTATGCCACCTTTCCATAGTTCAAACCATGCACAAGGCAGTCAACAACATGGAAAAAATTACAAACAATTACAAACAAAACAAAAGTGGTCATAAACAATAAATAAAACATCAGAAGTATGCAACCAAATTAAAGTATTTCCACATAAATCATAAGAAGATCTGAAATAAAGGTACAGAATTAATACTGATAAAGGCAACAACAACCCCACCCCAATAATTTTGCAAGCATACGGTAATTTAAAACATACAGAAAGTTTATACCACAATAGAACAGACTAAAAACAAATTAAAACACGTACAAACTTGGAAACTTATGGGCAGGCTTGTCTAAATAAGAATGTCTTCAGGTGCTGAAAAGAACGTATTGCACAATTTACCGTCTAATGAAGGAGTTTCTTGAATGATCCTAGACAACATAAGGTGCTTAATCACATAGCCTATAGTTAAACTATTCAGCTCAGTCCCACAGCATATAGTGCTGGCCACCAAACTGGATGCTTTTAGAAGAAGAGTAGACAAATTCATGGAAGAGAGGGTTATTGAGGACTACTTTTACTATAATGGATATGTTCTATTCAGTACTATTTTTCTAGAAAAAGAGGTGCCGGAACTCACTTGTTCTCTTATAATGGCAAATATCTAGATGTTGCCACATCTCTCAGACTTACGATTGTTAGTTCCTAGCTCGTCAGTAGTAATAAATAACCATTGGCCCTACAGAGACTCTGATTTTGCATTTTATATTTTATATATTGTTTGATCCACTGTAATAAGCACTTGATGGATCGCTGTATTAAGGGGGGGGGGGTTGTTTGCATATATGAGGAGAAACAGCCAAAGTTTTGTGTGGACTTCTACAAAAATATAAAAGGAATTGCAAGTTAATATGGAAATGAGGCAAACTGAACTTGCGGTTGGAATGTGAGAAACTGAATAAACCAGAATTGATGGATTCACTGATCCATAAATGTAAGGATTGTTGCAAAGTCCGTTCCTCCTTAAACTTCCTGTATAAAGATACATGTAGTAGCCCTATGCTTGGGCCACCCATCTTTCCAACCCATTCTACAGACAGATGGAATTTAATCTGGCATGAGGAATATAACCCTCTTGCTTGCTTTGCATGTAGGTCTCTTTGAGTCTCCTGGAGGCCACTGGACCCCTTTTTTTATATATAAACCCATTCTTCCTTTATATGTTTGCACATTAAGAGCTGTCCAAGAAGCTGGTGGGTTGCTGTGTTTTTGTTTTGTTGGATTAAATTCTTGTTGAGAGCCAAAGTTTCAGGCAGCAAATGTCATGAAATATTAGAGAGGAGGGGAGAGAGTGAACAAAAGGGAATCTTAACAAACAGCTGGCAACTATACATCCTGGTGAGCCAAGAATGGAAAGAAGGAGAAAAAACATGGGAGAAAATGGTTACTCCAGACTTGAGTACAAAGCAAAGGTGGGTGGTGGAAGGATTAAAAACTACTTATGGTCTGGTAAGGGTATTTTTAATTCTCACCCTAGAACAAATAAACAGAATATTCTGGGTCTTCTCCAAGGCTTTGTGGAACGGCAGCGTTTCAGTTGAAGCTAGCTGCATATTATTCTCAGTTTGTAAAACAATTGGAAACTTTGTTGAACCATTTTACAAAATGGAACAAACAGACTGCAGCCATCTTACTGCCTTCTCTGCTCTGCAGCAGAGGACTTGTAATAAAAATTGGCAGATATTTGTGATACCTTCACTCATCAATCAGAAAACATCCTTTTGAAGAGTTGCAAAAAGAAACCTGATCAAACGTTTGGATTTGACTTCAAAATTTAAGTTTTAGTTTTGTGGTGGGTGGGTGTTGAGATTTCAGCCACTAAATCCAAATTATAAAATCTGAATATTCAGCAGAATTTTCTTGTTTCTTAAAAAGTTGTTAATATCTTTATTTAGGAAACTTCTATAATGTTTTTCACCTTTACAACGAAATTATCAAATTGGTCTACATCTATTGCATTATATTTATATGTAAACCTATTTGATAAAATGAAACCAGTGATTGAAACCATACAGTGCAATGCAACACACCTGCTATTTAAAACTGGAAGAAAGCTCCAGTTAGTTAGTGTTACTGCATCTGATGAAGCAGACCATGTAAGTTTTTGCAATAGCAGATGTAGGTTTTTTAGAAAAGATGCTTTTGTGTGCAATGACTGGCAGCAGCTCTCCAAGGGTTTAGGACAAGGAATAAGAGCATAAGAAGAGCCTGCTGGATCAGGCCAATGGCCCATCTCGTCCAGTGTCCTCTTCTCACAGTAGCCAACCAGAAGCCTATTCTGGGAAACCAGCAAGAGAGACCCAGGAGCAAGAGTCCTCTCCACTCCTTCGGTTTCCAACAACTGGTATTCAAAAGCATTTCTGCCTCTGACTGGAGGCAGAGCATAGCCTCCATCATGGCTATCACTGATAGCCTTATCTTCCATGAATTTATCCAATCCTCTTTTAAGGCCATAGAGTTTTGTGGCGTAAAACCAACAAATTTGAAAGGTATAAAACAAGGGAGGAAAAAACACCCTTCCTTGATTCTTCTCTCAAGTGGAGCACTGGGGAAATTCTTTTGTTATTCAGGTCAGCTTTTACACCTTTCATCAAAGCAGACCTGAAGCCCTTTAACACTTTAACCCAAAGACAAGGGTAACACTTGACATTGCATGTTTAGTATGTTTGAAGAGTGTGAATTTGCAATTGGCAAACTCCAAAGGTTTAATCTATCCTTAGTTGTGGCAGGAGGGTGGCTTGGGAGGAAGGAGTGTGCCAGGAGAGGCAGCTGTGGTATTTTGGAAGGGTGGTAACACCCACATATATTCCTCTGCCTTTAACAGAAACTTAACATGCAGACGCGGGTGGCGCTGTGGGTAAAACCTCAGCGCCTAGGACTTGCCGATCGTCAGGTCGGCGGTTAGAATCCCCGCGGTGGGGTGCGCTCCCGTTGCTTGGTCCCAGCGCCTGCCACCTAGCAGTTCGAAAGCATCCCCAGGTGCAAGTAGATAAATAGGGACCGCTTACTAGCGGGAAGGTAAACAGCGTTTCCGCCGTTGGCTAGCCAGATGAAGCTTGTCATGCTGGCCACGTGACCCGGAAGTGTCTTCGGACAGCGCTGGCCCCCGGCCTCTTAAGTGAGATGGGCGCGCAACCCCAGAGTCGGACACGACTGGCCCATACGGGCAGGGGTACCTTTACCTTTACCTTTAACATGCAGACATTAGCTAGTAATGCTTTTCACTGCTTGGAGAAAAAGATGATCACCGGCTGTTTCCTGCTGCTCGCACTGCTGTTAGAGCAAGGGTGGAGATCCTCCAGATGTTGCTGGACTACAGCTCCCATCATCCATGACCATTGGCCATGCTGAGTCCAACAACAGCTGGAGAGCCACAGGTTTCCACTATTGCATTAGAAGCACAGCAACTGTGGTTTTTCTCTTATTTTGTTTTTTAAAATTGGGCACTGCCATTCAGCTGAGCTTCTAGAATAGTTTACAAAACCAAGACAAAATACAAAAAAAGTCAGTGAAATGCTGGAACAGAGAGGGCTGTATCTTAGCAGCAGGTCCCCTGGTTCAATCCCTGGAAAGACTCCAGTCTGGTACCTTGAAGAGTGGTTGCCAGTCAGATTGGACAACCCACCTAGCACTGAGCTAAGTGGACCAACAGTGTAAAAGCAGCATCCTTTGTTCCTGTTTAAATAACAGGCAAAACTAAAATACCCTTGCCTAGTGCCAGAAATATAATAGTGTTGCTGCCAGGTGTCGATCACCCCTTGACATGTTGCCCCCTTCTGAAAAAAGAGGAGCTGCATCATTGTATTCAGAAACACACTTCTGGTTAATCACTTGGCAAGTCTATTACCCCGCTGCGTCACTGGAGTTATTTGCCTGGCTAGAGTTGTAACGCTAGCAGGGTACCATGCAAGAGACACCTGCAGTCTCAGTAAGCCTGAGCTGACGCTATTCTGTGATTTGGCAGATGGAGCTAAGGAAATGTGGGAGTGGAGGAAGAAGTTGTTGGATGTCTTTGATGATGGAAGAATTTTCAATATCCCCCGATACTCGTCCTCCTTTCCTTCAACTCCCTTCATGGTCTGCCCACTGCTCAGCAGCCTTGTTATTCTTTCACACAGCATGAAAATATGCACAGAGGGCCTGTCTACACATGCATGTCAGCTCAACTTTTCATCACTTCTTTATTTAGCATTTGGTGATTTGCACACAAACATGCAAACTGACTCCGTTTTATGTGAGTTGAGGCCCATCTGCGGTTTTTGACCTGTGATCGTCGGTTTGCACATGTCATCTTGCCCACCTCCCAGTGCTGCTGTCATCAGGCAGTGGGCATGCATCTATAAACCACCATCAGTTTTTGGATAGCATGGCACACATCTTAACTGGAAATTAATTACAGCAATAAACCCTTTGCTACAAAAGTGCCTAACAGTCACACCCACTTGCTGAAAAAGAGATGGAACAGTTTTCTAGTTTCGTCAAAGTTACCAACAGACTATTGTCAAAACAGTTTTGGCATTTGCTACCCTAGCTTGGATTTGGGGGTCATGGGCTGAAATGAACGTTGCCAGAGAACTGGTTGCACCTCTGTATGCTTGCTGCTTCATTCATCCAACATGCTAAATCCATACATTTGCTATTTGTGGCAATGTGTTACTTCTGTGCCTGAAGATGTTGGCTACACCCGTTCACCTTGCATTAGCTTTTTGCAAGTGTATCACTTAGTAAGCTCTGAATTCACACCAGATGGATGTGGTAGGTTGTATCTCCCCCCCCCCCCCACTCTTTTAAAGAAATATTCTTTTTGTAAAAGCAGCTTCATTTCACAGTCCTTGTCTTATTAAATTTGTGTTGGAGATGCATGATTTTTAAAGTGCAACTCAAGTTATTTTTAGATCTTGGAATTCGTTAAAAATGGGCTGTTGCTACACATCAGCCACTGCAAGGAGAAACTAAAGAATCCAGTTTGATTATATACACAGAGGAAGCTGCCTTATATTGAGTCAGATTATTGGTCTATCTAGCTGAACACCAGCTGGCAGCAACCCTCACATATTTCTTTATATATATTTGTATATAATTATTATTGGGTTTTTTGATAATTTTATACATATGAAACATAACCATTTCAAACATTAAAAATAAAAAGGTTCTTTCTAACCTTCGGACCTCCTTCCCTCCCTCCATGGGTTCCATGTTTAAGTTTAAATTTGCTGCATCTTTTACCATTATCCAGGGATGCGGGTGGCGCTTTGGGTTAAACAACAGCCTAGGGCTTGCCAATCAGAAGGTTGGCAGTTCAAATCCCTGCGATGGGGTGAGCTCCCGTTGTTCTGTCCCAGCTCCTGCCAACCTAGCAGTTCAAAAGCACGTCAAAGTGCAAGTAGATAAATAGGTATCGCTCCAGCAGGAAGGTAAACAGTGTTTCTCTGTGCTGCTCTGGTTCACCAGAAGCGGCTTAGTCATGCTGGCCACATGACCCGGAAGCTGTACGCCGGCTCCCTCAGCCAGTAAAGCGAGATGAGCGCCACAATCCCAGAGTCAGTCATGACTGGACCTAACGGTCAGGGATCCCTTTACCTTTACCATTATCCATCTATTATATTACCATCATTACCATAAATAATTCCACATTGCAAGTGTCATTACATCTGTGCCAAAGATTTTAACTGTTTACAACGGTCTTTTAAATAAATTACAAATTTACTCCAGTCTTTAGAAAATACTTGATCTTCCTGGTTTCGGATCTTCCCCGTCAGTTTCTCCATCTCCGCATACTCCAGTGGTGTCATCTGCCATTCTTCTTTTGTTGGTATTTCTCCTTCCACCCATCTCTGGGCTAGTAGCATTCTAGCCCTCGTGTATTTCAGGCAGGGGTCTTCCCAGCCTTACCTGGAGACACCAGGTACAACTCAGCCTCAACAACACTGAGCTAGATGGACCCAATGTCTGACCAGGTATAAGGCAGCTTTCTGTGTTCCTGTGTTCCACCCATCAAAATTCCAAAGAAATTCTAAAACTGAACTGAGAAGGAGGCAGAAAAATGGAAGTATCTTTCTCAGAAATGGGGTGTGTGTGTCATATTTCAGCAAAGCACTAATTTCATTCAGTAGCTTAAAAAATGTTGCTGCCATGGTAACCTCTTATCAGTTTATGATTGACTCCTTATACAGTAATCACATCCCTCTAGCATACAACAAAACAGATTTATATATGCCTCCCACAAAGGACTTCCTTAAGTCACTCATTCTCATACTATTTATCTCTGCCTCATAATTAATGTGCACCTCATAATTGCTATATGCATGTGCACAACCCACCATTGTTGCTGTTTCATAAAGAATTAAAATGTTTTCAATAGTCCCATTTTTCATTTTAAAGTCAATAATTACTCATTTGTTTCCCCAGAAATTATTATTTTATTCAATGAATCATTTTGCTTCACTATCAGAGTTGGAGTAATATTTAATAACAAAATGCATATAAAAATTATTCTGGAGTTATAAAGGGGTTTCTGAATCATGCTATTCATTATATTAATTAACCCTAAAGTGGGGGGGCAATACTTACTAAAAACAGATATTTGAATTGTTGTTCTATTGATTTCTTCAGAGAGAGAGAAAACAGGAATATCATGTTCATTTGCTTTGATTTTGCCAAATCCCTAATCACAAGTTTAAAAGGTTACCCCCTGAAATATAAATGAATTATTTTAATATATTTCTTTTTAATTCTGAAATACAAACAAATGCTTTCTTTTCATTCTAGAAAGTCCTAAGCAATCAAGTCCCAGACAATCTCAGGATATTGAGGCAAGGATAGGGAACTGCAGTCCCAGAGCCTTTTGCCCTGAGGCAACAGCCTCACCTTGCCACATGGGCAGATAGGCACTGCATTCACCCCACAGGCTGGAGGTTCTGCACCCCAGTTCTAACTGGAGATGCACACTATGTTGTTCACAGCTTTGGGGGGCTTGGGCTTAAAAGTGGCATATAAATGAGCCATACCATACCATATAGAAAGGCCTTGGAGGTTTGCAGGTGGCTACCAAGGCAAAGAGGTTCCCCATTATAGGTCTTAGAAACGAGGGCATCTAGGCAGGGCTGAAACCACAGGATCAAACTGATTATCTCCATAATACGAGAGCAGAGCTCAAAGTTGGAGGAAATTGTCAGGCAGGGGTGGGAAATGAATGTGGAAGGCAACAGCTTGTATTTACATATTTAGGGGCCTGCTTGACAAGATGAGAGAGAAAAAACTGTGGAGCAAAGAAAAGAAAACGAAAAAGTTTCATTTGTGGACCGTTCCGCAGGTTGTCGAAAGGTCTGAAAGTACAGCAGCTGCCCCCAATTGGACAGCTCTAACTGTGGGTATAAAAGGGATACATCTGTTCGATTTCCTGTTATGAATCAGCCTTGGGATAGGGGGAAAACATCCATGCACAATGAGAGGTGACTTTTTTTTCACCTCAAACTCAGAACCATTTTTTTTTTCTGGGGTCAGAGAGCCTTCAGCCTCTTTTGTTTTTATTTCTTTGTTTTTTAAGTAGGAGGAGGAAGAAAAAAGAAGTAATATTCTTTATTTTGAGTTCATTCTGAGGAAACTAAAATTAGAGGAGACTAAGTCTCCTGGTGTTTCTTGTGATGAGCGCTCATAGGAACATGCTGTGCTTTGTTCATAGGTAGTTTATGATGTCTGAGACTAATCCTGCGGTATGTATATTTTGGTGGGTATACAGTGGAGACAATGGAGGGGAGTGACATTGCATACAATTCTGCATTTGTGTGGAACAATGCAGGTCTCCTTTTAAAAAGTACACACAGAAAGACAGGAAGATGTCTACGACTGTACTACCCTGAACATAACCAATCTCATCTGATCTCTGAAGCTAAGAAGAGTCAGGCCTGGTTAGTACCTGGATGGGAGAAAGACAGGAAGCTGCCTCATACCATTGCTTTACCTAATTCAGTATAGCTAACACTGAGGGGGAGCAGTTTTCTAGGTCTCCAGAGTTTCAGATGGGGAACAATCTCAGCCCTACCTGGAGATGCCAGGGATTGAACCTGGGTCCTTCTGCATGCAAAGCAGATGTTTTACCACTGAGCGATGGCCTTTCCCCCAACACCCTGACAGCTTCCTTATTTTCACCATCTACCTGATTCCATGTTTATACCAAGATAACAGAGCTTGGGAAAATGTGATCAATCACTGCATTTCCTCAACTAAACTACTTGAGGGGGGCATAAAACATTTCTTTCCTGAGACTCAACTTTTAAATAAATTTGTGGGTGCCAGCACAGTATTGTGATCTGCTCCTGCTAACTAGATATTGGGCAGAGGAGTGGGATATAATTTTAGTTAATCAAGTGTCCTAGAACCTCTGGTGTACAACATCCTGATTTGGGGGGGGGGGCATAGGTGGACTGTCATAAATCAAAGACAAATTTCAGCAAGACAAAAACATTCAGAGTGCCTGGGGCCTGGCCAGTGAGGTGTGTCATGGGCTTCTCAGACCAGTTTGTAGTTCCTGGATGCTCTCTATGGCAGAATGCATGATTCATAAAGTTCTTTCCACCAATCTTTTTCTTCTGCTTAACTGCAGTTTTATGGAGATAATGGTCCTTTGACAAATTTGCTTTTTCTTTGCAGAGAGACCCAGGATTTATGAAAAGGAGACAGATTTTTCTAAAATGGAGCTGGTCACAAAAGGAGGAGAGCAGAGCCTCCAGTGCACATCAAGTGGGAATCCTCTGCCCACCATACATTGGGAATGGGAGCCATGCAGTCATGAAGACAACCTGTAAGTTATCACTGTAATGTGCTGATCCGAATCAATAACCATCTGCCCACAAGTCATTTCCCTGACTGTTAACATAGGGCTCTGCACTGAAGATGCCAGAAAACTGTGATATATGAAACATTATTCACCCAAGTCCTGGAAAGAGAGCTAAGGCTTGCTCTAATGCAACTAGAGGTTGCAGGACGTTAATTTATGAAGGTGTTTCTTCAACTCTTAAGCTGTGGAAGAAAATTGGTAAAGACTGTGTGGGTCAAAAACAAGAAATGCCCTGCTCAGGCATCCATCTAGTCTGGCATCTGGCTTCCCCCACCAGTCAGCCAGATATGACTGGCAAGCCAACAGGACCCTGCACCACTGCACAAGCACCCTTACAGGTGGACGGATCTTTCTGTTTTCTTTCCTAGCCAGTTTCACATGTGGTGGTCCATAGGTTTGTTTTAATCTGTTTTCTGGAAAACAGATTAAAATACACATTTCCACCTAGCATAAGAACATCAGAAGTGCCCTGCTGAATCAGGCCAAAGGCCATCTGGCCCAGCGCTCTGTTCTCACAGCCAACTAGATGCCTGTTGGAAGCCTGCTAGCAACATCAACTCTGGTATTCAGAGACGTGCTGCCTCCTAAAATAGGCAGTTTTGTATGCATTCCCTTCTGAGGTATGCATCTTTTTGGCATACATTTTTTGAGCCCAGGACTGTGCTGCAACATTCTAAATAGTTTGCAATACAGTGGAGAGCTGCGTTGTGATCTGTGCATTAGTCCCTGGAATACAAGTCAAGTCAGTTCACATAACAAAAATCCCCAGCAATATTTCCCTATGGTTTGCATGCAGCATCTGAAATGTGGTATATTGCTTCTGGGCATGGAAGTTCCATTTATTATCATGGCTGGTAGACACTCTCTTTCATGGATTTGTCTGAAATACTATCATAATTACTTGCGTCATCATCATCATCTTGAGATAGTTAACTTTTACCAACTAGAAGTTAAGGATAGGATAGAAAAGGAAGCGGCACCTCCAGCTCTGCCTGCATTTGATAATCACAGCCAGTAGTGTTTCCACCTACACACATTTTTTTGCAGCTTGGTGACATTAGAAAACCCCAGCTCTGAGCATCATCTGAGAAACCAAAACTGACAGATTTGCCTATTCATATTGGGAAGCTATAAGCCAAGGTGTTTTTTACACAGGATCTATTTCCATATATCCCACATCCATCGCAAAAATTAAATGACCCCTTTTCCCAGCATGCTCTTCCAGTTCCAGGATCCTCTACTTCCTTCCACTTGGAGGGAGGGATTGAGCGGCTGACTGCACCCGAGATAAAGAACCCTGCGCTGAAGATAAGTCACCTAGTAAGGACAGGCTTCACCTCCTTCCCCAGGAATCTTCATTGAGCTCCTAAGCTCCACTCCTTGAACCTCAGGGTTTTTTTAAACGCTTCCCCTCTGACAGAACTGAATATCAGTGAACATAAAACTATAAAGTTGATCTCAGTTTTGTAGCTTTGAAATAAGCTCCCCAATTGCCAAATTACTGGTAACTCCAAAGGGATAAGAACACCCCCCAAAAAAACAGCACACCCCACTGTGAAGTTTTGAAGTTTTCAGAGATTCCAACTGCAACAGCTGTTCAGAAGCAAATAAATAGGCCCCTACAGAATGTCTGTTGTAGGGTCTTCAGGCCAGAACAGAAACCAAGCTGGTTTTGTAGATTCTGGCAGTCCAAGATGAGATGTTAAGGGGAAAAGAACAAATGGGCAAAACAACAGAAGCCCAATAATATTTTGATGGGTTTTATTAGGCAGGTGAGGAGATATAATTAACTATATTTTATCCCCCTACAGAGCCACATGTGTGGGTTAACAGACAGATAAAAGAATCAACTTATTGCTTGAGTTTTAAAATGTGGGGCTGAGCAGAGTTTAAATTCCATCTTAAGCAGGTTAAGTGAAAGCAGAGAAATTAGGTTTATCAAGGAAACAGTAAGTTTAAAACATATATTTTACTCACAGTCAAGCATTTGTCCTTAGCAACAACAGCATTAAAAGTAAATGCAGGTTAAATACTTGTGTTTACAGCAAAAACAGCTTCTGCTTCTGGCAGGTGCCTGATGCTGGAGTGTTTAGAGGCACGTCCTTCTTCATGGCTGGTTGAAGAGAAAGAGAGAGAGAGAGAGAACGCACCAGAAATACCGCATTTGCTTGAGTCTAATGCACCATCAAATCTAATACGCACCTCAATTTCCAGAACCTTGAAACCAAAAAAAGCATTTGCTGGTGAATGTAAATGTGTCAGCGAATCTAATTTACACCTTAATTTTCGCAACATAATTTGGCCCAAAATGCTGAGCATTAGATTCAAGTAAATATGGTATTTCTTTTGCTTCTTCCCTCCCAGGAGTGAAGGGGAATTGACATCACATTGAGTCTTCTCTACCAGTTGCATTTCTGTTGTCTGAGTCTGTCTATTGGCAGTACAGCTCTATGGTCTTAATCCTTTCACATGCCAACTTGCAAGAAAATGCATTGTTAGATTTGACTGCATATCTCCCACAATTTTGAACACCGATATGATCACAGTGTTCTACATGTCTGTTAGTGACAGAACTGAGACAATACAATTGTCTTAAAAAGAAACAATGATTCTTCCTATGAGTCTTAATCAGAGGTGGTTTTTGGGTGGTGCAACCGGTGCAGTCACATTGACGCCACACTGTAGGGGGCACCAAAACAATGCTGTAAAATGAAGCAGGAGAGATGGGGGCGCTGAATTTTTGTGTTTTACAGGGCAGCGCTGAAATGTGAGAGCCCAAAGTCTGCCACTGGTCTTAATTCTGCTTCAGCTAACTATAGAGAACACTGTTCAGCACTTAACCCCTTGGTTAGTCCCCATTCTTCCTCACTCTCAATGCCCACCAACTCAGATGGCTTTAAAAGTGCATAAATTCATGAGTTGCTACTGGCCACAATTACAATGTTCTGCTTCTGCTTATAGAGGCTGAAATCTAGGAGGGGGAATCATTTCAGCCTGAGAGCCACATTCCCCCATGAACAAAGAAAAATCATAATTGATGCAGGGAGAGGTCAAGGAAATGGAATAAACTGCCATGTGAATGCAGCCCAATTCCCTGGAGCATACCATGCACAGCTCAGAATTGTGAGCTGGGCTGGTCTTGGTGGGTTGCAGCTGTTCAGGCCTGGCGCACCAGATCCCCATGCCTCTTCTGCATGCATGTGAAGGGCAGATTCTTATCCTTGACTTCACTCACTGTTCAAAACATATTGCCCGGCAGGCATAAGATACAGGAACCCCCTAATTGCCTTATTTCTCTCTGTGGGGTTAGAGGAGGGACAAAGAATCCCAGATCTACCAAACAGGAATTAAGTGAGTTAGGCATGAGGTGCTGCTCGGCGCAGTTTCTCTAAACAAACAGACAAGTTTCCTTTGTTCCTGTTGAAATGTTAGCAGAGCAACCCATGGAGAGATGCCTTGTTTCAGGCCTGAATGGGGAGCACTTCCCTTGGTGAGCACCAGGAGGGATGTCTGGGAGCCAAACCCAACATCTCCTCCTGCACTTTCACCCTTCTGTGCAGCAAGGAGGCTGGAGTCAGGTTTTCCACCCTTAAAAATAAAGGACAGATGAGGGAATATAAAGAGCCAAATGGGCCCCCTCTTGTCTCTTTTCTGCTGTTTTTGTTGGGATGGGGAGGCTTACTGTCATTTGAAGAACACCCATGGAAAAAATATTTGAAGTTGAGATTGCAGCTTAATTTGTCCAAGGTCATGGCTGGTGATAGTTCGTTGGAGGAGCAGCCAGGAGAACCTCCTGGTGTGTGTGTGCGTGCGTGCGCGCATCAGTAATAAAACAGATTTATTGCAACCCATGACAGGATCTGATTTCCTCGCATTATTTCAATCTATGTTAGTAAGATGCCCCCTGGTTTGGGTAGGGATAAATAATAAAAAGAAAACAGAAATATGGAGAGTGGGGTGGAGTGTAAGGAAGTGTGACAAAATTCCAGTTTTCCCATGATAGACTGATGCTATAAGTCTATTTCTGATCAGTATGGCATGCGTTCATACACAAGTACATCCCATCGAATTTGGGAATCAATCTGCATTTAAAAGCAACTTGTGTATGTTTTCCTAAAATATGAATCTTTGTGTGCTTTTTGCCTTAAAGTAGGCATTTTTAATGTGAATTTTGGTATGCATTGAAAATGTCAAAAATTACAGATGAAGAATTTTGCTAATATAGAACTCTACCTCTTGTTTCAACTGACCCTGCATACCAGAGGCATTGCCTGTTTTTGCCATAACTGGCAACTCAGCCTAAGGTCACATTCACACCATACCTTTAAAGCTCTATAATACCACTTTGTCTGGCTTCCTCCAGATAATTCTGGGAGCTGCAGTTTGTTAAGGGTGCTGAGAGTAGCTAGGAGATCCCCTATTTCCCTTGCAGAGCTCTAATTCACAGAGTTTCCTGTGAATGGGGGATTGTTAAACCACTCTGGGACTTGTTGCTCTGGGACAGGAATCAGGGTCTCCTAACAACTCTCAGCACCTTTAACAAACTCAGTTCCCAGAATTCTTTGTGAGAAGGCATGAGAATTATAGTGGAATCTTAGTGCTTTAAACTTGTGTGAATGCTGGTTTTGCTTGGCATAAGCACTCCTTGCCACATGCCACTTGAGACCCCAGTGACAGGTTGGAATCCAATACAAATACACCTATTGAAATTAATGGTTGCAGTTTATTCATGCTCATTAATTTCATTAGGTCTCCTCTAAGTTAAGCTTCATTGACTACCACTGCAGGAGTACCCACAGACTACAAACCCATTCCCTCAGTGCAACCCCTCCCAGAACAGATCATCCACATAATTACCCAATATTGGAAGCTCCCACTCAAAGCACCTCCAGTCGTTACCAGCATTTAACCTTAGATTATTGACTCCCTTTCAGCCTTACTGCTTCAAGGCACTAGAACAACATCTGCACAGCATCTCGTTATCAGTTAGGCTGACCAAGGCTGTTTCTGTGCTAAAACTGGACCTGAAACCAGATTGAAGTCTGTCTAGATAATCCAGAACAAGTCTGGCATTCTTCCCATGGCAATGCATTATCTAAAATGCCACATCGACACATTTTGCATGCAAATTGCCTTACAAGTAGGGATTTAAGCATCTTTACAGTCCAGTCCTCTTTAGGCTTACTCACATGTAAGGCCCACCCTGTTCAATGGACAAACAGGATTGCAGAGTAATATAATCTTGAGTGTTTCTGCTGACCTCAGGAGTGTAAACTAAGCCAAATAATGAAAATGCCCAGCTTGTGGTTCTATCACTTTAAACACAATGGCAAAGTGTGTTTGTATCTCCACTTGACCTCCAAAGTAGCCTTATCTTTCCTTACAGAAGCTGGAGGGGAAGCCTCTTGTGAGAAAAACACCCCTTCCCTCATTTCCTGTTGCTATTTCATTTCCCCTAACCCCCACTCCCCACTGCTCCCATTTTTATTTTCTAATGTCCTGATTTTCTGACATTGTTCAATCTGCGTACAGAGAGTTCTGTCTCCTTTGCACTCATTGAGTGATATTGTGTCTGAAGGAAACTGCAAAAGCCACCAGGAAATTACAGGGGCCGAGGAAGCTGCTTTATACTAAGGCAGCCCCTTGGCCCATCTAGTTCAGTATTGTCTGCACTGATTGGTAGCGGCTGTCAGGGGACATCCCACCCTTCAGGGAGATGCCAGGAATTGAACCTGGCACCTTCTGTTTGCAAAACAAATGCTCCATTATTAAGTTGTGGCATAATTTCCTTAAATGGAAAGGTGTTTGTAGTGTAGCAAAATAATAATAATAAAAAAATCACCTTATTTACCTGATATTGTTAAAATAATTAGCTGCCCCATTGTTTTTATTCAAGGGCAGTTTTTAGTGCTGGTGAATAGGTATTCTATATTTATCTTTCTAATAATAACTGAATTTGTGTTTCATTTGTTTATTTTCAATGGCCTAGTCCCAAGGACTGTGTGGGCCTACCTCATCTTTGCCATTGTCATCAATACTGATTTTCTTGCCACCTCTCAAGAGCCACAGCTCAGTAGTTAAAGCATTTGCTTTGCATACAAAATGTCCCAATGTTCAATCCCCGACATCTCCAGGTAGGATAAAGATAGACCTTTACCTAAGACCCTGGAGAGCTAGTGTCAGTCTGTGTAGGAAGTACTGATCTAGGTGGACCTATGACCTGAATTAGTATAAGACATCTGCTTGTTTGATCCTCCCTCTTGGCCCAGTCCATAGAACCACCCAGAGTAGAGTAAGACAAACTGGAAGCTCCTTGTTCTTTCCCTTTCTCTTATCACTTCTCACATCCTCAGAGAGGGCAGGTGATCATGCAGAGATAGCAAGGGGGGTGAGCCAGTCCAAGAGGACTCTGGAAAGGCCCCTCCCTGGGAGGTGGTCCTTGGCAGATGCCCAATGATGCCAAACCTGTTTGGTACCCTGTTCTGGCAAAGGTGCAAGCAGTATGTAAAAAAATACTTAAGCTACTAACTAGGGTGCCTATGTTCTTCCTCCACCATTGGAAGCAGTCGTGCCTCTGTATAGCAGCTGCTGGAAACTGCAAGTGGGAAGAGTATTGTTGCACTCAATTCCTGCTTGTGGGCTTCTCATAAGCATATGGTTGTCACTGTAATAACAGGGTGGTGGTCTAGATTTCCTCCAGCAATGCTTAATTTGACCATCAAATTTAGCAATAATTCCATTTGTTTCATAGAACAATCTCCTTCCCTTCATCAAGCAGAAAGCAATTCTTTGTAACTCTGAATCTGATCTTTAATTCCTGATTTCCCATATAGATTTTTTAAGGCTAGAAACACTCCCTTTTCAATACTTTCATTTCCCATGTGTATTTGCTGGAAATTAGCCAAACATTGGATTAAAAGAGTCTTTGCCCTATGTTTTTCCCATCCAGCGATGGTACCAGCACCTTACACAGATTTTTCAGTCTTCACCATTTCCAGAAGTCCTTCATCATCCACATGCAACTAGATTATGTACAGCCAAGCATGGAAATCTCCTGATTGCAACGTTGGGATCAAGGCATGCCTGTTAACGTTGGCCTGAGCCTTTGCTCTTTCATTCAGAAACCTTCTGTAGCTTTAGTAAGCTGGCATTGGGCCCAGAACTTTCTGGAGTTTGGTAAATATATTGCAGCAGTGTACAGGAAAGAAATGGTCTGGTGAAACTGCTTGAAAGTGTAAAGAAAACGTAATGTTTATTACTCATGGCAAAGAAAGCCGTTCTAAGGATGGGTTTTACATGTGGCCAAAATGGAATCACACATGGACTAACTAAAGTGCAGCTGGCTTGAGCTAATTCACTAGGAGAAGAAGTCTCCTTTACCAACAGGTGGTTACTAAAAGAGAAGGAACCAGTTCCTTTCTGTCTATCATCCCCCCCCCCCCACTGGTTCAGGTAATTTATTGCAAGTATTATTGTTTTATTTCCAACACTGAGCTTTTGGCCTGATCCAACAGGGTTCTTCTTATGTACTTTATTCCAGGCTTTCCTAAATTGTGGCCCTCCAAATGTTAGGAGGTTCCACTTCCCACCACCCCTGAGAATTGCCTCTGCTGACTAGGACTGATGGGAGTTGGAGTCCAACAGCAACTGGAGGACCACAGTTTCCTCACTCCTACTTCAAACCCTAAGTCCATTTTCTTGGATGCCATGCTAGAAAAATGGCCATGTCTCAAGTCAGGTGCACAGATTTATGTGATTTGCCATTTCAGCTTATTCTTATTCTTTTTCCTTTTTCTTTTTTTTTAATTTTCAGATGCAAGCAACGAGGGGAAAGGATCAAGGTGGAAGAAACCATTGGCCGTGAAATCACCTACCCAGCAAATAAAATCAAGTCCATTGAACCTAAGTACATAAGACATGGCAATAAATTAAAGGTACGGAGTATTGATTTCCTGCAGTTTCAGTGGCTTCACTCAAAAGCCCCCTTTCTCTCTTTGTGGTTTTTTTTTTAATTAATTTTTGAATATAAAAACCAACATACGATCAGTTACAATTTCCCCCTGTTCACTCCCCATAACAACCACAACTACATCCAGTTGTGTTAGTAATGATAAAATAAAACATAGCCTCCTTTCTCAAACATCTCAAGCACTGATTTCCTTTTAGCGCTGAATTTTTGACGTGCTTGGAATTCTTCCACCCTGGGATCATGTTCAAATCTTCTCTGTTTATCGACTGTGGTGATGATGTCACTTGTCCCCCTTCCCTGGTTTTCATTTTATTTTTAAAGCTCTCAGAAATTGCACGACTCACTCAGAAAGCTTTTTGGTCTTGAGCCTGAGAAAGTGCAAGAAGCGCTTCCAGCCATGAGAACTCTTGCAAAGGGCACCCAGCTAATGAGATCCCTTATCTCATCCAAATGCTCAGCTGTCTTTCTTTTTTGCTCTCCACCATTCCAGCCACACTTGCTATTCACTCCATGGTTCCGACCCCAAACAAAGCAGAAATGCATGAAATTCCTACCTCACTTTCTCCCGTTTTGGAGAAATGCCCTTTTTCGGGGGACAGTGTGGTTAGGACAATGTAGGCTGGTTTTCTGTAGTCTTCATCCATCTATCTATGTGCATTTATATCTATAATCAGTGCTTTTTTCTAGGGGAAAAATGGTGGTGGAGCTCACCATGAATACCTCCCTCATTCTTTTAGAATGGCAGTGTGCCCATCTGAGAGGTGTTGGAACTGAATTCCAGCTGAGGGAAAAGCCCTTTCTATAGCTATGTTGCTGCCTGCCTGCCTGCCTGCCTTATACCTACCTGTCAGACCATTAATCCAGCTTGCTCAGTATTAGGGGGTGTTTTTCTTTTCTTTATATTTGTATCCTTATCTTGAAAATCAATAAAAATAAGATTTAAAAAAGCCAGCTCAGTATTGTCTACACCAGCCTTCCTCAACCTAGTGTACTCCAGATGGTTTTTGAATTCCCATCAGTCTCTGCAGCCAGCATGGCCAGTGGTCAGGAATGATGAGAGCTGCAGTCCAACAACATCTGGCAGACAAGAGGTTGTGGAAGGCAGATCTGTGGTGAATGGCAGTGGGTCTCTAGAGGGTTTAAGAAGGAGTTCCTCCCCACACCCCAGTCCTACCAGTCTCATAAAAGACTGTGGGTCTGGCACTAAACTTTCAGTTCCTTGCATCCACTGATGGGGGATGGAAAGGTGTCTGTGTGTGTGTGTGTGCAGGTAGGTAGAAACATCTGGCTCATATGGCTAGGATGTAGCCTACTGTACAAAGATAAGAGTGACATCAATTGTTGCAAACATTGCCTTTGGCCTTACCTATACGGCCTCTGAAAGGTACTCCAGAAAGAAATGTGGCCCTTGGGATGATAAACGTTCCCCACCCCTGCCCTAGACCACGATAAAAACTGTATGTGTGTGCACATGTGCGAATTGTACAGTATTGGCTTTCCTTTTGGTTCCTAACCTTTGTGGTAATTGTGCCTAAGACTCATAAAGCTAAACTATCTGAGGCTTGGATTTCAAGCATTTTCCCTGTGAAGGCCCATTAGAGAAAAAACTCCTGCACAAACACTTTAATGAAGTCCAAGGGTGTCTGCATTAAGCAAAACTTTCAGATAATGAATATAATTTTATAAACAACACACTGATGAAAACCCTATTGCCTCCAGCCTTCCCCCCACCCTCTTTTTATCAGTGCCAATTACCTCCAGAAATAGAACATTAAGGAAACAGACCAATTCATTTCCCACCATATACTAGCAAGTAATTTTATTGGTGCTTTGCAAGCCAGATAAAACAAAAATGCCAGAGACTCTGGTGGCCTGCCTTTAATTGACTGTGCTGTGATGCTGGCATGAGCTCAGATCTGATAATCTTTCCTATGTGCCTTGACTCTCTTGTACTGTATCAAGAGCCTTGCATCACAGACCTCACTGGAGAGACAAATTTCCTCAGCCTCCAGTGAATCACTTGCTGCCTACTTCCATTTTGGAGATTGAGAGGCCTGTAAGGATGCAGAAATTTCAGAAACAAACAAAAATGGTTATTAAAAAACCAAACCAAAACACACGGCTTGGAGATGCTTACCCTGCTCTGGTGGTGGTGGTTGTGGTGATAAAATAGGCAAGGCACAGCATTCCCTGCCAGGTTCATAACTCCTATTTGTTTATTAAAATTGTGTGTTTTAATAAAACTCCACAGTGTGACTAACCATCACATAAAACAGCTGGCAAGCTACATTAAGTTTAGACCTTATTAAAAAAACTTCACAATTTCAGGGCCTCAAAAGAGTCCTGCGTTGTTATTTTTTTGTCATTGCTCCCTTCCTGGGTCAGGAGTGACTTATATGCATGCCTGACACCTTGCTTGGAAGAGCAGACATCTCTTAGGTTCTGTCTCTAGTACAACCCAACCCTCGGTCTCCATTATGTGTGGTCACCATGAAAGGCAAAGGAAATCTTCTCTGACTGATGAGCAGACATTTGAAGAGCCAAAAGGGTTGGATGAGAATGCAATTACTCTGAAGTTTAGATAACTAAGTAGCCAGATGTTGGCTTTGGTCTGATAAATAAATGCACCCACAAAGGGTCAAGACAGTATAATAAAGAATGAGACACCCACCCTCCATGGGGTTGCCTGCGGATGCAGGAACCCAAATAGCATGATTCTCCCCACAACACCCAAAATTTATATGCATAATGTAGCCTGCTATACATTGAGGCATTCATGTGGACTGCCCACATCACAAATTATTATTATTATTACATATTTATTTAATATCCTGCCATTTTCCCCCCAAAGGAGCCCAGGGAGGCATTTTCCCCAAAGGAGCCCAGGGAGACATCAAATACATTGTTAAAAATACAGCGTTATAAAACAGTTAAAACATTCTAAAAACAGTTAGTTTAAAACATTGCTTCATCTTCTCTCTCTCTCTCTCTCTCTTTCTCTTGGTGTGTGGACAAGATGGTACTGGGGCAGTTAGATAGCTTGTACTGAAACCAGATAGGGGCTTTGAAAACAGCATTATAAACTTGACCCAGAAATGTATTGCAGGTGGCATATATAATACAAGTGTAAATGAAGCAGAACGTCATATTCCAATGATGGTGGTGGTGGCAGTAAAACTTATTTCATTCCTGAAAGTTTCTAGTATGCTTCAGGCCCCCTTTATAATCTTCAGAGGACATTCCATCATCCTTAAGACTTGAGGTGAATTGTCTTCCGTGGCTTAATAGTGATTTCTTTTCTTGCAATAACGTTAGCTTGTTGCCATGCACTTGGCAGATTTAGGGAGCCGCTGAACGACACTAGTGTAAACCTGCCAATTCTGTCTTCCCATAACCATCTCTATCACAGCACTGTGACAGTATCCAACAGCTTGAACTGTTTGCCACCCACTTTCCCCACACCTACTCACCCGCATTGCCTCACTGCAAGGGAGAAAATAGAGGTGGGGGTGGGGACGAGACTATGGAACTGAAAAGTGTGGAGTCACACAAGCCCTGTCTATTTTTGCTGACTGCAGTTTCCTGTCTCTTAAGGCTTAATTGGAAGATCAATTTAAGAGCGTGCCCCTTCATCACTTTAGCCTTTGCAGAATAATCTTGCAAATAGTCCTGGAGACAAAGCTATTTCTTATTCACACAAGATGGATGGCGTAGCCTTTCTTTGGGGCAAATAACCATGTCATGTATTGTGTTTTTCTTAGAGGCTCAAGGGTGTGCATTCTAGAATTTTAGAAGCAGAGTACTTGATTCTGCAAAGAGGAGGTTACTACATGGTACAGTGGTACCTCAGGTTAAGTACTTAATTCGTTCCGGAGGTCCGTACTTAACCTGAAACTGTTCTTAACCTGAAGCACCACTTTAGCTAATGGGGCTTCCTGCTGCTGCCGTGCCGCCGGAGCACGATTTCTGTTCTCATCCTGAAGCAAAGTTCATAACCTGAAGCACTATTTCTGGGTTAGCGGAATCTGTAACCTGAAGCGTATGTAACCCGAGGTACCACTGTACTTGAATCTATCCAGTCTCAAAGCAGAGGGTTGTTCTTATGTGAATGTATATCCCACGGATACTTCCATATTTGACAATTTGATTACTGAGGGCTTCTCCATGCTTGCCTTTCCTCCACTCTTTATAAGCATGGTCTGCGATTTTAAGCTCAGTATCCAAGCTTCCCACCTCCCTTTTTTGGTTCTAGAACTTTCCCCATGAAAACCTGCTCTTGAAAGCTAAGTTGGCGTCAACGTCAAAGTCTGCAGAAAACCCGAATTGATGTTTGCTGGGTTTTCGCAGGAAAGCTCAGGGCAAAAAACCAGCAACACCATGCTTATGCATGGGGCATTAAACCACAGGCCTCTGCCTGGAAAGCATCTGGCAAAAGGAAAGTGTGGATAAGCCCTGAGGCAGCTGGCTCCACTGAAACACATTGGGGACTAATCTACACTGGTCAGTGAAAACATAAAAGATGCGTTATAAACATGAGACACTCAAGGGCACTGTAGAGCAGTGATCTATTGTCGATGTAAATTTGCATTGAGAGCTATACTACTTTCTAAAAATAATGTTATCCCGATCAGTGTAGATCCAACCTGGCTTTGATACAATCAGAAATTTCTCTTCGTCATTGTTATGGTCCATTCATACACAGAATCATAGAACCAAAGAGTATGTATAGGCTCTGAGTAAGAATAGGAAGCACTTATTTATGCACTACAAATACTTGTGAGAAGAACAGCTATTTTACCTGAAATCCTCCAGGCATTGCAGAAGAGAATTCTGGAATCCAGAGTGGATTCTGGGATCCAGCTTGATAGACTGGCTGCTGAAAGTTTGCCACGCAGTATTTGTGTGTAGCCATAACCATGGATGACTAGCAGGCCAGGGTCACCCAATGCGGAGGAGAAAAAGGTTGAAGCACGGTGGCAGAACATCTGCTTTGCATGCATAAGGTCCCTGATTTGATTCCCAGCATTTCCAGGTAACACTGGGAATGTCCCACGTTTGAATCCCTATAGAGCTACTGCCAGTCAGCATAGGTAATACTAAGCTAGATGGATCAGTGTTCTGAATATAAGGTAGTTTCTCATGTTCCACACTAATCTTTATCAGACTCCATTTTTTGCAGGCCATGCACTCCTCATTACAGTATAGTGTGTCATAAGTTGGAAACAGGAAGCTTTTGTTGCTAGTGTGATAGCATTGGCACTGCCCAAGGGCTACACTTTTCTGTGTGAGAAGAGGACACATTACAAAAGTCACAGTTTGTTAGTGTGTGCGTGTGGGGGGGGGGTTGCTTAATTGGCTCCAAATTACTGCCTCTTCCTCAGTCCTGGGATGGGGAACCTGTGACCCTATGGAAATGGTTGGACTACAACTCCCTTCGCCCCTGGTCTTTGATCATGTTGACTGCAGCTGGGATGGTTGGAATTCCAACAACATCAAGGGGGCAGGCTCTCCATCCATGCCTTAATCCACAATTCAGGACCCCCAGTAATTATGATCAGCATAGCTCTGTCAGTATCTGCCTGCCACAATGGCTATAGAGAGTCTTCATGCTTGGAGGCAGTCTTTCTCTGGGTGCAATGTGCTGGGGTTACACAGCAGGGGAGAGGGAATGTCTTCCAAGCACTGCTTGTGGGCTTTCCGGAAGCAATGGCCTGTCCACTTCTGAAAACAAGAAGTGGGAAAGAGGCTTTGGTTTGATCTTGCAGCACTGGATTGATGTTTTGTTTGCTTGCCTTTATCCCACTCTTCTCATTATTTGATCATCTTTCTCTGCACGTTTAAAAAACGTGTGCCTTAAAGTTGTTCCAAAGAGACGAGATTTGAAAGAAGAATCCCTTAATCCCCAACGGCAGTTCATGGCCAGACACAGACGGATTTCATGGAAGTGGGGCTTCTCCAACCCGAGGTGGTTTTTCTAAGCACCTAAAATAACAGCTGGGGTACATCTGTGCAAACATCTGCATTATGTAGTCATAGGCAGTTTATCGTTTGGGTTAGTGCAGGCCATATCTGGACTGAGGGGGCGTAGCCACACATTTTGACATTGCATTCAACCCTCTGAGCATATAAATGAGGCACAATCAGGTTTTGTTGTTGTTGTTTTAAAAAAATGTTATCAAATCAATGAAACATCAGGATCTTTTTAATTGCAAATTTGCAATTTAGTTACAACATTTTAAGTGATGTGTCTGAGTCATTCTTAGAGCTGCTTCCTCACTGGGAAATGGCTATAACTCACTAGCAAAGGAGATGTTTTGCATGCAGAAGTTTCCAGGCTCAGTCTTTGGTGTTTTCAGGTAAGGCTGGGGAAGATATTTGTCTGAAAACTCTGGAGCTCCACAGCTGATCAATGTATAAAGTCCTGAGTTAGGTGAACCAACGAACTGACTTGGTATACAGTGACTTCTGAAGTTATTTTTTGAATTGAACCTTTATTCAGAGCAAGGAAGGCTGAAATATTAATTTATTTTAGGGGAAGAGCTGCAGCTCAGTAGCTAAAGGATATCTGCGTGTGAAAAGTTCCAAGTTCAATCTCTGACATCTCCAGTTAGGGCTGCGAAGGACTCCTGTCTGAAATGCTGGAAAGCCACTGTCAAGTCAGCAAAGACAAAAGTCACATCTAGTCTGACCCTAAGCCATTTGCACCGTGTAAAAGTAACAGAACAAAATGTAAAAGGAGTTCCTTGAGAACCAGGATGATCTTAGCAGGCAGATCAGCTGTAAAAAGCCACTATGAGCTAGACTGCGCTCTCAATACCCCATTGTCTATCCCTTTTCTAAACTGAAATCAAGAGCGATATTCCAGATAACCTTAGAGCATTAAGGACATTCTGTATCTTTTGATTGCAAAGCAGGAAGTGCCTGGCTTCTAAAGAAGCTACCAGTGCTGACGTCCTGACCATTTCCATATGAATTCATTTTTCTGATTTACTATTTAATATGCTGGAAAGGGAAATCCACAGATAGGTTTGCTCAAGCAGACATATAGCACCATGTGCACAATGTGATATTCTGGAGACGTGTGGCATTATTTTATTGGCAACTGAAAGATGAGCTGAGCATGCAGACAACTAAAACTTTTGCATTAGACCCTTGCCAAGATAACTGAACTCTTGATCTCAGCGATTTATGCAGAAGAAGAAAGCTTGAGTGAAAGGCTGGCACATAATCATTTCAAGGGATTCTTCTTATTAAAAGATAATCACTCTCAATCTTTCATTTCCCCACTGAAATCCTGCAAATTTCTGGGCTCAAGAGTTGTTTGCAAGTAAAGGCAGTTATGCAGCAAATGGGTTTGGTGAATGTCTGCCTGTGTTACACCTTTATTTCCCACACAAGCATGGAGGGCATTTAAGACATATGTCTTTGTTTCAATGCCTGTGTAGCTCTAAACATCTGTTTGCATGTGTCTGGGGACCCTGGTTAACCCAGACAGGCTAATATGGGTAAAGGTGGTCCTTCAAGTAACTTGGTACCAAACTATTAAGTGCAGGGATAACCAACAAGATTCCTTCCAGATGTTTTTAGAGTACAACTTCCACCAGTCCCAGTTTGTCAGGAATGTTGGAAGTTGTAGTTCAACAACATTAGGAAGGCACCTTGTTGGCCATTGCAAGCTGTGATGCCATTCTAGGTGGGCCGTGGCGAAGTAGTTTCTGCACTGATGGCTGACCGAACAGAGGAGCACTATTTGCAGTGTCTGAGCAGTGTCTCCTTTCCATGGGTGCTGCAAAACAGCAAAAGAAAAGCAAAAGCCTTTTTCAATGCAAAAGATATTTCTGGCCAACCGTAGTCCTAGAGGCAGGCTATTTTGTACCCTAGACAAGGCTAACTACTTGAACACACCACTCCCCAAAATTGCTAACTTCAATTTTCAAAAACAGATGTTTTGTAGAAAAAATTAGAAGCACTAAGCTTGAAACCGCTAAATTTACTTCAAATTGCAAGAATAAGTAGCACAACAGTCTTTGATTAACTTTCTCAAATACAGAAGAAAATGTTTTAGCACACAAATCATTTTGAATAACCTTGTGAATTGTGATGTTGAAATTCAAATCTCTTAAAGGTTTTCAATTTCAGGCACATAAAAATCTCACTTTGTGTGCCATTTCCTTCGCAAATTTTGTCACCAGTTCCTTCAGGTCAAGTGCTGAGGCTTGGGCATGTTCAATTGATGTAGTTTCCAAACCAACTAGTCTCCATTGCAACATTGTTGAGCATGTGCATTTTCTTAAAGCTTTGAGCTTTGAGAAACCACATGCCACTGACATGGGAAGTATGAGAAAGATCCTTGGTGCAACAGAAACATTGGGCACATTATCCAGGAGTTTTTGTTGTAATATGAAAGGAAGCACACCTTTTGGCATTTGAACTATTGTTATAAGTTCACAGCACAGAAATTCCGCATCAGTAGTTCTTCCAAATTCTTGCAGGCCTTAGGTACATCTTTAGCAGATGTTTTGTTGATACTGTATATATCATATGTGAAGCCAAATAGGCAATTATGGTTTTGTAGCTGTTGGAATCTCTTCAATAGATTGTTTAGCCATATCAGAGGCAGCATAGTAGAAACCTACATTGAATTTCTGCTTTAGATCTTGTGGTTCCTCTTCCTGGGCCTCATTCTCAGTAGCATATATCCAAACTTGTTGAAAACCGTCATCACCCCTGCAGCCGACAAGGAAGTTTCTGGGGCAGAAAATAAAATGCTCAGACACAGAGCTTTGACGTGCAGACCTGTGCCTCAAAAAATTGGGGCAAAAGGTATGTGTGGATAAGTCCCCAGTCCTTTGAACCTGTTCCTTGTAGGGGTGATGTACCAAATTTTTCATTTACAACTTACAGCAAAAAGAAAACCCACATATTTTGAGGTTGAACGTGTCAACCATTGACAGCATACTTCTTCACTATTTGCTAGTCTCCGCCTGTAGTTTATAGGAGAAAATCTTCTTCTTTTTTAGTCTTTGGGGAAATTGTGTGATACAACCTGCTGTGGTCCATGTTCTGTTATAAGATGTCACAAATTATCACTGCAGTAGTTGGGCCAGGTAACAGGGTGACTGTAATTCAAGTCAGGCACAATATCTTCTTCTTTTGCAGACTTTGCATTACTCTCGCTTTCTTGACATCCTCTTTTTCCTATGCGTGTTTTCAAGAAATGTATCTAATTTGTAGTAGAAGCACCACATTCAGCTCCCTCTGTGCTAGCTTCAAGAAGAGTACAGTCGTATTCTTGTTCTTCAATTGCTTTCTGTGAATAAAGGTATTTCAGGAAGAACTCTTCTTGCTTTGCCTGCTCCTTAGCTTTTTCTGCCTTTTGTTTGTGGTACTGAGCTACAGGTGGCCAGTTTTTATCAGCCGTAGCTTACTAGAAATATGTAACCTAACCTCCAGTCAACTCTATGGTCTTTATCTATTTCACATATACATAAAGAACAATTCTAATTCATGAATTATTTCAGAAACGATAAAATTCTTCAAAATATAAAAGTTAAATATTCAGTAATTTATAAGATATAACAAAAACTAATCTGTATAAAACTGTGCCTCTCAAAGGCCAGTACTGCACTCCTCCGAGGTCTGCACCTTGGGTGACTGCCCAGTTGGTCCCATATTGCAGTTTGGGAGTCAGAGTTGGGTGTCATGTCTGGACCAGTTGAAGACCATGTGTGGTAACTTTGAGGCTAGTTTACTGCAATGTACTCTAGTTGGGGCTGCCCTTGAGCCTGGTTTGGAAGCTCTAGCTGAAAAGTGAAGCTTAGTTTTTGCTACAAATGCACTCAAGGTGAATGTTTTACAAAGAGGGAGAGGGAACCTACTGTGCATATTTGGTGTAGGGTGTTAAAGGAAATAGCCAGATAGTTTTTTTTGCAAAGCATTCTGCAAAGATAAGGCTTAGGGGAATTCTCACATTCAAACCCTGTCAGCAAAAGGGATCTTGGTATCAAGAACAAAACAATTTGAGACCCTCAGGCAAAATCCTCATCCCATGCCTATTCAGCAGAGGCTCCACAAGGGTGGTCCCTGGCAGGAGGTGACTCACCAGGTATAATTTCCAGGTAAAGAGGGACCTTGTGGGTCCTCTCTTGTGTGGAAGCGAACCCTCTTTACCACTTCGCCACCACCCCAACTCCCCCAAAGTAAGGCTTGTTTCTTGTGGAAAGGAGGAGACTGGGAATGGAAGGGAAGGCAGGCTTATTTTATTTGGGCATGACCAATGTGCTTGTTAAAGACTAACAAAATGAAACAAAAAAACACCTTCAGGATTTTTTTTTATGTTCTACAAAACTACCGTATTTTTCGCCCTATAGGACGCACTTTTTCGCCTCCAAAAATGAAGGGGAAATGTGTGTGCGTCCTATGGGGCGAATGCAGGCTTTCGCTGAAGCCTGGAGAGCGAGAGGGGTCAGTGCGTACGGACCCCTCTCGCTCTCCAGGCTTCAGGAAGCTATCCGCAAGCCTGCATCCCGATTCCTGCAGATATCGGGCAGCCCCACAAGCCCGGGGGACAGCGGGGAGGCGAAGCACCGCCATCCCGCTATTCCCTGACCTGGTTTGGAGGCTGGCGGTGGGGAGAAGCCATCGCCAGCCCCACATGCTCGGGGGACAGCGGGGAGGCGGAGCGCTGCCACCCCACTATTTCCCGACCTGGTCTGGAGGCTGGGGGTGGGGAGAAGCAAGCTTGCTTCTCCCCGTTGCCAGCCCCACATGCTCAGGGGACAGCTGGGAGGCGGAGCGCTGCCACCCCACTATTTCCCGACCTGGTCTGGAGGCTAGGGGTGGGGAGAAGCAAGCTTGCTTCTCCCCATCGCCAGCCCCACAAGCTTGGGGGACAGCGGGGAGGCGGAGTGCCGCCACCCCGCTATTCCCCGACCTGGTTTGGAGGCTGGGGGTGGGGAGAAGCAAGCTTGCTTCTTCCTATCGCCAGCCCCAGAAGCTCGGGGGACAGCGGGGCAAGCCGCTGCCCCACGGAGGCTAGAGAGGCTGTCCCTGAAGGCAGAAGAGGGAGACGGAGCGCTCCGTCTCCCTCTTCTAGCTTGGGGATGGCTGCGCAAAGCCTCTGCAGGGCAGCGGAGTGCGCTGCCTCACAGAGGCTAGGGAGGCTGTCCCTGAAGGCAGAAGAGCGCTCCGTCTCCCTCTTCTAGCTTGGGGATGGCTGCGCAAACCTGGGGGGGAATAAAAAAATTTTCCTTGATTTCCCCCCCAAAAAACTAGGTGCGTCCTATGGGCCGGTGCGTCCTATAGGGCGAAAAATACGGTACTTGGAAATAGTTTTGGGGGGTGAACTGTGGTCAGAAGACTGACACATCACTGGTGTAAGCTTGGATTTAGATTAGTATGGAGATTCTCTCTCTCTTATTTCATCTGCCTGATATAGTCTGAACTCCTTTCTTGACCCCTGCCCCTAGTTCATCTTCACAAGCCTAACATAACTGGATTGTGAGATAAAACCAAGAATCAGGGTGGGCAGGAAGATAGACCATATCATATAAATTTTAAAACAAATTTAAAATGACACAAAAGAGGGAAATATATCCCGGATCCCAGCTCCTTCTCTGGCAGTAGAATGTCTACTCAGTAGTAAGCTCCATTGAGTTTGATGGGACTTACTTTTAGGTAAGGGTGTATAATAGCCTTCCACAACCTGGTGCCCTTCCAGATGTTTTGGAATATGATTATGATGCTCTGGAGAACATCAGGATGATGAAGGCTGGCCTAAAACTGCAAAGTTTCCCTAGCTAATGTGGATCTTTTAGCTCTAAGCTGCATTGATGAGTGAGAAATCAATGTGTGACAGACTGGTAGATGTGTGTAAGAAGCAAGCAAGATGGGAATGACCTCAGCTAGAATCCCCTTTCAAGTAGAAAACTCTTGGAATTTTTCATCCTTGCTGTTACCCTAAGCTAGGCCCTGTCTGCACCACCAGTTTCCTGAGTATCAATATTTAAGTAAAGTAGATTAATCTGTACCTGACCTGTAGCTGAAAACATCTGAGGATCTGTAACGGTATCACTGGAAGATGAAATTTGCCTTACTTGGGCTAAACTTTATTCCTGTCCTCCCTTGACAATGCCTCTGCTGTTCATCCCCCAAAGGCGACTCTTGGGTCCTTTGCATGAAAGATTCTGCAGATTTGCTTATTCCATTACCTCTAAAAGTAACCAGGCTGTCTTTTCTATTTTCCCACGTGGTAGATCATAAGCACCCTGGAAACCACAGCAAGCAATGTCTCTGGGGTCTATTTCTGTGTGGCTTCCAACAAGGTTGGCACAGAAGAAAGAAGCATTCGATTCTATGTCTCAGGTAAGGTACCAGTGCGTCTTCACACCTTATATTCTGGAAGCGCATCTGCAGCAGTGCACATATATCTATGCATACATGTACTGCAGGTTCACTGGACACCATGACTGCTTCAGAATGTGGCATACTTGCTAGGGAAATATTGGGGTTCAGTACCCTGTGGGTTCAGCCAGGGTGGTCAATAAAAGCCAGACTCCAACTGTAAGTCAAGCAGGATGTTTATTTATTAAAGCATTGCATTGCATTCCGACATACACTCACCATGCAGATGAAGCAAGTTGGACGCCAACAGCTGAAACACACTTCTGTTTCCATTAAACACACATTGTGACATAGCACAAAGAGATACACATGGCAAGAGTAGGAATGTCCCACTTTACAATAGCAAGGTTGCAAAACAGGGTCTTCTGTGATGAGGCTATGTACGGTAATCTTGTCAAAGATGCCTGTGGTTATCGGTTTAAACAGATCTTACATTGCACTCATCCCAGAGCTGCAAGGGACACACATGCATGGCCAGCTTGCTTATGAACACATTTCTGATTCTTAAATTCATTAATACCTTCATAGCTTCCATTCCTCCCCCCTGCTACACAATCAGTAGCTCTCTTCCCATGGAAAGAGGGTCCATATGTAGAAGGTGAAGTAAGGCTGTGCTCCTCGCCCTACCTGCACAGTTATGACTGTCCCAGGCATCTATGTTGAATGTTGAGTCTCCAATGAATCCGGAGCCCTTTTGGCTCCTGCAGACGTTATTGCTGAGCCAGCTGGTGCAACAGAGGTGCTTGGATCAGGCCCTTCACCCCACCTGGCAAATCCTAGGCTGGCCCAACTCCACCTCCAAAATGTCCTGTTTTAGATTCCTACTCCATCTCAGAGCCTCCACCAATCAGCAGTGCTCTCCTCCACTAGTGGAGAGGAGCCTGCCCTGAATCCTAAACACATACACACAGCCACCAACATCAGTATGCTAGGATTTCTCCCTTAAGTTAGGAATGTTGCAAAGAAGAATCCTCTTGCACAAGTCCCATGCAATATGAATGAAAAGGGTGGAGAAGAAAATCAAGCTCATTTGCATCTTAATGAGAAATTCACACTTCTTAAATCTAGGGAAAATAGCACTGTGTCCAACCAAACAACATATACAAACATTTACATTTTTTGTGCAATGTGCATAAAGATGCATGTTTTGGTGAAAGTAACTTATAAAAATGCATTGTATTAGGGGACATTAGGTTTTATAAATGTACATTAGTCAAAAGTGCATTAAAATATGCTTGTTAGGAGAAAGTGGCACAAAAATGCTGATGAATTTGCAAGCTGATGCATCATCATCATCATCATTTTTTTATTTTTATGCCGCCCTTCCACAGTTAAAAAAAAATGCTCACGGCAGCTTACAGCATAACAAGATTTACATAATTACAAAAGTAATAAACAATAACTAAACCACATCAAAAAAATACACAACCAAATGGGAAACAATTTCCACATAAATCAAAATCTAAAACTAATAATACAGCATTAATATCACTGTTTAAAATGATATAGGTAAAAAATAACAGCAATTTAAACAAAAACAAAACAAAATGGAGCCCTCTTTGCCCAGCGGCAGCAGTGGCAGCAGTCCTTTATAGAGCCCATCAGGCCCCGCCCTGGGCCAGGTGTTGCGTGGCAGGACTGGGGCCCTCAGGCGCTGAGCAGGGAAGTCCTCCTGGGTGTCAACCGCAGCAGCAATTCTTATAGGTCTCTCAGGCCCCTCCTTGGGCCAGGTGTTGAGTTGCAGGACTGGGGCCCTAGGCGCTGAGCAGCGAAGTCCTCCTGGGTGTCAACCGCAGCAGCAATTCTTATAGGTCTCTCAGGCCCCTCCCTGGGCCAGGTGTTGAGTTGCAGGACTGGGGCCCTAGGCGCTGAGCAGCGAAGTCCTCCTGGGTGTCAGCCGCAGCAGCAGTTCTTATAGGCCTGTCAGGCCCCTCCCTGGGCCACATGTTGCGTGGCAGGACTGGGGCCCTAGGCGCTGAGCAGGGGAGTCGTCCTGGGTGGTAGCCGCAGCAGCAGTTCCTATTGGCCCTTAAGGCCCCGCCCTGATGCAGAAGTGTGGTGCATTGAATTTAATATTGGGGAAATGAGAACCTTCGAGAACTGAACTTGCCAGAACCGTGCATCCCTAAAGCCTGTTCAGGTCCGACTAATTTTACTGGAGCTTGCACAGAGGACTTTGCTGTACAATTGTGTCCCTTAAGGTTCACTAGATTTCCTCACACAAAAGTTTAAATGTCCTACCTAACAGACATAAGATAAGATTTGCTGCCAGATTCCCAAATGGGGACAGTTACAAACGGTTGCCCCAGGCAGTTTATCCTCTCCTGACACATTTATGAGACACATGAAAAGGGCCTGTGCTTTTTCAGGCTGGCAAGGGGGCTGTTCTGTCCATTCTCACTGTAAGCAATGCAGCTGCTCTGCGGAAGCTCAAATACAGAACTTGCAAAAGCACAGAGGGTTTAAATTATGCAGTTTATTGTGCAAAGGACAGGAAATTAAAGCCAATTAATTCCTTGTAAAAACAAATGGAACCAGACTTCCTTTTTGATATATACTGACAGTTTACCTTTTCTCATTGGAATAAATTATATGTTTTTGTAAGGAATCCTGGACACTTGAGCTCCCAAATTGCAGTAATAGCAATTAATAAATACAGTAACTACAGCTGAAAGCAAATGCTCAGCTACTTTCAGAAGATGTTACATAGCCCATGCACATGTGAGTTGTGTGTGTGGATTTTTTAAAGGCTATCTGCATCTGTTCAGTGCAAGGATGTGAATTATATTTTATGTGTCTGGACAATGTAAGCACAGACATTCAACAAACAATCAAAGTGAAGATGCACTCTCACTCAGGTGAATCATCCTCCTTAGGTATGGTATGCAGAGTGACACAAGAGGTTTTCACATTTTTCAACCTTTTACATAATAGGGACACCATGTTTAATCTAGCCTCCCCAACTTGGAACAATCAATATGTTTCCGACCACAACTTTCATCAGCGCCAGACATGCACAAGATGGGACTGGTGGGAATTATAGTCTGAAATACCTGTAGGACACCAGGGTGGAGAAAGCTATTTAATTAATTTAAAAAATTTTGGTTGATTGTCCAGATGTTCCTTTTTGTTATGCATTCATGACAGTTTGTGCTCATGATGCCATCAGGGTGATTAACCACAATCTTGCTTTCAATGCTGTTGGTGCCTCCAAAGGTTTGGGGGGGATTCACGTTGCTTTGTTTCTGATCAGTGCAGGTCCCATAACTTTCTGCTGAACTCCAGTAACTTTTCATACCACAATTTCCCAGGGGTGAGGTGGGGGTTGTTCCACTTTTCTGGTGCTATAGTGCAAAACTGTCCCTCTAGATGGTGACAAGGAGGTAACATTAGGGAAGTATCTCAGAACACATGTGCCCACAGAGGCCTTCCTTAGTACCCGCAATGTTACTTCCCCACTTCCCTGCTGAAGTTCACCTCAAGAGACGCATTATGTTACAGCCAGTAGAATAGGCTGTGTTGGGTAGGTAATGCCCAAATAATTTTATTTGGTTTGCAGATGTGCTCACGGGTCCAAAACATGTAGTAGATGTGTGAGTTTGGCAAGCTCTACACACCGACCCTTATCTCTTACACATGAGGGAAAGCGTTTTCTAGATGGCGTTACAGGTGTGTGCATCATCTCAAACTAAGTAAATTCTGCTTTTTGGCTTTCTTTCTTTTCTTTCACAATATTATCTTATTCACCTGCAAACATGCAGACATTTTGATGAATTAATTTGATTAATCAACTAAAACCCATACATTAACTCAGATTTCTTTAATTGGGTGTCAGCCCTAGAAATAATTGAGAATCAAACTGAATTAAATTACATCTGACAAGCACTTAAAAAATAAAATAAGTTGAATGTAGCCCTTGAGCTTAAAAATGTTCCCCCCTGACTGGCAACAGCTCTCTGAGGTTTCTCTCGAGATGCTTGTTATTGATCTTTAAGCTGCTCTGGAAGCCTTTTTGGTTGTAGAGTGGAGTTAAACATGCTTTGATTCATTCATTCATTCATTCATTCATTCATTCATTCATTTCAGAGTTCCAAACTATATCTTTCCCAGCAAAATGACCCATCATGACAATTGCTGAATATCACCTGGGGAATTGCCATATTTTTCTGTGTATAAGACACCCCCATGTATAAGAAACCCCCTGTTTTTGGAGACTCCAATTTAAGAAAATGGAGGGGATTGCCCAGGGTTGTTGAGCTTTTTTTTTGCAGAAAATCACTCACCAGACTGACAAACGCTGCCAATCACATGCGTCACAATCGCCACAAAGCATCTGCCCAATCGACACCAGCAGCCAGCAAGCAAACCATTGCAGTAGTGGAAGCCAATCCACAGCAGCCCTTGCCACAGCCACTAACTACCCATCCAATCACCACTGACAACCTCCTCGTGGCTAGAACCAATCGCCCATTCCCCCCTCTGCAATATGAGCAAGATGAGCCCCAATTTTGAACATTATTTTAGAGTAAAAAACCCTCGTCTTATACACGGAAAAGTATGGTATGTCCTGTTTTCTGTGGTGTTGTTTCCAGGGCAAACTAACACCCACCTTCAAGCTGACAACTTGCAAGTGTTGATGTGAAATAAATCCATATTACAGAAGTTTGTTTACAGTCCATTGAACAAACAACATGTTAGCTGAGAGAAGCAGGGAAGAGGAACTCAGCTGAACAAACCATTGCATGCCCTCATCTGGAATCCCTGAACAGCTCTTGATTCCAGACTGAAATGAGTGTTACTAATTCTGGTCTGGAAAACCTGAATGTGTTGGAGAGAAATCCTTCCATGGATTCCATGCATTCAGCTGAAGGCCTTGACAGTGTATCTTTACGTACACATGACAAACGTGGTCATGGACCTGCCCTGTATGTTACCATTCAAACAAACAGAGCCCAGTTACAATAGGCAGTGTAAGAAGGCAGGAATTGCCACTTGTCACAATTAGCATTGTTTCTATTCTGCTGCAGTTCAGTTTCTGCCAAATACTACATTATTTATCCCAAATGCAATGCCCAAGCCTATAGACCTATGATACCTTCTGTTTGGGGTAAATGAAGATGCCTGCAGCAAAATAGCCATTTAGAGGCCTAATGGGGTGTTCAGTGAATGGCAACATGGCCAGATCAGGCCTAGGGGTAGAGGAGAAATTCTATTCAGTGCACATTTAAAGGTGAGCTTATGCAAACTGCACTTTCTGATGTAATACATGAATTGAGAGTCCCCTTTCAAAATGTGCACTTCTGCAGATGTTGCACTGCGGTTCTCCAACCAAGTAATGTGTACAAAAATGCATATACTGGTGTAAAGGGTGCATGAAAATGCATATATTAGTGAAAATAATGTGTTAAAAATGGATTGTATTTGGGGAATTTGCATTGTAAAAATATGAATACAGTCATACCTTGGATGTTCAGCTTCCAAAAATAGTTCACTTCCGGATTTGCAATGTTCGGGAGCCAAAACGTTCAGGAGCTAAGCTGTTCAACTTCCAAGGTACGACTGTATTAGGACAACTTCACACAAAAATGTTGATGAATTTTCATAAGAATATTTTTTTGAAAAGTCACAAACTGATGTGGGAATATGGGGAAACTGAAGACTGTAAAAAAAAGAAAGAAAGAAAGAAACCGGGAGAAACTAAAATTGACAGATTCACCAATCTCAGGCCAGAGAGAAGCCATCAGGAGCCAGGCCTGGGCATTTGCATCTGACTAACTTAGCATTGCCTAAATATTACTTTATTTCAGTTTATTTTTTGGATGATGGGTTTTTTCTAAAAGTTTCGCACAAGTTTTGACTGCTGCTTTTACATCAGATTTCCATGTTATTTTAGACAAACATTGCAGGTAGCTATATTGATCCATTAGGGTAGAAAACAAACAACAACCCAAAAACATCAGTAGCGTAATATCTATTATTAGCACTGACTGAAATATTGTGAGCGAGCTTTCAAGTCCCCTTGAGCAGGATTTTAAGCCACAGAGGAAAAGGGGCAGGGAGAAAGATGTTGCTACTGGACGTGATCCCATTCTGCAGTTTGTAATCATCACAGGATGGAGTGGAGCGAGTGTTTGTGCAGCTTTACGTACTGCTGCTGGGATAAAGAAGCAATGGCCACTCTTCCTTTGAAAATATAAAAGCCAGCAGTTATTGAGAGCTGGTAATCAAACACATGGGGCTGTTGAAAAGTCATAAAAATAAAGTATTACTTTACAGTGCAGTCCTATATATAACTACTTCATAAGTAAGCTCCATTGAGTTCAGTGAGACTTACTCCCAGGTAAGTGAATATAGGATTGAATTCTTTGTGCCTTTTTACATTGAGTTTTTATCATATAGTTATTGCTTGACTTTAATAGTGAATTTATTATCTTCAGTGTTTTATTTTAGAGGAGCAAGCCATAAACTTGCTTGTTAATCGCAAGAAAATAACTCAAAATCCAAATTTAGACCAGGAAACAATACCTTTTCATCAGCAGGGAAATTCTACAAAGTAGTGAGCAAGGTTTTGTGTTTTGCCATGGTCTTCTCTGTGATAGATGACTAAAATGACTCAACACACAAGGGTTTTATGTCTTAGGTGGGAACCTTTACCAACATGAGGTCCACATTCCCCCATGGGCAATCTTCCAGGGGTCTGCACGATAGTGGTGGGTGGGACCAGTGGCAAAAATGAGCAGAGCAATGGAGGTGTCTTGGGGACGGACATGGTCTGGAGAAAGAGCCAATGGTTGGATAGAGAAGCCTAGAGGGTTGCATTTGACCCCCAGGCTTGAGGTTCCATACTCCTGTTTTAGGTAGAAGAAATGGTGGATGCCCAGTCTGCTATTAGTTTCAATCCTAAAAAGGGAACGGAGAAATCTATGTGTATGGAAAATGTATTAGTCTCAGTTCAGCAGCTGTGAGGATAATTGCCAGGTAATTTCGGACTATTAAAAATGTTTAAGGCCTGGCTGCATGCCCAGGTGCCATGAACCTGCCCCCATCAGGACATCTCAGCAAAACCAAAGACCACCAACAACATTGTGTGGATTAATATTAGGCCACAAGTTTATTGATGACAGATGTGAGTGAGTTAGGCTTGGCACTGGGCTAGCCACCATCACCTCCAGCTGCTGGAGGGATACCAGGGGTCAAGGCCAGTTTTGGGATTGACCCATGATATACATCAAGTGGGTACAACCCCCACAGACTTGCTGCATCAGGGGAGGCCACACCAGCTTTTAAATCCTGGGATCTGAGTGAAGACTCCTTAGAATCAGTCTCAGGCCTGGCCCCTTGAATTGCCCCCCCCCCCCAGCAGCTGGCGTGAGGGGAATTTGTCTCCTAACAGTTGCCAGAAGCGATACCCAGTGGTGCAACAGATGGCAGCAGGCCGCAAATACCACATCACCCACATAGAGGGTGAGCGAATATTGTCAGAGGCTGGGGAGAGTGTTTGGCAACTGGCACACACACACAGAGTTTCCCTGTCCCCTCCCATTTGTAGCATTGTTCAGGTCAAACTACATTAGTCCATATGCACTTCATTTGTTAAAGACCATAGCTTAGTGGCAGAGCATCAGCTATGCATGCAGAAGGTCCCAGGTCCTTGGAGTCTCCATACAGGGCTGGAAAAAGACTCCTGCCTGCTGAGACCCAGGAGACCCACTGCCTGTACGTGTTGGCAATACTGAGTTAGATGGACCTGTGGTCTGAGTCAGCTTCCTGTGTGCCGTTGCTTTTTTGCCGTTTGAAAACAAGAAGTTATCCATCTTCCCAACTGCATTTCAAGCATGGTTACAAGTGTCCTCCTTTCCTCCCTTCCAGATGTGCCATCCCAACTACAGACTGAGCCACAAATCACAGCCATTGTAGCAAGCAATGTCCAGTTGACCTGCAAGTCCTCCAAGTACATCTACAACCACCTCTCTTGGTACAACCCCACCTTGCAAGCCGTTCCTGATGCTTTGATGCAGAAGAAGGTGGACAACTATTCCATCTACTTGACATTGGGCCTTAAGAATGTCTCGCAGGCCCACGCTGGCCTATACAGGTGCAGAGCTCGAAGCCACCCAAATAGCACTGAGGGGCTGGAGAAAAACACCATGCTCAACGTCAAAGGTGAGTCTGGTAGGGTGGCCAGATTTCCCAAGGGAACTTTGTTGAACAGGGGCATACCTGGGCAGGTCAAGGGATTGAAAATAAAACTACAAATATCATTATGCATATTTGTGGAATAATTGAACTACTGTGTATCATTCTAGTATACAGTGGCTCACCTCAAAAATGATACCATAGAGTTGGAAAAGGTTCAGAAAAGGTACATTAGGGATTTTTTTAGTAGAAAGAGCTCGGGTTGAGAAGGATTCGACAGAGGTGCATAAAATTATATGTGATGTAGGGAAGAGGTGGACAGGCAGAAGTTTTTCTCATTATCTCACAATATTGGAACTCAGGACCATTCACTGAAACTCAATGTGGAAAGATTAAAACAGGAGGTGGTGATTTGCACAGTGCATGTCTCACTTTTCTGAAATCCGAGACAAGAAGTAGAAATACAAACAAAAAGAAAACAGCAAGAGGTTTTGTCAAGGTCAACTTCAGTATATGTCTGATATATTGTATTTGGCTTGGTGGGTCACAAGTTGTGTGGCTCTAGACTTTAGTGTGAAAACGAATAGATATAAACACATGAGCACCCCTTGATAGATGAGAGCAGAGGTTCATTTAGTATAGTAACCTGTTTCCCAGAATGGCCATCTAGATATCTCTGAGCATCGCCCACCCAACCATGAGGTGGGCTGAGGCAGCTGCCTTGAGCGGTGGAACACCAAAGAGCAGCTTCACACCACCACTGGCAAGATCTCACTGAAATCTCACAAGAGCTCTGAACCTCGAGGCCTTCATAAAGTACATCTGTGCATTTCATGGTGTATGCTAAAGGTGTGAAAACCATAGCTCTTATTTTCAAAAGAGCCTGTGTTATTAGCCTCATAATTGAAGGAATAAATATATGGCCGTGGACTATGATAAAGACTAAGGGTGGCATCCAACAAAGTACATTCACTAGCACAATAATTTCCACTTGTGGAATGGAAGCTTCTTTTTTCCTCTTTTTCCTCTACCCATGTGCCCCCATCCCCCTCTCTAATCTGGAAGGTTGAGGGAACCCTCAGAATAGATTTAGGGGTGCATGGGGAGAGGAGAGGGAGGGGAAGTTCATTGTGCAGCCAAAAGTACTTTGTTGGATACCATCCAAAGAAACCTTTAGGAGACAGATAAAGGGAGATCCAGATTAATTCTTTCACATCTTGCAATTTCTAAAACTCGATTTGTGATTTTAAGGAATGTTCATGATTATCTAAGCCTATAAAAGACTCCTGCTGATCAAAGGGTCCCTGTCAGATTTCTGAACATACCAAGAACGTACCAAGAAAAAAAGAAATTCTACACATCTCAGTTGTGCCATATTTCTAGGCATGGTTTTAGTGAGTGAAAATTTTCTCCACTTGACCTCAAAGAAAGCAAGAATGGATATCCTTCACCGCCACCAGTTGCACCCTGGTGTCCATTCGGTTTATGCTAGTTGGGGGGAGGGGCTGTGAAAATCGGGTGATTCTCCCAAGTTCATAAGTCAACAGAGAGTCTTGGCTCCCAAACAAATTCCTCCATGCCAGCTACAATACAGGACTGTAGCAAATGTCCCCAGTGTCCAGCCTGAAGGTCCATGAGGCCACCTCCTTGCTGAAGCAAAGTAAGTCTGGGTCTGGTGAGTGACTGGATGGGAGACCTCTGGGAACAACATGTACACTGCCTTGGATTCCATGATGGAAGAAGATGGGATATAGATGTAAGAGAATAAATAATAAAATATATAAAAGTGAAGTGCAGCCCCACACTTATCTGAACGATTAAAATGTGACAAGCAAGATTAAAAGAGCGCTGCTTCTCTCTACCTGGCCACTTGATTTGCTGTGATGTTCTTTGAGTCAGAGAGAATTTCTCCAGCAGAGCAAATGGAAAATCCAATTCCAGCTTTTTCGGAAAATCCAATTCCAGCAACAGCATTCTCCTTGTCAGGATGTTATTATCTGCAGCCAGGTGCCTCAGAACACTTTACTTCAAAGAGCTGTGTCTGTCATTCACTTGAGCCAAAATATTGTAGCTGTACAGGTGGATTTATTTATTTATTTATTTTTCAGCAGTTGGAGATTTTCTCAGTCAGAGTGTTGAAAAAGTTTAGGCTGCTCAATCATTCCGTTGTTAGGGAGCAATCATGAGCTGTGCCACCATGGCTAAAGCAGGGGTAGGGGTAGGGGACCTGTAGTCATCCAGATGTTGTCTCATCAGCCACAGCCAACATGGCTGATGGATAACAATATTTACTGGGAGCTGTAGTCCCAACAACATTTCAAAGGCCACAGGTCTCTTAATCCTATAAAACCAACATGGTGTGCTCCATTAAGACCTGGGTGTGAGAACTGGATGGACTTGATCTGACTCAGCTCTGCCTACTCAGTATGATATCAACCCTGACTGGAGGGTGGGGTGGGACAGGGTTGGAGAAGTATAGCTGCAGTCCATAGGACACAAGTATCTGGTTGGACACTTTGAGAACAGGATGCTGGGCTAGATGGGTGTCTAACCTGATCTAGCATGGCTCTCGTTGTGTTCTTACACCCTTGTGCTGACATTAGAATTGGGGATGGAGGGCGATCCCGATATTTCAAACAGAAAATTTTATACCAGATAATCTGGTATAAAACTAACATTTCACATCCACAAAGTTCACATCTTCACCATACCTTGAAAGAACATTGCTTTCTGTAAAGAATCCTGGGATTTGTAGTTTGTTAAAGAGGGCTGGGAATTGTTGCTCCGTGAGCAGTAAACTACCCAAGATTCTCTGGGGGGTAAGCCATGTAGTTTAGATGGACTTTAAATATGTATGGTGTGGATATGACCCAAATGAATGCATAAAGGTGATACTATTTGGAGAAGGAAAAAGAAAAGAAAACTTTCAAATCTCGACTAGTCGTCTTGAGGAGTGCCAGTTTCAGCTGTTGACAGGGCAGAGGAAGAGGCAGGTGAACAAGTAGGTTCCAATGGTAAACATGAGACGCAGGTGCACAGGACTCTTATTAGTGGGGCTCCTGCTGGGCTTTGGGCCCTTGGCATGTGTCCTACCATACCAACCCCTGGCACCAGCCATGTTTCTGAGGTTAAAATACAATAATTGAGGCAGAAAGGATGAGAAGTATAGACAACTATGCTAGATTGTCTGACAATTACTGGTAGGAGAAGTAAATAATGCTTCCTGGCACCTGTCCTTGATACTTTCAGCATATCATACATTAATTTAGGGTGGTGGTCATCTCCACTCTTGTTTTTACAGGACAAAACTGACTCTGCATTCTTGTCGCCCCAATATTTGGCTCAGGACCACCTCCTGTGAGCATGTGATAAAACTGGCACCTGGGCTGAATTTGTGGCCTGAGGATGTCCTCTGAGCAAAAGCACTTAGTACATGCTTCAGCCATGTTATCTGCAACCACGAGAGCTGCTTTCTATTATACCATATTCCTCTGAAATTTGGAGGATAGCCTCATCCATCTGTTCATTCTTAGTTTGGTTGGATTTAAAGCTGTGCTATGTTTTTATTGATGTGATCTTTCTGTATCCTTTCCACTTTCCTTTCTTTTTTTGCTTTCCATGCATTAGAGACTGTGTGTTGGTATAAGGATGGAAATGCAGGTCTTTGGTGAATATGTGGTCCTTAAAAGCGTTGCTTCCTTATATTTGCAGTTAAGACTGTGCCTTACATTATGGAGAACTTCACAGACTTCGAAGTTAATGTTAGTGGGAAAATTGTTCTGGAGTGCAAAGTGAATGGGACACCCAAACCCACAATTGCTTGGCTGAAAAATGGCTATCCAATTACTCCTGCTTCAGGTGAGCCTCTGTTTCTCCAACCTTTGATTACTGTAGTGGTATTTTCCTTTGATTAACAGCAGAGACACACTCACATCTGAAACCTGGAGAACTGCTGCCAGTCAGTGTAGGCAATATCCTGCTCTGCATAGCTCATAACTGGGTTAGAAACATAGCTTGCTTAACTTTTAAAAATAAAAGGATAGAATAGAAAAAAGAGATTTGATCCATTTTTTATAAAGCATTATACAGGGATATATCATAAGCATAAATGTCTCTAGCAAACATTACTAGGTTGTCAAATATACAAGTCATCCTTAGTGCTTTTGCTTATTAGGGTTGGCAACTTACTAAAACCATGTGTAAAAAATACAAAGTGTATTTTAATCATGACAATATGACCCCAGAAAGAAAGAAAGAAAGAAAGAAAGAAAGAAAGAAAGAAAGAAAGTTATCCAGCCCCACCACTAGATAAGTAAGAAATCAGAACAGCAGGTTTCATTCTTTTAACTGCTGGACAACACAGTTAATATTACTCCTGATGTTCTGCTTCTTTTGTCCACTTGGTCTGAGATGAGGAAATGTTTTCTGTGCAATTGTGATAGTTCTGGGATGCTCACCATGCTAGTTATAGTGCAGGCCACATCCAGGAACCAACACCTGTTCAGTTCAGTTCAGATAGTGTCGTTGTCCTGATACTGGCGGATTGATGAGAAATCCTGGCTTCATGAGTCTCCCCAATTTAATGAGTGTGGATTGTCTGAAGCATCTGATGGCATGAACTTAACTTATGGCTTTTCCATACTTCCACTTGTTTCATGCCTAGAAAGCACAGGTATGCGTGGCTTTGCCCCTGCCCTGCCACTTTCATCCAGAAAAACTCGTGTCTTTAGTGCTAAATTGGAGAAGATGGAAATTCATGGAAAACCTGGTTGCCAGTTGTTCTGTTTCAGCACTAAACTCTGGGTTTTCCCCGGGGGTGGGGGGAGCAATGGAGCAAATGGAAGTATGGATAAGCCCCATATCATATGCAGTGCAGAATATACTAAGAAGTAACTCGAATGCTGCATTGGTGAGCGATTCTTAACTGTCCCTTTCATTTCAGCTAGTCTGCCTGACGTTTAGAAAGGGGTGGATGCATGAGAGAAGGAGACATATGGCCATTTGCCTTTCACAATCTTCTTTTTATAGATTAACACTGCTCTGGGGAGTGTGTGTGTGTGTGTGTGTGTGTGTGTGTTGTAACAGTTGCTGGCTGAGAGGTATCCATCACAACCATAACCCAGAGAAGGGGTCAGCTTTTCTCCAGTTGAGGCTGAAAACTTGCAGGGCTGATACTAGTATTACTATTATTTTATTTATTTATATCCCACATTTTCCCCAGACCAGGACTCAAGGTAGCTTGCAGATAAGATAGAAACAACTAAAAAACAGAAAAACCATTATTAAAAAGCAATTAAAAGCTAATAGAATTAAATCTATCTATCTATATTTGTCATCTATCTACCTATCATCTTTTCAGGATACAGGTTATTGCAAAGAAAACATCACAGCACCAGCCCTTTCCTTAAAAAGTCAGTTCCCAAATTTGTTCAGTACTTGTCCCAGATTTGTTCAGTACTTGTCCCAGGGCTGGAATAAGGTATGTGTTTTTTAGGGGTAGTGAAGGTTCTAAGACCAGCCTCTGTTGGTCTTAGAACATTCATCCTTTAGAGACATTTGCCACCCATGTCTCAAACTAAGGCTTGATTAATTTGTGTTTTGCAAAGATGCATATTTTTCTCTGCTCCTCATCAGTGGCTGCCCCTGTGTCTTTAATTTTTCTTCTTGGGTTAGGCAGAAAGGGATATATAATTCAGATTAGGCTGTTCTGGGCAGAAACCCTTTATAGCTACTGAAATTTCATAAATAATTCCAGAGGGACAAGCATGTAACTCATCCAGCCAATGGAAACATGAATAAAATATCTGGAGTGGGGGGGGACACCTCAGGGTAAATATTTCAGCATTCTGCATGGAAACTTCCATGCAGAGCTTATGTTAACAATAGCCGTATTTACAGGCAGGACACGTTACAGATCTAAACCCTATCCCCCTTCAGTCCCAGTGGGTTTTACCTGCTTGGTGATGATACCTCCTTAGCAAAACAGATTCATTTAGAAATCCCCTGCATCAGCAGGGAAATTAAAGATAGTAGGCTTTGCTTGGTGTCTGCACAGGCCGATGGGCTTTTCCATAGTGTGCTTGTAAAAAGCTTCCATCGCTACAAAGAGTGAAGTATGTGAACACAGAGAGGCTTTCCCTGATGTAAGGAAATTTGGAAGAGTGGGGCCCACCCACAGCATGATCCCTGTAAGTGGGGGCCGGGGCAACCCAATGTCCGGATGGAGGGGAAGACTTGTGCTCACTGCAGCAGCGTTTCCAGGAGCTGCCCTGCCAATTTCATTTCATACATTTTAATACCTACCGCTTAATATAACAAAATATCTGAAGGGTTCACACCATGTTACAGTCATAAATTCACTCTTCTCCTAACAACGGACATTTACTCCAGCCATTGAGAATCATGCCCACAACCCTCTCTGTAGTCTGTACCTTCTGTTTCTTGGTCATGATAAAATATGGCCAAATGTTGAGGTATGACAGACTAAACATATTGTCCCATCTTATTTAGAATGGTCCTTCATTGAAACTACATCTTGTAGAACAGCCATTCCTTCATTGAGTTCTATTAAGGCATGGGTGGCTTATGGGTGGCCCTCCAGATGTTACTTAACTACATAACTGGATCAGGCCAGTGACCCATCTAGTCCAGCATCCTGTTCTCAAGGTGGCCAACCAGTTACCTGTGAGAAACCTACAAGCAGGACCTGAGCACAACAGCACTCTCCCCTCCTGCATTTTCCAGCAACTGGTATTCAAAAGTATTGTTGTCTGCAGCTGTGGAGGCAGAGCATACCCACCATGGCTGGAGGACCATGAATTCGTCTAATCATCATTTAAAGTCAGCTAGGTTGGTGGGCATCATTGCCTCCTGTGGGAGCCAGTTCCATGGTTTAACTATGCACTGCATAAAGAAGTACTTCTGTCTATTTGTCCTGAATCTTCCAACATTCAGCCTCACTGGGTGTTCACAAGTTGTAGCAATATGAGGGAGGAAGAAAAATTCTTGATCCACTTTTTCCATTCCATGCATAATTTTTAAACTTCTGTCACGTCACCTCTTACTTGTCTTTTTTTCTCAGCTAAAAGGACCCAAACTGTAACTTTCATAGTACCTGATTGGTGGCCATGCTGGCTGCAGCTGGTGGGAGTTGTAGTTCAGCAAACATTTGGAGAGCTAGCCTGGCCTCATGCACCTTAAAGTTTTTGGTTGCCTTTCAGAGTGCATCAGAATGCACTGAGAAAGTGACAAACAAATGTAACCTTTTACTCCTGGGGCGGGGGGGGCAACTATTTTGTATTTATTTAATCCTATTTGCAAATCACTTCCTATAAAAAGCTCAGAGTGATTTTAACAAGAAAAACAAAGAAACTATAATAACAATTAAAAAACAATTCCATATATAAAAACAATGTAAAAACAATTTTGTATATAAAAGCAATTTCACATCCAATACAGATTGCAATAGATTGGCAAAGAATTCCTGAATCCCAATTTTCTAACCATAGCTGCAGCAAAATGACTCCCCTGCTGCTCTAAATTATGCTGCCAAAACGAAGAAAGCTTGGAATGGATTTTTGTGTGGAAGGACTGGGAGCTCAGTTTCATTTTGAGATTCAAAACAAATTCCTGAGCTCTCTTCTTCAATTTGGTGCTTTTTTTCAGCAGGCTCCTGCAAGCCTGAGGCCTATTTTATGCCTTAGATGTAGTACAAATTGTGGGTTGGGGTGAGGGGAGAGCAGGCCTCATATGATCCTATACTCAATACATCCAGTTAACAAGGTTTCAGAAAGCTGAGAGAGCAAAACTCTTCCTGAGATGCTGGACAGCTGCTGCCGGTCAGAGCAGACGGCCCTGAGCAAGATGGTCCAATGGTGTGACCCAGAATAAGGCAGCTCCCTTTGATTTCATGTTCCTTTACACTGCCAGGCACTTTTGTGTGATGTTGCCAGCAAACTCTAGATGCCAATTATATGTTGAAAATGCTTCCATGAAAACACTCTAGTACGTGCTAAAACTACTTTTCAATCCATCCCTCAGGAATTTCCATGGAAAACAACACCCTGGTGATTGAGCGAGTGAAAAAGGATGATGAGGGTCACTATAAGTGCAAGGCCATCAATGAAATGGGCCAAGACAGCACCCAGGCGTTTATTAAAATAGAAGGTGAGATTGCAAGAGGGGAAAACCTTTGACAGGCTCAGTCAAGCATTGTAAAGATACCCTAGATAAGCTGCAGTGAGGATGAGCTGGGCCTGCAACAAAAAGTTGCGGAATATCCTTGCCTCCCAGCAGGAGTGCTTCTGGTCATTCGTACCAGCCAGATATGCTCTCCTCCAGGTATTCCAGTCCATCCCCACCCAACACACATATTCTCACACTGGTGTTCTGGATCACTCTACTCCCTCATGCCCTCCATAATGTAGCTATTGAGCATGCCCAGTCTTCATTGGGCTGTTTTTCATTGCTTTTGTTTCTTGCTCCATTGGTTTATTTAGGAAGCAATCCTGTGGCCCCTGGAAGGGTGACCCAGAAGCCATAGGATACAACAGAGCATCTGCTGTCCCTTAGTGATGCAGAAACCTCCAACATACTGGCCCAGCCAGTATCAGAGGCCAAAAGTGGTGTCTCTTAGTTTCCATTTCCAAGAACATAGGAAGAGCCTCTGCTGGATCAGGCCTGTGACCCATCTAGTCCAGCATTCTGTTCTCACAGTGGCCAAACAGATGCCTGTGGGGAACCAGCAAGCAGGATTTGAGCACAAGAGCACTCTCCCTTCCTGTGGTTTTCAGCAATTGCTATTCAGAAGACTTGATACCTCCAACTGTGGAGGCAGAGTACAGCCATCACACGCCTAGTAGTCATCAATAATCCCAGTACCCCAACACACATACTTTCCCTGCAAACTGAGAAGTAATTTAAATTGGCACCTGCCAAGATTTTCTCTTCCTACATGCTCCCAATCCATATAAGGTCTTTGTTCCACCACTATATGAAAGTGACTCCAAGCAACATCCAATCTAGCCATCTGAAATCAATCCCTTGGTTTGCTACACCAATGACCATTTTAATTTTACAAGGTGTTCTTTTTAGTTACCTGCAGCGGTGATCATTGTGTCTGAACACATGTGTGATTTCTGGAATGTTGTGCTGTAAGTGAATCATGTATTTCTTTTTCCAGGCTCCGAGGAAAAGTCTAACATTGAAGTAATCATTTTGGTTTGCACTGGTTTAGCAGCCACCCTCTTCTGGCTCCTCCTCACCCTCTTCATACGGAAACTGAGAAAAGTAAGAGGATCTCTGAAATGTTCCAGGCTTTTCTTTTAGATACCAAAATTGTTCAGAACAGGAATAGGCAGCTATTCTGCAGATAATGATCTGTGGCAGGGGTGGGGAATCTCAGGCCTTGGGGTGGAATACAGCCCTCTAACCCTCTCCACCTGGCCCTTGAGATTCTCCCTAGGCTATCCTCCTTACTGGCACTGTTCTCTGACCTCCTTGAGTGCTTTTGCCTAGCTAGAACATGTCCTTCTGGTGATGGAGAGATGCCTGTGCGTGTAGAAACCTCCAACTTTTGTGAGAGCCTGCTGTACATAGATAAGAGCCACAGCTGTTGCTGCACCCCCTGCTGGCATCCCCCCCCCCCCAGGGTGCCTGTTACAGAATGCCGTCATCGGGATGAGAAGTGCTCCCTGCCCCTGGTCTGGGTTTTTGTTTGGGGTCAGAGTATCAGAAGAGCTGTCTATTCCCCTGTGAACCTGCCCCTTTTCTGAAACCGCCATCTGACACACAGCTCCCAATATTCACACCTCCAAAGAGCAGACAGATGGTGATTGGGACAGGGCCTTTTCTGTGGTGGCACACTTATGAAATACATTCCTCAGATAGATTTGCTTGGCGGCAAATTTACTGACTTTTAGCTGCCATGGTTAAAACATTTTTATTTTCGCATGCATTGGGTTGGCAATCAGCATGGCTTCTTTATGTGTGCCACAAATCAATTGCAGGGTGTTGGACTTGATGCCCCTATGGGCCCTTTCCAACTCCACAGTTCTATGATTCTAATATTGGTTCTTCAGCTAAGTATATTTATTGGGGTTTTTTAAATAAAAAAAATCATTGTATTTTTTATTTAATATTTATTAATAGTATATAATATATTAAATGATATATTTCTAATCATCACCATTGTTACTGTCATTATCTTAAATATTTAATGATCATCTCAAATATTTAACCTTCTCAGTTATTTAATCTAATATTTATTGAGCATATTAAAAAAGTCATCTCTGGTTACTTGCCTGGAGATGTATTTATTTAAACTTTGCCAGGTGTGACTAAGTGAACGCCTATCTATATTTATAAGTCTGTGCTCATGTGAACAGAACGCAAACTGAAGCGAAGCCAAGATTTTGGACCAGTTGTGTGCTCCTTTTGTTAGACTCCCTCTCCTTTAGTTTCGGATCCAGCAGCCATTTGCCACATTAACTGGGGATTCCCACCCCCCACCTCCGTTCTTTGCAGCCAGATGCCACAGATATTAAAACAGGATACTTGTCAATCATAATGGATCCTGAGGAGATGCCGCTTGATGAGCAGTGTGAGCGTCTCCCATATGACAGCAGCAAGTGGGAATTCCCAAGGGACCGTCTGCGGCTGGGTAAGTGATGTGTATCATGTCAAGCTTCAGAAGCAGGAGCTTGAGCATTCTGAGAACCAGAGCCTAGGTCAGGAGTGGATAGATTTCATGCTTGTAGGACACACTTTTGCCAGGACCCCAAGGTCCACCAGTCAGAGCTGTGTGCAAAATGGTGGCCAGGGGTGGGGGAAATACCTCTGAGCACATGCTCAGCCCAGGGGTTTTATTTCACTACCAGAAGTGACCTCACAGTCCTGTAAAACATAAATGTTCTCCTGATTTCCTTGCTCCTCATTTCATTTCTCCTTGCCCTTACATTGCAGGGGGTTGGACTAGATTGGAAGGGGTACGTCCCTTCCAACTCCACAGTTTTATGCTACTATGATTATCCATCTCAGCAGCACAATTTAGAAAAGGGGGACGTTTTTCATGTTGCCACTGTTAAGTAATGGGGAGTCAGAAACGCTTGGTAGTCTACTGCAAATCACTCAGATACCTACTGCTGGATCCCAATCTACCTTCAGCTGATACCTCGGTTAGATATGATATTCTTGTATGGTGGTTTTCAAATTTTCACCCTTCAAGTAACTGCTTTCCATATTGATTTTTCAGCTACAGGACCCCAAGATGGTATAAAAGGATTTGACCGGGCCATCATATAAGCAGGAATAGCCAATGCAGTGTCTTCCAGATATTGCTAGACTACAATTCACATAATCCCTGACATGCTGGCTGGGCTGATGGGAATTGCAGTCCAACAACATATTGAGGGCACCATGTTGACTAAACTTGGTCTACAGTGTGCTCTGAGTTCCATGCAAAGCCTAGTCCAAACCTGTCAAGCCTTTTCATTGCTCTGAAGTAATTGAATATACACCCAAGAATGCACCCCTCCACAGCTAATGAGTCTTGGAAGAGGGTTGGTAGAGGCAGGCAAGCTGTCTTTCAAGGAAACTTGTCCACATTACTAGTATTTTCATTGAGGAATCTTGAATTACAGATTCTGTTTTAGAAGCCACTGTTCCTGGTAGGCATGTTGACCAACTTGATGGCTCCCAATTTAGTCCATCATCTTTGCAGGAACTGATGGGTTCATTAAAGCAGGGGATGTGCAGGCCACCATAGAAATATGCTTCAAAACACCTTCAAACTCAGCTCTGCAGAAGAAATGTCATTGCCTCTATCAAGCAATCGCCCTCAGCTGAGGCATAGCAGACAATTCTTTTTCTTGCAGGTTTTTCATGAGAGCAATAATTTGTGGTGCAGTGAATGTAGAGGAAAACAGACCTCAGAATTTATCCCAGTTTAACAATCTGCACTGTAGGAAAATTCACAATTAACAAAGCACATTTTTTGCAAGGTTGTCTGAATGCAACCTGAATTCTGGAATAACTGCACTCTTGAGAGCTAACGCCTACCCTGTCTATTATCTCTGCAATGTATGTTCCCTCTGATGATTTTTTTTATAGAAAAAAATCTTACATCACATATGTCCAGTGCTTTTTTTCTGGAGGGACGCAGGGAACGCATACCCTTAAACATTTTTTAAAAGAAAAAAAGCACTACATATGTCCATAAACTTTGCTTAGTTTATGCACATGTTCTGGAGTGATATGGGCCTTTGATGGATTTCTGGTGGCTGCTGCATGTGACCAAGACTCCAATGTTTTGCTCTTCTTGCACAGCAAGCAGTGCATGTTTCTCTTGTATCCAGGGCTGTGTGTATGCATGTCAATTCTGTGCAGTTGCAAAAAAGGCACATATTTGGTCTTGAGAGTAGAATTCAGCTTCCTTAAACTCTTAGTTTTTGTTTAAAGATAATAAAGCAAGTTTCCCCCTTATATTTACAAAGATTCTATCTGAAATGGTAATCCTGGGGATGAGGGTTTGTTTCCTGCATAGATCCTGGTTCTACCCCAAGATTAGCAGAAGAAGGAAAAGTGAAATGAACTGTGCTGAATAAGTGGGATTATGCAAAGCTGTTCAGTTTTGCATAATTTATTCAGGTCGATGAATGCAGTATTTCTTGGCGCAGAATTCAAGTTACCGTGATACAGTTTTGTTCTAGTGTTTTTTTTCCTTTGCACATACTACACACAGCCTTGCTTCTGTTGATGGTTCTGCCTGGCTCACTCTTTCCTCTTGCTTCTCTAGGTAAAACTCTGGGTCATGGTGCTTTTGGGAAAGTGGTGGAGGCATCTGCTTTTGGCATAGATAAATCTTCAACCTGCAAAACTGTTGCTGTTAAAATGCTTAAAGGTACACTTCTCTTAGAATCTCAGAAGGCTTCTCCCAAAGCATATGGCCAACCAGTTCTCTGTTGCTGGCTGATTTTCAACATGATGGGACCACTGCTGAAAATGGTAGCCCTGTGTTGTTCTTCACTCCTTCTCCGCATAACCAGAAACGTGGAGCCACTGCTGGAAACAGCAGATTAGCACTGACTTCCTCCCTCCCTCTCCCTTACCCTTGTGCTGACATCACTGCATTGTGTGTCTTCACATCCCCGTCTGTGAATTATGTGGAATAGGGGATGGGAAAATGCAGTGTGGTGATGTCCACACCAGGGACCAGGTCTGGGGTCAGCACTCCTGGACAACTGCTGGAACCCCAGCACCACAGCTGGGGCCACTGGGGCTGAAGGGATAGGTCTGCATGCTGTATCTTAAATTTCCCATAAATCCCCTGATATAGAATTGCACTGTAAGAAATTAAATGGCAACTTCCAGCAGGGCAGAGTGACATTGTGTTGAGACAAGGTGGAAACTGCCCTTGCCACCAGAGAAGCCCAAGGCTGGGGTCCCACCAACATGAGAGGGCCCAACAGAGGTCGCTTTGCTGAGAGTCGCCTCAAATATGGAGCAGGCCCCTCTGAGAGATCCCAGGACCTTTCCTTGAACATTCAGTGAGATTTTGGAGGAAACATCCGTCTGCAGTCCTCTAACTTGTATAGTGTCAGCTAATTGTGAGGGCAATTGTACCCATCTGGCAACCTACCCATTTGGTCAGTGAGATGCAGACTAGTGCTTGCCTTCTAGTGTTTTGAACAGCAAGTGCAAAGGGCCCTAGAAAACTGACCAGCACTATCGATCCTTATTTGGTAATATGTAAATAAATATTTAACATAACGAAATGACTTTAAATATATTAAATTTGATATATTTTGGTTCTGGCTGTCCTTAACGGATTGTACAGTTAGGCCAACCCTCACCTCAATATCTCTGGGCTGTATCCAAATCTTGCTTGTTTTTATGTTGCGCAAAAGAGGAATCAACACAAGAGCAGCACTAGAAGAAGCTCGTTTTTCACAGATGTGCAACAAAGTTATCAGCAACCTGCTTGTGCATTCTCTTGTGTGACATATGCACCAGCAGGATTATTACTGCTGAGTGACTTTAGTTCTACATTGCAGGCCCATGCAGAGCTTGTCTGAGGCCTGGGGTGGGGGTCTTGTTAAAATAAAATCAAACAGAAAAGCAGCTGGTCCCTGGTGGGCCCCCCAGCCAGCTTAGCTCTCTGAGGCCCAGGGCAAATATACCCAGCTGTCCCCTGCCTGCACAGATTGGATGCAACCCTCTGGCTCCAGAGCTGTTTCATGAAGAAAAGTGGGAAGACGTCAGATGTAAGAAGGGAGGGAGGAGACTCAAGGTGCACAAGAGAGAGACAGAAAGTAATTCATTCAAAATGAGTTCGGCTAGAACAAAACAAAACAAATAAATAAATAAATGTGCACCTGAGGTACTCTTCCATTCCTTTTGCCTACAGATCTGATCCCAGGGCTACTTGAGGAAGAGCTGTAGTTCATTGGCAGAACATCGGATTTGCATGTAAAAGGTCCCAGGCAGCAACATAGCATGGGAGGAGCCATGGGGGCCGTGGCCCTTGGCGCACAATCTGGCAGGGGCACGAACCCGAGATCCCCCTTGCACCTGCCAATGTCAGGGGCTGGAGAACACATAGCGTGAAGATCACCCTCTGCATGTTCTGCTCCCGCCTGGTGGGCCCAGCTGCAGCTCCCCCTTCCCAGGGTCAATCCTGAGCCAGACGTAGAGAGCAGCTGTGGTGCCCAGCACACCCAGCCACAACTCCTCCTTCCCCAGGTCAGGAAGGAGAGCAGCTACAAAGCACCCAGCCGAGGCTCCGCCTTCCCTGGGTCAAGACTGACCTGGGGGCAGAGAGCAGCTCCCGCCACGCCCCACTCCCTTTGGAGGTGTGCCCCATACGCACGACCCAGGCATTATTTACCTACACTCCCAGGTCCCAGGTTCAATCCCTGGCATCTCCAGGTAGGGCTGGGAAGAGATTCCTGGTCTGAAACCTGAAATAGTCACTCCTAGTCAGTGTTGACAATACTGAGCAAGTTGGACAGCACAGCCCCACCGCCTTTGTTGTAAGCTTTCCTGCTTCTGGTTTGAAAGTCAGTGGCTACAGACAATGTGGACTTACTTCATGCGAACAGTCTTCACAGAGGGAATAACATGTGGACTCTACACTCAGCCATCGATGCAGCCTTGAATTCCTAGCATAAATGGAGTGACAGCCTCCATTAGAAACTAGGTTGTGGGGGAAGGAGATCATAGAACGTAATGGAATTTGATTGTCTGAAACGGGATATAAACCTTTGATCCCAGCCCTTGGGGATGGAGAGAAGTTCAGGGGCCTGAAAGTGAGTGGTGCCAAGAGCAAATTAAGGGCGATAGGCTTACCATGTTTAAAACAATGGAATAGGTTTCTTATCCAAAGCTTGGGCCATATGGTACCTCCTAATGACATTTACATATCAGAAACTTGATGAACAAACAAATCATCCGTCAGCTTATACATTATAAAAATATTTTAGTTGCACTTTTAAATATTTTTGGAACTGTGCATTTGCCTAATTATGCAAATGATTCTTTCATTCCCTATCCACTAGTTCTGGTGTTAGTTCGGTGCCTCTTTTGCTTTAGAATCTCCCCCTACACCTTGGTACAGCTTTCCCCAATCTGTGGATGTCCAGGTGTTCCTGAACTACAACTCCCATCATCCCTGACCATTGGCCATGCTGGCTGGGACCGATGGTAGTTGTAGTCCAAAATGACTAGTGGGGGAGGGGCACCAAGTTGTGGAATGCTGCTCTAGCTCAACCATCACAATCTTCTGCCTCCTCTCCTGGGCACCCAACCCCTTTAAATGTTGAACTTCCTCCTAAGGCTATCTGGATGGGCACCATTGCACTGTGCTGCACATCATTTTCAGGTCTCCTTCAAGGGTTAGTTCTGACAATAAACAGCTTTTGAGGCAGTTCCCACAGCGGAGCACAGGTGGGAAAATGTCATATTGCAATTCACCATCCATGTGGATTGTGCAGGAAACATCTCTGGGAAAGGCGCTGGATTCTTGACAGCCAAGGTCCACAAAGCTTTCCTAAAAGTCCACTTGGGTCTTTTGCAAGATGCTGTGTGGTTTTATGATGATACTTTGTGCTGCCAGGTTATTAGCATACACTGTATTAGAAAAGCCTTCCCTAACTGGTGTCCTCCAGATTCCCAACCTGGTGCCTGCTAGGCCCTACCCTAGTCTTGTGACTGTAATTTGTTTTACACTGTTACTTAATATTGTGATATAAATGATTGAAAACTGCTCTGGGACCTTATAGTGAATGGTGTGTAATAAACTGAAATAGTAACAAGAAGTAGAAGAATAGCTCCACGTTTTGGACTGCCCCTCCCAGGAGCATTTGTGCTGACTGGGGATGATGGGAGTTACAGCCCAAAACATCTGAAGGGCACCCAACTGGGGAAGATGTTCTTAGAACTTCAAAAGCCTCCCTTCTCCGTGTAACTGGCAGCACAGAGACATTTCATCAGCTGTAGCTCTTTCAACCTCTAGCAGGAAATGTGGAGAGGAAGAGTTCCTGTAGGGCAGTTAACTCCCCCCACCAACACCCCAACTCCACAGATAAAAGAGAAGTAACTCTGAGGACTTGGTGTTGTAAGGGCCAAGGCAGGACGTTTGGGTGGAAGGCATTCCTAATCTAATGAGAATAAATAATAACACACACACACACACAGCAACCTGGGAGGGCTTTATTCATTTCCTTTCTACTATGGTGGTTGGTGGTGTTTTGCTTCCGTTTCGAGTATAAACAGGATTTTCCACCCACGTTGACAATATCCTATTGTGTCAAGATGGCTCTGTCCTGTTTATCTCAAGCAGAGTGCTCAACGACCAACGAGCGCAAGGCTTTGATGTCTGAACTGAAGATCCTTATTCATATTGGACACCACCTGAATGTCGTCAACCTGTTGGGTGCCTGCACCAAGCCAGGAGGTGAGCCACTACAATCTCTTTCTTTTACTCAGATCTGTTTCTGTAAGGGAAAAACAACTCACATCACAAGTGATCTGATCCATGACATGGCCAAAAAGCAAACTTCTCCATAGATGCAAATTCTAAATATTACCCAGAATGATGTGGCAGAGTTCTGAAGTGTATTGCTTTAGAGTGCAGAGCAGGTCATGCTTTTGAGCTATCTTCTCACACATATGGCACCCTGCATATAATAAGTGAGCAAATCAGGGAGGCAGTTAAAAAATATCTATCTGAGGTGCTTGTTTTCCATCAATAGGAAAAGTGGAGGGGGGTTGGGGGGGAAGGGAGTTCAAAAGTGCAATCCACAGTCTGAAGTGGTACAGCTAAAAGTTCTACCACCTCATTCTGCACAATGTGTGTAGCACCTCTTGGGACTATTATACCTCCCTCATTAACCCTACACCCTGATCCACCAGACCTGACCAACAGATCCCTATTCTACTAAAAATCACCAGCCCCACCTCTGACACACCATGACTTACCCCTAGTCCACCCACTGACCAATTTCTGCCAACACTCACTGAGGAAGTTGGAAACTTTACAAAAAAATTGTAGGCAGGGCAAACGTGTGTGTGTGTGTGTGTGTGTGTGAGAGAGAGAGAGAGAGAGAGAGAGAGAGTTTACACATGAATGGAAGGGAACCTATTGTGAGGGGCCCAAGTTGACAAACTTTCTTGAAGCTTTGAGAGTACCACTGGATTTGCTCACCCCCCGCAGAATAGATTACTGGGTCATGAGAATCCTCTTGGTGTCCCTTTTATAAGCTAGCTGTAGTGAACACAAGCATTCAGCTTTCTGAGTATTCAAATATGTAATTGTAGCTCTTACGTTTTGGAGAAGGTTTCTAGACATTGAAAGGCTGATTGCTTGAGATGGCTATTAATGACTCGTTCCATGTGGTCTAACCCCATTTGTTCATATTTTCTGGCATTTCTGAGGTATTTTTCTTGCTGTTATTTTTATACATCAGACACAGAGTACAAGCTGATGGCTTCAAAATGATGCTGTCTGATTCTCACTATAATACAAAGGGAATTGCTTAAAACATTGTCCTGTGTCTTGGAACACCAACAGCAATTATAGCAAACTAAACAATACTTAGTGGGCTCCCCAAATACAGAAGAAACAAGCTGGCAGATGGGTGTGATTCAAGAGCAATTGTTTTTTGACATGCTTCCATTCCTGGAGTTTCACATCCAGATGTACAACAACAAAATATATGGAGGTCAAGCTAGATGACAGAATGCAAACAAAATTCAATCGTGACTGCATAAAGAGAGTCAGAGAGATGGAAAGGCACGTAATCACAGGGACAATCTGTGTTTTTATTGAGGGTTTATAGGGATGGGTGACTCTGTCCATTTTGTGTTCACTCAGTTTCTCATGTTTCCGGCCATCAGTTCAGTTCATCCCATTTCCACACCAATTTGCTAACACAAAAATGGCTTCCACCTCCAAAAGATCAGAAAAAGAAAAGTATCAGAAATACAAGCTTGTACAAATAATGATAATAATCATTAGCAATAGTAATTATGATGCTAATAATGATGATTATGCCTCTGCACTATGCTCCCCCCACCATGCTCAAGAACTTAGGAACAATCCCTGGACCCTTCTGTGGGGTAGGCAGCAGGAAAAATATAATGAAACTGGGCTCTGCCCCCCTCCCAAAAAAACCCAGCAAGAAGTTGGGAACGATTTCTGGTGTGAGGCAGGCAGCGTGAACAAGAAAGGCTTGCCATATCCCTTGGCATCTTACCTCTTCTCCCCATCTTCTTTCTACGTGGCCTGAAGAGGTTTGGGCATTTCTTGATCTGGGCCTTGGTCTGAAAAAGATTCCCTACCCCAACTTAGAGCCTGGTAACTTCCTTACACCAGATCACCATTTGCCCCTGAATCTGTAGTTCTTTTAGCTGCATCTCATTTTCCGTCAGGAATCCAACAGGGATGTTCTCTTAAACGTGATGATTCCTACATCCTTTATATGTGGTCATGTTAGAAACTTTTCTTTGATCATTTTTGCAGGTCCTTTGATGGTCATTGTAGAATACTGCAAGTACGGAAATCTGTCTAATTACCTACGAGGAAAACGAGGAGACTTCATCGCATGCAAGGTAAGATGAATATCTGACCTCTGAGGCATATGAAATTGGCTGTCCTTTAAAAGCCATTTGTTTGTTTCCTACCAAAAGCCCGGATAAATTCTGTTTTGCCCTCTTCCTGACACCAAGTGAAAGAAGGAAAACTGAGGAGAAACAGGCCCTAGGAATGGTTGGGTGGAGACAGGCATGGCATTCTGAAGCTGCAGTCCTCTGCATGTTTTCCTGAAGTAAGAACCATTGAATTCAATGGTACTTTCTCCCAAGTATCTGTGCATAGGATTACACTGTCCAAGCAGCAGATGGAGCCTGATTGCAGTTCTGCTTAAGTTTTTCTCTCCTGGGGAAGTCTGAAAAAATGAAGGGAAGGCTGGTTGTGTCTTTTCAGAATGTAAAGGCAACTCACTGGTAAAGTATGTGATCTGAATGCAGGAGGACCCAGGTTAAATCCCTGGCTTCTTCAGATAGACCTGGAAAGGATCCCTTTCTGAAACCCTAGAGAGCTGCATAGATAGATAGACCAATGGTCTGATTCACTATAAGGTAGTTCTTAAAAGCTGACTCTGCAGGTTTTGTGGACACCTAAAGACTAGTATCCATTTCTTCTGCAGAGCAAGTGTGCCTTAAATGTTTTGAATGTTTTTTGGGAGGGAGGTGTAAGGTGAACTTTCAATGTGTTCATAATGCAATGTACAGGTATCACTTAATGAAACAAAACAGGTAGGCAGCCACCTCATACACGATTAAACTGAAGGGATGTATGTGTGTCCCATGAGTAGCAAAGCTCATCATGAGTGAAGAACCACTGTGAGTGCTTATAAAATTCTGAGCCTGTCTTTAATATTTGTTTCCCTGCCAGCATCTAAGACAGCATCAGCTATGTATATTCTTTTGGGTGTATTGTTCAGATTCCATCACAGCCTTATCTACTAGGGGGTGCATGAGATTTGCACTGCACTTTCTAAACTCAGGTCCAGGTTTTTCAGTCCTACTTCTGAGCAGGGTTTTATTTCTTGGTACCGGCATTTGCACCAGGGAAACCTGTGTTTTACTGCTGAATCAGAGTACAGTGGTACCTCGGGTTACAAGAACGGACCTCCAGAACAAATTAAGTTCGTAACCAGAGGTACCACTGTAACTGGCAATCCTCAGAAAACCAAATTGCTGTTTGCTCCTGTTCAGCAGTAAAACATGGGTTTTTACGGGGAAAGCACCAGGACACACTTAGACACACTTAGACACAGACATGGAAAACCCAGACCTGTGACTAGAACAAAGAGAAGTGTTGAGCCGCATGTCTCCATGGTTTTTTCCCCTCCATGGGGTGGCATTTATGCTCTAAATCAAACCATATTTATGAAAAAGAACTGCACACTAAATAACCATTCACTTTTTAAAAATGGTTCTAAGCACACAGAAACTCCCATTTCTGAAGAGCATAAAGAAGGGATGGGGCACCCTTGGTCTTCCAGGTGCCGTTGGACACCAGCTCCCATCAGACTCAGCAAGCATGGCCAGGGGTTGATAGCTGCTAGTGTCCAGCAGCATTTGTATAACTACAGGTTCCCCATCGCTGCTCTAAGAAATCAAGTCCAGTGTGCTGGGAAGGTAACAGCGGGTTACAGGGTTCTTTATTATTTTTAGTTTATGGGAGGGGGTGACATGTTTATGATTAGCTCGAAGTGATCTCACATTTATGCATAGAAAGCACTGATGATCTTCTTTCCATAAGCATTACCACATATTGACAGAAATCTCTGGCTGTCTATTAGACACCAGACCAATTCTGAAGTCTTGCTACTTACATATAAAACCATAAACAACTCTAAACTAGGCTATCTGAAAGACCAGCTTTCCCTCTCTTGCCCAGTAAGGGCATAAAGATCAATAAATGGAACCCTGTTTCTCGTTTTGTGGTCAGATGATTATTGGTAAGGTGGAAGCAGGCTTTTTCACTGGTGATTTGGAGAGCAGTTTTCTTTTTAGGGTCTCACTGTACCATTAGAGAGAGAGCACCAACTCACTGAAGAATTTGAGTGTCATGAAAGGGGATGAGATAGCTAGCTGATTTAATTTATTATTGTGGTTTAGCTATGATTATTTTCCAGGGAGAAAGAACATAACCAGCCTTGAATCACTTTGACTGTGCGATGGGTTGCTATTTACTGCCACTGGCAAGGGCCCCCTGGACTGGCTTCAGTGAGGAGGTAGACTCATGGAGAGAATGGGCCCATGGTGTCTTGCTCAAGCCCCCCCCCCAAACCACCTCAGGCATAAGAACAAATGAAAAGCTTGCTGGATCAGATCAGTGACTCATCTAGTCCAGCAACCTGTTCTCACAGTGGCCAACCATATAGTTATTGGAAACCTGCAAACAGGACCCAAGCCCAGTGTCCCAATGGGAAGCTGGCAAGCAAGATTCGAGCATAAGAGTGCTCTCCTATCTTGTAGTATCCAGTAGCTGGTGTTCAGAAGCATTGCTGCCTCCCACTTGTAGAGGAAGAGCATAGCCATAGTGGCTGGTAGTCATCAGGAGTATTAACCTCCTGCAGGCATTTGTCCAATCATCTTTTAAAACCACCTATTGCTATCACTCCTTCCTGTGGAAGCCAGCTGCATAGTTTAACTATGAGCTGCAAAATGGCAGGAACATGTATTGATCCAGCTATACATTAGGGTCTGATGACTGCTGGGAATGGAGAGAGACAGAGAGAAAAAGAGCTTCTTTGGGTCTTTCTTTCCTCCAGCCTCAGGAAAATCCAGACCCTGCAGAGAAAGAGCTGGAAGCATACATCAGTGATTTAACAGAACTGATCAAGAGGCGCCTGGAGAGCGTGGCAAGCACAGGAAGCTCTGCAAGCTCAGGATTCATTGAAGACAAGAGTTACACAGACTCAGAGGAAGAAGAGGAAGGTAAATATATTGCTTATTTATCTGATTGTTTCTTGCATTTATAACCCACCATTTTCCCAAAGGAGCTCAGGTTCGTTAACCACCCTCTGCCCCCAATATTCTAGTATTATAGAGAACAGTTCTCCCTATCTACTGTCTCTGTCATATTCATTAATTTGTATACCTGTACTATAACCCCTTTAGTTGTATTTTTAAAATAAATCGAAGAGTGCTGAACGTTCCCCCTTGAAGAGCTGCTTTCCCATTTAAATTGGCAGTCCCAGGAAGCTACTTTGACATTTTTCATAAAAAAGGAGCTGCTGTGTCAATTGTGGATCCTCTACCAAAAGATGTCAAGATTGAAGCTTTCTGTTGCGGTTGCTTCTAGGGCTCCTTCATGTGTCTTAGGAATTCATAGCTGTCAACTTTTCCCTTTTTTTAAGGGAAATCCTATTCGGAAAAAGGGAATTTCCCTTTTAGAAAGGGAAATGTTGACAGCTATGCTTAGGATGTGTTTGGAGCCATAGCCTCTGTAAAAAGGTAAAGATACCCCTGGCTGTTAGGTCCAGTCGTGGACTCTGGGGTTGCGTGCTCATCTTGCTCTATAGGAGCCGGCGTTTGTCCGCAGACAGCTTCCGGGTCATGTGACCAGCATGACTAAGCCACTTCTGACGAAGCAGAGCATCACACAGAAACGCCGTTTACCTTCCCGCCGGAGTGATACCTATTTATCTAATTGTGCTTTGACGTGCTTTAAACTGCTAGATGGGCCTCTGTAGTAGAGACTTAAGTCTTCAGTGGTACCCTGGACAGCTCCTTAACAGCAAAGCTCAGCTGTTGCTTCAGCACTTGTTACCTCAGACTGAACTTTAATGGGAGTTTTGCCACTATTGCAGTTGTAATATTCACACCTGATGATGAGAGCCTCTTCCTGTAGAGAGACTCAGCCTGTTTTAGAAATCATTGATTCTAGCAGAGCAGGGGAGACCCTGATTGCCCTAGTACTTCCAAGCAGGAGTCCTTGGGCTGAAGGGGTATTGCCACAGTGCGCTCCTCTTGTGGGAGTGCTTCTGGCTAGGACTAATCCTGAGAGCAATTCCCTCTACTGCTCTGAATCCATGGATTGACCCTGTGATGTGATGTGCGTTGCTCAGATTGCTCCTTGGTCTCTCTTAGATGTTGAAGATCTCTACAAGCGCGCCCTGACCTTGGAGGACTTGATTTGCTACAGCTTCCAGGTCGCCAAAGGCATGGAGTTCTTGGCTTCCAGGAAAGTAAGTCCTGCTTAAAACCCCTTTGCTGTTAAAGACATTGAGTGAGAAGTCGGTGGGTTTCTCCCATAGGATCTTTATTAAGAACCGTGGATCAGTTGATAAGCACACCCCAGTCTTATAAGTCCTCACTAATGCAAGAATCACTTTCACATGCATATGGAGATGTAATCAAAGTTGTAGGATCTTCCTTGCTGAATAAGAAGAAGATCCAACTAATCCAACTAAGGTCCATCTAGCCCGACATTCTCCATTTAACAGAGGCAAAGCAGCTGAATGCGTAATTATTAATAGAAGGCAGTATTATTGCACAAGGTATGAAATCAGGTATAAATAATCAGATTGACAGTGTCCTTTCTATGTATGGTAGAAAGATTTGAACCGTTTAGTTATGGCAGATCAGTTTATCTGAAAAACATGGGTTTGAATAAAAGATTATATGTTATTTTGATATATGTATATGTTAGGATTCAAAGTAGAAGTTGAGCATATAGTAAGGTATAAGATGTAAAGAAAGTGTAAATATCTGAGGAATGTGTGGCTTAGGAGTAATGTTGTATATTGGTATATTTTAGCAATAGTGTTTCTGAAGAAAAATATAAAAGGAAAACACATCTGATCTTGAGGGATTCAATAATATTTTTGATTCTGATTCCATTCTCCAGTGACTTGCTTCATTATTTGCAAACTTTTTTATTTAAAAAAAATGCCCTTTAATATTTTAATAAGTTGTTGAAGTTCAGCTCTTGCAATGAGGGTATAAAATAATAAATAAAACAAAACGAAATAAAATAAATTTTAAAAATATTTTCTTATTTCATTTGTCCTTTCCTCCAGTGCATTCACAGGGATCTGGCAGCCAGGAACATTCTGCTGTCTGAAAACAATGTGGTGAAGATCTGTGACTTTGGATTGGCCAGAGATATTTACAAAGATCCTGACTATGTGCGGAAAGGGGACGTAAGTCTTGTAGGCATGCAGAATCATGTGTGGTCCACCCTTTTAAGCAGACTGAAACAAATAAGTCAGTGGGATAGGATATGGGTATATACAAGTTGATAAATCCTAGAATCCTAGAACGGTAGAGTTGGAAGGGACTCCAAGGTTCACCTAGTTCAGCTCCCACAGGAATTACAGCTAAAGAATCCCTGATAGATGGCCACCCAACCTCTGCTTAAAAACCTCCATCAAAGGAGAGTCCACCACCTTCCAAAGAAGTCCATTCCACTGTCAAGCAGCTCTGTCAGAAAGTTCTTCCTAATGTTTATTCAGAATCTCCCTCCTTGTAACTTGAATCCAATCGTTCAGGTCCTACCCTCTGGAGCAGGAGAAAACAAGCCTGTTCTATCTTCCATGTTACAGCCCTTCAGATATTTGAAGACAGCTGTCCTATCACCTCTCAATCTTCTCTTCTCCAGCCTAAACATACCCAAGTCCCTCAACTGTTCCTCATAAGGTTTCCATACCCTTATAATTTTGGTCGCCCTCCTCTGCACTTTCTTAGCTCGTCAACATTCTTCTTAAACTAAAACTAGACACAGCACTCCCAGTGGAGTCTGACTAATGCAGAATAGAGTGGCACTATTACTTCCCTGCATCTGGACCAGTGGTGGCTCTTGGGGTATCAAATTTCACCGCAATGCCAAAATCCCCCCATCTCTTGCCTTCCATTCTGTATCATAGTTGCAGTGCCCACTGTGGCACCCTTGAGGCTCCACGCCCAGTATGACCAAACTGTTCTTGCTCCCCTAAATCCACCTCTGTCTGGACAAATGTAAATATTGTTAATACTAGTCTCCTTTTGCTTTCTTCATTTTGTAGGCGAGACTTCCTCTGAAATGGATGGCTCCAGAAGCTATTTTTGACAAAATTTACACCACTCAGAGCGATGTTTGGTCTTTTGGTGTGTTGCTGTGGGAAATATTTTCTCTAGGTAAGGTTGTGCTTACTTTTATTGTGTTTTATTTTAAATGGACTGAATGCTGTGCAAAATACATTTCAGATGAAGAATGAGAGTAGGATATTTGTTAATAGAGAGTAACAAATCAGGCATGATTTAATATTACTGAGTTACTATTTGAGTTCTGTGTGCAAATCTGCATGAAGGGTTCCTAATTCTTTTTCGGTGCTAACGGTGGTTGTCTACATTACCAGTAGGTACTGATGTGCTCTCTTACAAAGCTTGTACTTGTCAGGACTACTGAAGGGCAGCATGCCTGTGGTGGCTATATTCAAAAGGAGTTAGTTACAGCAGCCTTTAGATGGAGCTGTGCTGAGAGTACCACATGTCCTAGTAATGTGCTTGGTTTCTCCTAGAAACCAGACTTTTAGAGTTGCCATTCCAGCCATCTGAAAATTAGACAACAGCTGTAAATAGATGTTTAGGCACCTGCTAAAGACAGCTTTATTTAAGAAGTTTTTCACTGAGGTGTGACCAACTCATTTATGAAATATTAAGTATAGATGTGTAGGGGTGCTTTTAATTTTTTTTAAAAAAATCTTTTTTATTTTATTGAATTCCCTTTTAATCCTGTATACTACTTTGATGGCCTCAGACCATGAAGCAGTTTATAAGGTAAAGGTAAAGGGCCAGGTGGCGCTGTGGGTAAAACCTCAGCGCCTAGGACTTGCCGATCGCATGGTCGGCGGTTCAAATCCCCGCGGCGGGGATTTTACCTTTACCTTTTTAAAGGGGCCCCTGACCATTAGGTCCAGTCGTGGCCAACTCTGGGGTTGCGGCGCTCATCTCACTTTATTGGCCTAGGGAGCCGGCGTACAGCTTCCGAGTCATGTGACCAGCATGACTAAGTCGCTTCTGGCAAACCAGAGCAGTGCACAGAAACGCCGTTTACCTCCCCGCCGGAGCGGTACCTATTTATCTACTCAGCGGCGTAGCGTGGGTTGTCAGCACCCGGGGCAAGGCAAGTAATTTGCGCCCCCTAACCCGGGGCAAGGCAAGTAATTTGCGCCCCCTAACCCCTAACCTGCCGCCGCTGCCAGCTTCTTCTTGCTGCTGCCTGGGCTGGGGTATTTACAGTAAGGTAGCCACGGCGGCGGCGGCGGGTCCGTGTCAGGTGATCTGAGGCGAGTTGCCGCTGGCGCTGGCGCCCAAACGACGGCGCTTGCCCGGAGGAGGAGGGCAGAGAGGCGAGGAAAATGCAACATGGCCCAGCAGCTGCAGCAGCAGCAGCGGCGGCGGGGCTGTGAGGAGGGGCTGCCTGGCGCGCCCTCCGCCGCCCTGACGCGCGGGGACCGCGGCGAGCAATGAGAGCCGCTGCCAGCTCGTCGGTTCCGCGAGACATGGGGCTCTGCTACAGCCTGCGCCCGAGGCTCTTCGGCGACTCCGGAGGCAGCGAGCGCACCCCCCCAGATGTTGCGCCCGGTGCGGCTGGCCCCCCCTGCACCCCCCACGCTACGTCACTGTATCTACTTGCACTTTGACGTGCTTTCGAACTGCTAGGTTGGCAGGAGCAGGGACAGAGCAACGGGAGCTCACCCCGTCGATGGGATTCGAACTGCCAACCTTCTGATCAGCAAGTCCTAGGCTCTGTGGTTTAACCCACAGCACCACCCAATGAAGCAGTTTATAAATTTGTTAAATAACAGCAACCACAGCAGAACAAGGAAATTTGCATCTATCCACAGTGCTTACACCTCCATATGCCATGAAAGCAATCTCACCTCCTGTTCATGAAAACAACTGGCATGCAGCACTGTTCACATCCTCTGGTGTGCACAAGCCCTTGCTTGGCAGAGTCACACATACAGAGCAAATATTTAGGAGTCACAGTGATCAGGGATATATAGGTGTAAAGTGAAAGCAAAGCTGAGCACCTCAGTAACAAGTCAAAGTTGCTGCAGCCAAACATTTCTATGGGTAGGGTTTCAGAAGGGATCATCATCATCATCATCATCATCACCATAACTTTATTTATATGCCGTCCATCTGACTGGGTCCCCAGCTACTCTGGGCAGCTTCCACCAAATATAAAAGCATAATAAAACATCAAACATTAAAAACATCCCTATACAGGGCTGCCTTCAGATGTCTTCTAAAAGTCAGATAGCTGTTTATTTCCTTGACATTGATGGGAGGGTGTTCCACAGGGCGGGAGCTACTACCGAGAAGACCCTCTGCCTGGTTTTCTGTAATCTCACTTTTTCTCTAGGCAGGGCATAAGCAGAGGTGTGAGCAGCTGATGGGCAAGAGCCCTTCCTGACCCTGGAGAATTTCTGCCAGTCAGAATATGCCATACAGAGCTTGATGGATAAGTGGTCTGAGGTGATATGATGCAGCTTTCCTACTTTCCATGAGGCAGTCTGTGAGGGCTCAGTGAGTAGCTTTGCCAATCTCTGAATTGGTTTGAAGCCAAAACCCTTTAAAAAAAAAAGAGCTGATTTTTGATTATACACTCTTCTTAAGCCAGAGGTTGATTCCAGATGGATCTTGATGTGGCTGATAGACATTTTGGCCCACAACAAATGCTTTCAAAGCTGGAACTGACATTTGCAGCAGTTCAAACCAGGAGACTTTGTGGAAAACTCTTAATCGTGGCTTCTGTGGATTAAAGCTATTTTGATGGAGCAGAAAACCTTCCTGTCAAATGGTATTTTCCCACAGGCCGAGCGGGTTCAACTCAGGGACCACACAGCTCAAAGAGTTGCTTGCTGCGGCTCCTGCCCCAGATGGCTCATCTGCCCACCACTAGCAATATAAGAACTCCCACAACAAGGAGGGGGGAGAGAATGAATGCTGCAGATATTTGATCCTAGAAGAATTCTTTCCAAAATGCTGACCATCTGAAAAACAAAACACCCACAGGGCCCACAGGTTGGCTGAAGCCGCTGTCACAGAAATGCAGTCAGTTATGCCGGACTTTGCATGTTCTTTCGCCAGAAGGAGAAAGAGATGGTTTTTTCCCCCCTGACTGTGCCACTCATGCAAGCCACAGAATGTTTGGAATGATTATTCATTCTCCATTCATGCCCATGTGCATTTTTTAAGGGGTAAGGCTTTCTAGAAAGGCAAAAGTAAGGATGGGGTGGGGAGAGAATTTGATTGATTTCATTTAATGGCAAACCAACCTAATTCACGCTTGCCAGTGCAATATGCAAACCAAAACACAACCCCGCTTGAAATTTGCACTTCTCTCAATTTTGCAATGCAGTTCACCTGCCAAGTAATGTGTGCAAACATGCATATACTAAGATCAAGTGTGCATAAAAATGCAGATATCACTAAATGTTGCTTTGCAAAAATTAATGTATTAGGCAAAATTGAATAACAAAAATGGTGTATATTAGGAGAAATTTACACTAAAATGCTGCTTCATTTTCATGGCAACTTGTTAATTTAAAAATTCACAAACTGGTGTGGAAATGTGGAGAACTGAACTGAAGAGTGGACAAATGAAAAAGTGAGAGAAATTGAAATTGACAGATTTTGCTAATCCCTAGATCAAATCGCTTACATTTTTGGAAAGGGATGTGGATTGTTGCTTCTTTATCCCAGTATGCAGTGGAACAAACCTTAGGCATTTTGAGTAGAGAGCAGGAAAACTAAATTAGTCTGCAGAGGGTTTCATGAATAATAATCTACAGTTGCAAGTATTCAGGCTGATCCATTAGAAAGAATCTGAATAACAACAAAGCAGTTATTTTTGTCCAAATGCTTCATCAGGCTGTGGATCTTGGAAAAGAATGCCAGTTTCTATTTCTCAGCTTAGACTTAGTTACAATATTCAGCTTTTCCTCAACTTGGTGCCCTCCAAATGTTTTGGGCTCCAATTTCCAGACTGCCTGATAGGAGTTGTAGTCCAAAACATCTGGAGAAGTCTGAGACATTAGGGCGGGGGGGGGGTGCTAGCCTGCTTTTCAGCATCACTGTTTCTAAACAAATGGAGGTGAAACATTAAAACCACATTTTTGCATGGCTAGATCTCAGAAGAGATTTATATGGAACAGCCTAAAGGTTTTATCAAACCAAAGGAAGCACATCTAGTAGTATGCAAATTTCAGAAGGGGCTTGGTGGCTCAGAACAAGCTGCTACAGCATGGAATAAGAAACTGTACAGCTGGGGTTACACACAGCATCACACAGACAGGGGCTTGTACACCAAGTGCAAAAATGAATAATTTTATTAAGTTTTGGCAATGTAGATGGTTTAATTATTGCAACTGAAAATGACCAAGACCACACAAAGGTTGTGGAATACCTAAGCAAAGTAGTCGAGGTAAATGAACCACATGTCTTGTGCTGACTTTCCCTTTATTCACGTCCATTACGTTGTACAGTGGTACCTTGGGTTAAGAACTTAATTCGTTCTGGAGAGCCGTTCTTAACCTGAAACTGTTCTTAACCTGAGGTACCACTTTAGCTAATGGGGCCTCCCACTGCTGCACAATTTCTGTTCTCATCCAGAAGCAAAGTTCTTAACCCAAGGCACTATTTCTGGGTTAGTGGAGTCTGTAACCTGAAGTGTATGTAACCCGAGGTACCACTGTATACTTTGCTCCCAGGAGCACAGTCAATCATAATAGTCTCTTCTGCTCAGGAATCCAACTTGTACTCTTTGGGTACAGAGTATATTGGGTATATTGCAAAAATATGTGCATGAGGGAAAGTTGCATACAGAAATGTGCATAATAGGAGAAAATCACTGAATTTTCATGGGGCTTCTTTTATATATATAAAAAGATTACAAACAGATGTGGAAATGTGGAGAACAGAATCTAAGTCTGGAAAAATGAGTAATGGGGGAAAACCTAAAAAAGACAGATTCGTGCATCCCTACTGCCAACCCAAACTGCACCATTGAGACAACGGGTTGCTCTATCAGCACTGGGTTGCATCCCATTCTGGTCACAGCACAATTTCTGATTACCTTGTTGTGTGACTCAGGATTAGAGTCCCATTTCCTTTTCTGTGGCTGCAGTTGAAAAGCAAGTTTTTCTTCCAAAGCAATGTGTTGATAAAAATCAGCCAGGCATTTCTGTGTTTTGGCACTCTCCTATCTACAGTTCATGCAATAAATATTTAATTGAGGAGCTGTGTCAGTGATGGAACTCACTTACATAAAATTTTTTTTACAGATCATTAAGAACCAGAACATGAAGACTTGTTTGTCTTTGTTACAGGGCATGTTTGGGCTTCCAAAATTACCTCTTTTACAGGGCTCCTCCACTCCACTGCCTATATTAAATAAAAAATTCAGATAGTAAAAGGCATCACTTCTGCACACACGTACCACTTTTTTTCTGAGACAACTATGCTTTGTGCCTGCTGCCCTGCAAACAGTCAAAATAAATGCTATGCCAAACCGTTTGAAGGTTTGGCATAGCATTTATTAAGTAGTGCAGATGTGACACTGACCTATGATTAAAACTGATACAAGGAATGTGGAGTTGGAGGTAGTCAAAGAGGAAAGGAGGAAGTGCAAAGGAGCACCAAACCCTAAGGATATATTATTTATATCCTCTATGTTTGATTACATTCATATTTTAAATATTCTTATACACCCAAAAGGGATTTTCCAACTTCTGTCAACATTGTTTTCATAAAAGCCTCCTTAGCAATTGGAACACATCTTTGCATACCGTGGCTGAAGCGACAACCCCCAGGTTATCCAAACAGTTTTAAGGAACAGTTGTTCTCTGGCCTGGGTTCTCATTCATTCCTCCTTGTTCCTGCATTACTTACTTTGCTCCCAAGCATCCAGTGAAAGCTGTCAGGCCAGAGATAGACAAAAACAGGAAATTGAGCATGGAATGTAAAGTGTACAGAGATTCTTCAAAACTTGGACTCCCATTCAGATTCCTTTAAATCTCCTATGTTAAAACCGGATTACATGTTCTTCCAAATGATTCTTCAGGCTTCAGGGAGGCCAGATTATGAAAAGAACGTTACATCCCACAGCCCTCTGGGAAATAAAGGAATTGGGAAGCTTACAGAGTTAGAGCGGAATTAATTCTTCTATTAACTTTTATAATAACTCAAGCTTTCAGGAGGCATGATTCCAAGGAAAGCTGCTGAACAGGGAACTCACACAGAGAACATTATCTGTTGTTTTCTGAAACACTAAGTTATTTTAACGCCCGTCCAGCATTGAAGAAGCAGTTATAATATACATTTAAGCGATCAATAAATTGTTTGAAAAGTTGGCAAGTAGTTGGTTAACATTTTACAATGCAATGTAATCAAAGGGTTGGGGCAATCCTGGTTGCTGTTTGATTTGAGGTGGACTTAAGATTTACCAGGTGTGCAGTGACAGCTCAAGGAGTTGCTTCGGGTTCACTTCCTGACATGTCAGAAGGATTGTATGAATTAGCAATAACTACATACAGCACAGATATTTTGTCTAGTTCTAAATCCCCAAAGCATGTTTTTTCACATACAGTAGATAGGTAAGCTTCAGGATCGGGGTGACTTTGGGAGCACTGGGTTAGACCACTGTGGGAAACAGTATGGTGAGCTAGATGATATCCTCCTCGTCCTGATCCAGTGGTGGGTTCTTTTGCTCTTTTGTCCTGTAGATGCTTATAGTCAAATAGTAACTTAAGGCACCTGAGGCTAAGCAGGTCAGGGTCTGGTCAGCACCTGGATGGAGGACACAAACTAAGAACCACATTTAGGCTTCCTTGAAGCTGAAGAAAGGCAGGATGGAAATGTAATAAAATGTACATATGCAAGAATGAATGAATGAAGAGGAAGAAGGCCTGGTTTCCCTTCATTTTCTGCCTTCAGGCTGTCTCAAGCCAGCAGTTTTATGGGCATCCTGTAAAAAACAAAACAAAAACAAAAAGGGAGATAAAACCTGAAGCATAGTTGAAAGGAGTCATGTTTTTCCCAACACTTGCAATTCTGAAGTGGAATATACTTCCTCGCCCCCACCCCGCTCTGAGGAAATCAAGGTCTATTAGAGAGCTGCTCAGCTCCATTGCACACTTACTTTCTTTGCCCTGACAGTTGTATTAGTCAGGGTGATTTATTTGTGTTCTTTTCGGTTTCCTTGTCATATTAGTTCAGCTGTCATTACTGGAGGCAAGGCTCCTGCAGGGTCTTCAAAAGAGAACAAGGTGCAAGCAGCAGGCTGAGGTGGCTTCTCTCTAGACATTTTCTATCCAGTACATTTCACATTTCTTTTTATCCCATCAGCCGTTCATGAAACAAGAGCTTGAGCCTATCTTGCCTTAAACTTTTGCTCTTGACCGAGTCTTTTAAGGAGCTGAAGTCGCACAATAGTTTTGCTTGATCGCTGCAAGGAGATGTCTGCATTGACTTCGCATCTATGCATAACTAAGAGGAACTGAATCACCTGCAGGCAACCATCTCATGACATTTCTTTACCTAGTCCCAGGCCATAGATTTTCAGGGAAAATCAATCTGGACAGTGGATACTGGCTGGTCCCACTTATGAGCCCATCCTTTCTATACATAATAGTATATAGGTCACAAATCTCCTTACCTTATCTCCTTTTTCTGCAATTCAGTGCCACCACATTTGGTGATGGCAACCAGCTTAGACAGCTTAAAAATAATTTGTCTATCAATAATTCTGAGCCATAATGATAAGTGGAGATTTCCGTTTCAGGGTGCTTCCAGATGACCAGTTTATTGAGCTTTCTTCATTATCTGTTCCTAAGGATATTGGTCCATGTTGGCTATTTAGTTAGCATCCATTCTGATTTCTTTGTAGGGATGCTAGATGGTGTTGCATCAAGGAAGGGCTTTCCTTCTTGCAGGAGATGCAGGTCCTGCTTAAGGCATCTGGCAGAACATTAACTGTCTCTCTGGCTCTGTGTTTGTGTCTACAGGAGCGACACCATATCCAGGTGTGCAGATTGATGAGGACTTCTGTCGACGCCTCAAGGAAGGGACAAGGATGAGATCACCAGAATATTCAACTCCAGAAATGTAATTTCATCTCGCATGTCTTTCTTTTTTTTCTTTTTTTCTTTTTAAATTCTTTCATTTTTTTTATTTAAAAAAAGTACAAAACAAAACAATACTGTATTGTTTTTAACACTTGATTGGGAGCCGCCCAGAGTGGCTGGGGAAACTCAGCCAGATGGGCGGGGTATAAATAATAAATTATTATTATTATTACACACAACAATCAACAAAATGATCAACACTCAATACAAAAAAAAGATTGAGTTAACACATTACAAATTCCAACATGACTTCCAATCCCCCCATTGTGATTCACATGTCTTCCTTGGTCACTCTTGTGTACTGCTATATTGACCCTGTAGGAGATGAAATGCATGAATCATATCTATCAATTAATTTTGCTAATGGACAGCATTATGTATTAATGTGCTTCAGCATATGTGCCTCTTTGTTCCTCTTCCTTCTGGAATGTTTAATGTGCCTGCCTTACCCTCTCCCTTCTTCTTCAAGTACTGTGTGGATTTTTGCCTTGCAGAGCTGCTGGCTGGGTAATGTACTCTGAACAGCTGTTTCACCCAACACCTAGTCCAAAAGCAGTGGTTAGGAAATTATATCTATTCTTTACCATTCGGGGGGGGGGGAGGGGGTTCCTCCCTTAGATGTTCTAAAAACAAGTGGGATGCAAGTTGCTTTTAAATGGACAAGTGGGATTTTTTTTTCATTAAAAACATTTATGTGGACACAGTTCTACCGTGTAAACGTACTGTAATTTACTATGAAATTGGGAAGATGTGTTCATTCATTCATTCATACAAATGACCTTAGGACCAATTCATACAAGCATTTGGCTTTTAAGAGTGATAAAAAGGGAAGAATGTAGTAACCAGTCTTTTCTCATAAATACCAAGATGTCAGCTTACCTTTCAGTGGTTCAGCTTTCTAGAATGTGGGCAGTCATGACTAGGGCTGGGTGATAACAGCTTTTCAACATTGTGATGTATCACCAGCTAAACATAGCCATGTTGAAAAGGAGCATCATTCAGCCCCAGCCCTGCAAGGCAGTGGGGTGAAACTGCCTCAGTTCCCTCCAGTGACAGCGCCCAGCACAGGGATGAAGGAGGCAGCCAATGAAAGAAGGTGGCAGGCAAGCCCCATCAGTGATATACTACCAGGTGAAGGCCTTCAGACCGGTCCAGGACAATGTATCGATACATCACCCAGGCCTAATCATGATCTTAACCCGCAATGCATCATTTTAAAGAGGTTAACATGGGAAGCTACCTTACACCATGTGAGCCTATTGGTTCATCAAACTCAGTATTGTCTACTATGACTGGCAGAAGCTATCCAGGATTTCAGGCAGGAGTCTTTCCCAGCCCTACCTGGGATGACAGAGGTTGAACCTAGTATCTTCTACATGCAAAGTGTATGCCTTATTACCAAACTTCCTTTTTGAAGATGTGGGTGACATTTGCTCACAGGGACCTTTTCTGTTCTCCAGCTATTCTCAAAGATTATAGACAGAGGCTCTGAGATTATATCTGCATGCTCCATTAGTACCTTGAGTGAAGCTCATCAGGCCCTGGAGATCTGAATTCATTTAAAGTAGCTAGGTGTTCCCTTACCGCTTCTTTTCCTATCTTCAGCTGCAGCTCCCTCCTTGCATCATTAATTTTGTTATCATCAGGTTGGAACTGCTTTTCTGGAAGTGACAAAAGAGACAAAGGAGGTGCTGAGCTGCTCTGGCTTCTCTCTGTCCCCCAATAGCATTTCTCCCTCTTCTCCATCCAAAGGACCTACTACTTGCTTATTCTTCCTCTCTCCTCAAGCATAGCCAAAGAAACCTTTTATATATTTTTTAACCTCTCTTGCAAGCCTGAGTTCATTCTGCACTTTAGCCTGCCTGAACTTCTGCCTGCAAGTGCTGGCTGCTCATGTATACGCTTCCTTTCATGCTTTTCCATTTATCCATTCCCTAGACATGCCCTTCTTAAATCTCCACTCATCTGTGAGCTCCTTATGCAATTATACTGGTTTCTTTAGATGCCTCCCACTTTTTCTTTCTTGGAATTGTCTGCTTTTGTGTCTTCGGTATTTCACCTTTAAGAAATTAGCATCCATCTTGGACTCCTTTCTCCTTGAGTATTTCTGATCATGGTATCTCACCCAGTAGTAACTTCAGCTTTTTGAAATTGACCTTCTTATAGTCCATAGTGCATGTCTGACTACACTCAGCTTTCCCTTGTCTCTGTATCATGAAACCAAAGAGGACATGATCACTTCCTCCCAAGATTCCCTGTACCTCCACTCCCTGTTGGTGAGGACCAGATCCAAGATAGATTTCCCCTGTGTTGCTTCTTCCACCTTCTAGGAAATGAAATTGCTATTGAAGCAGTTGAGGAATTTGTTGGACTTTACATTTTTGGCAGAGTTTGAGTTCCAGCAGATAAATAAATCTTTATTGCAGTCCAAAGACCCATAGAACAATTTCAGGACAAAATACAGTTAAGACAGCCAGTCACAGAAGAGAGAGAAACCGAGGCCATCATTTTGTTATGTCTCAAGCATGATGATCTTCGTTTCTTTTAACTTCTGGAAGAAACTTTGCCACAGCCAATGTAATATCATTGGACCTGTCATCCAAAATATATTTGGGTAGTTGAAGTCTCCCATTACTACTGTACCACTCCTTTCTGAATCTTTGGTAATCTGCTCTAGAAAAGCATCACCCAGGTCTGCAGTTTGGGGAAAGCAGCGGAACAAAACAAAAAACCATTCTTGGACACAGACGTTGAAAGCGTGGCACAAAAGGAAGTCTGGACAAGCCCTTATACCAGCTTTCAGATGGTGACAGGAAGAGAAAAGATAACATCACAAGTGAATAAGAACTGTTGATGTTTAAAGCTCAATTCTCTTTTCTTGTAGCTACAAGACCATGCTGGATTGCTGGCATGGAGTGCCGACAGAGAGGCCCACCTTCTCCGAACTTGTGGAACGTTTAGGAGACTTACTCCAGGCAAATGTTCAACAGGTAAAGTTCAGGGAAATCTATCTTGTTTCGAGTTGAATCAATGTGTGCAGAGCTTGTGTGCTTTTGCTGAAATATGGGACCTTACATTAAACAAGTTTGTTAAAGGTTGCATCATAGCGGAAAATACAGAGCAAATGTTGAATGGGAACAATATATCTCATGCTCACAGATCCAGTTGTAGCCATGCATGACCAGCAAAAAAAATCATGTCCAATCATTGAAAGCCTAATTTGTCTCCCTAGATAAACAGTATGCATATTTTTAATCAGTTTTCAGCATCCAGAAAGTGACTACCTTGTTTCTCCTTAGATATGTAGCTTGGACACAGACATATATCCGGTGTCCTAAACTCATCATTGCTTTCAAGGGCTTTAACATAAAAGGCTTTGTGTCCCACAAAGGCAATTACATAATTGCCTGCTTCACAATAGCTTGATCAACCTTTTATTTCTGCTTTTAGAGCAGAGCTGTTATGTAACCTTCAGTATCTTGGTTTTCAGTTCTCCCTTTTCACTTGGCGAAACAAATCAGTGAAGCTCAGTTGATGGAGACCTAGTTTGCCATGTGGGGGTGGGGAGTATAATTTGTGAATTCCAAACATAGCCAAGGAGAACAAGAAAGAAAAGATGATGTTAAGGAACAAGAAAAATAAAAGTAGGTGAAGAGGGGGATGGCAGAATTGAAAAGGGTCTTCATGGGGTGATGTAGTGGTTAGAGGACCAAACTAGGACTTGGGGGGGCCAGGGTTCAAATCCCCACTGAGCCATTGTTATTGCTATTATTTATTAAATTTGCATACCACCCTTCGTCCAAAGAACGCAGAAAGGCTCACAACATAAAAATACAAAATGAGAACACAAAATACATAATCAAACTGAAACTGAATAGAGATCCTGGGCCTGTTGCTGCCTCTCAGCCTAGCCTACCTCACAGGGTTGTTGTGGGGATTAAATGAGGGGGAGAACTATGTGCCCCACCTTGAGCTCCTTAGAAAAAAATGTAGCAACACTGATGTGCAGATATCCTGAGACATGTCTTTTGGGAAGCTCATCTAACACAGCCTGCACCATCCTGGTGCCCTCCAGATGTTTTTGACCGTAACTTCCATCAGCCTTGTGCCCTGGCTTGGGCTGATGAGAGCTGTTGTCAAAAACCGTTCAGGGGCACTGACCGCATTTTTTGCTCTATAAGACTCACTTTTTACCTCCTAAAAAGTAAGGGGAAATGTGTGTGCGTCTTATGGAGCGAATGCAGGCTGCACAGCTATCCCAGAAGCCAGAACAGCAAGAGGGATTGCTGCTTTCACTGCACAGCGATCCCTCTTGCTGTTTTGGCTTCTGAGATTCAGAATATTTTTTTTCTTGTTTTCCTCCTCCAAAAACTAGGTGCATCTTGTGGTCTGGTAGTTGGCAAAGCCTGGTCTAGCTCCTTTATTTTGACCCCCTTGGAGGATATGGGTATGGCTATGTAAAGAATACTCAACGAAACTAGCACATTGAAAAGGGGCATAAGAGATGACTAGGTATCTTTGCTGTGTTTCTCTATTTTGATCTTTTAGTAGTTACTATGTTAGTTCTTTTAGATTTATATAATGATGTTTGGGAGGATGTTATCTAATTCTTCTGTGCTGCTTTACAACATAAACTTTTAAAAATATGTTTTGTATTTTTGATGATTTTTTAAGAATGCTGTAAACTGCTTTGAGCCATTTTCAAAGTACAGTCATACCTCGGGATAAATACACTTCAGATTGAGCGCTTTCGGGTTGCAGTCCGCGGCTACCCAGAAGTAACAGAGCACGTTACTTCCGGGTTTCACCGCTCACACATGTGCAGACGGTCAAAATGACGTCATGCACGAAAGCGGCGCAATGCGACCCGTGCACACGCAGATGCGCTGTCACGTCTTGCGTTCTGTTTGGGATGTGAACGGGGCTCCAGAACGGATCCTGTTCGCATCCCGAGGTACCACTGTATGTGGCAATGTATAAATTACCTAAACAAATAGATATATAAGTGATCATAACTCATTTTATTGATCCAGATTTCACAATAAAACATACCATAATAGAATTGCAGAATTATCAAATATCTCAGGGCAGGGTTTGTGTGTGCTTTTTGGAAAAAGATTTCATTTATTTGGAAAATATTTTTACTTGTATCATCATTGCACTTAGCAGAAATTTAAATACCATTTCTGTAATTAACTTATTTGTATCAGAAAGAAGAAGATAAACATTTCCACCAGTCTTCCAAGATTCAAAGTGATTAGTGGATTGATCAACTATTTGGTGTTAAAATAGCAAAACAATAAAACATGGATTACTGTATCATTTAGGTCTGAACCACAGGGACATAACCTGTTAATATAAGGTAACTCCTTAAATCTTCCATCAAGGAGAACTGAGGGCATAACATTAAAATGTGCAAGAGGGTGCTCCAGTTCTGCTAATATTTGCCTTGAAAATTGTTACAGGGAATGCCAAATGACAGAGATGAGCAGATCGTTTTAGCTACTGAAAGTGAGTGTCAAATTTGTTATTTTTGTCTTCCTGATCAAGGCTTTGAGCTGGGAGACCCAAGACTAAATCTCAGCTCACTAGGTATCCTTAGATCACCTCAGAGACGAGAGGCCAGTCAAAAGCCCTAAACCCTAATCATGCTGCTGCATTGCCAATACATTCACAGTAGTTTCATAGAAAAATGAAAGAAAGAAGCAAAACTCCAGAGGGTTTCTGGGATAGGCAACCTGCTAGAAACCAACTCAGCAGAATGTGACAGTCACTAATGTCTGAAGCCAAGTAAGAAAAATGAATCTCTTGTTTTCTTCTTGATTATGAAATATGTAGGATGGGAAAGACTACATCCCACTGAACATTACGTTGTGCCCAGATGGAGATTCCAAACCCAAAATCAGCATCCTTGAAGAGAATGTGAAGAAGGGTTTTCATCGCTGGAGTACACTGGAAGCCTAGTAAGGAAATGGGTTTTGTAAAATAATCATAATGATTCGTCCTTCTCTTTGGGAGTTGGGAGAAGGCTGCTGCTGTTCCGGGATGGAAACAAGAGATTCATGTAAGAGGTCCGGGGTAGCCTGCGGAATCTCAGCAAATAGATAATACAGCATCTATATATCTTTACCAGCAAAAAGGCATCATTATCACAGGCAAGGAGAGGCAGTGGCTCCATTGCAGGAGGACATGGCTGTGAGTTAGGGGGACAGCAATGCATCTCTTGGCAACAATTGTACTTCTTAAAGAAGATGGCAAGGTGCAGATGGAGAACCTTTTTCAGGCCAGAGCAAGACTAGTGAGAGGTGCAGCCAAGGGAGAATCCTAAGGGAATAGAGAATAGAGAGAGCTGGAACACCACATTTGGCTATTAGGCCTGAGGTTCCTGACTCTGATGTAGGAGACAATAAAGGGATATTTTCAGGAATACAGTGGGTGATAGAACCTCCCCTCTCCCCTGCTGACTTGGTTTTCTGGAGGGGTCATTTTTGCCCCTTCCATAACAGTCATGCCATTTGCTGGCTACTTCCTTCATCCTCCATAATGTATCATTCTCCTGTATTCATAGTTATGTTGCCTGCATAGCCCTGTTCTGGGTTCTGTTTTTTGACCCCTTTGTTTGCTTGTTTGTTAATATATTTATATTCTTTATTGAAATATAAAAGGTAATGTGTATGTGATTGTTAAGTGCACAGGATAAAATAAAACGTGGAAAAAGGAGGGAAAGCGAAAACGGGGGGAAAGATAACAACCATATACAATACGAAACAAAAACAGAACTTATAAACATTACAAGATTGTTATTGTAGTTAACCTACATTTAACCTACTACAGCATTTATAGAAATTAATTCCAAATATCATTAAATTTGTCCATGGGAAGTCTACGTTTATAGGCAATTTTTTCATGTGTTGTGAGTTTGTACATACCTTCTATCCATTCATTGAAGGGAGCTGCATTTTAATTTTAATTTAGAGCATGACAGAAACCTGAAAGAGAGAGGGTAGGCTGTGGAGATTTTTTCTTTCTTTCTAATTTTACCTCCAAACTATTTTTTGGGCTGGTGGCTGTTATTTCCATATTCCATGCAACTGAGGCTAGGCGCTAGAACAACTTTGTTGGGGCCACACAGCAACTGCACAGGTGAGTCCTAAGTTTTTGGGGACCAGCTCCAGCATTCTCCTTGTGTTGTGATTGTGCCGTGGCTCAACAAAGACAATTCAGTACACATGTGCCTGAAAGCTAAATGCAGCTGTTGTTTTCATCTTTCCACCACACAATAAAGAACTAAAAGTCCATGACTGAATCTCTCATTCTCCTTTTTTTCAGTATTAACCCCAAGAATCGACCACTCAGTGTGAAAACATTTGATGAGGTGTCAGTGAAGAAAGAAAAAAGATTGCATGAGGTAAGCTTGGGCCAAATGCTTTCTTCCCCACAATGCATCTCTGTGCTTCCTTGCTCCTCCCAGTCTCTCTCTTGGAAAGTAGCAGTGAACCATCCACCAGAAGGTCAGGTAAGAAACACCTCTCTATCCCGCTGCCCACTTTTTTTGTCAGCATCCATCTGTTTCAAGAGACAATGGAGTGTGCCTCTGGAGGTAAAGTCAAACCACTGCGCTAGCAGCACTGAAGTGACCTCCCCAGGACGCAAGCCTGGGCACTGTGCAAGACTATCCATTGGCTGATAGCCATGATGACTGCCATCCACCTCCACTGTTGGTAGCAGTGTACCTCTGGATACCAGTTGCTAGGATTCACAAATGGCAAGAGAGCATTACGCTCATGTCCCATTGCAGGCTAGATGGTGTGATCCAACAGGGCTCCTTCTTGGATTCTTAAACAAGTCTTTGCTGAAAGTACATTGATATGGGCACAGGTGAGCCTCTCAGTTGGTGTCATTGCCAAAAAGGCAACGTTAAAACAGAAGCCTGTTGAAATAGCTTGTGGTGGGGGAGAGAGACCCAACAAGCTGGCCATCCCTGAACTGAATGGCTGTTGGGTTTCTTTCACTATTTGACACCTATAGTTATGAATACCTATCAATTTCCAAACAAGAGCTTGCATCTTTTCACATTTTGACAGCTATCTTTTCTCATTTTGTTCTGCAAGCTGCTTCATAAAGGGAGACAGTTTTTAACTGAAACACTTTAATGGTAACATCTGTCTTTGCTTTTAGATCAAGGTGACATTTTAAAATAATGGTGCTGCTAATAAGCTCTGAATTGCTTTGGGACTCTTGCCCAGCCAAGCCCTCGTGCCAGTCCATTTGATGACTTACATGAGGATTAGTATCAGTGCAACATGTCAAAATAATTCAGTATGCTTGATTCAAAGAGTTGCTTGGGAAGGTTCAAAGTGCAGGCTTAGGCTCTTTTCTCCCTTTGCTTGTGTTATTTTTAGTGTTCATCGAACTGGATTGTCCTTAAGAGAAAACAGTCTTGCTATCAGACTGGCTGAAATCAATAAGAAGACTCCCAAAATCATTACCGAACTCTGGATAGAAAGCAGAGTAGTTGTAGGCAAGAGTCAGATGTTATGGAGTTCGTACAGCTACCACCAGATACTGCAGCCTTACCTCTTCTCCTTCTCTTTTCCCAGAAACATCTAGCAATACAGAAGTGTGACATGTGACATCATTGTGCTCTGAGTTTCCTTGCACCTCTTCCCTGGAACTGGAGTGAGAACACTCAGGAGTGCAGTGATATTGCATCATACATTTGGGATTGCCATATGTTACCAGTAGTGGCTGGTGTGGTGGGGCAGAGCCATAGTGTTGCCCTTGTGGTAAAGGTAAAGGTAAAGGTAAAGGTAAAGGACCCCTGACAGTTAAGCCCAGTTGTGAACGACTCTTGGGTTGTGGAGCTCATCTTGCTTTACTGGCTGAGGGAGCCGACGTTTGTCCGCAGACAGCTTCCGGGTCATGTGGCCAGCATGACTAAGTCCCTTCTGGCGAAACCAGAGGAGTGCACAGAAACGCCGTTTCCCTTCCCGCCGGAGCAGTACCTATTTATCTACTTCCACTTTGATGTGCTTTCGAACTGCTAGGTTGGCAGGAGCTGGGTCTAAGCAACGGGAGCTCACCCGTCACGGGGATTCGAACCGCCGACCTTCTGATCGGCAAGCCCTAGGCTCTGTAGTTTAGACCACAGCACCACCCACACCCCTGCATAATTCCTAGATGAGCACAGGTTGCCTATTTGATTGAAGGCTTAACCACATTTACCTATTGCCCCACTCTTTCAAGCTGTAAAAGCTCTGTGTCTGAGTGGTGTTGGGGTTTTTGCCCTGGAGCCATGCCTGTGGAAACCTGCTCTTTAAAGCTGAATCAGAGCAAATATCAGTTCGGGTTTTCTGTAGATTGACATTTGCTCCAATTCAGCTTTAAAGAGCAGGTTTTCACAGGAAAAGCTCAAGGGGGGGGCACTCAAATACAAAGCTTTTCAGTGCAGACCTGCCTAGAAAGAGTGGAGCAAAAGACAAGTGTGAATAAGACCGAGGCTTTGGATGATGCAGCAGCAGGAGCACTGCATTGCTTCTGCTTGCCACTGTCCTGCCCCAGCCCATCTAAGCAAACTGCAGTGACACTGGTGTGGGGAGAGCAGCTCTACTCCACCCTACTGGCTGCTATGTGGTTAAATTTATAGACTGCTTCACACCATAAAGCACATAACACAAGCTCTAGTGAAATTGATTCAGCAAACTCTAAAGTGATAAAACCAGCCACACAAACTCTAGAAACAACCAAACTGTTTCATCAAATATAAAAGTGATTTTACATAAATGACTGAGTTACACCTCTGGGATAGCCTTACTAAGCAAACATGTCTGTAGTAGGTACCTAAACATCATCACGGTTGCTAATAACAACATTTCTTGGGAAGGTGATTGAAAGGGCCGTGGCAGGGCAGCTCCAGGCATTCTTGGATGAAACTTATTGTCCAAACCTATTTCAATCTGGTTTCAGACCTGGTTTTGACACCGAGTCAGCCTTGGTCACTCAGGTGGATGATCTCTCTTCTCAGGAGAGGGACAAGGGAACTACAACCTTGCTTCTTTTGCCTGATATTTTCTCAGCTTTTGATACCTCCAACCGCGACATCCCCCTGTGAGATGAGTGTTTAACAGCAGTTGCAGTCCCACCTGCAGGACTGTTCATTGGCCAGTTGGCATTTATGTTATGGGGTATCATTTTGTCCCCCTATTTATCATCTATATGAAGCTTTTGAGAATGGCCATTAGGGATGTGGAAGAAAGTGTCATCAGTATGCTGATGGCATGCAGCTTTGTATCTCCATAACATCCGATTCAGGAGTAGCCATGCAGCCTCTGGACTAGTGTCTGGCCACAGCTGGATGAGAGCCAATAAACTGAGTTTAAACCTGTTTTTAACATGCTAAACAACTTGGGACCAGGATATCTATGGGACCACCTTGCCCACTATATTCCTGCCCAGCAACTTCACCCCTCAGATCAGGCACTTTGGAGAGTACCATATGCCCCAGAAGTGTGCTTAGCCTGTACTAGAAATTGAGCTTTTAGTGTTGCAGCTCCAGCTCTCTGGAATCAGTTACCAGTCAAAATTAGACAGGCGCCTGTTGCAGGGAAGGCAGGAGGAGTCATCTAGGTCAGTACTGTCTGTGGGGCCTGTACACAGATTGGCAGAAGCTCTCTAGCGAAGTGTCTTCCCCAGTCCCTATCTTGACTTGGTGGGTTTAAGCCTGGGACCTTCTGCATGCAAAGCAGATGCCCTACTGCTGATGTTGCATTAGCTACATCTGTGTGTCATTAGCTGAAGGCTTGGGACTTTCTGAACACAAAATTGTCAGTGTGTATGGGGGGGGGGGGGGAATTCAGACCATAGTATGGAGGATAGGAGGCTTGATAACTCTTCCCTTGCCGACAGTACTGGCCTAGTTGGAAGTGGCTTCCTGCATTCCTAATGTATCATAATTTAGTAACGCACCTGTTACAAATATATCTGCCTGTGTGTTGTGTGCATATAAATAGTCATTGCTCTTCATCATGTTTTTTCATAATGAATTATTTTATAATTCACAGTGTCCTTAGAAGAGAGTAGTAGAGGAGATGCATTTATCAGTTCATAAGCTGTCATAAGAGCCTGCTGAGTCAGGCCAGGGGGGCTTTCACAGGATGCCCACAAGCGGGAACAGAGAGTAACAGCACTCTCTGCTTCTGCAGAGAGCTGTTCTAGCAGCTAGTATTCAGAAACATGCTGCCTCTGACAGTGGAACATAACCAGCACAGTTAGTACCCATTGACAGCCCTATCCCCCATGAATTTGTTATTCCCATTTCAAAGCCATCCAAGTTGGTATCTTATTTTCTTTCTTGGTTAGGATTGCTGTGTGTGAGTAATTTTTAATAATAAAAAATAAAATTAAAAAGTGACCATCCTGATCACAGCAACTTCAGATTTTCCAGGGTCAGAATACATAAAAATGTGTTTTGCCGGGGTCAGTTTCTGACACTTTGTTGGATGCTGCCCTCCAGTGCTCTGCAATGCATAGAAAACCTGAACGGGAAGACCAGAGACAGATGCCTTCCTGGGCATATTTTGCAACACAGATTGCAGGCACAGGGAGCAAACAGGGGTTAATGTCCCCGCAACCCTTTGTGTGGTCAAGTGTGTGTAAGGGAAACCCTGCACCCAAGGCAGAACTGTCAGTATAAAAGTCATTTGTCGTTTGGCTCTTTGTACAGCCAGCAAAAAAAATGAGATCATTCTGATTGCCATTGCAGCTTGAACACATGTTTTTATTTCTCTCATTGCAACTGTAAAGAATATATTGAACTTGTCAAAACCATACAAGCAGTGGAAAACCATAATTATAGCTACTGCAGTGAATAAGATACAAATTTTGATAAGGTACTCGCTAACCGATTGCCCTTCCTTGTCAAATGCCCAATCTCTGAAAGTAAGAAGAAAAACCGTGCTGGATCAGGGCAAGGACCCATCCTTTTTTCACAGTGGCCAAACAAGTGTCGTGGGAAGCACAAAAGAATGATCCAGGTGCAACAGCACTCTTCCCACCTGTGACTCCCAGAAACTGGTATTCTGAGGAATTCCACCTCTGACAGTGGACGCAGAGCATCAGCCTTGTGGCTGGTAGCTGCTGATAGCCTTGTCCTCCCCCTTCTGTCTAATCCTCTTTTAAAGCCATCCAAGTTGGCGCCCATCACTATCTGTTAAAGAAACAGAAGCAGTTATGGCTTGTGGGGACCTCACCTAAATGGAAGTGACACTGATCAGCCTCTATCCACAGCTACCCAACTCTTTCATAACAGGCTTTAAAACAGAGATGGGAAACCTCTGGGCTAGGTCTCCCTATTTGGCCCTCAGGATGCTCCCCAGTTCACCCCCTCTTGGCATCCCTGCTCCTGCTTTTGCTTGGTTGTAATGTGTGATAATGCTTTTTGATTGCTTGGATAGAGATAAGTGGGAGGGGGGTATAGAAAGCTTTGGCTTTTGCATGGCTGGAATGTAGCTTACTGTGCTAAGGTAAGAATTAGATCTATTGATCGGACCCAGTTTTGCCTCTGCCTGCCCACAACCACTAGCATGTGGCCCCTCCAAAGGTTGTTCACAGTGGAATGTGGCCCTTGGACTGGAAAAGTTTTCCCACCCCTGCTTTAGACACTAACCCCCCTCCCCAGGAGAAATCCCTCTTGCTAAAGATACCCAGGATTTAATACATGGGAAAGGCAAATGAATCAAATAAAAACATCTTTGCTTTTTATATAATTAGCCAGCCTCACTATACCATCTGTGTACGTTAATTTTATATGGTTTTTAAAACTTGCCTCTTCCCCTCACCCCAGCATTATCTTCATAAAACTAAGAGAGGAAATAATTTACAGGCTAACTGCAGAGTGCCAGCATTATAAATGAAACTGCAGCCAGCTGTAAGCCAGGTGGCTGAGAATGGGGAGGTTAAGCCATTTCTCTGCCAAGAATATCCTTGAATTTAAAGTAGAGAGTGGGCTCTCTAATCACAGGAGTAGATCTGTCTTAAAACCAGTGGGGCACTACCATTCTGAAGAAATGCTTTCTCTGTGGAAGTATTTAAACCTAGCTTTCCTCTCATTCATAAGATCCCCCTCCCATCTCAGATCAATTCATTGAATGAATGCATGGATACATAAGGGGCCATTGGTGGGTGGGTTTCCAGCTGAGCTGCAGTCTCACAGATGTGCCGTTTATGTTGACAGGTGTCTCCATATGTCATCTGTACACATGTGCAAAGAAATACGCATGGTTTCAGCAGCTCAGAAATGTTGTTGTGTCACAGAACTCATTGCAGTCACTTATATGAACTACAAGACTATGTGGGGAAAGGGCTGTGCTTTGTACGCAGAATGTCCCAAGTTCGATCTCTGGCATCTCTAAGTAGTGCTGGTAATGCCCCCCCCCCCAAAAAAACCAGAAATCCTGAAAAGGCGCAATTGGTCTGTGTAGACTAGGGATAGCCAACATGGTGCCCTCTAGATGTTATGAACCGCAACTCTCATCAGCCCCACTCATCCTCTCCAGTGGTCAAGGATGATGGGAGTTGGATTCCACATCTGGAGAGTCTTGTGTCTGATGTAGACAAGGCAGAATGATATAGGCCAATGGTATTGAGTGAGTATAAAACAGCTTGCTTTGTGGTTAAGTATGCCGATCAGAAGGTCAGCGGTTCGAATCCCCGCGACGGGGTGAGCTCCCGTTGCTCGGTCCCTGCTTCTGCCCACCTAGCAGTTCGAAAGCACGTCAAAGTTCAAGTAGATAAATAGGTACCACTCTGGTGGGAAGGTAAACGGCGTTTCCATGTGCTGCTCTGGTTCGCCAGAAGCGGCTTAGTCATGCTGGCCACATGACCTGGAAGCTGTACGCCGGCTCCCTTGGCCAATAAAGCGAGATGAGCGCCGCAACCCCAGAGTCGGCCATGACTGGACGTAATGGTCAGGGGTCCCTTTACCTTTACCTATGCTCCTTGGACAAGGGACTGACTTTTGACAAAAGCATTTAGGGCCAAACTAGAAATGTGACACAGGACACCTGTGATCAGGATCTCTCTCTCTCTTTTACCAATTAACATCCCCACATGGCTCTTTTGAATATGATGGGCTTGGCACCTTATGCACTGGTATTTTTCCCTTCGTTGTGCCAACTGGTGCTTGGGATGTGTTGATTTACTTTGGGGAAATGACCTGAAAGAGTCGATCCAAAACCCAAAAAAAACTTATCTATAGTGACCACTACTTCAATCTTCACAGGAATTATGCAGATCTCCCAATTAGTTTAAAAATAAAATAAAGCAAGCAAGCTGGAAAACCTAATCATGGGAATTCTGCATTGCCCAGCTTTGCTGGCTGGGACTGATGGGAACTGTAGTCCAAACATCTGGAGGGCACCAGGTTAGAGAAGCCTGGCCTCAATATTTGGTGGTTCCCTAACCATGTGCTTAATGGACCCTCCATAAACAAGGCTTGTGAAGCCTCCTGTGGTTCTGATGGTGTCATCACTAAGGGAAGAAAAGCTGTTTGCATTACAAAAATTATAGAGGGGTGGAACTCTGCTTGCTGGTGTTGGATTCACTTCCTTCTGCTTTTTCTGCCACTGCCAGGCTGCATTTGCTATGAATCCAACCCTCCCTCGAGATTGTATTTTGAGCTTGAAAGAGCTGTACAGCCCTCAGTTAGAAGAAGCTAAAGCTTTTGTGTTTTTTCCCTTCTTTAGGAATGCGAGTCAGATAGCGGGATGGTGCTGACTTTGGATGAAATGAAAAGCCGGAAGAGATTGGAGATTCGTTCTTGGCCTTATGGAATCATGGCTCTGGCGTAAGTACCCCTGGATGAATACATATTAGTTGGCCTGGTGTGCTTATCCATGGTTTATTTGGTGATACTGGCCTGGTGTGCTTATCCATGATTTATTTGGGATAACTGTGGTTTGTTTGGATGTGCAAACTCAACCCAGCAGAGTAGCCATGGTTTATTTTCTACAAAAAAGTTGTGATATATAGGCATGGCTTTGTTGTTGGCTTATGAACCATGGCTTATTTTAACTATGTTTTGGTATTATGTCCAAATCCTTACTTAACCATGGTTTGTTTGGCCACCCCACCACAGACACTCTCATGAGGCAAGAGCAGCTGGAAAACAAACCAAGCTTTGAAGAAACAAACTATGGCTTGCTACGTCATCTGTGAGCTGACTTGTGGTTTATCATACAAACCATGCTTTAAACAAACCACACTTAGCTTTACATGCAAATATAGCCATTAGCATTCTTTCATATACTAATATATCCAAGAATTGGTTTGTGATGAAATACAAGTTGTATTCATTCATTATTCATGTCTGGGGTCATGTATAGAAAGAGGGAAAAGGGCCATATCACTGGCCCTGATCCCCATTTGTGACTTCTTAAACTTAGTATAAATGTTTTACATTGCAGTCCTATACCCACTTAGCCTGGAAGTAAGCCCCATTGAACTCAGTGAGACTGGCTTTTGAGTAGATTTGAATTGGATTGGCTGGTCTCTGCTATATAATTTGGAAAGTTTGTTTTTTGTTTTTGTTTTTTGCTATGCACTTGGACACCTCTTACGATATAACCAAATTTGCATGGTTCTAAATTTGGTTAGATCAAGGAGCAGCTTTCATCTATGTTTGGATACGATTAGACAACAGTGTGAGTCAAGATGAACCTTTCAAAACTTCCCTGATTTTAACCAAATTCTGAATGATGATTCATGAGATCAAGCAGCACATTTTTTGCTTATGTTTGGACATAATTTTGAATCAAGAAGGCTGACTAAACCTGTCAAGACTGCACTGATTTTTTTGTTTCTTGAAATTTCCAAACAATGCCATATATGAGGCTGCGAGTAATCAAACAAATAAATGATTAACAGTGCAAATCTGTACATATATACCCAGAACACTATTTCAATGGTACTTACTGTTGTACCACCTTATATTTACTTCAGCTCCTCTGTACCACTTTCTCTAGCTTAAGAAGATGTACAGTCCTTACCTGGGTTTATAACTCATTGTTTCTGCTGCCACCAGAAATACCAAATATTTGACTACTTCCCACCTCTAACATAGCCAGTCAAGAGGCATGTGTGTGTGATACAACAATTTACCGTATTTTCCGCCCTATAGGACGCATTTTCCCCTCCAAAAATGAAGGGGAAATGTGTGTGAGTCCTATGGGGTGAATGCAGGCTCCTTGGCTTCAGCGATAGCAACGCGAAGCCTCCAAAGCCTGTGCTCCGGAGGCTTCGCGTTGCTGTCGCTGAAGCCAGGAGAGTCTGCTCTTTGAGGCTGGCGGTGGGGGAAAGCAGCGCTTCCCCCATCGCCAGCCCCAGAGGATGGGGGGAAGCAGGAAGGCGAGCAACGCCTTCGCGCTGCTCCCCAACCCCGCTTTGAGGCTGGTGGGGGGGGAAAGCAGTGCTTCCCCCATCGCCAGCCCCAGAGGATGGGGGGCAGCGGGGAGGCGTGCGACACCTTCGCGCTGCTCCCCGACCCCGCTTTGAGGCTGGTGGTGGGGGAAAGCAGTACTTCCCCCATCACCAGCCCCAGAGGATGGGGGGCAGCAGGAAGGCGAGCAACGCCTTCGCGCTGCTCCCCGACCCCGCTTTGAGGCTGGCGGTGGGGGAAAGCAGCGCTTCCCCCCATTGCCAGCCCCACAAGCTGGGTCGTAAAGCCTGCAGGAGCCGCACACTCTTTAAAGGCTGCGCGGCTTCTGCGGGCTTTTCTATGAGGTGGGGGAATTCCCCCACCTCGCAGAAAAGCCCGCAAGAGCCGCGCAGCCTTTAAAGAGCACACCACTCTTGGGGGCTTTTCCCCAAGGAGCGAGAAGGGACTGACTGGCTGAGTCAGTCCCTTCTCCCTCCTGTGGGCTTTTGCAGGAGATGGGGGAATTCCCCCACCTCCCGCAAAAGCACCCAGAAGCCGTGCGCTCTTTAAAGGCTGCGCAGCTTCTGCGGGCTTTTCTATGAGGTGGGGTAAGCACATAAAAGCTCTGTTCTCCAGCATATCAGCGCTGCCATCCACACTCCATACACATCACTGCCTATGGTAGGGCTGGTCCTGGTGTGTATAGCGGGAATGAGGAATCTCAGGTTTGGGGGCCAAATTTGGCCCTCCATACCTCTTTATCTGACCCTCAGGACTCTCCCCAGGCCACATACACTCCCTGGTGGCACCCCTTCTGCCAAGGCAACTCTCCTCTTTCTGACTGGCTGGAATGTGTCTTTGAACTCTAATAATGCCTCTTTAGAGCTGGGTATGGCAGTGTGTGTAGACAGCAGCCTAGAGTACGAAAGTAAAATTCACTTTTGTGTCTCTGCCCAGAGTCCTATCTCTGGCCTTGCCCATTAGCATGTGGCCCCTGGAAGGTTGCTTGGAAGGAAATGTGGCCCTTGGGTTGGAGTAAGTTCCCCATCCTTGGTGCATAAGGTTTCAGCCTCAGTTGACTAAATAACTGCACTCCTAAAGTTTATTTCATATATTTATGAGGATCATTCCATATCATCGAAAGCCAACACCTAGTTAAGCCCTGAGAAAAATACAGCTTTGCATCTACCCACAAACTTGGAAAAAGCAGCTCTGAATATCATCTCTTCTCTTCTCCATGGCTTGCTGAGGCTGGCTGGGAATCAGTATGTCGCCCTTGTTAACGATATCTCTCTTCTTATCAAAAACATTTATTCTGGACCTATTACAAACAGTCCTGCTTTACTTCTACAAGCCCCACGGAAGGCTTAGTGTGTTTTCCAAACCAGGGTGGCTCTTGAGGCTCCCGTCCTCTTTCCACCCCCCGCCAAATCTAGCTGTTTATTTGACTTGCATTTGCTGAGTTGAAAGGGTGGAGGAGGCGGTGGAATTGGCAATGCTTAAGTGAAGAATTTGGAGAGTTTAGGGAAGACAAATACAAAACTCTGGGACTGGGAATCCTGTTGGACAAACAATGACTGTATGCTGTGTCAGGTGTTAAGGAAAGAGAAACAACATCCAAAGAGACAGACTGAATATGAGTTGGGTGTGAGTCCTATATCTTCCCTCCAGAGATATATCAAATGAATGGAAGGAAGATCTGAATCCTTTTCCCCTGAAAAGTGAGCTGTTTTCAGCAAGGGGTGTAGCATGGGGAAGGCCAGGGGGCCCATGGCCCTGGGTGCAGATTTTTGAGGGGGCGCAAGGGACACGGGTGGCGCTGTGGGTTAAACCACAGAGCCTAGGACTTGCCGATCAGAAGGTCGGCGTTTCGAATCCCCGCAACGGGGTGAGCTCCCATTGCTCGGTCCCTGCTCCTGCCAACCTAGCAGTTCGAAAGCATGTCAAAGTGCAAGTAGATAAATAGGTACTGCTCCGGCGGGAAGGTAAACGGTGTTTCCGTGCGCTGCTCTGGTTTGCCAGAAGCGGCTTAGTCATGCTGGCCACATGACCTGGAAGCTGTACACCGGCTCCCTCGGCCAATAAAGCGAGATGAGCGCCGTAACCCCAGAGTCGGTCACGACTGGACCTAATGGTCAGGGGTCCCTTTACCTTTAAGGGGGCACAACCAGGCCCCCTCACTTGCTAAGCTGCACCCAGCTGAGCCTTCAGGGCTGGGCAGCAGCAGTGCCTCCTTTCCCTTGTGGCCGGTGAAGGGGTGCCGCTGGTGCCACCCACAGAGGCAAGTGGCACGGGCAGTCACTTCTGCAAATGGGGCACCACGGCCCTCAGTTCTGTCCTCATCACAGGGTAGCTTCAAGCCTCTTTCTCCTTCCCTCGCCTCACTCACCTTTGGCTCAGACCAGCTCAGTCGACAGTGAGGGCTTCGGCTGGCACAACCACCTCTGCACCCTGGCGTACTCGTACTCTCCAGGCACTGAGAACCCACACTATGTGGCTGTTTTCAGCCTTTCCAGTGAATGGGTGGCAACGGAAGGGAGTGGGTCCAGTCCTGACCTCTCCCACCAAACATTCACTATATGTATCACCAGAAATGATTGACTGCAGCCCTGAGAAACTGTTGGAGAATTTCTTCTCTATCCCTAGATAAATTTTCCAAGGCTGAAGCAGGCTGACACGTAACACAGAGAGAGAGGAGAGGGCTATTGATGGCTGCTTCCAGAGTGCTCTTGGGCGCTGATCCTGCACGCAGGTTTCCCACAGGCACCTGGTTGGCCACTGTGATAACAGGATGCTGGACTAGATGGGCCATTGGCCTGATCCAGCAAGCTCTTATGTTCTTAGAGAAAATTTATATGCTGCCCTTCCTCCCCTTCCCATGGATACATTCTCTTTTCCCCTCCTGGGAGAATTTTGTGAAATAGCCCCCAACATTTCTGTGCCCTCAAGCAGTATGGAGGATTTTCATTTGGCAATTTGTGCACCACTCTCGTCTGAACAGGCCTGTAACAGTGAGGTAAACCTCAAGTTTACGTCTGCAGCAGGGCAGAACCACCTTGGTCATCATACTCCTCTGAATTTCTTCAGCAAACCATTATTTGATATACATTGAAGTCTTGGCTCTGCCTTGTTTTTGTCATACCCAATTAAGCTCAGAAATAATTAGACCTAACGATTTAGCTGAGAACCAAGATATTCCCCAAGTAGGGCATAGCTGAGGTGCTTCAGGCATCAGAATGCCAAAGCATTCCAGCAAGGATACTGCCTTTGCCTCAGACGCATTTCTCCTGGCAAAATCAAATCGAACAACCCTCCTCAACTGTGGCAGGCCTTCCTGTTCCAATCTAAAGTGTTAGGAGGCAAATCATAATCATTAGCAGCTTCTGATGGGGCTCCAACTGGTTGTCCGAATCCTATATTGAAGCTAAGGGACTTGCCTCAGGGACCATAGCTCACTGCTACAGCACACACACTCTTGTGCCAAGTAGATTGCAGGTTCACTCCCCAGCATCTGCAGGTAGGGTTGGGAAAGACCCCTAACTGAAACCTTGCATAGCCATTGCCCATCAGTGTAATCCAGAAGTGGAAGGAGCTCAGGCTTGTGGAATATACTTTGCTTTTTACTGGAACCCCTCAATTCACCAACTGTAATTAGCTGAAATTCTGAGCACATGCTCAGATCAAGGATTTGTTTTCAGTTCCAGAACTGAACTCTCGGCAACTTTATGCAAAAATCTGCTCCTGGTTTTCCTCCCAGGCTTTTTTACATTTGGGGGAAAATATGACTTTCGGCTTTTGACTTTGTCATCCACAAACCACTGGGAGTCAGAAACCCTTGCTGCTGTACTGCAAATCACCCAGAGATCTATCAGTAGTTCTTGATCTACATTTTGCCTACCGTTAACACTTGACTGGAAGCCGCCCAGAGTGGCTGGAGAAACTCAGCCAGATGGGCGGGGTATAAATAATAAATTATTATTATTATATTACATAAACTAAACTAGATGGACCAATAGTCTGACCTGGTACATGGTCCTTTGCTGATGTTTATTAAAATAGCAAAGTTTTTCTGGTAATCTAGGTGCTCACTGAATGCCGAAATAGTATCCCCCCAAATTAATCTGACTAAAATCAGGGGAGACAACCTGAGCATCCAACTGGCATCACTAGAATTTTCAGTGTTTGTACCACCTGTTTCTAGCATGTTAATACAGACTGAGAGCATGTTCCAGGCCTTAAATCTTTACATCCCATTAATTGTCCCATGAAGCAGATTGTGGGGAAAATATCCATTGTTTCAACAACCACATTCACTACTGCAAATTCTAATTCAACTTACAACCATTATTAAATCCATTAAGGGCCTTAAACATGCTTGCCCTGCAAAAAAATAAAAATAAAGCCTCATTAAACACCTATAAAAAGCCATAAAGTCCATTATAAGCCCCTGCAGCTCAATTACCGCAATTGTTACAGGACTCAGATGCAAGGTATAACTTGCTGCAAACAGCAAATTGATTGGGATGTCTTTCTTTGAGGGCTGCTGCTCCTTGTGTACAGAATTTTTAATGAATGGGAAAATCTATTAAGCCTGCAATCCTAGGCAATCTTATTTGGGAGTAAGCTCAATTGAACATAGTGGACCTTGCTCCTAAGAAAGTATGCATGAGCTCAAGCATTCTCATTCATAGGGTTTTGGAGCCACTATTCCAGACCTATGAGGCCACCATAAGGTCTCTGCCTTATTTACATATAAATCAGGGTTTTGCTTTAAAAATAAAAGAAGTGCTAAGTGCTTCCCCCTCCCACACCTTAACCTCCTCACAATCTTGCACTATCCACTTTTCTCCATTTCCAGCTACAAAAACAACATCAGCCAAGAATAGGGAGAAAATGGCTGGAGCAACTGACTGTGGAGAAAAAAATAATCTCACCTTTGCTTTATAGATGAGGAACATCTTGAAAAGAATAGACCATTAGTCCGTCTAGCTCAGTATTGTCCACACTGAATGACTATAGCTTCCCTGGGTTTCAGACAGGGGATGTTCCCATCCCTTCATGCAGAGCAGGTGTTCTACCACATGGCTTTGGTCCTCTTAGTAGGAAAGGAGATGCAAAGGGGGCTTCCAGAACTTCAATGGGAAAACAAAATGTGCATCTAAATTCATGTAAACAACACTGGCAGCATCTCAAGATTGGGTCAGTTGCTGAGCAGCGGAAGAACAAAATGAAATCTCAGTAAATACAGAAAGTTGTTAAGGGTTAGGAAACAAAGGCTGAAGAGTTGTCTTAATTTCAGGGTATGCAGCTTGGGTGAAATGAGTATTTTCTAGGATGGTAATTGCATTTCAAATCTGCCAGAGATAGTTAACCACACTCCTTGCCTCTGACCAAACTTGTCATCCCTCTGACTTGGGAGCAAATATTAAATGTCATTGTTTGAGAGGCTCGCTTTAAACATTAGCTGACAGACAGTGTCATTCCCAGATTTGACATGGTGGCTGGGATGAACCAGAAATGCAAGCTCCCTTCTTCCTAGATACTGGGAGCTGACAGAGCTCAGAGAGTCTCATTGTGTGGCCAGGCTAAGCCTTAATAACACTTCTTTTATTGGGCACTGCAAGACTCGCCCAGGCCAAGGGCCAAGTTACACAGATATTTTTGTGTTTTTCTCCATCCCCAATGACCAGTTTAATACCTGGTAAATTATAAAATCTGCTGGAGCCATGGAGTCAGCTGAGAAGAAACATCAGGGGTTATCAATGGCAGGGTGTGTGGGTGAGAAATAGACAAATAGTAACGTTTTCACAGGAAGAGTTTAACAAAGAGAGGGGAGCAGCCAACTGCATGCAAGGATACAAACATGCCTATGATTATCATAAGAACATAAGAGATCAAAACAAAGGCTTACCTAGTCTGACATCCTTTTCTCACAATGGCCAACCAGATGCTTCAATGGGCAGCCTGTAAGCAGAACCTGAATGCAAAAGCAGCTAGAGGAGGAGGAGAGAACAGAGGGTGAAGAACAGAGGGTCCTCTTCCCATCCTCTAAGCCCCCTGGGAAACTCAGGAAACCTGCTGCACCTGGTACTGGGTGTGGACAGTACAGCTGAATAAGATTCAGCTATGGCCCACGCTGGAGGAATGGCAGATGAAACTTATGGACTATATGGAACTGGCGGAAATGACTGGTAGAATCCGTGACCAGGGAGAAGAGTCGATGGAGGAAGACTGGAAGAAATTCAAAGACTATCTTCAGAAACACTGCAAAATTAAGGAATGTTAGAGTGATGTTGGACTGAAAACAAGTGGTTTCCAGCTGTACAGGTTAAAGTTAAGGATAGATTAAGATTAAAGATCAAGATTAAAGATGTTCAAAGAAATGGAAATTTGATAATAAAAGGGAAAAATTTAAAGTTGTATGACATTAAGATCAAGGATTAGGCTTAAAAAAGTTGAAGTTATATATCTTAACGTTTTATTAAATTAAAGAATGGGATTAAAAAAGTGGAAAAGAAACTGCTGGACAAACAATGTAGATTGGAATACAAAAGAGGGAGGTTTGAGGAAGTCCAGAAAATAAGTAATTTAAAATTGGAAATGGAAAAGAGAGTTTGTTTTTAATTGTTATGTTTTGTGTTTTTATTGTTAAGTTTTGTATTGTGTGTGTTGTTTTTCTTTTTTTTTGTTTGTTTAAAAATTTAATAAAAAATTATTGAAAAAAATAATAATAATAAGATTCAGCTATGGGCAACCTAAGGAGGTGCCATTCACCTTGGGCCTGCCCATAAAAAAACAAGTCTAGAGTGGGAGACTAGGGTAATGTCTGCTCTTTACAGAAACTCTTCTCGTCCTGAGACTTTTGTGGGTGAGCTGAGAGTTTGTTTGGACCTTGGGTGAGAACCTGGAAGCTGAGAGGGAGGGTGTGTGCCAGAAGGAAAATGAATTTATATTGATTAACATATATTAGAAACTTCATGTTAATGAAACATTTTTATGTTTAACTGTGTATTTTTGTAATATTTTAAGTTGTCTGTTGTTGCTTCAGTTTTTTGTACACTGCTTAGAGATGTTTTTATTATATTAAACAATATAGAAAATAAATAAATAATCACCCTACCTGCAATTTCCAGCAACTGGTATTCAGAGGTACCCTGCCTCCACTAGTAGAGGTGCCATCATGCTAGCAGCCATTGATGACCTTTTCCTCCATGAATTTGTCCAATACTCTTTTAAAGCCTTTCATAGTTAACAGTCTTTGCCTCAAATGTCTCCCTTCCCAGCAGCAAGGATCTTACAGACCTCATTTAGCTAAATGGTAGAGCATAGCCCTGCATGCAGAAGTTCCCAGGTTCAATCCCAGGCATCTCCAGGTACAACTAGGACACACTCCTGCCTAAAACCCTGGACAGCCACTACCAGTCAGTATAGGCAGTTCTGAGCCCATGTAGAACTCTGACTGAATATGAGGCAGCTTCTTATGTTCCTAATGTTCCACTCAGAGTGGTTTTCCACCTGTGTTCTAGGCAGACACCATAAAATAATAGTACTATACAGATAATTCCTTTGCCTTCGGACAGGACTTCCCAGGATGTTAGAGCAGTCAAAACAACAGGTGCTCACAGGAGAAATCTAGGATGCTACTGTACCTGTGATTTAGTAGCAGCGTATCCCAACCACCAACTGCCACACCTCTTCTGTGCTGCAAACTATGGTTTGAATTCACATGAGACAACACTCAAACCCGCAGGCTGAGCCAGTGTCCTTGGTGAACCAAGTGTGGCACGTCCCAGAATTCTCTGCAGCACACAATGGTTCGAGCTGATGTGGGGCCAGGAAGCAGAAAGATATGAGATGAATTTATTCATTCATTACATTATATATCACCTTTCCTTCAAGTAGCTCATGGCAATGTGTAAGGGTCTCACCATCCACCTTTTATCCTCACAGCCTCAACCCTGGGAAGTAGGTTATGCTGAAAACCCAGTGAACTTCATAGCCAAGTACGTTTGAACCTGGGACTCCTTGGTCTTAGTGTGACACTTTAACCCACTATACCATTATACAGAACACAAATATTTTATGTCTTAAGGGTAGGGATGGAGGAGAGACTTGGTTTGGTTTGCATTTTAATGTGAACCTTCCTAATTCCCACTTCCATAAATAATCCACAAACCAAAGCACACCTATCCTTCTTAATCCACGCCTCACTGGATTTTGCAGTGTAGTAGTCCAACAAAAAATGTTATGAAAAATGTGTATGAAAGTGCTGGTTCGTTTTTGTGAGGACATTTTTGCTGAATTTTCAATCATTTTTCCTCCCACAGGAGAAAAGCCATCAACAAGAGCAAAGAGTCTGTATTCTCGGAGAACGAGCGTGAGGCTGTGAAGTACCTGTCAGCAACACAGGTGAACGATGCCGTCCAGGAACAGTATGTTCTCCTGCCAGTTGATCCCACCCTGGAGTGCCACAGCCCACCTCCTGACTACAACTCAGTGATTCAGTACTCTGCTCCTCCAGTGTAACTGGCTCAGGGCTGATCTTCTTCATTTTACACATCTTTGACAGTATATTCATCAGGCTTCCTATTACTGCTGCCTGCTTAATGGAACCAGTGGGGTGTTTTTTTCGCACAAAAAAGGGGTAAGAGATCACACTCTTATCCAGGTCCATCTGTCCAAGGTATTAAACCCCCAAAGCAGATAGAAGTCCTTTGAAGAGCAGTTGTCTTAAAGGGTATATTTCTGCTGATCTGGCTCTTATTTTCTAACCGTCTGCACAGCAAATTTGTTTAAAGGGGGGGGAAATGCAGTTGTACCCATTGCATTGTCATTCTGTGGGGGCTTCTTTCTCAAAGCTTTGGGATATACACTGAAAATTCTGGTTCTGTTAACAGGGGCATATTCTTCAGGGATCACTTCTCTCACACTTTCAGGTAGAAATAAGAATTTCTCTTTTCCTCATTTTTGGTTCCTTATTATCACTACCATATTTACATCTGCCAGAATCCCACCCCTTCCCCAGTCCACATCAGATTACAATTAGCTTGCACTGCAAAACAGGGCTGGGGTGGGATTCATATTTATATTGACAGCCAATGTCCTTTGATCCTAATAAATAAAAGCTAATAAGGGAATAATTAGATGAGCTCATTCTTTTCCAGAGCAAACTTCCCTTCTCTCTTTCTCCCAATGAAAAGTCTGACAATTATAACTCTGTAACTATCATGACTTCCCCCAAAGAGCCCTGGAAATTATAGTTTAGGAAGGGTGTGGGATAATTCTCCATTGCAGATCCCAGGCCCCATCCCAGCCCCTTCCTCATACAAATCTCCCTTGGAGGAGAAAATGACCATTACATAACATCCTTTTCCCTGGCCTGTAGATTTGCCATTAGCTCCACTTTCCTCAAAATCTATTACAGAAAGAAATGGGTGTGAAAACTTTCTTGGCAATGAATGTTAGTCATTCAGCAGGGACCAAAAAGACCTTTAGCCATCTAGGCTAAAGTGAGGTTCAGTAGATCCAACAATATTGGAAAAACATAAAGAGAAAATATGCCTCAGGTGTTTTTGAGCCAGGCTAGGTCAAGCTGGAAGGCAAGCCTGCGACCCTGTGAAGCTGTGACTTTAAAAGCATCCTCTTAAAAGGTGTTTGGAAAGAAAATCTATTCGATTCTGGTAGGGATTTTTCAGACAATGGCTCCAAAAAAGAAAACAGTATGCCTTGATGAGCAGCAAAAACATTTCCTTGAGAGGAAGAGAGGAGAGATGGCTATTTAAGGTGGGGCGGGGGTTGTATTCCAGTCACTATCTTGCATATTCTGATCAATAACATGCTTTCTTTGGCTGTGTAATATGAATGCTGTGGAGATTGTGGCTACTTCCAATTTGTTCCTGCTCCCCACAAAGAGGTGTGTTGGCTGCACAACCACCCCAGGGCATCTACACCATACTGTGATCCTGAAAATCATTGTATGGCTCCCAGAAAGGTGTAGTTGCCATTTCTCTGTGATGTCCTTCCCCCACTACACACACACACACACACACACACACACACACACACACGCACCATTCCAGTTAATGTTAACATGCAGCTCTCTTTTGGGAGATACCCATGCTGGTGTTGTACCTCCTTGGAAGTCAAATTCCACACTAGTATTGAAGGAGTATGGGAAGATGCAACCAGCCACTCTGATAAATCCAGAGAATGTCACAGAATGGCACTGTGTTGTGGATTCTTGCTTTGCTTGACCCAAGGAACCTTGCGGCCCTTTCCTCAGAGGCAGAGCAGTGGAAGAAGTACCCTAACCCTTTTGCCCAAGCCCCCAATCCTGAGACTCTGACAAACACATGTTAGGGTCTCTGAAAACTGGTTTCAGGACCAGCAGAAGAACTTTCAGCTTTCCAGTATCTCAGGTGTACAAAAAGGCGGCACTGAGCAGATGTAGCAAGGGAGGTGCATGTTTGTGTTCTCCCTAAATCCAGCTAATTGGAAACTGAGAAAGGGAGATGCAAAAAGTGCCTTATGGCATGAGAGTAGGTGTGACCCTTATCTTCTTGCAGGCAGGTTGCCTAATTCACCTCTTGTTCTGGATCTGAAACCCAAAGAGGCCTTCATTGAACTAATATGGAATTGAAGAATTTGTGTAGTATGGCTCTTCCCAAAGCAAGAAGCACCCCATCTGGACTCAGTGCCTAGCTTCTTGGCAGGAATGGTTCTGACTTTGGGTTCATAGACTTCCTCACTGTTTTTGTTTTAACCAGCCTGTGTACTACCTAAAAAATGAACCTATATTACTTGTATTTTATTTACTAATATTTTTTCTGCCCTTATCTTCCCATTCCCTTAATTTAATTACTATGTGTGTGTGTTTCCAATTAAGCTGCTATATGAGATAGATATAATCCTGCAGAAGCAAAGCACCTGATCTCACTGGTAGAGGTGAGCCTTTCCTTTGCATAACCTCTTTTCTCCCCAAAGGTGCTACCAATATGTTTGACTTCTGCAGGATCTTGCTCATTGTGTTTAATCTATAAACGCAGTTCTATATAGACTTTCATTTATGTAGCAACGTGTATAATTCTTATGTAGTACCAAAGAGCAGGAAATCCCCTGGAATAAGAGCTTTCCATGGGTTTACTGAAAATGTCACTAATGCTTGCAGGACAGGCTCCAGTTTATGAGAATCTCCCCAGTTCCACAATTACTGCCAATTTTGCCAAACACCACCCACTTCCCCACCTTCCTTATCATTTGGGGGACATCTTTGTTTTATTTTTAATGCTACCTGGCTTCTTTCAGAAAACAGGGAGCTATGTGAATCTTGTGGTGTTTGGATCAAAGGGCAAGAGAGGCATAACTGACCTTGTTCCCATGTGAGGCTGATCTCGATTGCAGGACAAAAAGAGGAGCCAGTTGCCCAATAGAAGTGTATATTTTGGTATCTTAAGACTACTCAGGGAATATTTTGTGACTTCAGAAGATACTCAGCCACCTGCCTTTGTGACCTGACAAACCTCAGATATGTTCAATGTTAATCAGTACAAACCTGTCTCTCTTTCAAGCCAGACGTTATCTTTTTTCACTCCTTTAGCAACCCTACATTACCAGAGAAGCTAGTATTATTAACCTGTTTTGTATCCAGGGCCGGCTCCACCATTAGGGAGAATGAAACTGAGGGGCACACAAAACTGTACCATGTGGCTGACCTGCCTGCTGCCTATGGAGTTTGTCCCGGCACTAGTATTGAAGTTAAGAATTCAGCTGGCAGTCTAGACAGCTTTTGTACCTGGAAATGGGCGAGACACTGACACATGCTTCCCTTCAGGCAGCAAAATGTCTTTAGTCAGCCCTGGTTTTCTCTCCCTTTATACCATAATCAGCAGCTTCAGAAAAGACATTTGTTCATAGCTACAACCTATTCTTACAGTGAGATGATTCTTTCAGAAATATATTACTCGTCCTGCTCTAATTATATGTCGTTATCTGCTGCACTGACAAAAGCAATAATCACCATATTTCCTGCCCTATATTTCTTTGGCCTTCTGCCTCTCGGTTGAGAAAGACACAGAGACAGAGACATTTGCTGGGAATCACAAGCAGGGAGAGTGCTGTTGGAACCATCTCCTGCTTGCGAGCTTCCCATTGGCCACTGTGAGAACAGAATGCTGATCCAAAAGGGCTCTTCATACGTCCTTAAATCTCCGGGCCTTGGTTGTGGGAAGACTTTTTATCAGGAACCGCACTGAGCAGAAACTCCCAGAGTCTTGGGTTTGTTTTTTCTACTGCCCCATTTTCCCATTGTTCCTGAGTTGTCAGTACCATTAACAAATGCCTGTGACCCAAATAATGAGATGGCAGAGCAAGCAAATAAGCAAATGTCCCGTTCTGCTCCAAACACTACCGAATGTACAGTGAGTCCAGACCCTGTCTGTCTGAAGAATGCACTGGGGGAAAACCAAAACACCTGCTCTCTTTATATATTCAAAAATGTATTGTAATTATTAACCAAAAATAAATAAATAAAAATAATTTGATTTTATACAGCCTTAAGCCTCCTTTGTGTCATATGTTCTGAATTCATGCTCTATCCCAAGCATCGGATAGGAATTCCCATGTAAACTGAGGCATCAAAACAAACCCAATCATGATGCCTTCCCCCCCCCCCGCCCCGCCCAAAGCCCCAGTTAAAAGCACTTTACACTATAGTGCAGGCCTGGTGCCTCTGGTTTGTTGGTAGATCTTTGGGTTCCACTAAAATACACAGATAGACAGAATTGCAACAGTAGCACAGCTGCTTTGCATGCAGAAGACCCACATTCAATCCAGTCATGCCCTATTAAAAAGCTCAGCTGACAGGTAATGGGGAAGACCCCTAGCCAAGAACCTGAGGAGCTGCTGCTAATCAGAGTTAGTAACAGGCTTTGTGGGTAAATAATCTCACCTAGAATAAGGCATCTTTCCTAGGAAGGAAGGTACATACTCAATGCATGGGGCCACAATGCAGCATTGGACTGCTATAGTTTTCAGTTTAGTGCTATAGTTTTCATCCAAAGGATGTTAGAAGTGGGAGGGGGAAGCACACAAGGACATTGGAAACAAAATCAAAGGCAGCCTCTCAAAAGAGCCTGTTATGTGACCAGCAGAACAGGAAGAATCCACTTGACGGCAGAAGTCTGAAAGCGCTCAATGATTGGGAAGCCACAGTGACAAGAAGCATAGCAGGGTCCTCAAGCAAGAAATCAGGTCTTCTCACAGTTGTGGGTGTCCCACCACTTGGTGGGCAGCATATGACGCTTGTCAAGATCACATGGCTAAATCCAGACAAATGCCTTTACAAAATGAAGGCTGTTAAAACAAGGAGGGTACATTCATGGATACAAAAATGGTGGCAGCACATCAGTATGCTGTAAGCAGGGCTATTAAAATTTTAATATTGCATTTCCCCATTGTAGCTCACATGAAAACCATCTTTTTATAAAAGAGTAAAGACTGATTTTCAGTATGGCATGCCAATGTAACCAATCATTACAAAAGACATCCCAGCTTCTGATTGGATGTCCTGTTTTTGGTGCCAAGCTCTTGCACGAGTCTGCAGGCTCCTGCAAGAGCTCAACTCCAAAAGATGCACATCTTTCATGTGAAAGAAGGACTCTGAGTTGGAGCCCATGGAGGGGGAGGAGGGCTGGTGGTGGTGCAGGCCAGGCCTCCCCCACTGGGCCCAAAGGTTGTGCCTCCACCCAACGACACCCCCACCAGAGGAGAAGAAACCAAGGAAGTCAAGGGTGACAACAGAAGAGGAGGAGCTGGAGGTGCCGGTACGGTGCTTGCTCTAAGAGTAGCAGCTGGTAACTGAGACAGGGGATGGGGCCCAGCTGGCTTGACACCGAAAGATGCACTTCCTGATTTTAATTGGTGGAATGCTGGAGGGTAGGATATGGCAATGGCATGACAGAATCAGGCAAACACCTCTTGCAGAAATCCTAACACAATGATGCAAGTTGGCCAGGAGTGAAATTAAACAAGGCCCCTTTTAAGGTATGTGGTTTGGACGACTTTCATTTGTCTGCTCTGAGCCGGGTGACTCACATCCGCTGACCTCACAGGAATCCTTTTGAAGAACTTCTCAGTATCTAGATGTCTTCTGTACTGTATATTAGTTCCATGTCAGTGAATGTCTGGCAAAATGCTGTGACCAAAGATTCACAGACTCTGTCACTTATATTTTAAGTTCATTTTTTTATATCAATTGTTATTTCTAACCTCTTTTCTTCTTACAATAAAACTATAAATTGGGGGTGGGGACAGTAACAACATGGAAATGTTTCAGTGCCAGCTGAATTGTTTTAAATACAACACAGCCACCAATGTTCACATACACACAAAACACAGAAAAAGCCACACACACGCATACACCCCACCTGTGTATAGTATGCTAGTTTGTACACACCTCTATCTAGCCTATCCAGGCAACCAAGAGGCAGCACCAGAGTTCAAGGACACATTTCAGCCAGGTAGAAACACTCAAGGAGCGTGTGAAGCAGAGCTGGTGAGAGGTGCAGCCTGGGGGAAAGTCTAAGACTTGGAGGCTCGGGGGTCCACATTTGGTCCCATGCTTGTTCTTCCCCACCACTGCATTTAGCCAAACTATGGCTTTTCAGGAATATGTAAACATGCAGGCTCCCACCCTCCCATCATGCAGATGATTGGACTAGAATACCCTTTGGGTCCCTTCCAGTTCTGCAATCCCATGAGTCTGTGCTTCTAAGCTGTGTTTGCTAAGCCAATGTGTAGCTTAGTGTGTTGTCTGAACCTGGACTCATGGTTAAGCTCTCTCTCCTCACTAACCATAAGCTGTAGCTAAGGTTTATACCATGTCATCCAAACCAGGCCAGAAGCTACATCTTGCCTTGAAATGGAAAGGAATATGGGCTATCAAGAACTGCAGGTGGGGAGAGTGCTGTAGCACTCAAGTCCTGCTTACATGCTTCCCATTGAGACATCTGGTTGGCCACTGTGAAAATAAGATGCTGGACTAAATGGGCCTTTGGTCTGATCCAACAGCCGTGCTCCTCTTATTTTCTTAAGACATTTGAACATAGCAGCCCTCACTCATAACTCTCTGACATCTGGTCCTCTAATCTCGCTCAATAAACAGTCACTTGAGTAAGCCAGAACTATAGACTCTGATTTGCAAGGGATATTGATTTGTTGATGTGCTTACGGTTTTGTTTTGTTTTTATATTGGAGATATAAAAAGAGATGGCCAGGAGAAGCCTCTTTGGATTTGCTGGTGGCGAAGTAGCTGCCTCTTAATTTTGAAGTTGAACCTTTGTCAGAACAAATTCTTCAAGTTCTAAAAGGTTAATTTGCTTTTCATAAACTACACATTTTTTAAAAAAATGATAACTTTATTCCTTCCTGGAAGAGTTTTGACCTTTTATTCATGTATATTTTTCAACTCCACTATTTGCTATTTCAACTCCACTATTTGCTGTTTACGCCACGAGCAAGGATGTCACAAACTGTCTTAGCAAATCGAGCAGCAAACAATGAAACATGGGGGTAAGATGAGGAGAGCAGGTTGTGAGGGGTGGAAAACAAGCTGTCTGAAGGTAACAACTCCCTTTCTTTTCCTTATAAACAGGTCTCTGATTCATTACTGGGTGCCAATAATGGGAAAGGGCTATAGCTCCACAGCAGAGCATGTGCTTTGTGTGCAGAAGGTCCTAGGTTCAATCCCCAGTGGCAACCAGTCTGTATAAGCAATACTGAGCTACATAGACTGAGCCAGACTCGGGGCTTATCCAGACTTAACTTTTTCCTCACTCTTTCCAGGCAGAGGTTTGCGCTTTAACGCTCTGTGTCAGAGTTGTTGTTGTTTTCCCCTCTGATTCCCCACCAAAACACACTCTTTAAAACTGAATCAGAGCAAACATCGATTTGGGTTTTCTGCAGATTGACATTTGATCCAACTGAGCTTTAAAGAGTGGGTTTTCACAAGGAAAGCTTCAGGGGGCGGATGACACATGGAAGTTTAAATCACGGACTTGGCCTGGAAAGAGCAGAAGAAAGGTTAGTGTGGATAAGCCCTCAATATAAGGCACTGATGTTCCAGTTTTGCTCGATGGAGAGACATAGCATGCCAACAGCACACTAGAACTGAATTGCCCTGTAGAACCTTTTCAAGATCCCTTTTTCTTGCATTCTGAAGGCTGATTCATTAGAACAGTTAATAAATTCTTTCCTCCAATTTGCAAACTGAAGGAGAACATTTTACCAATTCTGGGGAGCAGGAAATCCATGTACAGTATTTGCCTTAGCATCAATGTGTTTTGGTGTAACTATGTTTGGCAGCTTATGTGACTCTCTATAGATCTGCCATGTTAACTTGGTGCCCTCTGGACTACAACTCCCAGCAGCCCCAGCTTGTTCTCTCCCATAATGGTCATATGCAGAACAGAGCAACTGAAATGAAAGGACATGACTAATTTAGGTCTCTTCATTTCAATGGGCCTACTCTGAGTACACAACCCTCCAGGGTGCATGGAGTGCTAGTTGAGGGGGTAGTACCTCTGGTGGCGACATGTCATGCTCCTTCTGGGGCAGTTTGTCCACATTTGGCCCCCACTCCGCAATCAGTTCTCACCTGTGACTCCTAGATGGGCTACCTCCCCAAGTTGATGAGCCCAACCTGCCCCATACAACACAAGCCTAAACTGCCTTCTTGACTGTTAGAACCCCTATTGGCCTTGTCTACTCAATCTGCCGGAGCCTGTCTTTGCATAAAGGGGAAGTCCCTAACTCACCAAGTGTTTGCGATCCATTGGCTACCCTCACCTGCTTTAGCCAGCCAGTTGATGCCTTTATATGATCCACAGAATGGAGCAACTCTATGCTGAAATGTAGCAGCATATGGGTCTTATTAGTTTCAAGAAAAACCAAGTAGGTTCCTAAAAGTATGCATGGCGTGGCATATTATGGAGACAGTTGGTAGAGAGGTGTTTTCTTCATGGAATCATAGAATTATAGAGCTGGATGGGACCCCAAGGATCATCTAGTTCAACCCCCTGAAGGAGTGCCATTGGCAGGATCCCTAGCAGGGTAACCTGCAGAAGGCCCCAAAATGGAGCATTCCAGGGTGGATGGAGCCATCTTGCAGTGGCATCAGACCCAGTCCAGGCCCACTCACTGTTCCAGTTCCAGGCTTAGTGTGGCAATTGCCCTGTCTCATCCCCATTTCCACCCCATCTATTGTGAGTTCAAGGTTGCAGGTGCAGCAGTTGCCCTGCTCCATAAAGCCCTAGCAGATTTGGATTGTGCTCTGAGTGTGCCGCTCAAGCCCATGATAAAACATTCCAAAGTCCATATTGGGGCAATGCCTTTACTAGGGCAACCAAAATTTCATGAAACAGTGTGCAAGCTTTCAGGTTCATCAGAACTCTTCATCAGGCCTCCATCAGATTCTAGAGAACTTGAACACTTGCACACTATTTGGCATTTTGGTTGCCCTAAGAAAGCAAAAATAATAATAACAAATGTCATTCCATTACCCACTTAAAAAACGGAACAAAAACAATACATTGGTCCTTAGCAGGTTGGTTGCCCCCAATTTAAACTGGGTTACACCAAAGACAGCAACATTATTTCCTTTTCTATCTCTGTGTTTAAAGGAAAGCAGGGGGGCTGTGGGTCCCTCATCTAAAAAGATGGAAGTTGATTCGGCTACTTTTCCAACAGTCTCTGCTATCCTGGTTCTCATGCTGACATGAAGGTTGCAGGAAGCCTTAGAGTAAGCCATTGTAGCAAGTGTCATTTCAATATCAGCTTCTAAACTTGAAACTGATTAACTTCAGCCCTGCTTTTGAATGAGAAATGAAATTTATTCTGCCACAAACAGCTCCAGCTGAGGCAGCTAAGCTGAATGTGAAGAAATAAAAGTCCTCTTTAAACATATTGAATCAAACATCTGAACAGAGGCAGAATTTCATGAAATTTCATTAGCTGGTGAGTTCCTAAATCACTGAAAAAGTAGGGAAGGAAAGTCAAATTTAGGCTAAGCAAAGCCAGGGTGGTAAAAAGTATCTATAATACCGGTATGTTGTGTCAGTAAATGATCTATTTTATCAGCAGCAATGAATGAAGCCTATAGAAGTGGAAGTTATTTGCTATTAAAACACCAAAGAAAATAAGTTTGCTATACCAGATAAACTTCAATTTAAAGACACAAAAAGCATTGGGTCCTATCAAAACTCATAATGCATCCCTGCATTAGCTAAGAATATCAGCTGTGAGCTGGGAAATCCTGCATTTGAATCTCACTGCAGCAGTGGTTACCAAACTTGGCCCTCCAGCTGTTTTGGGAATACAATTCCCATCATCTCTGACAACTGGTCCTGTTAGCTAGGACTTGTAGTCCAGCAACAACTGGAGGGCCAAGTCTGGCCACCACTGCACTACAGAATATGCATAAAAATATGTATATAAGTAGGGAACTGCAAGGAAATTTTGCAGTTGAGGCTTAAGAGTAGTGCTCCTATTCAAGACTTCATTTCTACCAGCAAGGGAACATGCTTCCCCATGAAGCAATGATGACCACAATCATAGAACTGTAGAGATAGAAGAAGGCTCTGAGGGTCATCTAGTCCAACCCCCTGCAATCCAAAGACGATTAGACAAATTCATGGACGAGAGGGTTACTGATGGCTACTAGCCCTGACAGCTATGCTGTACCTCCACAGTTGGAAGCAGCAATGCTTCTGAACACTAGTTGCTGGAAACTGTGCTCAACTCAACTTGTGCTCAACTCTTGCGTGTTTCTGAGTTGTGGCGCCCGCCATGTGGAACGTCCTCCCATCAGATGTCAAGGAAATAAAAAACTACCTGACTTTTAGAAGACATCTGAAGGCAGCCCTGTTTAGGGAAGTTTTTAATGTCTGGTGTCTTATTGTATTTTCAATATTTTGTTGGAAGCTGCCCAGAGTGGCTGGGGAAACCCACAGGACGAACAGTTATGTGCTAGTGGTAGTCTGGTCCCACCAACAGTCAAAACCAGGGTTTCCTAAACTTGGGTCTCCAGCTGGTTTTGGACTACACTTCCCATCATCCTTGACCACTGGTCCTTCTAGCTAGGGATGATGGGAGTCATAGTCCAAAACAGCTGGAGATCCAAGTTTGGGAAACCCAAGTCTAGGCACAGCATTATGTCACAGCTGGAGTTTCTGGACCAGCCCAGCGGCGACAAAATACAACCTCATTGCAATGATTGAGTCTTGAGGTTAGCAATAAGGCAGCTACTATGTTCCTAATTCTGGTATACTAAGCTCTTGCCACATAGTTGAGTCTTCAAAATAGAGAGTGGAAGGGCTACTTATGTATGCCCAGCAAGGTCTTAATGTGCCTTAAGTATGTCTTTAGATCAGACCATGCTGCAAATGTGGAGAGGTCAAGTGGTCATTGATGCCTGACACCTTGACAGGCTATAAGCCTCTGTGTTTATTACACACACACACACACACCCCTGCATTATTACATTCATATCCCATATTTTCTCCAAGTGATATCCAGGAAGCATGCAAGGGTTTTCCCCCTCTCCATTATACCTTCACAGCAACCCTGTGAGGTAAGTTAGGTTGAAAGTGGGTGACAGAGCTCAAAGTTTCCCAGTAAGCTTCATGTATGAGTGGGGTATTGAACCCTGGTCTCCTAGGTCCTCATCCAGCACTCTGTCACACCACACTGTCTCTTAGGTTGCATGGCGGTGTGTAGCATCTTAGCAGAATGCTGTGGAACATCTTCAGTCTCTGGCAATTAAAAGTTCCATTTCTAATGGTCCTTTACAAGATCCACAATCTGTTTCACATGCTGTGAAATTCATCAGGATTTGTGGCTGGTGTGTTTGCACAACTTGTACCCTAAAGTCTCAAACCTGTATTTTAATCAGGTATCTTAATCCAAGGGGGAAAGCCAAAGCTCAGTGGTAGGGCCTCTTCTCTGTATGCAGAAGGTCCCAGGTTCAGGCCCCAAAATTTTCAGGTAGAGCTGGAAAAAGTTCCTACCTGAAAGCCTGGATGATCACACACCTCTGACCCTTGGCCTTTTCACTACCAGCCAGGTCAGGGAGAGACCTACCATTTGGTCTCTTTCACAAAGCCACTTCCTTTGCTACTCTAACAACCCATACTTAGGGACCATTAACTGTCTGGTGTCTTATTGTATTTTCAATATTTTGTTGGAAGCTGCCCAGAGTGGCTGGGGAAACCCAGCCAGATGAGCGGGGTATAAATAATGTTGTTGTTGGCATCTGGTTGGCCACTGTGAGAACAGAATGCTGGACTAAATGAGCAATTGGCTTGATACAGGAGGTTTTTCTTAGGTTCCTAAAGATGATTCCACTGAGGCATGATGTCAGTGAAATGAATAATTCATCAACACAGGAAATAAGACCTCTTGCACCTGGCATCCCATGATGGAAACTTCCCCAACATACTGGATGTTAATCTAGGACTATAGCAGAACATTGACACTCATTTATCCTATACCTTATCTGAGCATGCAGGCCTAAACATTGTATAATATGCTAAATATATTAATATGAGATCTTGGGTGGCCGTCTGTCATGGGTGTTTTAGTTGTGATTCTTGCATTGCAGGCTGGGTTGGAAACAAGTCTCGGCAGAAATGAATATGTAAGGGGTTCTAAATGACTTGAAAAGAAAATGACTTGATTTCCTTACAAAAAAGATTATGGAATCTTGGGTTAGCAAAGATGCAGGCTGTAAAATCACATTTTAGAGATATTCAGTTCACTTGCAGGGAGCCATGGCCACATGATTTCTTGCTTGTTCCAGGCAGGAAAAAAAGGGGAGGGGACAGAGCCTGCTAAGATAAACACATTGGCAACTTGAGCTCAGGGCTCAGGTTAACCCTGTTATGCATGCAGATGTGAGCCAATAACTGCATATAACAACAACAACAACAACAACAACAACAACAACAACAAACCGGGCCTTGGGCATGGACTTTTAATTCTCTTGCCCTCATTTCACTACTTACATGAGTGGACCTACTTAAGACATAATCTATCCAAGAGGGGAGTAGTGTAGCTGGGACTCTTGCTTCATCAGCAATTCCCCACACAGGGTTGGCCAAAGTGCATTATGTTTTTGGTTTTGTACTGGGTCTACAACTGTTTCCTGCCTTCTAATCTTGTCATCCCTCAGGATATAGAGATCTCACACAGAAGGAAGTGAAGTCTAGCATAAAGTTCCAAGCAACTTGCACAGAAACAACATGAAGTTGTACATTTCATCCATTCTGATCCATCATTTACCTATGCTCTACTGTGTACTTCAAGTTTCCTCTAGTTTACTGATTCTGCAGACCTAGCGAACCTAGCAAGGCTCAGCAAGCTTTGGGTTGAACTGGGCTTTGGGTGAATTACATAACTCCTGGGTGGAGGGACCAAATAGAGGTTGAGGATAAATTGATCCAGTTCGCATTTAAAGGCAAACATTCCTAGTTACCATTTCCAAAACAACATGCAAACCTAAACACAGCGATTCTTCAAAATTTGCCCTTCTCTGAATTTTGCAATACAGTTCTACAGCCAAATAATGTGTACTAAAATGCATATACTAAGATAAAGTGTCCATTAAAATACATATATTAGTGAAAATATCATAAAAATGCATTGTATTAGGGGAAATGGTTAGCATACAAAAATTTGCATATTTGGAGAAATTTGCAGTAAATGCTGATGGATTCTCATGAGAATCAGAAACTGAAATTAACAGATTCACCCATCCCAACTCCCATGGATCATGCAATAGACTGTATCTAGCTCTACAAAGTTGGAGATAGTGCTCTGAGGTCAAAGATGGAGATCCAATGTTAAAGTCTCCCTCCCAGCAGCCTGCAATTGTTTTAATATCTAAATGGCACCAGAGCTCTGACTTTTAATTTTATATACATATATTATTGAAAAATTTCAGTAGAGAAATAATGTGGAAAAGGTGGAGAGAACTCATAAGAAAAGAAAAAGAAAGAAAAGTGCTTGAAACTGTGGTGCAGTACAATATTGACTTAAGATGGGCCAAAGTGTTCTGGGAAGGGCCCTAAGCTATCTTGGTCACCTGACACATCCCCAAACCAGGAAGATATTTAGTTACACTCTGTGGAGTTATTCATCCAGACAAGGTGACATTTGCTTCACTGGTGAGTTGCTTCTTACTCTGCAAACAGGTCACCTTCAGAGGCACTCAATACTCTGATGTAGTGATATGGCTCAGGGAGGCCAACAGAAGCTTTGCTCCACACACCAGAGCCAAATGTCACAGCTTGCCTCTTGTGAGATCAAGATGCTGGAAAGGGATAGGAGTTTTTGCCACAGGTACTTCTTCCTGCTGTGTGCCTAACACAAGAAAGGGACAGTCCCAACCACCACCTACCCCCAGGCAAGGCTTTTTGAAAGGAAGGGAGGTGAATATTTTCAACTGCCAGGGATTTATGATATAGATGAATTTCTTTTACTTGCTTTGCAGAATCCTGTTGTTCAGCAAGCCATGAAACAACAGGCAAGACTTATCTATGTTGTCAACGTCACGTTAGAAGCCATGGAAGCTTCTCTCCCAATCAGAGGCAACACCTTCCGCCAATGACTGAGTGGGCCTGACGTTGCACGCGCATGACATTGCATGGTTGGGAGGAAGCTGCATGCACCAAGCACCCCGTGCCAGTGTCGCTATGCCAAGCGGCGCTGAGCATGCTAAGCTGAGCGCCGAGCGCCAAGCCACCTCAATGGACAATGGCTCCTCTCTTGTGCTTGGCCTCCTCTACACTTGGCTTTCTCTGCACTTGACCTCATCCAATATTGAGGGGGCTCCAAACAGTTCGGCCCCCATGAGCTGATGCCCCTGCTCCCAATACAAACAACAACTTCAGAGGTGCGAATTGCCACCAACTTGGTGATATGGGACATCGCCAACTTGGTCGGCTTCAAAAGATAATTTTTTTGAGTATCAATGGTTTTCAGCCATGATGGCTAGGTTGTACATCCACTGTTGGAGGCAGTATGCCTCCGAAGCCTAGTTACTTGGAATTGCACGTGGGGAGAGTTGCTGCTGCACTTGAGTCCTGCTTGAGGGCTTCCCATAAGCATCTGGGTGGCCACTATGAAAACAGGATGCTGTAGTAGGTGGGCTTTTGGTTGGCTCAAGCAGGCTCTTCTCGTGTTTTTAGTATTTTTTGCCAGGATTGTGGCAGGGAAAGGAAGTCCCTGCAGCACTGTTGCTGCTTCTCCACTGCCCTGCAGTAAAGGTAAAGGGACCCCTGACCATTAGGTCCAGTCGTGGCCGACTCTGGGGTTGCGGCGCTCATCTCGCTTTACTGGCTGAGGGAGCCGGCGTACAGCTTCTGGGTCATGTGGCCAGCATGACTAAGCCGCTTCTGGCAAACCAGAGCCGCTTCTGGCAAACCGTTTACCTTCCTGCCGGAGTGGTACCTATTTATCTACTTGCACTTTGACGTGCTTTCATACCTGCTGCTTATTATTTTTACTTTTCCAAAATGTGCATTAGGCAGACACCTTCATTATACTGTTTTATTTACATATGAATTTCCAACCATTTATATGCTGCTTTCCACCATAGTACTAAGGGGTGTAAGGTTATAAAATATAAGGTGAAGATAAAACCAGCTAAGACTAGCCATAAAATAAGAAAACATACTTAAAAAGTCAGCTGAAATATGAGGATCTTCACCAGGAAGTGGGGTTCATCTGATTTGAGCCAGGATAAACTCAAACCAGGATGAACAGTTATGTGCTAGTGGTAGTCTGGTCCCACCAACAGTCAAAACCAGGGTTTCCTAAACTTGGGTCTCCAGCTGGTTTTGGACTACAATTCCCATCATCCTTGACCACTGGTCCTTCTAGCTAGGGATGATGGGAGTCATAGTCCAAAAACAGCTGGAGATCCAAGTTTGGGAAACCCAAGTCTAGGCACAGCATTATGCCACAGCTGGAGTTTCTGGACCAGCCCAGCGGCGACAAAATACAACCTCATTGCAATGATTGAGTCTTGAGGTTAGCAATAAGGCAGCTACTATGTTCCTAATTCTGGTATACTAAGCTCTTGCCACATAGTTGAGTCTTCAAAATAGAGAGTGGAAGGGCTACTTATGTATGCCCAGCAAGGTCTTAATGTGCCTTAAGTATGTCTTTAGATCAGACCATGCTGCAAATGTGGAGAGGTCAAGTGGTCATTGATGCCTGACACCTTGACAGGCTATAAGCCTCTGTGTTTATTACACACACACACACACACACACACACACACACACACACACCTGCATTATTACATTCATATCCCATATTTTCTCCAAGTGAGATCCAGGAAGCATGCAAGGGTTCTCCCCCTCTCCATTATACCTTCACAGCAACCCTGTGAGGTAAGTTAGGTTGAAAGTGGGTGACAGAGCTCAAAGTTTCCCAGTAAGCTTCATGTATGAGTGGGGTATTGAACCCTGGTCTCCTAGGTCCTCATCCAGCACTCTGTCACACCACACTGTCTCTTAGGTTGCATGGCAGTGTGTAGCATCTTAGCAGAATGCTGTGGAACATCTTCAGTCTCTGGCAATTAAAAGTTCCATTTCTAATGGTCCTTTACAAGATCCACAATCTGTTTCACATGCTGTGAAATTCATCAGGATTTGTGGCTGGTGTGTTTGCACAACTTGTACCCTAAAGTCTCAAACCTGTATTTTAATCAGGTATCTTAATCCAAGGGGGAAAGCCAAAGCTCAGTGGTAGGGCCTCTTCTCTGTATGCAGACAGTCCCAGGTTCAGTCCCCAAAATTTTCAGGTAGAGCTGGAAAAAGTTCCTACCTGAAAGTCTGGATGGTCACACACCTCTGACCCTTGGCCTTTTCACTACCAGCCAGGTCAGGGAGAGACCTACCATTTGGTCTCTTTCACAAAGCCACTTCCTTTGCTACTCTAACAACCCATACTTAGGGACCATTAACTCACCAAGAAGGTGGCCTGGTTATTCCAACAATTGAATCCTCCATTAGATTTTAACCCTTGCTGGATTGAAGAATTAGAAGGGACTCGGGCAAACATTCTATCTCCACTCCCCACCTACCCCCACCCCCAAAACCCCCTCACGATACATTTTCTGAATCTTTTGCTATTTTTATCCGGTTGTGAATGACATATTGTGGCAATGTCTTTCTTGAGATAACCTCCTAATAATGCCTTTGAGAAGCTATCATACTGCAAATTGTGCTTTATTGAAATCAGAGACGTGTGTCGAAATCTTCAGCTGACAGATAGAACTCATTTAAGGTTTCAGAAATGTTTGCTGCCTTCTTGGGAAGAGTTTTCTTCACTGCCCACACATTTCTATTTTTAAACCCGTCTTACTCTATTCTTCAAAGCAATTTGCTTTAAACTGCAGCTGTACATTGACAAACCACCTACAAAGAATACTTCAAAGCTTCTCCCTTGCTGACACTGGAAGGTCCTTTGACACCACTGTTACACTTTTCACTCATGCATTTATTTCTAGACTGAATGGAATGGCAGAAGGCTATTTCACATGCTACACAGCAACAAGCCCCAAACTGCTGCCCCTGCTGCAATGCAGCAGCCAGTCCTGCCACACATAGCTATTATCCCTGCTCTTCCATCCCCGCCACCCACCTGCTTCCTCACTCAGCCCCCTGCTTCCTGCCATATACACTTGGAACTAGGGAGGAGGAATAAATTTAATTCTGTTTGCATTTTAATGAGAAATTACCCAATTTGCACTTCTCCAAGCAATACATGAACCAAAACACAGCTATCCTTCAAAATTTGCAGTTACCTGAACTATGCAATGCAAACCTTCAAACAATGTGCACAAAAATGCATACATTCAAAAAACCAGTATACCCAAATGCACTATATCAAGGTGCATGTATAAAAAATGTCCATACATTCATCTTTAGTCAAGATAACTGTCTGGAGCATGATGTTCTGCACTTACATTCTGCAAACATTTTACAACAATGATTTTCCAAGCTTCTAAAATGCATAAGGAAACACCACAAGATCATGGGGAGCCTTCTCCATGAAGAGGGATATGCTATAGTTACTGTTCCCACCCCCCACACCATTGTTGTTTTATCAATAGCTATTTGTAAGAGTGGGTGGGACGCGGGTGGCGCTGTGGGTAAAACCTCAGTGCCTAGGACTTGCTGATCGTATGGTCGGCGGTTCGAATCCCTGCGGCGGGGTGAGCTCCCGTCTTTCGGTCCCAGCTCCTGCCCACCTAGCAGTTCGAAAGCACTCTTAAGTGCAAGTAGATAAATAGGGACCGCTTTCTAGCGGGAAGGTAAACGGCGTTTCCGTGTGCTGCGCTGGTGCTGGCTCGCCGGAGCAGCTTCGTCACGCTGGCCACGTGACCCGGAAGTGTCTTCGGACGGTGCCGGCTCACGGCCTCTAGAGCGAGATGAGCACGCAACCCTAGAGTCGGACACAACTGGCCCGTACGGGCAGGGGTACCTTTACCTTTACCTATTTGTAAGAGCAAAAAAACACAGAGATGTAAGAAGAGCACTTCTGGATCAGGCCAAAGGTCCATCTCTTCCAACATCCAGCTCCAACAGTAGCCATCCAGATGCTTCTTCTGTGAAGCCTGCAAGCAGGACTTGAGTGCAACAGCAACTCTCCCCACTGGCTGCATCAGCAGAAGAATCAAGGGAAGTAATAGAACTGCTCTATTTTGCCTTGGTCAGACCACACCCAGAGTAGTGTTTCCAGTTCTGGGCACCACAATTTAATATCCTTATTATTGACAAGCAGAAATGTATGCACCAAGATGATCAAGGGTCTGGAAACCAAGCATTATGAGGAACAGTTGAGGGACTTGGGTGTGTTTAAAAGGAGACTGAGAGGGAGATATGGGGGATGCAGCATGTTTGTTTTCTCCTGCTCCAGAGGCCAGGACCCAAACCAATGGATTCATGTTACAGAAAAGGAGATTCCAACTAAACATCAGGAAGAACTTTCTGACAATGAGAGTGGTTTGACAGTGGAGCACACTCCCTAGGAGGGTGGCAGACTCTCCTTCCTTGGAGGTTTTTAAGTAGAGGTTGGATGGCCATTTGTCATGGATGCTTTAGTTGAGATTCGTGCACTACAGGGGGTTGGACTAGATGATCCTCAGGGTCCCTTCCAACTCTACAATTCTATGAACTGGCACACAGAGACATGCTGCCTCTGACACTGGAGAGGGAACACATAACCATCATGGCTAGTAGCCATTAATAGCCCTATCCATATTTTTGAGTTTTGAAACATAGGGTATGAGAAGCAATAATCTGTAACATTAGTCTTTCAAAATGAAGCTTTCTTTCCGAAAGAGGAAGGAGGATCACTCTCTTTAAATGCACTTTCTTTCTTTTTTGTCTATTTGCATTTCTGTCAAGCAACGAACACCAGTTAATCAGTAAGCCATGTTAAAGTTGAGAGGAACTGAGAAAGCCAGTGGAGGTCAATAAACTGAACTATGTTGTGATCACTTACCGAATATCATCAACTCAATTCTAAAATGGGTAATTTGTGGCTGTAATAGTAGGAAACAGAAACATTTCCTATGATGTATTAAAAGTGCCATCTAGTGGAGAAAAGTCATTTTCAAGTATCCATTTGTCAGTCTGAATTGTACTGCTGCTAAATTTTCTGTATCTTCCAAGTCCAATACACCAGCGTCCAATCTGCTTGGCATGCAAGCGTACAGAATCCCAACCCACAACTGCATGTTCAGCATCCCACTGCAGTTTGCATAAAGACCTGAGGACTTGGCCGTTAATAATGAATGCAGCAGCAGCATTAGAAGACATTGAAGGTCGTTGTTGAACTGAGTACCACAGAATTCCCCCTAAAACCCAGCCAGTCATGGAATGAGGCCCAGAGTGGGGAGTTGTTGTGGCATTATTCTCTCCCCCCTCCCTTATTTGCAACCTTCATGCTTAGCAGAGCAGTTTTGAAAGCTGCAATGTGACCCCTCCCCTTTGCTGAGAGAAAAGTGTTGTAAGACTGGATACCATGTCTTTCTGGGATTTTCACAAACAGCTGGCACATAGGCAAGGGGGCCCAAGACCATCTCTGGGAAGCCAGGTTCTCAGAATCATGATCCAGGTGCAGTGACCAGCTGTCCATATGTGGCCAGGCTATGAGCCCATTGAGGCTGTGAGGAAGACCTCATGGAATGTGGTCTGAAGGCGCATGAGGTCACCACCTTGGTGAAACTAAGTAGGTCTGGGTCTGGTCAGGGCTTGGGAACCACCCACCAAACACCACCGCTTTGGGTTCCATGGCAGAAGGAAGGCAGGTAAATAAAAGTAAGAAAATAAGTTAATAAATCTCTTTCAGCTCCTTGGAACTCTCGATATGGATGGTGCCAGCTGTCAGAACCTCAACTGCCCCCCAAATGGAAAACCTTGCAGGATTTGCTACTTTTTCTTTGGTATCAAAATGTGTAGAGTTTGGCACTAGCTGAGAAAATAACCCATAAATGCTGTATGGTAGGATATTATCTTATATGCAAAAAACACAGTGCTCCCTCAGTACAATGTGAAATTTTATTTTCCTAATGGTCTTAAGTACCTTAACAATCTAATGTTAAGTCTCTCTAAGATATACTGGGCTGCTTTTTTGTACTTCTGTTACTTTTATCACATTATTTTCTTTGATTTACTTCAATGAAATCTTTTAATAAGTTAGTAAGTCTCGAAGGTAACAAAAGGCAGTTTTAGGGAGTGGGGGCAGGATCACATATTGCAGGGCCAATGAAAAGCTGACCTTGTATTGTCAGGACAGTCTCAGAAGCAAAAGTCCAGGGCCCCGTGAGGCAGAGTGAGCAGGGTAGACCTCAAACACAGTAGGGCCAGCTTGTCAGTAAGTACGAAAGAAGAGCCCCTCTGGATCAGACCAGAGGCTTGTGGAGTCCAGCATCCTGATCTCACAAGATAAAAGCACAAATAAGTAGTTGAAACCACTAGGTGTCTCCCTTGCTGCGTTTGGTTTTTGTTTTTTTAAAAAAGCATGTTTTATGCAGGAACCTTCTGCCTTTGGTCACAGGACAGTGCTTGGGTTGTGTGTATGGTGAAATGGACAATAATAATAAAAAGTAGGAGGTGATGCAAAATACCTTTCTTTGTCAGTCAGAGTAGATCAGGGGTCAGCAAACTAAGGCCCTTCGGCCAGTTCAGGCCTAATTGCCTTCAGGATCTGGCCCACGGACTGTCCATGGATGAGAGTGGGGATTGTGTTCATTCGGGATGCGCCATTTTTCCCCCTGCACCATTCCATTCCCCCTCCCTCCCTCACACAGGAGGGTGCCTCCTCCCTCCCTCCTTCTGGCTTCTCCCCGCCCTGTCTAGAGAAGGAAGGGGACTGGGCTGAGCTGGCTGAGTGCCATTTTAAGCAGCCCCTCTCCAGAGCCAGCCCTTTCACGCCGCTCATCTTTCCTCCGCGGCGGCCGCCTCCCTGGTGCTCCTGTGGGCCAGAGAGCGGAGCGGATGAGCTCACTCTGACTACCCACGAGAAGCAGCAGCAGCAGTGGCAGTGGTGGTGGTAGCGGTAGCCCCAGAGAAGGTAAGTGCAGTGGCTGGGGCTGGGGCTGGGGGATGGGGAGGAGGACTACTTGCCCCCCTAGCCTCTTCTTCCAGCTCCCCCCCCCCCCAGTGCCGTTTCTCTGGCCCGCCACAAATTCTGAGGGACAGTGGACCGGCCCGCAGCTTAAAAAATTTGCCAACCACTAGAGTAGATGATACTGGGCTATATTTTGATGGCATATGTAAGTCGGCCTTAAGTGGTGCTGCCAACATTTCTGCCCATTAAGTTTGCCCTGATTATTAGGGAAGAAACTAGTGTGCAAAAGCTGAGGCAGGGGGAGGTGTCATGCAGACTAGTGTGCATATTTAGAGCACCCTTTCCCAACACAGTGCTCTCCAGATGTTTTGGAATGCAATTCCCATCAGCCCCAGCAGATGTTTTTGACTAAAACATAAATACAGTATAGTTAAAGCATGGAATTCACCTCCACAACTTAGATGGCTTTAAAAGAAGGTTTGACAAATCCATGAGGGATATCAATTACTATTAGTCACAATGGCTATGTTGGATGCCATGTGGCCCTGAATACCAGTTACTGGGAATCACAAATGGCAAGAGTGCTGTAACACTCTGGTCCTGCTTGGATGCTTCCCATATGTATCTGGTTGGCCACTGTGAGAGCAAGATGTTGAAGTAGGTGGGGTTTCAGCCTGATCCAATAGGCTCTTCTTATGCTCTTATATTAATTCCCATGTGGTTGATGGGAGCTGTGGTCCAAAAGTTGTAGCGGCACTAGACTGAAGGCTGATTTAAGCCATCTAAAAGGACCACAGCTAGGTGTTACAAGAGGAATGGAAACAGCAGAATATCAGAAAGGGAGAGAAGAAGGGGATTAAAGGTGGCTCCAAATTCTGAAAAAGCCAAAGACCTCTTTTCGAATGCAGATGCTCCAACATAAAACAGATTTGAAATTGCAGGTGCTACAGCAGTATCTGTGCAGGCCTACTGGGGACAAAGGACAAGCAAAAGAAAAAAGGAGAATGAAACTAATTGATATGACCTGTGCCGGATTTACATATAAGCTAAACAAGCTATAGCTTAGGACCCCACTATCTTGGAGGCCTCCCAAAAAATTAAAGGTGAAAAACCGGATGTACATTTCCAAAATATAAGATAAAAAACAAATAAAATAAAACCTAACTACATACAGTTAGAGCTTAATAATTATTTCACTATTAAAAACTTCTTAATTGTATTTCACCATTAATATACTTCTTTTTAATTGTATTTCAGTTCAACAATTACTTTGATTAAAATACATATTCTGTTATGTGCAAATGGCTTTAGGTACCTATTAGGTCCATCAATTACCATATAGCATACATTCAACACAAAAAACAGTGACAATTTGTTGTTGACAAAGGACAGCTGGACATATAAAGGGCCCCATTACCTTCAGTAGCTTAGGGCCTCATCAAACCTAAATCCGGCCCTGGATATGACCACTTGAACTGGGGTGTTACCAGATGGGCTCAGAACAATGTAATGGTCTTGTCTGCTAGTCTCTCCCCAGCAGTGGCTTCCACCAGCTAGTACAAGGGGAGAGTAAAACCTGTATAGGCTCAGTAAACATCTCCAGGGGTTGATCCTTCTTCTCATCCGCAGGCAATTAAAACTATTTAGAGCCGCTCAGTGGGGAAATGCACTGTGAGAGGGCAATTGCTTTAACCAGAGAGGAAATTGGGGGTGGGGGGTGAGAAAAGTCTAGATGTCTTAATTGATTTTACACACCACAAAATTTAAAGCTGTTCCAATCCGGTATCTCTTTGAAGAGATGATTTCTGCTTTTCTGAACTGAATTACGATCACTATATTCAGTCTTTTCCTACCGGGGCACTCCAGCTGTTTTTGGACTACAGCTCCCATCAGCCCCAGCCAGCACTGTGGTCGAAAAGCAGCTGGAAGACACCAAATTGGAGACGGCTTCTCTATTCGATGTATGGTAATTGCTTAAAGATTCCGCCTCTATGGAGCCATCTGTAGGGCTGCTCTGCTCTAAGCTTCCGAAAGGAAAGAGCAGGATATAAATGTAATAAAATTAATCCTGTTCCCCATGCAAAGCATGTAATTATTTAAAATAGTTCTCGTCTCTCACCATATAAAGGCAGCCAGATTTTGGAAAATGTTTGAGTTAGTTAGTTTGGACTCTTGGTACTCAAGGGTCTGGCAGACAGCCTTCTTAGGAAAAAATTCTCATAAACTGAAAGTCTCTAAGAGGTCTAGTAAAAACAAAACAAAAAACAGCCCCCCCCCTTTTGCATTATGGTTTAATTTATGTCATTTACAAATAAGGAGGCATATGGACGGATTATCCCTCCAGCTAATGGGTTACATGAAAATACTATCAATAAGATTCAACACACCCATGCTATTTTCTTTTGTTTTATGATATTTTATTTTTAATCATATCTCTGTTCTTATGGTGTATACATATGAAAGCAAGGGAAATAAGAATAACGCAAATTTTTTTACCCTGAGGATCATCTAGTCCATCCCCCTGTAATGCAGGAATCTCAACCAGATCATACATGACAGATAGCCACCCAACCTCTGCATAAAAACCTCCAAGGTAGGAGAGTCCACCATGTCTTGTGGGATCTGTTCCACTGTCAAACAACTCTTACAGTCAGAATGTTCTTCCTGAAGTTTAGTCAGAATCTCCTTTCTTGTAACTTGAAGCCATTGGTTCTAATCCTATTCTCCAGAGCAGAAGAAAACAACTTTCTCCATCCTCCATGTGACAGCCCTATAGATATTTGAAAATAGAGACTACACTTCTGTTGATGCTTGCTTTGTTGCTGCATCACACTGTTCACTCATGTTAAGCTTGTGATCAACTAAGACCCTTAGATCTGCCATCTCTCCCAGAGTGCTGCTTCAGGTGACTATTTCAGAAAGGCTCGTGATAGTGCTGGCCCGGGCAACTCCTATGGGTTTTCAGCATCATCTGAATGAAGACTTAGCTATTTGTCCAGGTAAACAAAATGTAAGAAGAGCTCAACTAGGCCAAGTCAAAGGAGCATCTGTTCTCTGTTCTTTGAGAACATCCTGTTCTCTGTTCTTTGAGAACATCCTGTTCTCAAAGTAGCCAGTCAGATACCTTTTCTGGAAATCCTACAAGCGGGACTTGAGCACAATAGTACACTCCCCACTTGTGACTCCCAGAAACAGATTGCCTCAGACAGTAGTAGTAGAACATAACCATAATGGCTAATAGTCATTAACAGCCTCTCTCCATGAACTTGCCAGATTGTCTTTTTGACTTGTTCAAGTTAGTGGTCATCATTACATCTTGTGGTAGCAAATTCCATAGTTTAACTATGCACTGTGTGAAGAATATATACATAACAATTTCCTCACACCATGCCAATGTCTTCCACTGGTAGGGACAGGAAAGCGTTCAGCATAATATCATAAGGACACCAGTATGAAAGAGCACAGGATGTTTTTACAACCTTTGCAGATGTATCATGAAGATTCTGCCTACAAGACTCCAGAATCAATGGATTAAACACTACAGAAGCAAATTTGGCAGCCGTGTAAATCTGTTTGAAAGTCATTCTAGAATGCACCTTGAGGAAACAATCACAAGTCATTCATCCTGTGCTGGAATCCTGTTTGGAAAAGAACATCCTTCTCTAAACATAGTTACATTCCCAAAAGATCCTGCTTACACCACATTTTCTAATTGTGGGAATAGGTGTTAAATTGGAGGTGTCTAAGGGCACACACACATTGAGTCAATGGAACACTTCACTACACGTTGAATGTGTTCAGCAGAGATTTGCTCTAATGTGTCAGCTCATTCATAAAGGTGCAATTAACTATCACATCATTAAGGGACTGTATTTTTCCCCTAATTATCCTGATTATATTTTGCTGGCTCATAAAAAAAGCAGCGCCAATACAATTCACACTTAAAAATCAACATATTTCTTTCTTGGTTGGTAGGAATCATCCTCCTGATTATTTTCAGCTATAACTTTTAACACGTTTAAACATGGAACTTTCTTGCATTGTTTTTTTTAATGGCATTTTTATGAGATATTATCATAATATCTAAGAAAAGCACTTTATAGAAAGCAACTCATTCTCAGTTGCTTCAATCTGTTAAAAGAGAGTTTGAAAGAGATGCCTCAAGACTCCTTGTTTATTTCAGCTAGAATGTTTCTAAGCTTAGTTCAGCCTTCCAGATGCTTTGGACTACAACTCCCATCAGCCCCAGTCTCCACTCCAAAACACCTGGAGGGAACCAGCCAATTATAAATACACCGAACCCCAATTAACTACGTCATGTGATGCAAAAGTGTTTAACTTTAATTGGAACAGGGAAAATTAAATTGCCACTGATAATTTGACATTTCCAGCATGTTTCAACTCATGTTTGCACCAAGCTGACCTCACCACTACCTCACCCCTCTGCCTCACAGTAGATCACACTGATGCCATTGATAGGGGGTCAAGTAAGTGCCACCACCCCGCAAACCGCCACCATTCCAGTGATAAATTTGGGTGGAGTACCGGGTGATAATAATAATTTTGAGTCATTGATAAGGTAATGTGTCACCTAGTGGTTAGAGGGAATGACACACTCCTCTGACATAGCAAAGAAGATTACCGTCTTCAGAAGAAAATGATATATACATACAGTGCTTTTTTCTATTAAAAAAATGTTTAGGGGTACTCTCATTTTCCTACTCATATTGAAATACTGCCCCTCAATGAGGCGAAACTTAGATTCACAAAATGTTTAGGGGCAGTGATTTTTTTTCTTTAAGAACTGTTTAGGGGTACTCTCATTTTGACTCAAGAAAATTTCCATTTTATAGTTCAAATCTAGAAAAATAAATACAGTAAATGGACAAAAGTTCAAAGATTCACAAAATGCGTAGCCATGCGTACCCCCAGAAAAAAACACTGCATACATAAATACTTACATACATCATTTTATTTGTATGCCGCCTTTCCACAGTATAAGCAATGTTCAAGGTGGCTTTCAAAGTGAAAAAAGTTATACAATTCAAAACACAGCAAAAGTAGTCAGAAACAATAAATAAAACATCAAAAAGTACACAACCAAGTGGAACAATTTTCCACATACATCATAATAAAGATGCAAAATAAAGATACAAAATTTTAATATCCAATAACAGCAACAACCCTCAGCTCAACAAAAGCCCCTAAGTGATATCCCAGCCCAAGAGTTGTCAAAAAAATGAACTTGCTTATCAGATGGCCTTATTCAAATCTCCAGTATATTTCAGTGGAAGCTTTCCTACCTTGTAGTCTAAGCATTGTATTGTGGCATAACCTTTCACAGAATAGAATCCATTTTGTCTGATGCCAGAGGTTGTACAGTCGACAACAGGTTGTGCCAAAATAAAGCAGTTGATTTTAAGATGCTACAAGACTCTTCTTGACTCTTTTTGCTGCAACTGACAAAACAAATTCTAGAGGGACAGATGTGTTAGTCTGACGCAGCAAGTGCATACATAACTCATTTATGATGGAATGAGATACTTGTTGTTCTTATTTATTTTATTTTTGCATAAATAAATAAATGTGTGGAATCTGTGCCCTGTCTGTCTGGGGATTTGGGAAACCAGTAGGTCAGGACATGGAGCATCTGTGAGAAAGGAAGCACCCAAATTGGCAGCAAGGTGGGGTTGTTGGGATGGCTAACCCTTCATTTGAATGCAAATGTTGCTTGAGAGCAGCCAGTTATCTGTGACATCAGATAGAACCCTAGTAAACTGTTGGCCCAGCACCTGGTAATACTATTGTTAATCATGTGTAGTAAAGAGACCTCGGGGCTAGCATGAGTCATTCATAGAGCCAGTTGGGGCTAGAAAAAGAGAGTGAGAGAAAGAGGAGGGGGTGTGACATCAAAGGAGTAGAAGCAGGATGCCTTGGCAGGACAAAGCTAGGGTATGAGCATCATGTATGTGAGTTATCTTTTGGAAAAAGAAGGCAGCATGTATCCAGGATCCGTAAGGTGCAACAGCAGCAGCAGCAGCAGCAACAACAACAACAACCTGCCGGCACAAAACTTTGCCTCCACAACACCCTACGCAGATTACATGGGATACCATCCAATGCAAAATATGGACCACCGTGGACAACCTTCAGGGGCTTGGGGAGCACATTATGGCCTGCAAAGGGAAGACTGGAATGCTTATGGCCCCGCACCTTCCAACACTGTGACCGCTACGCAAATGAATGGATCATCTCCCGGGCAGGTTTCCTATAGTTCTGCTGATTACAACTCCTTGAATCCCGCTGGATCGGGGGCTTTACCTTCTGTAAATACAATCAATACAGAGCAAATCTCTCCCCACAGTCAAAGACACAGCTCTTATGAATGGATGAGGAAAACAGTCCAATCCACTTCAACAGGTATGTTGGCGAGGACTAATCTATAAACGGAAATCTCTAGCATTATTCTGTGCCATCTCACCCACACACCTCTGCAAGCGAATACAAAACTCTTGCTCAAGATGAAAAAGATTGCTTCCCTAGACGTTGTCTATGCTTTTGAACAAATTTGATTTATTGTCCTTCTGATATCAATGAAAGATCAGATATAATGAAATAATCACCACATGCAATGTGCAGAAACAAGGGTTTTGGGGAGCGGGATAAGAGAATTTTTAATTGAAAGTGAACTGGGGTAATATCCATCTAAGTCATATTTAAAGAGATTCACTGAAATAAATGGACTTAAAGTGAATGATTTCAATGGGGGCACTCTGAGTATGACTTACGTTAATTGATTTCAATGGGTCTACTTTGAGTATGGTTTAGCTTGTTATTACCTAAAGTCTTTTAAATGAGATAATCCGGCAAATATTTTTTTAAAAAATATTCAACATAACCTTATGCCTGTTTATAGGAATTAAGTCTTACTCCCATATAGGACAGCAGACTGAAACACGCTGTTTTGGTAGCACTGTAATTGAATATATGGCTCATTTAAAAGTAAGCTTCTCACATTTTCTACACACTTGTATGACTGAAAAACTAAAATGGTCTTGAAGGAGAAAAGTTATATTCACATAAAGCTTCACATCTTCTGAGGTCTACATGAGAGGGAGGTCTGCAGCATCACACCATGGTTATATGTTCAATTTATAGGGTTTCATGCATTAACACTTCAAATGGAAACAGTAGATGAAGGTCATCCTTCACTTTAAAATGCTAGGCATGCTCAGAGGCTGCAGGGATCTAACACACACAACCAGCTTGATCTTTTCATAGGAGTTTCAATAGTGAGCTGGTGAAATAAAAATTGTATAAAATATATCTCGGAGCTCCAGGAAAATATTTGTTAGATAATGGACTAGAATAAAGGTGTTGGCGGGGTGTGTGTGTGAGGAGGAACTGCCAGATTACTAAACACTCAGTAATTATAGTATATGGACAATGAATACAGTAATAAAATTCTGGTTTTAAAGTGCTGCATTAAAAAGAGAATCCTGAACAACCACAGCTACTGTGTGGTTTGACTGCGGCTATTAAGAGACCATGGAAGTTAATTGCTGCAATACCTGGTGCTCTATAACATAATGCATAATGCCAGGATCCCAAAATGAGCCAGGCACACTTTTGCAGGCAATCCTTCAAAGAACAATAGTGCTATTGGGGGGTGTGTGTGTTAAGTACTGCAAAAACTTAAATGTATTTAGTTTTCAATTGAATCCATTGGTTATGAAAACAGTAGTGTAAACATATTACTCCTTGCTAATTATGTAAAGTACAGGAAACTCTGATCAGTGATTTGAACATCTAAGGGCTCAACTGTGATATTATGGCTTACTGTTAATCAAGCCTCATGGAATGCTGGGGCATGTAAATCTCAAGGGGCTAATCAATGGTTTAAATTATTTCTTCCAAGTGAAGGACTGTGGTAAAGTATCTCTCTAAAAACAGGCTACTGGAAAGGTCTCTATTGAAATAACTTTCTACATTGCTTTTGAGGCCTCTTATTATTATATTCCTCCTTCCGTCAAAGGAATTCATGGGTTCCCTTCTCATTCTATCTTCACAAAAACCTTGTGAAGTAGGCTAGGCTGAGAGGCAATAACCGGTTAAGTGAGGATTTGAACCCTTATCTCCCGGGACACTCTAACCGCCACACCGACTTTTAAAAATGCTGCTATGTAAGTACCTAGAGTTGCCATTCTTAGGTTTCAGCACAGTCCCCCTCTCTGGAAGTTCAATCTCTGAGGCTCAAATCCTACACATGTTGAAGCTTGCAATCTCAACTCCATTTACCTCTGAATTAATATGATTTGCTTATGAGTAGACATGATTAGGATTGCACTGTTAGCCACATTTGAAACAGGGTGAAATTTTACTTACAAGCAAACATGCACAGAATATTGCTGCATGACTCCTTGTCAGTGCCCAGCCTACACATACAATAGAACAATTAGATCTGTCTGATATATCTAACCAGACACAACAAAGAAAGTATGTCTTCACACAGCACACGGCTAAACTATGGAATTTGCTCCAATAATGTGATGGCCACCAGCTCAATAACTGTGTTCTACTTCCAGTGTCAGAGACAGTATGTCCCAATACCAGGTGCTGGGATTCACATGTGGTGAGAGTTGCTGTTGCTTGCTGGCTTCCCATAGGCATCTGATTGGCCACTGTGAGAACAGGTTGCTGAATGAGGCAGGCCTTTGGCCTAATGCTGTTTTCTTATATTTTGATGTTAACAAAAATAACAAATTCCAGAGGGGTAGCTGTTTTAGTCTGTGGCAACAAAAATAACAAGGAGTCTCGTGGCGCCTTGAAGACAAATAAACACTTCCTGCCTCACAATGCAAAACCAGATTGGTAGACAATTCTAACTAAAATTAAACACACCATGCTAGAGCCCTTTAGAACCTAACAAATTAATAATATAAGAACTGTCCTGTAAACAGGAACCGATTCAGCTGCCTGGTCCAACATTCTGTCTTCTGCAATAGCCAACAAGGTGTCATGAACATTCCATGAACAGTGCACAACAAAGCAGTGCTTGTTTGCTTCCAGAAATCAGGGCAGCTGATAGAACCTGCCCTAAGGATATTTGGCAGCAAAGTGCTTATTCAAATGCTCTTTTTGGATGCTATACTCTCTACCATCAGGACTATCAGCAGCTCTTCTTTGTACAGAATCCAAGTGGCCAACAATTAAGGCAAGAACACTCAGTTAAAGCATATTTAAAAAACTGTTACTATTGAGCATTTTTCCTCCACTGTGCTATATGGAATTAGGTGATAGCCAACTCTGGAAAGCAGCTTGTCAATTTTTTTTAGATTATTATTATTTTCCAGAACTGAGCTCTGCTTTGACCTTGAGAAAGAGATTGGATCTTCTGGAAAGAATCCAAATGGAACCTACAACCAATTAGAAACACAATTCTCCCTCCCCCCCCCCCCCCCGGTATATACTCTTGAGAACAGAACCTTTTAGAGCTAGTTATCTCACCAGTTTCCTTATAAAATGTCTTTACTGAGCTAAGTTTCTAAGTGCTGCCCACTGCAGTCTTAGATAGCCGCTACAACAAGGTAGACACATGCAGACAGACTTTGTGTTTGTGGTCAACATCAAGTCATCTGTTAGCAGCCAGAGCTTTCAGATTTAAAGTTTTAAAATATGACAAAACCAATATGATGCATGCCTTGTAAATTTTTGACTTGCTGTCAAGCATATACTGCTACAAAGACTTGGTAGTTAACATAGCAGATGGCCAAACTTCTCATATTTGGTTCAATTGCTTTATATAGTGTATTTAGCACCAACAGTGGCAGATGCTCCCCTGTGAGAAGAGAAGTACTAGGTCAGAGGTTGTCAAACTGCTTTCAAGGGTATTGTGGGCTTTCAAGAAGTTTATCAAGGGTTCCTTGATGAGTGTTAACACTGGCTAGCTTTCTCTGCAAAACAGTTTGACCAGAAGCCGAGCACTTCTTTTGGAGTATGTTTGCCCAGAGAGAACAGACCTGCCTTTAAATAATAAATATCCCCTTCAAATGCAGAGAGCCTATTGTTTTGGTTTGTACCAGTTGGGCCTCCACCCTTTTGCCATCACATTTCATTATTGGTGCCACCTTCTCATGCCACAATGGAGAAGGCACTGTAGAGTTCAGGTACTGCTTGCAGGCTTCCCATGGGTATCTAGTTGGCCACTGTAAGAACAGGATGCGGGACTAGATGGGCCATTGGCCTGATCCAGCAGGACACTTCTTACACTCTCGTGCTCACATCACTCCAGATCTTCCTCTGCTGCTGCTGTATGAGGTTTATGGCTTTTTTCAAGGTACAGCCTCATGGTGAGGAGAAACTTGGTCCATGCCATGTGCTGTGTCTGTGTCTTTTCCCTGGGATCTGCTTTGTTTTCTACCAGAATCTTAAAGTTCACCAAACAGAGTCAGGTGCAAAACAGTGCATAAAGAGCCCCAGTTTAGGTGTAACAATCACAGTCCAAAAAACCAGGGTTCCATGGTTATTAGGTCAAGAGCTAGCATTATGTATATATGTGTGTGTGCTTCCTATTGCCCTTCCCTCCCTCCTTTGTTTTCTTGCAGGCCTTAATGCAATATTTCCAGGGATTGTTAATCCATTATCGGTTTCAGGAAATCCAATTTTTAAGAGAAGGGACTTCTCTTGTTACTACTGCTAAACAATAAAGGGATTTTGTTTGTCTGTTTACAATCAAGCAGTACTGTATATAAATTGTGTTAAATAATTTAAAAAATACTGTAAATCACTGAAAGGTCTGTCAGTAGATACCAAATCTCCTCTCTGCATACAAACACAACCCCACTCAAGAATTTTCTGCAGTAGGTGGAAAGGTAAATGTAGAGTAAGTTTCCTGAAAGTGGAAAGTTTAAAAGCACATTTATACCACTTTAGCACTCATTGCTTTCCCCAAAAAATCCTGGCAGCTGCAGTTTACCACTCATTCCCAAAACACTCTTAGCAAATTATAGGGGGCGATGTGATTGGTGTAAATAGATGAATACTGACTTTTTATAATAATTTTTTATTAGTTTTCAATTACAGTACAGCCCAATAATAGCCTCATTATAACAATACCAATTTATAATACAATTATTAATAACAATCATTCAAATACCGAATTATACAATTTAGATAAAGTGGGGCCCCTCATAACAATCTACCCCCAAACGTTTTTCAGACATCTGCTTTCTTTCCTTCTCCTATCAGGCCTGCTACCCTCAAGGCCTCTTAACTTAGGAATCCTGTACAATGGACTGTCCCTTTTCCCTATGTTGCTTTCCTGATTCTAAGCACATGCAGATATGAGAGTCAGGAGGGAAAATAGCAAACTTTAGCTCCCCATAGCCAAAATACACACAAAAGAGTTTTGTCCTTTAACTGTAACTCTGTACAAGTTGCTCTGATTGCCCTTGACACCATATGTGGAGATATCCCCACATACTTGCGGTTTTCAGACTTCCTCCACCGTCATAGGCAGAAAGCCCATGTACACCTGTTGGTGGCAATCACAAGTGGGAAGAGTGCTGCTGCACTCTGGTTCTCCTAGTGGGCTTCCTTTTGAGGCATCTGGTTGGTCACTGTGAGAGTAGGATGCTGGACTAGATGGGCCTTTGGCCTGATCCTGCAGCCAGGTTTTTCTGAAGTTTTTAAATTCAACATTTTCTCTGGCCCAGGGTTCACTTTTGCTCCCTTTCTCGAAGGATTTAGGTAAAAATATACATTTATGTGGGGGTTACGTTCTGAGACATCGCGCACATCAGTGAAATAACTGAACTCCATTAAGAAAGACTGTAAACACCAGCTCTGCCCTTTTAGTGATGTTTCAGTGATGTCTTTATGACGCTTCCAGGTCACTTTTGGCTTCACTACATATTGAACGCACGTAAATGGGGGGCTGCCTGTACTGTGATGTCAATGCTGACAGTTATTTAATAATAATAATAATAATAATAATAATAATAATAATTTTTATTTATACTCCGCCCTCCCCAGCCAAGGCCGGACTCAAGGTGGCTTACAAGCAATAATAAAAACAAGTTGAATGATTACAACTTAAAAACAAAATTAAAATACAACATTAAAATATTGAAACATTAAAATATTAAAATATAGCCTCATCGCAGGAGGAGAAGGAAAAGAAAAAAGAAAGAGAGGGAGGGAGGGAATCAAATTGGCTCCAAGCCAAAGGCCAGGCGGAACAACTCTGTCTTACAGGCCCTGCGGAAAGAAATCAGATCCTGCAGGGCCCTGGTCTCATGAGGCAGAGCATTCCACCAGGCCGGAGCCTGTCTTGCACCATGCCAGACTATTGGCCCATCTAGCGTGATATTCCCTCTACAGTGACTGATAGCAACCCTCAAGGGTTTCAGAGAGGAGTATTTCCCAGCACTACCTGGAATTGAACCTGGAACACTTGGCATGCAAAGCAGATGCTCTGCCACTTGGCTGTAAGTCTCTGTTTATTTTTGTCGTGCAGTCACTATTAATATCGTGAACTGATAGGTCCTTGTTTCAAATCTTGCCTCCTCAGCCATGAATTCACTAGGGAAACCGCCATCTCTCTTCTTGAAAATGGGGGTGCTTTTAATACTGACCTACCTTATGTGGTTGTTGTACAAATTAAAGAGACAGTGTACAATATGTGAGGCAACTTGAACACTCTAAAATGCTATATAAATGCTAAGTATAGATACAATAGATGCCTATTGTATATATTATCCTACCATTCTTTTTCAAGAACAATTCAAATCCAGAGCTGCAACATAGAAACAGGAGAGTCAAGGCAAGATGCATAAAAGGCAAATAACCCCCCTCTGTGTGTGTGTGTGTGTGTGTGTGTGTATATATGCATGCCTTAAAGGCCTACATGAGACCGAGTGATAAAAAACAGTAATATTAACTTAAGACACAGCCTGAGAAAATGTGGGGGAGGAATCTGCAAAATAAATTTACGATTTTATAATATGTTTTAAGATAAATTTTCCAGTGCTGCATACCAATTGTAGAACAAATTTTAAGAACCACAATTATAAAAAAATCAGTCAAGAAGCGGAACAATTTAAGAATCACTATCTGCAATCAGGTCTACGGACAGATTAAAAGGTAGATTAAGGATGTAATCCTAAAGCGGGCCTGAGCACATGTAATTTAAGGAAAATGATACTTACTCTGCTTTGGTATGCATCCTTCCCGTAACTCTCTGGGTTGCTGTTTGATTTTGGTGGTTGTGTATTATTAGCTGTAAGAAAAATAAAAGGAAACTGTCAGTCATAATATGTGAAACTGAATTTAAAAAAAAAAAACCCTTTTGCTCAGAGTAGAACCACTGAAATTAATAAAACCAAGTTAGTCATGGTCATTGATTTCAATGGATCTACACTGTGAATGTAAGTTGAATACAATCCTTATAGTACAGAAGGGGTGGTGCAAGGGTGGAGGAGAGAACTACTGAAGATTATTCATCCACCTCATCCAATGCCCTCCTGCACACCACCTGGTAGGATGGGCCACAGCTGAGCTCTTGTCCTTTATTTTATTTTATTTTTTTAAATAACCAATATAGAGCCAGTGTGGTTAAAGACTAGGAGCTGGAAGACCTCGGTTTAAACCCCAACTCAGCCATGAAACTCACTGGGTGACCTTGGGGCAATCAGTCTCTACTGCACTACCCCACAGGAGTGTTGTGAGGCTAAAATGGGGAGGGGGCAGAACCATGTACAGCAGCTTGAGATCATTGGAGCAAAAGTCGAATATAAATGTAAGAATAAATGTAGAATAAATACATCTTTTGTCCTGCTGGAAACTGTGTGAAGGAAATAAAATCTAGGGCTAACGTAGTTACCTAGAGGCATTAACTGGAGTGGGAAGCTGTTGGATCTGAGCTTTTGCTTGGTCCATCCCGGCACTCCTCTAATATTGGGAGGGCAAGTTTGGGTTCATGTTTGGGTTCCCTTACACCAGCTCTCCCTGTCTGGGGCAGAATCTCTCTCTCCGTTGGGAGAGAGAACTGGTGCTTCCTATAGCCTTTGGGGCACCCTCCCAGGAGCTACATAATTGTAAACCTGAGACCATTGAAAATGTCTGGGTAAATAAAAGTCTTTGCCTGATAAGGAAGAGGCAGTGTTTTGGTGACAAAACTGCAGAGAGAGTGTGCTAACACCAAAATGTCTCTCTACCTGGTCTCTATCTGCCTCATCCAGGACTGGATTTAGGTTTGATGAGGCCCTAAGCTACTGAAGTAATGGGGCCCTTTATATGTCCAGCTGTCCTTTGTCAACAACAAATTGTGACTGTTTTTTGTGTTGAATATATGCTATATGGTAATTTATGGACCTAATAGGTTTCTAACCAGTGATATTTTAGGGAGCAGTCTAGCAGGCGGGGCCCATTACTTACATCATAGGAGCCTACACAACACAAAACACTTGTTGCTGTATGTAGGTTTTATTTTAATTGTTTTTTATCTTATATTTTGGAAATGTACATCCAGGTTTTTTTCCTTTAATTTTTGGGGGGGGTCTCATGAGAGTGGGGCCCTAAGCTATAGCTAGTTTAGCTTATACGTAAATCGGGCACTGGCCTCATCTCCTAAGATTTATCTTAACCTGTTAGAAGACACATGTGAATGTAGGCAGCCTCAGAGATATTTTATTGTTGTTTTATTACTTATTTAATTTATTAATGGCTTCTTATGAAATACATAAAAGCAATTTCACAATACAATGAAAACAGATTTAAGCTAAAACAACTACACATATAAAAATTGTTAAAACAATAGTGATTTAAAGATTAAAACCAACAGCACTATGAATTGTGCTCAGAAACAGACAATAAGTTAAGTTCCAAAATTGGCAATACAGTGGTACCTCGGGTTACAAACACCTCGGGTTACAAAAACTTCAGGTTACAGTCTCCGCTAACCCGGAAGTAGTACCTCGGGTTAAGAACTTTGCCCCAGGATGAGAACAGAAATCGCGCAGTGGCAGCAGCAGGAGGCCCCATTAGCTAAAGTGGTACCTCAGGTTAAGAACGGTTTCAGGTTAAGAACGGACCTCCAGAACGAATTAAGTTTGTAACCAGAGGTACCACTGTATATATTCCTGCCCAGCAATATAGTACTCTATTGTTATTTTTGGAACAGCTACATTTCCCAAGTAGTCTTCAGTGCCAGCCTCATGCACAGCCCATTGCAGTAGTCTAATTTGGAGAAAAGGACATGAAAGCAGAAAATATAAGGAGATGGTGCCCACCTCCATACACTTCCATTTATCAACAAGCTAAGAGTGCAATTCTCCAGGAAGACCTCATATTATGTTAGCTCCTCTTCCACAGCTGCTGTTCATTTTAAGGGAGCTTGCTCAGAAGAATTTGCCAAAGGATTGTGTCCTATATCAGTTATTTAATACCATGAAGGTACATGGCACCTCACAGAATAGCATAAGCAAAATGACAGTAAAACCCTTTAAAACTTTGACTGTGGACGGATAAATAAAGGACGGGTAAGAGAGACTCATATCAAGCAGTGAATGAGAGTCAAACATTATAAAGCTTTGTTTCAAGGAAATGAGGACTAATATAGGCCTTTGGCCCTCCAGACAGTGCTGGAATTCCAACCCCCATCAACCCCAGCCAGCATGGCCAATGGGGATGGGAGTGATGAGATGGTGATGGGAGCTGGAGGCCCACAATTTCCCTATCCTTGAATTAAGTGGTAAAACCAATGGACTGTATTCAAATGTTTTATTCAAAGTATAACCATTAAAATTAATGGATGTGCCTAGTTTAGGCCCATTAATTTCAGTGGGTCTGCTCTAAGTAGGACTTACTTGAGTACAACCCAAAATAAGGCTAGATTTGAGTATCCCCCACTTCTATAATAAGTTTAACAATTACATCAGTCACTATGCTAACAGTTGAGCTTTAGATCTCATTCACATTTTTGCCCAGGACCATCTCTTTGTTGCTTTGAAGTAGATTTAATGTGTATAATTAGAACTGTGTCCCCATCACACAAACAAGAATATCAACATGGCCTCTTTTTTATCACCCTGCAGAAGTCACAGACATAGACTAATTCATGTGACAAAGAGGATGTTAATGATGTAAAACAGGAGCAACTCTCAAGCAAGGAGGACAGGGTGAGCCAGAGGCAGTTTTCATGCTAATTTATTTTGCTTTGTAAACTAGCTGTGAGGTCTGAGCATCCCCCACCCCGCCATGTCTTGCCCCTTCCATCCATTGTCTTCAGTTCAGAGGCCTCTCTGCCATGTTAAGCAACAGACCCTCTTTTGACACCTCTTCCAGCTTTGATGTGCATCCCTGTCTCTTCCTTCTCTTCCTTTTATTTAGCAGTTATACTGCCGGAAAGAGTGACAATTTTCACAGCAAATAAAGAGGCCCGATCTTTGCTTTTATTGTGTTCAAAAGAAACACTCTGTGAATTTTATGGCCAATAGGAAAACTTCCCCCACCCCCTTCCCATCCCACACAATACTCAGGCTGAGTCACAGACTGGTAAAATAACAGGAGTATCCTAATACAGGTCAAACATCAGGTGAGTACTTTCATGGCATTTAGAACAGCCTGATTTCCACAAAAGATTACAAATGAACACTTAAATGGCTCTGCCCTCACATTTGCACATCGTAATAATTAATTTTGAAACAAGATACAACAAAAACTTTTCTCACATGTTTTTTAAAAAAGGGGCTACAGCCCACGAAACCACTGGGAATCACTATATTCCCCCACCACATGCCCCAAACACACACATATAAAAATGAATGGGACAATGTTCCAATTGTTTTCTTTAAAAACACAAAATACAATTCAGCCCAAATAAAGCACTTTTAAATCCTGTTTATTTCAATGGAATACCTGTTGACTTTTCTGGGGCTGGTTGTACAAACTGTACAAGCAAAACAAAGTCTGAAAATTAGGCAAATTGCAACAAGTTGTTTTATACACACAATTCCTTGCTTATTTAAAAGAAGGTAGAGATTGAATGTTTCCCTCAAGAAAAATAACTTTACACATGATCTGAGACAATACCAAGATCCACAGGCAGAATCCACACAGAGCTTGAGGACATGTTTAACTCCCCCATAGCAAACAGATCAAATGTGCTTCATTTTGGCTAGATGGTACCCTATTTGCCTTATGATATTGAGTAAGTAAAGCAGTGGTACTAATTGTAAAGAACTAGGGAAAGCAAGGATGGTAAACCATTTATAGAGTCACATTCTCTTCTTGCAGGGCTGGTGGTGTTGTGCCAGTGGTGAGTGGGACCTGAGGTAACAGTAGACAGAGCAACAAATGTAAATTGTGCCTTTGAACCGTAGGCTTGTTTCTACATACACTCACACACCGGTCTCTATTTTTAAGTTTGGCAATCAAGAGGCATTATCAGAGATCAAGGACATCTTCCAGACAGGGTATGGAGCAGGGCTGCTGAGGGTTGTGGCTTAGGAGAGTCCTGAGGGCAGCCTGAGGAGAGTCTTGAGGGCCAGTATTAAAAGGGTTTGTAGAATGATTAAACAATTTAGGACTAGTTCAAATAGTGCATCCCACTCAAGCCTTTATAGATGCCTATAAAAATGTAATGCAGACATTGCTATTCTCATTAGAGCACTGAGTACATCTATAATTACCAGGTTTAACTGCTAATTTTTCCACACAGTGTTAGAGGGCCTTTTCAACAGAAGCACCAAAGTGGGGATCACCCTCTGAGGTATAACTTGCACCAACTTTGTACAGCTTTTGTCAACAGGTCAAGATGCACTTCCTTGCCTAGGCTTTTGGAGAGGTGAGGTGGGGTGACAATCCACTCTTTCTGCTGCTTCAATGTGCTGTTGCTTTTATTGTATATTTTCTGCAATTTTAAGGTATTTTATATTTGTGTGTTTTTACGTATCCCATCGTGGGGCTCCTTGGATGAAGAGTGGGCAATAAAAGTGATACAGTCACCTGCGCTGCTCCTGGATCTGATTGGTTCGGGTGGAGGGGCAGAAAGTGCTTCTTGCTCCCCCACCTTCCACCCAAACCAATCAGATCCAGGAGCAGAGGAGGAATACTCTTTTTCAAAAGGCAAGACAGAAATAACCTATATAACAGTTTGCTAAGAACTATAACATGAAGAGCCCATTATTGAGCTTGTTTTTCCCTTTCCCTGCCCGTTCATTTCCCCTAGTGTGTCAGTGTCTTGAGCCTAAGGACAGGAACTGTATTAGTACTGAGCTTGGTAAATTGCCTTGGGAGATTCCCCCCCCCCAAGGGCAGGGTATAAATGCAACAAACAAACAAACAAAGTTGAAAAAGAAATATTTAGTCATAGAATTGAAGAGATGGAAGGGACCCTGAGGATCATCTAGTCCAATCCCCTACAATGTAGGAATATGCAGCTGCCCCATATGGGGATCAAACTTGCAACCTTGGCATTATCAGCTATAACCCACTAAGCTATCCATGAATTTGTTTATTTTCAGTTAATAAAAATTAAATCCTCTTGATAGTAAGAAAACCGCTGTGTGATTTACAAAAATACATATATATATATATGTTTAAAGCAGATGTTGAAAAACATTCAAATGCTTATTAAAATAAAAAAAGCTAAAAATAAATGAAACACATGTAACGTCTACATTTCTGGATAGGCTTTCCCAAACAAAAATGTATTTGACTGACACCGAAAAGAGAACAGTGCAGTGAACTGGTCCCAAGCTATTAAGCGACTACTGTAATTGTAACCCCTTGAAATTGGCCCGGTTTCAAATGGGAAACCAGTGCAGATCTGAAGAGAAGCGTATGCAGACAGGATCTAACTCCTGTAAGCAACCATGCTGGAGAATTCTTCACAAACTGTAGTTTCTGGATCAGGGTGCCAGCCCCACAAAGAGTGCACTGCAGTAATCCAACTTTGAAGTCACCAGTGCTGGAACTATTGTGGTCAAGCTCTGCAGGTTGAGGAATGGCTGTAGCTGTCACCCCATTCACAGCTGGTAAAAGGTGCTTCTAGCCACTAAGGCTATTGGAGCCTCCAGTGACTTGCACTGGATCCAGAAGCATTTGCTGCACTGTGTACCTGCTTCTTCAAGGGGAGAGTAACCATGTCAAGGAACGCAACAATAGCCCATATTCTCAGCCACAGGAACCACTCACCCAGTGCCTCCATCTTGCCAGGATTCAAGCTTAGCTTATCTCACCTCATCCCAACACCAGTCCAAAGCCTACATGACATCTCCTACTTCAGATGTTATGGAGAAATAGAGCTGAGTGTCATCAACGTACTGATGGCACCTTAACACAAAACTCCAAATGGCTGGCCACAATAGCTTCATATAGATATAGATAGAATGCTGTTCTTTATGTAGAATATTGTGGAATGCTCTCCACAAGAAGGATTGCCTGCCACATTTGTTACAAATCTTTAGGCGCCGGGGAAAACATTCCTCTTCTCCCCAACCTTTGGCTAGTTAAACAATCTATGGCCTTTTCAACTGTGTGTTGGTGGTGGTGGGATCATTATTTTTGTTTGTTACTATCTTATCTATTTGTTGTGTTTTTATATTGTTAACTGCCTTGTGATCCTCAGGTGAAGGGCAGAGAAAGAAAGAAAGAAAGAAAGAAAGAAAGAAAGAAAGAAAGAAAGAAAGAAAGAAAGAATAGTATTGGGGATACAACAGTGCCCTGCAGCACCTAGCATAACTGCGAGGAAGCCAGAAAGCACTCTACCACTACTATTTGTCCCCTTAGGTAGGATTCGAACCCCTGGGACACAGGGCCCTCAATTCCCATTCAACTGAGTCAGTCCAGAAGGATACCATCATCAATGGTACTGAAAGTCACAGAGAAATCAAGGAGCACAGTCACACCCCCTTTATTTCCCTCTCTGTATAGTTCATTATCAGGACAACATACATAGAATGGTAGAGCTGGAAGGGACCCAAAGGGTCATCTAGTCCAACCCCCTGCAATGCAGGAATGTATACACATACAAACTACTACTGTCAAGAAAGCGAGCGTATGCAGGAGTGCGTATCCTGGCACTCTCCAGAATATATGTATACATCTGTATTTCAGTCAATCAAGACACAAACATCAGACATGCCAAATTTTCTGGTTTAGAAATACCTATGCGTATTTTGTTTTTTTCTGAACAGGTAAAACAAGAACAAGAGAGAAGTACCGTGTTGTTTACACAGATCATCAGCGATTAGAACTAGAGAAGGAATTTCATTACAATAGATATATTACAATCAGGAGAAAGTCTGAACTTGCTGCAAACCTGAGACTTTCAGAGAGACAGGTAGAGTATGGTTTCCAATACAAAAGAGGTAAATTACTGGACCAAATTTGGGTGGTGTTAAAACAAAAACTGCAAAGCTTTCAAGGGAGGTATGTGTAAAATGGCTCAGTTCACCTCACCATGACTATTTACTTTAATAATGTTTTATAAATAAGTGGTCTAAATGTTTTTATTATTTATAAATAGACAAAAATTGCCATGAACAAGGTATTAAGCACACCTTATTGAGTCTGCTCAGATTTTGAAAAGGTGACTCTGTATAGTTATTTTTAAGGTTTTAAGCTTGAAATGGGAGTAAAAACTTGTGGAATGCATGAAGTATGCTTTAAGAAAAGCTAACTAGCATGCTGGCTGTGGTTGATTGGAGTTGTCGTCCAACATACCTGGACGGCATCAGGTTTGCAAAGGCTGCATTAAGGTTGGAAAGATAGGTATGCACCTTAGACCAGGTCACACTGTTTATCTCACCCTTTACCCTGAGAGGCAGCAGTAGGGAACTTTCCCATCACTTGCTACCTGTGTCAAGGACTGAATCTGAGCCTTTATGCATGCAAAGTACATGCTCTGTGCTGAACTATTGTATGAGTCCCCCTCTCCCCAAGTTGTTGCCAACTTATCAGAGAAAAACCAGCACAGCCTGCTCCTGTCTCTTTAACTGTAGTTTGATATGCAGTTGTCATTAGATGAAGCTTTTCATGGCAGGCATATAAGATATCAATATTTCAAAAATGGGAAATCTATTGTGTGCTTGATAACACTACTATTCTCACAGTAAGAATTAGTGGCACACTACATACCTGCCCCCTCATTTCAATATCAGGCAATACTGTAATTCTCTCAACTTCTGATTCACTTGGACTTAGTTTGTCTTGCCCGTATAATATCTCTCACAGAGCCTGGGAGGCAAGAGCAGTACTTTTTTCTGGGGGTACATGGGGATACACATACCCCTAAATATTTTGTGAATCTATGTTTGGGCTCATCGAGGAGCAGTATTTCAATTTGAGTAGGAAAAAACATCTTTTAAGAAAAAAAGCACTGGGCAAGAGTATCCAGTTGTTAAGACACATGAGCAGAAAGCATATCTAGAAGTGGTGCTATCTTGGTGGCACAAGCTGCCACCACAATTTGAGTAAGTTCACTCAAAAGTTAATGAGGGTGGTGCGTCTGTAATGCTAGGTGAGGGTACTAAAGATGGCACTGCTTGCTTGCACAGACACATTGCACACAACTTCTTAGAAGCACAATGTATGTGCCTTTCTGTCTGATGTCACAGTCTGTCAACAAATGTAAAGGGTGGCAAATACATCCATTTTATTGTTTTGCTGCCCCTCACATTGGACCCAAATGTGCAACACACACCTTCCCAGTGATTTAATTAGAGAAAGCCATACAAAGAAGGACATATGCATTTATAATTTAGTGGTAAGCAATTGAAACCATTATATTATTTGCCCTTGTAGGTAAAAATCTGGTTCCAGAACCGAAGAGCCAAAGAAAGAAAATTAATGAAGAAGAAAATGACAAGTTTTGATGGCAGCAGCCTCAGTTCCATCCAGAGTGACTCAGGTTCAATGAGTCCCATCCCAATGCCTGACCCACAGACTCATTCAGAAATGGCTGGTACTTTATTCCCACCACCTCCACCACCTGCTCCTCTTCCAATGAATGCCTTACAGCACAATGGAAATCTCCAGCAAGTTGTGGCATCTCAGTAAGGTCATTGCGTTAAAGGAAGAACATGATAAAGCATGGGTACATGGAGCACTACAGTTCACAACGGGAATGCCAAAGCTGTTTGCAAGAGACCCAACTCTGCAGCCCCAGCATCACAACAGCCATTTGTAAAATACTGAGAACTTCACATCACGTCAAGGCCTGGGAGAAAACAGCAAAACATCCTTTGGCAAGGTCACTTGTGATATGGCAAAAGCTCTTTGGGAACCTTGTGTTCTTGACTGCAAAGGTGGTCTGGAAATAGGGGCAGAAAGAAAGGGGGTTATGGCCGGAAAAACTTTTTTGGAATAAATGCCCCAAATCTGCAGCCCCATACTTTGCTTGATTTGAGACTGAATAATTTTTACACAGAGCAATTCCAGTAATTTGTTCTTTCTAGAATGTTTTTATTCTGTTCTCTTAACAGGGTGGAGCTAATGACAATTACAAGGAAACGAAGGGTTACACTGAGTCAGTGTAGCTTGTTGTCAGGAGTGGGCATATGCTGTCTTTCTGCAGAAGTACAGGAAAAGTAGACAGTGCAGTATTAGGCACAAAATTCAGCTTCCTAAGAACAACTTTCATTTTAAACAGAAGTTCCTAGTCCTTATGGCTAAAAAGTTATGCCTGAAGGTGCACAGGCAATGCCTGATAAAATTTCAGAACCTAGACACATAGCTAAGAAAGATTTCCAGTGCTTGAGGGCAAACTCCTTGTTCCTTGTCATCACCAGCAATAAATTTTGCAAAATAAGGACACTGTGCAAATTTGCTGAGTTTGCACAATGGCTTGTCCAAATGCAGATGTTGCTTTTTAGTGTGGAGGTTACACACCAGCCAACTTTTTGCTGATTGGATGTTTCCAGTGTAAAATTTCCGGATGTTTGAATCCATGGGGAAATTGCGGGGGTGGGGTGGGGATCGGTTTGCCATTAAATTATTGTGTTTGGTATATTAAAAGTTAATAATTTTGGGTTAATAATTACAAATCGAATTTACTTCTTAATATTTTTTTTTAATTACAAATGGAGCTACAACTGCTGAATTGTAATCAACCTAGCATTCCCCCCCCCCCCATTTTTCCAGTTTATAAGGAAAAGGTGGAACCTCCCCACTCCCAGGAACAGGAGAAACTGCCAACATTATAGTAAAAGAAAATGTTTGTGTAATCTGAAAATTATTCAAGTAAGTCCTATTCAGAGTAGACCCACTGAAAGTAATGTAGCTAAGTTAGTATTGGGTGTACCGTGAGCAGGGTTAGCACTGACTACCACCCTGTGTCTCCTACAGTCCTCCACAATGTGAAGCAGACATAAAGCATTCATATCCACAAACAGAACTGTGACAAAGCAAAGAGGGATATTACATGAATTTTAATCAACCTCTTTTTCTGAGCCACCACAATCAGTTTCTGTTTCTTCATATTTGTCATTGTATTTATCATGGACTTCTAAAAGCTGAAGGTTTGCCCAGGTTGAAACAAACTTATCTATCCTTTCACATGTCCTGGGGAGGGGAAAGGCTTGGATGGGGCGGGTAGAAGAAACAAAACTGTTTTATTTTTTCCCCTGGGTCTTCACATCTCCAACTTGAAGCCATGAAATAAGTTTGATGGCACATCACCAGCTTCTGTTCCATTCCATTGTTTAATTCAAGATTCCTGTGGTTTTAATTTTGTACTTATTTCATATCTGCACGGGAGCTTATGATTTCATGTCTTGATATTCTCAACTAAATGACATCAGGGTTGCTCGGGACACCAGAATTAATAGAGAAGGGGATGTACTCTTCAAGTTCTGATTTTTAAATTATTAACTAAAATCTACTTCTAAAATTCAATTGAACAGGAGAGACTCTTGTGCAAAAAGGGGTTACACATACCTAGTTATATGCACCTAGATGCAGCAGCTGCCAAAAGGAGGCAAGGATGTGTATTTCCAATGGCACTTTAAGACAAATGAGAAGCCACATTTCCATCCATATTTCGCAGTACTAAATGTGCTACTCATCTGCACCTAATCTGCACCCACAAAAGCTGAGTTCAGATTATCAGTTTTAAACTATGGCTTAGATCAGGGATGAGGATCCTGTGGTTTTCAGATGTTGCGGGGTTTCAACATTCATTATCCCTGACCACTGACCATGCTGGCTGGGACTCATGGGAGCTGGATTCCAACAACACCTGGAGGGTCACATGTTCTCTATCCTGGTTTGGAGGGAAATTAGCTGCAGTAAGATTCCAGTATAGTGGTACCTCGGGTTAAGAACTTAATTCGTTCTGGAGGTCTGTTCTTAACATGAAACTGTTCTTAACCTGAAGCACCACTTTAGCTAATGGGGCCTACTTCTGCCGCTGATTTAAATTAGTATTTGAAACAGGCCAGTGTGTTGGAAGCTGCATGTTCAGTTCTCAGTTTAATATTAAAAATATAAGAGCTTGACTGCTGAATCAGACCAAAGGCCTGTCTAGTCCAGCACTGTGTTCTCACAGCAGCCAACGAAATGCCATGGGAAAACTGCAAGTTAGAGTGCAACCCCTCTTTCCCTGCCTGTGATCCACTGACCCAATTGTAGGGTACTCACTGGTGGAGGAAGAGGGGGCGGGGGGGGCGCACCGCCCCCGGCAACACGATCCTGGTGGGGTTCCATTGCGGCTGTCCCCCTGCCTGCGCTGGGCGCCCCGCCCACACAGGTGGCGCGCCCTGCCCCCAGAACGCACACCATGCCCCTGCGGGCGGCGTGCCATGCCCCTGGGACGCGCACCTGCCCCACTCCCACCTGCTCTTTGCCCCTGGTGCCAGAGCATGAAGCTCCGCCACTGGGGGTACTCTGTCAGTAACCAGGACAAGGACATAGTGCCAGGCTCTTAGTAGCTGTAGAAGACCTGGCAGTACCAAAGGCCTGCTGCCACTTAATCTCAGGGACTGATGCTGAATGCTACTATTTCTTTCAGTACCTGAAAAGGGTTCTGTGACTTGAGTGTACCTAATCCCTGGTACCTGCCTCAGACCACGAGTTCCCACTTCAAGCCTTGACATATCCCAATATTCAAGAACCATACATCCCTCATATCATGATTCATTTGAGACATCATGCCAAACTATGGTTTGCACTATCATTTGGAAACTTAAGCAGGATTTGTGTGCTAAATGTAGACCATACAATGTTATAACCTGTTAGTGTAATCCTATAAATAGTATCTGTCTACCGAAGAAAAATCATGGCTCAGGGCTGTAGGTGTGCTTTCACATTCTGTCTGCTCAGCTTCATAAATTTACTCCCCACTCGTAGTGCAGCAGCTTCTGGACAAAACGGTGTCTTGCCATTTCAGACACCACACAGAAGCAAAAGCACTGCCTACAGAGAAATGCTATACTCAGAAGTAAATCACTGTCGTGGCCACTTTCATGTCGCCTTGGAGGAAACATGTAATCAAATAAGAGGGCACAGATTTGCATGTTCTGATTTACACGTATAGATGCAAATTAATAAATAATTATCATTTAAAATACAACTCTGGCGCATATTTCCATAGTGGGAATGAGTGTGACCAGGTGATCTGTGTTCCTGCTCAGTCTGTAGTCTAAGCCTTGCATTCCTTTCTAATGGTATCTTTAAACAGATACATTATTTTATCCCCTGGAGTTAATAGTTTTATGGTGTTATCGCTCTTTATATGCACTCCTTTACCTCAAAATGTGATAAGGCTCTCTTGCTGCTTTTGAGGGCCCTCCTGCTCATTCTGCTGAGTGGGGTCCTGTACCTCTGCCCCAAAATCTGGCCCAGGTGGCACCACTGACCAAACATGGATTGGATAACACCTTGAGACTGTCCTCTATAAAGTATGAAACATGAGGACCCTATAAGCACCATTACATTCAATGGGATTTACTAAATAGGTATAGGATTGCAGCCTCAAGCTTTCTTCACCGTGGTTTGACATGTTATCTGAATTGAACCTAAGTTAACTGCATGTATTTGATTTGTTAAGATGTTACAGAGGAAAATCCTTAAATTTGATAGACAAGAGCAGATGAAATCAATTTCAAATTTACCAAAGTCTGCCAAAACGTTTGATTTACTGGTAATATTTGCACAGATTTCTATGCAGGTTGTTGATGAAAGAAGCTTACCCTGTTTGCATCCAAAGCCACCTTTAAAAAGTCATAGGTTGAGGTCCAAACTAGAACGCCACATACTTACCTGTATCTTTCTGTTATGCTTCAAACAAAACAAAAAACAAAAAAAAAACATGAGAAGTTTCAAGTTTAAATGGAGAAATAATGCAGGAATGGGCTGCTTAACCTTTTTCTCCTCTAGCTATTTTTATTGTTAGAAGCACACTGCTCTGGGACAAAGGCAGCTTGAGGAGAGCAATTATGAGGAGAAAAGTTAGCAGAGAGGAAAGAATTAAACAGCTGGGGTCCAACCCAATAGCCCAGTCCACTACAACAAGAGATTATTCTTTTTTATTAAAACAATATTTTTTTTACAATAATGGGGGCAAACTACCAAAAACTATCACGTTGGGCCACCCAGATTGGTGATTTTTCTGCAGGTGTATTCTGCAATATGTCATTGACACAGCAAAAGTGCATTAAGGGTAGATTTATATTGGACTGTCCACATCTCATTCTGCTTTATTAGTTGATGTTTCCCATTATTGCTATCTGGAGTGCACTCTTAAACTGTAATGCAACTTACCGGTAGGTTTGACCAGTACTCTTTTAGGGTACTCAAGGGTACTCAGTACCAGCACCTCTTTTGTTGTTAAAAAGTGTGACACTTACTGTAACAAGTTCATGGTGAGTACTGGCACCTATTTTTCTAGGAAAAAAGCACTGAGTTTGACAAAAGTTTTGTGGTATAAAAAGTTACTAGATTTCAGTAGGAAGTTACAGGACACACACTGATTGGAAATGAAGCAGTATGTTGGCCCCAAAACTTTTGCAGACACCAACAGTATTGAAAGCTAGTTTGAATGTAACAATCCCATTACCATCATGAGCACAAATAATCATGAATGCACAATAAAAAGGACATATGGAAGGGTTCCAAGTCTGGCCCTGTGTGTCGTTTTCAGAAATATTAACTACTGAAGGGTGAAAGGAACAGGAGACAAAGCAAATAATTCACCTCCTGAGTGGGTCAGTGGAAACTGCTAAATATGTTCATTTTTACATTACTCTGTTACCCAGTTTTGAAAGTTGTTTTGTAGTTCAAAGACTCTTGATTGTCTTAGGCTGTAACAATGGGTTCCGCCTTCTAAAAAAACTAAACAAACATTATAACAGACCTTAAGGTTGCTTTATATACACAATTTTTAACAAACCATCCTTTGTTGATGTGGTGCCCTCCAGATGTTTTGGACTCCCATCAGCTCCAGCCAGCATGGAATGGCAAAGGTTGCAATAAATGATGCAGATGGTTTCATTGTAGTGTGGTGTAAGCTACTACAGGAAATGTCAAGGCACAAATGCTTTTGCTGTTATTCCTTGTGATCATAAGTAAAAATACAAAAAACAAAAACAAAACCCTACAATAAATACACTAACTGATCGTATTAAAATGTAGGCAAGAAAATCATTCTTTTATATCTCAGCTCAAATATACAAAGAAGTGATATTGAACAGCCCATGCAATATCAAATTGCCATCAACTTACATTGGTATCAATGAACAAAGCAAGGATTATGTTGCATTTATCCTCCTAAACATATTTGAAAAGTCCTTAGAAATTCCATGGTGGCCATTAAAGGAAGAGAAACTTACACTTCCTGGTGTGAAAATTTGGGATGTCAAAACAAAAACTGCACTTTAGTCACTTGTTCCAGGATCACTGCAGGATTAGTTTATCTGGTAAACCAGTCTGTTTTACCTTGTTTACATACAGGAGATAATTATGAAGGAAGATAAGGAAAGGCTTTGAAGACATATTTTAATCTAATTTGCTAAAATGCTGCTTACTTTTGATTGCAATATGTTTTCATTAGATGCAGTTAGTATGTAACATAAAGCAGAGTTTTTAATAAGGCAGTACCCAAAAGCTAAAATCAGAACTGAAAAGTTTAAATCAGTAGATTTAAGAACAAAAAGACAACTTTTTTGGAGCTGTTATACCTCAAGAGCACAGTTGTTTATATAGTTTTCAAGCCACTTGTAGCCCTAGTTTATTACTGCAATACAGAATGCGTAAGGAAATGATAAAGATGGTCCTTCTAACAATGATCCTTTATTAATCAAGTTGCAAGTTATTTCACTCAGTAGCACAAAAAGTAGTATCTCATGGGAAAAAATGCAACTATATTTGAACTCAATATATTAATTGGTTAAAAGGTAGATTAATAACTAAAATATGTCTAATCTATTGACAACCCTAATTAAAATATATTGCTATAAAATTGAACAATGCCTTAGCTATAATTAGCCTAGTAGTTATATAGTGTTATGAATTTGTGGGTGCCAGGTTCCTCTGAATCCCTGGAACCAGTAAGTGTTAGAATTTAATTAAATACTGCTAATTTCAGAAAACTACCAGACAACTACAATCCCCGGATCCAGCAAAGTATTAGAATCTAATTAAGGTTTGGGGTGCTAAGAGGTGTACTAGCCATCTCTAATCCTTGGATCAGCAAGTGTTAAAAGATAATTAAGCTCAGCTAGTTTCCCTTTTAAGGGACGCGGGTGGCGCTGTGGGTAAAAGCCTCAGTGCCTAGGGCTTGCCGATCGAAAGGTCGGCGGTTCGAATCCCCGTGGCGGGGTGCGCTCCCGTTGCTCGGTCCCAGCGCCTGCCAACCTAGCAGTTCGAAAGCACCCTACCGGGTGCAAGTAAATAGGGACCGCTTACTAGCGGGAAGGTAAACAGCGTTCCGTGTGCTGCGCTGGCTCGCCAGATGCAGCTTGTCACGCTGGCCACGTGACCTGGAAGTGTCTCCGGACAGCGCTGGCCCCCGGCCTCTTGAGTGAGATGGGCGCACAACCCTAGAGTCTGTCAAGACTGGCCCGTACGGGCAGGGGTACCTTTACCTTTACTTAGTTTCCTTTTGAGGTGATAGGCAGGTTATGGGCCATTCAGAAAACATGGGCTCCAAGGGACTTAGTGAGACAGCCAAATGGTTGGGGCCCCTCCCGCAACTAATAAAGCCAGAGTTTAAAATAAAGAGTTTGAAACAATGTGAGTTAGAAGTTTAGGGTAGAGGCAGTAATGTGACCTAGAAGTAAAGCAGTAACAGGAGAGTCAGAGCAATTTTCGGAGAGCGAGGTTTGAGAGCTTATTTGCATTCAAGGCTTTGGCTGTGAGAAAAGCAAGGCCTGCTTGGAGTGTTAATGCTGTGAACACCTTCACTGGAGGCTCAGGTTGTATATATGTGTAAATACACTATATATCCTACGAATAACACAGTCTCTGATGTGCCACATTTCCAAAAGGAAATACGGACCCTGAGTGAGAGACTGAAACCCCTGGAATCTTACATAGCTCAAAGACAGGAGTAGCATACAACAACAGTGATTCTTTAACATCAATTTTACTCATTTGAAACCATGCAGGAAGTATGATTCAGTAAGAATTATGTTAACTGTAACAAAGAAAAAGCTGTTTTATGCAATAAATGTTTGTGAAATACATTTGTACAAGTGGAAAGCCAGAACATTTGCAGGTGTGTTTTTACTGTGCAGCACTTTGTTTCCTTTCCCCCATTTGCACACATCCTTTCATAAACAAATAGAACTGGAGCAGCAGCCAGAGTGGCTAGAGTGTTTGTACAAGAGTGGTCATTTTGTTGACTGAAATTCTTGCATTTCCTATGGAGAAAGAAATGGACCAGGGATCAGAGAAACTGTTGGCATGCGGGGAAAGAATGTATGTCCGCCTGCCTGCCTTCCAGACATCTTTGGTCCCTGAATTTGGGAAAGAAGCCAATTATTCCTTATGCCCTCAACATTTCTTTCCTGAGTGCCAAACCTTCTTTCTTCCATGGAACAGAAGACTTGACCAAGACATTTCGGTGGCTGAAATATCTAAACAACAATTATCCCATCTGTTAATATAGGGCACAATACATCATGAAAGATTCCTGCACAGGCTCCATTGCAATAATCAGAAACTACTGTACTCTTATGCAGTTTATTTCATTTCAATAAGGATTGTGCAGGAACTGATGGTGGCTTGTGAGCGACAAGTCACTGGCCACTTCATTTTGCCTTTCCTTTCCAAACCTGGTATCCTTCTGATGTTTTGGGGAACAGCCATGCAAGCTAGGGTTGATATGAGTCATAGTTCAAAGTATCTGGAAGGGCAGCTTTTCCTGCATTTAGGTGAGGTTCCTGCGTGTACCAGTGCCAGCTTCCGTGCTGTTAGGTACCATCTATAGGTAAGCTTCAGAGTGAGTTCTCTTGTGTACTTTTCCGTGTTTGTTTGTTTGTAACACAAGAAAATCTTTAATAAAAACTAATAATAATAATAATAATACATCTGGAGGGAAACCACGTTGGGGAAGGTTGCCTTACAGTTTGGAGCCGTCTCTGTTCCCAACTAATCCCCAGATACTGACTGAAATGTCCATTTGTTGCTTAATGCGATCAAAATCTGAACATATTACAAAGGAAATGAAAAAAGTGAAGGAGTAAGGAACCTTTTCTATCCCAAGACTACATTTGTGGGCAGGGCCAGAGGCAAAGTGGGAAAAACAACAGTTGTAAATTTTACCCTTGTACAGTAGCATCTACAGCAACTCCCACACCCCTCTCCATCTTTCATCCAGGAAACAAGAGGCATGGTCAGAGTTCAAGGGCACATTCCAGACAGGGAAAAACACTCAAAGAGGGTACAAGGCAGGGCTAGTGAGGGTGTGTGGCCTGTGGAGACTTCTGAGGGCTAGATATGGGTCCTGGAGAGTCACATTTTGTCATTGTGCCTGAATTTCCCCACTTTTGAAAATGAGAGTTAAACTTTCCACTTCTAGATACTGAACTTTCCTTCACCTTCACTTGTTAGAGAAACTCTCTTGCTTGCCTTTTACCCATCTCTCTGATGGTCACAGCTTCCCTCTTTCCTGGAATTAGTATGGATGTACTAGTCTGAATGGTGTCAAGGTGTAAAGAGCTCTGAAAGAATCCACATATCTGAAAAGCTAAAGGTCTCATAATACGTCACATCTCTTTTGCAAGGACATCCTTTGACAAATACCTTAGTGTTTAGTTATATATGATCTAGGATTTTATTTTTATTTTTTAAATGTAAACAAAGAGAGCAAGACAGAGCTAGCAGAAAGGTGGGGTTGCTTGGATGCGTCAGCTCTTCATTTGAATGGACATGCACTTAGAGAATTGGCAGACCTTTTCCTAAACCATGACTACCAGAAGCTTGGTAACACAATGACTGTTAATTCAAAATAGAGTAATAGATTCAATCAGATTGTGATGTGTTCCGAAGACCAGCAATAACTTATATTTCACCTTAAATAGGAAGAGAGTAACCAACAATAGGGACGCGGGTGGCGCTGTGGGTAAAACCTCAGCGCCTAGGACTTGCCGATCGCATGGTCAGTGGTCCGAATCCCCGTGGCGGGGTGCGCTCCCGTCGTTCGGTCCCAGCGCCTGCCAACCTAGCAGTTCGAAAGCACCCCCGGGTGCAAGTAGATAAATAGGGACCGCTTACCAGCGGGAAGGTAAACGGCGTTTCCATGTGCTGTGCTGGCTCGTCAGATGCAGCTTGTCACGCTGGCCACGTGACCCGGAAGTGTCTGCGGACAGCGCTGGCTCCCAGCCTCTAGAGTGAGATGAGCGCACAAGCCTAGAGTCTGTCAAGACTGGCCCGTACGGGCAGGGGTACCTTTACCTTTAACCAACAAGCAGGATGTCAAAAAAAATCCACCAGTCAATGATGTCACGTATGTAAGCCATCTTTTGGAAAAAGAAGCCAGGATCCCTAAGGAGCAACAATAACCATCTAGCAACACAAAACTCTGCCTCCACAGCACCATATACAGATTGCATGACTTATTGTCATCTGCCAAGTATGGAAAACCATGGACTGGTAAACCAGTCTTTGGGGAGCTGGGGTTCTCATGATGACCTAGAAAGGGAAGATTGGCATTCTTACGACCAAGGACCCTCCAGGACAGATACTTGTTTACAAATGAATTCATTATCTCCTAAAAGGGTTTCATACAGTGCTGCTAATCACAGCTCCCAAATCTTCTGTGCCTTCACCTTCTGTTATACAATTAATATGGATCAAGTCTCTCCCCATAGTCAAAGACAAAACTCATCTTATGAATGGATGAGAAAATACATGTACTCTACTAATAAAGATAAGTGGACACTATTATATTTCCAACCTCGTAATCTGTCCCCCCCCCAAAAAAAATCTTTTCTTCTCTAGTAGAACTCTTGGCATGATCCAGCTGAAGTTTCAAATCCCACACATATCTATTCCTCATTCCTCTCACAGAGTGAAAGTGCACTAAGCAAGTGCTTAACTTTCCTACTGAAATCAGTGGAGCTTAAAACTTCTTAACTCTTTGCTGGAACCTTTATTTGGAAATGAAACTTCTGTGCTTATGCAAATTAAATCTACATAATTTCATCTTCTAAAGGCTGAAATCTTGGTAGCTTGAAATAACTTCACCTTCGCAAAGTTGCAAGTTTCAAAGTTTTATACATTTGTTTAGGTTTGAAAGATGTTGAATCTATAGCACTTTGCAGCATGAGCCAGAGTATTATGAACAAATTCTATTTTTCTTAATAGCATCTCTTTTTTTTACATTGGAATACAGTCTTTCCAATAAAGTTATCCTATGATATTCTTAATGTATGAAAAAATATTCATTATGAGAGCTTTTTTTTTTTTGCTGCCCCCAAATGTTTAGTTGACTGATACAGCTGGGCTAAGTTTCATGATGCTCTAATGTTTAAGGAGTCTCACCTCATATTAAAATGCTTAAACTAAAAAGCATGCATTGGGTGCTATCCAGCATTAGTCATACCCAATGGATCAGCTCTATAACTTATCTAGGTATCACTCTTGATACCTAGACAAGAAGCTACAGTTAGAACTGGATATGGAACAACTGATTGGTTCAAAATTGGGAAAGGAGTACGGCAGGGCTGTATATTGTCTCCCTGGTTATTTAACTTATATGCAGAATTCATCATGCGAAAGGCTGGGCTGGATGAATCCCAAGCCGGAATTAAGATCGCCGGAAGAAATATCAACAACCTCAGATATGCAGATGACACAACCTTGATGGCAGAAAGTGAGGAGGAATTAAAGAACCTTTTAATGAGGGTGAAAGAGGAGAGTGCAAAATATGGTCTGAAGCTCAACATCAAAAAAACGAAGATCATGGCCACCGGTCCCATCACCTCCTGGCAAATAGAAGGGGAAGAAATGGAGGCAGTGAGAGATTTTACTTTCTTGGGCTCCATGATCACTGCAGATGGTGACAGCAGTCACGAAATTAAAAGACGCCTGCTCCTTGGGAGAAAGGTGATGGCAAACCTAGACAGCATCTTAAAAAGCAGAGACATCACCTTGCCAACAAAGGTCCGTATAGTTAAAGCCATGGTTTTCCCAGTAGTGATGTATGGAAATGAGAGCTGGACCATCAAGAAGGCTGATCACCGAAGAATTGATGCTTTTGAACTATGGTGCTGGAGGAGACTCTTGAGAGTCCCATGGACTGCAAGAAGATCAAACGTATCCATTCTTAAGGAAATCAGCCCTGAGTGCTCACTGGAAGGACAGATCGTGAAGTTGAGGCTCCAATACTTTGGCCACCTCATGAGAAGAGAAGACTCCCTGGAAAAGACCCTGATGTTGGGAAAGATGGAGGGCACAAGGAGAAGGGGACGACAGAGGACGAGATGGTTGGACAGTGTTCTCGAAGCTACAAACATGAGCCTGACCAAACTGCGGGAGGCAGTGGAAGACAGGAGTGCCTGGCGTGCTCTGGTCCATGGGGTCACGAAGAGTCGGACACGACTAAACGACTAAACAACAACAACAAAGGTATCACTCAGTAAGTACAATAAATTACTGACTTAGATGCAAATGAAAAGCATGTCTGCCTTCTGTAAGAAGTGCCTTAAGATCATTTGCCATAATTTGTAATTTTTCCCATTATAGTGTCCTGTTTATTTAATAAATGACTTATTGCTTTACAGAAGACTTTTTGCCATCTGTTTTAAAAATATATTCCTGAAGGCCCAAATTAAAGCAGAAAGGGTTGTTGTGGTTGTTTTAATGGAAACCAGTAAGCCAGATTTAACCTCTTCTTTGTGTATGTTGAATTTAAGAATAACGGACCACTGGCAATTCTAGCAAGGTTAACAGCAAGGATAGAATTAAGCTGAAGTTTTTCATGCTGATTAATTTCAGTGGCAGAGTTCAGCACATGCTTAAATATCTCCCATTAAAACTTTTGAGACTTAAAGGTGCTTGAGTTTGGCAAAATTGTGCCTGAAGTGTGCCACTGAGTACCAAGGAGAAGAAGGGCAATTACAGTAGACTAATCCTACAAGATGCTAAACCCATCAATTTAGCTTGTAAAACAACTCTGCTACTAATGGCTACTATCATTCAACGCTGAGATTCATTTGGTGATTGTTCTTGTGCCAAAACATTCGTACTTCTCTTGTTACTACTTTTGCTTAAAAAAATTAGGAGGCAATACAGATTCAAGTGAGTCTAAGTCCAGGTTCTTAAAAATGCCTGTAAATAAAAGATAAAAATAAACAGTATAAAATATAAGCCAAAATACTATTGTGTTTGCATGGTTTAGACTGAAGATAGGATACTGAGCTTGGATCTGGTAGAACTGGTTCACATCAGTTGTGGCACCCTAAGGAGACTTGTTTGACATTTAATTTAACGTATTTTTAGTCCCAGGCAAACACTTATATTTCCAAACACCTATTGAGATTTTAATATCTATGGAATTTTAAATACTTGATATTTTTGTGTAAAGCTTTTTATTATTATTTCATTTTACAATGTATATAAAAGATAAAGCAATTATAACAGACAAAAATTAAAAGAAGAAAAACAAAACTATACAACAGGCATGTATAATAAGCAGTTGCACATGAGTTAAAATAACAAAGTCTAAGTAAAGACTATTAACTTTATCAGATCATCAAGTATAGTTCCAGATTTGAAGAATGATGTTTTTACCTGCTGCTTTACTGGTATAAAGAATAAAGTTATTTTTGCTGCTTTAATTGTTTTCATTGTTCATTAAAGTCTGAGAAATATGGATTATCATCATACATCAGTTTTCCTCAACCTGGTTTTGAACTATAGTTTTAATCAGCTGTGCTGGCTGGGGCTGATGGGAGGCCAAGAGAACTAGAGGGCACCAGGTTGGGGAAGACTTTCCTATGAAATATTTCCGGTGTGCATTCTTTCAAAAGAATCACCAACAGAATTCCCATACAGAAAACAAGTTGGAAGACACTCTTAAAGGCCTCCTTTGATTGAGAAACAGAGGAATGTATCTTCATTATAAAATAATACTATTTAACTTTTATATAAGAAGAGATTTGAATCCATGTCTCCTCTAGGCAAATCTGACCACTCTATTTTCATTCACTTTATGTAAGATGTCATACATATTATAAACATGGTATAGCTCAAGCAAAGGGCCCTTTCCTGCAGCAAAAAAAGTTCACACCTCCAGCTGCATGCCTTTGCTTTATTTATCTGGTATTCGTTTATTTTTCTGTGTATTTGGAGGGGGGGCATTTAGTGAGATGAGAGGTTTTCCACGACAGTGGGTTCTGCTTATGATCTAAGATTCTGTGGCATTAGAGCAGTTCAACCAATCACTACCAGACCTTTTACTGCCATTATTAGATTATCTCTTAGTGCAGAGGTAGCCAACATAGTGGCCTTCAGCTGATTTGGACTACAGCTTCCCATCATCCTTGTCCATTGGTAATGCTAACTGACACTGATGGGAGTTGGAGTCTAACAAAGGTTGGAGGGTATAATGTGCATTACAATACAGTGGTACCTATGGTTACGAACACTTCTGGTTACAAACGCTTTAGGTTACGAGCTTCGCTAACCCGAAAGTAGCTGCTCCTGGTTGCGAACTTTGCCCCAAGATGCAAATGGAAATTGCGTGCCAGAGGCACACGCACAGCAAGAGGCCCCAGTAGCGAAAGCGGGCCTCAGGATAAGAATGGTTTCAGCTTAAGAATGGACCTCTGGAACGAATTAAGTTTGTAACTAGAGGTACCACTGTATAGAGCTTTGCATATTGCAATTAAGATGCAATACTAAATATAGACAATCAACAACATACATTTTATAGACAAAAAGTCCTCTACATTGGATACAACTTAATCTTTCTTTTCTTTTTTTAACACAGGGGCATTTGCACAGGGCAGATTTATATGTTTCACATAACTACTGTGTAAGTAAACCCAATAACTGCTCCACTTAAGACAAAGCAAGCTGGGGGTAGGGGATGAAGAAGGGCAAGGGGAGGAGGTGTCTAAGTTCTCCCCCACCTGAGGGTCTGAGTGCCAGACATCTGTTTCCAAGGGTAACCATGCATGTGAAACCTGAAGGGTTTGGGTTGGTTTACTTTTTTAAACAGAGTTTTCCAAACTGTGTTTGTGCTACATGTTAGTGTGTCGCTTGCAGTGTGTAGGTGTGTTGCAAAAACACTCCCTAAACTCCTCTAGGGGCTGGAAAGGGGTTAGTTTAAACTCCAGTTTGCTAGTTAAATTGAATTACTGCGTCATGAAATGATGAATGTCTAAAAAGTGTGTCACTAACATGAAAAGTTTGGAAAGCTCTCTTTTAAAAGAAAGGCAGGATAGCATTTTTTTTTAAAAAAAAAATAATTTAAAAGAAGTTAGCATCAGGAGGGGAAAATATTTGCCCAATAGAAGAAGCTGCCAGGAATTGGTTAAGCAAGGATGTGTTGCATAGATTCTATATGGCCTGCAACAATAGTGTTTTAGAACCAGGAATCATCAGAAATATAGGTATAGGAATAAGCACAGGTGATGGGAAGCTTGGTGAGAAACAAAACTCCTTACCTAAATGGTTTCTCTAAAAAAAAACAGCTACAAGAGCATATACAATGGGTTGCTGAAAAGATGAAATAAAAAGCCCCTCCTCTATTTTTTTATAAAAATGCAAAGGTACAAGAAATAGGGGAAGGGCTATAGCTCAGTGGTACAACTGTTTTACATGCAAAAGGGCCAAGTCCCCAGCATTTATAGGTAGGGCTTAGAGAAATGTGTCTGAATCCCTAGAATGCCACTGCCAGTCAGTGCCAATACTGAGTTAGATTATGCAACAGTCTGAATCGGTATAAGACAGCTTCCTATGTTCCTATATGTTAAATGAAGGTCTATAGCTCAATGGTAGAGCACATGTTTTGCAGACAAAGGTCCCAGGTTCAATCCCTAGCCTTTCCATTAAGGGCTGGGAAATATTCCTGGCTGCAACCCTAGAGATTCCCTGCTAAATCAGCATAGATGGATCAATGGTCTGAACTGATATAACACAACTTCCTATACTTCTAAAATGTGTATAATCTGAATATTAATTTCACAATGCAAGTGAGCTGTGCCAACTTTCTCTTAGCCAAGTGTGCCATTGGTTTTAAGACCTCTCATAGTGAGCCACAGACCTTTTTAACACTTCTTTTAAACAGCTTTGATATGCAGAACTGTGTCTTCCTTCTCTTTTCTTCAGCAGCTAAATTGCCTGAAAGGGTGCTAATCTTCACAGCAAATAAAAAAAAAGTTTCTTTCAGCTTTATTGTCTTTAGAAGAAATGTTCTGTGAATTTTATGAGGGGGGAATAGGTTAAACTCCCCCTCCCTCATCTCTGTTATTCTTATTTACTAAAGAGGTGTTAGAATAAGAGCACTTAAATTTTATCTCTTGCATTTGCAATTTTAAGACTTTATACTTTGTAACTTGAAATGCAATTATCTGTCACAGAAAGGTTTTTCTTACTCAGAAATTATAGATATTTTAACAAATCTTATCCAATGCATAGGAACTGCTTTGAGCATTTGAAATGCCCTGTGAACAAACTATGGGTTGTATCCAACTGAATCATACTCAGAGTAAACCAGCTGAAACCTATGTTTATTTGTATCCTTAATTTCAACTAGTTTGCTCTTCAGTATGAATAGCATTGGATGAAATATGACCCAAGTATACCAATTCTATGCATGCTTACGAAGAAGCCACACTCAATTCAAGGGGCTAAACCCCAATAAAATGTGCATAGCAGCCTTACAGACTGATCCTAGGTTTGCTTACCCTTAAGTAAGTCTTTGTGAGATCTGAAGAATCTACTTCTAAGTAACTGTGTGTATAAGTGAACACTTGTGCAGACTTGTTAAGGAGTCTTAATGAATTAAGTTCCAGTGATTTAAAAGTAAATATTCATATGACTGGTCTGCAAGTTATAATAATTAAATGAGCAATAACAAAAAAATTATACAGATTCAGGTAGGTAGCCGGAAATTATACAATCACCTTTAGGGATTTCACTCAAAAGGATTTAGCTATTTTAGCGAAATATGTCTCAGTGCACTATTTAAAGAAACCTTCCAGATTCAGTTGAACAGGGTTCCATTCTGAGATTTTGCAGAAATCAGTAAAAGAAATTAGGCATCCATCTATTTCTGTCCGCTTGTTTTCCTGGAGATGAAAGAGAAGTTGACATTTGTTTAGGGCTTGTAAATTCCAAACCAATTGGTTTGTGTGTCTGAATGTGAAATGAGGTCTCAATAAGAACTTCTTGCTGCTCTTTTGTGTGGCATGTGCTTCATCTTAACACCTCAATGGAGTTTAGGGAACTACTTTAAAGGATACTTTGCATTACAGTTTGTTCCAAAACTTTCACATCAAAACAACCTGGAAAGATCAGAAAGGTTTGTTAAGAACCCAAATCAACACTGTAGAAGTTACATGTGTTTTATTTATTTTTAGTCAGTGTTGATTTCAAAAAAAAAATTAATATGTTTAATATCTGCTTTTAACTTTTTATCAGAAATTTTAATGTTTTATTTTATACTGTTGTAAACCTCTTTTTTTTTTTTAAAGTAAATGAATAAGGCCCCTAATCCCCTCCTCACACAATGCCAAATATTTGGGGACCAAATATTGCAGGCAGAATTTTTGTATGGATCCTACCCTTTTGAAATGTTGAGCATTGGTGTGTTCAGGCAAATGTCTGAACAGTGACTTCTAAATACATGGAGCCCAATCCACTGGAAATTTGTGTTGAAGAGGCTTTTCTCAAAAGAGCTTCCTTGTAGATTGTGCCCATGAGAAGTAAAATAGTCGTAGTAGTAGTAGTAGTAATAATAATAATAAATTTATTTATACCCCAGCCAGGGCCGGGTTCACGGTGGCTAACACCAGATATGACTTACAATAAAACGTTATAGAAAAAACAGCAACAAACAAACAGTTAATTAAAATATGGTTTAAAATAGAAGTACATTACACTCAGGCTGCAATCCAGCCACATTTATCTTGAGGTAAACCCCACTAAATGCAACAGGACTTATTTCTGAGCTAAGTATACATGTTTAGGATTACATTTTGATAAGACTGTACATGATCAAATAAAAGTACTTTTCCACACTGTAAGTAACCATATGGAGATTATTAAAATCTTTTGAATACAATATTTTCTCAATCCTGCAGGATTGTATTTTCAACTGGCTCAACTTTTATTATAAATTTGTATCATGGATAAACTGATGAATTTCTGAGTTAATAATAGTTTTTTTAAATATGCAATTATGTTATTTCATTTGTGGTTCTTCAGCAATGTCTTGGAGGATTACATACGTAATGGCAAGGAAATGTTTTATTTTTGTCAAAATAATTATGATTGTAAAATATCATTTCAACACACTTATAAAATGCATACTATGTACCTTGGACTACCACAGGACGAAAGGGAGAAATGTGCTAAGAGGAAGGTACACTTGGCAAACCCTCACTGTGGATCAACTCCCAGCCGGAAACATATTTCCCCACTGTGGAAGGACGTGTGGATCCAGAATTGGCCTCTACAGTCACTTTCGGTCTCAGTTAAAACAGTGTTCATGGAAGACAATCTTACTCAGCTATGAGTGATTGTCAAAGACGAAGACTACCACATTATTACAGATTTACAGCTATAGTGGTAAATAACATGTTCCTAAATAAATGCAGTCATTTTGTATTGAATTCTCTACTTCTGTCTGGAACAAGGGCTAACCAACTAGCAGCCTGGGGCCTGAACCTACCAATGTGGCACAAAATTAGACGGATCACTCTTATTATCCACTTTGACTGCTTTCCCTCTGCAGCTGCAATACAGGCAAAGGGCTCTTTACAGAGCAAACTCATCCATTCCCATGTGTTGTGAAGACCTTTCTCCCATTACCAAAGTTATCCCTAGTGAGGCCAGAGATGCAGCAATATGGCAGATGTCCTGTCACCTGAGTTTTAGTCTCCTTGTGTGGGGTTTTATATATTGGTGGCGTTGTGCTGCTCTTGAGTGCTGAATTACACCATATCCTATGCACTGTTATGCAACATTTTTAAGTCAATGGGAAAGAGCTTCCCTGTATAAAGTTATGCCATCCATAAAGGCATTATCAAGCAGTAAGGAAGTATAACATACATCAAATAGGAGTCACCAATGTTTGGAGGCCAATGGGTGTATTAGTGCAGTAGACCCTGGTCACATAACAGCTGTTGAGGGTGTGTGGCACCACTAACTGGCCGTTGTGGGATGTGTGACATCACACAAAATAGCTGCCACATCTAAAAGAGCAGAAAAGGGCCCACAAAATGGTGCAGCCATGTCCCCACACCATTAATGAAGGAAAGGCACCAGTGTCAGCCGCTGCTGCACTCAGAGGAAAGCTTTTTATACGCCTCTTCTGCCTAATGACACCTAATGAAATGTGGGCACGTTAAGGAAGTGTTCTTTGTAGAGGATGCTAAGCCAGTGCAAATATGAACCAAGCAAGAAGAGCAAGCAGTGTCTTGTGCTCTATAGATTTTTGAGGTGATATTTATTGAGACATTTAGCAAGTGCCATAGGAGGTACTGGCAAGCACACTGGTGCCTGCTGGGAATCACACTGGCAATCTCTTGGATGCAGAGTGTTTTTCTATGCTGCTGCTGCTGACTTCCCTCTGTCAACATACCTTCACTGATGGAATGGTGCTGCCAATATATTCCACTGGTGGCAGACTATTGTTTTGCTGTCATAGCAGGGCTTTTGTCAAATCCTGTAGCTCCACAACCAGTGGATCCTGCACAAAGGACTGCACTCTATATTCTTCTCTATCATGAACAGTGAGGCAAGTTTTGCCACAGCAGTCCACATTTGCACCTCAGTTGCTGCCAACTCTCCCTCTCTTGCATTTAACAAATAGTTAAATGAACCAAATAATAATAAAGATACAATAATTCAGTCAACATTTGTGGTTTCCATTTTTTGGGGGGGGGGGGGAAATAGTTTTATTGCTCATTGCTTTGGGAGAAGGTGGAGACCTTGAAGAGGATATTTATTCATTTTTTCCACAAGCCCTTCCTTTAGCAGTTGGGGTTGTGCATTTACTTGCTTTTTATACAGATAGGTATAGTCTCTGTTTAATAATTTAAAGACCACTGCCTTTAGGGCAGCCTTTCTCAACCTGTGGGTCCCCAGATGTTGTTGAACTACAACTCCCATCACCCCTAGCTAGCAAGGCCAGAGCTCAGGGATGATGGGAGTTGTAGTCCAGCATCTGGGGACCCACAAGTTGAGAACCGCTGCTTTTGGGGGTGTGGGTTTTACGAAGAAACTCCATTCTTCCACGTGGCAAGGAGCTCAGTCTCTCACTTGGCTGCTTTTTACTTTCATCTGACGTGCCAGCCAACGATTTTTTCCGCACTCCTTATCCCTTGTCAAACCACCTGCGTGTTTCCACTGCTGGGTGATGAAGACAACTTCTCAACCCAGAAAGCCGGGAAACCATTCACAGGACCAGGCTATGTGAGTCGTCGCAGCCGAAATCGCACCACCTCTTACTTCTTCAGGTGCTTCCCGGCCTCTAAACTGTCTTCAGCTTCGGTTTCGTCTCCAAAAGCCTCGGCGGCAGCGGCGGCCCCACTCGGCGCATGCCCACAGGCCTCCCGCGAGCCAGCGACTAACTGCCGCCAACCTGAGCCACCCCCCCCCCATCTCCCGCGAGCGGGGCGCACGCGCGTTTCCAGATCGCGAGCCGGAGCGGGAGGGGGGGCGATGAGCGTCCTGCTCCCCAACATGGCTGACTTTGACACTATCTATGAGCTGGAGGAGGAGGAAGACGAAGAGGAGGAGGAGTCCGAGACTGTGGTGAGGAGTCAGGAGCTGCCGCGGCTCCGGGACGCGCCTGAACCCGTGGCTGTGAGGGGCGCCGGGCAAATCACTGTGTAAGGAACCTGGGGAGGGGGTGACGGGGAGAGGGAGAGGGCGGCTGCTGGCTGACGGAACTGGGCAGGGGGCGGGGCGAAAGGGGGCGGGGCGAGGGAAGAAGGGGAGGGCGGCGGTGACGCGGGTGAGGGTTGTGGGGGAGGAGGGGTTTGGGCTCGCTGGCTACAGGCCTGCCTGGCGCCAAGGGTGCCTCTGAGGGAGTGCAGAGCATAGCTGTCAACTTGAAAAGTTGAAAATAAGGGATTTGAAAATAAGGGATCAGCAGCCTCACCTGTCTATGGGATATCTAATAATCTGGGATAGCAGCGGGAAACGGCACTGGAATAAGGGAATTTCCCGCAAAAAAAGGGAAGGTTGACAGCTATGGTGCAGAGAGCGCAGTTTCCTCGTTCAACTCATCAGATGCTTCGGAACTCCGTGAAGCAGAGGGAGCCCCTGAGTGTGTGCAGAGAGCCATTCGTGCAGCCCTTTTTCGTTTTCTTTCGTGGGGATGAGACCTTGCGAAGGAGGAGGTGCAGAGGTCCCTTCCTGCAGCACATTTCATTTCATTCTCGTTGGAAGTGCTTGCAGCTCGGGAGGGTTATGCGGGGGGTCCCTCCTGGAATATCTCACTCGGCACTAGGGCCCTGCGATCCACATGAGCAGCTTTGTACTGTGTTTTCATTTGTCGCCCCTTTTCTGGCAAATCCTCGTGCAGCAGAGAAGGCGGGCTGGGAATGGGAGAAGGGCTTTCAGATCAGAAGGTGTTTGGGGTACAGATTTATACGCGCACGTGTGGATAATGGATATATGACAAGTGCCCAATTTTATTGCTTGGAAGGGGGAAAAGAGTTTGCTGCGGAATGAAGCAAATCTGGAGATAACACACTGCGGCTTAATTGAATGAGTTGTGGTCAACCTACAATAAATACTGTATAAAGCACAACTCCTCACCCCACAACACAGACACCTGCCACATCCCCTTAGATGCCTTGGGATTCAGTTATGGCTCTCTCTCATTTGGTTGCATTAAAAAACAAAAACCCTGTTAATTTAAAACTTTTTCTAAAAAATTGCTAAGTTGGGCTGGGGAGAGGACCCATAATTATATTACTCCAATAAAACACTATTGAGGCAAGTAAAATTAGATTGATTTGAGGCCTGCAGGACTAGTAAACGGACAGCTCCAAACAATCTGGTCATGCTGTCATAAGAATCCTGGGTTTTTCTGAATGACTGCAAAATAGAATCAACCCCTCTAGGCTGGTTGGTTTGCTAACTTTTCGTCTAGCTTAATTTAGCCAGTTGAGTTCAGTACTGCAGTAAAGGCAAAAGGCACAGCTATATGGGTTTTGCATGTTTTATTCATAACGGCATTTTGATCCCACCTTTCCATTTTAATGTTAGCAGCATGTTTATTAAAAGCAACCAACATTTTAAAAGCAATATACAAATTAAAAATAGGTTGGAGCAGTACATAAAATTTATTGAAATATTGCAAAGTTTAGCAACTGAACAGGGCTGATACTTTCAGTAAAGCTTTTTGTTCTCTTTGGATTAGAACAAAAACTCTTGAGTCTCACATAACTGCTGATAGTTTACACAAATAGGGTCATTTGAAAAAAAATACATGTATTGTTTATTTAAAAAATATATTTTATGCTATGAAAACTACACTTCTTTGTTAATATTGCTCTTGAATTTTACTCACACTTCTCCAAAAATGGTTCATGATAGTCAGTGTTGTATACTGTGCTACTGAATAGAAAAGAAACATCTTAATACAACAAGGGAACCATCTTTTATTTCTAAGAAATACAGTGGTACCTCGGGTTAAGTACTTAATTCGTTCCGGAAGTCTGTTCTTAACTTGAAACTGTTCTTAACCTGAAGCACCACTTTAGCTAGTGGGGCCTCCTGCTGCTGCCGCGTCGCCGGAGCACGATTTCTGTTGTCATCCTGAAGCAAAGTTCTTAACCCGAAGCACTATTTCTGGGTTAGCAGAGTCTGTAACCTGAAGCGTATGTAACCTGAAGCGTATGTAACCTGAGGTACCACTGTACTTTTGATTTTTACCATATCATTTTAAAAAGCATCTTCTAAACCTTTTATTAATCCTTAATAATTGTAGTCTTTTAAACACCATAAGCATTGGTTTTATCATTTTATATTTATTGGATTTGCACTTAGACTTTTTGGTCTTTGAAATAAGTGAGCGTACTTTGCACAGTATTTGTCAATTTGTTTCTCAGCTGTTTTCTTACAAACATCAGGTTGGATGTTTTGGATTGCACCCACTCTGTATTTCATTTTTTTCTACTCTATTTAATAAACCTTTATCACACATTACTGCTATATCTACTCCTTTTGGGAGTAGCGTTTGCATCTTGTATTTCTTGTTTTCCTCCTGTCCTATATGTCATCTCAGTATATTTTCCTTCTTTCTTCTGTATTCCCATCCTGTTTGCTTAAGCCAGTGATGGTCAAACTCGGCCTTCCAGCGCTTTGGGAACTGCAATTCCCATCATATCCCTGACCACTGGTCCTGTTAGATAGGGATGATGGGAGTTGTAGTCCAAAAACAGCTGGAGGGCCGAGTCTGGCCATCACTGGCTTAAGCTGTGCCTTGGTTCATTTTGAGAAATATGAATACATTCAGTTCCCCATTATGCATCTCATTTCTTGTTAAATCACTGAATTATTTACAAAAAATGTTTAAATTAATACACTGGCTACATTAAATTTAATGTTTAAATTAATACACTAATTAATTCCTGTGGTTGTTTGGTGAATAGACTGTCTGCATGGTTAAGCCGTGGTTTGTTGAACAAATCATGAATTTTCCCACAGACAATCAAACAAATCATGGCTTGTTTTTCCCAAATTTGATTTATTGTCCAACCGCTCTTGCCTCGTGGCTTGTAGTTCAGTGAGTGTCTGAGGAAACCTTGGTTAAGGAAGAGTGCCAAGTTCACATGTAATCACACATAATGAAGCCATAGCTAATGCAAACCAAGATTCAAAAGCCATTCACAAACTGCATGTTCAAATTGTGGCCTGCTAGTAAACAAACCATTACTGAGGTGGGGAGCTTGGTTCATAAATAATGCTTAACTGGGGTTTAATAAATCACAGTTTAATAACATCATCATCATCATCATCATCATCATCAAACCTTTATTAGCATCACTTACAAACATTCAGAATAAATACAGTGGTGCCCCGCAAGACGAATGCCTCGCAAGACGAAAAACTCGCTAGACGAAAGGGTTTTGCGTTTTTTGAGTCGTTCCGCAAGACAAATTTCCCTATGGGCTTGCTTCGCAAGACGAAACGTCTTGCGAGTTCTTGCGAGTTTGTTTCCTTTTTCTTAAAGCCGCTAAGACGTTAATAGCCGCTAAGCCGTTAATAGCCGCTAAGCCGCTAATAGCCGTGCTTCGCAAGATGAAAAAACCGCAAGACGAAGAGACTCGCGGAATGGATTAATTTCGTCTTGCGAGGCACCACTGTAGGCCAATGCAATCTCGTTGCCATTTCAGCAGTACAGTCATTTGCCAAAGGAAAGAAGAGGCGAGCAATCTATTTCACCTCTGTGGGTCTCCAGCAAGGGCAGGGTCCTGTAGCGTAATACAGTGGTACCTCGGGTTAAGAATTTAATTAGTTCTGGAGGTCTGTTCTTAACCTGAAACTGTTCTTAACCTGAGGTACCACTTTAGCTAATGGGGCCTCATCCTGAAGCAAAGTCTTAACCCGAGGCACTATTTCTGGGTTAGCGGAGTCTGTATCCTGAAGCGTCTGTAACCTGAAGCATCTTTAACCTGAGGTACCACTGTAGAGGAACTTAGCTACTGTCTTGGTGAGCTCCTGGTCTCTCGCCTGTAATAAGAAGCGAATGACCTCTGTCTCTGGTTTCCATATTGGGATACATACATTGGGATACATAGTTGATCTAAAAATTGTTGGTGGAGATCATCATACATTTTTAAGGACCATGTGAGCTAGAGTTTCCACCAGATGGGCATCACATGAGCAGATCCTATCTCCTTCCGTGAACCTACCCCAAAGGAGGTTAGGATTAGAATTGAACCTAGCCAGCGAAAAAGCCCTTCTTTCTTGCGGGTTAAACAAAAATTGTAGATAATTGAGGTTAAATTCCTGCACCCAAGAGAGTCGAAAATAAAGAAGGGAACATGTTTTTTCCACAGCTGAAATTGGTTCCTGGCGATCTATGTCCCACAGCCTAGTTTTTAACATGGCCTTGGCGATTGGAAAAGCCACAGCACCCAAGAGATCCTCTGAAAGCCCTAGTTGCCGTATCTTTGTGCAAAACAATTGTAGCCCTGGGGAAGGGAAGGAGTCTGACAGAACTTTGTAAAGTAAAGTATCTTTGTCTGCTGAAAAACAAATGTTTAGCCAGCATAAAAGAAAACTCATCCAGGCAACGATCTCTAGCTTATGTTGGCCTCCCTGTAGACACAGGGCTGCGTAAGGTGCACAGCGTGGGACAGCGAAAATCTTAAATAGAAAGGCTGCCTGCACTCATTCCATTGACTGGGTAAACCCTGACATTTTTTTTTGGAAGCCGCCCAGAGTGGCTGGGGAAGCCCAGCCAGATGGGCGGGGTATAAATAATAAAATTATTATTATTATCCAGACTGAAATTCCATAGCGCAGTTGAGCTCTAACTTTGGCATTAAAAACCTTAAGGGCAGAAGTGATCTGTTGGTTACCTCTTGTTGCAAAGAAGCGCATTATGGCCTGCATAATTCCTGAAAACCATTATTTTGCTTTTATCGAAGTTCATGTTCATTTTCATTCTAGACAGATAGTCGATACAGGCATTTAGCAGACGCTTTAAGCCAATTCCTGACCATGAGAGCAGAATCATATTATCTGCATATAGGAGAATGGGAATTTTTTATGCATTGAGTTTTGGGCTCTGAGCATCCACCAGTTTTAATAATGGGGCAAGGTCATTTAGGAAGAGATTAAAATGAGAGGGAGCAAGAACACAGCCCTGTTTCACACCTTTATTTATAACAACAGGGTCTGACACCTCGTCCCCTGGGGTTATTCTTATACGACAGGTATTATTTGAGTAAAGCTTTTTAATCAAGTAAAGTAACCTAGGGTCTAGGCCCAATGACTCCAGTTTGGACCATAACAGCCCTCTATCAACTGAATCAAAAGCAGCCTTAAGATCTAAAAAGGCCACATATAGGCCTTCTTTATGGTCTTGCGTGTACAGTGTACCTCGGGTTACATACGCTTCAGGTTACATACGCTTCAGGTTACAGCCTCCATTAACCCAGAAATAGTGCTTCAAGTTAAGAACTTTGCTTCAGGATAAGAACAGAAATCGTGCTCTGGTGGCGCAGCAGCAGCAGCGGCAGCAGCAGGAGGCTCCATTAGCTAAAGTGCTGCTTCAGGTTAAGAACAGTTTTAGGTTAAGTATGGACCTCCGGAATGAATTAAGTACTTAACCCGAGGTACCACTGTACTTGGCGGCTAAATGGGATAACACTATACAGTTATGTAAAGTGGATTTGCCTGGCCTAAACCCTGCCTGCTCTGGGCCTATGATGTTGTTCACGTCAAGCCACGTGGTTAATTTGGATAATAGATGTTTTGCATACAGTTTCCCAATATTTGACAATAGATTTATTGGTTGATAGTTGGACGGTATGTTTTTGTTCCCCTTTTTAAAGATTGGGATGATTATGGATTTCTGCCATGAATTAGGCATAATTCCAATTCTGTCCACCACAGTGAATAGTTCTGCTAGAATCGGAGCCCACCAGTCTGGCTTGGCTTTAATTAGTTCAGGCAGGACGGCATCAGGGCCTGCGGCTTTGCCTAGTTTCATCTGAGAAATTAAATTTTCGACTTCAGTAATGGAGACAGGGGGCCACTCAACCAGGGTCGAAGAAGGGGCAAGATCTTGGCTGTCTGATGGAATACAATCGTCGTAGAAGATCGCCTTAAAATGCTCTACCCATGGCATAGATGGAATCAATGTCAGTCGATGATCTTGGGTCTGTGGGGTCTGCAATAACCTTCCAAAATTTCTTATGGTCATTGGTAAGGATGGCTGAAAGCAGTGAATCCCAGCAAGCCTGGTTGTTTCTTATCTGGCTAAGCTGGATAGACTCCCTAACAAAATATGTGTCAGGCAATTGAGAGGTGCCTGCCTCTCTAGACTCTCAAATATTCTCCTAACCTCTACTATAATGCCTTTGATTTCGTTATCAGTCCACTCGCCAAACCCTGGTTTCTTAGGTGGCCTGTGCGAGTGTGAATGGGGCAATTTGGTTATTAGAGTGTCCATAAGCTCCTCAAACCAAGTGACTCTAGCTATTGGGGAAAGTTCACCACTCCCTACCGAGATCAAGTGAATCACACGATCAGAATGCACCAAGGTTTGGAAAGACGATAGTGTATGCTCGTTAATTCGAATCCTTATGTACTGAGGACACTGTACCTGGGGGTGGGGTGGATTGATTATATATTCTGGCACTCTCGATGGAAAGACAAATTTACATTGAAGAGGGAGATGGTCACTAAGCATAGGATCACCTATGTGGAACTCAACCACTTGGGGCAGCAATTTAGTGGGGACCAGAATATAGTCTACCACACTATTTCCTTGTGAGGAGAGGAAGGTAAAGTTCCCAGAGCCTTCCTAGTCTGGCAGCCCATTAAGCCACACCAAAACCCTGGTGGTAGTCAGCTTGGTGAGCTGTAATCCTGCCAGGTTGATTTCTAAGTCCCGTGATTCTCATTCCCATAAGCAGAAATCAGGGAGGGCAGGACAGTCCAAGATCTCCCAAGCTTTTGTATATACTTCCCGCCCTTGGCATAGGCGGGCATTAAAATCGCCTGTCAAGACAATGGGAAGGAGATCTCATTGATGTGCAAGGAGATCTCATTGATGGTTCTTGGCTATGACAGTAGAGGTGGGAGGATTATACACCTTGACTAGTAACATTTCCTGGCTCTCCAGCTCTATCTTTGTTGCTAAAATTTTGCAATTTGCATTAGTCAAGAGAATGTGTTCACATTTTATATGGGGAGCCACCAGGGTTAGCAAGCCACCCGAGGGCCTGCCTTTCTTGTGGAGTTTGACTGCCAGAACCGCATAGGTGTTATATATATCTTTTTTCAAATGATATTTATTGAAAATTTTTTAGAATTACAAAAAAGAACAAAGCAGAAAAAGAAAAAGAAGAAAAAAAACAAAGAAGAAACAAACCACATCAAACAATACATATTCAAAAAACAAAAATACACAGCAAACACACAAAAACAAATCCGTCATTCTCGAATCCTCAACTTTCATTACCTTCTTTCTTTGACCTCCTCCTCCTCCCTTTTTTTGTATCCTAGTTGTTAATTGTCGCAGCAAATCCTTTCCATATTTCATAATATTCTGTCATTACATTACCTTAATCTATTTTCATCTTATCTTATAAAGAACCTTAAAGCTTAAAACTTAAATTTTATTTTTACCAACTTCTCATAACCATAATATTCTTACCTAATTCTTTAAACATTTTTGCTAAAGCCAAGTAATTTCGTTCCAACATTTTTCTAACATTCATCAATTTTATAAAACAATCCTAGTAATAAAAAAAAAGCAAGAAAAACAATCCAATCTTCATCCAGCGTCCCTTCCTCCTGGTCACGGGTTTTGTCAGTCCTTTTTATCCCATTAATCTAGCGCATTAACCTGGTAACCTTATATCCGAGGCCCTTAAGTCCCTTCCATGTCCCTTCCGCGGCTCTTCTTCATATTCTCCTTTCACTCGTGGGAACTCCATCTTGGCAATGTTTTTGACCCTTTTCAACAAATCAGCCCCTTTTCCATAGTCCAGACTAAACTCCATGTGGTATTTAAAAACATGTTTCAGAATCCCTCCAAAATTAAGAGCCCCCACAGCCCCAAATGCCTCACGGCCCATTGCCAGACTTGAAAAGTCCAAACATCCCTGCATAGGGGGGTCTATCCAACCCCCCCATTTCCAAACCAAACTTTATCTTTCCAAATCTGGCTTTTTCCAAGTTCATTTGTCAAATCCAAAAGCTCATGTTCCTGCAGGGCCACAGCTCCCTCCATCTCTGGCGCCCAAGATTCAGCAACATCCTCTTCTCTCATCTGTTCTGTCAGGGCACACTCCTGGTTTAATTCCTGGGTGGGCTCCATATAGTTTCCCACTGCCTGTTCAAAAATTCTGATCGCATCAGTCATCAAATCCGTCTTCTCATTTAATTGTTCCAGTAGGGCATTTGTTTTACAGAGAGCACACAACAGAGCTTCTGAATACATTGTCCTTCAAGGTCAAAAGTCTATTCCCACGATTGTAATCTGTAACAGCTGCAAGCTCCCTGGAATTGGTTACAGTTTCACAGTCTCCCTCTAGGGGGAAAACTTCTATTCTTTCTTTTAAGGACAAATCTATCAACAAAGTTTCCTTTTTCAGATATCTTGTCAATATTTGTTCCTTTAAAATGCGAAGGGGAACAGTGGAATCACTATGTTTCTCTTCTTTTAGCTAACTGTCAAAAACGTTTGTCTCTGGTCAATGAGCTTCAAAATGACGTCAGTCCTGACACCCCGCTCCAGGATCAAGACGGTGGAAAGTTACTTTACTTTAAACTCACTTCTGCAGGTTTAAACAGTCCAAAAAAGATCCCCCTTCTTCTCCTGCTTCCGAAGGGGGTTCAACAATTTTAAATGATGAAAGTTAATCTTTTAGAAGCGATTTTCTGAGCTCTAGTTTACCTTGTCTTTGCTTTAATTTGCCTACAAAGAAACGGAAGGCTGACTTCCTGTTTAGACCTTCCCGTTTCAGTGCCAAATTGAAGTAAATTTTTAAGTCCAATTCCTTTCTGCTCACAAGTCCTTATTTAAAATCCAATTGTCCGAAATTTAAGTACTCGCGGTTGATTATTTTAGAAGCCAAATTGTCCCAGGAAAAAGGCAGCGCTCTCCGACAACGGCTATGCGGCTTCGCTCCACGGAAGAAGCAGTTGACTCTCAGCACCGTGCCACTTCCCCCTCTTCGCTTCGGAGCCCGTTTGTGGGTTCCTTTGCGGGTTGGGGGGGGCGCTAAGGGTGCCCGCCGAGTCCCATGGTCACAGGCTTCATCCGCCTGTGATTTTTGAAAGGGTCCCCGCTTCACCGTAGCGGAAAAGACCCGTTTCACGTGGAGCTAGTCCCTCCAGATCAGAGGGAGTCCGCCATTGCCGATGGCGCCACCCCGGAAGTCCGCATAGGCATTATAGTCGGCAAAGTCAATGTGCCGTGTCGACCAAGTTTCTTGTAAACAAACTATATTGTGCTCTCTTATTAACTTAACAAAGTCAGGATAGCATAACTTTGAGGACCATCCTGCCACGTTCCATGATAGCAACTTCAGGGAAGAGTGTTGCACCGGGTTTCCTGCCTTGGCACAAAGTCAGTCTAAGTAGATGTCATTAGATTGGCTACCACTAGGGGCCCCGGGCGGAACCTGTAGCATTTCCTCTAGTGCCTCAGGGGTGCCAGTTAGACCGTGGTCCCTGGTGTCAACGCTTCTTGAACTGTCTGCTGTCGACTCCTTGTTCGAAGTTGAGTAGCCAATGGGGGGGGGGGGCGAGATCGCTAGGACTGAGAGCATCAACTGGAATATGCATCCCAGAAATCGTTCCCGGGGGTTCTTCTTCTGTTGAGGTGTCCTCTAGTGCCAGCATAACCAAGTCAGCATTTGTGAAGCAAGATGAAGGTTGATGTACTAAGATATTAACTTCTTGCAGATGGGCTTTGAGGCAGTCCTGGAACACATGTGGGAGAATAGGTTGCTTAGTAGTTTGTGATACATCCGGCAGGTTAGGCATTATGTTACCTATCGGGAAATTTTCTGGTTGGTCCTCGGCTAGGCAGAATCACAACTCAGCGCTCGGGGTGACCGGCTTCCCAGTGTGCATCTCCTGATCGAGTTCAGATAATTCCCCAGACATCTGTGTAGTTTCTCACCTTGTTCGCTCATCCTCCTTAACTGTGGGCAAAGTCTGTTCTATGGGCAGAAGTGTGGATGAAATATCTATACTGTCATACATGCTAATTCAGTGTATAGTTGGGTCCAGTGCCTTGGTCTGCAAATGCCTTTCTTGGTTGGGTGAGTCCCTTACCGGGGATTCCTCCTGTAGAAAGGCCAGTATCTCCTCTTTTCCAGACCTATCATTATTCATATTCCTGCTGCCCACATGAGCAGGTTCATGGGGGTTTACCCTAGGCTTGTTGAGGTCACGCATCGAATCTTGAATACTGTTTGTTATTTCTTCAATTTCCTCTAGTATAGAGTTAATTAGGGTTATGTTTATCGTTGCTCTTTCCTTGACATTCCTAAGGAGTGGAGATTTCTTTAGAGTCACTCTTTGAGACCCTCCTGTATTAGCTGCAGCTGTATCAGTCAGAGGAACTGGAAGATTTCCACATTGGCTTAACCTTGAAGGTGGTGCAAAGCTTGGGACGGGGGATAGTTTAATTAGCCATGGTTTAGCATTATGTGGGAACCAGGCCAATATTCATTCAGACTCAGCAGAGTACTTGCTTTTCTTGCATTCTGCTCAGCATACCTCCTTCCCTAGCCACCAATACATTCATAGTTCCATTCTTATTTCAGACATTGTGCTATATTAGTTGCAGCCCTTTTCCTTTCTGACCTATGTTTATGTAGGATGCCCATTTCAGCCTGTCAATCTCTAAGCCTTTTCAAGGAGCAAAACCTCATATATTATATAATGCATCACATGCAGGACCTGCTTTTCGTGTAGGATTTTTTCCTCCCTGAGGTACTGTTTGCTGTTTGCAATCCATTACGTATTACTGTTCCCATTTTTACATAATACTATGCTATTTCATTCATCCAAAAGCCTGAGGTGGCACAAAATTGAGAAAAATCACTTGGTGGTGCCAAGTATTGGTCTCCCACTGGGCACAATTATGTGAAAGATTACAAACTGCCTCCATTTTGTCAGGCTTTCAGAGGGCAAATCTATTTTATCCATCATTGGGTGGGGCATAGGGCCAGCCCTGGCATTGACCTCTGAAAGCCGGGAAATCTCTCTATGCATGGGAATAAATAAATGGAGATGGGGTTTACTTCACTCTCCATTGGTTTATTTACTTCCCTCTGCAGCTCTTGATACTCTAAGCAATTTCTACCCTGCCTCCCAAAAGCTGCACGTGTTTCTGCCTAACCCTGCCATTGAACAGCTGAGAGCAACCTGGCAGCTTGGAAGCCGATGGAAAAATAGACTGGGGTCATTTACTTCTGAGTTAAAAGAAATAAAAATAAACCTTGCCATGTTGTTCAAGCCTATTTTCTACCTTCTCTCCTTCTGTGTGTGTGCATCTCTCTCCTGTCTGTTAGGGGACGTTTTTTCACCTCTCCTTTGATATCCATGCTGTACATCTATAGCTTTAATTTTAGAGAAAGTGTGCTAATTTAAATATTATCCATACAGTAAAATAAAAGTTGTAACAATATGTTAAAGGTAAGTAAATATTTTAAAGTTTCAGATGCCAAAGTAGTAACAGTTGCTTGGACATTAGCCCATTCTCTGCCTCATAATTCTATCCTTATTTTAAACAATGTATTATACTGGTATATAATGATGTTTATCTGGTGACATGTCACATCTCCCACCCCTACTTGCAGCCCTTTCCCATTCTGACCTTTGTTTATGTAGGATGCTCATTTCAGTTTGTTAATCTCCAGGCCTTTTCAAGTAGCAGAAGCTCATAAATCATAGAATTGTAGAATTGTGGAGTTGGAAGGGACCCCAAGAGTCATTTAGTCCAACCTGCTGCAGTGCAGGAAGCTCAGCTAAACATCCATGACAGATGGTCATCATATAATACATTGCATGTAGGGCCTGCTTTTCTCGTAGGGATTTTTCCTCTTGAGGTATTTACTCTTTTTCCAGTCCATTATTGCTGTTTTCATTTTTACACAGTGCTAAGCTTTTTCTTTCCACTATAAGTGCTAGCTGTGCAATATTAAGAAGATCCACTTGGTGGCACCACATATTAGCTTCGTATAATGCATTATTTTGTGAAAGATTACAAAAGTGCAGGCAGCGCAAGGGCTCTGTGCTTGCCCATATTTGGGAAGGAGGGAATGTCTCCATGACTGTGCCAGAGTTCTAGATCTTCCTTCTCGGATCCTCACTCAGCCTGCGCAGGTGGGGCTTGCTTGGAAGTCAAAACTTGTCCAATAATAATAATAATAATAATAATAATAATAATAATAATAATTTATTATTTATACCCCGCCCATCTGGCTGGGCTTCCCCGGCCACTCTGGGCGGCTTCCAAAAGAATATTAAAATACTATAATACATCAAACATTAAAAGCTTCCCGAAACAGGGCTGCCTTCAGATGTCTTCTAAAAGCCTGGTAGTTGTTCTCTTTGACATCTGGTGGGAGGGTGTTCCACAGGGAAGGCGCCACTATCGAGAAGGCCCTCTACCTGGTTCCCTGTAACTTGGCTTCTCGCAGTGAGGGAACCGCCAGAAGGCCCTCGGTGCTGGACCTCAGTGTCCGGGTAGAACGATGGGGGTGGAGACGCTCCTTCAGATATACCGGACCAAGGCCGTTTAGGGCTTTAAAGGTCAGCACCAACACTTTGAATTGTGCTCGGAAACGTACTGGGAGCCAATGTAGGTCTTTCAAGACAGGTGTTATGTGGTCTCTGCGGCCGCTCCCAGTCACCAGTCTAGCTGCCGCATTCTGGATTAGTTGTAGTTTCCGGGTCACCTTCAAAGGTAGCCCCATGTAGAGCGCATTGCAGTAATCCAAGCGGGAGATAACCAGAGCATGCACCACTCTGGCGAGGCAGTCCGCAGGCAGATAGGGTCTCAGCCTGCGTACCAGATGGAGCTGGTAAACAGCTGCCCTGGACACAGATTTGACCTGTGCCTCCATGGACAGCTGTGAGTTCAAAATGACTCCCAGGCTGCGCACCTGGTCCTTCAGGGGCACAGTTACCCCATTCAGGACCAGGGAATCCTCCACACCTGCCCATATAAAAATAGGGTGGGGTTATTTACTTCTAAAGTTAAAGATAAAAATAAACCTTGCCCTGTTGCTTTAGCCCCCTTCCTCCCTTCTTCCTTGCTGTGTATGTGTGCACACTTGTATGTATTCAGACATTGTGTTACATCAGATGTTTAGCTGGTGAGATATCACAATGTTGAAAACCAGACAGTGTCCAGACCTAGTTGCAGTCCTTTTCTTTTCTGGGTTTACCATATGCAGGATGCTCATTTCACTCTGTCTATCTCCAAACCTTTGCAAGGAGCAGAACCTCATATGTGATATCATACACTACATGCAGGACATGCTTTTCTTGTATGGTTTTTTTTTCTCCTGTGGCACCGCCCTCCTAAAGCCAGCAGAAACCTTATGTGATCCTAGTTTATGCAGGTGTCTCTATGCGTGGGAATAAATAAATGGAGAGTGGGTGTCCTTCACTCTCCGTTTAGTGTTTGCTTCCCTCTGCAGCTCCTGACCTTTTGTGCTAAGCCTTCTGAAAGTCGCATATGTTGCAGTCAAACCCTGCATTTTGAATGGCTGCTGCCCTGAAATAGGCTGAATTACAAGCTGCCACTTGTCACATGGAAAAATAGGCAGGTTATTTACTACTGAGTTAAAAATAATAATAAACTTTGTTCTGTTCTTGAAGCCTAGTTTGTACCTTCTCCCCTTCTCTCTCTGTGTGTGCTCCTGTGTGTGTGTCTCTCTTGAGAAGATCCATTTTATGTGACTTTGGGAGAGTGGCTGGTACTGCCCTCCGAAAGTCCAGAAACCTTATGCCTTTGCACAGATGTCTCTGTGCACGGGGAATAAATAAATGGATAAACGGTTTCCTTTCTTCTCCATTTATCTATTTATTTTTCTCTGTAGTTCCAGAGACTCATAAGCCCTTTCTGTCTCACATGGCAAGAGATGCGAATGCTGCTGTCCAGTGCTGCTTTGAATAACTGCTGCCTTCAGTTGCTTAAGCCTTGTTTCTTCCTTCTCCCCTTCTGTATCTGTGTGTGTGTCTCTCTTGAGAAGATCCATTTTATCTGACTTTGGGAGGGTGACTGGTACCGCCCTCCCAAAGTCCAGAAACCTTATGCCTTTGCACAGATGTCTCTGTGCACGGGGAATAAATAAATGGATAAGCGGTTTCCTTTCTTCTCCATTTATCTATTTATTTTTCTCTGTAGTTCCAGAGACTCATAAGCCCTTTCTGTCTCACATGGCAAGAGATGCGAATGCTGCTGTCCAGTGCTGCTTTGAATAACTGCTGCCTTCAGTTGCTTAAGCCTTGTTTCTTCCTTCTCCCCTTCTGTATCTGTGGGCATGCTTGTGTGTCTTTGTCTCCCTCATGTCTATCAGGGAACATTCTCTCACATTTCCTTTGATATCTATGCTAACAATTACATCTACAGCTTTAATTTTAGAGAAAGTGTGATAATTTAAAAATTATCTGTATCAGAAAATAACAGTTATAACAATATGTTAAAGGTAAGTAAATATTTATGTTTCAGACCTCTAAATAGTAGCAGTAGCCGGGACATGAGTCCATTTGCCTCTACATAGTTTAATCCTAATTTCAGACACCGTACTGTATCAGTATATCATGATGCTCACTACTGGTATACTACAGTGTTTAAAGCCAGACTTGATGTTGGATACTCATTTAAATCTATCAGTCTCTGTGCCTTTTCAAGGAGCAGAACCTCATCTTTCATATGATACATTGCATATAGAACCTGCTTTTCTTGTAGGGATTTGTCATCCCTCAAGTGCTTAATGCTCTTCGCATACCATTATTGCTGCTCTCATTTTTACACCGCGCTATGCTTTTTCATTCATCCAAAAGTCCTAAGTGGTGCAATATTATGAAGATCCACTTGGGGTGCCAAATAGCGGACTCACAAGCCACCATTTTATAAAAGATAACAGTGCCTCCATTTTGTCTGGCTTTTGGAGGGTGGCGCAAGGGCTTGGTCGCCACCAGAGCCCTGGCACCGCCTTCCCAATGACGGAAGCATAGTAAGTGCTTGCCCATTTTTTGGAAGAAGGGAAGGGCTCTAGGACCATCCCTGAGCTAGAGGGAGATGGCACACCCTTGAAAAGATCTTTTGTAATCACAGCTTTGTACAGGTGCCTGTGCCCTTTCTGCCTTGCCTCCCAAAAGCAGCTCATGTTGCTGTCCAGCACTGCCTTCAGCCAGGGCTCGCTTCTGGTTATTTACATCTGAGTTAAAAATAATAATAAAAAGCTTGCTCTGTTGTTTAAGCCTCCTTCCTCCCTTCTCCCCTTCTCTCTCTGTGTGTTCTTCTGTATGTGTCTCCTTTGTGTCTGTAAGGGAACCCTCTCTCACCTTTCCTTTCATACCTGTGCTGTTAATTACTTCTACAGATTTAATATTAAAAAAGTGTGCTGATTTAAAATTTATCTGTGCAATAAAATAACAGTGGTAACAATAAGTTAAAGCTAAGTAAATATAAAAACTTTGAGGAGCATCAGTTGCCAGGACATTGCCCCATTCATCTCTATATAGTTTCATCCTTATTTCAGACATCATGTTATATTGGTATATTGTGATGTTTAGCTGGTGACATATCACGATGTTGAAAACCAGACATCGTCCAGACCTACTTAGTCTCTCAATCTCCATGCGTTTTGAAGGAGCAGAACCTCATTTATGATACATTGAATACAGGACCTGCTTTTCTTTTAGGGTTTTTTTCTCCCCTGAGGTGCTTAACACTGTTTTTAACCCCATTATTGCTGTTCTCATTTTTAAACAGCACAGTGTTATTTCATTCATCCAAAAGTCATAGTTGGTGCAATATTATGAAGATCCACTTGGTGGTACCACATATTAGCTTCACACAGGGTGCCATTTTGTAAAGATTACAAAGTGCCTCCATTTTGTATGGCTTTTGGAGAGCGGGGTGGAGGCTCTGGGATGCTGCCATAGTCCTTGCACTGCCTTCCTAATGACGGAAGCCTAAGAAGTGTTTGCCCATCTTTGGGAAGGGCTCTAGGACCATGCCAGAACCCTGAATCTTTCTTCCAGAGCCAGAGCAGTGCCGCAGATTTCCTGCACAGAACAATGGCAGTCCTGTACAGGGGTTATTTACTTCTGAGTTAAAAATAATAATAAACCTTGCTTTTTGTTTAAGCCTCCTCCCTCCATTCTCCCATTTTGTATATGTGTGCAGGGTTGTGCGCCTGTGTCTCCCCTCATGTCTATTAGGGAAAATTTTCTCACATTTCCATTGAAATCTATGCCACTAATTATATAGCTTTAATTTTAGGGAAAGTGTCCTAATTTAAAAATTACCATAAAACAACAGTTGGAACAATTTGTTAAAGGTAATACAGACCTCTAAGTAGCAGCAGTTTCCAGGACATTACCCCGTTTGTCTCTTCATAATTTCATCCTTATTTCAAACATTGTGTTATATCAGTATATCACGATGTTTAACTGGTGACATATTGCGATGTTGAAAACCAGACATCGTCCAGACCTAGCTGCAGCCATTTTCCTTTCTGTAGGATACCATTTCAGTGTGTCAATCTCCATGCATTTTCATTTATCAAAACATACATTACAGGTAGGACCTACATTTCTGGTTGGGGGCAGGGGTTCCTCCCTGAGGTACTTAACACTGTTTCTAGTCCATTATTGTTGTTCCCATTTTTAAACAACGCAGTGTTAAATCATTCATCCAAAAGTCCTAGGTGGAGCAATATTATGAAGATCCACTTGGGGGTGCCAAATAGCGGACTCACAAGCCACCATTTTATAAAAGATAACAGAGTGCCTCCATTTTGTCTGGCTTTTGGAGGGTGGCGCAAGGACTATGGCACAGCCTCCCCTAAGCCGGAAGCTCAAGAAGTGCTTGCCCATCTTTGGGAAGGAGGGAAGGGCGCTAGGACCACAACAGAGACCTGAATCTTCCTTCCCACAGCCAGAGCAGTGCTAGCAGTACAGTTCCCCAGGCTGAGATACCACAATTTTTGCAAGATCCATAACTGAGAAACTCCACTTGTGGGTGAGAAATATTGGCCTCAAAAGGTTTGGAAGGACAGTATGAGGGTTCTGAGGTGCTGCCATGGCCCTGACACTGCCCTCCAAAGCTGGGAAAGTCTTATGAGATTGCAGTTTTGCGCAGGTGTCTCTATGCGTGGGAATAAATAAATGGAGAGTGGGTTTCCTTTTATTTAAATTAATCTACTTACTCCCCCCACACACCTCCTGACACCTGAGCCCTGCTGGGTCCCTCACATGGAAAAATAGATTGGGTCATTTACTTCTGAGTTCAAAATAATAATAATAATAATAAACCTTACCCTGCTGTTTAAGCCTCATTCCTCCCTTCTCCCCTTCTGTGTGTGTGTTCTTTTTTCTGGGTTTCCTCAAATGTGCCTCTATTTTGTCTGACTTTGGGAGGGCAGGGCAAGTGATCTCTGGGAGCCCTGGATCTTTCTTCGTAGACAGAAGAACAGCACAGAGAAATCGAGGTGGCAAAAATGTGAGAAGATCCATTTTATCTGACTTTGGGAGGGTGGCTGGTACCGCCCTCCCAAAGTCCGGAAACCTTATGCCTTTGTGCAGATATCTCTGTGCACGGGAAATAAGTAAATGGATAAGCGGTTTCCTTTCTTCTCCATTTATCTATTTATTTCTCTCTGTAGTTCCAGAGACTCATAAGCCCTTTCTGTCTCACATGGCAAGAGATGCGAATGCTGCTGTCCAGTGCTGCTTTGAATAACTGCTGCCTTCAGTTGCTTAAGCCTCGTTTCTCCCTTCTCCCCTTCTGTATTTGAGGGCATGCTTGTGTGTCTTTGTCTCCCTCATGTCTATCAGGGAACATTCTCTCACATTTCCTTTGATATCTATGCTACCAATTACATCTACAACTTTAATTTTAGAGAAAGTGTCTTAATTTAAATATTATCCTTACTATAAAATAACAGTTGTAACAATATGTTAAAGGCAAGGAGATATTTATAAGTTTCAGATGCCTAAGTAGCAGGTGCTTCCATCCGTATTTCAGACATTGTGTTATGCTGGTATACCGTGATGTTTAGCTGGTGACGTACCACGATGTTGAAAACCAGACATCGTCCAGCCCTAGCTGCAGCCATTTTCCTTTCTGGGCTATGTTTATGTAGGATATTCATTTCAGTCTGTTAATCTCCATGCTTTTTCAAGGAGCAGAACCTCATATATGATACACTGCATATAGGACCTGCTTTTTTTGTAGGGATTTTTCATCCCTCAAGTGCTTAATGCTGTTTGCAGTCCATTATTGCTGTTCTCATTTTACGCAGCGCTATGCTATTTCATTAATGCAAAAGTCCTAAGTGGTGCAATATTATGAAGATCCACTTGGGGTGCCAAATAGCGGACTCACAAGCAGCCATTTTATAAAAGATAACAGTGCCTCCATTTTGTCTGGCTTTTGGAGGGTGGCGCAGGGGCTCTGGGATGCCAGAGCCCTGGCATTGCCTTCCCAATGACGGAAGCATAGTACTTGCTTGCCCATTTTTTGGAAGAAGGGAAGGGCTCTAGGACCCCACAGTAGCCCTGGATCTTCCTTCCCTGAGCCAGAGCTGTGCCCAAGGTTTTCCTCCACAGTTATATCTTTCTAGTTGTATCTTTCAATAGATCGTCTATAGTCCATTATCTTATCCACCTTTGGGAAATTGAGATAAGGGCTCTGGGATGCCCTCTAGCACCACCCTTCCTAAACCCGGAAAACCTTATGGGATCACAGCTTTGTTCAGGTGTCTCTGTGGGTGGGAATGAGAGCAAAGGAGGGTTTCCTTTGTTCTCCATTTATCAATTTACTCTGTTCTGCAGCTCCTGACACTTGAAAGTACTTTCTGCCTCATCTCTGAAATGATGCATGCTACCGCCCTCATCCGGGGCTCGCTTGGAAGCAAAGTCTTGTCCTATGGAAAAATAGACTGGGGTTATTTTACATATGAATAAATAATAAGAATAATAAACCTTGTCCTGTTGTTTAATCTTTCTTCCACTCTCTTGCGTTCCTATTTCTGTGTCTGTTAGGGAACCTTCTCTCACCTTTCATTTCATATCTATGCCACGTATTACTTCTACAGCTTTAATTTTAGAGAAAGTGTAATAATTTTAAAATTATGTGTTCTACAGAATATTGTAACAATATGTTAAAGGTAAGTAGTTATTTATATTTCAGAACCTTAAGGAATAGCAGTTGCCGGGACATAGCCCCATAGTTCCATCTTCATTTCAGACATTGTGTTATATTGGTAATATCGCAATGTTTAGCTGGTGACATATCACGATGTTGAAAACCAGACATTGTCCAGCCCTAGCTGCAGCCATTTTTCTTTCTGTAGGATGCTCCATGTAGGATCTGCTTTGGGGAACGGGGGGGGGGGGTGTTCTTAACGTTTCCAGTCCATTATTGTCGTTCTTATTTTTACACAGTGCTATGCTATTTAATTAATCCAAAAGTCCTAGAAGGTTCAGAATTGAGAAGATCCACTTGGGGGCACCAGATATTAGCATTGCAAAGGCTCCATTTTGTGAAAGATTACAAACTGCCTCCATTTTGTCTGGCTTCCAGACCCCTGGCACTACCCCCTCCCCCGAAGGATAGTAAGTGCTTGCCCATTTTTGGGAAGGAGGGAAGGGCTCTAGGACCATGCCAGAACCCTTCCTTCCCAGAGCCAGAGCAGTGCAGGCGGAACAACAGAACAAAGGCAGGAAAACAAAGCCGGGAAAACCTTATGTCGTGGTTCCGATGTTTCTCTGTGTTGGAGTAAATAGAGAGGGTTTCCTTCACTCTCCATTGCTCTGCAGCTCCTTAAACTTGAAAGTCTTTTTTGCCTCGTTTCTCAAGAGCTGAGCTGTCCAGTGCTGCCTTTGAACTGCTGCTGGTCTCAGCTGGGATTGGCTTGGAAGTCACCACTTGTTCCATAGAAAAATAAATGGCGACTATTTACTTATGAGTTAATAATAATAATAATAATAATAATAATAAACATTGCTCTGTTGAATCTTCTCTCGTGCCTTCTCAGCTTCTCTCTCTCTCTCTCTCTCTCTCTCTCTCTCTCTCTCTGTCTCCCTTGTGTCTGTAAGGGAACCTCCTCCCACCTTTCCTTTCATATCCATGCTACTAATTACTTCTACAACTTTAATTTTAGAGAAAGTGTCCTAATTTAAAAATTATTTGTATTTTAAAATAACAGTGGCAACAATGTGTTAAAAGCATGGGGGGAATTAAGTTTCAGACCCCTAAGTAGTAGCACTTGCCAGGACATTACCCCGTTCACCTCTTCATAATTCCATCCTTATTTCAGACATTGTGTTATATTGGTATATCGTGATGTTTTGCTGGTGATATACGACTATTTTTAAAACCAGACATCATCCAGCCCTAGTTACAGCCTGACCTATATTGATGTAGGGTGCTCATTTTAGTTTATCAGTCTCCATGTGTTTTCAAGGAGCAGAGCGTCATTTATCATATGATACATTGCATGTAGGACCTGCTTTTCTTACAGAGTTTTTTCTTCCTTGGGGTACTTAACACTGTTTGCAGTCCATTATTTCTGTTCTCGTTTTTACATAGTTAATTTCATGCATTCAAAAATCTGAGGCGGTGCAAAATTGAGAAAATCCATCTGGGGGCGCCAAATATCGGGCTTGTGCACAGTGCCACTTTATGAAAGGTTGCTGTTTTTTTTCCCTGCAATGGGGGCCAAGCCATGGTGGCTTGAGAAGAACCAAAATCTTTTCATGAATGTGTGCCTGTGTATCCCTCATGTCTTTGTCCCTTTCCTCTCTTCTCCGCTTCTTTGTGTACACACATGTATGTGTCTCTCCCTCTACGTTCCCCATTTTCTCCTCCTTACCATCGTACTCTCCCTAATATTCCCCTGCCCCTTTGCTTTCTCACACATTCCCCTCCCACACCCCCTATGCTTCCTTATGTGCTTCTTCACCTTCCTTTTTGTTCCCTCTGGCCCACACCCACTGGTGAAAAAGAAGGAGAGAAGTGTTTTCATTTCCATTTCCTGGAGTTTACGTTTTTGGTGTCCCATAAATAGCTTCCCTCCATATTAAAAATAAAGGTTGATTATTTTTTTAAAGAAGGAGGTTATCTCTTTGCCACATAGTTTCATCTTTATTTCAGACATTGTGATACATTGTTTTATTGTGAAGTTTAGCTGGTGATATCTAACCTGATGTTGGAAACCAGACATCGGGAGAAGAGTGTATGCAAGGCAGGTAGCAAAGCCAAAATGACACTGCTGTGATTCCATCCTGTGAGGGACCCACTGGGATTACTGTTAAGATGTTGCGTCATTTAGTCATCCAAAGGGAGCTCAACAGTAAAGTGGGGTGTGTGTTCAAAGTGCAATAATTTTTGCATCAGTTTTGTTGAAAGGATTATGCCCCTAATTCCTAGAGTCATATTCAGCTGATGAGTCTCAGTAGCAGAATCCCAAGAAAGGACTGCACAGCTTTAACCCTCTCCCACCACATGCCCCCCCCACAAATTGCCTCTATGGGGGTCACGAGAAACTCTGGAATAGGATATGGGGAGAGAAGAGGGGGGATCATTCTGTCTGAAACAATTGTCAAGAGCTATGTTGAATTCCTCCTTTAGTTTTCAGGTTCTGCAATAATCTCAGCAAAGTACTCTTTACAGTTCATCAGGCTGTGGGCATAAGCAAGAAACGGATGAACTTTATAGTCACTACTTAATACAAATAGAAACATCAATTGCCCTAATAGTCTATAACCATGAAAGTGGGAGGAAGGTGCATGCCTTTGGATGTGGTTTTTAAATTAAGTGTTAATAAAAGGAGCTATGTTCTCTGCACGTTTTCAGTAGTACTTTAAAATGTACTATGAACACTTGAAAGCTGATGTGGAAAGTAGCAGCGATATATAACTTATGGCGTTAGAAACAAGTTAGGTGGAAATACTTTTTCTCTTTTGTTTTTTAAGGTTTGGCTTAACCAACAAGTTTGACACCGAATTTCCCTCTGTTCTGACAGGGAAGGTAAGTCAGCACATGTACCCCGTGTAAATTGCAAAAATGCTATTCTTTCAGTCGGCTGAATGTCTTAAATGTTGAAAGAACTGAAAGATCTGGTGATCCTGACCTGTATTCCTATATTTTGAGATCCAGCCACTGATTTTCATGGAATTTACATTCAAGTTAATGTGTTGTGGACAGAGTACCAGGTGTAGGTTTGTTGACATCTTAGTCACTTCATCTGATTGGATTCAAGGTTCATTTAGCTCGTCCCAGAATCCTTATTTTGTTTTATTGCTTCTCTCTTGCATCTATAATTTCCACAAATCTTGCTTCAACTTTCTAATGTCCGGGCACACAACTAATACCTTGTGCAATAGGGACCTGTACACTTTTAAATGTAAAGTGCCTTGTACATTTTAAGCACTAACAAATTATAAATGAAGATGCTATCTGGAACACATATTATCTTTGGTTCTGTAACTACCATCCATTTCATTTTCAACACGGGCATAATTTAAAATACTTAAGTTAAAGTCAGTAGCAATTACCATGGAACACTTTTAATATCATGGAATTCTGGATTATAACAATGCCAATACATACTAATTTTAGCAATAGTAAGATATTGCTGAGTTATAGCAAGTATTGTGAAGATATTCTGCTGAGTGTGTTTTGTTCCTTATACAGTATATTTAATCCTGTACCTTTACCTTTATATTCTAAAAAGGATATTTGTAGGATTAAGATGCAACAGAACAATTACGTTTAAAATCCACATTTTAGATTGCTGGATTGTTTTTTAATATTTGAATTCTTATATTATTGATCATATGTGTTAATAATACAAAGTATCTTCATAAATAAAGAATGTAAACATATTTTGTGTAATTATTTTTTTAATTGAGATAACTGGATTGAGATTGTGTTTTAATTTGTACAAAAGGAAGTTTGTAAGTAGGAAGCCTATGGTTAGCTTTAAAAAGACAAGATGAAGAATGGGGATAGGTCTCAAAATATAGGCCCTAACAATAAATTTTATTTCCCTCCTCTTCAACTTTACAATCATTCTTTTCCCTTGGTAAATCTTTGAGTTCTCCCCGAACCCTTGTCCCCCCC